>NW_027362771.1:177291402-178491402 GCF_046119375.1 Phyllobates terribilis
GCCCAGCTGATGTATATGTGATATATACCCATTTCTATGCTGTATACACATGCCCAGCTGTTATATACCCAGCTCTATGCTGTGTACACATGCCCAGCTGTTATATACCCACGTCTATGCTGTGTACACAGGCCCAGCTGATGTATACATGATAGATACCCATTTATATGCTGTACACACATGCCCAGCTGATGTATACGTGATATACCCATTTCTATGCTGTGTACACATGCCCAGCTGTTATATACCCATTTCTATGCTGTATACACATGCCCAGCTGTTATATACCCATTTCTATGCTGTATACACATGCCCAGCTGTTATATACCCACGTCTATGCTGTGTACACATGCCCAGCTGTTATATACCCACGTCTATGCTGTGTACACATGCCCAGCTGTTATATACCCACGTCTATGCTGTGTACACATGCCCAGCTGTTATATACCCACGTCTATGCTGTGTACACATGCCCAGCTTATCTATACGTGATATATACCCATTTCTATGCTGTATACACATGCCCAGCTGATATATACCCATTTCTATGCTGTGTACACATACCCAGCTGTTATATACCCACGTCTATGCTGTGTACACATGCCCAGCTGTTATATACCCATGTCTATGCTGTGTACACATGCCCAGCTTATCTATACGTGATATATACCCATTTCTATGCTGTATACACATGCCCAGCTGATATATACCCATTTCTATGCTGTGTACACATACCCAGCTGTTATATACCCACGTCTATGCTGTGTACACATGCCCAGCTGATATATACCCACGTCTATGCTGTGTACACATGCCCAGCTTATCTATACGTGATATATACCCATTTCTATGCAGTATACACATGCCCAGCTGTTATATACCCATGTCTATGCTGTGTACACATGCCCAGCTGTTATATACCCATGTCTATGCTGTGTACACATTCCCAGCTGATATATACCCACGTCTATGCGGTGTACACATGCCCAGCTGATGTATATGTGATATATACCCATTTCTATGCAGTATACACATGCCCAGCTGTTATATACCCATGTCTATGTTGTGTACACATTCCCAGCTGATATATACCCACGTCTATGCAGTGTATACATGCCCAGCTGATGTATATGTGATATATACCCATTTCTATGCTGTATACACATGCCCAGCTGTTATATACCCATTTCTATGCTGTATACACATGCCCAGCTGTTATATACCCATTTCTATGCTGTATACACATGCCCAGCTGTTATATACCCATGTCTATGCTGTGTACATATGCCCAGCTGATGTATACCTATGTCTATGCTGTGTACACATGCCCAGCTGTTATATACCCATGTCTATGCTGTGTACACATGCCCAGCTGTTATATACCTATGTCTATGCTGTGTACACATGCCCAGCTGTTATATACCCATGTCTATGCTGTGTACACATGCCCAGCTGTTATATACCCATGTCTATGCTGTGTACACATGCCCAGCTGATATATACCCACGTCTATGCTGTGTACACATGCCCAGCTGTTATATACCCACGTCTATGCTGTGTACACATGCCCAGCTGTTATATACCCACGTCTATGCTGTGTACACATGCCCAGCTGATATATACCCACGTCTATGCTGTGTACACATGCCCAGCTGATATATACCCACGTCTATGCTGTGTACACATGCCCAGCTGATATATACCCACGTCTATGCTGTGTACACATGCCCAGCTGTTATATACCTATGTCTATGCTGTGTACACATGCCCAGCTGATATATACCCACGTCTATGCTGTGTACACATGCCCAGCTGATGTATACCTATGTCTATGCTGTGTACACATGCCCAGCTGATATATACCCACGTCTATGCTGTGTACACATGCCCAGCTAATGTATACGTGATATATACCCATTTCTATGCTGTACACACATGCCCAGCTGTTATATACCCATGTCTATGCTGTGTACACATGCCCAGCTGATATATACCCATGTCTATGCTGTGTACACATGCCCAGCTGAGGTATATGTGATATATACCCATTTCTATGCTGTATACACATGCCCAGCTGTTATATACCCATTTCAATGCTGTATACACATGCCCAGCTGTTATATACCCATTTCTATGCTGTATACACATGCCCAGCTGTTATATACCCATTTCTATGCTGTATACACATGCCCAGCTGTTATATACCCATTTCTATGCTGTATACACATGCCCAGCTGTTATATACCCATTTCTATGCTGTATACACATGCCCAGCTGATGTATACGTGATATATACCCACGTCTGTGCCGTGTACACAGCTGATATGACTGCAGTATTATCAGGGCGGTTTCCGTGTTTTCCCATTGTTCCTATGTCGGCCCCATGGGTCGGCGGTTGCCTCCCTTATGCTGCCTCCGTCATGCCCGCAGCCGGTAGGAGCCGCGTCCCCCGACCTCTCCGGCTAGGTGTATGAGAAGGCACTTGTGGGCCTAGCAGGCCTTCCGTGCAGGCAGGAAATCCAGGCCGCGGCTTACATCCCTGCGGGCCGGACGCGGCTCCATGTGTGCAGCTTCCCCTCACACTACTTTCAGTGCAAGTCAAAATTAGCGGGCAAAGCTCTCCACATCGCTAATCGTCCCCAGAGCACGGCGCCGAGGCTGGGGGAGGGACACACGGCTTCCCGGCCTCCGCCCGCCCCCTCACTCCCTGTGTGACAAGGGCGCAGCCGCGTGGAGCGCTTGTGTACTGCCGGCCGTGTCCGCTGCCTTGAGCCAGTGTGGGGCTCATAGACTCCGGTGCGGCCCCTCCCTCTATTACAGCTGTGCTCTCCTTCATGTCCTAGATCTCGGAGAAGAACCAGTGGGGTGAAATAGCAGAAGAGTTCGGCTTTCCTCGGGCCTGCGCCAATGCTGCCTTTGCTCTCAAACAGTATTACTTGCGGTGAGTTGTGTGCTGGCTGTGGTGTCAGATGTAATGTGTGTAGCCGGTCTTCCATATCATGCACCAGGTACAGTATGTGCCCCTATTACCTCATGCATTTGCCTCTGGGCTTTTCAGCATTGTACTGCTGAAGGTTTCAGGCGATGGGTATTTTTTATTATTATTTTTCATTTATTGGTGTTAATAGGCCTGCTACTTTAGGAAATCTTTGCCTCTGGTTTTGTCCTCTCTGGTTCTTTACCTATTGGTGTAGCCGTGGCATTAGGCTGCGTGCCCACGATGCGTTTTTGCAGAATTTGCGCAGCATAAACGCTTGTAAAACGCTTGGTAATCCTTCCCCCTTGGTCCCCAATGACAATAAGCACTTTCAATGCCCATGCACAGCATTTTTGATGTGCGGAAAAATCCACAGCATGTCCATTATTTGTGCGTTTACGCATGCGGAATTGCCTTCTCAATGCATTAAAAAACACAAGGCAATTCCACATGTCAGAAACGCGTGTCAAATTCCGCACGCGTTTTTCCGTGCAAGGACATGCAGAAATGAAGCGGACATTTTCCTGCTTCATTTCTGCATCGTGGGCACATATCCTTATATGTGCTTCTTTTTGCACTTGTTATCACATTTGCCAGGTCAAAAATATTACATTGTGAAAATCTTACTCAAGTGACTGATGTATAGTTCAGGCTGTTGTCAGAAAGCTTCTTGTAATTTTTGCGACATTGGGGCTTTTCCTCTCACCTCGCCATGAATTCCATAAAAACTGTAAGGAAATGTTTGAGCAGAGGGTAAATGCCTGTGGGTATAGACCAGATTCATTCTTTGTATTAAAAATGATGGCCCGTTTGATAATACTAAGAAAGTAATGCTGCATTTTGTAAGTTTGTACTTGGTTACGTTTGTTGACTGCTGAAGGAGTGTTTTATGATCACAGAAGTACGTGTAATTTTTCAAGGTTTCATAGGTAGTCTCATGAATATATTAAAGTGGTTGTCCATGCTTGGGCCAAATGTCTACATGCACTTTCTATGTGACTGGAGACTGCCAAATTGTAACAGTGTGTGGGGTGCAAAATGGCACAATTCCCTGGTTTTCTCGATGCGAGCAGGCAGTCTCTTGACCAGTTTGCATCCTTGCGGTCATGTGTTGATGAGACCCCTCCGAGTTCTCTCAATTCATTCCTATTGACAGAAATCGAATATGTAGTAGTCGGCGCGTCACTGAATGTATGCAATTCACATACATAGTCATGTGGGCGCCTGGGATTATTGGCGAAGTGCACCCGTGCCATTGTACACACCACATACTGTCACAAATCTTCAGTCTAGTAGAGTGCCTGCAGACTTTTGTTCCAAGCCTGACGACCCCTTTAAATTGACTGTCAGCACAGAATGACTGTTCAAACTAAGTTCCGCCACTCTGTGCTTCACAGCGCGGCCAATCATTTATGTACCCCTTACCACGTGATCGTTTTCCCTCCATCTCCGCCCCACCTCTTCTTTGACAGCTCTGGCTTCATAGGGCCAGAGAAGGGTGGAGATGGATGGCAAACAAACAGTTGGGAAGGTGTGTATAAAAGATTGGCCGCTGTGGAGCAGAGTGCCTGTACTTGGTTAGAACAGTGATTCTGTGCTTACAGTCCCTTTAACCCCTTCATGACCGGAGAATTTTCCGTTTTTGCATTTTCGTTTTCTGCTCCCTTTGTTCCCAGAGCCATAGTTTTTTTTTATTTTTTGGGCAATATGGCCATGTGAGGGCTTATTTTTTGCTGGACGAGTTGTACTTTTAAACGCCATTACTAGTTTTACCATATCGTGTACTGGAAAACGGGGAAAAATTCCAAGTGCGGTGAAATTGCAAAAAAAATGCAATACCACAGATGTTTTTTTTTTTACCATGTTCACTGAATGCTAAAACTGACCTGCCATTCTTATTCTCCAGGTCATTACGAGTTCGTAGATACCAAACATGTATAGGTTCTTTTTCATTTAAGTGGTGAAAAAAAAAAATCCAAAGTTTGCTAAAAAAAAAAAAAAAAAAATGCGCCATTTTTCGGGATCTGGGGCCGGGTGAGGGCTTATGTTTTGCGCACCGAGCTGAAGTTTTTATTGATACCATTTTGGGGTAGATCTGATGTTTTGATCGCACGTTATTGCAATGTTGCAGCGACCAAAAAAACGTAATTCTGCCGTTTAGAATTTTTTTCTCGTTTCACCGTTTACCGATCGATTAATTCTTTTTTTATATTGATAGATCGGGCGATTCTGAACGCGGCGATACCAAATATGTGTATGTGGAATTTAGTTTTTATCATTTTATTTTGAATGGTGCAAAAGGGGTTGATTTAAACTTTTTATATTTTTTTAAAAACATTTTTATTAAAACTTTTTGCATGCTTCTATAGTCTCCATAGGAAACTAGAAGCAGCAGCTGTCCGATCGCCTCTGCTACATACAGGGGACCAGTAGATCCCCTGTATGCAGCAGAAATGGTCCTGTGCTATGAGCACCGACCACTAGGTGGCGCTCATAGCGACCAACTCATGACAACCACTGGGGTCTGCTGCAGACCCCGGGTTGTCATGCCGATGGGTGGGGTAAGTGACGCGCTTCCGGCGCGGCGCTGTTAAATGCCGCTGTCAGAGATTGACAGCGGCATTTAACTAGTTTACAGCCGCGGGTGGATCGCGATTCCACCCGTGGCTGTTGCGGGCACATGTCAGCTGTAATAATCAGCTGACATGTGCCCGGTTCAGTGCGGGCTCACCGCCGGAGCCCTCACTGAACCGGGTGTCATGACACAGGACGTATTAATACCCCCTATGTCATGAAGGGGTTAAAGGTGTCAGCACAGAATGACTGTTCAAACTAAACCAAGTACAGGTGCTCAGTGCTCCATGGCGGGGCCTGTCATTTATATACACCTTCCCACCTGCTTGTTTATCCTCTGGCTCCACCTTTCTCTGGCTCTTTGAAGCCAGAGCTGTCAATCAAGGAGGGCGTGCGGTGGAGATGGAGGGAGAACAAGCAGGTGGGAAGGTGCATGTAAATGATTGGCCCTACCTTTGTGCACCATGCGGCAGTACTTAGTTTGAACTGTCCCTTTAAGTATGCCCGTGCTATTTTTCTGTTTGTGTGTGTTGTGTTTTTTTTTTTTTTTTTTTTAAACCATCTGAGAGAAAATATTGCCTGGCTTTGTGGTCTATAGCAGCCAGATTTCAGCTTCTAAACTGATGGTGGTTGTCCTGAGGAAGAAGTTTGTACACTTTGAAACTCGATGACTAAATAAACCACTCGGATTGGCATCCCTCATCCTTTCTACACGGTAGAATTAACCCATTTGTTTCTCCACTACCTGCACTTTCATCCCCTTGTGGGTCTGCAGCAGCCTAAGCGTTATCAGTGGTTGTGCGCACACAACCAGACCAGGTGAGCACTATAAAGTTATTCTCTCAACATTGTCACCCAGATAAGACGCTATTTTTGCGCTTCGTGTCTTTCCAGTTCTCTCTTTACTTTTAACATTACACAGGTTAGTTTTTCTTTTCTTACTATCATGATGGAGCACTGTGAAATGTTCGTTTTGGATTACTGTTGGTCTTATAACTCCATATTTACAGAGTGCTGGGCAAGTCGATTGCTTTGCTATAAGATAGTATTGGCATTTTCTTGCTTTTGAGTTTCTCCCAATACTTTGTCACTTGATGATGTGTTTAGGCCGTGCCTATTTGCTTGATTCATGATCTATTGAATGAGCTTTGGGTACTTTGCATGTAACTTCCTTATAGCTGAGACAGGCGATGTGTATACTCGGAGGCTGTCATCACACGTATCCTGCTCAGGGCTTGTGTTACTGGCTCTAGGAGCTCTCACTGCTCAGGCTACCTTCCTATTGGCTGTCCTAGATTGACTCCACACGTGAATCTGTAGTGACTACAGCAGCGTAGACATAGATTGCGTTTCGTAGATCTACTCTGAAATGTGTTGGATTAGCTCCCTGTTTCTTGTCTTTTGCCAATTGCTTATTCCAGTATAAAGTTATAATTTGGATGCACGTGTCAGCTACTGTACACTACTCACAAATAAGAGCAGTAGAGTATTTGGGCTTATAAGGTATATGTCCATGTAGCTTGGCTAATAATTTGCTACTTGGTATTTTGTACTATATTTCCACTATGTAATGTTTCCTAGGTCTTTTAATTGGTAAGATTCAACATTTTGGCATAAAATTAATTTCCACAGGTTTCTTTGCCCCCTAAATGATCCACACAACTGTATGAATTATTTTAAAAAACAAATTACGTTTCATTGCTAGCTTTACAAATGTGCTGCTAAGGCTCTGTTCACATCCCATTTTCTGCATACATTTGAAAATAAATATATAATTCAGACATGTGCAATTAAATGTTTAGTTGCAATAAAAAAATATACATGCAGGTCACTCAGATGGGAAAAATATCAAAAAATATTAATATACATCTCAAAAAATTGTTGCTGTTTATCCTGGCCATTATCGGCAAATGTGAAGTGAACACATGATCCAGTCCTCCTGTATTATATATGTATCAAGACTAAAATTCCTTGAGCTCTGTTCTGTGACTTGTCATCTTTGTTGGGCAGTGGCCTAATTATATTCTGTCCACTGCTTAGCAACAGACAGTGATCCTAAAATCATACATTTACCCCCAGATGGCATTACGTTAGCGAGTGTTTTGCATCACTATTTGTAAGTTAAAACCAGGAGTGGAAAGCAAACCTATAATGGAAACTTGACTAGCACCACTTCTGTGTTTTCATTCCGCTCCTGGTATTTGCTTGTAAATTGTAATACATTGACAAAAATACTGCCGTGCTTTGATGGTAATGGGAATGAGTCGCGTTTTTTTTTTTAAATTAATAATTATATTAGCTTTTATTTTTAAGACATAATAAAATGTACTGTTTGTTTATTTTTTAATTTAATTTCTGCAGCCACTGGGGGCTGCTATTTATTTGCTGGTGTGTGTCTCAGCACAACACTTACACACCGCAAATATGCAGATACAGGGTGTAGTAGACTACGGTTGCATCTGCTATACTATCACTGTCCAATTTACAGCCCAGCACTACAGTGTTCAACGGCAAGAGCTGATAGAAGGTTCAGGGCAGTGAAGGTGACCAAAGGTCGGCAGCCTGACATTGTCCTACTTATGCCAGGCCAGTGAGCTGTTCTCACCATTGTAAGAAGTTGCCACTACAGCCCTTCCCTGAGTGGTGAGAGCAGGACTGTGGAGGTGACTTCTTCCAGGTTGATAGCCTCCCATAAGTAATACAATGCCAGACCTCCCTAATTGTTCTCGCAAAAGCAGTGTTGAGAGCGCAGCAGTGAAATCATCCCGCTCTGAACACTGACTCATCTATGCCTATGCTCGGACAATGTAAAGCCTCAGATGTGTTGATGTCTGAATGATGCTTTACTGCTGCGTCATTCAACTTCAATGGATGCAGAGAATAAAGTGTAAAAAAAATAATAAAAATTAAAATCACTCTTTTCTCCCTCATTAACCCCTTTATAACCCAAGGTGGTTTGCACGTTAATGACCAGGCCAATTTTTACAATTCTGACCACTGTCACTTTATGAGGTAATTACTCTGGAACGCTTCAACGGATCCCCCTGATTCTGAGATTATTTTTTCGTGACATATTGTACTTCATGATTGTGGTAAAATTTCTTCGATATCACTTGCATTTATTTGTGAAAAAACGGAAATTTGGCGAAAATTTGGAAAATTTTGCAATTTTCAAAATTTGAATTTTTATGCCCTTAAATCAGAGAGATATATCACACAAAAGAGTTAATAAATAACATTTTCCACATGTCTACTTTACATCAGCACAATTTTGGAACCAAAATTTTTTTTGTTAGGGAGCTATAAGGGTTAAAAGTTGACCAGCGATTTCTCATTTTTCCAACAAAATTTACAAAACCATTTTTTTTAGGGACCACATCACATTTGAAGTCACTTTGAGAGGTCTTTATGACAGAAAATACCCAAAAGTGACACCATTCTAAAAACTGCACCCCTCAAGGTGCTCAAAACCACATTCAAGAACTTTATTAACCCTTCAGGTGCTTCACAGGAATTTTTGGACTGTGGAAGAAAAAAATGAACATTTAACTTTTTTCACAAAAATGTTACTTTAGACCCAATATTTTTTATTTTCCCAGGGGTAACAGGAAAAAATGGACCCCAAAATTTGTTGTGCAATTTCCCTTGGGCACGCAGATACCCCATATGTGAGGAAAAAACACTGTTTGGGCGCACGGCAGGGCTCGGAAGGGAAGGAGCGCCATTTGACTTTTTGATTGTAAAATTTGCTTGAATAATTAGCGGATGCCATGTTGCGTTTGGAGAGCCCCTGATGTGCCTAAACAGTGGAGCTTCCCCACAAGTGACCCCATTTTGGAAACTAGACCCCCCAAGGCACCTATCTAGACGCATAGTGAGCACTTGGAACCCTCAGGTGCTTCACAAATTGATACGTAAAAATGAAAAAGTGTAAAAAAAAAAAAAATACTTTTTCATTTTTACGAATCAATTTGTGAAGCACCTAGGGGTTCCAAGTTCTCACTATGCATCTAGATGGGTGCCTTGGGGGGTCTAGTTTCCAAAATGGGGTCACTTGTGGGGGAGCTCCACTGTTTAGGCACATCAGGGGCTCTCCAAACGCGACATGGTGTCCGCTAACAATTTGAGCCGATTTTCCATTCAGTTTGTTAACGGACACCATGTCGCGTTTGGAGAGCCCCTGATGTGCCTAAACAGTGGAGCTCCCCCACAAGTGACCCTGTTTTGGAAACTATACCCCTCAAGGATTTTATTAAGGGGTATAGCGAACATTTTGAACCCAGAGGTACGACACAGAATTTGATAACATTAGGTCATCATATTGAATAAGTTGTCATTACTCTTGAGCGCAAGTGCTCTCTACTTGAGTTTGCATCGGGTACTCAGGTATGCACCATGTATCATGGGTGCTCGAGTCCCCGCCCGCATGTTTTCACGGTTATTAGACACCCCCCAAAAAACATGCGGGGATCGCTCGTGCATGGTAGGCAATCCCCGCGAGGTTTTTTTGGCCGCGAAGCATATGGGGCGGAGACTCGAGCACCTGCATACCCGATCACCCGATGCAAACTCAAGTAGCGAGCACTTGTACTCAACACTAATCGCCATATCGTCATCATTTTTATTTTTTTATTTATTTTTTTTACATTGAAAAAAAAAAACAACCCCAACCCCAGCCCTAGCGTTTATTTTTTACGCCGTTCCTCATGCGGTATAAGTGATGAGATTACTTTATTCTTCGGGTCGGTGCAATTACAGCGATACCAGAATCATATCGGGTTTTTATGATTGATAGCTGTCACACACTAAAAGACACATATTTTGTAAAATCTAGTTTTTGCATCGCCATATTTTGGCCGACAGAGTCATGTGACGGCTTGTTTTTTGCGGGATGAGTTGATGTTTTTATTGGTGCCATTTTCAGGTGTCGGGGTCGTAACGACATTCCACTCGTCCTCCAGTCACTCCAAATTAAGGCTATGAGCATGGGTCAACCATTCAAAGAATGAGTCAGACAACAAGCTGGTTCAAACTCAGAGCATGCTCAGAAGGCTACTGGCAAGCCACGATCTCAGCAATGTTCCGCTTTATTTCCGCATGCACAAACTTAAATACACTACATAATGGGGAGGGGAAAGGGGTTGTTCGGGGCAGGGTAAGCCATAAATGGATTGTTCGGGGCGGGGTAAGCCATAAATGTCTAGTATCCGGCCACTCCTGATTGGTCCACGTCTCCTTAACTCAGTCTCTGGGCAGACAACCGTCAGTTGATGATTCGGTTTCATTTCTCTGAAACAGGTGCTTGGCTGATACTGGCACCATCTTAGCATAAATTTCAATCTAAGTAACACGTTTCAAGGAAAGCTTATTGTTATAAGACACAAAATGGTGGTTAGTACATAAGCAAAGCGTATAAAAGTAGAGAAAATATATATTCTTTTTTACCCTGACATTCCCCCCTAAACACTAAGCTTTCCCTTGCTTCGGGGCCTTTGAGACTGTCCATGTGTGGGGAGAGGGGAGGTGGATTTCTTCACCCAATTATCTTAGAAGCTGCCCCCTTATGGGACGCCCCCAAACAATTGAGCCCTACCCTAAATGACACATGGAGTTCTCCCAACTGACCCTAAACTAGATCTCTCAATTGGACTCTGTCATGGGGGGTTGGAACAGCATTGTTTATAGCTTTCCTGTATAAGGGGACTATGCAGCATACCATGTCATTCCTGCGCAATTCACTATGTCACAGTAATCAAATCGATACGTCTGGATTTTTGCGTGAGTATCTACCCAAAATGTGGTAGCTGTCCACCCTGGGACAGACAGTAAGCATATGGAAAGGATATAGAAGAAGGTAGTCATCTTTTATAGGCTCGCTTTGTCTCTCTTGCAGTGGGAGGCGTGAATCCAGGTGCTCTTGCCCTCAAGCTTCAGAGCTGTAGGAGTAGTCAGGATCACAGTGTAGGGGCCCTCAAATCTGGGTTGGGGACAGTCTTTCCGGACAAACTTCTTTACGTACACCAGATCGCCTGGGGTGAAATCATGTACCGCATCACCTGTGGATTCTGGGAGAGAAGCAGGTACTGTAGAGCGGGTGTTAGTCAATTCTTTAGACAGAGCAATCACAAATTTTACTACTCTATCATGTGTTTCAGACAACTCTTGGGGCCTAATTTCTCCTATTTTAGGTGGGGTCCCGAACAAAATTTCATAGGGAGTTAGCCCATGTTTAGCTTGTGGGGTTTGTCTGATATGATACAATACTATAGGGAGTAGGTCGGGCCAGGGGAGGGGATGATCTTGGGTCATTTTCAAGAGCTGGGTCTTGAGTGTGGAATTAATCCTTTCCACTTTGCCTGAACTGGCAGGATGGTATGGAGTGTGGAGGCCCAAATCTGTTCCCAACATGTTCCAAAGTTCTTTGTAGATATTTGCTGTGAAAGCTGGTCCTTGATCCGATTCTATGACTTGGGGAACTCCAAATCTGCAGGCAACTTCAGTGATCAGTTTCTTGGCTGTGACTTTAGCAGTCATGTTGACAACCGGGTAGGCCTCGGGCCAGGCTGAGAACATATCCACGGCTACCAAAACGTACTCATATTTTCCTGCTTTAGGCATTTGGATATGGTCGACTTGTATTCTCTGCCAAGGGTAGTCTGGTTTAGCCAGGTGTTGGAGAGGGACCCGTGCCGTACACGTTGGGTTGCAGGTAGCGCAGACAGAGCAGGATTTTGAGTATGCAGTCACAGTGGAAGAGATTCCGGGTGCAAAGTACAGGTTTCTTGATACATGCCAAAGCTTGATTCTTTCCTCTGTGTGTAGGCCCGTGAGCCCATGCTGCCACGGCTGAGTACATGCGCCTGGGCAAGCAAGGTTTTCCGTCCACTTGATAAAGAGTTGAGTCGACCTTTAAATCTTTACGACCTGCCAGCACGGCTCCCGCCGCTTTCCATTGCTTGACTTCTTCAGTGGGGGTCTTCCTTTGCTCTTCACACAATTTTTCTTCAGGCATCCTGACCCCCCTGGATTCCACTCGTGTCTCCGCTGGACTTGTATGGTCTTCCGCCGGCTGTTCTTTGGCTCTTGCTCTAGTGAGCGCCACAGCTACGGTTTGCAGGGTCTCCCCCATCTCTTCTTCCTTTTCCTGCCACTTTGATGACACATTCTCCACTGCTGCAGTCTTGGCTGCTTGGTCAGCTAGGTGGTTGCCCCTGGCTTCCCTGGAATCTAGTCTTCCATGAGCCTTGACCTTGATAACAGCAACCTGAATGGGTAGTTCCAGGGCCTTCATTAGGACCTTAATCCATGAGGCATGTTTCACTGGTGTACCTGCAGCTGTGATGAATCCTCTAGACTTCCACAAGAGTCCAAAATCATTGCAAATTCCATGTCCATACCTAGAATCGGTATATATGTTTGCCGTTGTTCCAGCTGCCAGGTGGCAGGCTTCTGTGAGAGCTACAAGTTCAGCTTCTTGTGCAGACGTGTATGGTGGTAGAGCTTCAGCCTTGAGGACTGTTAGGTCTGTTGTGATAGCATATCCCGTGTGGAACTTCCCTTGAGGGTCTGCGAAACGGGATCCATCAGTCCATAGGTGCAAGGCAGGGTGTGCGAGCGGATGTGCCACCATATTCTCTGGAGCAGAAGTCTCTTCCTGCAAAATTTTTATACAATCATGAGGTTCCACCAATGGACCTTCACCCTGTTCGTCTTCCCCCCCCTAGAAGGTGGAAGCAAAGTGGCAGGGTTGGACAGTCTCTGAGAAGGTGATTAGGGCTACCACATTCCCAACACAGTATGCGTCCTTCAGAATCACGAGATTGTCTCTTGTCTCTAGGTGGCCCCTTGTTATTTCTTCTGTCTTGTTTTCTATATGTGGGAGGAGTATCATCACCTGTGCCTTTAACCATTACCCACTTGATTCCATGTTGGTTGCCGGGGGGTGGGTAGCTTTCTTGAGCTTGATATACCATGGCAGGAGCGGCTTTCTTCTTTGGCTTAGTATCCTTTTCCATTTTTAGCATGGCTTTTTGGAAAGCTTTGACAATGTCCACCGCGTCGTTAAAAGAAGAAGAACGGATCTCGGGGCGTACCCTCAGAACCTCATCTCTGAGAGCGTCTTGTAGGCCATCTACTAGGGCCTGAACCAACAGGGCGGCCTGCGTCTTGACGTGAGGACTGTATCCGAGATCCTCAAAATGCATGCTGAGTCTTGCAGCATATCTTTCCACAGATTCATCAGGGTCTTGTTGAACATCTTGTACAGACCCAGCTTGATCTGACAAGCGATTCTGAGCCCAGGCTTTTAACTGTTTCATGTATTCTAGGCCGGATTCATACGTACTAAGGGATCCTGCTTTTGTGGAATCCATGGCCTTTTGAAAGCTCTCCGTTTTCGGCTAAGTGAGCCTGGCATTCTGCAGCCAGAGTGGAACCAGCAGCAAGGGCAATTTTACGAGCCAATCCTCCAGCATGGCTCATACGGGTGTTTGCAGGGTTGATTATGGCCCCCACCCGATGTGTAAGGATGTCACCATAGCCTATTGACAGAGTGACGAGGCGTCCTGATGGGTCTACTAGGTTCCGGGAGCGGCAGGGGTCCCAGACTTCTGAGGGACTGGGGGGTGGTGCTCTTTCAGCAGTTGCTTGGAGCAAGGGCCGGAGTATGGGTCATGAATGTGGGGTGGAGGATGCCATAGGAGACGTATGGGGTAAAGGGGGGGGGGCGCTGGAGTATCTTGAGCCCATCCCTCATCTGGCTCCGTATCGTCTTGAGTAACAGTATGTTGGCGGAGGGAGAGCAGTCTGGCCTGAAATTCTGGGGAGTTGAGGA
Source organism: Phyllobates terribilis (assembly GCF_046119375.1). Taxonomy (NCBI): domain Eukaryota; kingdom Metazoa; phylum Chordata; class Amphibia; order Anura; family Dendrobatidae; genus Phyllobates; species Phyllobates terribilis. The sequence goes on from NW_027362771.1 coordinate 177,305,787, forward strand.
GGATATCCCCAGGGTTATGGGCGACCCCCATGGGGAACAGAGGGAGCGCCTCAGCATCGTGGACTGGAGCAGAGGGTATCGCATTAGTTTCAGATGGGTGCTCTGGGACTGCGGGCTTTTCCACCCGTGCTGGCGGCTGGTAATAAGCACCGGACGGATCTAGTAGTGGATATAGGCCGGATTGGGGTTTCCCGGGCCTCCCACAACAAGTACAAGGTGTAGTAAGATGGCCGTTGGAGGGAGGAGTAGGAGTGGGAGTGGGATTGTTCTTGGGGGCAGGGAAAGGTGTAGTAAGAGGGCCGTTGGAGGGAGGAGTTGGAGTGGGGGTGGGATTGTTCTTGGGGGCAGGCTGGGCATCGTGCCATGGGCGGCCCCCCCCACAGACACAGCAGAACTTCGCCCAGGGCGGGTTCTGCTGTCAGCACATACGACACGTCCATCCTTCCGATGATTTAGCGTCGGCGCCATTATAGGGTGGTGGCTGAGGGCTCGGTGTAGTGACAGGCATCAACGGGGTTGAGGCCAATTTAGGGTCACATAACAAATCACATTCTGCAGCTTTCATGTATCCGAACAAAGGCTCGGCATTCTCTGTTCCCCCCTGCACCATCTACTCTAAGATGTGTCTGAGCCTGGTGCAGGTGTCCTTCATCACTCAACTTCCCTTATTTTGTATAACGCATTCTTTCACACTGAAGGCTGAAGCTTGCCCGTACTGGGTAGTCTTATCATTTAATACAGATTCCTAACATTCTTAACAGCCTCCTTGCCTTCCCGTGACTCTAGTAGCTGGATAACTCCCACAGCACCATCCGGCAACTTGCCAGGTCTTTCAGATTTAAACATACGCAACATTTTCTTATAGAATGCAATGATCTGTCGCGACTCAGATCACTGATGTAGTCCACAGGTCGCCACCGGGCAGTGTAGAGCACACCTCAATACACTGGTGAGATAGAGACACCTCAATCTATCCCCTTCCCTAACCTTGAATGGCGACTTTACAGTGCGACTCACCACGGCACCCTGATTACAGGTCACCACCCGTCAGTGTAGAGCACACCTCAATACACTGATGAGATAGAGAGACGCCTCAATCTATCTCCTTTCCTAACCTTGACTTTACAGCAGTCTCTGTGGTAGACGAAGAGCACTCCTCAATTCGTCACAGATTCTTTCTTCCTTACACTACAATCTAGGGATGGCTTGGAATCGACTATCAGTCACGGGAGGCAGCTATCTAAGAAAAGTACAGTGACCGGGGGAGGAGGAGGTGGTGTGCACACGAGCACGCGCAGGCATGCGACGTCACTCGGTCTCACAGTTGCTGGTACGGGACGTGGCGCGGGACGCCTGAGGTCTCACCACTCGACCGGTCACCCACCCAGATCCAAACTGATAATCCCACAGGAACCGCTGCGGCTGACACACAGGCAAGTGAGACATATAAAATACATCTCGACTTACCGTGTTCGATGGAGGTTGATCAGGCCTCAAATTCAGCCGCCGCGGTCACCACCAGGGAAGTCAGCAATATGGGTCCGGGAGGGCGGCGTACCGCTAGCCACGCCCCACGTTGGGCGCCATTTGTCGGGGTCGTAGCGACATTCCACTCGTCCTCCAGTCACTCCAAATTAAGGCTATGAGCATGGGTCAACCATTCAAAGAATGAGTCAGACAACAAGCTGGTTCAAACTCAGAGCATGCTCAGAAGGCTACTGGCAAGCCACGATCTCAGCAATGTTCCGCTTTATTTCCGCATGCACAAACTTAAATACACTACATAATGGGGAGGGGAAAGGGGTTGTTCGGGGCGGGGTAAGCCATAAATGGATTGCTCGGGGCGGGGTAAGCCATAAATGTCTAGTATCCGGCCACTCCTGATTGGTCCACGTCTCCTTAACTCAGTCTCTGGGCAGACAACCGTCAGTTGATGATTCGGTTTCATTTCTCTGAAACAGGTGCTTGGCTGATACTGGCACCATCTTAGCATAAATTTCAATCTAAGTAACACGTAGCAAGGAAAGCTTATTGTTATAAGACACAAAATGGTGGTTAGTACATAAGCAAAGCGTATAAAAGTAGAGAAAATATATATTCTTTTTTACCCTGACACAGGCACGTGACATTTTTTGATCGCTTTCTATTCCTATTTTTGGCAGGCAGAATAAACAAAAACCAACAATTCAGGAATTGTGTTTTTACATTTTTTTATTCTGCTCCGGGTGTGGTAAAATTGATAAGGCAGCTTTATTTTTCAGGTCAGTACGTTTACAGCGGTACCACATTTATATAGTTTTTCTATGTTTTGGCGCTTTTACACTGTAAAAGCTATTTTATAGAAAAAAATATTTTTTTGCATCGCTTTATTCTGAGAGCTATAACTTTTTGATTTTTCGGATGATGGAGCTGTATGGTGGCTTGTTTTTTGCGGGATGAGATGACGTTTTCAGCGGTACCATTTTTATTTATATTCGTCTTTTTGATCGCGTGTTATTCCATTTTTTGTTTGGCGGTATGATAAAGCATTGTTTTTTGCTTTGTTTTTTTTTTTTTTTTTTTTTACCGTGTTCACTGAAGGGGTTAACTAGTGAAACAGTTTTCTAGGTCAGGTCGTTATGGACGCGGCGATACCAAATATGTGTACTTTTATTGTTTTTTTTTTTTTTTTTCATAATATTTATTGATGGGTACATTAGATTTTTATTTTTAGTGGATTATTTTTTTTATTTATTTAATATTTTTACTATTTATTTATTTTTTTTTTTTCACTTTCAGACAGTTTTTTTTACTTTTTTACTTTGTCCCACTATGGGACTTTCACTTTTTTTATTCTGATCGCCTGCATGGCAAAGGAATGCAGCACCATCCCTGTGCCATGCAGGCTGTCAGCGCTGGACAGGGAGAAGATTGTTTGGAGATGCACTGCGTATGTCCAAACAATCTTCCTGCTGTCTGGTGACCCGGATGTTGTCATGACGACATCGGATCGTCATGGCAACACCAGGGAAGCCGCGGCAGACATCGCTGGAAGCCGGAAGAGGAGGTGAGTATCGGCGATCACCTCCCCCTGCCTCCGCAATGCTGCGATCAACTTCGATCGCAGCATTGCGGGGATTAATGTGCTGGGAGTGGTGCAGGACCGGTCCCTGCACATAGTATCGGGTGTCAGCTGTGACAATCAGCTGACACCTGGCGGCGATCGCGCCCGCACAGCCTGTGTGCGCGCGCGATCGCCATGAAGTACTAATACGGGTCAGGCTCTTAAAGCCCAGGGCACAGACGCGTATTAGTACGTCATGGGCTTTAAAGGGGTTAAAGCACACCTGTCAGCAGGATTGTGCTCAGTAAACTACATACATTGTCTGGTGGGTAACATTACAATGAGTAAAATGATACCTCAGTTGATGAAATCCGTCCTGTGGTACTTTCAGTTTGGAGATAATGATATGCTCGTGTTCCAGGGTGGCCTGTGGGGGGGGGGGGGGGGGCGGTGGCACTATCTGGTGCTCTGCTTACATATTCATCTGTATGCTCTTATGACAGCTCACTGTTGCTTCACTGACCTGCCTCCTATTTTACCTAGCCCCGCACTACTAAATGCATTATGTAAAATAGTAGGTAGGTCAGTGATGGCACAGTGAGCTGTCATAAGAGCATACAGATGAATATGTAAGCAGAGCACCAGATAGAGCCCCCCCCCCCCACAGGCCGCCCCGAAGCACGGGCATATCATTATCTTCAAACTGAAAGTAAAGATTACACAAGAACCACAGCATGGATTTTATCAACCAAGGTATCATTTTAATCAGTGTAATGTCTCCCACCAGACAGCGTATGTAGTTTACTGAGCATAATCCTGCTGTTTTTTGTTTTTTTTTACCCCTAAACCTGTGTAAAATTGTATATTCTATAAGTGTACTGATATGCTCGCCAATCGCTGTCTTAACCTGGTTCCCAGCACCTCTTCAGTGCTCTTCTCAGTCACGTGATGACAATTCTGAACCGCCGGATCACACTTTGTTCTATGTGTGAGTTGCAAGTATCTATTACGATGTAAGTGTATGGAGGGTCATTCTGAGCCTGGTTCTGATGCTTCAGAAGCTTATATTTTAACTAGCTATTGAACAAGTTTTACGCCCGGGTGGCGAGCATTTTTATTGGTACAAAATACTTCAGTAAAATGGCGCCGGAGTTAGCGCATACCGCGCTGTCTGGCTGCATTTTTTTTTAAGACACACTGTCTGCGAATTTGTATATACAGTGTTATCAATAGAATGTCTCCAGAGACCGGCTCAGTTTTATTGAAGTAATGTATTATAATGTCATCATAGCAGTGCGCACGTGCTGGCCATAGGGAAGGTGGCGACGGCAGCGCGTGGGCACTTCTATGTTGACGTAGTACCATTTTTCAATAAAATGGTGCCAGAGTCAAAGCATGCACATCCCGCAATATCCGGCACCATTTTATTGATGACACTGTCAAATTTGCATACACATTGTGTTCAAAAAAATTGCACCATAGTGTGGTATGTGCATGTGCTGACTCCGGTGCCACACTGTGCAGGCGCCACACTGTGCAGGCGCCGCCCATCCCGGCTTCGGACAGAAGGGCACTTCCAGCGTTATATATAAGATAGCGTCTTCCACATAGAACTCTGTGTGATCTGGCTGGGTGGAATTGCGAAGATGGCAGTCGGTGAGTATAGCAATACGCTTACACTACATACAATCTTACACAGGTTTAAGAAATATAAAAAAACAAAAAACAAGCGTGCTTCTTTAATCTCTTACTGACATATGACATCCTAGTATGTTTTATGCCTGCTCCCTGACTTTGATGCTTCTCTGTTACATGATTGCTGATTTAGAGGCACATGATGGCTGATTAACAGTTGCAGGTGGAGCAGGTGAGCTCCGCCCACGGCTGTTAACCTTTGAAATCCCACTGTGAGTCTGACATCAGCATTTAACACGCGCTAGCAAGGGAGTGCGTCATTCCACCCGTTGGGTTGTCATGACAGCCGAGGGTCTGCTGAAGCGTTTAGCTGGCGTTCACAGGAGATTGTGATGGCACAAGCAATCAGATGGTTGCAGCTTATTGAATACAGTAAAAAAAATTTTTTTTAAAATCAGGGCTGTGGAGTCGGTATAAAATGGCCCGACTCCTGAAATATGTAATAAATTGGATTCAGTAGTTCAGTGCAGTATGTGCTGTAAATGTTTTCATAAGAATTTGGGAAAGTTATGAAATGTCCTATAAATGTCTGTTCTGTTCCTGATCTAAGGATCTGGGCTTTTAGTTGAGATGAATCTGTGCTGCACTTTATGTACACGCTCAGTAGTGAGGTCGTGGAGTCAAGAGATGGAGGTTTGGCTCACCGACTCCACAGCCCTGTTAAAAATTTTAAATCACCCCCCTTTTGTACCATTTAAAAATAAAACCATTAAAAAAACACAGATTTGGTTTTGCTGTGTTTGTAAAAGTTCAATCTATCAAAATATAAAATAAATCCATTTAGTAAACGGCGTCATGAGAAAAAAATCAAAATGTCCGAATTATGTTTTTTTGGTCACCGCAACATTGCAATAAGGCAATCAAAATATCCTATCTACCCTTAAATGGTATCCGTAAAAACATCAGCTCAAGGCTCAAAAAATAATCCCTCACACAGCCAGGGCTGTGGAGTCGGAGTCATGGAGTCTGGGTCCATTTTGGTGGAGTCGGTATAAAATGGACTGACTCCAACTCCTAAAATATATAATAAATTGGGTACAGTAGTTGAATGCAGTTTGTGGGGAATATTTTTTCATAAGAATTTGGGAAAGTTATGAAATGTCCTATAAATGTCTGTCCTATTCCTGATCTAAGGGTCTAGAGTTTTAGGTGAGATGAATCTGTGCTATAGTACATTTATCACTTAAACATGAGCCATGTATGAGGGAGTCTTAGTCGTGGAAATTGAGGAGTCGGAGGTTTGGCTTACCGACTCCACAGCCCTGCACACAGCCCCATATCACGAAAAATGAAAACGTTACGGGTCTCGGAAAATAATGAGAGGGTTTTTTTTTACAGATTTTCCTTCACCACTTTTTTCCCCCAGTTTCCTGTGCATTACATGGTAAAATGAATGGTATCATTCAAAAGTAAAACTTGTCTCAAAAAAACAAGCCCTCATACAGCTATATTGACAAAAAAATAAAAAGTTATGGCTCTTGGAAGAAGGGGAGGAAAAAACAATCAGAAAAACAGAAAATGACCACAGAGTGAAGAAGTTAAAAAAAAAAAATAAATAAATGTTGGTATCACTACATCTGTAAAAGTCCAGGCTATAAAAATTTAAAATGAATCCTCATGGTAAATGTCATTAACAGAAAAATAATCAAAATACCTGAATTTAAATTTTTCATTCATCACACCTTACTAAAAAATATCAATAGTTATGAAAACATTGTATGTAACTTAAGCTGGTATCCATAAACATTACCGGTATTTTTTATTTTTTTTATCATACAATGGACACCATAAGTATTTTCTCCCCGGCCAAAAAAAATAAAATAAAAAAAAAAATGGAGGAAGGAAGTGTATTCACTGTATATTTCTATTACATTGTGCAAAAGCAGCACCATTTCACTTTTTGCCTCAGCAGAGAATCTAGAATCAGCGCTGCCAGTGGTCCTCAGTGACATTGTCCACATCTCAGTATCACATTGCCGTTACCAATGAAATGTTTGACCTTGTTCCTAAACTTCATTTTCCTTTATCCTCCCAGAAGGTTGAGGGAAGGCGTAACATCACACACATGGAGCAGATCCCACCAACATTTACTGCAAATGTAATGCGAACTAGCAGTACACCATGTTTTTATGTCAAATTTCAGCAGCTGCTCTATTTAGTGTTTAAAAGTGAAAACTATCAAAACCTTTTTAATTCCATTAAATTAAAATATTTTTAAAACATTAAACCATAATTTTTTTTTTATGATTAATTCCCTTTTAAAATGAGTTAACATGAGTTTTTTTTTTCTTACCTAAATACCGGAGTGGATACAATATCAGTCTTATCTATGATCCCTTTTGCACCTACACCTGCTTCGCTTTCAATAAAAAAGACAAAAAAAAAAACAAAAAAAAAACGTATTTGTTAACAGTGTAAAAAAAAAACAAACAAAACAGTGACTGACTAGTATGTTTGAAATGGTTCATAGAGTGCTTGCACAAATAAAGTTAGTGTGGAACACATCTTAGAACATCAGGGGGAAAATCCACACCTTTTTTACTACGGATTTCCTTTGCCCTGATCTTTTTTTCTTTTTGGCTATGTGGTTTCATTGTGCGCCATTTATAAAATCTGCATGGACGAGAACCGTGTTAGAGTCGATATTGACTTTAAGAATTCCTGCTTCCAGTAGGTGGCACTAGAGTTCTAGTCCTCTCTAAAGAGGCAATTTGCATATTTAATTTCCCAGAGGAGCATTGCAAGGCTTAAGTGTCCTCACATTGGCGTGCCAGGCTTGACATGTCACTCTCCACAAGGAGAAACATTACCCCTTGGACCTTTTTAATTTGTGGCAGTACTACTGGTCCACATTGACTGGCACATAGTTGTTTTGTTTCATACCTACTACCTGTCATACCATTCTAAAGGGCTGGGAGCCTAGGTTTGCTGGATGTAGTATCATCCCAATTTACATGATATCTTCTGTACACTAAAGCATTAGAAGTGTATGATAAACGTTGAAAATAATGTTGTAATGGTTCAGGAAATATCATCATACTAATAGAACCAGTAATCTTCAGTCTGAAATTGATGGTGATGTAGATGTGATTTTTTTTTTTTTCTAGATGGCCAAAGACAGACAACCTAGATGCTTATTGTTTCTGAATTACTGATTGGAAACACTGATGTGTACTCTAAACCCTAGGACAGGGGTTTTCTGAAACCTCAAAACCCCTTTAACACATTGTCAAGTAATGGTCTGTAGCCTGTCGCTGTAGTACAACACACTGTTCAGCTCTAAAGTCCCTACCTCTCTACATGGTGAGCTCTATACCTGTCATAGCATGTTTGGAACAGTCTTCTACAGATGTCATCTGCTTCTGGCTTGTTTTATGTATATATTTCACCTAGCCAGTCTTGTTCATTTTGCCTCCCAATAATTGTAATAAAAAGTGATCAAAAAATGTTATGTGCCCGAAAATGGTACCAATAAAAACGTCAACTCGTCCCGCAAAAAAACAAGCCCTCACATAACTCCATTGGCAGAAATATAGAAAAATTATAGGTCTTAAAATATAGTGATGCAAAAACTTGTTTAACCGCTTCCAGACCGCCCACTGTACATAAACGTCGGCGCTGCCTGGGCTTTGTGCAGCGCCGACGTTTATGAACGGTTGGTGGTCCCGCAGCCCTCAGGACCCCCAGGGTCCTTCAAGCGCTGCGGGTGCGGTGCAGGGCAGTAGCTCTGACAGGGGACATCATCGGTACCTGATTGGATCAGGTGCCAATGATGTTAACCCTTAGCTATCTTCTATATGCCGCGATCTATAGTGATCGCGGCATGTAGAAGATAGTGAGAGGAGAGGGGTCGTCCACTTACCTCTCCGACGGCCCCCTGATGTCTTACAGGACCTTCCGTTGTCATGGCAGCCGGAGGTTACATGACCGCCTCCGGATCTGCCATATATGGTGTCCTGCTAGGCTCAGCCTGCAGCTGAAGTCTAGCAGGAGACAGACAGTGAAACTGTCAGCAGAGCTCTCATACAATGCAATACATGTATATTGCATTGCATGAGAACAGTGATTAGAAAAATAAAAATTAATGTCCCATACAGGGACTAAGTAAAAATGTAAAAAAAAGAGGCTAAAAAATGATTTCAAACTGTTAAAAAAATCACAAAATAAATAAAAATAAATAAAATGTTAAACCAATAAATCCGTATATTTATGCAAAAACAAAAAAAGTGCACATATTTGGTATCGCCGCGTCCGAAACAACCCGATCTATACAACTGTCACACTAATTAACTCCTTCTGTGCACACCGTAATAAAAATAAATAAAAAACGGAGCAAAAAACTGCTTTTTCATCATATCACCAAACAAAAAGTGGAAAAAAATTTCAATGGAAATAAAAATGGTACCGCTGAAAACATCATCTTGTTCCGCAAAAAAAAAGCCGCCATGCAGCTCCATCAGCCGAAAAATAAAAGTTATAGCTCTCAGAATAAAGCGATGCAAAAAATTTTTTTTCTATAAAATTGTTTTGTGTAAAAGCGCCAAAACATAAAAAAATATACAGTAAGTGTAGTATCGCTGTAAATATACTGACCCGAAGAATAATGCTGCCTTATTACTTTTATCACACGCCGTACGGCATAAAAAAACCCCTCAAAAAACAATTCCTGAATTGTTGGTTTTTGTTAATTTTACCTCCCAAAAAACGGAATAGAAAGCGATCAAAAAATGTCACGTACCCAAAAATGGTACCAATAAAAATGTCAGGCCATCACATGACTGTCGGCCGAAATATGGTAAAAATTATAGCTCTCAAAATATGGTGATGCAAAAACTAGATTTTGCAAAAAAAAGCGTCTTTTAGTTTGTGACAGCTGTAAGTCATAAAAACCCAATATAAATCTGGTATCTCTGTAATTGCACTGACCCGAAAAATAAAATAATCTCATCACTTATACTGCACGAGGAACGGCGTAAAAAATAAATAAAACCAATTCTTCACCTGCTACTGATTTGTTTATTATGTCTCCCAAAGATCGCAGTAAGGCTCTGCTCACATTTATCCTGCGCACTGCGCTGAGCACTTACACCAGAGTTTCTGTGTAAATCACTGAAATACGTGATTCAGTCGGAACCCACGGCAGAAGATTCCCTGTAATGAGGCAGATATAGGCCACTGTGGATGCCGTCTGGCCTGTGATCCCACTGTGTCAGTTTTTTTAGGCGTGCATAAAAGTGCGGTTGGCCACAGTTTTGTGCACTTCTGAAAAAAAGGACACCGCTAAACAGAGGCCGGACGGAGTCCAGAGTAACTCCGCTGCCTCATTACAGTGAATGGATCCCGCAGGGGTTTCATCTGAATTACATCACTTGGAAATTTAGATGGAAACCCCGATGTAAGTGCTCAGCCTAGAGCGCCGGATAAGTGTTACCTAAAATGTTCCCAATAAAAGCTTCAACTCAGTCCTCAAAAAAAAAAAGCTAGTCCCCACTCAGGTCCGTCATCTGTTAAAAATATAAGGGACTTCCAAGTTACTGGTAGCAGAAAGGCTCTGGAAAAGCAAAATGGCCCTTGCCCACCAAAAGAAATTCAGAAAATTTTGTGCTCCCAAATCCAAATGCCTATTCTACAATAATTTGTTCTCCAATTGTCAAATAGCGCTCCGTCCCTCCCAGATCTCGCCGTATGGCTAAGTGGTACGATAGAGCCACATATGGGGTATTGGCACTTTTAGAAGAAATTGTGTGACACATTTCGGCACCATTTTTGCCCATTGCCCTGTGTGAAAATGTAAAATCTCAGGGTAAAACATTTTTTTGTGGTAAAAATATAATTGTTTTCTTCACTGCCCAATGGTATAAATTTAAAAATTAAAAAATACTCACTACTTCCCTAGATGAATTCCTTGAGAGGTGTAGTTTACAAAATGGGATATCTTGTGGCGGTTTCTGCTGTTTCGGCATGTCAGCGACTTTTCAAATGTGACATGGTGTCTGCAACCTATCCCAGCCAACATAGCGCTCCTTTCTCTTCCGAACCCTGCCGTACACCAAAGCAGTGGTTTTCCCCCACATATGGGGTATCGGCGTACTCAGGAGAAATTGCACAACAAATTTTATGGTGCAATTTCTCCTGTTATCCTTATAATAATGCAAAATTAGGGGATGAAAAACATTTTTTGTGGGAAAAATGTGAAAATTTTATTTTTATAGCTCAATATTATAAACTTCTGTGAAGCACCTGGGGATGCAAGGTGCTCACCACACATCTAGATAAGTTCCCTAAGTGGTCTAGTTTCCAAAATGGTGTCACTTGTGGGGGGTTTCCACTGTTTAGGCACATCAGGGGCTCTCCAAGGTCAACATGGCGTCCGCTAATTATTCAAGCAAATTTTACATTCACAAAGTCAAATGGCTCTCCTTCCCTTCTGAACCCTGCCGTGCGCCCAAACAGTGTTTTTTTCCCCACATATGGGGTATCTGCGTGCCCAGGGGAAATTGCACAACATTTGACATGATTTTGGGAACTTATCTAGATGTGTGGTGAGCACCTTGAACCCCCAAGTCCTTTACAGACGTTTATAACACGGAGCGGTGAAAATAAAAAAATCAAAGTTTTTCCACAAAAATTATGTTTTAGCCCCAATTTTTTTATTTTCACAAGGGTAAGAGGAGAAAGAGGACCCCAAAAACTTTTGTGCAAGTACGCCAATACCCCATATGTGGGGAAAATACAGTGTTTTGGCGCACAGCAGAGTTCAGAAGGGAAGGAGCACTGACTTTTTGAACGCAAAATCGTCTGGAATTGAGAGCGGACGCCATGTCGTGTTTGGAGAGCCCCTGATGTGCCTAAATAGTGGAAACCCCCTACAAGTGACCCCATTTTGAAAACTACACCCCTCAAGGATTTTATCAAGGGGTATAGTGAACATTTTGAACCCAGAGGTACGACACAGAATTTGATAACATTAGGTCATCATATTGAATAAGTTGTCATTAGTCTTGAGCGCAAGTGCTCTCTACTTGAGTTTGCATCTGGTGCTCAAGTGAAATGCTCGAGTCCCCTCCCGCATGTTTCACTGTTATTAGACACCCCCAAAAAAAACATACGTGGATCGCTCGTGCATGGCAGGCAATCCCAGTGATGTTTTTTTGGCCGCGAAGCATATGGGGCGGAGACTCAAGCACCCGCGATGCTCAGTGCATACCCGAGCACCCGATGTAAACTCAAGTAGCGAGCACTTGCGTTCAACACTAGTTGCCATATCGTCTTTTTTTTTTTTTTTTTTTTACTTTTGAAAAAAAAACCAACCCTAACATTAGCACAACCCTAACCCTAACCCCAACCCCAGCCCTAGCATTTATTTTTTACACCGTTCCTAGTGCGGTATAAGTGATTAGACGACTTTATTCTTCGGATCGGTGCGACTACAGAGATACCAGAATCATATTGGGTTTTTATGATTGACAGCTGTCACACACTAAAAGACACATATTTTGTAAAATCTAGTGTTTGCATCGCCATATTTTGAGAGCTATAATTTTTCCATATTTTGGCCGACAGTCATGTGACGGCTTGTTTTTTGTGGGATGAGTTGACGTTTTTATTGGTGCCATTTTCAGGCACGTGACATTTTTTGATCGCTTTCTGTTCCAGCTTTTGGGAGGCAGAATAAATCAAAACCAACAATTCAGGAATTGTTTTTTTTTACATTTTTTTATTCTAATCCACGTGTGGTAAAATTGATAAGGTAGCTTTATTCTTCGGGTCAGTACTTTTACAGCGGTACCACATTGATATCGTTTTTCTATGTTTTGGCGCTTTTACACAATAAAAGCTATTTTATAGAAAAAATTATTTTTTTGCATCGCTTTATTCTGAGAGCTATAACTTTTTGATGTTTCGGATGATGGAGCTGTATGGCGGCTTGTTTTTTGTGGGGCAAGATAACGTTTTCAGCGGTACCATTTTTATTTATATTCGTCTTTTTGATCGTGTGTTATTCCATTTTTTGTTTGGCTGTATGATGATAAAGCATTGTTTTTTTTTTTGTGTTTTTTTTTTTTTTACCGTGTTCACTGAAAGGGTTAACTAGTGGGACAATTTTATAGATCAGGTCGTTCCGGATGCGGCGATACCAAATATGTGTACTTTTATTGTTTGTTTTTGTTTTTTTCATAATATTTATTGATGGGTACATTATATTTTTATTTTTGGTGGATTATTTTTTTTATTTTTTTTTTTAAATATTTCTACAATTTTTTTTTCACTTTCTAACAGTTGTTTTTATTTGTTTACTTTGTCCCACTGTGGGACTTTCAATTTTTGTATTCTGACAGCCTGCATAGCACAGGAATGGAGCACCATCCCTGTGCTATGCGGGCTGTCAGCGCTGCACAGTGAGAAGATAGTTTGGTCATGCACTGCGCATAACCAAAAAATCTTCCTGCTGTCTGGTGACCCGGATGTTGTCATGACGACATCGGGTCGTCATGGCAACATCTGGGAAGCTGCGGCAGACAGCGCTGGAGGCCAGAAGAGGAGGTGAGTATACCGATCACCTCCCCTTAGCCACCGCAATGCTGCGATCGACTTCGATCGCAGCATTGCGGGGGTTAATGTGCCGGGAGCGGTGCGGGACCGCTCCCTGCACATAGTACCGGGTGTCAGCTGTGACAATCAGCTGACACTCGGCGGCGATCGCGCCCGCACAGCCTGTGTGCACGCGCGATTGACATGACGTACTAATACGGGTCAGGCTCTTAAAGCCCTGGGCACTGACGCATATTAATACGTGATGGGCTTTAAAGGGGTTAAAATGTCACTTTTAGGCTATGTGCCCACGATGCGGAAATGCTCCGGAGTGTTTCTGCATCTCCCCTGGCACAAAAAACGCATGCGGATTGTACATGCGTTTTTCCTGCCAGGGACATGTGGATGTGAAGCGTTTTTCACATGCATTTCCGCATGCGGGTTGTCAAGCGCTTTCCAAGCCATTTTAGCATCACTTGGAAAGTGCTTGACAACTTGGTCACACTATATAAATCCATGCAAATGGCATGGATTTATATAGTGTGACCGAAAGAATGGTAAAAAGTAAAAAATATTATACTTACCTTCTGATGGCCCCCGGTGACTTTATACGATGCCTCCTGGCTTGCCGGCAGCTCACGATAGACTAAAGGACCTGCCGACTGACGTCATGGCAGGTCCTTGAGTCCACCGCGAGCTGCCGGCAAGCCGAGACAAGGACACCGGGGGCCATCAGAAGGCAAGTATAATGGTATATTTTTTATTTTATTTTTTTACAGGTACTATGGTACCCGGGTCTGGAGGAGAGTCTCCTTTCCTCCACACCCGGGTACCATCCGCACATTGAAACGCATGGAATGCGCATGTACAGATGCAGTGATGTAGATTCCATGCGTTCCAATGCAAGTCAAACGAAAACGCCGCGCTTCCGCAAAATAATTGGCATTGCTGTGGATTTTTCCGCAGCATGTTTTCAGCACATGCGGATTATCATTGGGGAACCTGGCAGACCTTCTACCAAGCGTTTTTTAAGCTTTTCTGCAGCGGAATTGCTGCTGCGGAAACGCTTAAAAAAACGCATAGTGGGCACACAGCCTAACTCTACTTCCTGCACTCTCATTCACTCTGAAAGGCTATGTTCGCACATCATGGTTTTTTTTGCGTCACAAATCTGCTGCAAAACCTGATCTTCAAGGGCATTTTGTTTAGTTTTTTTTTTTTTTTTTTGCATTTTTGGTGCGTTTTTTTCACTGTCCTCTGTCTCTTCTTATGCATGTACATAAAGTTCTATGAAAAAAAGAACCCCATTCTATTTTGGCATCAAAAACGCTGAAAAAATTGCTGATGCGTTTTTTCACCCATAGAAAGTCATGAAAGAAGTGTCATGCTCTATTTTCCAAAAATCCATTCAAGGCACAAAATGCTGAACACAAAAAAACAAAACAATGTGTGAACAGAGAATTCTGGTTTATCATAGACTTTAATGGTACTGCAAAAGGCAGCTGAAAATTTGCATAAAATAATGCTGAAAAAACCATGATATGTGAACATAGCCAAAAACAGCTCAAATTTGTCTCGGTCGAAGAAAGACGAACTGCCAGCCCACTGAAGTATAAGGTCACAGAGCCTGTTAAACTCTTATTCAGAGGGAGAAGTGAGGACCCACTCAGCATAATGTGAGACTAGGTAGACACAGGCGGATCACGTTGCAGCTTATAGCAAATTTAATTCACTTCAGTGCTGGATTCACAGCCATACAGCTCAGTACTGCTGTATAACCCCTTAGTGACTGGACCAATTTTTTTTTAAATCTGACCAGTGTCACTTTGTGGTAATAACTCTGGATTGCTTCAACATATCCCATTGATTTTGACATAGTTTTTTCGTGACACATTGTACTTTATAATAATGGTAAATTTAGGTTGGTATGGTTTGTGTTTATTTATAAATATATCAAATTTGACAACTTTTTTGAAAAATTGCAGTTTTCAAACTTTGATTATCCCTTTAATCTAGATAATCCTACCACACAAAATCAATTATAAATAACATTTTCCTCATGTCTGCTTTACATCTGCACAATTTGGAAACTGTTTTATTTTGTTAGCATTTTAGAAGGTTTAAGAATGTAGCAGTATTTTTTTCAAAGAAATTTACAAAACTTATTTTTTATAGGGACTTGTTCAGTTTTGAAGTGACTTTGGAGGTCCTTTGTATTGGAAACCACCCAAAAGAGATTCTGTTTTAAAAACAGCGCCCCTCAACGTATTCAAAATTGCTTTCAGGTAGTTCATTAACCCTTTCGCAACCCTGGGATTTTCCGATTTTTGCTCCCCTTGTTCCCAGAGCCATAGCGTTTTTATTTTTTGGGCAATATGGGCATGTGAGGGTTTATTTTTTGCAGGACGAGTTGTACTTTTGAACGACATTACTGGTTTTACCATATAGTGTACTAGAAAACGGGAAAAAAATTCTAAGTGCGGTGAAATTGCAAAAAAAGTGCAATACCACAGATTTTTTTTTTTAATGTTTTTTACCACGTTCACTGAATGCTAAAACTGACCTGTCATTATTATTCTCCATGTCAAGTTCGTAGACACCAAACATGTATAGGTTCTTTTTTATTTAAGTGGTGAAAAAACATTCCAAAACTTGCTTTAAAAAAAAAAAAAAAGGGTGCCATTTTCCAAGACCTCCATTTTTCGGGATCTGGGGCCGGGTGAGGGCTTATTTTTTGCGCGCCGAGCTGAAGTTTTTATTGATAGCATTTTAGGGTCGATTCGATGTTTTGATCGCCCGTTATTGCATTTTATTGCAATTTTACGGCGACCAAAAAAAAACGTAATTCTGGCGTTTAGAATTTTTTCCCCGTTACACCTTTTACTGATTGGATTAATTCTTTTTTTTTTAATTGATCGGGCGATTCTGAACGCGGCATTACCAAATATGTGTATGTGGTTTTTTTTTATTATTATTTTATTTTGAATGGGGCGAAAGGGGGGTGATTTAAACTTATATTTTTTTTAAAACCATTTTTTTTTTCACTTTTTGCTTGCTTCTATAGTCTCCATAGGAGACTGGAAGTAGCACTTGTCTGATCGCCTCTGCTACATACAGGGGACGAGTAGATCCCCTGTATGCAGCAGAAATGCTCCTGTGCTATGAGCGCCGACCACTAGGTGGTGCTCATAGCGATCAGCTCATGCCAACCACTGGAGTCTGCTGCAGACCCAGGGTTGTCATGACCACCCACCCGGGGGTCACCGATGGGCGGGGTAAGTGACGCGCTTGCGGCGCTGTTAAATGCCGCTGTCAGAGATTGACAGCGTAATTTAACATGTTAACAGCCGCGGGTGGATCGCTATTCCACCCGCGGCTTTTGCGGGCACATGTCAGCTGTAATAATCAGTTGACGTGCCTGGTTCACTGCGGGCTCAGCGCCGGAGCCCTCACTGAACCGGGAGTTACAGCCTGGTGCGTACCAAATACGTCCCAGGCTGTAAAGGGGTTAACCCTGCAAGTGCTTTTCAGGAATTAATGCAAAGTAGCATAACAGGGATGAAAAAGTTTATTTTTACCACCTAAATTTCTGAACAGGCCGCTCGCTATAGCTGGCAGACTCTAAAACTGTTTTTTGGCCATGAACTGCCATGGCAAATATCAAGACCTCAGGGTGCCGGGGATAAAGAGGGAGCCCCCACATTCTAACTACTTAGATTTTTACTCACTATTGCTAGCAGCATCTTAGGGGTTAAACCTCCATGGTCAGTGCCAACACTAATCATGGCTAATGCAGCAAGTTGTTTGCTATAGTGTACAGCTGATAGCTGCTGGATTGTCAACAGTCAGAGGATGCTAGTCTCTTATGTCACAGATCAGCAAAAAGACGTTGGTGGTCACTGAAGGGATAATTTTTATGCCTCTACTACTTCTGTCTGTGTGCTATAGAGAAAGAAGAGCAAGAATCCATCTAACTGTGTGCAGTGTATAGGAGACATCTTTGCATTTAGTCTACCCATTAGATCAAAGAGAACTGAAAATTAGACAGTCTGCAAAGGGGTGAACTGGTGAAAACTGCAGAATCCAAGTCACATAATGGCTGGAAATAATGTTATTCCTTGTACACACATGGTTGCTTATTCTGGAAAGTTACTTGAAATAAGTACTCTTTAAAGGCTTATAAGTAAATTGTGCTTGTTTATACTGTAGTTGATATCTCTGGTAATTTTGCTCCATTAACCTAAAATACATGTTTTATTTGTGTTTGCCATTGTCTACTATTAATAACTAGCTATTGAACCCTTTTGATGCCCGGGTGGCGAGCATTTTTATTGGTATATGCTGCCCCCATACTGCGCCCCATTCTCTTTTGTTCTGCACCCATCCTGCTCCCCTATCCAGAGGCCGGGGGAGGAGTGTTGCGCCGGAGTACGCGCATGCCCATAACATGCTGTCTGGTGCCATTTTGATGAAGACACAATGCAAATGTGTCTTCACTAAAATGGTGCCGGACAGTGCGCTATGCTCCTCCCCATACTGCGCCCCTGGCCTCCGGCCCGAGCAGAGATGCCGCGGCAGCACTCTTTCCAGTCAGGTATGTACTTATGGTGCGTTCATTGTCTATGCATACTGCGATCTCCAGCGCTATACACTCCTCTTACCTGTAACGGCTGGATGTGTTCTGTCTGGAGCCAGACTGCGCAGGAGCATCACGCATGCTAAGTCTATAGAGGCTTCAGACAGAAGGACACATCGCTGATTATATTATAGATGTCCCCCATCGTGGTATATATGCCCCCTCTTCTTATTATATGCGGCCCCCATCCCATCTTGGTATGCATGGCACCCCTGATCCCCATCTCGGTATGCATGGCACCCCTCCATCCTGGTATGCATGGCCCCCTCATCCTCAATCCTGGTATATGTGGCCCCCTCATCCCCAATCTTAGTACGTGTGGCGCCCCTGATCCCCCATCCTGGTACGCGTGGCGCCCCTAATCCCCCATCCTGGTACGCTTGGCGCCCCTGATCCCCCATCCTGGTACGCGTGGCGCCCCTAATCGCTATCACACTGCACACACACAAAAAAAATAAACACTTCTACTCACCTTTCTTCCCTGTGCTCCAGCGCTGCGTCCTGTTCTGCCGGAGGCCGGGGAAGGAGTGTGGTGCCGGAGTACGCACGTGCCCATACCGCGCTGTCTGGCGCCATTTTGTTGAAGACACACTGCAAATGTGTCTTCAGTAAAATGGCGTCGGACAGCGCTATGCGCCGATTCAGACGCCGCACTCCTGCCCCAGCCTCCGGCCTGAACAGAGGCGCCGCGGCAACGCTCCTCCCGGTCAGGTAAGTATGTCCTTATGGCGCCGGAGATCACGGTATGCGTTCAGTGTCTATGCATACCGTGATCTTCGGCTACATACACTCCTCTTGCCTGTAACGGCTGGATGCAGTCTTCTGTCTGGAGCCAGACTGCGCAGGCGCGGTCTATAGAGGCATCGGACAGAGGGACACATCTAGCATTATATTATAGCTATTACATGTTTATTTGGTAGAGGCTAGAATTATCGTAATGATTGGTGTAGACTTTTTTTTAAAGGGACCCGGTCACTATGAAAATGCAGTCTAATCTGCAGTCATCATATGGTAGAGCCAAAGCGGTTGAGTAGATTGATCTTTCTGGGATTTTCAATCCAGTGGGTGGTCTTATCAGTAACTGACAGCTATATCTCTATACCCGCTTATAAAATGAAAGCTGTCAGTCACTGAATGGACCGCCCACCAGTCCAAAAATCCCAGAAAGCGCAAAGGATTACCGTAAAACACAGGTTATACTGAATCTTTTCTCACATATATCAATCTGTTCTGCTCCCCCTGCTCCTCAATATGATGCTTGCAAAATTAGACTGCATTTTCATGGTGACAGGTTCCCTTTAAAGTGGTTATACCAATATTAAAAGTTACCCCCTTTTCATCCGATAGGGGATATCTGAATGGAGCGGAGGCCAAGCTTTGCGCCCCTTTGCTTCATTTATTAATCCATCCAATCTTAATGGGAGTGCTGGGAGTCAACTGAGCAGTTCTTTTTCTGGGCTGCTCTGTCAACGGGACATGACTGCCGACATCATGAGGATTGACAGCCGGTTCCCCCTGTTAGGCAGTGAGGGAGCCGGCTGTCAATCAGCATAATGTTGGCAGTCCCACCCTGTCAACAGAGCAGAGCGTGATGTCGGCGGAAACAGCTGAATCGCTGGCAGGAGCGGTCGGTTACCTGTTTCTGCAACTAGGAGAGGTATGGTAACAACATAGTTCACTTTGCTATTCATTTCTATGCTACATAAACAGCATAGCGCACTGCTCTCAGCTGTATTTGTAATCCCGCCTTTCGTGACCGGAAGCGGTTGTCTCATCCATAATTGCACTAAGTTGGTCTTCAGTCCTTTGTTTGTTTTCATATCAGTTTGCAGCATACATATTCTACAGTTGTGTAAAAATATTCCTCTTGGCAATAATGAGCAAAATTTTATCCAAGGAAAAGTACACTGTCACATTTAAAGGGCTCCCACAGCATAATCGCATCACATGAACTACCTCTTCACAGTATAATCACATGTGTAGTTCTCTCACAGTTTAATAATTCCCTTAAACCCCACCCTCACCAAAGCATAATCACATAGATACATCCAGAGTCACCCCCCACCCCACCGTTTTCTCCCACCGTTACTATACACATACAGTACAGAGCAAAAGTTTGGGCACTCCTCATTTAAAGATTTTTCTGTATTTTCATGACTTTGAAAATTGTACATTCACACTGAAGGCATCAAAACTATGAATTAACACATGTGGAATTATATACTTAACAAAAAAGTGTGAAACAACTGAAAATATGTCTTATATTCTAGGTTCTTCAAAGTAGCCACCTTTTGCTTTGATGACTGCTTTGCACACTCTTGGCATTCTCTTGATGAGCTTCAAATGGTAGTCACCGGAAATGGTTTTCACTTCACAGGTGTGCCCTGTCAGGTTTAATAAGTGGTAATTCTTGCCTTATAAATCGGGTTGGGACCATCAGTTGTGTTGTGCAGAAGTCTGGTGGATACACAGCTGATAGTCCTACTGAATAGACTGTTAGAATTGTGTTAGTAATAATCACTCCCAGCTCTGCAGTGAGATCAGGAGAGCAGACTATCAGTCATTACATGTCTCATTCTGGTAACGCCTTTTTTCATATATAATAAGCTTTGGAGGCAGATTCTCATGCAGATCACTGTCTGGCCCATAGATCTTAACAGCTTATTTACATAATAAAAAAAATGTGGATTTCTTTGGAATGAGACATCAGATCACAGATGTGAAGGTATTATATTATTCAACTTTCTATGACCTACATGATAGATGGCATAGGTGGGTTAATGACAGATTCCCTTCAATATGAGGATTATATAAATATTTTTACTTTGATTTTAAAAATAAATACACCAGTTTTATCAGGTCTAAGATCTATATAATGTTTACAGTTTGTATTATGAAATTTGCTATAGCTACTAAAGTCCTGAAAGCCCTACCAGTAGTTTAAATTAAGGGGTAAGAAACACTCAGCAAATCCGTACACCACATTGCTTTTGGTATACAATATTTTCTTTAGTTTAGACCAGGGATGGGCAATTTTAAGTTTCCGGAGGGTCTACATGAGAGACCATGACTGTTGTGGAGGACCGCACCAATAGGTTAGAATGAATTCTGCTCAGTATTAATATAAATTATTTTGTATCACTTAGTATACTTAATTCTGCTCAATATTGATATCTCCCATATGCCGTATGAGCCCTCGCACAGCCCCTCTATATGCCGTATGAGTCCTCACACAGCCTCCCTATATGAGGTACGAGCCCTCACACAGCCCCTTGTATAAAGTGTGAGCACCCACATATTCTCTATATACAGAATGAGCCCCCACATAGCCTCTTTATATACAGAATGACCCCCCACATGGACCCACTATTTACAGTGTAAGTACCCAAATAGCCTCTCTGTATACAACATGAACTTCCACATAGTACCCTTGTATACAGTATGAGCCCTCACATAGCCCCCCTGTATACATGCAAACATCACATACACATGATAAAAAAAAACCCCACATACTCGCCTCGTTCCAGTTTTCCCAGCAATCTGCTCTGGAGAACTGACTCGCCGAACACAGCAGAAGTGATTAAATGACGTCATCGCCTCTATCTTACACGCGGATTGGTGGATGGAGCTGGCGGCTCCGTCCTCCACTATTGTATTCACCATTGTCTGCATTCCGAGGATGCGGATAGCGGTGGCAGCAGGCGAGGGCACGGTGCAGCCCGTGGACAACGGTTTCAGCCTTTCAGCTGTCTCCATCCACAGGTAGATGGCCGACGTGGGCTGCAGTTTGCCCAGCTCTGGTTTAAACCATCGGCCTTTGAAATCCTCTGGCAAAGCCACAACAAAAGTCAAACTGTTTGATGCAGATTTGCTGCTGTGGATTTACCTGGTGTTATGCCGTATTGTGCAGTGAAACAGGTCAAAGGGACTTTTTCTTTGTCTTTCAAAAAGACCAGCAGTTCTGCCCTGATAAACTGGGAGGTGATGCACAATTGTACAGCCGCCTTCTGTCCCTTAACACATAATTGCAATGTGATTGAAATTCATAGGGACATGAACTCTACCGGTTTTTAATACATTTATTAATACTAATCAGGGTAAGTGAAGTTTTATCCAAGTCATTTATAATATTAGTTTGGTTGTGTGGTAATAGAGTGCTTAATTTTGCCCTATTGGCAATTTTGTGTCACCAACTTCCATATTCTCTCAGCTTTGAAAAAGACTAAATACTTTCAACTTTCACATCAGCAGTTTTTAAAACATGCATATAATCTGAATGTTATTCTCAGAAGGATAAACATTTTTTCTAAATGACTGCTATAAACGCACCATCCCAAATGTGTTAATGCAGAGTTCAGCTGTTGAATTTTAATATAGGAAGGTATACAAACCAAAGAATACAGCAGCACTCTACATATGCCATGATGTATGTGAACATGAAATATAAACTGCATTGATGCTGTATAGAATATACTTCCACAATGAAGGTACTTGGCACATAAATTGGCCAATTCATGAGATCCCATCAGCAATGTCTTTTTTGTGTTAGGACCCTAGACCTTATCAAACATGCTTCTCCCTTGCTAAAAGCCTAGGAATGTAAAGGGCAGGTAGGATCCAGCACTAATTTAAACCTGCCTTTGGCTGATGGGAGGAGTGCTCACTTAAAGGGAGTTTGTAAGGAGTCCCACTTACTTTTTTTCCCACCTATCTCTGCCCTTCTGACTATAAAACCAGAGCTGTCAATCATGCTAGATTGGGGATGGTGATAGAGGCAAAACAAGTAGGTGCACATAAATGTTTGGCCACGCAAAGGGTGCCCTGCGCCACTGTACTTTGCTGACAAACTCCCTTTAAACATGGAGAGAGTCACCACCTCCAATAATGTACTACAAATAATAATAAAAAAAAAACTAAAAAAATAAAGCAAGTGTGAACAGGTGCAAGCTGCTATGACTGCATAATATACAGACAATAGAAAACTGCAACACTGTCTACATTAAGATGTATGCAAATATTAAATATATGAAATTTAAACTGCTTTTATTCTGGGAGAGGCATGTTTGATAAATATTATGTCAAAAGTCCTTGCAGAGAAAGGTCTGGTGGATACACATTGGCCAATTTGTGCTCTTACATGCCTTCATTTTAATTATATTCTATATAACAGTAATGCAATTTAAATTTCATATATTTAATGTTTGCATACATCATGGCGCTTAGAGTGCTGCTGTTTTCTTTAGTTTGTACACTATGCAGTCATAGCAGCTTGTACCTGTTCACACTTGCCTTATTCTGTTAGGAGGTGCTGGTCAGTTTTTTCTAAAATAGAAAAGTTTGCAAAGCACTGACTAGTGGGATAACCAGCATTTGTACATAGTAAGAAAATGGATTGCAGCTCTCATCTTTCTAGTTATCAGATTTGCTTTAGTTTTGCTATGAATCTGAGCCTATACAAAGAGGGTTCATGCAATAATTGCATTTGGTTCTAACCCTTGAACAGTCTGTTTGTCCCCAGCTTTATATGAGGCCCATTATTTGCTAATGGAGTACAAAATCTTCCATTTGCCTTCTACTGAAGCAATGTAAATATTTTTCTTGCTTATTGGTTAAAATGTCAGCTTGAGAAAACTTTGGTGCATGGACAAAGAGTCAAGTCGCCTCCACAATCTTCATGTGTAAGAACTCATTCATTAGAGTAGAGATGACCAAGTCTGTTCTCTGAAGAATTGGGGGCCCCAAATGCAATATCAGTTGAAAGATGATTGTGCCTCTCATTCAGAGGTTGTCTATCTTTCCCAACTTCTTCATTCACAAGACCACTCGCTGGTGGTGACTTATGTCTCTGCAAGCAAAACTATTGGCAGTACGAAATCCAGCATTCTTAATCCTTATTTCCCTCAACATCATTTATTGGGGTAGAGTTGGGAAGCCCCTATACACATTAGACTGTCGACCAAGCCCACCAATGTTAGTCTATTGTGTACGGGGGCTTTTGGTCTGTTTAAATTGAAACATGCGATTAGAGGGGAGAAATATAAAACAGTATATTTTTTTTAAAGCAACCATTTTGTAAAAATACATGAGCTCTTCAGTTGGTAACACCAGACGGGGAATAAATTATGCAGCACATACAGTTAGGTCCAGAAATATTTGGACAGTGACTTAATCTCTGTGATTTGGGCTCTGCATGTCACTATTTTTTATTTAAAATGAAACAACTGAGATGCTATTGAAGTGTAGACTTTCTGGTTTAATTAAAGGGGTTGAACCTAAAATATCCTGTGAAACGTTTAGGAATTGCAGTCATTTTTCTATAAAGCCTCCTCATCTCGGGCTCAAAAGTAATTGGAAAAATTAACTTTGCCATAAATACAATGTTAATTTTTAATACTTTGTAAAGAATCCTTTGCCGGAAGTGACTGAAGTCTGGAAGCCATAGACTTCACCAAACCCTGGGTTTCCTCTTAGTGATGCTCTGCCAGGCCTTTACTGCAGCTGACTTCAGTTGTTGCTTGTTTGTGGGTCTTTCAGCCTTAAAGGGAACCTGTCAGCTGAAATAACGCGGTTAATCTGCAGGTTAACAGCGTTCTTATGCTGCCCAGCGACTGCACTGCAGCTGGAAGAAAATGAGCTTTATTCTTCCCGGCAGCATTCGGTTTCAGCCGCTGCTCTGAAAATACCGAGCAGCGGCTGTAACCGCGGCCCCGACCCTAAGTGACACTCCCTCTGCATTGCGTCGTCCTGTCAGTCAGGGCTGGGGGCGTGGTTACAGCCGCTGCTCTGTATACTCAGAGCTATGACTGAGACTGAATGCTTAACCTGCAGATTGACCACATATCTGCAGGTTAATAGCATTATTTCTGGTGACCGGTTTCCTTTAAGTTTTGTCTTAAGCACGTGAAATGCATGCTCGATGGGGTTGAGATCTGGTGATTGACTTGGCCATTGCGGAATATTTCACTTCTTTTGCCCTGAAAATCTCCTGTATTTCTTTTGCAGTATGTTTTGGGTCATTGTCCCATCTGTACTGTGAAGCGCCGTCCAATCAACCTTGCTGCATTTGGTTGAATCTGAGCAGAAAGTATCACCCTGTACATTTCAGAATTCATTCGGCTGCTTCTGTCTTCAGTCACATTATCCATAAACACTAATGACCCAGTTCCATTGTAAGCCATGCATGCCCATGCCATCACACTGCCTCCACCATGTTTTGCAGAGGAGTGTGGAGTGCTTTGAATCATAAACCTTTCCAAGCTTTCTCCATACTTTCTTCTTCCCAGCAGTCTTAGGCTATATTCACACGTTGCGTTTTTTTAATGCAAATTTTCAGCTGCTTTTTACAGTACAGGCAAAGTCTGAGATTTCAGAAATCTGATGCACACATCTTTTTTTTTTTTCCTGATTGTTTCATCAAAGAGCTGCATCTTTACAAAATGCAACATTTCACTTCTTGCTGTGGGTTTTCAGCTTTTTTCACCCATTGAAAGCAATGGATAGTGCAAAAAACGCAGGTATCAGTTTTTGCTGCGTTTTTGGTACCAGAACCTGAGGATGTTGAATCGGGTTATTTTTTTATGCACTAAACTCTATCAGCAATGCACAAGAGACAAATGTACCCTGACAAAGCGCAGTAAAAACTCATCAAAACCTGCTTTTTTTCAAGTTGCTTTTAATGCCAAGAGAGCAGGTTTTGCCTACAGAAAAAAAAGGCGCAAAAACGCTATGTGTGAACATAGCTTTAGTTTCATTTGTCCAAAGAATGCGTTTCCAGAACTAGGCTAGTTTCCTTAGACGTTTTTTGACAAAGTCTAAACTGGCCTTTCTATTTTTTAAGGCTGATTTGTACGTTTTGGTGAACCCTCTGTATTTGCGCTCATGAAGTTTTCGCTTTATGGTAGACTTAGATACTGAAACACCTACTTCCTGGTGTTCTTCACTTGGGTGGATGTTCTGAAGGGGTTTTTCTTCACCGTGTGAAGGATTCTGCGATAATCCACCATTGTCTTCCATGGATGTCCATGCCTTTTTGAGTTCCCAAGCTCACCAGTGTTTATTTTTTTTTCAGAATGTACCAAACTGTTGATTTGGCCACTCCTAACATTTCTGCTATCTCTGTGATTGATTTCTTCTTTTTTTCAGCCTAAGGGCGGTTTCACACGTCCGGATATTTCCGGTACCGGAGATATCAGTGTCCGTGTGTGGCTTCTGTGTGCTGCATCAGGAGCACACCTAGCGGCGCCTGGGAATCAGTAGTACAGTTACTGCTGTTCCCAAGCTCTGGGTGCTCAACGCTGCTTTCATCATTGTCCCCTGCCGTTGCTGCGATCAGCACCAGCAGGGACAATGATGAGAGTAATAGGTGTCTGCTCCCGCAGTGTCCGACTGTAAAAATAAGAATAAAATAGGACAGATGAGCATAAGGATTTTTTATTTTATTCTTATTTTTAGAGTCGGACACTGCGGTAAGACACTACTACTCTCATCATTGTCCCTGCTGGTGCTGATCAAAACCATAGTTTCTTATCTTTTTACAAACACAAAGAAGGGGAGGAAAGGAATGACATCACACCCATGTGAAGAGATCCTGCTGACATTTACTCCAGTTAGGCTATGTGCCCACGATGCAGAAATGCTGCAATTTTTTTCCGCTTCTCCCTGGCATGAAAAAGGCATGCGGTTTTTACATGCGTTTTTCCCGCCAGGTAGAAGCGTTTGTCAAGTGTTTTTACATGCATTTCTGCATGCGGGTTATCAAGCGCTTTTGCAAGCAATTTTAGCATCACTTGGAAAAGTGCTTGACAACTTGTTCTCACTATATAAATCCATGCAACCATGCAAGTCAATGGCGGAGATTACGCTGGAGATGCTGCGTATTTTTCCGCAATGATAATCCGCAGTGGAAATTTCCTCAGCATGTGCACAGCACATGCGGATTATCATTGGGGACCATGGGGCAGGTATTACAAAGCGTTTTTAAGCGTTTTCGCTGTGGAAATTCCGCGACAAAAACGCTTGAAAAACGCATAGTGGGCACGCAGCCTTAGGCTATGTGCCCACGATGCGATTTTCAAGCGTTTCCCCAATGGCAATCCGCATGTTCTGTGCCCATGCTGCGGAATTTTCCGCAGCGGATTTTATGTGCGGAAAAATCAGCAGCATGTCCATTATTTGTGCATTTACGCATGCGGAATTGCGTACTCCATGCATTAGAAAAAACGCATCGCAAATCCGCATGTCAAAAACGCGTGTAAAAATCCGCATGCGTTTTTACTGGCAAGGACATGCAGAAATTAAGCGGAAATTTTCCTCTTCATTTCTGCATCGTGGGCACATAGCCTTATAATCTGAGCTAGTTGTACACTAGGTTTTCATGGCAAATTTCTGCAGCTGCTCCTCCTAGTGTTTAAAGGTGGAAATACCAAACCTTTTTAAAATTATTTTTCAGATTTTACTTTATTAAAAACAAATTTATAATATAAAAACATTAATACTTTACATTTTTTCAATTGTTGAAAAAACATTTTTTAAGGCACCTTCCTTTTAAGGGGGTTAATGGCAGCAATCAGAGTAATCATCATAGAGAAGCTATGGTGAACTGACACAAGTCCATACCGCAATGGATAGATAACATAATAAATTGTATAATACAAAAAAAGTCTTTATTAAGCAAAAATAGACATACAGTATAAAAACCATTAAACATACACACACAGAAAATTCCCCTTATAGAGAAGAATGAGGATATTATTAAAAAATTGTATTAAATTATTCTAAGTACCGTACCCTTCATATTTGTAAGATAGTATTGGAGTGGCCCACAGAAAAGTTAGATGTGCCAGATAGTTGGAGGTGTACTTAGATCCGTTAAATATCTGGATCTCCCCAACAGAAGAAATATTAATACAGGGATTAATACTAAGAAATATTAAACATGAAATTACCCATAGATATAACCTCAATAATGAATTACATGCACACCTCCAATAAAAAACTCCCAATAATTACCAACGGAAAGGGTACAGAACCCTACGCGTTACGCCACCACTGTGGCTTCCTCAGGGAAAAGTGCTAGACAAACATGTGTGAACACAATATATAGGTGCAGACCAGGTGTGTTGAATAACATTACAATAATTTAACCCCTTGTTCCCCACATACGCCAATGCAGCATATCCAGAGGGTGACATGGAGCAGCACCATGTGTTTTTAATGATTCTGCGATAGCTCAGCCTTGTATATACAGCCGGAAAGAGTATCCAAAAGACAAGACCGCATGCTACAATACGGCATGCGGTCCATCCTGGAACGCGAAACTGGAAGTGATGCTTGCTGATGCATCGCGTGACCGGAAGTGACGCGTGCGGAGAAACATGGGCCGCCGTGCGTCTCACACTGGAGCGCAACGGCAGGAGCAAAGAGGGCACTGGGAATCACCGCACACCCCCCTCCCCCGCCGCAAAAAGGCCATACAGGAAACCTCAAATAGGTATAATAAGTTAACTCTTAGATGGCTAGACAGATATCGAGAACAAACTCTAAAGTCTAAAAAAGGGACAAATAGCAGGCTGTTTAATTACCTAAGTAGCTCGCAAAATGAGAGAGATAACAAGAATTGGACCATTGAAAAGTAAGTATAATCAAACTGATAGTAGTAGAAGTAGTCAATAAGCTCTTAAGAGACCAAGTGGGACACGGGGAAAAGGAACATATACCTATAGAGAGGGCAAAACCGGCTTACTGTAAGGACCACATCCATAGAGATATAGCCCATTATCTCACACATACAGATTCATCATGCATAGTAAGCATATTAAGCATTTCTGCATGCCATAAGGGTACGGAGAATCCAATGATACAAAGTGGCATCTGTATATATAACGGACCTAGCAGCAAGTGAGTATAAGCTGCTGAACTCATAATTGGATAGTGTCAATTAACCAATATCAATTATTACTGATTTAGAGTAAAACTATTACATCACTGAACTACTCTTATAAAATCCTGTGAATAAAAGGTTCTCATTAATACCTGACTGAGACACACTGTTAATGTTGTAGATCCAGCGGGATTCAGACCGAAGTAGGGCTGGGGTGACGTCTCCCCCACGGTCATTGGAGGAAATAAGCTCCAGGCCCACCAGGGTCGTACCCCCCAATCTACAATGATGGTGGCTGCCTGAAATGAAGGGCTGCCGTGGATTATGTCTTGCCCATCTCAAAATGATCATCAGCCAAAGCGATATTAGAAAAATGTTGCTGAATTCTTTTGCGCAGCTCCTGTGTTTTGTCCCACATATACTAACGAACATGGACATATCAATGCTTACACCACATTCTTAGAGCGGCAATTAATGTATTGTTTTAAAGCAAACTCTTTGTTGTCTAATGGGTTGACAAACCTATAGGTTGAGGGCATTGATGGACAGATGGAAAAATACCCACACGGATGCGAGCCTCTCAAGGTATCCCCTCGTGTCATCCTGATTGCTGGACGATCAAAGTGGCTCCGCGTGAGATCGTCCCGTAAGTTCTTCGCTCTCCTTGCTACCAATGATGGCACCGTTGGAACAAGGTGTTGCAATCTTGGCTCTGATGTAAGAATAGACCAGTTCTTCTGTAGTATGTTACGGCTATCACCCCATTGGTTGTTATAACTTGTAATAACACGAATGGCTGACTCCTTTACTCTCAATTTCGGTCGCAACAAATCCCCTCGATCCAAATGTATAACACAATCTCTGGCATGTCCAAGAATCTTTTTGGGGTATCCCCTGGCTTTAAACCGTGACGACATATCACTGCTCTACATAGAAAAATCATGATTGTTATTACAATTATGTCTGGCTCTTACGAATTGACTATATGGAATACCTCTTTTCTGATATAATGGATGAAAAAATACAGAATGCTATTGGTAGAGGTGCTCTTCCTGTACAAGTTGGTATCTATACTTCCATCCCTAAGAGTCAGATCCAGGAAGCTGATTGTAGTGGACGAGATATGTGATGTTAAGCGTGTTGGACTTCAAAGAGGCAATGATCTCCAAACACTGCTCATAAGAGCCCATCCACAGGAGAAGCACATCATCAATATATCTGTACCACCTTTATACATGCCTACGATACATGCCATGAGGGTACACGTGTGCCCTCTCCCAACAACCCAGAAAGAGGTTGGCATAGTAGGAGGCACAACGCGCACCCATCGCTGTACCGGAGACCTGTCTGTAATACTGATGGTCAAACACAATATAGTTGTTTTTAAGAACAAAAAAAGAACAATTCCATAATAAATGAAAAATGCACAGGGTCCAACGTATCATATTCTCTGAGAAAGGATGCTACATCCGACATACCCAAGTCGTGGGAGATACTTGTATAGAGGGACTCCACATCCAATGAAACCAATGAGGGACCACTAGGAATGTGGAGCCCCTCCAAGTTCTCCAGAATGTCCATGGTATCCCCGATATGGGAGTCCAGTTTAACCCCTTAACGCCCAATGACTGACACTGCACGTCATGAGCGGGTGTAAGTTCCCGCCCCTTGCCGTGCAGTGTCCGTCATGGCTTTAAACTGTCACAGCATGTAAACACGCTGTGACAGTTCAGTGCCAACAGCTGTCTGTGACAGCCGAGCGTCAGGGGCGGAGGTGCAGGGACCCATGCTGTCGGTCCCTGCACCCAGATCACTGCGATCGGTCAGTCAAGCTGACTGACCGATTACAGCATGATCGCGCCGGAGACGCTGAAATATCAGCATCTCCTGCCCTATCAGTGCCGGAGGTCAGAACTGCCAGTGGCTGAACTCCGGCACTAAACAGCTCCACTAAACAGCCAGGAGCGGTGTCAGCACTGCCCTTGGCTGTTAACCCCCTGAATGCTTTGACCGATGCCATGGTGACCTGGGGTCGTCATGACGACCCCTGGGTCACCAAGCTACAGAAAGCTCCTGAGACCAATGCACAGCATGGTCTCGGGAGCTTTCACTATAGGTTTAATGCATTGCAATACATTAGACCTATGGAAAAAGTGAAAAAAAGTGAAAGTTCCATAGTGGGACTAAGTGGAAAAGTAGAAAAAAAAAAAAAAAAAAAGGTTAAAAAATAATATATATTACACTATTAAGTACGGATTTTTAGGTAAAAGTTTTTTTTAAATGAACAAAAAAAAAGTACACTTTTGGTATCGCCACGTCCGGAACGACGCGATCTATAAACGTGTCACACTAGTTAACCCCTTCAGCGAACAGCGTAAAAAAAAAAAACAAAAAAAAAACACATGAGAAACTATACCGCTAAAAACGCCATCTTGTCCCGCAAAAATCAAGCCGCCATACGGCTCTATCAGTTGAAAAATTAAGAAGTTACAGCTCTCAGCATACAGTGATGCAAAGAGAATTATTTTTTCTATAAAAGTTTTTATGTAAAAGTGCAAAAAAATTACATAAATGTGGTACCGCTGTAAACTTACTGACACGAAGAATAAAGCTGCCTTATCAATTTTACCACACAAGTAACAAAAAAAACAAAAAAAAAAATTCCTGAATTGATGGTTTTTGTTCATTCTGCCTCCGAAAATTCAGAATAGAAAGCGATCAAAAAATGGTACACATAATAATACCCACAAAAAACAAGCCATTGCATGACTGTTGGCCAAAATATGGAAAAATTATAGCTCTCTAAATATGGCGATGCGAACATAAGTTTTTGCAAAAAAAAAAAAAGCGTCTTTTAGTGAATAACAGCTGTCAGTCATAAAAACCCGATATGAATCTGGCATTGCTGTAATCGCACCTACCCAAAGAATAAAGTCGTCTGATCACTTATACTGCATGAGGAACCGCATAAAAAAATAAATAAAACCAATTCTTCACCTGCTGCTGCTTTGTTTATTCTGCCTCCCAAAGATCGCAGTAAGGCTCGGCGCACAGTTATCCTGTGCTGAGCGCTTACACCAGGGGTTTCTGTGTAAATCTCTGAAATAAGTGATGCAGACAGAACCCCCGGCGGAAGATTCCCTGTAATGAGACAGATGGAGACACACTGGATGCCGTCTGACCTACGATTCGGCGGAGTCCATATTTTTAGGCGTAGATAAAAGCGTGGTCGGCCACAGTTTTGTGCACCTCTGAAAAGGACAACGCTGAACAGAGGCCATACGGAGTCCAGAGTAACTCTGCGGCCTCATCTCATTATAGTAAATGTAATATATATAGTAATATAGTATATATTATATAGTAAATATAGTAAACCCTCAGGGGTTTCTTCTGAATCACGTCATTTGGAGATTTAGATTGAAACCCCAAAGTAAGTGCTCAGCGTAGAGCGCCGGATAAATGTGATTAAAATGTTATGTAAAATATTCCCAATAAAAGCTTCACCTAAAAGCTCCCATTCAGGTCTGTCATGCTGCTGGTAGTACAAAAGCTCTGGAAAAGCAAAATGGCTCCTCATCCCCCCCAAAAGAAATTCATCAAATTCTGCTCTCCCAAATCCAATTCCCCCCACCCTTCTGAGCACCGCAGTGTGTCTAAACCACATTTAGTGTCCACATGTTTACCAGGGGTATAATTTCCAAAATCTGGTCACTTGAGGGGGGATTCTGCTCTTCTAGCACTTAGGGGCTTTGTATATGGAGTCCGCAAACTATTCTAGGAAAATCTGCGCTCCAAGAGGCAAATAGCGCTCCATCCCTCGAGTGTCGCGGTATGGCTAAACAGTACTGTACAGTCACATATGAGGTATTGACATATTCAGCAGAAATTTTGGTGCCAGTTTTATCCATTATCCCAGTGTGAAAATGTAAAATCTGGGGCTAAAACAAAATTTTTGCGGTAAAAATGTAGTTATTTTTTCCTCACTGCCCAATGGTATAACATTCTGTGACACACCCTTGGTGTCAGTATGATCACTGCACCCCTAGATGACTTCATTGAGAGGTGTAGTTTGTAAAATGGGGTCACTTATGGGGAATTCTGCTGTTCTGACACCTCAGGGGCTCTCCTAGTGGGTCACGGCACTTGCAAACCACAACAGTAAAATCTGCACTATAATATGGTGCTCCTTCCTTTCTGACCTTTACACTGTGCCTCAAAAGTAGTTCCCAATTACATGTAGGGTATTGGCTTTCTCAAGAGAAATTGCACAACAAAATGAGGTCCATTTTCTCCTGTTACCCTTGTGAAAATAAAACATTTGGGGCTAAAAGACAATTTGTGATTTTCCCCCCTCCCACCGCTCTACATTATAAACTTCTGTGAAGCACCTGGGGGTTCAAAGTGCTCACCACACATCTAGATTAGTTCATTGAGGGGTCTAGTTTCCAAAATGGGTTCACTTGTGCCTAAACAGTGGAAACCCTCCACATCAGGGGCTCCCCAAATCCAACATGGCTTCCGCTAATTATTCCAGCAAAGTTTGAATTCAAAAAGTCAAATGGCGCTCTGTCCCTTCCGAGCCCTGCCTTGTGCCAAAGCAGTGGTTTTCCGCCACGTATGGGGTATCTGCATGCTCAGGAGAAATTGCACGACTTTTGGGCTACATTTTCTTCTGTTATCTCTGTGAAAATAAAAAAAAATTGGGTCTATGGCTGTGTGCCCACGATGCATTTTTTAAGCGTTTCCGCAGCGGCAAAAACGCTGCAGAAACGCTTAAAAAAACGCATGTTAGAAGGCCTGCCATGTTCCCCAATGATAATCCGCATGTGCTGTGCACATGCTGCAGAAATTTCCACTGCAGATTATCGCTGCGGAAAAAAACGCAGCACTACCAATTATTTTGCGGAAGTGTTGCGTTTTCGCCGCCATTGACTTGCGTAATCCATGCGGTCTAATGCATCACTGTATATGTAGATGCGCATTCCATGTGTCTTAATGTGCGGATGGTACCCAGGTCTAGAGAAGAGGAGACTCTCCTCCGGACCTGGGCACCATAGAAAACTGTAAAAAAAAGAATAAAATAAATGTTATATTTACCTTCTGACGGCCCCCGCTGCGCTCGTCTTCTCATGCCGGCAGATCACGTGACCCGTCATAGTCATGTGACGGGTCACGCGACGCTGACGTTGGCAGGTCCTTCAGTGTACCGCGATCTGCCGGCAAGGGAGAACGGATCGAAGCAAGACACCGGGGGCCATCGGAAGGTAAGTATAGATTTATTTTTTGTTATTTTTTTACCATTCTTTTACGGTCACACTATATAAATCCATGCTGGTTGCATGGATTTATATAGTGTGATCAAGTTGTCAAGCACTTTCCAAGTGATGCTAAAATCGCTTGGAAAGCGCTTGACAACCCGCATGCGGAAATGCATGTGAAGAACGCCTCACATCCGCATGTCCCTGGCAGGAAAAACGCATGTACAATCCGCATGTACAATTCGCATGCGTTTTTTCTGCCAGGGAGATGCAGAAACGCTCAGGAAAAAATCCGGAGCATTTCTGCATCGTGGGCACATAGCCTAAATGTAATTTTTTTGTGAAAAAAAAGTTAAATGTTAATTTTTTTTCTTCCTCATTGCGTCAGTTCATGTGAAGCACGTGAAGGGTTAATAAACTTCTTGAATGTGGTTTTGAGCACCTTGAGGGGTGCAGTTTTTGGAATGGTGTCACTTTTGGGTATTTTCTGTCATATAGACCCCTCAGTCACTTCAAATGTGATGTGGTCCCAAAAAAAAAAAAAAAAAAAAAAAAGGTTTTGTAAATTTTGTTGGAAAAAATGAGAAATCGCTGGTCAACTTTTAACCCTTATAACTTCCTAACCAAATGGTCCCCCCCCCCCCCCCCCCCAAAAAAAAAAAAATTGTGCTGATGTAAAGTAGACATGTGGGAAATGTTATTTATTAACTATTTGGTGTGACATATCTCTCTGATTTCAGAGCGAAACAATTCAAAGTTTGAAAATTGCAAAATTCTCTCCAAATTTCCATATTTATTTTATTTATTTTTTTACAAATAAACGCAAGTCATATCGAAGATATTTTACCACTATCATGAAGTACAAAATGTCACGTAAAAACAAACTCTGAATCAGGGGGTTCCGTTGAAGCGTTCCAGAGTTATTACCTCATAAATTGACAATGGTCAGAATTGAAAAAATTAGCCCGGTCCTTAACCTACAAAGTGGCTTGGTCCTTAAGGGGTTAAACGCAAAAGGTTGTAAATAAAAATCAATATACAGCACATGGTTTCTCCAACAGACTTCTAATACCAGCAACAGTAGGTCTACCTGTAGGTGTAGACGTGTTTTTATGGACGTTAGGCAATAAATAAAAAGTTGGTATCACCGGCTTTCTCGTAGTCAAAAAATCCTTCTCTCCTCTGTCAATAACCCCTTGTTAATATGCATTGTGCAGAAGCAGGTCAAGTCTTTTCTTAAATGTTGTAGTGGGATCTGAGGGGAGATTCACATAAATGTCACAATTTTGTAATTGCCTCTTTGCTTCAGACATATATAGTCAGAGTTTAAGCCGAGTGTTGGTGCACTGTGATCTTATTTTCTCGCAGGAGAGAATCGCAGCATAGGTGCGGAGGAGATGGAGAAAGTAATTTCTCCATCTCTTCCATTGCCAGCGTTTGCAGTAACAAGACTGCACTTGGATGGCATCCAAGTGCAGTCCGATGTTTCACACGCACCCATAGACTTGTATGAGTGAGTGTGATCTGATTCTCAGATGCACCCGCAGCATGCTGTGATTGTTCTCCCATGCCTAATCGCCGAGAGAAGATAATTGCAGTGCTGAGCTGCCCCGCCCCATAGAATAACACTGGTCCAAGTGCTATGCAATGTTTTATCGCACAGCACTCGGCCGTGTCATATGCTCATGTGAGCAAGCCCTCACGCTGATTCTGATACAAGACTGACCACGGACCGGCCGTCTGCTCTCCTGACGTGACCATGACAGCATGTATTTCTATGCAGCTGTCACTGTCAGGTCAGGAGAGCAGACTGCCAGTCCAATGATTGTGATGCGACCCTTGGGAATATGGCAGTCTGACTGAATCGGTGACACTGGCAGAATGGTGGGCGGGATTATAGGCGGGGGAAGGGGTGAATATTCATTAAGCATATATACACTTGGCTAATCAGTGACGTGGGGGAAGGGGTGAGTATTTATTTATCATTTACATATGCTTGACTTGACAATGTGAGACAATAAATTTGTCTGAGGCTTACAGCAAGATTAGGGGGCTAGGTAGAGAAATAAAAATGTCATATCCTGAAAGGGCTGCCCAAGCCCTATTTCAGGATACTATTAGTACTCATACTACATAGAAATTACCTGACCGATTCCCTTTAAGTATTGAAGCCTCCAGTTCCACCCACCGTTTTTCCTGGCATGGATAGAGAATTTCCTCCCTACCTGTGTGTCTGTGACTTCATATAAAGGGATGGCTGTCTGGCTCAGTTCATCAGCTAATCCAGAACTCTTTCAGTCACTGCTGATGCTGAGCTAGAGAAGTGGGCCTGGCTTTGCTATTGAACAGAGAACCAAGCAGCCAGCCTCCTTCATCATCTCATGACACAATCTTGCGGAGGAAGCTCCCTACCAATGCCAGGAACAAAAAATGAAGAGGAGGTTCCTGGACCAAGAGAGGGGGTTTGAAATCTACTTAGCTGGCATTATTCAGAATGAAAGTATATTAGTAAGTATTTTACATTTTGACAGAAGCTATGGAACTTTTTTTTTCTAGCAACCCATTTAAATCTGTGATTGGAAACACTATGTGCAGGCTGTTAATACTTTATGGCTGTACCTTAAACTGGCACTAGTGTATGAAGTCATTGCCTAAAAATATACTTGTTCTTCAGCAAGAAGCATTGGATTTTTATTGGTCTATAGTGGCACAGCAAAATAATGATTGCATTGTTCAGAATGTATGTATCATAATTTTATTATTTTTTATCTAAATAAAATGTTTTCAGAATAAAACTGTTATAATGTTGTATAAAAATCCACAGATCACAATGGATAATTGCACCCAACCACACAATCACAATTTGTATCTTCCTGTGTTAACCATGCAGGGTATGGGTGACTGAAATAATTAGGAACCATTAGGCCACATTCACATTCTGTATTTGTCACCCACTCCTGGATTTTGCTTACAAATACTGAGGTAAAATACTGACCAGTCAGAGGGAAAGTCTAATAGAAATACGTCACCACTTCTGTATTTATCTCCCACTCCTGGTTTTGGGTTAAAAATATTTATGTAAAATTGTGACCAAATACTGAACGTGTGAGTGTGCCCTTAATCCCTCACATTTCAACATCACTACCCTCTATTCTGTCTTTTCATGGGACACTACTGAAGATATGACACTTTGATACAATGTACAGTAGTCAGTGTACAGCTTGTATAACAGTGTAAATTTGGTGTGCCCTCTAAATAACTCAACACACAGCCTTTAATGTCTAAACCGCTGGCAATGAAAGTGAGTACACCCCAAAGTGAAAATGGCAAAATTGTGCCTAGTTAGGCTGTGTGCCCACGCTCAGGCCATAGCAGCGCTTTGGACGCAGTGTATTTTCGCTGTGATCGATCACGCAGGTAGGTATATCTGCATGTGTAGAGTTACCACACCCTATCCATTCTATGGGGAAATATCTTAAGCAGAGACTAGTGTCTCCACAACAGAAATTGACATGCTGCTGCTCGTAATGCCGCTCCACGGGTGAGTTTACACGGCGTCAAATACAAGCACAGTGGGCATGGGATTTCTATAAATCCACTGTGCTTCTACCGTCCAACGCAGCGTGTTGGACGCAGCGCAGATGAGCTGCTTCCAATATGCTGCTATTACGGTTCGTGGGCACATAGCCTTAGCCATTTTCCCTCCTCGCCTTCAAGTGACTCGTTACTGTTACAATGTCTCAAGTGTGAATGGGGAGCAGGTGTGGTAAATTTCGTGATATCTCACACTCTCATACTGGTCAATGGAAGTTCAACATGGCAGCTCATGGCAAAGAACTTCAAAGGATCTGAGAAAAAGAATTGTTGTTCTACATAAAGATGTCCTAGGCTATAAGAAGTGTCATATCTTCAGTGTTGTCCCATGAAAAGATATAATAAAAGATTTACAAAAATGTATACCGTATAAACACATACAATTTTTCAAAAATTATAAAGTATGTACCGTATTTTTCGGACTATAAGACACACCGAACCATAAGACGCACCTAGGTTTTAAAGGAGGAAAATAGGAAAAAAAAATGTAAGCCAAAAATGTGGTCATGATGCCCTGTTATGGGGGAGGGGGTTTGCTGCTGACACTGTTATAGAGGCAATGTCCCCCAATTCTGTTAATATCCTCCATCTTCCTATTTATGGCCCCTCCTTCCTGGTATGTGGCCCCCATCCCATCCTGGTATGCATGGCACCCCTCTGAGCCCCCATCCCATCCCGGTTTGCATGGCACCCCTCTGAGCCCCCATCCCGGTATGCATGGCACCCCTCTG
The DNA here is from genome assembly GCF_046119375.1 of Phyllobates terribilis. Lineage (NCBI taxonomy): Eukaryota > Metazoa > Chordata > Amphibia > Anura > Dendrobatidae > Phyllobates > Phyllobates terribilis. The sequence continues at coordinate 177,344,155 of NW_027362771.1, forward strand.
AGAGCCCCCATCCCATCCTGGTATGCATGGCACCCCTCTGAGCCCCCATCCTGGTATGCATGGCACCCCTTTGAGCCCCCATCATGCTGCCTACAAAAAAAATAAACAATCATACTTACCTCCTCTCTCCTCTAGCGCTGTCCCGCTCTGCTGCCGACACTCTCACTGTGTGAGCCGCGCATGGCTTCCCTGCCATGCGCCCTCACATAGTGTGAGACGCTGTGCTGGAATAGTCACTGCTCCCCACGCCGGGATCGCTCACCTAACCTCACCATGGGAACATTCTGAAGAATGTTCCCACCAGTGCTAGTGGTGAGCTCACCGGGGCTGATCAGCTGATGAACCCCAGTGACCTCACTCGCCCAGCAGAAATGTATACTGATAGGAGTGATTTTACACTCCTGTCACTGTACATTGCTGTCTTCTACAGCAGTGACATCAATCCTGATTTCTAGCGATCCCATCAACTGTGCTGTAACATCTGGACGCTGCGGGCTTGAAGCTATATAAACACGTAGCGGCTCCTGATCGTGGCCACGTACCCAAACTCACCCCCAGCATGTCAATTTCTGTAGCGGAGACTAACGACTCCACAAGAGAATTTGACTGAGGGTGATCCGCAGCCTCTGATGCACTCATAGTGGACATGGGATTTCTAGAGAGCCCATCCACTATGCTGTAACATCCAGATGCTACGTGCTTATGCAGCGTCATACTTGCAGTGGCTCCTGACCGTGGCCACGTACCCAAACTTATCCGCAGCATGTCAATTTCTGTAGCGGACACGCTAGTCTCCGCTGCAGATTTAGACAGATTGAAGTTTCATTATATGCGATGGATTCACATGTACAGACAACAAAAGTGTGGCATTAGAATACAGCGTTTTGGAAGCAGCAAAACTACGCTGTGTCCAAAGCGCTGCTGAGTGCTGATCGGGGGGGACATAGCGGCTAACGAAACAGCTGTGAGCTGTTAATCGCCAGGGACCATATTTGTCTAATGGCACCTTTTAGGCTAAAAATAGCAGCTCACAGCTGCCCCAGAAATTACATGAATGGAAATGCTAATGCGATTGGGTGAATGGGATTAGCTGACACCTAGCTCTTTTGTTTGGTGATGACAAGGTGTCAATCAGACCCTTTCATCACCAAACCTAATTAAAGTAAAGAGTTAAATAGACAGTCACAGAGTAAATACTATTTGAAATACAACAGACACATTCTTTAATCATTAAAATTAACCAATATACTCACCCCAGTTCTGAGGGTAATCCAAGGGTTTAGGCAATGTCCCACCATATAACTTTTTTAGCTCCAAAAACCGCATAAAAAACGCACGGTTTTTCGGCAGCTTTTTTCCTGCCAAGGAGATGCAGAAACGCTAAGGAAATCCCATGTCCACTATGCTGTAGCATCTGGGCACCTGCAGATCACCTGCGGAAACTGACATGCAGCGCGTCTTTCCAGATCACAGCATGTCAATTTCTCCTGCGGGTCCGCATGCTGGTTTTCCACTTAGACCTAACCTCTATGGGTAAAGTCTGCATGTGAAAAAAAAATATGGCCGCCGCTCATTTACATAAAATGAGCCGAAGCTGCAGGCGGCTCTTCCACAGACGCATCGTGGGCACATACCCTTATGGTTACTTCTATATCGCCGTCATATGCCTAAGCGCTTTACAGATATTGTTGCCATTGTCCCCACTGGAGCGGACAATCTAGATTCCCTATCAGTATGTCTTGAGAGTGTGGGAGGAAACCGGAGAACTCGGAGGAAACCCACACAAACACGGGGAGAACATACAAACTCCTTGCAGATCTTGTCCTTGCTGGGATTTGAACCCAGTTCCCCAGCGCTGCAAAGTCCTAACCACTGAGCCACCGGAATAAAATTATATTATTTATAATGTATGGCAAATGATGTTAAACAGACACCTACCACCCTCCCAAAGATTGTATGTACTGAAAAATACCATACATATCTGTAGAAGGTGAAAAACTAACTTTTGAACATTCTCTAACAATGTAAGTTAATAACACGTTACAAAATTCAACTTTAAGGCTGTGTGCCACTATGCGTTTTTAAGTGTTTCCGCATTGGCAATTCCGCTGCAGAAACGCATAAAAAACGCTTGGTAGAAGGCCTGCCATGTTCCCCAATGATAATCCACATGTGCTGTGCACATGCTGCGGAAATTTCCGCTGCGGGTTATCATTGTGGAAAAATCCGGAGCGCTACCAATTATTTTGCGGAAGCGCTGCGTTTTCGCCACCATTGACTTGCATTGGAACACATGTAATCTGCATCACTGCATTTGTACATGTGGAATCCAAGCGTTTCAATGTGCGGATGGTACCCGGGTGTGGAGGAGAGGAGACTCTCCTCCGGACCCGCGTACCATAGTACCTGTAAAAAAAGAATAAAATAAAAAATATACATTATACTTACCTTCTGATGGCCCCCGGTGTGCTTGGCTTGGCTTGGCTTGCCGGCAGCTCGTGGTAGACTAAAGGACCTGTGCTGACATCATTTAGTCATGTGACGAGTCACGCGACCGCTGACGTCGGCAGGTCCTTAAATCTACCGTGAGCTGCCGGCAAGCAGAGACAAGCACACCGGCGGCCATCAGAAGGTAAGTATAGATTTATTTTTTACCATTCTTTCGGTCACACTATATAAATCCATGCCGGTTGCATGGATTTATATAGTGTGACCAAGTTGTCAAGCACTTTCCAAGTGATGCTAAAATAGCTTGGAAAGCGCTTGACAACCCGCATGCGGAAATGCATGTGAAGAACGCTTCACATCTGCTTGTCCCTGGCAGGAAAACGCATGTACAATCCGCAGGGAGATGCAGAAACGCTCAGGAAAAAATCCAGAGCATTTCTGCATCGTGGGCACATAGCCTAAAAGAAAGAAGAAAAAAAAAAGAGTTACAATCTGTCAGAATGATATAAACAGGTCGGCCACTATAGACTTGCATGAGATGAGGAAAATCCGCATGTGTAAAAAACCGCATGTGTGTTTCAATAGCCTTTCCGTAGCGGAAATGCACACAAAAACACTAGATGATGATCAATAAAGTTTGTTTAAAAAAACCATATGCTCTGAAACTGAAAATTTCAATAGCCTTTATTAAGAACACGAAGATATGAAAAACGCATGTATAAAAAGAAAACATGCTGCAAAACGGCATGTAAAAAACGCACCAAAAAGCGCAATTAACCTAATTTGCATATTAGGGGCCGAAATGGTGCAGAAATTCTGCAGCGTCAAAATCGCAGCAAATCCGGACCATGTGCACATATCCTAAGGCCATGTTCACACGTTCAGTATTTGGTGAGTATTTTACCTCAGTATTTGTAAGCCAAAACCAGGAGTGGAGCAATCAGAAGAAAAGTATAATAGAAACCTGTCACCACTTCTGTATTTATCATCCACTCCTGGTTTTGGCTTACAAATACTGATGTGAAATACTGAACGTGTGAACGTGGCCTAATGCAAAGCAAAAAAATATCCAGATTTGAGGGCGACCTGCAGATATTCCAATCCATGGCATGCTCTGTTCTGTAAGATGTTTTAGTTTATCTACATACTTTATGTAAACATGATCTGAAGATTTTACTTCTGTACATGACTGTACCACATTTCTGCGACTTTTTCCAAATTGTCATTGTGCATACGCCTTTAGAAGGAGTTTCTTCAGTGTCTCTGTAATAACTATTTATACTTCTCTTACTAAGACATTTTAAGTGCTGATATCCTAGTATGTGTACATATTTTCTTTCCGTTAACAATTGTTATATCGTATTTTCTTGTAGCTACTTGGAAAAATATGAAAAAGTACATCATTTTGGTGAAGATGACGATGAAGTCCAGCCTGGCAATCCCAAATCTCAGCTCCCCATTGGTGCAATACCATGCACATACAACTACCAGCAGCACGTTGTTCCAGGTATGCAATCTTGTTCTATAGAGTAGCAGAGACCCATAAGGATTCTTTATTGGTGGGGGCCTGAATGATGAGCCTTTTACTGATTGCTAATATGAAGAGGCAGAAGCACTCAGGGTCAGATTGCTGCTATCTTCTTTTGAGACTGAGGATGTACACTATTACGCTTATTTAGAAGACTGTTAGAGTCCATCTCCAGCCTCAAAAGAAGAGAGCAGTGCTATGGTGACCCTTCATTTTAGCAATCATTTTGCGTCTTGGCACCCTTTTGACATGTCATAAGTTTTCTGAAAATGCAGTCACTTCTTATGCTCATTTCACATGTTTTGAGTGTGGACTATGATTTCGGCATTGGCCACGGGTTTTTTGATCCATACTCAACGGCCTCTGAGCCTGAAGAGTTCAGGTCCGGAGACCCTTGGCAGCTCCTGAAATCGTGGTTTGTACATGGACCTTGAAGCGCAGATGTGTGTATGCACCCTTACTGACCCTTTCTCTCCTGGCTCCCTTCAGTCCCTATAAAAATTTCTGCTAAATGCCACCTCTACTGAGAGCGAGGCACAGTGACCATGCCTAGTGTTCTGACCTGGAAAAAAAATAATGTTCTGACATTGCAGGCCAGGGAAAGCAGGAAAATCTGAGCATGATCCATACATAAATCATTATAATGTCCCACGTAATATTATCTCCTTCCCGACATGGCTATTTTCTACTTTTGAGTTTTCGTTTTTTCCTCCTCTTCTTCCAGGAGCAATAACTTTTTTATTTTTCCGTCGACACATCCATATGAGTGTTTGTTTTTTGTGTGACGAGTTGTACTTTTGAATGACACTATTCATTTTATTATGTGATATACTGGAAAGAAGGAAAAAAAATTCCAAGTGTCGCAAAATGGTAAATAAAAAAAATTTCAAAAACAAATGTGGAATTGCACTTTTTTCATAATGTTCAATATACGGTAAAAATGACCTGGCAATAGGATTCTTCCAGGTCAGTACATTCACGGGTATTACAAACATGCAGCGTTTTTTATATTAATAGCGATCACCGCATTTAGAAGGTTGAGAGAGGGAGAGTGCTCCCTTTCTTACTCCAACACCCCCGCAACATGACCACAGGGAGACTGTGGTAGTTATGGCAGCCAGAGGTCAAATAACGACCTCCGGGTCTGCCAGCTACATTGGCCTGTTAGACCATGCCATAAGCATTGTGTAAAAGGTGTTCTGTTAGTTTCACAATGACTTCTCTAATGCATTGCTGTACACGTGTATTGCAGTGCATTAGAGCAGTCAGTGATCAAGCAAGTCCATAGAGGGGCTAAGTACAAAAAAAAAAGTGAAAAACAAAGTTAAAAAAAAAAAACCTGTAAAAATATTAAAATGAACAGCACAATAAAAAGAGTGAAAAATATGACGCCAATAAAAACGCATGTGTTTTTCTTTACATTTTTCATACGAACTGAACATGAAGAGGAAGCCAGGGCTGCAGCTGATCCTGGGCTTCCTCTTCATGTCCAGTTTGTCCAAAGGCAGGTACAGTGATGCCAGCGCTGATTGGGTGCCCGGCATCACAAGTCATTCCACCACACCACAGGCCCGGGACCGCGAGTTCTTACACCGCTGGAATGGAACCGGCATGGGAGGGGAGCATAGGCTTTGTTATTTTATCTGGGCCAGATATTTAGTTTAAGAAGGGGTTTTCCTAGTAATGGACAACCCCTTTAATCCACCTCGGTATGCCTCCGCTTCTTCCCCCTGCAAATGCTTTCATTAACTCCCAATTCCCCAATGTATCTAGTTCAAACTACTGACATTGATCTACACAGCTGTCCATAATCTCTCTCTTCCGTATGTCCCTGAACTAATATCTCAATATGTTCCCACACGTAAAATGCAGTCTTCGCAAGAACTCCCTCTCTCCTCCACATTTGTACGTTCCTCACCCAATCACCTCCAAGACTTCTCCCTAGTTATCCCCATCCCCTGGAATTCTGTGCCCCAATTCGTACGATTATCCACCACATTTGGTACTTTCATACAGACCTTGAAAAACCCACCTCTTCAAGAAAGCTTACGGCCAGCAATGACCCGCTGCTACCTCACCACAACGGGAGCTGCCGCAACCTCTTAACCGACTGTCTCCTTCCCCATTACCCTGTAGACTGTAAGCCAGCAAGGATAGGGCCTTTTCCCAATGTATCAGTCTGCCATTGTTAGTTTGTTGGTTGTAATCTATATTATTTTGAATGTAATCCCTTCTCATGTACATCACCATGGAATCAATGGTGGTCTAAAAATAAATAGTGGTCTTGTAATGTTGTGTGCATTTAATGAAATACAGTTTTTTTTATGCTATATTTATTAATTTTTGTTGTTTCTTCAACAGATTATTTGCGTCAAAGTTATGGGCTTACAATGGACTTCAATACACCAAATGATTACAACAAACTGGTGCTTTCCCTATTATCCGGGCTCCCGAATGAAGTGGACTTTGCAATTAATGTTTGTACTCTACTGTCTAATGAAAGCAAGCATGTTATGCAGCTTGAAAAGGACCCAAAAATTATCACATTGTTGCTTGCAAATGCTGGTGTATTTGATGATAGTGAGTATATATTGAGTTTTTGTTTACCTAACTTAACACACACACACTTGCATACATCTGTACAGACCAGCTGTATGATTTGCCTTATACATATACCAACCCTCAGGACCATGACAGATCTTATGCTCATACATGCAGCTACCTGTCAGTCACTACTGTGTGAAGCGGGAGGAGTGCTTCATCACTATGCCAAATAGTTAAATGTCCAGTGTCTTATTTAATTGCTTTTAACCGTAAGGAACGGATTTTTTTTGTGGCTAGTAGAAGGGCAGACCTGTCTGTCTCCCTTCTATGTACTATGGCTTTAGTCTGTTGACAAATCTCTATGAAACTGAGGCATTTAGGAAAGCTGGTCTCCTGATCAGAAAGCTTGTATTCTAGTCACTTCCTTTTAAAGATTTAAACAGTAAAGCCATTTGTTAATTGAAATAATACAAAATTGAGTCTTCTTTTTTGCAGGTGTTTTCATTTTAAAAGTTGTTTACCCAACAAATGTAAGATTTCATATACTCTATATGTATGAATAATGTGATCCATGCACTGCTGAAGAGCAAATGTTTGTAATTATGACCTGACAGCATTCTCCACTGGATAATTGCAGGTTTTGTAGATCATTTTACAAGTATTTTGGCTTTATCCTGTATTAGTTAACTAGCTGCAGGGAAGATTAAGAGTATTCTTGTAGGGGAAAATTTCTGGCTGCTATATTGGGTTATCTTGAAACGAAACAAACATTTTATTTGGCATGTATAAAATATCCATATATTCCTTGTGAAAGATCTCTTATTTGTGGTGTCTATATGGAACAATACCAAGGTATCGCTGTCATTTTAAACAGTATTAATTAGAAATGAGCAGATCTGATGATGAGTTTCAAATTCCCCAAATCACGCTGATTTTACAGAGAAATTCTATTTGCAGCAAATTTTTTTCTCCAAGAATTGAATTTTCCTTAATATGCTCTGTGGTCTAAAGAAATCCCAAGGCATATTAAGCACAAGATATATATAAAAAAAAAAATACTTAATACGTCACCACTCATCTAAACTGTCCCTCATACGGTCCTCTGCATCTTCTATTACCATTGCTACATGCTGAAATCTAGGGCATCTTCCTTCTAGGTCTAGACTTCTGGCCACAACTTAACAGTGTCATCCTGGGACTAGTTGCATCTAGAAGTCCTGGCCTAGAGTATGCATCCTAAGTCTAGGCCTAGGACATCACTGTGCATGCGCGCTGTAAGGTCACGACCCTACAACATGCATGCACAGACATGTCCTGGCCTCGAGTGCGCCTGCTAATCTCAAAGATCACATGCATCGGGACATCCCGGCCGAATTGTGGCTGATAGTCCCAGCTTATCATGAAAATGACCAGGGTTTCAGTGCTGAGTGGAGGTAAGAATAACCTTTTGCTAGCCCTTTTTGGTTCAACAAAGTGGCAGCCAGGCAAATGCCATTTTGCTGAATTAAAAAATAATCCACATTTTGGAGAATGCAGATTTTTGTAAAATTCGAGTAGAATTAAATTCTAAGTAAATTGGACCATCTCTAGTATTAATAGAGGGTAATATTTTTAACCGCTATGGACTCCACCATGCATTAGTTTTCTACTAATCCCCCTTTTTGGCAGCACCCTGTTTTGCCAAACCGTGCAAGCTTACTTTAATTGGAGTCTGTCAGCACAAAATGACTGTTTGAATCAAGCATGGCACTCAGTGAACCCTTGATGTTCTCAAACTGATCAGTGCAGCGTTCCACCTACTTGTTTTTCATCTATCTCTGCCCTTATTTGACTCCTATGAAGACAAGTCTGTCAGTCAAGTAAGAGGTGGGGCGAAGATAAATACAAAACACATAGGCCCCTTTTACATCAAAATGATGAAAGTTGTTGCACAAAAATTTTGCGATTTTCGTTGTATTCATGCCAGTTTCACCCAGCTCCATCAAAATGGTGAGCTTTAGAGTACTTTACTCCAGAAATCTTACTACAGTCTTTGACTGATGTAAGATTTGTGGTAAGGCGCTTACAGATGGTCAAACCACTTATCAGACCTCTTAATGAACCGGAAACGTCTGACTCCAATCCTGAAGACCGGTGTGAAAATTGGTTTTATGAATCGGGACCATAGGGTGAGAAAGTGCACTGAACTGTTTGGCCAAGCCAATGGTGCAGCAAGAGCCTGAGGTTTGTTTGAACAGTCATATTGTGCTGACACACTTTTTAAAGGGGTTGTTCAGAACGTTAACATTGATGACCTACCCTTAGGATAGGTTATCAATGTCTGATCGATGGGGGTATGACACCTGGCACCCCCATCGATCAGCTATTCCCGCTGTTGGCGGCAGTGGCCTGAATTACTCAGTTACAAAGCTGCACAGCTCCATCAACTGTATAGTGGTCGCAGGGTGGATGTGCATTACCAGCCCCAGCCACTATTCCGCCTACACTGGGAAAAGCTGATAAAAATTGATGGGCTGTCACTCAGCACCCCTGCTAAAGTCCAGGACAATCACTTTAAAGGGGTATTCTCATCTCCAAGATCCTATCCCAATATGTAGAAGGTGTAATAATATTAGCAAATACCTCCAATTATAAATGTAGTATAGTTTTTCTGATTCGCTATGTCTTTCCTCATGTGCAGGCATTCCAGGACCTAACCACTAGTAACTAGCTAACTAACTGTCACTATATCAATGATCGTAACTATCCTACATATTGGGATAGGATCTTGGAGATGAGAATACCCCTTTAAATTAGCGCTCTGGTTTACAGCCACATAAAGTCTGCTGAATTATGACCATTTTTAGTATAGTGGCATCCTGGAAGTCACCTATTTCATATGTAGGGATGGGATTGAAGATGAGGACTAAATCAAATACATGTTTTTTTGTCCTGTAAGGTCCCGACAGCAAAATTCTCTAGTAAACCATGTTAATTTTTTTTAAAAATTGAACCCATTTACAAAAAAACCGCACTTCTGGTCCTTATTTATGGTGGCATTTTTCTGTTTATTATTCAATAGCCCTGGGAACATTTTCTGCAGTGTTTGGTGATGAATGGAAGGAAAAAACTGATCGAGATTTTGTACAGGTAACCAAATTTTAAACGACTTTCCTAAAATGTTTCTATGATTTGCAACAAGAGAATTGTTGGACAACACAATTAGGAGAGCGGACAGGATGCATTGAGTTTTCGGAAACAACAAATGTGTTATAATACTACGAGCTGCTTGCATAAGATCCAATGGATATAATGAATGTCTCTTAATTTGCTCTTTACTATATAATATATCTATACAGAATAGAATTTAGTAGTGCCTCTGTAAAAGAGGAGACTGCTTTAGTAACCCATACATTATGGCTAGATGTTTGGATTGCGATTTAGTAAAATACATGTGTTTTGTTTTTTTTTGTTTATTTTCAAGTACATGTGTGGCTACCAGTATCAAGTATACTTTTGTGTGATAGATGCCGAAATTAAAAACTGATTGCATCACCCAAAATTGAAAGGAACTCCCATTTTATTTACCCTGATGGCCCCAGCAATTGCAGAGGCTGCAGAATTTAAGGGGCGGGACACCCATAGGGCACCCAGGCCTTTCATGAGGTTGTACCTGTAAAAATACGTTGTGGCTATCGGAACGTGATGAGATGAGAGGGGAGTGGAAGCTTGTGCTGAAGCCTAAAATTAGCCGTATCATCAATTTCTTTGAAAACAAAGGTTTTTTTTTTATGCTGATAATTATGACTTCAGTTCTTTCTCTATGGTGAATGTTTTTTTTATTCCCCATCTTTTAGTTCTGGAAGGATATAGTTGATGATAATGAAGTACGTGACCTCATATATGACAAATGCAGATCTCAAGGTAGGATTTTCTATTCGTCTGTACTTAATAAAACCAAGTCTACATAAACAAAATGTATTCATATTTGCAGCACAATGTTTCTTAGTAATGACCAGTTACGCATACTGTCACACTGGATTTGTATCATTGTTCATTTACCTTTTAAATACAATACAAAATTAAAAAGGTTGGCCACATATTAGGGACACATTATTTATTTATTTTTTACTTAAATGCATGTATTTTGTGCTAAAAAGCATTTTTGCATTTGGTTTTCATTACAAATTTTGCTCCATTTTTCTTTTACAGGCATTTTCTCTGCACATTCAACTGTAATTTAGTAAGTGCCCTAATTTGGCTGAGGAGCTCAGAAAAAGGCAGATAAAAAAAGTTAGAAATTTCCGTGTTAGACTGTCAGAACAAGTTCACAGACGGATTGTCCGTTAAAGAGGTCGGCCACTTTGTCTTGTTAGTGTTGCTTTCCACACACTATTTTACTATGGGAGGAACCTGATGCACTGATGTGGTCACATGTCCTCCTCCAGTAGCCATCATATGGACAGAAGTGCTGGTCAGCGTGAGGAAAGCAGCCAGGGCTGTGGAGTCGGAGTCTGTGTCCATTTTGGCGGAGTTGGTATAAAATGGACCGTCTCCTAAAATATATATAATAAATTGGGTACAGTAGTTCAATGCAGGATGTGCTGGAAATTTTTTTCATAAAATTTTGTGAAAGTTATGAAATGTCCTATAAATGTCTGTTCTATTCCTGATCTAAGGATCTCTGCTTTTAGTTGAGATGAATCTGTACAGCTGAGTTGGAGTTGGAAGTCGAGGAAAGCTGGGAGGTTTGGCTTACCAACTGCACAGCCCTGAAAGTGGCCGACCTCTTTATATCATTCTGACAGATTGTAACTCTTTTTTTTGTCTCTCTTTTACTGAGCTCCTCTCAGCGGATTTATGGCCACAGATGACATCAAAGTTGAATGTGCAGAGAAGCAAAAAGCCTGTAAAAGCAAAATGACGCAAAATTTGTAATAAAAACCAATTGCAAAAATAATTTTTAGTCTAAAATACGTGTATGTAAGTAAAATGAAATATGTTACCAAAGTTGAACAGCCCCTTAATGCAAAATCACATATATGTAGGTCGGGGAATGCAATGCCTTACTGCATTGCACTGAACGTGTTTGATTTAAACTGTAACTACATAAAACTGCACAATGGCCATTTTAATGGAAACTGCCTTCAACACCGAAAACACAGCTAGCCAGCCTGGGACCAAACAACTTTGATCACACCCGGCAATCACTGGGATTGGTCTGTCTGTATTTATAATTCTTGTATTGCTGCAATGGTACTAACCCAAGAACAAAGCTGTTTCTATCAGACACCCGCATTACTAACCCAGTAATGAAAGAAAAAAACCACAAAAAATACTTTATTTTTTATAAAGAACCACCTAGGTGAAGGAGTTAAGCATTCTGTTAAAACATTTGTTAGAAAGAAACATACCTGTGAAACACCATGTTAAGGGGTAGTTATACTATTGCAGTTGGCTTTAAATTATACAAAAAGGTTAATTTTTTATTGGAAGACAAACCGTATCTTTCAACTGGATGTAAAAGCATGATTTGAATAAGCCTGTAAACTATAGGATGCTAGGGAAGTTTTAACCAACTTCGCACCAGAGCCTGTTTTTGCCTTCGTGACCGGGCCAATTTTTTCAATTCTGACCACTGTCACTTTATGAAGTAATTACTCTGGAAAGCTTCAACAGATTCCCCTGATTCTGAGATTGTTTTTTCATGACATATTGTACTTCATGATAGTGGTAAAATTTCTTTGATATCACTTGCGTTTATTTGTGAAAAAATCGGAAATTTGGCGAAAATTTTGAAAATTTTGCAATTTTCAAACTTTGAATTTTCATGCCCTTAAATCAGAGAGATATGTCACACAAAATAGTTAATAAATAACATTTCCCACATGTCTACTTTACATCAGCACAATTTTGGAACCAAAATTTTTTTTTGTTAGGGAGCTATAAGGGTTAAAAGTTGACCAGCGATTTCTCATTTTTCCAACAAAATTTACAAAAACATTTTTTTAGGGAACACTTCATATTTGAAGTCACTTTGAGGGGTCTTTATGACAGAAAATACCCAAAAGTGACACCATTCTAAAAACTGCACCCCTCAAGGTGCTCAAAACCACATTCAAGAACTTTATTAACCCTTCAGGTGCTTCACAGGAATTTTTGGAATGTGGAAGAAAAAAATTAACATTTAACTTTTTTCACAAAAATGTTACTTTAGACCCAATTTTTTTTATTTTCACAGGGGTAGCAAGAAAAAATGGACCCCAAATTTTTTTGTGCAATTTCTCTTGAGCGAGCTGATACCCCATATGTGAGGGAAAACCACTGTTTGGGCGCACTGCAGGGTTCGGAAGGGAAGGAGCGCCATTAGACTTTTTGAATGTAAAATTTGTTTGAATAATTAGCGGATGCCATGTTGCATTTGGAGAGCCCCTGATGAGCCTAAACAGTGGAAACCCCCCACAAGTGACACCATTTTCGAAACTAGACCCCTTAGGGAACTTATCTAGATGTGTGGTGAGCACCTTGAACCCCAAGGTGCTTCACAGAAGTTTATAATATTGAGCTGTAAAAATAAAATTTTCACATTTTTCCCACAAAAACGTTTTTCATCCCTTAATTTTGCATTATCATAAGGGTAATAGGAAAAATTGCACCATGAAATTTGTTGTGCAATTTCTCCTGAACACGCTGATACCCCATATGTGGAGGCAAACCACTGTTTGGGCGCACGGCAGTGTTTGGAAGGTAAGGAGCGCCATTTGACTTTTTGAATGTAAAATTTGTTTGAATAATTAGCGGATGCCATGTTGCATTTGGGGAGCCCCTGATGTGCCTAAACAGTGGAAACCCCCCACAAGTGACACCATTTTGGAAACTAGACCCCTTAGGGAACTTATCTAGATGTGTGGTGAGCACCTTGCACCCCCAGCCGCTTCACAGAAGTTTATAATATTGAGCCGTAAAAATAAAATGTTCACATTTTTCCCACAAAAAATGTTTTTCATCCCCTAATTTTGCATTATCATAAGGGTAACAGGATAAATTGCACCATGAAATTTGTTGTGCAATTTCTCCTGAGTACGCCGATACCCCATATGTGGGGGAAAACCACTGCTTTGGTGTACGGCAGGGTTCGGAAGAGAAAGGAGCGCTATGTTGGCTGGGATAGGTTGCAGACACCATTTCACATTTGAAGAGTCACTGACATGCCGAAACAGCAGAAACCCCCACAAGTGACCCCATTTTGTAAACTACACCTCTCAAGGAATTCATCTAGGGAAGTAGTGAGTATTTTTTAATTTTTAAATTTATACCACTGGGCAGTGAAAAAAGCATAATTATATTTTTACCACAAAAAAATGTTTTACCCTCAGATTTTACATTTTCACACAGGGCAATGGGTAAAAATGGTGCCGAAATGTGTCACACAATTTCTTCTAAAAGTGGCAATACCCCATATGTGGCTGTATCGTACTGCTCAGCCATACGGCGAGATCTGGGGGGGATGGAGTGCTATTTGACAATTGGAGAACAAATTATTGTAGAATAGGCATTTGGATTTGGGAGCACAAAATTTTCTGAATTTCTTTTGGGGGGCAAGGGCCATTTCGCTCTTCCAGAGCCTTTCTGCTACCAGTAACTTGGAAGTCCCTTATATTTTTAACAGATGACGGACCTGAGTGGGGACTAGCTTTTTTGGAGGACTGAGTTGAAGCTTTTATTGGGAACATTTTACGTAACATTTATCCGGCGCTCTAGGCTGAGCACTTACATCGGGGTTTCCATCTAAATTTCCAAGTGATGTAATTCAGATGAAACCCCTGCGGGATCCATTCACTGTAATGAGGCAGCAGAGTTACTCTGGACTCCGTCTGGCCTCTGTTTAGCGGTGTCCTTTTTTTCAGAAGTGCACAAATCTGTGGCCAACCGCACTTTTATGCACGCCTAAAACAAATGACACCGTGATATCTGCCTCATTACAGGGAATCTTCCGTCATGGGTTCCGGCTGAATCACATATTTCAGAGATTTACACGGAAACTCTGGGGTAAGTGCTCAGCGCAGAGCGCAGGATAAATGTAAGGCTCTGCGCCTTACTGCGATCTTTGGGAGACATAATAAACTAATCAGTAGCAGGTGAAGAATTGGTTTTATTTATTTTTTACGCCGTTCCTAGTGTGATATAACTGATTAGATTACTTTATTCTTCGGGTCGGTGCGATTACAGAGATGCCAGATTTATATCGGGATTTTATGACTGACAGCTGTCACACACTAAAAGACGCTTTTTTTTTGCAAAATCTAGTTTTTGCATCGCCATATTTTGAGAGCTATAATTTTTCCAGATTTTGGCCGACAGAGTCGTGTGACGGCTTGTTTTTTGCGGGACGAGTTGACATTTTTATTAGTACCATTTTTGGGCACGTGACATTTTTTGATCGCTTTCTATTCCGTTTTTTGGGAGGTAAAATTAACAAAAACCAACCAGGAATTGTTTTGAGTTTTTTTTTATGCCGTTCTGCGTGTGGTAAAAGTGATCAGGCAGCGTTATTCTTCGGGTCAGTACGTTTACAGCGATACTACACTTACTGTATATTTTTTTATGTTTTGGCGCTTTTACACAATAAAACCATTTTATAGAAAAAATATTTTTTTTGCATTGCTTTATTCTGAGCGCTATAACTTTTTTATTTTTCGGCTGATGAAGCTGTATGGTGGCTTGTTTTTTACAGAACAGGATGACGTTTTCAGCGGTACCATTTTTATTTCCATTTTGCTTTTTGATCGCATTTTTTTTCCACTTTTTGTTTGGCGATATGAGAAAAAGCATAGTTTTTTGCTCCGTTTTTTATTTATTTTTATTACGGTGTGCACAGAAGGAGTTAATTAGTGTGACAGTTTTATAGCTCGGGTTGTTTCGGACACTTTGATACCAAATATGTGTACTTTTTTTATTTTTGCATAAATATATGGATTTATTGGTTTAATATTTTATTTATTTAATTTTATTTATTTTGTAATTTTTTTTTAACAGTTTAAAAACATTTTTTTTAACTTTTTTTTACATTTTTACTTAGTCCCTGTATGGGACATTAATTTTTATTTTTCTGATCACTGATCTCATGTAATGTAATAGACATGTATTACATTTCATGAGATCTTCCCCCAGCTGCAGGCTGAGCCAGGCAGGACACCATATATGGCAGATCTGGAGGCGGTCATGTGACCTCCAGCTGCCATAGCAACGTCAGGTCCTGGAAGGTATAAGGGGGCCGTCGGAGAGGTAAGTGGACGACCCCCTCTCCTCCTGCTGTCTTCTATATGCCGTGATCACTATAGATCGCGGCATATAGAAGACAGCGAAGGGTTAACATCACTGGGACCTGATCCAATCAGGTCCCGATTACGTTCCCTGTCAGAGCTATCGCTCTGCACCACTCCCGCAGAACTTGCAGGACCCTGGGGGTCCTGATCGCTGCGGGACCACCCACCGTTTTTAAACGTCCGCGCTGCACAGAGCCCGGGCAGCGCGGACGTTTATCTACTGTGGGCGGTCGGGAAGCGGTTAAATAACTCCTTCATGAACTTACATTTTTTTTGTTTGTTGTTTTTGCGCTTTCGTTTCTCCCTTCCTTCTTTTTCCAAGAGCTATAACTTTAATATTTTTCTGTCCCCTTAGCCGTACGAGGGCTTGTTTTTTACAGGATGAGTTGTACTTTTGAATGACATCATCCATTTTATCATGTGATGCACTGAAAGTGGGGGGGTGGCTTTATTTTTTGCGCCAGAGCTGATTTTTTTTATCGATGCCATTTTGGGATAGATACAACGTTTTGATCGCCTTTTATTGCAATGGCCGAAAAAAACATAATTCTGGCGTTTTGTTTTTTTTATTTATTTTAACTTTATTAAATAGTACCCTCGGGAGACTTGAATCTGCAATCATCTGATTGCTTTTGCTATACATTGTACTTCAGCACTACTATGTATTGCAGAAATAACAATCTCCTATGAACTGTGTCAAGGAGTATTGTAATGACAGGCACGGGGGTATTCAGCAGACTCCCAACTGTCATGGCAACCTATTGGCGCCCCTCGATCACGTAACATTGGCGCCCATTAGTGGGATGAATGATGTGCTTCAGTCCGGCGTGTGTTAAATCTCACTGTCAGGGATTGATAGCAGGATTTAACTGGTTAACAGCCACTGGGGGAGCTCTGTGCCATCCATGTGGCATGTACCGGAATAGAATGCAAAATAGACATTTAAAGATTTTTCGAGATGTGCAGATAGATAGATAGATGGTAAATAGATGATAGATATCCGTGAAATATATGATTCGTGCCTTGTGTGTGTAGCTTACTGTACATGTATTAACCAAATCAATAAATGAAGAAAATTAAGTGGGGTCCCTTCCCCACATTTTTTTGTAACCAGCAAAGGTAAAGCAGACAGCTGTGAGCTGATATGATCAGGCTGGGAAGATCTATTGTACTGTTTTTCTTTTCCAATAAAAAAAATGAGCCTTGAAAATTGACACAAAATTGATGAATTTTGTACAATTTATGCCAATTGCAATAGTATAACCACCCCTTAGCATGCTTTTTCACAGGTATGTTTTTTTGTATGGTGAATGTTTTGACACAATTCTTACCTCCTGCACATAGCTGCTTCTTTACTGCTTCTAATTGTCTGACAATAATATGTTTCTATTTGTACATGTAATTTCTTTCTACACTAGTTTATATTTTGTTTTGCAGAAGGTACATCTCCAGAGTCCTTATGGGACTCATTATTTCACCCTCCTAGAAAGCTGGGCATTAATGATATTGAAGGACAACGTGTTCTCCAGATAGCAGTAATTTTGCGGAATCTTTCCTTTGAAGAAAGCAACGTTAAACTTCTGGCAGCTAATCGGACATGTCTCCGCTTCTTGTTACTGTCTGCTCATAGTCACTTTATTTCTCTCCGACAACTCGGGCTTGATACCTTGGGGAATATAGCAGCAGAGGTAAGATGTGTGTATGTGGGGCAGATATGTACATATAATAACGTGTAATACTTTTTTACTTTTTGATGCTGTTTCTTCTTTATTTTTACCCACAATTGAGTTCTTCATGGGCACAGCATAAAAGTTTATATTCACTGTTATAAATATAGGTTAGATTTTACTATCGGTGGCATTTTAAACTATTACTGATTCAATGTGAAAGAATTATTTTACTTATTCTACCTAGAATATTGGCATTCTCTGTGCTTCAGTGTTTTGGTGAGGGATGTTGTTCATTTCTTACCCTTTAGAATCACCCTGTGCAAAAGCCAACAGTTTGCATGACTTAAGGTTTTCTTGCCTGCAACAAATGGAGCTTTCATTTATTCATATTGCTCATATTGCAAAGTATGCTACCTAAGTGCAGCCTTAATGCTGTGAACAATTAAAAATAATATAAATGTAAGGATATTCTTTATTTTTTAAGTGACTTGATGTCTAACGTAAATGGTCAACAATGACCACACTGTGACTTATACTATAGATACATAAGAAAACAATAACAAGCTTAGCAAGAATAACAATTTAAGCCTGGTATAGATGTATAGTTTTGCTTGATGAAAGTGCATACAGAAGAGAAGTGCTGATGTAAATATGTGGCCACAAACATTAGAAGATTGCTGACAGTTTTATGTATATGGGGCATGCCTGATATGATCTCACAGGGTATAAGTCACAGGCCGAGTTGTCTGGCAGCAGATTTTTTTCCCCTCTCCCCGTTGAGGACACATGATGCTAAGTATAGCCCATGTGTATGGGGGTCAGGAGGAATAACCGTTGGCCCGAACCAACAGCCGTCTGAAGTGTATGGCCACTCTTAGTTCAATGGCCGCAATGTAGTAACTTATTCCTAGAAACGTGTGTAAGAATCATCAGAAAGCAAGGGTGAATACTGAAATAACAGCACCACTGGTCACAAGCATGGTGAACCTTTTTGTGTGTGTATAATAATTATAATGATATTAGCTGCTGTGATATTCGTTGAAAGGCATTTCTATTTGGTCTATGCAGCAGAACAACCCCTTTTATTTGTCTTTCCTCTACAGCTTCAGTTAGATCCTGTTGATTTCAAAACCACTCACCTAATGTTCCACACCATAACCAAATGCCTAATGTCACGGGATAGATTTTTAAAAATGAGAGGTAAACCTTTTAATCATACTTATTTGTTATAACTTATGTTATTTGATGTGTCTAAGACTTTTTTTTTTTTCTTCACAAGGCATGGAAATCTTAGGTAATTTATGTAAGGCTGAAGATAATGGAGTTCTTATATGTGAGTATGTGGATCAGGACAGCTACAAGGAAATCATGTGTCATCTTACTCTCCCGGATGTACTACTTGTAATCTCCACTCTTGAGGTGCTCTACATGCTTACAGAACTGGGAGAAGTAGCTTGTGTGAAGATAGCAAATGTAGAGCGAAGCATAGGTAAAATATGTCTACATTTTATATGGTTATATATGCTAGTGTGCATTATGTTACATAAAACAAAGTTCACGCATAAGAAAGAAAATGTGGTGCTTCACTAGATCAAAATTGGTACAGTGGTAGCTTGCTTTTATGCAGTGAATACTATATTTTGATGGTAAATTCTGCTTGTATGGTCATAAATTTCAATATTGTAGTCTTTTTTTTTTTGTAGATACATTGGTGTGTCTTATTTCTATGGACATCCAAATGTTTGGACCTGATGCTCTAACAGCAGTGAAGCTTATTGAACATCAGAGCTCTAGTCATCAAGTGGTTTCTGAGATTCGTCCTCAAGCAGTAGAGCATGTTAACCCTTCTGTTAATGCTAACCCTGCTCCAGGTTAGAATTGAATATTTTACCTTTTTGTGTAAGGTGGTAATTAGTTTGATTTTATAAAGGTCTTATTTCAAACTTAAGCATATAATTAGGTTAAGTCTTCATATATGTTCTGATATGTGGCATCCATTTAGTTCTATAAACTCATTCTGTATAGCATACCACATCTGCTTATTATAAAGACATCACACTTAGTGGTCCAGGACTTGTAGGACTACTGTGCTGTAAGTAGACACTTTATACAGATAATGCATCATTTTGTTATTTTTTCAGCTTCCAGACCAGTTAATGCACATGCTGTGCCACCTCCTGGTATTGTGGAAATAGACAGTGAAAAGTTTGGATGTCAATGGTGAGTGCAAGCCCTCTGTAAAAATGCAGTGTATCATAGAATCATAGAATGGTAGAGTTGGAGGGGACCTCCTGGGTCATCGTGTCCAACCCCCTGCTCAAAGCAGGATTCACTAAACCATCTCAGACAGATGTCTGTACTGCCTCTGTTTGAAGACGTCCATTGAAGGGGAACTCACCACCTCTCGTGGCAGCCTGTTCTACTCATTGATCACCCTATGTTACTGGTGTTAAGTCAATTCAGTGCAATGTAGGGCTGAAAAATCTTAAATTTGTTTTTAATTACTTAAATATATGTATTTTGGGCTAAATACCATTTGTGTTAAGCTACGTCCCCACTATCCGTATTTGGTCAGTATTTTTTCTCAGGAGTGGGAGCCAAAAGCAGGTGAGGAACAATCAGAGAAAAGGTATAATAGAAACAAGTCACCAATTCTGCATTTATCACCCACTCCCGGTTCTGGCTCCCACTCCTGAGAAAAAATACTGACCAAATACTGATAGTGGGGCCGTGGCCTAATACTGTCTATTGCTGTCTGCAGAGTGGGTTAACTGAGTATTAATTGTCCACCTGCTATTATGATCTGACAGGGAGATTATTTTTTTTTTTTTTTCTGATCCCCTCTCAGGTGATTTATGACCACATCAAAGGGAAACAGAGCCTGTAAGAAAATTGGTGCAACATTTTTAATGAAACCTGATTTGCAAATATGATTGTAGCCGCAAATGCATGCATTTAAATAAAAAAAAAATTGTCCCTAAAGGTGGACAATCCCTTTAAATATCAGTCAGCCATTTTGTTTATACCATAGCAAAGGTTCTCAGTCTATATGGCTGCAAAAAATGTGTTGGGTTTTTGATAAATCTGGTAACCTTAGTCCTAGGCGACACAAACTTTGTGTAGGCTACTGATAAATCTGGTAACCTTAGTCCTAGGCGACACAAACTTTGTGTAGGCTACTGCTATAGCTGCAGTCCAAAGCAATCCATTAAGTAGTATTCAATTGGGTGGATTGCAGCTGCCACTAAATAGTTAAAAATCAATCCAAAGCACTACAAAAAGTTTCATTGTAGCCCAGGCCTAGGCCACGGCCCCTCTATCAGTATTCGGTCAGTATTTTTTCTCAGGAGTGGGAGCCAAAACCAGGTGAGGAACAAGCCGAGAAAAGGTAGAATAGAAACAAGTCACCAATTCTGCATTTATCACCCACTCCTGGTTTTTGCTCCCACTCCTGAGAAAAAATACTGACCAAATACTGATAGTGGGGCCGTGGCCTTAGTCTGTGTGCCCACGATGTGTTTTTTAAGCGTTTCCGCAGCGGCAAAAACGCTTAAAAAACGCACGGTAGAAGGCCTGCCATGTCCCCCAATGATAATCCACATGTGCTGTGCACATGCTGTGGAAATTTCCGCTGCGGATTATCATTGCAGAAAAAAAACGCAGCACTACCAATTATTTTGCGGAAGTACTGCGTTTTCACCGCCAATGACTTGCATTAGACCGCATGGATTACGCATCACTGTATATGTAGATGCGCATTCCATGCGTTCTAATGTGCGGATGGTACCCAGGTCTAGAGAAGAGGAGACTCTCCTCCGGACCCGGGTACCATAGAAAACTGTAAAAAAAAAAAAAAAAAAAAAAAAAAAAGAATAAAATAAAAAATAAATATTATACTTACCTTCTGGCGGCCCGCGGTGCGCTCCTCTTTGCTTGCCGGCAGTTCGCGATGTACTGAAGGACCTGCTCTGACATCAAGAGACATGTGACGGGTCACGCGACGCTGACGTCGGCAGGTCCTTCAGTCTACCTCTGCCGGCAGCCGGGACGGTGAAGCAAGACAGCGCGGGCCATCGGAGGGTAAGTATATATTTATTTTTTGATTTTTTTGACTTTCTCCCGGGTCACACTACTATATATTCATGCCGGTTGCATGGATTTATATAGTGTGACCAAGTTGACAAGCACTTTCCAAGTGATGCTAAAATCGCTTGGAAAGCGCTTGTCAATCCGCATGCGGAAATGCAAGTGAAGAACACTTCACATCCGCATGTCCCTGGCAGGAAAACGCATGTACAATCCACATGTACAATCCGCATGCGTTTTTTTCTGCCAGGGAGATGCAGAAACGCTCAGGAAAAAATCCGGAGCATTTCTGCATCGTGGGCACATAGCCTTAGTGTGAATTCTTTGAAGTCTTTGCAGCTGAAAATCCATTTCACATATCTGAGTGGGATTATTTTGGCTGCAAGCACATAGATTTCTACAAGCCCCATTCATATGACTAAATCAATAAGTGCACATAAATGGCTATTTTTGTCAGTTCCATAGACAATTTATGGAGAAGCAGTGCACATGCAGCTTCACTGCTGAATTTAAACAGGGCACACCACCCCCACTGTCCTAAGCTATGAGCACCCACTGGTGGGTCCACTGGTGATCAGACACTTATATCAACACTGTTTAATTGCTTAATCTCTCAGGAACAGCAAGGAGAGTTATGTAGAAAAGTCTACCATGTACAGGGATTTATGGGCCACAGAATTTCAGGGTAATGCCTAGGAGACTGCTCACATTTGGGGGACAGTTTTAATAGGGAGGACTAACAATTTGTAACAATGAGGTATGTTTATCAGAAATTTTTTTGCTTACGATCTTTTTATTGTGAAGAAAATGTAAGCAAAAAGAAAAGATTTATTAGATTTTCATAGGAACCTGCTAGACCCACTCGTCAGTGTTTTTAGCCTTTTTTTTTCACATCCGCATTGGCAGCTCGGCTACAGGTCTCTGTGGCAGACGGCATGAAAAATGCCACAACAAATATTGCAGCATGCTGTGCTATTTCCTTCTGTCCAAATGATGGAGATTATTAAGTATATCTTGTTACTATCTGTCAAGAGATTTAAATTGTTTTGCTGCTGTGATGAAAAAGAAAAATGCTATTCCTAAAATACAGGTGCATCTCACTAAATTAGAATATCATCAAAAAGTTAAAGGGGTTGTCCACTACATTGTATAGTGCGCACATCAATTTATACCTTTAGGATAAGTATTTTTTCAAGTACTTTGTGTTTTCGTATTCCCCTGTGAGCGGCGCTATCCCTGCGGCTCAGTCCAGGTCACGTGATCCCCAGGCTGCCGCCGCCGCTAATATCCGGTGATGTCACGTCAAGTTCCGACTCAGTATGGAGCGTGCACATTACAGCATTTCTCTCCTCTCCATCTCCGCATTCATTGGCAGAGCCCCGCAATCATGTGGCTCAGGCCAGCCAATCATGTACAGTATATCAGCAGCAATAGCTTTAGTGTACACAGCTCGGTTATATTATAGTACAGGGGCAGGTACATATGGGAGGTGGCAATGATGGCTATATAAAAAAGAAAAAAGTGCTGTAAAACCAATACGTCCAGGCTCTTGGTATAATTAGAGTTAACAGTGATTTTCCCAGAAGTTATAGCTTACAGCGCTATTAAGGTATGTAAATGGGTACATACTGATTTTTTTTTTTTTTTTTAAATGCTTGCGTTTGTGTTCATGCGTGTGCGCGCTCATGCTTGTGCTTGTGTTAATGTATGTATGTTCGTGCATGCATGTTTGTTCATGTATGCGTCTGTTCATGCGTGTGAGTGTATGTGCTTGCATGCTTGTGTTCATGCGCTTGCGTGTTTGTGTTCATGTGTGCGTGCTTGTTCATGAGTATGCATGTGCGTGCTCGTGCTTGCATGCATGTGTTTGTGTATTCATGCGTGCTCATGCTTGCATGCGTGTGTGTGCGCATGTGCTTGCATGCGTTTGTGTTCATGCGCGGGTGCGTATGTATGTGTATATATCATTTCTAAATGCATGTATTAGAAATATTGCCATATATTTTTTATCTCCTTATACGTCTGTAAAAGCAGTACATTTTGAGTATGTTTATATATTTTATTAATCTATTACTTGATTTTAGTTTTGATATATATTTTTTAATTAAGATACATGTCTACACACGTGTGTGTGTGTGTGTATGTATACACTGCTCAAAAAAATAAAGGGAACACTCAAATAACACATCCTAGATCTGAATGAATGAAATATTCTCATTGAATACTTTGTTCTGTACAAAGTTGAACGTGCTGACAACAAAATCACACAAAAATCATCAATGGAAATCAAATTTATAAACCAATGGAGGCCTGGATTTGGAGCCACCCCCAAAATTAAAGTGGAAAAACACACTACAGGCTGATCCAACTTTGATATCATGTCCTTAAAACAAGTCAAAATGAGGGTCAGTATTGTGTGTGGCCTCCACGTGCCTGTATGACCTCCCTACAACGCCTGGACATGCTCCTGATGAGGTTGCGGATGGTCTCCTGTGGGATCTCCTCCCAAACCTGGACTAAAGCATCCGCCAACTCCTGGGCAGTCTGTGCTGCAACGTGATGTTGGTGGATGGAGCGAGACATGATGTCCCAGATGTGCTCAATCGGATTCAGGTCTGGGAACGGGCGGGCCAGTCCATAGCTTCAATGCCATCATCTTACAGTAACTGCTGACACACTCCAGCCACATGAGGTCTGGCATTGTCCTGCATTAGGAGGAGCCCATGGCCAACCACACCAGCATTTGGTCTCACAAGGGGTCTGAGGATCTCATCTCTGTACCTAATGGCAGTCACGCTACCTCTCGTGAGCACATGGAGGGCTGTGTGGCCCTCCAAAGAAATGCCACTCCACACCATTACTGACCCACTGCCAAACCGGTCATGCTGAAGGATGTTGCAGACAGCAGATCGCTCTCCATGGCATCTCCAGACTCAGTCACGTCTGTCACATGTGCTCAGTGTGAACCTGCTTTAATCTGTGAAGAGCACAGGGCGCCAGTGGCGACTTTGCCAATCCTGGTGTTCTGTGACAAATGCAAAGCGTTCTGCACGGTGTTGGGCTGTGAGCACAACCCCCATCTTTGGACGTCGGGCCCTCATACCACCCTCATGGAGTCGGTTTCTAACCGTTTGTGCAGACACATGCACATTTGTGGCCTGCTGGAGGTCATTTTGCAGTGCTCTGGCAGTGCTCCTCCTTGCACAAAGGCGGAGGTAGCGGTCCTGCTGCTGGGTTGTTGCCCTCCTACGGCCCCTTCCATGTCTCCTGGTGTACTGGCCTGTCTGCTGGCAGCGCCTCCAGATTCTGGACACTACCCTGACAGACACAGCAAACCTTCTTGCCACAGCTCGCATTGATGTGCCATCCTGGATGAGCTGCACTACCTGAGCGACTTCTGTGGGTTGTAGAGTCCGTCTCGTGCTACCACGAGTGTGAAAGCACAACCAATTTTCAAAAGTGACCAAAACATCAGCCAGAAAGCATTGGTACTGAGATGTGGTCTGTGGTCCCCACCTGCAGAACCACTCCTTTATTGAGGGTGTCTTGATAATTGCCAATAATTTCCATCTATTGTCTATTCCATTTGCACAACAGCATGTGAAATTGATTGTCAATCAGTGTTGCTTCCTAAGTGGACAGTTTGATTTCACAGAAGTTTGATTTACTTGGAGTTATATTCTGTTGTTTGTGTTCCCTTTATTTTTTGAGCAGTGTGTGTGTGTGTGTGTGTGTGTGTGTGTGTGTGTATATATATGTGTGTATATATGTGTGTGTATATATGTGTGTGTATATATGTGTGTATATATATATGTATATATATATGTGTATATGTGTGTGTGTATATATATATATATATATATATATATATATATATATATATATATATATATATATTTAAAATATTCGAGAGAGAGACAGAAAAAAGATAGACATGTATATAAATATTTAGCAGTCCCTCCTGGTCGATTTTATTTTTTTGCAGATTCCTTTCCCCTGACTTATTACAAGAACCATAACTTTTTAATTTTCTTTCACACCTTCCCACCAAAGCCTATTTACGTCTTTTCTTTTCCTTTTTTTCCTCCCCTTCTTCCCAGAGCCACACCGCTCTTATTTTTCTGGCCACATTGACATATAATGGCTTGTTTTAAGGGCTGTTTCACACGTCCTGATATTTCCAGTACTGTAAAAACCAGTACCTTATATATGTGTGGCATATATGTGCCGCTTCAGTATCACGCGTACCGTCGCCTGGGGAATCAGTGTACAGTTAGCGCTGTTCCCAAGCAAAAGATAAAAAGCTTTACCATGGTTGTGCAGTCCTTGGTGCTGGCGTTTGAGCCCTAGGTGCTTGAAATGTGCCACAATAAGATGCTGAAGATTGAACATAGAGAAGGGTGGGGAGGGAGGGCTTTGGGTGTGTTTTGGAGTGGGTGTGCTAGGTGTTGGCTTACA
Source organism: Phyllobates terribilis (assembly GCF_046119375.1). Lineage (NCBI taxonomy): Eukaryota > Metazoa > Chordata > Amphibia > Anura > Dendrobatidae > Phyllobates > Phyllobates terribilis. Next base: position 177,370,194 of record NW_027362771.1, read on the forward strand.
GGCCAGTGCAATGCATCATGAAACTTGTAGTATTAGAACACAGGAAGTCAGGAGAAAGGAAGTTGTTGATTAACCCCATTAGAGCTGGAGCCAGCACTGAGGATGTGCTGCTAGAGCATGATAAAAGGTAATATTGCTAAAATAAACACAGTGGATATTTTGAGTGGCACATAATAGCAAGATTTATGGAAAAAAAAGTTATGGTACTGGATAACTTCTTTAATTTATTTCAGTTCTTCAATACAAAAAGTGAAACTTATATAATATAGAGCAGTGTTTCACGGCCCCCCACAGGTCATGTTTTCAGGATCTCCTTAGTATTACACAGGTGATTGAAGTATCATCAAGGCATCAGGAATTCTCACACCTGTGCAATACTAAGGAGATCCTGAAAACATGACCTGTGGGGGGCCGTGAGGATGGGGTTTGGGAAACACTGATATAGAGTCATTACAGAGTGATCTATTTCAAGTGTTTATTTCTGTTAATGTTGATGATTATGGCTTACAGCCAATGAAAACACAAAAGTCATTATCTCAGTAAATTACAATAATTAACAAAAAAACACCTGCAAAGGTTTCCTAAGCGTTTAAAAAGGTCCATTAGTCTGTTTCAGTAGGCTCCACAATTATAGGGAAGACTGCTGACTTGACAGATGTCCAGAAGGTAGTCATTGACATACTCCACAAGGTCCCAGAGTTCCAATTTTCATTTGGAAATCAAAGTCCCAGAGTCTGCAGGAAGAGTGGAGAGGCCACAATCCAAGCTGCTTGAGGTCTAGTGTGAAGTTTCCACAATCAGTGATGGTTTGGGGAGCCATGTCATCTGCTGGTGTAGGTCCACTGTGTTTTATGAAGACCAAAGTCAGCGCAGCCGTCTACCAGGACATTTTAGAAAACGTCATACTTCCCTCTGTCGACAAGTTTTTTGAAGATGGAAATGTCATTTTCCAGCAGGACTTGGCACCTGTCCACACTGCCAAAAGTACCAATACCTGGTTTAAAAACAACAGTATCACTGTGCTTGATTGGCCAGCAAACTCCCCTGACCTTAACCACATAGAGGATCTATGGGGTATTGTCAAGAGAAAGATGAGAGACACCAGACCCAACAATGCAGACGAGCTGAAGGCTGCTATCAAAGCAACCTGGGCTTCCATAACACCTCAGCAGTGCCACAGGCTGATCGCCTCCATGCCACGCCACATTGATGCAAAAGGAGCCCCGACCAAGTATTGAGTGCATTTGCTGAAAATACATTTCAGTAGGCCAACAATTTGGATTTTAAAAACCTTTTTCAAGCTGGTGTTATAAAGTATTCTAATTTACTGAGATGACTTTTGTGTTTTCATTGGCTGTCAGCCATAATCATCAACATTAACAGAAATAAACACTTGAAATAGATCACTCTGTATTGACTCTATATACACTGGGTGCAGTATTATTAGGCAAATGAGTATTTTGATCACGTGATACTTTTTATACATGTCGTCCTACTCCAAGCTGCATAGGCTTGAGAGCCAACTACCAATTAAGTAAATCTGGTGATGTGCATCTGTGTAATGAGGAGGGGTGTTGACCAATGACATCAACACCCTATATAAGGTGTGCTTAATTATTAGGCAACTTCCTTTCCTTTGGCAAAATGGGTCAGAAGAGACATTTGACGGGCTCTGAAAAGTCCAAAATTGAGAGATGTCTTGCAGATGGATGCAGCAGTCTTGAAATTTCCAAACTTTTGAAGCGTGATCACCGAACAATCAAGCGTTTCATGGCAAATAGCCAACAGGGTCGCAAGAAGCTTGTTGGCCAAAACAGGCGCAAAATAACTGCCCATGAATTGAGCAAAATCAAGCGTGAAGCTGCCAAGATGCCATTCGCCACCAGTTTTGCCATATTTCAAAGCTGCAACGTTACTGGAGTATCAAAAAGCACAAGGTGTGCGATACTCAGGGATATGGCCAAGGTAAGGAAGGCTGAAAAACGACCACCTTTGAACAAGGAACATAAGATAAACCGTCAAGAATGGGCCAAGAAATATCTTAAGACTGATTTTTCAAAGGTTTTATGGACTGATGAAATGAGTGACTCTTGATGGGCCAGATGGATGGGCCAGAGGCTGGATCAGTAAAGGGCAGAGAACTCCACTCCGAAACAGACGCCAGCAAGGTGGAGGTGTGGGGTACTGGTATGGGCTGGTATCATCAAAGATGAAGTTGTTGGACCTTTTCGGGTTGAGGATGGAGTGAAGCTCAACTCCCTACTGCCAATTTCTGGAAGACAACTTCTTCAAGCAGTGGTACAGGAAGAAGTCTGTATCGTTCAAGAAAAACATAATTTTCATGCAGGACAATGCTCCATCACATGCATCCAACTACTCCACAGCGTGGCTGGCCAGTAAAGGTCTAAAAGAAGAAAAAATGATGACATGGCCCCCTTGTTCACCATATCTGAATCCCATAGAGAACCTGTGGTCCATTAAAAAATGTGAGATCAACAGGGAGGGAAAACAGTACACCTCTCGGAACAGTGTCTGGGAGGCTGTTGTGGCTGCTGCACGTAATGTTGATTGAAAACAGATCAAGCAACTGACAGAATCTATGGATGGAAGGCTGTTGAGTGTCATCATAAAGAAAGGTGGCTATATATTGATCGCTAATTTTTTGCGTTTTTGTTTTTGCATGTCAGAAATGTTTATTTCTAACTTTTGTGCACTGATATTGGTTTACCTGGTGAAAATAAACAAGTGAGATGGGATTATATTTGGTTTTTATTAAGTTGCCTAATGATTCTGCACAGTAATAGTTACCTGCACAAACAGATATCCTCCTAAGATAGCCAAATCTAAAAAAAAACACTCCAACTTCCAAAAATATTAAGCTTGGATATTTGAGTCTTTTGGGTTGATTGAGAATATAGTTGTTGATCAATAATAAAAATAATCCTCTAAAATACAACTTGCCTAATAATTCTGCACACAGTGTAATATGAGTTTCACTTTTTGTATTGAAGAACTGAAATAAATTAACTTTTTGATGATATTCTAATTTAGTGAGATGCACCTAGCATGAGGCCTCATTCATACATAGATAATGTTTTTGGTATGAAAAAAAGGATTTAATCAGTTTTGGGTCTGATTTTCAGCAGTGTTTGGTCAGTGTTTCAGTTTTTACCACGAGTGTTTCATCAGTATAAAGAAACATTTATATACAATTGCAAAGCTTCGCTTACCCATTGCAAGGTTAAAAGCGGACAGCACACAGATGGCAGTATGTGCTGTACGTGATTTTCACACACCCATAGACTTGTATGATGGTCGATTGTGATCCGTGACTCGGGAACAAAATTGAACAGGTTTCTGTGATTTTTTTTTTTCTCAGATACACGAACAGCCTCATAGACGATAATGCATACGTGTTCTTTCTGTGTTTTTCATGGATAGAACACGTAAGTGAAAAACAGATGTCTAAATGAAACCTTACTGAATTACGTAATAGTGTCCGCTAACTACCCACAACATGTTTTTGAACTTCAGAACATATCTAAGTAAAAATTATAAATCTTCCGCTGTAAATAAAATAATTATAACTTTGACTCCATGTAAAGGAAAGAAATGAAGAAACTTAGAAAGACTGATTTGAAAAAAAGAAAACTTTAAAGCATCATAATGTAAATAAAAATATATAAAATAAAAATGAGCCTTTTTACATTGGTTAAAAATACTGCAGGGTGTGTTTCCTTTCTGGCCACTGTAATGTATGAGCGTTGTCATTCAGAAAAGTGTCAGTAGACAAATGCAGTCTACTCTACGGGAATGGGTGGTGAACAGTCTTGAGACATTCCCATTAAACTTTAATTTAAATGTGTTGTATTGTGTCTTTCCTGCAGGTTGAATGCGCATTTTGAAGTGAATCCAGATTCTTCAGTGGCAAGATCAGATATGTATTCTGAATATCTATCAACTTGTAGTAAATTGGCTAGAGGTGGCATTCTAACTTCATCTGGATTCTACAAATGTCTACGGTACGACAACTTGCTCTTGATTTTTTGTGTGTCATATTGTAAGATATAGATACTATTCCTCAAAACAATAATAGCAGAGTCTTTAGTAAAAATAAAATACATTTTTCTAGGAATTTCAAAATGTACGCACAGCAGATTTTAAAATAAATAACAAAATGTCAAAAGGTGAATGTCCATCAATATGCCAACTATAGATAGAATAGCTTTTTAGTGAAGTGGGTATGTTTGTGTTTATTTTGTTCTTTCCATGAATATAATTTTACTTTACATTTATACTCTTGTCCTTCCCACATTATTGCCACTATGTAAGTGGAATATCCATTTGTAACTATGTTATACTAAAAAGTGACCGGGACTGACCCAGGATGTTGTAAGGAAACACAGATTGCAGAAATTGTGCTTGATAGTATACACTGTTTTTACAGATCTGTATTCCCAAACTACAACATCAAGAAAGTAGAAGATGCAAGCAATAATGGACAGGCTCATATTCATGTGTCTGGTGTGAAACGAAGGACCTTACCACTTCCAATTCAGATGTACTATCAGCAGCAACCAACTTCTAATGTATCTGTGGACACAAATGCAGGAGGTTTGTGTACCAGGTTGTTTTTTTTTATACTTGTTTCATTTGTGAGCAGTTATACACAACCTTCATAGTTTAAGGTAAAAAGATACTCTATACATACTTACATGTATTTAAATCGTATCAGCTGCTAAATAAAACAGAATTGGTAGACTGTGTGTTGATATAGATAGATGGCTATATACACACTTGCTCAAATATATCTGTCTATTTCATGTAATCAATAATTTGTTGATTATTTTTCTTGTTTCCAGCAGTGCCACAAGGAGCAGGAAATCCCTTCCAGAGAACTGTAGCAGCTAACCAGGCTATTAATCTTACTGCAACACAGATGTCCTTCCCTATTCAAGGTGTCCACAGTGTGGCTCAGACAGTTTGCCGTATGCCACATAATCCTCACGGCCAGGCCCAGCAACAGCATAATACCACAGTGACTGTTATACAGAATAAAACTCCAATTTCATGTGAAGTAGTGAAGGCAGCAGTAATACAGGGTTCTGTACAACATTCAGCAGTTCCTGTCACTATTGCTTTGGGAGGATCGACACAAGCCTCCCTGGTTCAGAATCACAGCAATCCAGGGCATCAGGCATCTGTTACAGTTGTGGGTTCTCAGGCCTTGTTTCACCATCCGTCTGTTATTCAGCAGCAATCACCTCTACACACTGTGGTACCTGGTCAGTTAGCATCAGGCACTCCAGTAGCCGTTATACAACAAACTGTCCCTCAAGGGCATATATTTGGTCGGGTGCAAAGTATGCCAGCAGGTACATCTGGACTTCCACAAGGTCAACAATTAATCACCACATCATCGCAAACTGTTCATGTCCCATCCCAACAATCCCCAGCTTCCAACCAGCCAAAAGATACAGTTATCCTAACTCCACAACAATATGTAACTACTTCATCTTCTAACATTGTGTCTGCTACAACTGTACAAAGTTTTCACGTAGCAACAGGGCAAGTGGTGACAATAGCTGGTGTTCAGAGCCCTCAGACCTCTAGAATTGGGTTTCAAAACATTGCTCCAAAACCTCTTTCCTCTCAGCAAGTCCAATCAACAGCCGTAGTTCAACAACCATCGCAGCAGCAACCCCAGCAGAGTGTAGTCATTGTCAGTCAGCCAGCCCAGCCTGGACAAGCGTACGCACCAGCCATTCACCAAATAGTTCTTACTAATCCCACTGCAATTCAAGCTGGACAAACTGTTCAGTTAACTGGACAGACTAGTATAACTCCTTCATCTTCCCCACTCCCAACTCCAAATAATCAGCTCCCTCCAGTAATAACTTCTCCACAAACCACTGCAGTGGCACAAGGACCCCCTCCTACTGTTAGCCAAATGCTTTCAGTAAAAAGGCAACAGTTGTCACCAGCACCTCACCAACAGCAGGCACAAGTGCAGCAACAACCACAGGCACAAGTGCAAGCTCAGCAATCACAGCCATCCCAACAGGTACAAGTACAGGTTCAGCAGCAGCAGACCCAAAGTGGAGGTATTGGACTCTCCAGTCCTGCTGAGTCCAGCCTCATCAAACAGTTGTTGCTTCCCAAACGAGGACCTTCAACGCCTGGAGGAAAACTTATCCTTCCTGCTCCGCAGATACCAACCCCCAACAACGCAAGAGCACCAAGCCCTCAGGTGGTATATCAAGTGGCCAATAATCAGACTCCTTCATTTGGTGTGCAAGGGCAGACTGCAACTTCACAAATATTGGTGGGGCAACAAAATGTGCAGCTAGTCCAGAGTACAGTGCAGAATCAAACTGCTGTACAGACTGTTCCAATCTCAAATTTACAGATTTTGCCAGGTCAATTGATCTCAAACTCTCCAGCTACAATATTTCAAGGAACTTCTGGCAACCAAGTCACAATAACAGTTGTGCCAAACACCAGTTTTGCTACTGCAACTGTAAGCCAGGGAAGCGCACCTCAAATTCTTGCACCAATGAGTGGGACACAACCTGGAGTTGGATTACAGGTACAAACCCTTCCAGCTGCTCTTACACAACCAGGTGGGCAACTACCTGGATCTGCTGCTTCTCCCCCTTTTAAAGGTGATAAAATAATTTGCCAAAAGGAGGAAGAGGCAAAAGAAGCTACCGGCTTACACGTGCATGAACGTAAAATTGAAGTAATGGAAAATCCTTCTTGTCCAAAAGGTTCTGTTAGCACCAGCAATGGGGAAGCTAATGAAAATGACGTTCAAGTGGGAAACCTGTTGAATGGTAAAACATTTGACTCCAGTCTACCTCCTTCACACTCAGGGAAAACGCCGAATGAGGCCAGTCAAGTGGTCACTAATGGGACATCTGTGGAACTGGGGGAAAATGGAGGTTTGTTAAAACAAAACCCTGAACAGAGCAATCCACAGGATGCTAAAACAGACTTTAAAAAGCCACAGCTAAATGGGGTTTGTGATTTTGAAAAGGGAGACTGTTCTCATTTGAGCAAAAACATTCCTAATCACAAAGCTTCCAATCATGTAGGAAATGGTGAAATCTCTCCAGTGGAGCAACAGGACCTTCTGGATTCTGTTCAAGTTACTGCCAAAGGTGATCAAATGGAGAAGCTTTCCAATGGACCTATATTTCCAAACAGTTTGGCACATTTTGCGAGTAGTACGAATGACATTTCTAACCTTGCAATCCAGATACAGTGTGGTAATGCAACGGACTTACCCAATGGACCTGTAGTTTCCAGTTTGAATTCAGATGTGCCTCAGCAACGTCCGACTGTAGTCGTCTCAACACAGTCTACAGCTTCTGTTTTACCGGGTCATCAAGTTATTGCAGTGCCCCATATAGGAACTAGGATTACTCAACCTGCTCTGCTGACAGATGCCCGCTCTACCAATGGCACAGCAGATTGCAAAGCTGTTAAACGACCAGTAGAAGACAATGACAGGGAATCTGTCCCAGTCATTCCCAATAAAGTGGGAGTAAGGATTGTTACAATCAGTGACCCTAATAATGCTGGCTGCAGTGCTACCATGGTCGCTGTGCCAGCAGGTGTAAATCCAAGCACTGTAGCTAAAGTAGCAATAGAAAGTGCTGTTCAGCAAAAGCAGCAGCATCCACATACCTTTGTACAGACAGTTGTTGCACAGGTAAGTCTCATCAGAGCTACCAGTCAATGCAAGTGTTTGTTGTTTTATCATTTGATGTTCATTCTAGAGCAAAAATCTGCATGTACGGCTGAGTGTCATTGGACGTATCGCACCTGATATTTATTGCATTGTGTCATCGTAATCCTTGGCACCCATAGCTGCGTTAGAATCTTTGCTTACTCTCTTCTAGAACTGCAATATGTCGCCCCCTGCTGGTTCAGTGTATTCTGAAAAAAAAAAATGGAATAATTATTTGCATGTAAATAACAGCTGCCAGTCTATTGGAATATTAGGAATGCCCAATGGCATTAAATCTTGTAGTGTTTCTAATGTTCTTCTATCATCACACACATGTTGGCAGGTCTGTTAAGACATTTTGGTATTGTGGGGAAAGTGTACTCTGATTTTCATCTTTTCCACTGTTGATAATTGGGGGAATTCCATCAAGCCTTCCGGTATTCTTTATGGAAATAATATTGCTGCCTTTAACACTGTTATTTCTGTCAAACCTGCTGTATGCTTATACACCCCATTATAGTCAGTTGGATCAGTGAGTGCGAGTTTTGATCCATTTGAAATTATGCCAGTCATAGTGCTATGGTTTCCTTTATGAACTGGAGCCATGATGTTAGTGTGAACAGAGCCAATAATCACAGCTTTGTTAGGCTTGTGGGGTTTTGCTACTCATGTCTTTTCCACCTTTACGAAACCTGTGTGCAAACTAAAGCAATGCCTTGTTACTTCCTGAGTGCTTTTAAATTAAACTTGTATATCATCAGAATGGTACAGTAGAGTGCAATGTAATGTATAGTAATATAGTTCATGCACATGCTGAGGTTTCCAAAATTTTCATTCTGTTGACTAACCTCAGACGCCATTAAACTTGTGTATACATATTGCTATGCCTGGATAAACAAAGAAGGATTTAATTGGTGAGGGTCTCAAAAATTATACTCCTGCATATAATACAATTTTGATCTATGCTAGAGACACAATGACTGTGCTGCCTGACTTGTGAAACAGCCATATCTAAGCTAAGACTTGTAAGTAAGGCTGCGTGCCCACTATGCGTTTTTTCAAGCGTTTTTTGCCTCGGAATTTCCGCAGCAAAAACGCTTAAAAAACGCTTGGTAATGCGTGCCCCATGGTCCCCAATGATAATCCGCATGTGCCGAGCACATGCTCTGGGAATTTCCGATGCAGATTATCATTGCGGAAAAATACGCAGCATATCCATTAAATTTGTGGACACGCAGCGTAATTGCCGCCATTGACTTGCATTGAAACGCATAATATCTGTGTCAGTACATTTGCACACACGTATATTATGCGATTCTATGTGCGGATGGTACCTGGATTTGGAGAAGAGGAGACTCCTCCAGACCCAGGTACCATAGAACCTGTTAAAAAAAAGAATTTTAAAATAAAGATTATACTTACCTTCTGATGGCCCCCGGTGTTTTCTCCGCTCCGTCTGGTCTGTTGTATGGGTTGCAGTGGTGTTAAGAACCTGCCATGGCGTCATTTAGTCATGTGACAGGTCGTGTGACCTGTCACATGACTCAATGATGTCACCGCAGGTGACCAGACGAGAGTGGAGAAAATACCAGGGGACAACGGAAGGTAAGTATAATCTTTTTATTTTTTACCATTTTTATTCATTTTTTTTTTTTTTTTTAACTATTACTTGGTCACACTATATACATCCATGCCGGTTGCATGGATTTATATAGTGTGAACAAGTTGTCAAGCACTTTTCCAAGTGATTCTAAAATCGCTTGGAAAAGCGCTTGATAAACCGCATGCAGAAATGCATGTGAAGAACGCTTGACAAACTCTTCTACCTGGCAGGAAAAACGCATGTAAAATCCGCATGCGTTTTTCCTGCCAGGGAGAAGCGTAAAAAATCTGCAGCATTTCTGCATCGTGGGCACTTAGCCGAAGACTCTGCCTTTTGAACAGTAACTTTGTCATCAATGGGATTCTCCTCAAAGCATGGCTTCTACCTTATCATAAATTATGCAGAGAGAAGGAAAACACTTGAAAGAGAACCTTTCACCTCCAGCCACACTTTTTACCTACAGATATAGAGGTAGTCTGCAGGTAAATGGTGTTTAAATTCTGTTTAGCCAGCTTACTGCATCAGCTGCTAAAGAAAACGAAGTTTTATATTCTCCCTGCAGCTGCTCACTTCTGCGGTTTACTGTGAGCATGCTGTAAACTTTGCCTGGCATTTTGATAGCCTGCTTTTCAGTGTGTGTGCGCAGTGCAAGGCTGTCAGTGTGCATTGATGGGATTACTGCTATAACTGAAGAGTTAGCGATGACTGTAACTGATCCTTGCACCGCCCCTACTACTGAAAGTGAGTGGCTGCAGGGAGAAAATAGCTTCATTTTTTTCTCCTGTAGCTGCTGTTGAAATAAGCTGTCTAGGCAGGATATTTACATTTAGGTTACCACTAGATCTACAGATAAATAGCGTTCCTGGAGGTGACAGGTTTCTTATAATGGTTTCTCCAGGAATATAAAAAAATAGCAACCAAAGGAAATTATTACTAATAAATTCCTAAACACCTTTAATTAGCAAGTCATGCTCCCTTTATCTAAAGAGGTAATCGCTTTAGAATTAAAATGGCAGCCTTCTTGCTACAGTTAACAGAAATCTGTCTAAAGCCACATTCACACGTTCAGTATTTTGGTCAGTATTTTACCTCAGTATTTGTAAGCCAAAACCAGGAGTGGGTGAAAAATACAGAAGTGGTGACATGTTTTTATTATACTTTTCCTCTGGTTGTCCATTCCTGACTCTGGCTTACAGATAGGAGGCAAAATACTGATCAAATAGTAAAAGTATGACCATGGCCTAAGAATGTTAATAGGACAGGTGCTAGTGAGCATGTGCAGTCCTGCTGCTGTAAATTGGAGTCTTTAAAGTGCTAGTCCCATCTCTAAGATCCTATCCCAATGTGTAGTAGGTGTAGTAATAATAATATAAGCAAATACCTCCGATTAGAAATTTAGTATAGTTCTTCTGCTTCGCTATTGCACTTACCCCACGTACAGGGCATAGCAAAAGCTTAACCACTAACAACTAACTCTCACCATGTGAGTGATCGTAACCATGGATACCTAAGCTACAGAAATATCCTCTACATGGGGTAAGCGACATAGCTTATCAGAAGAACTATGCTATATTTCTAATTGTTTGTATTTGCTAATATTATTATTGTTACACCTACTACATATTGGGATAGGATCTTGGAGATGAGAATATCCCTTAACCTATACTTCGTGCTGTCAAGTTAATCTCTAGGTCACAGCATCTCCTCTGCATTCAAAAAGGCAGAGTGAGCACCACCTTACCTCAGCATTTCTGGTATTGTTAGTACTAGATCAGAAAGAAAGGGTGGACAGCAGTGTGAGTAGGTTCTTCTTGCCACAGTACCGCTGGTTACTCCAGTGTTAGATTAGAAAGACAGGGTAGCAGTGTGAGCAGCCTCTTCTTACCTCAGCACTCCTGGTATCTCCAGTGTTAGATCAGAAAGATAAGGTAGACAGCAGTGTGAGCAGCTTCTTCATACCTCAGCATCCCTGGTATCTTCACTATTAGATAAGATAGATGGGATGGACAGCAGTGTGAGCAGCTTCTTCATACCTCAGCATCCCTGGTATCTCCAGTGTTAGATCATAAAGATAAGGTAGACAGCAGTGTGAGCAGCTTCTTCATACCTCAGCATCCCTGGTATCTTCACTATTAGATAAGATAGATGGGATGGACAGCAGTGTGAGCAGCTTCTTCATACCTCAGCATCCCTGGTATCTCCAGTGTTAGATCATAAAGATAAGGTAGACAGCAGTGTGAGCAGCTTCTTCATACCTCAGCATCCCTGGTATCTTCACTATTAGATAAGATAGATGGGGTTGACAGCAGTGTGAGCAGCTTCTTCTTAACTTTGAACGTCTGGTATCACCAGTATTGGATCGGAAAGACAATATGGACGCAGGAGACTTCTAACATTATCATAGAACCAAACAATGACCCCTAGCATAGTTTATAGGGTTGAATAATAGAACTTGGTTGTGATCACATAACCTGTGCAGGTCCTATGACCTGCTCAGTGCTGGTTTCAATTAAGATAGCATATGAATGGATGTGTCCTCATTCATGTAATGGCTTGTTGATAAACTGAATGCAGGGCATTAGTTTTATTTAGTTGGCTCATGCAAGCACTGTACAACTGGTATACCATTTTCCTGCACTGGTATTATACAGGTATTATTATTATTATTATTTATTATTATAGCGCCATTTATTCCATGGCGCTTTACATGTGAAAAAGGGAGTATAATACAAGAACAATTTCAATAATCTTGAACACAATGTGACAGCGACTGGTACAGGCGGAGCGAGGACCCTGCCCGCGAGGGCTCACAATCTACGAGGTATGGGTGAGGATACAGTAGGTGAGGGTAGAGCTGGTCGTGCAGCGGTATGGTGGAGCGGTGGTTACTGCAGGTTGTAGGCTTGTCGGAAGAGGTGGGTCTTCAGGATCCTTTTGAAGGTTTCCACGGTAGGCGAGAGTCTGATACGTTGGGGTAGAGAGTTCCAGAGTAGGGCGGAAGCACGGGAGAAATCTTGTGTACGGTTGTGGGAGGAGGAGATAAGAGGGGAGTAGAGCAGGAGATCTTGTGAGGATCGGAGGTTGCGTGCAGGTATGTAACGGGAGACTAGGTTGGAGATATATGGAGGAGACAGGTTGTGAATGGCTTTGTATGTCATGGTTAGGGTTTTGAACTGGAGTCTCTGAGCAATGGGGAGCCAGTGAAGAGATTGACAGAGAGGAGAGGCCAGGGAATAGCGGGGGGACAGGTTGATTAGTCGAGCAGCAGAGTTTATGATAGATTGGAGGGGTGCGAGAGTGTTAGAGGGGAGGCCACAGAGCAGGAGGTTGCAGTAGTCAAGGCGGGAGATGATGAGGGCGTGCACTAGTGTTTTTGCAGATTCATGGTTTAGGAATGTGCGGATCCGGGAGATATTTTTGAGTTGGAGTCGGCAGGAAGTGGAAAGGGCTTGGATATGTGGTTTGAAGGAGAGTTCCGAGTCCAGGGTTACCCCGAGGCAGCGAGCTTGAGGGACTGGGGAGAGTGGGCAGCCATTGACTATGATGGATAGGTCAGTTGGGAGGGTTGAATGAGATGGCGGAAAGATGATGAATTCTGTTTTGTCCATGTTAAGTTTTAGAAATCTAGCAGAGAAGAAGGATGAAATAGCAGACAGACATTGTGGGATTTTGGTTAATACGGAGGTGATATCGGGTCCAGAGAGGTAGATCTGTGTGTCACCAGCATAGAGGTGATAATGAAAGCCATGAGACTCTATGAGCTGTCCCAGGCCTAAGGGGTAGATGGAGAAGAGCAGGGGTCCTAGAACTGAACCTTGGGGGACACCGACAGATAGGGGGCGATATGAAGAGGTGGTGTGTGAGTGGGAGACACTGAATGTCCGGTCTGTTAGGTATGAGGAGATCCAGGATAGGGCCAAGTCTGTGATGCCGAGAGATGAGAGAGTCTGTAGTAAGAGGGAATGGTCCACTGTGTCAAAGGCAGATGACAGGTCTAGGAGGAGGAGGACAGAGTAGTGTCGCTTAGATTTGGCGGTTAGTAGGTCGTTTGTGACTTTAGTCAGTGCAGTTTCAGTAGAATGGTGCGGTCGGAAACCAGATTGTAGGCGGTCAAAGAGGGAGCAGGAGGAGAGGTGGGAGGACAGTTCAGAATGGACATGTTGTTCCAGTAGTTTTGAGGCATAGGGGAGAAGTGATATGGGGCGATAGCTAGACACAGAGGATGGGTCAAGGGAGGGCTTTTTGAGGATGGGTGTGATTGAGGCATGTTTGAAACATGAGGGGAAGACACCAGTTGTTAGTGACAGGTTGAAGAGGTGGGCTAGGGCTGGGATGAAGATAGTGGTAAGGTTTGGGATGAGGTGAGACGGGATTGGGTCAAGTTTACAGGTGGTGAGGTGTGATTTGGAGAGTAAGGAGGAAAGTTGATCTTCAGAAATGGTGGAGAATGTAGTTTTGGAGGAGGAGGGTTGAGTAGGTGTGGGGAGGGGCTGTGGGGGCTTTAGGCAAAAGCTTTGTCTGATGGTGTCAATCTTCTGCTTGAAGAATGAGGCAAAGTCTTCGGCTGAAATAAGAGGAGAGGGAGGAGGCACTGGGGGACGGTGGAGAGAATTGAAGGTGTTGAATAGTTGTTTGGGATTGTGGGACAGGGAGGATATGAGAGATGTGAAGTATGTTTGTTTTGCTGCAGTGAGTGTGGACTTGAAGGTAGTGAGGGACTGTTTGAATGCGATGAAGTGCTCATGGGAGTGGGACCTTTTCCATCTACGTTCAGCAACCCTGGAGGCCTGTCGCAGTTCTTTAGTTAGGCTGGTGTGCCAGGGTTGTCTGTTGATTGTGCGAGTCTTGGTATGCGTGAGGGGGGCGACCGAATCGAGAGCTGCAGCTGTTGTGGTGTTGTATAAAGTGGCAGCAGCATCTGCATCATGTAAGGAACTAATGTCTGTAAGAGGGAGGAGGGATTCAGAGAGAGAGTGTAGGTCAAGGTGTTTGAGATTTCTACAAGGGTATTCAAGTTTGTGGAGTGGGGATTGTTGCCCCGGGGAGGAGAGAGAAGAGAATGTGAGTAGGTTGTGGTCAGAGAGAGGGAGAGGTGAGTTAGAGAGGTTAGATAGGGAACAGAGGCGGGTGAAGATGAGGTCCAGCGTGTGGCCGTCTTTGTGGGTGGGTGTGGAAGACCACTGGGTAAGACCAAAGGAGGAAGTGAGGGATAGAAGCTTAGAGGCAGCTGAGAGGGAAGTATCAATGGGGATGTTAAAGTCGCCCATGAGGATAGTGGGGATGTCAACAGAGAGGAAATGAAGTAGCCAGGTGGTGAAGTGGTCAAAGAAAGTGGTGGCTGATCCTGGGGGCGGTAGATGACAGCCAGTTGGAGGTTGGAGGGGGAGTAGATGTGCACACAGTGCACTTCAAAAGACGGGAGAGTAATTGCGGGCGGCAGTGGGATCTGGGTGAAGGAGCAGTTTTCTGAGAGGAGGAAACCTATTCCTCCACCGTGTTTGCCGTTGGGGCGGGGGGTATGGGAGAGGTGGAATCCGCCATACTAAAGTGCAGCAGGAGAGGTTGTGTCGAAGGGGGTGAGCCAGGTTTCAGTGATTCCGAGGAAGGAAAGCTTGTTAGTGATGAAGAGATCGTGAATGTAGGAAAGTTTATTGCAGACAGAGCAAGCGTTCCATAGAGCTCCTGTTAGTGGAACTGGGGAAGCGGGGGCTGGGCGGATGGGTGTAAGGTTAGAAGGGTTACGAGAGTTTGGGATAGATCGGGGGTAGGAGGTGGAAGTGAATGTAGGGATGTGGTGAGGAGGGCCAGGATTTGGAGAGATGTCGCCGGCAGTAAGGAGGAGCAGAGAAAGCGTTATTAGGTGGGAGCAGGAGAGGGCATGAGGTGGCTGTCTGTGTTTGGAGACAAAGGATTGTATGTTGTGGAATAGCTCTGAGGAAGAGGTGAGATGGGTGGGGAGAATGGAGGGAGAGATGAAGAGTTCCTTTCCAGGTGTAGGGATTAGGGGTGGTTGAAAGAAGTGAAGGATTAAGGGGGTGAGAGTGAAAACAAAAACAAACATTGTTTACTGTGACTTAGTATCCAGTTACCTTCAGTTCACTTCAGGTTCAATTCAGGATTAATTCAAATTTCAGACACTTCAGCTCATGGATACTTAAGCTGAGGGACACAGACTTCAGTCTGACACACACTCCTAGTTCTCAATATATGGCCTACAGAATGCATTCAGCTGTGAACCAGAGGGGAGTGGTCTGTGCTCATCTTGATCAGCTGATTAAGGCTGAACCAGATGTAGGATACTCAAAGGTTCAGTAAACAAGGTCATAAATGAAAGTGGGGGGTGGGTAGTGTAACTTGGGTCACGTACCATTAGTATATAGTAGGAGCAGAGAGATATAGGGAAGGCTGCATGGAAATCAGGATGGTATGTAAGAAGTACAATTTTACACTGATGCGCAGTGAATTGTCCCCATTTTATAAATGTAAGAACTGGTTACACCTTTACTAGCGGTCACGTGATTGCCTTCCATTCACACATTAGAAATCATTCAATCTTGAGCACTAGTCAACCCTTAATCAATTCAGGACACCGTAGGAAAAAGCAACAATGTGTATACCTCCAGCATCGGCACCGTTTCAGTGACGTCTGTGGTGCAGTTCTCAGTGGATAATGTGACATTGGTCAAGTGACACAACAATCAATGGCTGCTGACTGGCTGCAGCTCATCAACATTTCGTCAGAGCGGACGTCCGTTCTGACAAAATAGTAAAGGCTCCATCTGGCGAGAACACCAGTGCCAACATTGCTAGAACGGTGCTGATACTGGCAGTATCTTTCATTTATTTTCTATGAGTCCCTGAATTGATTAAGCTTGAGTTGTCCCATAGTGGACAATCCTTTTAAGTAGGCCATAAACATTGGAATGCTTTAACAACATTACTTCTTTGTCATTGCAATCGTCAAGATTGAATCATTTCTAATGTGTACAATTTTGAGACCTTTTTTTGAGTGGGAAAACTGGTATGTGTATAGGGATTATATATTAAAATACACTCCGCCTATATTTTAATGACGCTGCAATTGATGTAATTAACTGTGAAAAATTTTGTCTCAAACTTCCAGCATCAGAAATTTAGACGCATTGTCAATTTTGTTTCCTTGTGGAGCCTTTTTATTCTGGAAACTCCACCTGTGTCCATCACATATGTTTTTAGGATGCATTTAGTAGTCAAAATTCTACATGCGTATCTTAACCCTTTAATAACTGCCAATACACCTTTTTAATGTGCTTAGAAATAAGTATATAACATACCCCTCGACAGGTGAAAATACAGCTGTACATTATAGCTGATACCCTGCTGCATTGGCTGCGATCTGTAATAGCGTGGATCGTGGCCATGTAAATCAATATTTTAGTGTAAATTTTTTTGTGTTTGTTTAATTCTTGTGAAGTATTTGAAGGGTTAATTAGCTTCCTTACAGCAGTTTTGAATGACTTGAGAGGTGCAGTTTTTAAATGCTTTCACTTTGTTTTTTTTCCAATATATAGTTCTTTCAAAACTGAATAAGTCTGTTTTGTATATTTCCTTGAGAAAAAAAAATAAAATTGCTGCTAAAATGTTAATCCTTTTAGCACTCTGACAAAATGAAAGGACATTTGAAACCTGATGCTGTCGTAAAGTAGACACATGGGAAATGTGTAATAACTTTTTTGTGTGATCTGACTATCTGGTTTAAAGGTTATACAAATCCATAGTTTAAGGCTGAGTGCCCACGTAGCATTTTTCAAGCGTTTACGCTGCGGAATTTCCGCAGCGTAAACGCTTGTGAAACGCTAGGTAATCCGCACCCCATGGTCCCCAAGGGGATTCCGCATGTTCTATGCACATGCTGCGGATTTTTCCGCAGCGTTTATGCTGCGTCCAAAAATCCGCAGCATGTCATTTAATTTTGCGGTAGCGCAGCGGAACTCCCGCCATTGACTTGCATTGAGACGCACAGAAACTGCGACTGTACATTTTTACAAGCGGCTTCTATGCGTCTCTGTGCGGATGGTACCCAATTCAGGAGGAGAGGAGACTCTCATCCAGACCTGGGTACCATTGTACCTGTAAAAAAAGAATAAAATAACAAATAAAGTTTATATTCACCTTTCCGAAGGCTTCTCTCTGAATGCCAGCATCGCTTGAGGACCTGCAGTGACGTCACAGTCATGTGACCGCAGGCCCTTCACCGCTCTGTCTCGCGATATGCCGGCATCCAGGAACCAGACAGGAACGAGCGCTGCAGCCACGCCGGGGCCTCGGGGGCGAGTATAGCTTTATTTGTTTTCATTTTTACGGTTCACACTGTATAAATCCATGCCGTTTGCATGGATTTATACAGTGTGACCTAGTTGTCAAGCACTTTCCAAGTGATGCTATCGCCTGGAAAGCGCTTGTTAATCTGCATGCGGAAACGCATGTGAATCCGCATGTATTCTGCAGGAAAAACGCATGCACAATCTGCATGCGTTTTTTCTGCCAGGGAGATGCAGAAATGCTGCAGAAATTTTCTGCTTCATTTCTGCATCGTGGGCACATAGCCTAAAGCTAGAAATTTGGTAAATATGTAGAATTTTTTTTAGATATTGGGATTTGTGGTTGGGTGTTCATGCATTCAAACCCTAGCGATCAGAGAATTATTCTTGATCTGTGGATAAGGGCTAACTTTCAATTGTGAGATTGCCCTTTAACTGAGGAAATGTTCTGTACATCATGGATTCTTTTCTTTGAACTGTAGAAATGTGTTCCTAGCTTTACGCATGTGTAATAAAATGGATTGAGTTTGACTAGGTTTGCTCTTTAGAATAAATTGAGTATGTTTTGTGCCATACAGATTTGATATTGTTGATTTATAGATGACAATAAATATTTTTCCAATCTTCAGACGACTCCAGTAACGGCACTACCAGCATTACAAGTTCACGGCCATATAGTTGGTTCTCAGCCCTCACCTTACCCTCCTACCACAACTTCAACATTAGGTCACCCTGCAGAACAAGCGAAAAAACCAGGACAGAACTTCATGTGCCTGTGGCAGTCGTGCAAAAGGTAAGTGGTTTATAAAATGAGGTCCACATTCAGTGATGTGCTCCCTAATCTTTTATGACTTGAGCACTCTACATACCTATTAAATGCTACCACATCCTGTGGATATTGTAATATATACAGGGATCTCCAGAAGTCAGATATTCGTGAAGCTTCTTCAATCAACCTGCCTTGTACCTACCATTTACAGCTAGCAGATTAAAAATATATTTTGAACACTTTTGTAATCTGAGTAATCTTTTTTTCCCCCCTGCTTTTTATAAGGTGGTTTGAAACTCCGTCCCAAGTGTTTTACCATGCTGCAACAGAGCATGGTGCTAAAGATGTATATCCTGGGCAGTGCCTGTGGGAAGGTTGTGAACCCTTTCAGAGACAGAGGTTTTCCTTTATTACTCACTTACAGGTAAGTTACTGTATGGCTAAAGATGGCCATACTCCTTTGACAGCTGTCGCCTGAGCTCTCCTGGCTTAAATCACCACTCCAGCCCAGCGTTTCATTTTATTGCACTGCTGGAGTGATGCTTTAAATATAATTCCACTGCCATATACTCACCTTCTGCCGCCTTCATCGGTTTCCCCACCCGCTCAGTTCCGTGACCTGCCCCGCAACTCTAGAGTATGCTGGAACTATGTGGAGGTCACTTTTCAATACAAGTCTATGAGAGCCTCATTCTGGCTCTCATAGATTTGTATTGAGAGCTTGTGAGGCGAACTTCTGACTTCGAGCTGTCAGAAGCTGCACTCACAAGATGGGATTGGGGAAGACGCCGGAGGGGAGTATATGGCAGGGGGCTTGCACGTAAATCACCACTCCAGCGCTGAAATAAAAAATGCTGGAGTGGTGCTTTAACCCTAGAACGCATACCTGGGGCCTCGCAGGCCCGCCCTGTTAATTGTTTTCTATTTTCTGCAAGATTACTTTAGTTAGAATTTTGAAACTAGGTATTCCTCAGGTATATAGTTGTTTGTCATTTTTGTTTGAGTTATTCCATGTTATTTGCACACGGGCCTAAAAGGCCCCAGGTATGTGAAAATGTAGATTTTTATGGTCATGCTTACTAGGGTTAAAGAACCAAACAATGAACTATACTGTATTTCATTAGAGACTCGACAGCTTGATCACTTTTAAGTCCCTTTCATACATGTTGATAATCTGCAGAATGTTTAAGTAAGTTGTTTTGTTTTTTGGTGGCAGGCAAAGAGCTGAGCTTTTAATATAAGATGATGGTGTATGCACAGAATACTTTAGTTTTATCTGTTTGAATTAGTCATATAATTCTTCTGTGTTTACAGGACAAACATTGCTCTAGAGAAGCTCTCCTTGCTGGATTGAAACAAGAAGAGCAGACCCAAGCCGGAAATCAAAAAACTTCCAATAAGTAAGAACAATAAATGTCTTGCATTCCCAATGCATATTTTTTTTTTTAAATTGGCCATATACTGCCTAAGCACACCTTATATGTCTCCCATGTCCCTGAACCTCTGTTTTTTATAGTTGTTTTTTGTATTGCTTGAAGGGATGGTCCCACAAACAAAGTACTTTTTTTAATTAATAGATCTTGGAATAATAAGTTCTACAATTGGATATATATATAAATGTTTCTGTTATTTGCTGTGTCCGACCATTCAGAGCTACTCCAGGTCATGGTCGTTACATACCACAGCTCCTGGTAAGAGGGGGAAGTCTAAGTCACTGCTACTTTCTCACGTAACTCATTTACCTACTTTCTTTTATGATTAAAGTGAGTATTTCAGCCATGTCTCCAGCAGCACTCTGAGCTCATCATAAATAAAGTCCATGACATAGGAGCTCAATCAGGCGCTGATCTTATGTCACTCACTTGATTTATGATGAGTTTACATGACTGGTGATGTGGCAGAAACACTCACTCCTATGATAAAACAGGAAGGTAAATGTGTTCCCGAACACAAACAAACAGCTATGAGCCCCGGCTGTGTCATCTGCATACTCACTTGTTACTTATGCTTCCTTCCCTGGCCAGAAGCTGTGGTATGTGCTGGTCATGAACTGGAGTAACTCTGTATGGTTGGACAGAGCAAACAACCGTACATAGCAGAGGCACATTTAGAAGATTATCTCTGCACAAGAACATGTTTTGACACATCCAGTTGTTGAACTTATTGCACAGGTCTATAAAAAAAAGTTGTTGTTTTTTTCAGGTGCCAAGGTTTTTTTTGAATGGATTTGGGGTATTTTGAGGGTGCCGAATTAAAAAAATCCCATTACTTTTGCTGAATTGATTCTAGTTTTTGCGATAATTCGTCCATGAAAATCATTCCCCAGATGCGATTTTTGTGATAACAAATGCAGCAGCTTTTGGTCTGTCTTTTGACTCTCTAACAGTGTCTTAGGTAATGCAATATCCCATATAATTATTTTGTATTTCAATTTGTAGGTTTACAATGCTATAAGCGCTACTTTTTCAAGTCAGAATTCTACTGTAATTAATTAGCTATTAATTATTTCAGAAACTAGAGCCAATCTGACAAAAAAGCGAAGTCATATTCTTAATGGGCACCATAAACTTAATATAAAATCATTCAGACATCGTTGCCACCAAAATTGCTGTATACCAGTGATATTATTCCAAGATCTGTTATTTGATATGTACTTTTGCTTGTGTGACAATCCCTTTAAGGCATCAAATAATATACTTTTAAGAGTACAATGAAAGCATTAATCGGTTAAGATCGGTTTTGACTGTTCACACTACTAGATGCTGACTTAGACAAATTTTTAAGGAGTTCATCAGGAATAGGACCACCACTGGACAAACCCTGCTTAAAGGGGTTGTTCAAACTCAGACAATCCCTTCTGAGTCCCTATGTTTCACCCTAGTAAAATAACACCTACACTCACCTTAGGTCCTGGCGCCGTTCCAGTGCTGTCAGCATCGGCTCTCCCAGGGCTTGCATGTGACATTGGTCTCAGGGATTGCGTGCCATAACAATTAGAACTGACTTCAATCTCACCTCCATCAGACAAGTCAGGACATCCAGAGGAAGTGAGAAAGCCGCCATAGCTCTCACATCCTCCGGATGTCAGTTACGTCCAGAGGAGAGGAGAGTGAAGCCAACTGATTGGCTGCAGGGATCTCGGGAAACTGTCTCCTGGAAGGCCAGTGCCAATACCTTTTGGAACAGCACTGGCACTGGAGGAGAGTATAGGTAATATGGTTTTACTGGGGGGAAACCTAGTCTATCAGGTGTTGTCTGATAGTGGGCAACTGCTTTAAGGTCCATTCATGCCTGGTCAGTAATGATATGGCAATTAGTATTGAGGTGTTTATTCTCTATAGCTCCAACCCTATGGACCAAAATTTTGATTTCCTGATGATCCTTGTAATAGTAAATAAGTCAAATATTCTCGTGCCTTTGTACAAGCTGCATTAAGACTCACCAGTACTGCTGTTTTGTCTTTTTAGTAGATGGTCTATGGCACACAAATTCAGTGTAGGATGAATTGTAGCTTCATGTAGACATGTAATAAGTGTTCTTAGATAAGGAACTGACATTTTAACTAGTATTTGTTTTCTCCCCTCCAGGCAAACCCCATCAGGGACATCCAACCCTCGAACGCAAAAAGCGATTGTGAACCATCCAAGTGCTGCCCTCATGGCACTGAGGCGGGGATCAAGGAACCTAGTTTTTAGAGACTTTACAGTATGTTTAATTGTAATCTTAAAGGATGTTTGCCAGATGGGTTCATCTGTATACTTAAAATTGATAGAACTTTACATAGCATTTAGATGTTAGTATTTCAGATGCTGTATTTTCCGTTCTGATTTCAGTATCTTTGCGAGGAAATTGAACTTGCCGGAAATCACACCTGAAAAATATTGTAATTGGATCAGTTAAACTCTTCAGGCCCAAAACATTAATTCTTTCCCAAAAATGTGACACGTTTGTCATATATTTGGAGGTGGTCCTTTCCTTTCATGGAGGTGCACAGTTGTGTTTATAGAGCTGACCTTCAGCTTCAGGGAAATTGAAGATCACCTACAAAGTACAAAAAACAAAGTAATCACATAGCTTCATCGATGGAAAAATAACAGTTCAGAATATGCCAACCACAAATAATTTATTTTTGTAAAACATAAAAGAATAACCCAAATTTGGTTTCTTTGTAACCTTACACGTGCACACAAAAGTTAACTTCATTTTTACCACACACTAATGGTCCATTTAGAAGACCCGATGATAATAAGAATTTTTGTTCTCAATTGGCCAATGCATTTATACTCCACTTAAGGTATCAGATCTGTTATGGAGACCTAAAAATCATCGTTGTCTACAGCACATTGCCCGTTCTAAAAAGGCAGAATGTGTAGGCCCTGATGCCAATACACTTGTATATAGTCAATTGGCCAAAACTGGCTAATCTAGATAAACCATTAGTGCCATTAAAAATATACTTTAAAAAAACAAAATATTAAGATTTTCAGTTTGTTATATGGTGCATTAAACGGTGCCATTATAAAATATCACTCTCCGGCATATGTCGATAGGAAAACCATTTTTATGTCTCTTGAAAAGCTGGGTGACAAAATAAAAACTGGCTGCAGCAGTAAGGGATTAATCAAAAAGCCTAAAGTTTTAACGCTGGCATACAGGGCAAAGTTCCTATGTATCAGATATAGAATCTCCGGGAGTCCATTAACGCCTTCAGTCATAACGCAAAAGCTATTGATGAAGAACATTGTAATATTTTGTGTTGGCCAGAAAAATCGTGTATTAGTTAAATATGATGGCGTCTGCTGTAAATAACGTGGTGAAATGTTTTTTTTTTTTTTTCCTTGTGTAAAGGATGAAAAAGAGGGACCAATCACAAAACACATCCGTTTAACAGCTGCCTTAATATTAAAAAATGTTGCAAAACACTCAGAATGTGGTCGTAGGTAAGTGCAATCCCGAGGATTATTTCATCTAATGTACCCACCGCCCTCCTGTACCTAACATTTTAGGATTTGTAATCCTATAACCGCAATGTGCAGTCTGCTTACAGTGGTTTGGTGTTCTTTCTACATTTGCTGTGTTTTGACAAACATGACAATAGCACGAGAAGCAATATTCATATTGTGTGCTTGTGCATTACAATTTTTAATCTTTACATTGGCTTTTTGTTTCTGCATAGATCATTAAAGAGACATGAAAATCACTTATCGGTTCTAGCCCTTAGTAATATGGAAGCTTCCTCTACACTTGCCAAATGCCTTTATGAACTCAATAATACAACTCATAGTACAGAACAAGAAACGGACTGTGAAATGCTACAGTGAAAGGGGAGCCCGATGTGCAGCTAGGACTGTGGTAATCACATAACATTTCAAGTACTGTTACTGAAGAAAGCACCAAGTCTTAATGGAGATCATAGATGGCGTTGTCTCCTCCCATGTTAGTAGTAAGGACTCATCACACTCAGATCACTAACGGAATCCCTTTGTTCTGTGTAAGAAGACGGAAAGTAACTGCCATTGGGATTTTCAACCAGCGGTCTGCGGGATGTATTTCACACTTGGGTCAGTCCTGAAAGAAACTGGTGCATTCAAAAGTCAGTACCATCCACATTGGAATATACTTGGAAGTGTTGTAAAACCTAAATGAGCAGATGAAATAGAAGCATTAAATATTTTTATCTTTATCCAAAAAGGAGCACATTTTTATATTTACAAAACTGTTTGAGCTGGTTTGAATAAAAAAAGAAAAAAAAAAATTCAGCACACCCGTAACCCCTTGATGTTGGTGGGTGCCACCAATTTCTTGCTATGGATTGTGTGTTTTGTTTAGAAATCAGTAGCTTGGTTTTCTTACTTGAGCCAATATATTTTCACGTATTTATTATCATAAAAAGAAAAAATTACCAGTCTGAATAGATCCTGTAAATATTTGTGAATAGAGCACCATGCCACTGCAGCCACTGGAAGAGACGCATTCTGTGGTGTCCTAGAAGCATTATAACTAGGTTCTCAAGTTTTCTAGACTTTCCTGTCAATTGTAACTAATTGTGATATATTCTACGCAGTGGATGAATGTTCATTAAATCTATGTAAATAATTCAGAAAAGGTACTGATGCTGTAAAGTCAAAACAGTTTTGTGGAACTGTGATATCCCTCCTTCCTCCCCCACCCATACACTTTTTTTTATTTTATTTTTTTTATTTGTATTATACACCTTGTAGAACTCATTTGCTGGCTGAAAGAGTATGGAATAATATATCACATGTCATTTTTGTAGAAGAAAAACTATTTGAAGGTATTTTGGTTTCCCCTCTAACATATATCCACTGTAAACGTTTGTCATGGTGCAGGCTCAGAGCTTGTACAGAATTTTTTGTATTTGTAAATTGGTTTAAATACATGGATTTTTATACAGGTTTTCTCCTGTGTTATATTTGCATTATGTGCAGGTATGATATTTTCTTCACTACTTTTTCTATCTTAATATAGTGTGGAATTTTATTGTATTATTCTTCCATTCTTAATACTGTACCACATTCCTGCTCAGATCCTGCTCACGTCTTTAAATTTGTCTTTCCTTTCCCACCTTCTCACATTGGCGTGAAGTGTATCCATTTATAACTGCCTATTGCCTGTTGTATTAGCATCCAAAAATGTGGAAAAATTCCCAACCACCATTTCTGCTGTGTCCGTAGGATGTGCAGTAAAGATATAGACCTAACAGTTTATGTTATAGAATGGCTTTATTTACTTTGGTGACTGTTTATAGTTTTTAAATAAAAGACTGAACATTTCCTGGCCTCTTATTTTAAGGATATGCATCATGTTGGTGGCAATCAGAGAAACCTCTGAGCAGTCATATATTGTAACTTTATACCAAAGTTTCAACGATGAGTATTTCGTGCGTTTTTGAAGCTGCAGAATTTCTGAACCAATTTGTTAAATACTTAAATTAGCTTACTTGCATTTTCTCATTGTGTTTGAGTGTTTTTATTTGTTTTGTTTTGTTCTTTTTAAATGTGTTTATCTTGTTTTTTTCAGCTGTGTTTTGTCTCCTTTTGGTATGTCATGTTTTAAATAAAACTGCTTTGTTTGTTCCTGTTACTTTCATAAAGCTTTATTCATAAAGTCCCTTGCGGATTACATTTTTACTTTTATCTGCAGACTTTCTTCAGCACATTCATGTCTATGGGGAAATCCGCAAATAAAACTTGTATATTTATCGCAAGAGAGGATAAAAAGTTGCAGATCTCGAAATTGCACTGGAAGTCTGTTTTCGCAGCATAAAATAGAAAAGCACAGTGGTCATGAGATTTTTATATAAATGCCACACACATTGCTGGAATTGTAAAGCGTTGTGTTTCTTGTGCTCCAATATATTCAGTGGAAAAAAGTCACTAAATACTCATCATAGGAACTTAGCCCAAGGGCTCGGACTGTGGGTTTTACCTGTTCATCAGTTCATAATTTAAACATGAAGAAATATCTTGTGTAGAAATACCATAAAGCATACAGTGGCTTGCGAAAGTATTCATCCACTTGGCTTTTTACCTATTTTGTTACATTACAACTTGCGTTTAAATATTTTTGTAATCCAATTTGTGTGATACATCACAACTAAATAGTCTAAGTTGGTGAAGTGAGAAAAATGTAGGCATAAATTAAATTTCTGGGATCAAATAACTAAATATTAGCATGTGCATATGTAATCACCCCTTTTGCGATGAAACCCCTAAAACTATCTGATGCAAGCAATTACCTTCATAAGTCACATGCTTAGTGAAAATATGTCCACCTGTGTGCAATCTTAAGTGTCACATGGTCTGTCAGTATGTACACACCTTTTCTGAAAGGCCACAGAAGCTTCAACACCATTAAGCAAGAGGCACCACTAGCCAAACAGCATCATGAAGTCCAAGGAGATCTCAAAACAAGTCGGTGGCAAAGTTGTTGAAGTACAAGTCAGAGCTGGGTTACAAAAAAATAAAATAAAATACATACAGTACAGACCAAAAGTTTGGACACACCATCTCATTTAAAGATTTTTCTGTATTTTCATGACTATGAAAATTGTACATTCACGCTGAAGGCATCAAAACTATGAATTAACACATGTGGAATTATATAGCTAACAAAAAAGTGTGAAACAACTGAAAATATGTCTTATATTCTAGGTTCTTCAAAGTAGCCACCTTTTGCTTTGATGACTGCTTTGCACACTCTTGGCATTCTCTTGATGAGCTTCAAGAAGTAGTCACCGGAAATGGTTTTCACTTCACAGGTGTGCCCTGTCAGGTTTAATAAGTGGGATTTCTTGCCTTATAAATGGGGTTGGGACCATCAGTTGTGTTGTGCAGAAGTCTGGTGGATACGCCGCTGATAGTCCTACTGAATAGACTGTTAGCTGCTTTTTTTCTTGCCATAATACAAATTCTAACAGTCTATTCAGTAGGACTATCAGCTGTGTATCCACCAGACTTCGGCACAATACAACTGATGGTCCCAACCCCATTTATAAGGCAAGAAATCCCACTTATTAAACCTGACAGGGCACACCTGTGAAGTGAAAACCATTTCCGGTGACTACCTCTTGAAGCTCATCAAGAGAATGCCAAGAGTGTGCAAAGCAGTCATCAAAGCAAAAGGTGGCTACTTTGAAGAACCTAGAATATAAGACATATTTTCAGTTGTTTCACACTTTTTTGTTAAGTATATAATTTCACATGTGTTAATTCATAGTTTTGATGCCTTCAGTGTGAATGTACAATTTTCATAGTCATGAAAATACAGAAAAATCTTTAAATGAGAAGGTGTGTCCAAACTTTTGGTCTGTACTGTACCTATCTCTGATGATTCCCGGAGCACCATCAAATTCATTATCATCTTATCAAATGGAAAGAACATGATACCTGCCAAGAGAGGGCTGCTCACCAAAACGCTCAGCCTGGGTAAGGCGGGCACACATCAGAGAGGTAGCACAGAGGCCAAATGTAACCCTGAAAGAGCTGCAGAGTTCTCACGCAGAGACTGGAGTATCTGTCCATACGACCACAATAAGCCATACACTCCATAGAGGTGGCCTTTATGGAATAGTGGGCAGAAAAAAAATCCTTTACTTACACAAATTGTATGACTCATTTCGAGTTTGCCAAAAGACTTGCAAGACTCCCCAAATGAATGGAGGAAGGTGCTGTATTCAGATGAGACCAAAATAGAACTTTTTGACCACCAAGATAAGCTCTATGTCTAGCGCCAAACTAACAGCTCATCACCTCAAGAACGCCATCCCCACAGAGAAACATGGTGGTGGCAGAATCATGCTATGGGGCTGTTTTTTGGCAGTAGGGACAGGGAAAATGGTCTGACAATATTCAAGTGGTTTAAGGGGAAACGTGTAAACATTTGGAGTGGCCTAGTCAAAGCCCAGACCTTAATCCAATTGAGAATCTGTGGTCAAACTTGAAGATTGCTGTTCACCAGAGGAAACCATCTAACTTGAAGGAGCTGGAGCAGTTTTGTCTTTGTGTTGAGGAATGGGCAAAAATCCCAGTGGCAAGATGTGGGAAGCTCATAGCGACTTATCCAAAGTGACTTGCAGCTATAACTGCCGCAAAAGGAGGCTCTACACGGTACTGCCTTTGGGGAGGGGGGGGTGAATAGTTATGCACACTGAAGTTTTCAGTTATTTTGACCTATTTGTTGTTTGCTTCATAATAAAAAGAAAACCAAATGTTCACAGGTGTAGGCATGTTCTTTACATAAGCTGATGCAAACCCTCAAAAAAACAGTGAAATTCCAGGTTGTGAGGTATCAAAACACAAAAAAATGCTAAGAGGGTGAATACTTTCGCAGGCCACTACATCTGTCACAAATTTTATTTTAGATTGTATTTTTATTACTCTGTAAAAATAGTCTTCAGAGATGATCTATCTCTGAATCTGTAGGGTGTATCCTGTTGTGAACATTTTGTCCAATAGAATACGGAAGGTCATATGAGGCCATCTGAGCTACAATAATGCAATACTTTGTGGTACCAGGAATTCAGCAGAATTCTAAATGTGACATTATTGTACATTTAAAAATCAGTACAAGAGAAGCATGTTATTTTTAGTGCTCAGTCAAAGTATTTCCAAAGATATTCAATATTATTTTAAATTTTGTGGAATTTGCCTGCAATATGCCCTGGTGATGAAGCTCCTCTGTCAAATGGTGCCATTACAGATGTATTGTAACCTGGTTTATGGGAGAAAACTTTACTGCACTAAACTCCACTTATGAGAACTTATCTTCTGGTGAGGTACCAGAATGCATTTTGCTATTCTATCTTGAAGGTTAACATTTCTGGCTTTCTTTTTGTTAATTCTCCACAAGCAGACCAATGTCATCATGGCCAATGGGAGCAACGATTAACAGCAGCTATCAGCTTCTGATGAGTATGAAATGGCCTCAGCTCCTGATCCCTTTTTCATATACCCTACAAGCGACCTGTGTCATTAAGGCATTTGGGATTTTCCTCTACTTCAAAAGTTGTCCGTGGTCCCAGGGTGAGGTAAGATCAGAAAAAAAGCAAAAAAAACCCTCTCCTTCCGGATGGACTGTAAAGGCTGTATCAAGTCAGTTGCCACTGATTGTTTGCATCGATTACATGACTTCCCTTTTGATGTTGCTACCTAGAGACTGATGAAGGACACAGTAGTGAATGCTACTGGAAAGATGTATGTGTGGGGGGATAAGTATAGGAATTTCTCTCTTTGATACTCAACCCTGGACACATTGGCAATAACTTTTAAAGACCGTACCCCTTTTGCCCCTTCCCACCAAGGACAATTTCTGTTTCTTCTTTTTTTCCCTCCCTTTCTTCCAAAAGCCATAACTTTTATATTTTTCCATCCACATAGACGTATGAGGGATTGTTTTTACTTTTGAATGGCACCATTCATTTTATCATGTGATGTATTGGAAAGTGAGAAAAAAAATTTCAAGTGCGCCAAAATTACCAAAAAAGTGCAATTCCATTTTTTTTTGTTTTATTTACCATGTTTAATATACGGTAAAACTGACCTGTCATTAAGATTCTACAGGTCAGTACTGTTATGCAGATGGCAAACATATTCTTTTGTAAGTGGTAAAAAAAAATTAGGAAATTTGTAAAACAAAAAAAAGTCGCTTGTGTCACCGTTTTCTGAGAGCCGTAACATTTTAAATTTTTGCTCATTGGGGCTGTGTGAAGGCTTTTTTATTGATTCCATTTTGGGATAGATATGATGTTAGTTTGCCTGTAATGGCAGTGATCAAAAAGTCATAATTCTGGTGTTTCTAAAAATAAAAATGTTTTCATTACACCATGTACTCATCGGGTTAATAAATTTTTCTTTATTTTTAATGGGGGGCAAAAAGTGGGTGATTTGAACTTTTTTTTCTTTATATGTTCACTTTTTACTGTATAAGTCCCCTTTGGCAGGTTGAACCTGCGATCATTCAATGGCTTGTATTATACACATCAATAGTACAGTACTGTTGTGTATATCAAAAATCATGGTCTCCTATGAAAGCCAGCTACAGGCTGACTTTCACAGGAGTACCTTCATGACAGGCACGAAGGTATTCAGCAGGGGCCGCCATGAGTGTAACCCATCGCCTTGCTAGCGAATCACATGAGTGCCCTTGGGTGCATAGAATGACTTGTTACCCCCTGCAGACCCGCTGTATATGCTGCTATCAGAGATAGTGGTATTTCACAGGTTAGAGGCAGATGATGGCTGAATGTCACACTATATGCTCACTCCTGCATCAAAGTCAGAGAGCCAGCATATAACATAACTTTACGTCGTAAAGGGTTACGATAAACATTTGAGTCTAGCTATAGAATGAAGTGGCTCTAATACAAGTGTTTTAAGTTTCCACTCAACCTGACAGCCCCAGTTTATACTGTGTGAGATCGTGTTAGCAGGAGAGACACACTGATGAACTGTCAGTCGGGCTAGGTGGGCAATAATTTGAGTTAAAATTTTATAAAGAATTATACCAACATTCTCACATAGGTTGTAAAAGTAAAGGCAGCATCAAGATTAGGTCTAAAACTTTGTAAGTTTTTAGTAAGCAGTTTGTATTCTGAAATCTATTGATAGATCGTCCTTTTTAAAAACAAAAAACCTTTCCTGCAGAAAGTCCTAGATCTTCGGAATAATGTCAAAAAGGAATTTGAGACGATAACCCCATAATAAATGCTGAATCTTTTAAACCTTTTTAGATAAATATCTGATGCAATGTCTTCTGCCTTTTCTGAATCATAGATATGACTAATTATTTCCTTGTCAGGATCAAAGCAGTCAATTTAACGTCTGTGATATTCTTGTGAAGAAAAATACCTTGGTTAAGAGGGTTGCCTTTGACAGAGAGAAAATATGGTTCTTAAAGCCCAGATGGTTTAAGATGGGGAGACAACTTGTTTTCAACCTAAAGTGAAGAGTCAAGATCACTTTGGTTGAATACTGCAGAATTTTTCTTTAAAGCACCACTCCTGCGGGTTTGTTTAATTGCACCGCTGGAGTGGTGCTTTAAATTTAATTCCCCTGTCTCGCCTGCCACCACCTTCATCGTTTTCCAGCGTCTCTCCCATCGGTCAAAAAGTGACCTGCTGGCAGCTCCAGGGTTTCATGGAGCGGCGCAGAGGTCACTTTTCAATACAAGTCTATGAGAGTCTCGTTCTGGCTTTCATAGACTTGCAGTGAGAGCTTGTGACATAGCTTCTGATTTCTGGCCAGTCAGAAGCTGAGCTCACAGGATGGCGCCGCGGGACCATAGAGGTGCCGAAAAAAGATTAAGACGCCAGCGGGGGAGTATATGACTGGGGTCTTGCATTTAAAGCACCACTCAAGCACTGAAAAAACAAACGCTGGAATGGTACTTTAATACAGCTAATGTATCAAGAGGAATGGATGGAAGGTGTAAGCCAACTGCCAATATCATGCTTGAGATATAAAATTTTTCACTTGTCCAGTTATGTGCAAAATAATAGCAGTCTAACATCACTAATGTGTGTAATTACTGTTTTTGGCAGAAAATCATTCAACATGGGAAAAATATGTATGACTAGGTGTAGGCGAGTAATGGACAACCAACACCAGCAACAGTCATGACATGCCTCTGGTTAATTGGGTGTGTAATTTACTCGTTTAGTGAAAGAGGGGTGTTCTAATTAATAGTATGGAGTTCAATTAGTGAGGTCATTAATTCTGTGAAGAAACTGGTTTCAATTATGGCCCTTATTTAAAGGAGAGCAGAAAATGTATCTGTTGGTTTAAGCCCTTGCTCGGTGAGTAAATGTCTCTTTCCACACATTGTACCGAAGGAGAAAAAACTTTTAGCAAGAGGTTGATTGGAGAGGGGAAAACCTGTAAAGTGCAGAAAATAATTGGCTGCTCGGCTAAAAAGATTTCCACTGCTTTAAAATTACAGACAAAATCTGAAACAGGTGGTAGGAAAAGAAATGCTTCCATCCCCATAGATCATAGAATCACAAAAATGCCAAAAAGAAGCATCCAGTGTTCAGCTTCAGGGGGATCAAAGAAGATCTTCAGTTACCTGTGAGTCCTGCAACAATCAGAAGTCGCCTAAGTGAAGCCAAACTATCTGCAAGAAACCCTCTTAAAGTACCATGAAAAGGGTACAATTTGCCAATAAACATACTGACTGGCCTAAAGAGAAGTGGCGCAACATTCTATGGACCGATGAGAGCAAGATTGTTCTTATTGGGTGTAAAGGTCGCAGACAGTTGGAGACGACCCATAAACACTGAGTTCAAGCCACAGTACACTGTGAAGACTAAAACATGGAGGTGCAAGCATAATGGTTTGGGGATGTTTCACATATGATGGAGTTGGGCCCATTTATCGCATACCAGGCACCATGGACCAGTTTGAATATATCAAAATACTGGAAGAGGTCATGTTGCCATATGCTGAAGAAGAAATGCCATTTACTGGTGTGTTTGATATTGTCCATTTCAAAGGCAACATCCCATCCTGGTTCCAGACCAAAAAGATTGCTGTTATGATGGGGCCAGCCCAATCCCCAGACCTCAATCCGATTGAGGATTTCTGCAGTGACATCAAAAATGCTGTTTTCTCTAATCCCCTCCACGACCGCACCACTGGAGGTTGCCTCCCCATCCTAATTAGGGACAGGAAACAAGAGGTGAAATAGCCCTCCCCTTCCCTCTAACCTCATTGTTTTTCCTGTCCCTAAGGGATGAAGACGTTTCCTTCTGGTGGGGCTGTGGCCAGTGTTCAGCTTTCCCAAAATTCCTACCTTTCAGCCGGGCAGCTGTGGATCATTCGCCCCGTGACTTCCTTCCATGCTGCTGCTCCTGCCTCCTGGTGGGACCACACCTTTCTCCAGCGCTTAGGCAATGCTGGATGGTAAGAAGAAAATGGCTAGGGGCCTCTCACAGCTCCCCAGCTAGTTACTGATGTCTCCCCCTCTCCCTGCGCGCAACACTCTCCTCCGGAGCATCGCCGGCTGCATAGAGCGACCGAAATAGACGTAGGAAGTGACGCCCGCTGGTCCATTCAATGGGCGCGTCGCCACTTCCGGTTACGTTCCAGGTTGGAACGCACCACCATTTTGGCGGGAAATTTGAACTAAAAAAAACCCCAAAAAACAGTGATCAGGATTGGCTCGATCTGACGTCAGGAGAGGGGGGGGCCTCATCCTACTGGATGAGGACAGCGCTGGATCTCGGTTCCTTTATGAAAAAAGGACCCTGATGGAAGACACCATAAGGTAGAACTGAGGTTCTAAAGATGGATGTGTCTGCCCCTAAAGCTGCTTCTGCAGAGCCCAGTTCAAACCCTGGCCCAGTGAGTATGTCTGGTAAGGGTAAGTCCGTCTTGTTGCAGGATCCGTTATGTCTTCCCCTTGTTTTAGGGCGACAAGGATCCTGCACCAAAATCAAAAGAAAAACCCGCAAGTCGCAGGTGTGCCATTTGCAATAAGAAACTCCCAACCGCCCACAAAAAGACCCCATGTCAGCCATGTATGGAGAAGATTATGAACAACCCTCCCTAATGGATGAAGTCAGAGGAATGGTGCGCCAGGAGATCGTCGTCCTTAGCCACCTTCTCACAATCCTTTTCGGGGGTCCCTCAGTATCCAAAAAGATAACGTACAGCCCGGAAGATTCCTCAGACTCAGAGGCTCAAATTTGAGCACAGGAGGAATGGTTGGAGGAAGGCAAAGTCACTCCAAACATCAATACTGGTTAGTAGGATAGGAAATTCTTCTTCTCCTCTGATGACATGGAGGAGGTTTTGCATGCCGCCCGAAACGCAATGGGTGTTGAAGAGGAAAAAAACGCCAGATACGGTCCAAAACGAGATGTTTGAAGGATTAAGATCGAGAAAGAAAAATTTTGTTCCCCATTCATTACAACGTCCAGAATTTTTAATTCTGGATGAATGGGAATTTCCAGAAAAGAGGCTGAACATCCCATCTGACCTAAAGGATCGCTTTCCTTCGATGAGGACATCTTTAAATGCTGGAGAGATACCTAAAGACATTCAGGTGGCCAGGGTAGCGAAAAAGACTACCCTACACTTTGAAGACTCCTCTCAGCTTAAGGACCTGCTTGACCGTAAGATGGACAGTCTACTGAGGAAGTCATGGGAGACGTCCGCTGCTGCCCTGAGAACAATCGTCGCATCCACCTGCGTCACAAGAACCCTGTTCCGCTGGTTACATCAATTAGAGGATCATATCCAGAGTGGTACCTCCAGAGAAGATCTCCTGACCTCTCTACCCCTCTTACAGAAGGCAGCGGGATTCCTGGCCGTCACCTCCACTGAATCTGTCCAGATTGCAGCAAGAACTTCGGTTCTCTCCAATACCGCAAGAAGGGCATTATGGTTAAAAATGCTCCATACCCTTCAAAGGGAAATATGTGTTTGGTCCGGCACTGGACAATTTATTGGAGAAGGTATCCAATAAAAAGAAATCTCTCCCAGAACCAAAAACACCCAAAAAGAGGCCATTCCGTCCCACTCAAACTCAAAATCCCTCATACTGAGGAAGGGGTAAAACGGGTCGCTGGAGCTACCCCAAAGGGGGAAGAGGTAAAGACAATTTTCAATCCCAACGTTCTGATAGACAATGACGCCAGACAAGTGGGAGGCAGAATCTTAGGATTCTCCAGGCAATGGGAAAGAATAACATTAAACCGAAAGATCCTAGACTGGGTCAGGTCAGGAATAAAAATAGAATTTTCCTCCTCAGAGACTGGAAATAAGATCTCTCCCTTCAGCAAAACTCCAGAAGGTCCTAACATCAGAACTTCAGCAGATGCTATCTTCAGCAGTAATTGCTCCCGTGCCAGAAGCAGAGCAGGGCAAGGGCCATTACTCAAGATTGTTCCTGATAATAACCCGGTGGGTTCCGTTTTTTTTTTTTTTTATTAACCTGAAGTGGCTGAATCAATATATTCTTTACCAAAGATTCAAAATGGAGTCAGTAAAATCCACGGTTCCTCTGAATGCCCATCCACCCAGATTACCAGCATTATCTGAGGTTTGCTTTCTCACTAAATCAGACAGTATGCCATTTTCAGTTCAGGGTCCTTCCCTTCGGCATCTCAGCAACTCGAACCTTTACAAAAATTATGGTGGAAGTAGTTGCATTTATCAGGAAAGAAAATATCTGCATCGTCCCTTATCTGGACGATTTCCTCGTCACGGCTCCTTCTACTCCCGTTCTCAAAGACCAACTTCAATCAGTCCTACAGACGCTAGGATCCTTGGGCTGGATCATGAATCAAGAAAAATCAGTCCTTACCCCATTAACTCAAAAGGTCTTCTTAGGAATCCTCTTAGGTTCTCAAAATCAGAGGTCCTTGTTACCAGTATCCAAACAGTTAAATGTGAGATCAAGGATCCAGATACTAAAAGCCAAAAGCTAATATCCATAAGGTTCGCCATGTTGGTCCTAGGGTCAATGACAGCGTGCATTCAGACGGTCCCCTGGGCTCAGGCTTATACACGAGCCTTAAAAAAAAAACAAAGACAAAAACAAAATACACAAATACCTAAAAGTAAATAGATAAATCGCACAGTGCATAAAAATGATAAATAATAAAGGGTATTTATTTAACATAAATTTTGATCAAAATAATGTAAAAGCCATCCCGCCACATCAACCCTTATGGGACAGTCCTAACTCTAATATTAAAACCTTAGCATTTGTCAAGTGACATACATATGGATAAGGGCATAGTGACTGAACCCTTAGTAGAAGCATGGACCTGAGAGGCAGAATGAACCTTTCAGCTCAGACAAAGGGCGGCCACACCCTTATATGCACTAAAGCACATTAGACTACAAAGAAAAAACCTGGGAGTCTGAACTGAAACATAAGTTGATGTGCATGCAAAATGTAAATGCATGTTCACATAAGGCCATTAGACAGAAAAAAAAACAAAGACAAAAGCAAGCCCTTTAGAACTTTATCCTTTCTCACAGGGACAAGTCTCCAGAGATGCTCAACTCAAAAAAATATCTCTCTCCCACCATGTGAAGGTATCTCTCAACTGGTGGCTCAACCCAGAAAATTTGACCAAGGGGATTGCTTGGATTCAGCACCCGATCTCTCTAACAACGGACGCCAGCAAAAGAGGGGGAGCGGTCATATCCCAGAAAACCTTCCAGGGTGCCTGGCCCAAAGAGATGGATGGCCAATCCTCGAATTTCAAAGAACTAAGAGCAGTAGAGTAAGCCCTGAAGGCAGCAGGTTCTATTCTCCAAGGAACTCATGTCGGGATTTACTCAGACAACATGACCACTTCTTCGCCCTTCAGGGTAGTACGAGGTTCAGAAGCCTACGAGAAGGCTCGGCAAGAATTTTCTTCTGGGCAGAACATCTCCTGTCTCTATCAGCCCTTCATCTGAAATGAGCCGACAATGTTCAGGCAGATTTCCTAAGCAGAACAGAAATAAATCCAGGAGAATGGAGCCTCAGTTCAAAGATGTTTCAGCTAATAACAAGGAAATGGGGACTCCCAGATGTAGACCTGTTCACAAATCAACAGAATACAAAGGTGAATCGATATTTCTCCATAAACCCCAGGGAAACTCATGCAAGGGTAGATGCGTTTTCTCACCCATGGAGTTTCAGATTGGCCTACGCATTCCCTACAATACCATTTCTGCCAATGCCAAGACCCTTTCAAAAAATGAGGGTGGACAAGGTCAGGACCATTCTGATCACCCCGCTATGGCCAAAGAAAAGTTGGTTTGGGGCTCTGAACCTTCTAAACCCAGAGGCCCTCTTATCCTCCCTCCGGACCATGATCTACTCCATCAAGGTCCGATTTTTTATCAGGCTCCCTACAGCTTATCCCTGACAGCCTGGTTTCTCAGGCCCTGATCATAAAAGCAAAAGGGCTCTCGGATGTCGTAATAGACTCCCTAGAGAAAAGCAGGAAGCAGGTCACTAATGCCATCTATTTAAAAAATATGGAAGACCTTCTCTACGTGGTATGGTTCTACTCCCATCGATCCTTTTCATCCTGATATTACCAGGATATTGGACTTTTTACAAGATGGTCTATCTAAATGACTAAACCCAGCACCTTGAAAGTCCAGATTTCTGCTCTAAGTTCATTCTTTGACCAAAACCTGGCAGACCACCGGTGGAAAAAGAGGTTCATGACAGCAGCGTCTAGAATATGTCCAAGAAGGCCCATCATGGTTCCAACATGGAACCTAAATATAGTTCTAAAGGGTCTTACTATCCCGCCCTTTGAACCTTCGACTTAAACTCAGATGGACAAATTATCTTGGAAGGCAGCTCTGTTAGTAGCAATAACAGCAAGAAGAGTCGGAGAGATCCAGGCCCTTTCCATCAGGGAACCTTATCTGAGAATCATGGATGACAGAATAATCGTCAGCCTAGATCCTTTTTTCCTTCCAAAGGTATCCCATTTCCATATGTCCCTGGAGATAATTCTCCAATTGTTTTGTCAAAATTCCAAAGACAACAGAGAATCAGAATTCCTTTCTCTAGATGTCAGAAGAATCATCCTTTACTATCTACAACAGACGGAGCCTTGGAGGAAGGATCAGAACCTTTTTGCCCAGTGCTGGGGACCAAACAAAGGAAAGAAATCCTCCAAGAGTTCTCTAGCTAACTGGATTAAGAAAGCAATCACGGAGACGTATAAAAGTCAAGACCACCTACATCCTCCGGTATCGTTAAAAGCTCATTCCACCAGAGCCATGTCCGCCTCATGGGCTGAAAGGGCCAGTGCTTCCATCGAGTAGATCTGCAGAGCTGCTACCTGGTCCTCTGTCCATCCTTTACCAAGCATTACAGATTAGATTTGATGCCTGTAAAAGATTTAGCCTTTGGCAGAAAAGTTCTGCAGGCTATAGTCCCTCCCTAACTATATTCTTTGGTATTACTACTGTGGTGCTGTTGTGGAGTGGATTAGAGAAAATAGAATTAGACTTACCAGTAGTTCCACGTCACGAACTGTTTAATGTAGTTCAGTCAGCTTGGCCTGGAATATCTGTTGACAGGTGTCAGATGTTAGTTGATTCCATGCCAGACGGATGTAAAGCAGTTATCAGAAATAAAGGTTATACAACTAAATATTAGTTCAGTGATTAATCCCTTAACGATCGCTGATACGCCTTTTAATGGCGGTCGATAAGGGGTCTTATTCCTCAGCGCCGCTTTTTAACGTGAGTGTAGTGCTACCCCGCGTCTGAAATTCGGGGCAGATTAACCCCTTAAATACCACTTTCAATCGCAACAGCGATATTTAAGTTGTTGCAAGGGGGTCAGAAGACTCCCTTAGTAACCATCGGGCCCCAAGATCCCCTTAGTAACCATCGGACCCCCGCGATGAGAATTGCAGGTGCCGATGGTTACCATGGTACCCTGAGTTCATCTGATCAACTCCGGGTATGGTGGCTTGTGAGATCCAGATATAAGCTGGGTCTCACAGGCTGGGTCTCACCAGTGAGACACTGACAATCTCATGCACTGCAGTACATGAGTACTGCAGTGTATGAGACCAGTGATCAAAATAACATTTATACATGCCCCACAGTGTGCAAAGTGAAAAAGTAAAATAAAATATGTAAAAATAAAAAAAAATAAAGCACACATCACAAAAAGCCGTTTCCCCACACAAAACGCAGTGTTTGTGATAAAGCAAAAAAAAAGTACACATTCGTATCGCCGTGTCCGGAAAGACATGCTCTATAAAACTGGCAAGTCATTTATTCCGTATGGCGAACGCTGTAAAAAATACGCCAAAAATGGCACTTTTTCATCATATGGGCTCACAAAAAAATGAATAAAAAGCGATCATAAAGTTGTTTGTAAAAAAAAAAAAAAAATTACATAAATGAAAGCGCCAAGCTGTCCCGCAAAAAAACAAGCTGTAATATAGCTCATTTAGCAAAAAAATAAAAGTTACAGATCTTCGAATATGACTATGTAAAAAAACAAATTCATTTTTGTAAAATATTGTTTCGTTTGTAAAACTAGCAAATCATAAAAAAATATATAAATCTGGTATCTCTGTAATCGTACTGACCTGACAAACAGTTATCACTTTTACCACACTGAACAGCATAAAAAAATAAAAACAATTACTGAATTGCTGTTTTTTGTTGATTCATTGTCTGAAAAATCTGAATAAAAAGAGATCTAAAAATATTATGCGCACCAAAATAGTACCAAAAATATCTGCAACTCGTCCCGCAAAAAATAATCCCTCATGCAGCTCCTCCATTCGCCAAAAAATAAAAAAAGTTACAGCTCTCAGAATATGGTGACGAAAAAAAACTACTTTTTATAAATAAAAAAAAAAACATTTTTACTGTGTGATGGCAGCGAAACCTAAAAAAAAAATTATATAAATCTGGTATCGCTGTAATCGCACCGACCCGAAGAATAAATCCGTCTTATCACTTATACCGCACGGAAAATGACGCAAAAATAAAAATAAGAACTATTCTTGTACTGCTGTCTATTTGTTCTTTCTACCTCCCAAAATCTGAATAAGGCTCTGTTCACATTTATCATCCGCTTCGCTGAGCGCTTACCTTGGGGTTTCTGTGTAAATTCCCCAAAACCGCGATTCAGACAAAACCCCCTATGGAACCACTCACTTATGAGGCAGATGGAGTCACTTTGGACTGGTCGCTGTTCCGGTGGTGTCACATAATTTCAGGTGTCTTTTTAGCACACAAGTGTTTTCGACCACAGTTCTGTGCACGCCTAAAAAGATGGATACCACCAGAGCAGAAGACAAACGGAGCCCAAAGTGTCTCCATCTGCCTCATTATGGTGGGTGTTTCTGTTGGAGGTTTCGTCTTGAATTCCATTTTTGTGAGGTTTACATGGAAAGTGCTCAGTGTAGAACACAAGATCGTGATCCCAGCCTTATTCTGGAAGCGATCAAAAATGTTATGTACCCCAAAATGTTATCAATAGAAACCCTAAATTACAAAACCAGGCCCACTTAGGTCCGTCATCTGTCACTGGAAATATAGGGGGTTTCCACGTTACTGCTAGAACAAAGACTCTGGAAAAGCGACATGGCTCCAGCCCCCGTAAAAAAAATCCAGTGAATTCAAAGCTCCCAAAACCAAATGCCCCATTACTTCAGAGTCCCACTGTGCCTAAACCACAGTAAGCGGCCACATGTTTGGCATTATTGTAGCGGGGAGAATGCACTTAAGAATTTACAGGGTGTGTGTCGCCGAAAGCACAAGCTGGGCACAATGTAAGAGGGCGCTGCAATATATGTGGGCTCTACAGTTTATGGGGGCACAATGTATGGGTACTAAACTGCCAGATTTGCAATTCTCCAAATAAAAGCCTGCCGTGAATGTTACAAAATAGTCACTGCAGCCATAGATTAATTCATTGGGAGGTGCAATTTCTACAGTGGGGTCACTTTTGGGTTTTTTCTGCTGTTCTGGCACCTTCTGTGCTCCTCAAATGTCACTGCAAACTATTGTAGCAAAATCTGTGATCCAAATAGTGCTCCTTCTCAGCCCTGACATTTGGCCTAACGGTAATTTCTGATGACATATGGGGCATCAACGCTCTTGGTAGAAATTGTGCAATAAATTATGGGGTTCAGTTTCACCTATTAACCCCATGTGTACCTGACAAATTGACAGCAAACACAAAAATTACATTTTTACCACAAAAATGTCATATTTCCATGCTTCAATGTTATAAAATTCTGTGAGGTACCTATGGGTTCAAAATACTCACTACACACCCTCAGATGAAATGCTTAGGCAGTGGAGTTTCCAATATGGGGTCATCTGGGGGGGGTTTCTGCTGTTTTGGCAATTCAGGTGCTCAGCTAATGGAGTCCACAATCTATTCAAAGAAATCTACGTTCTAAAAGCCAAGTGGCGCTCCTTCCCATCCGATCCCTGCCGTGTGCACAAACAGTAATGAAAAACTACATCTGGTACTGCCACACTTGGGAGAAATTGCATAACAAAATTTCTCCCATTACCCCTCATGTAAATGATAACTTTGGTACTAAAACAGTATTTTAGTGGAAAAAATGTAGTTTTTTTGTTCTTACATCTAAAAGTAATAAAATTTTGTGAATCACCTGTAGATTAAAAATGCTCAGTACACCTCTAGATGAATTCCTCGAGAGGTCTAGTTTCCAAAATGGGGTCACTTGTAGGGGTTTCATCTGTTTAAGTACATCAGGGGCTCTCCAAACACGACATGGTGTCCGCTTTCAATTCCAGTCATTATTGGTTCAAAAAGTCAAACTGCTCCTTCCCTTCCAAGCCCT
Organism: Phyllobates terribilis; assembly: GCF_046119375.1. NCBI lineage: Eukaryota > Metazoa > Chordata > Amphibia > Anura > Dendrobatidae > Phyllobates > Phyllobates terribilis. Next base: position 177,411,438 of record NW_027362771.1, read on the forward strand.
GCTGTGTGTCCAAATAGTAGTTTTTTTTTCTCACATATGGGGTATCTGTGTACTCAGGGGAAATTGCACAACACATCTTGGGGTCTGTTTTCTCCTGTTACCCTTGTGCAAATAAAAATTTTGGGGCTAAAGTAAAATTTTTGTGAAAAAAAGTAAAATGTTCATTTTTTCCTTTCACATTGGTTTAGTTCCTGTGAAGCACCTGAGGGGTTTATAAACTTCTTGAATGCGGTTTTGAGGGGTGCAGTTTCTAGAATGGTGTCACTTTGGGGTATTTTCTGTCAATATAGGCCCTCCAAAGTAACTTCAAATGTCACACAGCTATTACACAGGGGGACATTTCTAAGATTATCTCAGCACAGGAACATTTTATTTAAGCACATACAATTGTGGAAAAAATTATTATTCCAAGAACTATTGATTAAAATAAACTTTCGTTTGTGGGGAAACCCCTTTAAATCCTTCTAATTTCCAACAAAATTGTTTAACCCCTTTACAGCCTGTGCCATATTTGTACGCACAGGCTGTAACCCCACGGTTCAGTGAGGGCTCCGGCGCTGAGCCCGCACTGAACCGGGCACATGTCAGCTGATTCTTACAGCTGACATGTGCCCTCAACAGCCGCGGGTGGAATTGCGATCCACCCTTGGCTGTTAACACGTTAAATGCCGCTGTCAATCTCTGACAGCGGCATTTAACATCGCCACGCCGGAAGCGCGTTACTTACCCCTCCCATCGGTGACCCCGTCATGTGATCGCGGGTCACCGATGGGTGGGCATGACAACCCTGGGTCTGCAGCAGACTCCAGTGGTTGTTCTGAGCTGGTTGCTATGAGCGTCACCTAGTGGTCGGCGCTCATAGCACAGGAGCATTTCTGCTACATACCGGTGATCTGCTGATCACCTGTATGTAGCAGAGGCGATCAGACAAGTGCTGCTTCTAGTCTCCTATGGAGACTATAGAAGCAAGCAAAAAGTGAAAAAAAGTCTTATTAAAAATATTAAAAAAAATAAAAAAATATAAAAGTTTAAATCACCTCCCTTTCGCCCCATTCAAAATAAAATAAAAAAAAAACCACATACACATATTTGGTATCGCCGAGTTCAGAATCATCCGATCTATCAATATAAAAAAAGAATTTATCCGATCGGTAAATGGCGTAATGTGAAAAAAATTCTAAACGCCAGAATTAAGTTTTTTGGTCGGCGCAACATAATAATAAAATGCAATAACGGGCGATCAAAACATCGGATCTACCCCAAAATAGTATCAATAAAAACTTCGGCTTGGTGTGCAAAAAATAACCCCTTTTTTTTTTTTTTTTCTTTTTACCAAACTTTGGATTTTTTTTTCACCACTTAAAAAAGAACCTATACATGTTTGGTATCTACGAACTTGTAATGACATGGAGAATAATAATGGCAGGCCAGTTTTAGCATTCAGTGAACGTGGTAAAAAACGTGGTAAAAAAAACCATCTGTGCTATTGCACTTTTTTTTGCAATTTCTCCGCACTTGGAATTTTTTTTACCGTTTTCCTGTACACAATATGGGAACACTAGTAATGGCATTGAAAAGTACAACTTGTCCCGCAAAAAATAAGCCCTCACACGGCCATATTGACCAAAAAATAAAAACGCTATGGCTCTGGAAACAAGGGTAGCAAAAAACGAAAATGCTAAAACGGAAATCCCAGGGTTGCGAAGGGGTTAAAAAATGATGCAGATGTAAAGTAGACATATGAGAAATGTTATTTATTAACTATTTTGTGTGACATAACTCTCTGGTTTAAAGGGATAATAATTATACGTTTGAAAATATCGGAAATTTGTTGAAAATTTAGCAAACGTTGTATCGAACAAATTTTACCACTATTATGAAGTACAATATGTCACTAAAAAACAATCTGAGAATCACTGGGATCCATTGAAGTGTTCCAGAGTTATTCTCTCAAAATGACAGTGGTCAGATTTCAAAAATTTGGCCTGGTCATTAAGGTCAAAATTGGCTCTGTCACTAAAGGGTCAACAGAAAAGCTAAGTCTGTAAACAAATTTCAGTTTATGCTAAAAATATTTGAGTTTGCAAATGAAAATGCAGACACTGTGACTTTTTTGAAAAGCCTATTATTCCTTTTTAAAAATATATTTTTAGTTCATGTTTTCATTTGGAATTGAATGTGCAGCTCCCAGTGCCTTTTTAGTATATGGAATTAAATGCTATTATGAGGATTGAGCTTTTTCTCAGTTGTTTTAAGCACACTGCTATTATTTTGCACATAACTGTATTTCTTGCGGAAGTTAATAAATCCACTTGAGGTGAACCACATTTCTTGCAAGGGAGGTAGATTATCTTGATGTTTAGATATCTTTGTCCTTGATCTAATTCCTGACAGCTCTCATAATTTACCGTTTGATCTTCTGATCCCCTTTGGTAAACATCTGAAACTGCCCAGCAGAATATTTCTGAAGCCAAAGACAGTGGATGTAATGGTGGGAAAATTGCTGTAACGCTTGAGGATTCTTTCTTAACAATTTTTTAAGACAAATTTATCTAATTATGGTCTCTAAAATTGTTCTCAGTTTCAATTTTGTGTAGTTTGAGGCCATCTTCTGGATTTATGAAGACCTAAGTTCCCAAAAGATAATGATCTTGTACCATACTCAACATACACATTTGCTTTTTTAGGGAACATCTGTTCCTTTATTTAAAAAAAAGTTTTCAGTCTGATCTCCGACGATTTTGTTTGAGAGAAAAAAATAAAATTGATGGGAGGTATCCGGAAGAACACCTAAAAATATCTTCCTCTCTTCTGCAATGAGTTAGAATTTTCATGCTTTCTGATCCAATGTTTTTAATCCCTTACCGTCTCATTACATTTTTGGCGGGTGGGCTTAATGTGAACTGACATTAATGTGAACACAGCTGCAATGGTAAGGGTTAGTGCCAATACTGATCAACATGGTTTAGCCCCCTATATGCCCTGGTTACTAAAACCATGGCATGTAGGGAGTTACCCCTATTGTTTCCACCCATGGTACTATGTTAAATGGAGGCCTAACGGTGGGTCCTGGGTTTTCAAGCAGCAGGGTCGAATAAGATGAATTCCAGTATAAAACAGACAGATATCACACAGCGCAATAAGAAAAAATAACATGAATCGCTCTATTTTTAAATCTATTATTACAAGGGAAGAAATGAAAAATGAGAATGGCTACATATATTTGGATCACTGCATCTGTAAGAACTAGTGATGAGCGAACGTGCTCGCCACTGCTCGGTACTCGCCCGAGCATCACGGTGCCCGACAAGCTCGACGCTCTGCGAGTATTTCCGGGTTGCTCAAGCAGGAACTCTGGTCCCCTCCCTGCATGTTTGGCGCTCTTTAGAGAGCCAATGAACAGGCAGGGATTGCCTGCCACGCACTGTAATGCCGTAGCCATGTTGGTTGTGGCATTACAGTGATTGGTTAGCCGCACAGCATCATCAGGCCTATATAAGACCTGGCGCCGCTATGCTCGTCACAGTCAACCACGGAAACAGGCAGAGTAGGGAGAGCTGCTGCTGAGTCAGGGAGAGATTTGCTTGTTTATAGTTAGTATAGGTATTCCACAACATACAGTGCATTGTGAAAGTACACTGCTCAAAAAAATAAAGGGAACACTCAAATAACACATCCTAGATCTGAATGAATGAAATATTCTCATTGAATACTTTGTTCTGTACAAAGTTGAATGTGCTGACAACAAAATCACACAAAAATCATCAATGGAAATCAAATTTATTAACTAATGGAGGCCTGGATTTGGAGCCACCCCCAAAATTAAAGTGGAAAAACACACTACAGGCTGATCCAACTTTGATGTAATGTCCTTAAAACAAGTCAAAATGAGGCTCAGTATTGTGTATGGCCTCCACGTGCCTGTATATCCTCCCTACAACGATTGGGCATGCTCTTGATGAGGTTGCGGATGGTCTCCTGTGGGATCTCCTCCCAGACCTGGACTAAAGCATCCACCAATTCCTGGACAGTCTGTGGTGCAACGTGACGTTGGTGGATGAAGCGAGACATGATGTCCCAGATGTGCTCAATCGGATTCAGGACTGGGGAACAGGCGGGCCAGTCCATAGCTTCAATGCCTTCATCTTGCAGGAACTGCTGACACACTCCAGACACCTGAGGTCTGGCATTGTCCTGCATTAGGAGGAACCCAGGGCCAACCGCACCAGCATATGGTCTCACAAGGGGTCTGAGGATCTCATCTCGGTACCTAATGGCAGTCAGGCTACCTCTGCCGAGCACATGGAGGGCTGTGCGGCCCTCCAGAGAAATGCCGCCCCACACCATTACTGACCCACTGCCAAACCAGTCATGCTGAAGGATGTTGCAGGGAGCAGATCGCTCTCCACTGCGTCTCCAGACGCGTCTGTCACATGTGCTCAGTGTGAACCTGCTTTCATCTGTGAAGAGCACAGTTCGCCAGTGGCAATTTTGCCAATCCTGGTGTTCTGTGGCAAATGCCAAGCGTCCTGCACGGTGTTAGACTGTGAGCACAACCCCCATCTGTGGACGTCGGGCCCTCATACCACCCTCATGGAGTCGGTTTCTAACCGTTTGTGCAGACACATGCACATTTGTGGCCTGCTGGAGGTCATTTTGCAGGGCTCTGGCAGTGCTCGTCCTGTTCCTCTTTGCACAAAGGCGGAGGTAGCGGTCCTGCTGCTGGGTTTTTGCCCTCCTACAGCCCCTTCCATGTCTCCTGGTGTACTGGCCTGTCTCCTGGTAGCGCCTCCAGCTGCCTCTGGACACTACCCTGACAGACACAGCAAACCTTCTTGCCACAGCTCGCATTGATGTGCCATCCTGGATGAGCTGCACTACCTGAGCAACTTCTGTGGGTTGTAGAGTCTGTCTCATGCTACCACGAGTGTGAAAGCACAGCCAACATTCAAAAGTGACCAAAACATCAGCGAGAAAGCATTTGTACTGAGATGTGGTCTGTGGTCCCCACCTGCAGAATCACTCCTTTATTGAGTGTGTCTTGATTGCCAATAATTTCCATCTATTGTCTATTCCATTTGCACAATAGCATTTGAAATTGATTGTCAATCAGTGTTGCTTCCTAAGTGGACAGTTTGATTTCACAGAAGTTTGATTTACTTGGAGTTATATTCTGTTGTTTAAGTGTTCCCTTTATTTTTTTGAGTAGTGTATTTGACCACCTTGAACTCTTCTACCTTTTGCCACATTTCTGGCTTCAAACATAAAGATATAAAATTCTAATTTTTTGGGGAAGAATCAACAACAAGAGGGACACAATCGTGAAGTGGAACGAAATTTATTGGATATTTTAAACTTTTTTAACAAATTAAAAACTGAAAAGTGGGGCAAGCAATATTATTCGGCCCCTTGAGTTAATACTTTGTAGCGCCACATTTTGCTGCGATTACAGCTGCAAGTCGTTTGGGGTATGTCTCTATCAGTTTTGCACATCGAGAGGCTGAAATTCTTGTCCATTCCCTTGCAAAACAGCTCGAGCGCATTGAGGTTGGATGGAGGGCGTTTGTGAACAGTAGTTTTCAGCCTCTTTCCACAGATTCTCGATTGGATTCAGGTCTGGACTATGACGTGGCCTTTCTAACACCTGGATATGTTTATTTTTTAACCATTCCATTGTAGATTTTGCTTTATGTTTGAGATCATTGTCTTGTTGGAAGATAAATCTCCGTCCCAGTCTCAGGTCTTCTGCAGACTCCAACAGGTTTTCTTCCAGAATAGTCCCGTATTTGGCTCCATCCATCTTCCCATCAATTTTAACCAACTTCCCTGTCCCTGCTGAAGAAAAGCAGGCCCAAATCATGATGCTGCCACCACCATGTTTGACAGTGGGGATGGTGTTTTGAGGGTGATGAGCTGTGTTGCTTTTACGCCAAACATATCGTTTTGCATTGTGGCGAAAAAGTATGCTTTTGGTTTCATCTGACCAGAGCACCTTATTCCACATGTTTGGTGTGTCTCCCAGGTGGCTTGTGGCAAACTTCAAACAAGACTTTTTATGGATATCTTTGAGAAATGGCTTTCTTCTTGCCATAAAGGCCAGATTTGTGCAGTGTACGACTGATTGTTGTCCTATGGACAGACTCTCCCACCTCAGCTGTAGATATCTGCAGTTCATCCAGAGTGATCATGGGCCTTTTGGCTGCATCTCTGATCAGTCTTCTCCTTGTTCGAGATGAAAGTTTAGAGCAGTGTTTCCCAAACTCCAGTCCTCACGGACCCCACAGGTCATGTTTTCAGGATTTCCATAGTATTGCACAGGGTGCGAGAATTCCTGATGCCTTGATGATACTCCCATCACCTGTGCAATACTAAGGAAATAAGGAAATCCTGAAAACATGACCTGTGGTGTCCGTGAAGACTGGAGTTTGGGAAACACTGATACTCCTTCCATTTCAATATGATTGCTTGCACAGTGCTCCTTGAGATGTTTAAAACTTGTGAAATCTTTTTGTATCCAAATCCGGCTTTAAACTTTGCCACAACAGTATCTCAAACCTGCCTGGTGTGTTCCTTGGTCTTCATGATGATTTCTCCACTTGAAACAGAACCCTGAGACTATCACAGAGCAGGTGCATTTATACGGAGACTTGATTACACACAGGTGGATTCTATTTATCATTACCAGTCATTTAAGACAACATTGGATCATTCAGAGATCCTCACTGAACTTCTGGAGTCAGTTTGCTGCACTGAAAGTAAAGGGGCCGAATAATATTGCACTTTTCAGTTTTTAATTTTTTTAAAAAGTTTAAAATATCCAATAAATTTGGTTCCACTTTACGATTGTGTCACACTTGTTGATTCTTCCCAAAAAAATTAGAATTTTATATCTTTATGTTTGAAGCCAGAAATGTGGTAAAAAGTAGAAAAGTTCAAGGGGGCCAAATACTTTCACAATGCACTGTGTATGTATATATATATATATATATATATATATATATATCTATCCATCTGAACTAACAGTCTTTCTGAGGACTAATCTAGGTGCATATTTTCAGTGGTGACTGAACTGCATATTGCGCAAGAGGGTCCATTGAACGTCCTGTCTGCTGCTGCTGTAATAAGTACAGATATTTGTAGACATAGCCCCAGATATCAGGGGCAAAGGAAAAGTTTTTTTTTATCTCAATCCTGGTTATTTGCTTAAAAAGCAAGCCAGAGCACACCATATTTCTGTTCCATTTGCACTGCAGAATACAGCCAGATCTGTTCCATATTTCAGTGATAAAAATCCAGAAATTTGAACTGAACGTGTAAAATATTGACCTCCTTTTCCATTCTGTTGCAGTGTGTCGGTCAAGCTATTCACACTAGCTGTCTGTGAAGAATAGTATTAGTAAATTACAGGCCTGCTATTTAAAACCGTAGTTCTCTGTCAGATATATCACCTATAAGACTGTTCAAAAATCAGCCACTTCTTCCATTTTCATTTCGTTGCAGTGTGTCGGTCAAGCTATTCACAATAGGTCTCGGTGTAGAATAATATTAGTAAATTACATAGTTACATATATAGTAACATAGTTTGTAAAGCCGAATAAAGACTTGCGTCCATCAAGTTCGACCTGTTAGTTCTGTAATTGCTAAAGTTGATCCAGAGGAGGGCAAAAACCCCAAATGATTTAGCCAATCTTCACCTGAGGAAAAATTCCCTCCCGACTCTGAAACCAGCAGTCAGAATAAATCCCTGTATCAACATACTATTTTATTTTATTTTTAAGTATACGCTGAAATCTGTCTGGTATCTAGAAATGCATCCAGTCCCCGCTTGAACTGGTGTAGTGAATCCGACATTACCGTCTCCTCACTCAGTGAATTCCATATGCTCACTGCTCTTACCGTAAAGAACCCCTTCCTATGCTGGTGCTGAAACCTTTTCTCTTCCAGTCTTAGTGAATGCCCTCTTGTTACCGTAATATCCCTCCTTTTGAACAAATCCCGGGCAAGATCTCTATACTGTCCCCTAACATATTTGTACACATTTATTATGTCCCCCCTCAACCTTCTCTTTTCCAGGCTGAATAGTCCTAGTTTTGCCAACCTCTCTGGGTATTGCAGTCCCTCCATTCCCTTTATTAATTTTGTTGCCCTCCCTTGTACCTTTTCAAGCTCATTTATATCCTTTCTATATATTGGGGCCCATAACTGAGCACAGTATTCCAAGTGTGGTCTGACCAGTGCTTTGTACAGTGGAAGAACAATGTTCTCATCCTTTGCAGCTATACCTCTTCTGATACATCCCATTACCCTGTTTGCCCTTACAGCAGCGGCCTGACTTTGGGCACTCCAATTTAGTTTGCTATCAATCAAGATGCCCAAGTCCTTCTCCATCTCTGAATTCCCCAATGATTTCCCATTCAGTGAGTACTGGTGACTTCCATTTTTCCATCCCATATGTATGACCTTACATTTCTCCTCGTTAAACCTCATTTGCCATTTAATGCTCCACCTACCCAGCTTATCTAAATCCCTCTGTAGGTCTGCACTGTCCTCTTTTGTATTAATTGTTTTACATAACTTTGTGTCATCTGCAAATATTGATATTTTACTATTTATCCCGTTGACTATGTCGTTAATAAAGATATTAAATAACATTGGGCCTAGTACAGACCCCTGTGGTACCCCACTAGTGACGCTTACCCAATCTGAGTATATTCCATTTATAACCACCCTCTGCCTTCTATCCTTTAGCCAGTTAGCTACCCACTTGCAGACATTTTCCCCCAGCCCCATCATTCTCATTTTGTATACCAACCTATTATGTGGCACGCTATCGAACGCTTTTGAGAAGTCGAGATACACGACATCCACTGGTTCCCCCTGATCTACTCGAGAGCTAACCTCCTCGTAGAAGTCAATCAGGTTTGTTTGGCAGGAGCGATTCCTCATGAATCCATGTTGGTTCGGGGTTAATAGATTATTAGCATCAAGATGCTCCGTAATTGCCTCTTTAATAAAGCTTTCAAAAATTTTGCCCACAACGGACGTCAGACTCACCGGCCGATAGTTTCCGGCGTCACTTTTCGCTCCCTTTTTGAATATTGGCACTACATTCGCCTGTCGCCAATCAAGTGGTACAGACCCAGTCTCAACAGAGTCCTTAAATATAAGATATAACGGTCTGTCTATCACATTACTTAGTTCCCTTAGTACCCGTGGGTGTATGCCATCAGGTCTTGGTGATTTGTTTATTTTAATGTTACTGAGGCGTTTCTGTACCCCAGCTTGGGTTAGATTAGTCATACTTAGTGGAGGATTAAGCTTGTCACTTCTCAATTCTCCTGTTAGTTCTATTTCCTTTGTGAAAGTTGTCGAAAAAAAATTATTTAATAGATTAGCTTTATCCTCATCTTTCTCTATGATTTTGCCTTCATCACTTTTTATCGGTCCAATATTATCCGATTTAATCCTTTTACTATTTATATACGTAAAGAACAGTTTGGGATTTGATCTACTTTCCCTAGCAATACGTTTCTCTGTTTCCTCCTTCGCTATTTTTATTTGTTTTTTTACAGTTTCTCGTTTTTTCCTTGTAACACATTAGTGCCTCCTTACTGTTTTCCTGTTTTAACCTCTTGAATGCCTCTTTTTTGCTATTTAACGCCCCTTTTATATTCTTGTTCAACCTTATTGGTTTCCTCTTATTTCTGGCCCTTTTATTCCCATACGGTATATACCTCTCGCACTGAGTATTCAGAATTCTTTTGAAGGTTTCCCATTTACTATTCGTATTCCATTGATTAAGTACTTTGTCCCAGTCAATAAGTTGAAGGTTTTCTATCAGCTGATCAAACTTCGCCCTCCTAAAGTTTAATGTTTTTATTGTTCCCTTATTGATAACCCTACGGAAGGGCATTTTGAAGTCGATAATATTATGATCGCTATTACCTAGGTGCCCCCCTATCTGTACCTCAGTTATTTTATCAGGCCTATTAGTCAATATTAAGTCCAACACGGCCTTCCCTCTCGTTGGTTCCTGCACTAGTTGGGAGTGATAATTATCCTTAATATTTGTCAAGAACCTTTTTCCTTTCTGCGATCTACAGGTTTCTGTTTCCCAGTCAAGATCCGGGTATTTGAAATCCCCCATTACAATCACTTCATTATGTTTTGCTACTTTGTCTATTTGTCCTAATAGCAGATTCTCATTCTCCTCTGTTATATTTGGTGGCTTATAGCAGACCCTCAGTAATATTTTATTATTATTTTTTGCCCCCTCTATCTCTACCCACATGGACTCGACCCCCTCTTCTCCCTCTCCTATATCTTCCCTTAGTCTGGGTTTTAGACATGACTTTACATATAAGCAGACTCCTCCACCTTTCCCCTGTTTCCGGTCCCTTCTAAATAAACTATAATCTAATAAATTTACCGCCCAGTCATAGCTATCGTCTAGCCAAGTCTCTGTTATACCTACGATGTCATACCTCTCCTCCGATATAAGCGCCCGCAGCTCATCCGCCTTATTGGTCAGGCTTCTTGCGTTGGTCAGCATGCAAGATAAAACTTTGGGGTTATTTAGCATCCTATTCTTCTCTAACGATCTAACTGTACTATCCCCACCCCCCTCTCCAACCTCATTATATTCACTTCTCTCCTTCCCCCTTGCTTGCCTCACATCCCACCTATTTCCTTGGTCCCCCCCCCCGTCTCTAGTTTAAAAACTCCTCCAACCTATTAGCCATCTTCTTCCCCAGCACCACTGCACCCTCCCCATTGAGGTGCAGCCCGTCCCTACGGTAGAGCCTGTAGCCGACGGCGAAGTCGGCCCAGTTCTCCATTACAGGCCTGCTATTTAAAACCTTGGTTCTCTGTCAGACATATCACCTATAACAGTGTTCCAAAATCAGCCATTTCTCGTGAACGTGGAAAATATTTTCTTCCATTTAAAATGGGCAAGGTGTGTGAACGTGATGGTACATGGGCAAGCTGAAATTGTGCCATAACAAACATCCACATCTTTTTGCTTGACTTTCCTGTCCCAATTACTAGGGGACTGCAGTACACCACTATTGAACCTAGAGCAGTGTAAAAAGGTTGTTGGTTGGATAGCAGATAATACTTCCAGTCACTTTGCTGCCACCACCACCCTGTCTTCCACACGGTCAAGTCTCAGTAGCCATGAGTCTGGACCGCATATTCCTCACTCTGATCCTCCTTCCTGCCACCAGGCCGAGTGCCCGGAAACAACTGATCCCACACTTGGACACTCAGAAGAGCTGTTCACTTTTCCATTTGTAGATTCGGGCCTCTCGCCCGGCCAGCTTCAAACGAGTCAAGAGGAGAACGCGTGTAGCGATGCCCAAATATTGGATCAGCCACGGTCACACGAAGGTAACGGTGGGAAAGTGCAATTACTTCATAAGAGGTGGATGATGATGATTAGTGTTGAGCGAGTATGTTCTATTAACCCTTTCGCCGAGTATGCTCGGGCCGAGCTCCGAGTATTTATAGCTGCTCGGTGATAAGGTTAAATCGCTCCTGTGTGCATGATTTGCGACTGTTTGACAGCTTTATTACATGTGAGGAATGTATTTCTTACACATTCCTCACATGTAATAAAGCTGTCAAACAGTCGCAAATCATGCACACGGGAGTGATTTAACCTTATCACCGAGCAGCTATAAATACTCGGAGCTCGGCCCGAGCATACTCGGACAGAACATACTCGCTCAACCCTAATGATGATGAATGAGACACAATTGCCAGAAAGTCAGGAGGAGGACCACGGTGCGGAATTGGAAGACGAGGTGGTGGATGACATAGTAACTGACCCAACCTGGCAGGGGAACATACAGTGCGAGGACAGCAGCACACGGGGAGGGAGGCGTAGCACCACAACAGGCAGAAAGAAGCAGTGTGGTGGCCGCAGACATGGCGGGAAAGCGTTCCTCGTAACGCCAACACAACGTTGCCTGTACAACTGTTATGTCTTCCCGAGTCTTGTTGTTTTTTTAAAGACTCTGCAGATAACCCCAAAAAGGCCATTTGCACCACCTGCCAGGGCAGCATCAGCAGGGGTAACAAAACTAGCAGCCTGACCACTACCAGCATGATCAGGCACATGGCAGCAAAGCACCCGACTAAGTGGGCCGATCCCCAGGGTCCAGAAACAGTGTCTGCGGGTGACACCATTGCTTCTTCTGCTGTTGTGCATGCACGCCAATCCCCTGTCCAAGGCGTATGCCAAGATGCCTCCTGCCCTGCATGTGTCTCAACTAGCACCATCAGCAAGCACATCCATGTCCCAACGCAGCGTTCAGTTGTCCCTACCCCAGTCCTTGAAACGCAAGTGCAAATACGCAGCCAACACCCCACAGGCCACACTACTAAATTCACACATTTCGCGACTGTGCACGAAATGTTGCCTTTTAGGCTCGTGGAGACGGAAGCTTTCAGCAACCAGATGGCGGCGGCCGTCCCTCTGTACTCGGTCCCCAGCCGCAACTATTTCTCCCGGTGTGCCGTCCCCGCATTACAATAAATACCCTGCATCAGAAAACTGATTGAATAAAAAGCAATTTCAAAGCAACCAGACCGCTAATATGGGGCATACAGGTAAGTATAGATTTACATTTCTATCACCTTTATGCCCATATAAGAAGTCAGATAAGTGCCAGGGGGTGACAGATTCCCTTTAAGGTCTGGGGATTGGGCTAGCCACTCAATAACCTCAATTTTGTTGGACTGGAACCAAGATTTTGCTTCTTTACTGGTGTGTTTGGGTCATTGTCTTGTTGAAACACCAATTTCAAGGGCATATCCTCTTCAGAGTAAGGCAACATGACCTTCAAGTATTTTAATATATGCAAACTAGTCCATGATCCCTAGTATCCGGCAAATAGGTCCAGCACCATAGTATGAGAAACATGCCCATATCATGATGCTTGCACCACCATGCTTCACTGTCTTCAGAGTGTATTGTGGCTTGAATGCAGAGTTTGGGGGTCGTCTGATGAACTGTCTGTGTCTTTGGACCCAAAAAGAACAATTTTACTTTCATCAGACCACAAAATGTTTCTCCATTTCTCTTTAGGCCAGTTGATGTGTTCTTTGGCAAATTGTATCCAAAGTTTGCGGGGACTGCTTGCTAAGAGATTAGTTTCACACAGGTGTCTTCTAACTGTCACAGTGCTCACAGGTAACTTGAGACTGACTGTCTTTGATCATCCTGGAGCTGATCATTGGCTGAGCCTTTGCCATTCTGGCTATTCTTCGATCCATTCGAATGGTAGTCTTTAGTGTTGAGCGAGTATGTTCTATTAACCCTTTCGCCGAGCTCCGAGTAATTACAGCTGCTCAGTGATATGGTTGAATCACTCCCGTGTGCATGATTTGCAACTGTTTGACAGTTTTATTACATGTGAGGAATGTCTATTTCTTACACATTTTTCACATGTAATAAAGCTGTCAAAAAGTTGCAAATCATGCACACGGGAGCGATTCAACCATATCACCGAGCAGCTGTAAATACTCGGAGCTCGGCCCGAGCATAATCGGACAGAACATACTCGCTCAACCCTAGTAGTCTTCCATTTTCTTCCATGTCTCTCTGGTTTTGCTTTCCATTTTAAAGCATTGGAAATCATTTTACCTGAACAGCCCATGATTGTCTGCACTTCTTTCTTAGTTTTACCCCCTCCAATCAACTTTTAATCAAAGTACGCTGTTCTTCTGAACAATGTCTCGAATGACCCATATTTCTAAGGCTTTCAAGGAGAAATGCATGTACAGCATGTGCTGGCTTCACCCTTAAATAAGGGCCACTCGATTCACACCTGTTTCTTCACAGAATAATTGACCCAAAAATTGAACTCCACACTGCTATTATTTTGAACACACCCCTTTTCAGTTAATTTTTCAAATAAACAGACTAAAAAACATGCAGATCATGAATGCTGAGTCTGTTGGTTTTCTTAGAATCTACTGCACCAGCTGGTAAATTGGATATGTAAAGTTTATTGCTGTACGTTGCCCCGTTGTGTTGCTGTAAGCCCCGGAAAATTTATAGTCATGCGCCAACTAGCCAAGCGTATGTACAGTTGTGCTCAAAAGTTTACATACCCCGGCAGAATTTTTCCTTTTTTGGCCTTGATTCAGAGAATATGAATGATAACAAAAAAACTTTTTCTCCACTAATGGTTATTGGTTGGGTGAAGCCATTTATTGTCAAACTACTGTGTTTTCTCTTTTTAAATCTTAATGACAACCAAAAACATCCAAATGACCCTGATCAAAAGTTCACATACCCCAGTTCTTATTACCATGTATTGCCCCCTCTAACATCAATGACAGGTTGAAGTCTTTTGTGGTAGTTGTGGATGAGTTTCTTTAATTTCTCAGATGGTAAAGCTGCCCATTCTTCTTGGCAAAAAGCCTCCAGTTCCTGTAAATTCCTGGGCTGTATAGCATGAACTGCGTACTTGTGATCTCCCCAGAGTGGCTCAATGATATTGAGGTCAGGAGACTGAGATGGCCACTCCAGAACCTTCACTTTGTTCTGCTGTAGCCAATGACAGGTCGACTTGGCTTTGTGTTCCGGGCTGATGAGTGCAAATTTGCCTCAGTATTTGCTGATAACGTGCTGCATTTATCTTTCCTTTAACTTTTACCAAGTTTCCTGTGCCTTTGTAGCTCACACATCCCCAAAACATCAGCGATCCACCTCCGTGCTTTACTGTAGGAATGGTGTTCTTTTCATCATAGGCCTTGTTGACCTCTCTCCAAATGTAACGTTTATGGTTGTGGCCAAAAAATTCAATTTTGGTCTCATCACTCCAAATTACCGTCTTCCAGAAGTTTTGAGGCTTGTATTTGTGCTGTTTGGCGTACTGTAGGCGAGATACTTTGTGGCATTTGCGCAGTGATGGCTTTCTTCTGGCTACTCGACCATGCAGACCATTTTCTTCAAGTTCCTCATTGTGCATCTTGAAACAGCCACACCGCTAGTTTTCAGAGAGTCCTGAATTTCAGCTGATGTGATTTGTGGGCTTTTCTTTGCATCCCGAACAATTTTCCTGGCAGTTGTGGCCGAAATTTTTGTTGGCCTGCCTGACCATGGATTGGTTTTTACAGAGCCCCTGATTTTCCATTTGTTAATCACAGTTTGAACACTGCTGACTGGCATTATCAATTCCTTGAAGCAGAAAAAAACTGACAGCACTTCCAATACAAGAAATAGGTGCTTACTAGGAGCTGCTACCTCCATAAAACACTAACAAACAAAGCAGCACACTGCAACGCTAAGTATGCGAACATGAAATATATGAAATTTGAATAGTATTACTGCTCTAGAAAATAGAAATAAATGAGAAATCTTAGCGCATAAATTGGCCAATTCATGTGTACCTGGTAGCCGGGATAAGGCGTTCCTCAAAGTACCAGGACCCTACCTATGTGAATACCTCTCTAACAAACATCCATCTGCTTATGTGTGGGAAATTAAGATCCTACTGCAATTAAAACCACCTGCGGCATAGAGGTGGAGTGCTCAGTCAAAGCTTAAACATAGAAACAGAAAAAACTGACAGCACTTCCAATACAAGAAATAGGTGGGAACAGGTGCTTACTGGTAGCCTTATCGCTGCCATAAATAAGGAATGGTAGCTAATTATCCTCAAAGAGTAATTTCTCCCAACAATCACAAGAATGGGTTGCCATCAAGATTTGGCCCAGAAGCCGATATCTAGCCTGCATGGACGAATTGTAGAAGTCTTCAAAAATAAGGGACAACACTGAATTTTGAGTCAACTTGATGGCAATAAATGTTTAAGAACTTATGAAATGCTTGCATATGTACCTCAGTCTTTTTAGATATTTTAGTCATGTTTTTATGGTTACTGAAGCAGCAACCTTTGTGAAAACTTTGTGTCAGGGGTTCCTGGGATCTCAATCTGCGCATGTGCCACCGGAGGCGGCCATTTTCCTTAAGTCCACCGCCGTGAAAATAATGGGAAGTGCGGGGACTCTGCCAACATTTTGTGAAAGCCCCGGGCCTGCTGCAGCCTCGCACTGCCGAACACCACCTCCTCCAAGTCCGGGGCTCGCAGCATTGCCCCACAATCGCCAGCTTCCACAGCAGCGACCCTGCCTCCTGTGACCCCGCTCCACCACAGCCGCTGCCTCCCGGTAAGCTACCGTAAACTTAGACTGTAAGACGCACCACCATTTTAAGAAAAAAATTTCCCTATTTTCCTCCCTAAAATTTGGGGTGCGTCTTATGATCCGTAATATACGGGAAGTATAGTTTCAACTTGTGCACATGACCGACTGCTCAGAATCCTGATGGGGCGTGCTGTGAGTATTTACAGCAGTCACATAGGGTGATGGCAGACTTGAGTCCCAAGCCTGGACAACCCCTTTAAGACTGGTGGAGTCTAAGTGTTGCCCTCCTTGCCTGAGTGTGTTGGATTTTTTTATACAGTTTAAGCAAAATAAAATATCAATATTACCAGGATTTTTTGCAAACTGCGACATTTGCAAGCTCTGCTTTGTTAGAAATGACCAGCTTCCACAGAGTATCGTCTCCACAAACTGGCTGATAGCAATTATGCAAAGAGTTAAGGGATTTTCTTTGCTTTGCAGTTGAAGCAGAACTATTATACCAGTCAATATATGTGTAGTTAAAATTAACCCCACCTCCCTTTTCCTCCTCCATTGCCTCTTTCACACTATTATATAACTCTAACATACAAGTACTTCTCACTAAATTAGAATATCATCAAAAAGTTAATTTATTTTAGTTCTTCAATACAAAAAGTGAAACTCATATTATATAGACCAATGGTACACGCAAAGAACTGGTACCGCGATGGGGACTCCCGCTGCTTGCGTGTATGCAAATTTATTCATGCCATATTTTGAGAATTCATACATCACTACTATAAAAAATCCATTTATCAAGTTCATCAAATTATTTTTACGTTATATTGATGACATCTTTATTGTTTGTGCAGGCTCACAAAAAGACTTCACTGATTTTGTTTCATATTTCAATGCCAATAATATGGCTAACATGCAATTTACCTCAGAATTTGGTGATGAATCCTTACATTTTTTGGATGTATCTGTCTCCATTGTTGATGGCGCTATATGTACAAAGGTTTTTAAAAAACCGACTTCAACTAATTCATTCTTGCACTACCAAAGTGCACATCCCTCGCATACTAAAAATGGATTACCATATAGTCAGTTTATGTGCCTTAACAATGTAGATTCAGTTTTCCTAGAACAAGCAGAAGAGCTAAAAACTAATTTTATATCTAGAGGATATCCATCGAAAATACTCAATACTGCTCTAGAAAAAGTCAAACGCTTTTCCCAACAGGACCTACTACATAAACAGAAAATTAATTATCATAACTCAACATTTCCAAAAAAATTTATTTTTAATTTTAAACATGGCCCCATGGATGAGATTATTAAAAAAGCCATTTATAATAATTGGCACATGATCAAAAATAATAAGGATTTGTGTAATGTTCCTTCGAATAAACCCATTATCTCATATAAAAGATGTCACAACATTGGTGATGTGATTACCAAACACCGATTAAAAACAGATTCTAATAACTGGCTTACAAAATCCATACCTAAAGATAATTTCCAGTGTGGGTCTTGTTCTTTTTGTAGTCAACACCTCACATTGAACCCTTTACGCTTAGGCTCCATTATGCATACAGTTAGAGACTTCATTTCCTGTAGGATCAAGTTCGTTGTATGCGATTTTTTTGCCCATTTGGTTATTATTATATTGGTAAAACCATACGCCCCCTCTTTATACGCATCAGAGAGCATCTCCATTCTATTACAACGAAAAAAGGTTCACAAAGATTTATATCACGTTACCAATGTTCATAATGCTGATCCCCAGGTAGTAAGGTTTGCAGGATTAGAACGAGTAAACCTCCCGGACAGAGGAGGTAATCACAATAGGTTATTATTGTAAAAAGAAGCCAAATGGATTTCTGTTACAAATCCTACTGACCCTATAGGTTTAAATGATAGATCTGATTTCTCTATGTTTTTATAAATTATTTTATTGTTTGCACACTATATGTAAATGTCATTACATATTTAATTATCCACCTGTTTAAGAAAGGACAGGATGTTGTTTCTTGATCACATGGACCCGCAGAAGCGCTAGTCAGAGCATGAAACAGCTGTCATCCACCTCCTCCCTGCACTCCCTGCTTTCCATTCATTTTATTTGAATATGAAATAAAGGACTCTTATTTTTACATAAACCGTGAGTGCAGCTTTTCATCATCTCCTCTCTATTGGACTATTGTTTCTGCATTCTAAAGCTGGCACCGCAAGTTTATGCGATGTGTATTTGCCGTTAAGAATCCGGTTTGGTCATTATGCATTTAGAGGGTGGTGCAGGCTCATTCTCTATTCAGCTCATATTATATAGAGTCATTAAACCAGTACCAGGCTCTCACGCAGGAGAACCATGAAGAAATACCGCAAAATAAGACTTTGCCAGCAATGAATAACCTTGTAAGCCCTCAGAATCCTCCTGGATGGAGAAAGAAGAATGTTGTGAAAAAAAAACGGAGAGTGGTGGTCATGGGGGATTCCCTGCTAAGAGGAACAGAGGCCGCTATCTGCAGACCAGACATAACCTCAAGAGAAATGTGCTGTCTTCCAGGAGCAAAAATTAAAGATGTGTCTGACAGGATATCAAGACTCTTCAGACCTACAGATCACTACCCATTCCTGCTGATACATGTGGGGACAAATGACACCGCAAGAAAGGACCCGGAAACCATCTGCAGTGACTTTGAAGACTTAGGCAAGAAAGTGAAAGAATTGGGAGCGCAGGTGGTCTTCTCATCCATCCTCCCAGTGGATGGCCATGGAACAATGAGGTGGAATAAGATTCTACAGGTGAACAACTGGCTACGTCGATGGTGCCGTCAACAAGGATTTGGATTTCTGGATCACGGAATGAATTACCTATACGATGGACTACTTGCTAGAGATGGGGTGCACCTTACGAAGACTGGAAAACGTGTATTTGGAAGTCGCCTTGCTACACTCATCAGAAGAGCTTTAAACTAGAACAATGTGGGAAGGGAAGCAAAAGGCCAGAAAAAGCCATACAGCTGACAAATACTATTGAGATCTCTGCTACTGGAAGTGGAAAGGAAGAACAAAGACAAAACAATTTAAATAATAAAAATATGGGAGGAAGAGAAACCAATCACAAACTAAAATGTTTTTATACAAATGCACAAAGCATGGGCAACAAACAAGGAGAATTGGAACTACTAATGCAGGAAAAGGAATATGATGTCATTGGAATCACTGAAACTTGGTGGGACGATACACATGATTGGAATAAAAGGCTAAAAGGATACAACTTATTTGCAAGAAACAGACTTGATAAGCGAGGAGGAGGTGTCGCATTGTATGTTAGAAAAGCGTATATCTGCACAGAGATTGAAGCTTCAGAGACTGGGAGTTCTGTGGAAACTGTTTGGGTAAGAATACAAGGAGAGAACAACGGAAAGGACACCATTGTAGGCATTTACTACAGGCCACCTGGGCAAGCTGAAGATATGGATGAACTCTTTATGTATCAAATGACCAAGTTCTCCAAAAAATATGACGTAGTGGTCATGGGAGATTTCAACTATCCAGACATTTGTTGGGAATCTCTCTCAAGTAAAACTAACAGGTCAAGCAAATTCTTATCCTCTCTTGCTGACAACTTTATCTTCCAAAAGGTAGGGGAGAAAACAAGGGGATCTGCTACTTTGGATCTAATCCTTATAAACAGGGAGGAAATGGTTGAGGAGGTAAAGGTGGCTGGGACCCTAGGAGGCAGCGATCATGCTATTATAGAATTTTGGATAACTAGAGGAGGAAGACATGTGAAGACTCAAACTTCAAGGTTAGATTTTAGAAAGGCAGATTTTAAGAGACTCAGAAAGAGAATAGGAGGGATCCAATGGCTGGATGTCCTTAAGGACAAAAATGTCCAGGAAGGATGGGAAATTTTTAAAAATGAGATTCTCAAAGCACAATCGTTAACAATCCCGAAAAGTAGGAAGAATGGGAAGCATTTAAGGAAACCAGGATGGATGAACACAGAACTTAAACACATGCTAAAAAGAAAGAAAGAAATGTTTATTAAATGGAAAGAGGGAGGCATATCTAAAGAAGATTATAATGCAGTCTGCAGATCCTGCAGGGCACGTATCAGGTTAGCTAAAGCTGACAATGAATTAAGGCTTGCAAGAGATGTCAAAAGCAATAAAAAAGGATTTTGGGGGTATGTCAAAAGTAAAAGAAAAGTCAAAGATGCTATAGGATTTTTACAGGATGAAAATGGAGAAATGGTAAGAGAGGATGTTGAGAAGGCCGAACTTTTTAACTCCTATTTTGCATCTGTTTTCTCTCAGAAAGAAAATGTAACATCAACTAATCTTCACTGTCCTTTTAAAGGAATAGAGGAATCCAAGTTATCTGTAAACAGAAAGATTGTGAGGGAATATTTAGCTAACATAAATGAGTTCAAGTCTCCAGGTCCAGATGAATTACACCCCAGAGTACTGAAGGAGATCGTAGAAGAAATTTTAGAACCACTCTCCATAATCTTTGAAAATTCTTGGAGAACAGGAGAAGTCCCAGAAGACTGGAGAAGAGCAAATGTTGTTCCTATCTTCAAAAAGGGGAAGAAGGTGGACCCAGGGAACTATAGGCCGGTGAGTCTGACTTCTATACCAGGAAAGATCTTTGAACAAATTATTAAACAACATGTATGTAAGTACCTGGATAAGAATGAAGTGATTAACCAGAGTCAGCATGGGTTTGTAACTAACAAGTCATGTCAGACTAACTTAATTTCCTTCTATGACAGAATCACTGACTGGGTGGATCAGGGAAATGCTGTAGATATAGTATATCTTGACTTCAGCAAAGCAATTGACAAAGTATCTCACACCATCCTTATTGAAAAAATGACCAAGTATGCAATGGACCAGGCAACTGTTAGGTGGATTCATAACTGGCTTAGTGATCGGACTCAAAGGGTGGTTGTAAATGGCTTCACATCCAGCTGGATGAATGTCTCAAGTGGGGTACCACAGGGCTCCGTCCTGGGACCTGTATTGTTCAACATCTTTATCAATGATTTAGATGAAGGAATTGAGGGTAAACTGATTAAATTTGCTGATGACACAAAGCTAGGAGGGATAGCTAATACTAGAGAAGAGAGAGGGAAGATTCAAAAAGACCTAAATAAACTGGAGCAGTGGGCAGCAACCAACAGAATGGTTTTTAACAGGGAAAAATGCAAAGTACTACATCTGGGCAATAAAAATGAAAAAAGCATATACAGAATGGGAGGGATAGAGCTAAGCAACAGTACATGTGAAAAAGAGTTAGGTATACTAATAGATCATAGACTGAACATGAGTCAACAGTGTGATGCAGCAGCAAAAAAGGCAAATACAATTCTGGGATGTATTAACAGAAGCATACAGTCTAGATCACGTGAAGTCATTATCGGTCTTTACTCCTCTTTGGTCAGACCTCATCTGGAATACTGTGTACAGTTTTGGGCACCACATTTTAAAAAAGACATAGACAAACTGGAGCAAGTTCAGAGAAGAGCGACCAGAATGGTGACTGGTCTGCAAACCATGTCCTATGAGGAACGGTTGCAGGATTTGGGAATGTTTAGCTTGCAAAAAAGAAGACTGAGAGGAGACTTAATAGCTGTCTACAAATATGTCAAGGGCTGTCACATTGTAGAAGGATCATCTTTATTCTCATTTGCACAAGGAAAGACTAGAAGCAATGGGATGAAACTAAATGGGAGGAGACACAGATTAGATATTAGAAAAAACTTTTTGACAGTTAGGGTGATTAATGAGTGGAACAGGCTGCCACGAGAGGTGGTGAGTTCCCCTTCAATGGACGTCTTCAAACAGAGGCTGGACAGAAATCTGTCTGAGATGATTTAGTGAATCCTGCTTTGAGCAGGGGGTTGGACCAGATGACCCAGGAGGTCCCCTCCAACTCTACCATTCTATGATTACAAACAGAGTGATCTACTTCAAGTGTTTATTTCTGTTAATGTTGATGCTTATGGCTTATAGCCAATAAAAACACAAAAGTCATTATCTTAGTAAATTAGAATCAAGCAGAGCGATACTGTTGTTTTTAAACCAGGTATTGGTACTTTTGGCAGTGTGGACAGGTGCCAAGTCCTGCTGGAGAATGAAATTTCCATCTCCAAAAAGCAGGAGCGAGGTGCGGTGACGCAACTACAGAGGCTGTAAGTATGGAACCTTTTCATGTTACATAATGGATTGGTTGTCACTTCGACTATATTGTCTTTCATGACACGTATTTCTATTCGTGTACTGAGTGCCATACTTGCATCCACCTGTTACTTTGGGCAAATACCTCTATATTAGAATCTGCATTAAACATAGTCTCTCACTGTGCGGCCTTTCAATGTGATATATACGTGAGCTACTTTTTCATGACCTGTCTTTGCAGTGCCCATATTGTGCCTCCAGACAATTGATTTACATGGGGCTTTACATTTAACCTGTTCCTCGTCTCCACGCTCCTCCATTGTTTTTAATTTTTATGCCTCTGAGTGTTTTCAATTGTTTCCATTCTTGATTTTTTTCTATAAAGATTTTGTATTGTATAGTTTTGGAAGAATCTCTATCCCAAACTTCTCTAATAGCGGCTAGTAATATCTTTAAAATCTGAGGCATTGGCAAGCTTTTACAATTCAGCTTCACTCAATGGACATATTCTACACATTTTTATCCAATCTTTCAAATAATGGACAGTCACGACTTTCAATGGATAAATTTCAAAATTTAAAGGGGTAAAACTGATTTTCTCTATAAATGTTTAAAACATGGATATCCAGGGTGTTCTCGCACAATATGTATATCGATTCCCCAAGGTACTGAGTCTACGCTGCTTTGTATGCATTGTTTTTTGGTGTTTCCATTTGTGGATTTGTTAATGTGACGTATACATGGTTAATTTATTCTGCACATTTCCATAGGACTGTGTGTCAGGACTATGCTATTATATCCTATATACTGAGATATAGAATACCAATGGGGATATCTATATTACTATACTTACCTATAAAACTATCCAGTGATGCCGGTACGCAGGGGTATAATCGTCCTTACATGCCTGATGGTTCTCGGCATCTCCTCGGTGATCCTGCGACCGCTGAGATGCCGACGCCACCGGGTATTTTAGTTACGGTAACGCGCCTTGCGTTATTTCCGGGCAGGCGCGGTGGTTGTCTGGGTAGCATCGGCTGCTACCATGGATATGATGACACTTTCGGGATAGGCTGGTGTTCTGTGTCTGTGTTCAGGTGACCATGTGTAGGTCGTATTTAAAGCCCACGGTATTCATCCTGAGTTTACCCCTTGAGAAAGGTAAGCGCCGAAACGCACGTCGGGGAGATGCGTTCTTATGCAGGACAGCGTGGTGTCTTCTACCCTCATTAGGAAACTATGGTCATGATGGCCGGTGGCTTAGCACACTATGGTTGATATACGTACATAAACTAGAAATATGCCCTTTGGCACCCTTTGGTGGTGTGCGGCTATCTGATCACCTATGTGTGGTATATACATCATATATGTTGTCTTTATTGTTACCTTTTTGATCACCACTTTATCTCTATCACTATAAGTATATGTAATATATTGCCTTCTTCTAATAGCCACTCTAATGTCAAAATCAGATGAGTAAACCAAATTAAACCACATAGACCACCACAAACCTCCCCACCAAATGATGGGAAATATCATTTATGAAATGCTGGAATACCGTAGGTGCATTGGTCAGGACGAAAGGCATAACCAGACTCTCGAAATGCCCTTCAGGGGTATTGAACACTGTTTTCCAATTCATCCCCTTCTCTGATTCTATCCAGATTGTAGGCTCCCCTTAAATCCAACTTGGAGAATACCTTAGCTCCCACAACCTGGCTGAAGAAATCTGGAATCAGAGGAAGAGGGTATAGATCTCGGCTTTAATTCACGGAAATCTAAACAGGGACGTAGGCCGCCATCTTTTTTCTTCGCGAAGAAGAACCCTGCCACCACGAGCGAAGATGAGGGTCTGATATGTCCCTTCTCCAGACTTTCCGCAATGAAATCCTTCATGGCTTGTCTCTCAGGGCCAGAAAGATTATACAGTCTGGAGTTTGGTAGTTTAGCTCCGGGGATCAGGTTAATAGGACAGTAATGTGCACGATGAGGAGGCAAATCCTGACACCCCCTCTCAGAAAAAAACGTCCCCAAAAGCAGACAGAAAAGCAGGTAAGATTTTCGTAGAGACTGTACAAAGGGAAATATCTAAACAGTTCATGGCAGTAATCTCCCCATTCAATAATCTCCCCGGTTTGCCAATCCACCAATGGATTATGTTTCATCATCCAGGGTAGACCCAAAACAAATGGGGTGGGAAGACCGTTCAGGACATTGTAATGGATTATCTCACAATGAACCGACCCCACCCTCAGTCGTACATTATGTACAATCTGAGTTAGAGCTTTCTGTGCAAGTGGCGCTGAGTCGACGGTGAACATGGGAATAGGCTTGGCTAAAGTACAGCAAGCAAGACCATGTGTTCTTACAAACTCAGCATCAACCATGCTGACTCCAGCTCCACTGTCAACAAACACAGAAATTTTCTCGGTTTTGCTCTCTTACCTCTGCTGTCAGGACAAACCGGGAACTGCAGGTTGACGATAAATGCACCTCTTGCTTATCCAACTCCAGACTACCAAGGGTTAATCGAGTTTTCTTTTGCTTAGGAAGCAAAGGACAGGCCCCAATAAAATGTCCTTTTTTTCCAAAAAAACCCCCAAAACTTTTTTTTTTTTGCGAATCTCCGGGGAAATGTACGATGCAGAGACACCCCCTAACTGCATAGGTTCCTCCACCTCTCTGCTTCACCCCCAAACTGCTCCCCTGGCAAAGGGGCATAACCCCCAACAAGAAGATCCCGGAGAAGGTGGTCTCACCCACCTATCCTGAAGGCGTCTATCAACACATATAGCCGACGACATCGCAGCCTTCAAGGACTCCAGGGTTTCATGCACTGCCAAAGCATCTTTCAACCTTTCAGTAAGGCCCTGACAAAATTGGCTTCTAAGAGCAGAGTCATTCCACTTTGTATCCATTGCCCATCTACGGAATTCGGAGCTGTACGTTTCCATTGACCTATTCCCCTGCTGGAGGCGATGTAGCCTAGACTCAGCCGAAGCGACACCGTCAGGGTCATCATAGATGAGGGCCAGGGCCCCCAAAAAAACCTCCACAGACTAGAGACAAACCTAATCCTGCGGCAAAGAGAAAGCCCAGGATTGAGGATCAGTGAGATCATAATTCCCACTCATTGCCGGAAGAGTAAGGACGAAGTTTAAAGTACAGTTTCAGGCCTCCTTGAACACAAAAAGATTGTCCCTACCTCCTGAAAACCGGTCCGGGAGGGCAACCTTGGGTTCAAGCTGGACCGGCCTACCTGCAGAGACCCCAACATTAGCGACCTGCAGCCGCTGTTGGTGCTGCTGAACCTCACAGCGGAGGTCAGTCACCTCCAGAGACAGACAGCGCAGCGCCAGCTGTGCAACCGCATCCATAACCAAAGGAGAAAAAAACCACACACCCCAAAAAAACACACAAATAAAGCCACGTGTCAGTTTATTTTTTCTAAATATGCACGGCCAGTGATAATGTCACGCACAGTGTAGGAAAGACTAATTGCAATACAAAGGGATGAGAGGAAGGGAGCCCAGACACTAGGGTAAGGAGGAGTGGAGACCCCTAGGCTAATCTAATATCACCCTGTCTCCCCTACTGTCCCTATATTGGTTCCTCACCAATCGCTCAACAGGAAACCTAAGCCCTGTAAATCCCTAGATCTAGGCCCTGGATAGGGAAGGGGGGATGAGCACTGGTCAGTCCCCACTATAAACGAAAGACTACAAGGGAAACAAACACAGGGGTAAGAAACTTAGCTTGAGCAGACTTCAGAGAGACTTCACCAAACATCCTCCAAAACACCAGAGAATAAGTAAACCGACTGCAATTGCTCCAAGCCTTCACAAGGGAACATGTGAATATCACCAGCCCCTCCCTGGAGCAAACTGAAAGTATTTAAACACCCAGACCAGGGTGTCAATCAGAACAGAAGTGAAGTAGCCGCTGGGTCCTAAAGTAAGACAGATTTAAGGAGGCGTCTGTAATGCCAAATGAAGTGATCTTCTGCAGAGCTGTAACATCTGACACACCCGTGACATCAGCCATCTCGTTACCATTTATAGGCCAAAGAAATAATTTTCCAGAACCACTGTGTGTTTTCTAGTAGTCTGGGAAATAAACAATTGGAAATAAATAATTGGCATCAGCCATCTCGTTGCCATTTCTAGGCCAAATAAATAATTTTCCTAAACCAGTGTGTGTTTTATAGTAGTGTGGGAAATAAATAATTTGCATCAGCCAGCTCATTGCCATTTATAGGCCAAAGAAATAATTTTTATGTGCCGCTGTCTTTTCTAATAGTGTGGCAAAGAAAACATTTTAGGACCACTGTGTGTTTTCTAGTAGTGTTGCAAATAAATATACTCTTCCGCCATTTTTTTGCGAGTAGTGTTTAGAAAAAATGCTTCCAAAAATGAGGAGAGCATCAAATAGGAGACGTGGACATGGCCATGGTGGAACTAGTGTAGCTAATGCAGGGAGAGGACTTGGTCGTTCTGTACCTGCTACATGCCCAAATACAACATCTTCCTTTTGTGCACGCAGGTGACAGGATATTATGCGTCCTTTCGTAGGCACGAATACCACTGCACTAATGGTGAGCCCACAAGATGTTGAAAAGGTGTCAAATTGGATGGCTGAGAGTGACTCCAGTTCCTTTGCATTATCTTCCACCCAATCCACTACAGAAAGCGCACAGTTGGCACCTGGGGACCATGGTCATCCAGCTTCCACCTCACCCCCTTGCAAATCAGCCAAGTAGTCTGAGCCCCAAGTCATGCAGCAGTTTCTTCTGCTTTTTGATGACTCCCCTGGCTGGGGTTCTGTGGCCCATCAACCTGGCCCAGCCCCAGAAGAGGAAGAGACTGAGTGCACTAAAGCCCAACTGCTTGTTAGGTTGGAAGAGGAGTATGTGGGAGGGCTAGTGCACACAGTCAGTGGACAACTACAGCATGTCAGAAGACGACAAAACTCAGTTGCCAACTGGAGCGTCTTTCTGCAGTGTGCAGACCGGCAAGGAAGGCAGGCTTTAGGAGTCGGTGGAAGATGATGCGGGGGATGATGAGGTCCTAGACCCCATATGGAGCGGAGGCCATCCTAGTGACGTGTGCAATTCGGAGGTGGCCACGCTGCCACAGCAGCACAGCAAAAGAGGGAGCAAGGTGCAACGGCACAGCAGGCAGCCTCTAGCCAGTACGTCGGCTGCTACTGCCCACCGTGATACTGAAATCAGCACACCAAAAACAGTTCAAAAGAGCTCTCTAATGTGTCATTTCTTCAGGGAATGTGCTGCCGACAAGTGAAAGGTGGTTTGCATGCTGTGCCATCAGACTCTGAAGTAAGGCATAAATGTTCTGAACCTGAGCACCACCTGTATGACGAGGCATCTGAATTCCAAGCGTGAGGTGCAGTGGAGTACACACCTTAAAAAGCATAACAGATCTGAGCCTCCTCTACTGCAGTCTCGGCCTCTTCTTCCTGCTCTCGATCAACAGGGTCACCTGCCTCCCCGCAAAGAGAGGATGTGACAGCATCACCACCACGTGTCACCGAGCATCTCCACATCGTCCCATGTAAGTGCTCAGCTTTCCATCCCCCAAACCCTCGAGAGAAAGATGAAATGCCTCCCACGAGCCATGGTCCTGAATGACAGCATTTCCAAATTACTGGCCTTTGAAATGCTGCCATTCCAGCTGGTGGAGACGGACAGGTTTAAAAAAACTGATGCCGGTACCTGTTCCGCAGTACATTGTTCCCTGCCACCACTACTTTTCTCTTCGGGCCATCCCTGCTCTACACAAACATGTTGTGGACCAAATCAGGTGTGCACTGCGCAACATAATTAGTGGCAAGGTACACATAACCACCGATACGTGGACTAGTAAGCACAGCCAGGGATGTGATATCTCCCTAACTGCCCACTCAGTAAATGTAGTGTCAGCTGGGACAGAGGCGGAAGGTGTTCTAACCCATGTCCTACCATCACCGAGGATTGCTGGACGTTTATCTGTTCAGGTTGCCTCCGCCTCTTCATCCAATCACAGTAAGACCTGCGCCACCAACATCAGCCCATCCAGGGAGAAAAGGCAGCAGGCTGTTCTGAAACTCATCTGTTTGGGGGACAAATCCCACAAAGTGCAGGAGCTGTGGACTAGGATCAAACAGCAGACAGATGAGTGGTTAGTGCCGGAGAACCTCAAGCTCAGTCTGGTGATGTGTGTTAATGGGCGAAATCTTGTAGGAGCTCTGGGCCTAGCTGGTTTAACGCACATCCCTTGCTTGGCACATGTGCTGAACTTGGTGGTGCAGAGCTTCCTGAAAAACTACCCACACATGTCGGAGCTGCTGCTGTAAATGCGGGCAGTGTGCGCACTTTCGGCGTTCTCATCAGATTGCTACTTGCCTATCTGCGCTGCAGCGTCACTTCTGCCTTCCCGATCACCGGCTCATATGCGACGTACCAACAAGGTGGGACTCCAACTTGCATATGCGAGCAGCAGCAGGCAATAGTGGAGTTTCAGCTTCAGCACTTACCAATATGCCCAGCGTTGATGATGCCATCATCAGCATTAGTATACCACTTATATGCCTTCTGGAAAAAACAATTCAGGCCATGATGGATGAGGTGGTGGCACCGGAGGAAGAGGAGCAGGGCCAATTCACAACGATATCAGGTCTGTGACGTCCACACATGGCTCAGAGGGTGGGTTACTGTCCTAACAGCGGCCAGGTACCCAACTGTACAGCCAAGGGACAGTTTAGGAGGATTATGATGATTATGATGGGAAGGAACAGTCGTGTTCAGAACAGGGTGGCACTCAGATCAGCTCACGGGCATCACTGGAGTGTGGCTGGGGGAATACAGAGTACCCAGACGATACACCTCCCACCGAGGACAACTTGGTGTTGCCTCTGGGCAGCCTGGCACACGAGCCAATACATGCTGCAGTGTCTGTGCAACGACCTCCAAGTTGTCCGTATTGTTACCAGTACAGATTACTGGCTGGCTGCCCAGCTGGATCCAAACTACAAGGACAGCGTTCCATCATTATTTCTGTCACTGGTGCATGAGTGTCAAATGCATGAATACAAGCAGATGCTGAAAGAAAAACTACTGATGGCTTTCCCACCTGACAGTGGGGACTCAGTGGAAGAACAAGGCAGAGGTGGAGGAGGAAATCGCCAATGCAGCTGGGGCACCACCAGCACTTTGGAAGGCAGGGTTAGCATGGACGAAATGTTGCAAAACTTTATGAGCACGCCACAACATACAGCACCACCATGTAATAGGGCCCATATTAGAAGGAGCCAGCATTACAACAACATGGTTGAAGAGTACATGTCTCCACGTACTAACAGATGGGTCTGCCCCATTTAACTTCTGGGTCTCCAAAATTGGACACATAGCTTGAGCTTGCCCTTCATGCCTTGGAGGTGCTGGCCTGCCCTGCAGCAAGTGTCATGTCGGAACGTCTGTTTAGCACGGTATGGGGTGTGATCACAGACAGGCGCATCTGCTTGTCCACCTCCTACGTGGGGAACCTAACATTCCTTAAATTGAGCCCAGGCGTGGATCCCACAGGACTTGTCCATACCTTTGGATGACTAGACAACTATAACAGCCGCACCCAGGCAGTATTCAACTCTATTTGCCATTCATTTCATTTGGGTGCCTCCTCCCAAAATAAAAACCCCAAACAACTGTGTGGGTTGCCTCCTTTTCAGCCTCTTCCTCCACTTGGACCTGCCAATGACGTGTATCTTGTTTGAGCAAGTTAAATGCTGCTGTCAGAGATTGACAGTGGCATTTAACATGTTAACAGCCGCGGGTGCATCACGATTCCACCCATGGCTGTTAGGGCACATGACAGCTGACCTATACGTCATAGGTTGTAAATGAGTTAACCCATATTTGTGGGAGTACTGTGCTTTTAAGTTACTGCGTGTTCTCTGCAACCCTGCCTGTGGGGGTACTGTGCCCTATTGTCTGGGGGGGGGGGATTTTAATCAGCTTCTCTGGGGAAAATGTGAAAACATGCTCTGTGGGTGAAATTTTTAATCAGCTTCTCTGGAGAAAATATGAAAACATGCTTTGTGGGTGAAATTTTTAATCAGCTTCTCTGGGGAAAATGTGAAAACATGCTGTGTGGGTGAAATTTGCTAGCTTCTGGGGCGGTTATGTGGCAACATGCTCTGTGCGTGAAATTTATCGGCTTCTGTAGGGGAAATGTGTACACACGCTCTGTGTGTAAAATTTGTTATCAGCTTCTGTGTGTGAAATGTGGAAACATGCTCTATGGGTGAAATTTATTAGCTTCTGTGGGGGTACTGTGCCCAAAAGCCTCTGTGTACTCTGCAGCCGTGTCTGTACAAGTAATGTGCCTAAAAATAATTTTACTCTACCTTTGTGGCCTGGCCTAATGTTCATTAAAGGATTTAACTACTTATTCCAATTACAGAGCCTCTAAATCGTCATGGATGGCTATTCTGTCTTGCTACATCAACTGCTGACTCAGTTGAGTAGTTAATTTGCTTGACTGCTGCCTTCCTTGGATGTGGTACACGTTTATCAGGCTGCCTCTCTGGAATAGAAACCTGATTCTGCATTACCCATGTGTACTCTGCAACCCTGCCTGTGGGTGGTTTGAGACTGGATGGCTGAGAGTGCCTCCAATTCCTTCACTTGATGTTCCAACCGGTCCCCTCTTAATCATGGTCCCAGTTCTAACAAACAAGAAAATAGAAACGGAGTACAATTCCATTATCCCTAGCTGAAGCATTCACGTGTGGTTGCCTGCTTTGACTACTAATTTTTTAAGGGAAACACTTCGGGCCCCCCAGGACCCTAAGGCAACAGCATTGGGGAGGCGTGCCAAGCCTTGCGGCGGACCGCCAGCAGGATACAGAATCAAACTGCAAGCTTTTTATCTGCGGCTGCTCTACTGTATGCTACTGAAGATAAAATTTGGCTCTGTGGGTGAAATTTGTAAGCTGTTTCTGTAGGGGTACTCTTCCCCATGCTCTGTGGGTGAAATTTTTAGCTGGACTGCCGGTAGCAAGCCTTGCGGCAGACCACCAGCTCGATGGAAGATCATACTACCAGCTTTTTATCAGCAGCATTTGTAATGTACACTACTGGAGCTAAAATTTTGGAACTGTAGGGGAAATGTGATGTGAAATTTTTCAAAAAGATTCTGTGGGGGTAATCTGCCCCATGCTTTGTGGGTGAAATTTTTAAGATTCTGTAGGGGCACTGTGCGCCATGTTCTGTTGGTTAAATTTGTAAGCTGCTTCTGTGGGGGTACTCTGCCCCATGCTCTGTGGGTGATTTTTTTATAAGATTCTGTGGGGGTACTCTGTCCCATGATCTGTGGGTAAAATTTGTAAGCTGCTTCTGTGGGGGTACTCTGCCCCATGGTCTGTGGGTGAAATTTGTAAGCTCTTTTTGTGGGGGTACTCTAGCCCATGCTCTGTGGGTGAAATTTTTAAGAAGATTCTGTGGGGGTACTTTGCCCCATGCTCTCTGGGTAAAATTTGTAATAAGATTCTGTGGGGGTATTCTGCCCTATGCTCTGTGGGTGAAATTTTTAAGAAGATTATGTAGGGGTACTGTGCCCCATAATCTGTGGGTGAAATTTGTACGCTGCTATTGTGCGGGTACTCTGCCCCATGCTCTGTGGGTGAAATTTGTAAGCTCTTTTTGTGGGAGTACTCTGGCCAATGCTCTGTGGGTGAAATTTTTAAGAAGATTCTGTGGGGGTACTCTGTCCCATGCTCTGTGGATGAAATTTGTAATACGATTCTGTGGGGGTATTCTGCCCCATGCTCTGTGGGTAAGATTTGTAAGCTACTAATGTAGGGGTACACTGCCCCATAATGTGGGTGAAACTTGTAAGCTGCTTCTGTAGGGGTTCTCGACCCCATGCTCTGTGGGTGAAATTTTTAACTGGACTGCCAGTGGAAAGCCTCACGGCGACCGCCAGCTCGATTCAAGATACTATCAGCTTTTTGTACGTTACTGGAGGTGAAATTTTGGAGATGTGGGGGAAATGTGAAAACATGCTCTATGGGTGAAATTTTTAATAACATCTGTCGGGGTACTCTGGACCATGCTCTGTGGGTGAAATTTGTAAGCTGCTAATGTAGGGCTACTCTGCCCCATGCTCTGTGGGTGACATTTTTTACAAGATTCTTTAGGGGTACTGTACCCACTGCCCCATGCTCTGGGTGAAATCTGTAAGCATGTATTGTAGGGGTACTCTGCCCCATGCTCCGTGGGTGAAATTTATAAGCTGCTTTTGTGCAGATAATCTGCCCCATGCTCTGTGGGTGAAATTTTTAATTAGACTGGTGGCAGCAGGCCTCAGTCTCTTTGAGGGCACTGTTAAAATCTTTGTTATTCATTTACAGTAGTGTTCAAAATAATAGCAGTACAATATGACTAACCAGATTAATCACTGTTTTTGGTATAAATTATATTACCATATGTCAAACAATTTACCAGTTAGTGCAGTAGATTCTAAGAAAACCAAAAGACTCAGCATTCATGATCTACATGTTTTTGAGTCTGTGTATTTGAATAATTAACTGAAAGGGGATTTGTTCAAAATAATAGCAGTGTGGAGTTCAATTAGTGAGGTCAATCATTCTGTGAAGAAACAGGTGTGAATCAGGTGGCCCTTATTTAAGAGTGAAGCCAGCACATGTTGTACATGCATTTCTCCTTGAAAGCCTGAGAAATAAGGGTCGTACGAGACATTGTTCAGAAGAAAGGCGTATTTTGATTAAAAAGTTGATTGGAGAGGGTAAAACTTATAGAGAAGCACAGACAATGATAGGGTGTTCAGCTAAAATGATCTCCAGTGCTTTAAAATGGAAAGCAAAATCAGAGATACTTGGAAGAAAAAGGATGACTACCATTCGAATGGATCGAAGAATAGCCAGAATAGCAAAGGCTCAACCAATGATCAGCTCCAGGATGATCAAAGACAGTCTCGTTACCTGAAAGTACTGTGACAATTAGAAGACGCCTGTGTGAAGCTAATCTTTTAGCAAGAAGTTCCTGCAAAGTCCCACTGTTAAAAAAAAGATATGTACTGAAGTGGATACAATTTTCCAAAGAACACATCAACTGGCCTAAAGAGAAATAGAGAAACATTTTGTAGACTGATGAAAGTAAAAATGTTCTTTTTGGGCCCAACGGCCGCAGACCGTTCATCAGACGATCCCCAAACTCTGCATACAAGCCACAGTACACTCTGAAGACACTGAAGCATGGTGGTGCAAGCATGATGATATGGGCATGTTTCTATTACTATGGTGCCTGACCTATTTATCGCATACTAGGGATCATGGACCAGTTTGCATATATTAAAATACTTGAAGAGTTCATGTTGCCTTATGCTGAAGAGGATATGCCCTTGAAATTGGTGTTTCAACACGACCCTAAACACACCAGTAAACGAGCAAAATCTTGGTTCCAGTTCAACAAAATTGAGGCTATGGAGTGGCCAGCCCAATCCCCGAACCTTAATCCGATAGACCACTTGTGGGGTGACATCAAAAATTGCCGTTTCTGAGGCAAAGCCAACAAATACCAAACAATTGTGGGATGTAGTCAAAGCATCCTGGGCTGGAATAACAGTTTACAGGTGCCAAAAGTTGGTTGACTCTATGCAACATAAAGTGCCTACAAGTAGTATTCAACCCCCTGCAGATTTAGCTAGTTTGATAAGATGCAAATAAGTTAGTGCCTTCAAACTGCAAACGAGAGTAGGTTTTATGAACAGAAGCATAAATCTTACAAACCAAAAAGTTATGTTGCTCAGTTGAATTTTATTAAATTTTAAACATAAAAGTGTGGGTCAATTATTATACAACCCCTATGTTTAATATTTTGTGGAATAACCCTTGTTTGCAATTACAGCTAATAATCGTCTTTTATAAGACCTGATCAGGCCGGCACAGGTCTGTGGAGTTATCTTGGCCCACTCCTCCATGCAGATCTTCTCCAAGTTATCTAGGTTCTTTGGGTGTCTCATGTGGACTTTATTCTTGAGCTCCTTCCACAAGTTTTCAATTGGGTTAAGGTCAGGAGACTGACTAGGCCACTCCAACACCTTGACTTTTTCCCTATTGAACCAGGCCTTGGTTTTCTTGGCTGTGTGCTTTGGGTCGTTGTCTTGTTGGAAGATGAAATTACGACCCATCTTAAGATCCTTGATGGAGGAGCGGAGGTTCTTGGCCAAAATCTCCAGGTAGGCCGTGCTATCCATCTTCCCATGGATGCGGACCAGATGGCCAGGCCCCTTGGCAGAGAAACAGCCCCACAGCATGGTGCTGCCACCACCATGCTTGACTGTAGGGATGGTATTCTTGGGGTCGTATGCAGTGCCATCCAGTCTCCAAACGTCACGTGTGTGGTTGGCACCAAAGATCTCGATCTTGGTCTCATCAGACCATAGAACCTTGAACCAGTCTGTCTCAGAGTCCTCCAAGTGATCATGAGCAAACTGTAGACGAGCCTTGACATGACGCTTTGAAAGTAAAGGTACCTTACGGGCTCGTCTGGAACGGAGACCATTGCGGTGGAGTACGTTACTTATGGTATTGACTGAAACCAATGTCCCCACTGCCATGAGATCTTCCCGGAGCTCCTTCCTTGTTGTCCTTGGGTTAGCCTTGACTCATCGGACAAGCCTGGCCTCGGCACGGGAGGACACTTTCAAAGGCTGTCCTGGCCGTGGAAGGCTAACAGTAGTTCCATAAGCCTTGCACTTACGGATGATGCTCCCAACAGTGGAGACAGGTAGGCCCAACTCCTTGGAAAGGGTTTTGTACCCCTTGCCAGCCTTGTGACCCTCCACGATCTTGTCTCTGATGGCCTTGGAATGCTCCTTTGTCTTTCCCATGTTGACCATGTCTGAGTGCTGTTCACAAGTTTGGGGAGGGTCTTAAATAGTCAGAAAAGGCTGGCAAAAGAGATCTTTAATCCACACATGTGAAGCTCATTATTCTTGGTGCCTGAACTACTTCTTAATACTTTAGGGGGACCAAACATAATTCTTGTGGTTTGAGGGGTTGAATAATAAATGACACTCTGAATTAACTTTTAACGTTTTAAAAAAACAAAACAAAAAAAAAACAAAACAAAATTTGCTGCAGTGCATTTCCCACTTCCAGGCTGATCTACAGTACAAATGTCACAATGCCAAGTTAATTCCGCATGTGTCAACCAGCTAAATCTGCAGGGGGTTGAATACTACTTGTAGGCACTGTAGATGTGAAGCAGTTCTAAAAAACTGTGGGTATACAATTAAATATTAGGTTAGTGATTCACATAAATGCTAAATCCTCAAAAAAAAAAAAAAAAAAAAAAAAAAAAAGAGTACATATTGTGAGTTTGTAAAGACAAATGCAGACACTGCTATTTTTTAGAACATCCCAATGTTATTTTTTTTATTTTCTCTAAAGTAGTTACAAATTATATACATTTCTCTTCATGTTTTGAATTAGAAAACAGTGTGCAATGTTCCCAATGCATGTAAATAAAATCTAGTATAAAGATTTTGTAAGATTAAATCCAGCTCACCATGAAAGACATCTTGAAGGTGTTCGGAGCCCGGAAACGCCACGTCAAGGCGTGGAGCAATTGAGAAATGAAGATAATCCAGCTCAACAAACTGTGAATAGACTTTTATTCATACAACGTGCATGGTAGAGGACATGATCAGCAGTACAGCTAGTAAATATGTGACATCAACGTGTTTTGGGTGGCAGCCCACCCTTAGTCATGACAAAGTGTTTATCAGTTTCTGGATAATATTATGCAGCATAGAAAGTGGAGCTTGTCTTATCTAAACATCAGTCATCTAGATACAGTATCTAGAAGTTCGCCATTGCCAAGTTTTGCTTATTGCAGCCTTTCAAAGAGAGTACAAAATTTGTTACAAGGGACAACTGTGCCAACAGCAGACAACGATGCAACAAGGCACTGAGGAAGAGCAACTTTCAAAATTATCCCTTGGTCTGTTGATGGCTCGTTGCAATTCCCAATGCT
This sequence comes from Phyllobates terribilis, assembly GCF_046119375.1. Classification (NCBI taxonomy): domain Eukaryota; kingdom Metazoa; phylum Chordata; class Amphibia; order Anura; family Dendrobatidae; genus Phyllobates; species Phyllobates terribilis. The sequence goes on from NW_027362771.1 coordinate 177,447,828, forward strand.
ATTTCACAGACCATACTATATGGGCTTGTGTGTGTGGTGCTCAACGTAATTCAACATTCTAGGGATTCTATTGCTGTGCTGGCCAAAAAAAGTGTTTTTATCACATCTTAAAAAAATAGCCATTGCTTCCATGATTACTAATACCATTATCTGCCTTTTTGATGAATATGAGATTGTTTTCAGTCTTTAGTCTGAATTCTCTTGGATGGTGTCAGCATGATCACGTCCTGCTAGTAATTCTTACAGTACTCTTCTTCATTTATTCACACAAAAAATAATTAGCTTCAATGGCTGAAATTTTCTACCATCATCTCTGTTTTAGTAAACATCACTATTTTAAGATTGTCAAGTGGATGACACACAACAGGAATGGGCACAAAGGCAAAAAAAATTGTAAACTTAAATTAATTGGCTTTTGTGACTACAATTTTGTTTTTCATCATGTTGACCATCATTTTTATGAAAAAAAATTTGGGGCGGGATTAACTAGTGAGTTTTGGTGGGACCCTGCGCATGATCAGGTTCCTAGGTAGGAATGGGCACGCAGGGCAGAAACTGTTATAAAAATATTTCTTGGCATTCTATGACTACAATTTTCTGTATGTTTCTGCTTCACCATCATATTTAGTGACATAATATTTTGTTGGGGCATCAACTGGGGTGAAGTTCCTTTATAGCATATTGTGTAGTAAAAGGCCCCTGTGTGGGGGTGGGCACAAATGTAAAAATTGTTGTTAGCATATTAAAAAAATTGGCATTCGTTGTCTGCAAGTTTTACAAAATTCTCTTTTTTTGGACTTGTGTGAAGTTCTCCAGTAGTATATGAAGGATTAGGTCCAAGTCCAGGAATGGCTAAAAGCCCATAGAAGGCTCTGGTAGTTTCTTTAGTTGTACTCCTTGTATTCACTATGAAATAAATATCCGGAAGCTTAGGAGATGGCTCCTGCACAATGCTATTGGATACTTCAAGAGACGGGAAGGCATCACATCTCTTAAGAGTTTCTGGCTTAACAAACGTTACATTAGTAAAGGTTGATCCTTTTGGTGATGGAGTATCTTTTGCTGGTTCTTTAGCTGCAACATCAAAATTCTACGATGCAAGTACTTCATTCAGAAGTGGCTTTTTTTTTGTCACTAACTGGCTGGAGGAGTCGCACCCTGACACTCTGTTTCCCATCTTCTAAATATGTTAGCCACAGAAAGCACCACCCAAATATGACAGAGCACCCACAGTGTTGTTGCCACAAGAATGGATGACCATCATCAAGTCTAGGATCCTTCGATCATCGGTTATAAAATGTGTGGTCAACTAGGTTTGGTGTGTACCACTGGCACAGGCAAGTGAATTCTTAGTTGGATGCATAGAGGAAATTTCAGTTCCTCTCGTTGACTTACAAGCAGAGACAGAATCGTGTGCCTGATCAAAAAATAAGAGGGATCAATTCTGGACCATTTTTAACTTTATAAAGCAGTCCAAGGAGACCTCAGAGTATTAAGCACGTCTTTTGTGGGCAACTAGGGGCTTTGCAGTATTGCGATTTGTTGCAAATCTAATTTTGTTAGAAAAATTCAATAAGGCTTTCAAATGTCAATAAATTTGATTATCTCTAGTCATAAGTCATCTGTGTTAACTCTTAACTTTAGTCCATCTTCATTATCTGCCTATGCTATAGGGATGGGGTTACTGCAAGTGGTTATTGGGAAGCCCACTGGCCCGTGACTGAAGTCATGTGATGTTATCGTTCTTTAATTCATCCTATCAAACGGAGACAGCTATTTTAGGTGATTAACCCAAAGTTTTCATTTTCACTGAGTTTGGCTAATTTCTAAAAATTTGCAGTGAAATTCCAATTTATACACTCATTTTTTACTTTTTTCTTTACGACTTTTATTGAATGGGTTAATGATTTGAAAGATAGGACTTTTACAGTCATTGCAATACCAAATCTGCTAATTTTTTACTTTTCAGATAGTAAAAAAGGAGTCAATTTGAACTTTATAGACTGATAGGGTACTTGAACCTGCAATTATATACACACAATACAATACTGTTATGGCAATGTCTGAACATTGGATTTTACGACATGGCTAATGGAACAGGGTGGATGCCTCGAGAGAATGGAAGTGATATCTAAACTACAAAATCACTGCTCGACTCTGAAGAGACCCAATGACCTCATTGCAGCCAATTGTAGTTTAGGATGATGAATGTTGTGATCTAATATTGTATCTTCTTGACTTCTTATTCCCTTAGACACAATGTTGACTGAGTCAATGTTCATATACAAAAGGAAGCCATGATATAAGAGAACAGAGGTTACCAGGTGAAAATGATGAAATTGGGCTATTGAGTCAGCTTTAATCTCTTCTTGGACCATGCTGTAAATGTACACTGTTTGAAAATTTTTCACTATAAAAATTTATGTCTGGAATGTCATAGTCGGTGCTAAATCCACACTGTGGGCCCAGTTCATCAAAGTATTCATGCCAAAATATTGCATCTTTTGGCATTTTAACACTAGTTTCTCCCAGCTCTGCCAAAGTGGGTGCAGCTGTGGCTCGACAGCGGCAGTCATTCATGACAAGCTATGGCGTTTCCTACAGCAGAAATCTCACTCCAATTCCTGACTGGACTAAACTTTCTGACATGGGGGACGAAGGCGCATGCCTCTTATTAGACACTTCTGACTTATGAAGAGGCATGGACATCTTCAAGAATAGGGAGCATCTGACTTCAGCATGCCCCCTCATAAAGACCAGCGTGAACAATACCTGTCTTGATGAATTGGGTCCTGTATCTTCACCAGATATCCGCCAAGTCGTAACTTACTTGCACTTGATTATTTTAAACCAATTTCAGAACCCTTAAAAATTCTATCAATGTCTTCTTTTACTAGCTGTCACAATAGCTGGTTTGGTCTTAGAGCTATAAGCTTTCACGTGAGATTTTAAAAATTTTAGCTTTGTCACTAATGGGTTAAACCACACATGCATTATGTGCATTCTAGCTTCCATTGTAGAAACATGATGCTACCCAAGATTTTTCCCAACAGATTAGTTGGTCTATGCAAGAAGGGATGCAGAAGTTAAAATAGTCTAGGTAATTTTGTCCATAAAGGATGATCACTAGATTTCCTTACATTTTATTGTGTATACTTTTCTTGCGTTTAGTTGTATATCTGACACCCATTGACCAATTATTTATCCTCAAGTTAAATACAACCAGTGACAGGTGATTGGATATGATTTATATTGTACTAATTGGTATGGTTGGCGCGATTTATTTTCTCTTTCTGCTGAAAAATTACGTACCTTCCTTATTAAATTAAGGTAACACACCTAGCGCTGGTCCCAGTTACCTATATGTCTCCATACATTCCCTTTGATAGCAGTAGAACAGAATTTATACAGTATTTTTAGCAGTTATTTTAGTTATACCCATGCATTAGAGCCTACATTTTACAACAAATTTATCTGCAAAATAATCCTCTCCAGTTGTATAACATTTACGCATATTCGTACAAGTGCATCTGTGTAAGGCCTGGTTCAGACAAATGTATAAAAAAAATCATCCACGTTACATCCAGAAAACTTGGACGACTTTCATCCATATCATCTGTATCTGTTTAAGTCTATGTGTGATCAGTTTTCATAGACCTACATGATCAAGTAGTTTTCGAGGTTAATAATGCAAATTGTCTCTTGAGAGAGGATGAGGACTTGAACTCTAGTGCCACCTATTGGAAGTAGCAATCCTACAAGTCATTATCGACCCTTTAAGGAGCCTTGAAATATGACTTAAGTCTCCTCATACTGGCGTGCCAGAACGGGCATGTCACTCCCCACAAGGAGAAACCTTACCCCTTAGACCCCAGTCTTAGCCTCTCACTCAGCCAAATCAGATCTCATACTTTGTACTCACGAGGGGCAATACCCCAAAACACCGGGTCTATAAATTGAAATTCAGATTTGGCCTTTATCCCAGGTCATCTTTCAAGGCTCGTTAAAGGGTCAATAATGAATTGTAGGATTGCCACTTCCAATAGGTGGTACTAAAGTTCAAGTCCTCTTCCTCTCTGAAGAGACAATTTGCATATTTAATTTCCCAGAGGAGCATGCAAGGCATTTAAAGGGGTTTTGCCATGAACAAAGTTGATTTTAATCAATACATGTTGGAATAATAATGATTTCCACAATTGGATGTATTTAAATACAATGTTCCTGTGCTGAGATAATCTTATATATGTACCCCTGCTGTGTACTGTGTAATGCCAGTGTCTGACCGTACAGAACATGGTCTGATCATACCACAGCTCCTGGGCAGGGAGGAAGCAAAAGAATATACAGATATTACAGCATGGGATCACAGCTGGTTCTTTTTGTGAAATAAAACATTTCCCCGCAAGTTTTTTAAAAATGTTTTACCTCAAAGAAATAATTATTTGTGATCCCATGCTGTTATGTCTGTATTGTCTTTTGCTTCCTCCCCTGCTCAGGAGCTGTGGTATGATCAGACCATGTTCCTGTACGGTGAGAAGCAACCATTACACAATACACAGCAGGGGCACATTTATAAGATTAAAAAAAAATATTCCTGTGCTAAGATAAACACATCCAATCGTGAAAGTTATTATTATTCCAAGATCAATGGATTAGACTAAACATTGTTCGTGGGAAAACCCCATTAAGCCTCCTCATACTGGCATGCCACACCTGGCATGTCACTCTCCACAAGGAGAAACCTTACCCCTTAGATAGGTTAATCATGGAAATGTATCTGTAAAAATCTGATGCTATATGGATAATCCTTATGAAACCTATTTTTTTGTGTACCTATAGACTTGAATGGCTGAATCTAATCTGTGAATCGGAAGAGAATAGAGCATGCTTGTTTTTTTTCCCTATAAACCAAGTACCTGTGTTAAAAAAAGAAAAAAAAATCAATATCAAATGATTTACACTGGTGAGCGTACAGTTTGATTTTTACTTGGACAGCACAGGTCCACATTGTATGCTCATCAGAACAACCCTTTATTCTTGAATTTGAGCTGAGCGGCTCCGTGCACATGAACATTTTCATCTGTCTTTCCAAGGTGAGGAAGCATGTACATTGCATAATTCAGCTGTGTAATGTACTTATTTTCTCTCCTGTGTCCATCAAAGGTGACTCCGTGCCTGCACATGATGAACATGTAATATATACGCAGTGATATATATCTAGATGCCAAAACCTTATATTACTCTATAACTCAGTTCTGACAGCAAATCTTTTACTTATCTTTAGCGGTTTAGTACCCTACACAATAAGGAAAGCCAACACTTGTGGAGATACGCATGGGGCCATCTATCGCTTCACCTCCTTACTCATGATCCAGTGGATGTACTAAGAGTGCAGCATTTACAAAGCCCGGTGGTTGCGCAACTCTGCGTTTCTTTGATAAACATATCCATTCCTGTAATTTTTGGCCCCTTGTTCAACACTATAATGTGACGTAATCATTGTGGCTGCTGATTGACAGCAGCATTCACTAGTCAGTCAAAACAGACTTCCTCTGACAGAATAGTGAAAAGGTAACTAGTTTTAAGTAACTTTTCAGAATAAGCAAGTTCAGGAAACAAGGAGAAGGGGAAATGATGGGTGCAGGAGACAGGCGAACTAGTGTCTGGTAAGTGGGGAAGGAAGTTGATTTCTCTACATAAATCAATAGTACAAGCCATTAGAATATACTTTGTAATGTATCTCAAAGTTTGTTTGAAGTTCCATTTGAAGACTGCTATTAGCAGACACTTGTTACATGACTGGCAGCAGAGACCGTGCAGAGATCAGGACTGGGCTGAGCTGCAAGGCCGATTCTTTTTATTTTATACGGCTGCTGTGAGCACCGCGTTGGTTAGAATCTCACTATTATGTAAAGTACCTTGCCTGTTACTTCATTACTCTTTACGTTGCAGGAAGCTCAGACAATTTTCTATTTGTCGTTAGTTAATGGTCACAGTATTCAAATATTATGTATAAGAGGCAGGGTATATCTGTTACTGGCGTATTATGACCATTCCTATGGTATAACTTACAGTAAATCATTTTAAAAGTACCCTCAAGGACATGTGGCCTAGTTATTGCTGACCTTCGGAAGTTTGCCATCAGTTTTGCAATTGGGTTTCATTACACATTTTTGACTTTTACAGGTTCTTTGTTTCCTGCACATTCTACTTTAATGGAGTCTGTGGCCATAAATCCGCTGAGGTGAGTTTAGAACACTTCTGTCCATAGAATGGGCACCAGTGGTGGACTATATGACCAGACCAGTCCGTTTGCCTCCTCAAATAGTGAAACCTCCCAAAGGAAAGCTGCTCTTCTATTGTAGGAGACTGACGGACTGGTCTGGTCATATGCTCCTTCTCCAGTAGCCATTATATGGACCGAAGTGCCAGTCAGTGTGTGGAAAGCTGCCCTAATAAGAGAAAGTAAACAAACACTACTTATGTACTCAAGAAGAAAAAAAGAAAAATTATCTCCAAATGGTGTCTAACATCTTTAAAGAAAATATTTTTGTGGAATGCATTGCTGGACTTCTAAGAGCTCGTTAACACGACTGTATTTTCGGTCTGAATGCTGTCTGTGAATAATAAGGCCCACACTCAAAATAATGTTTTTCAATAGGGCAGTGCAGATATGCAATTTTTTACTGAACAAATCTGCGACACCCCATCATTCAAGTCTAGGGATGCACCCCCAAAAAAATATCGAATGCCATACAGACCAACAATATAGCATGCATTTTTTTTATGGATGCATAATTCAGTAGCTTAAGAGACTGTAAATGGTCTTGTAAATGTTGCTGCTGTAAAAAACAGATTGCATACGAACTGCACACAGGTGACAAGCCAGAAAGAGATCCCACTTTTCTGGATGAAAATGTAAACAAATTTTAATATACTCATGTCAACCTACCCTAAGTACGAGTTTGGTAGGACCCACCCACACCATTGTATTAATAGTTTATGCCAAAAATAAAAGCAGATCAGGACAATTTAAAAGGGAATGCATTTGTTAGAAAAAATGTAATTGTTTAAATCACGTTTTTTGCATTATGTACTTTTACACATTTTTGGCAGTGTATTTTTCATTATCTTTATTAAAAAAAAACAAAAATTTGTAATCTTGCAATTTTCAGGCCGGCCAACGGGATATTTTTAGACTCCTACTTCTTGTCCATTCAGGAACAGTTTACATCACTTTTTCTTTCCATTAGGGCAGTCAGACGGCTGATCCAAGATTGGACCGGAATGCTCGGACTGGCCAGTGGCTCTCCCAACCCGAGGGTGATCGCTACATAGAAATATATCAAGATGTTAGGCTCACATTGGGCGAGCCGCCAGCCAGTCCGAGCACTGTGGTCTGATTACATTGTTCTACATATTTTCAAAAGTTGTCAGGTTCAGTTATGAAATGAGTCATTTCTTTATGATTTTAATCTCCCTGAATTAACTTCTGACAAAAACTTTCAGATGGCTCTTGTTTCTATGATATGAAAGAGTTTTACTGCTACATATTATACAGCTGTCTGACTGCGCTCTTATAGGCAGGATTACTATGACAGGTAACACCTCTATACACAACTGATAAAGGATCGACCCCGGTCCCCCTCCCCTCACTGTGACCTTTTCACGTGCACATTACATGCTTCAATACAAGATGGGTTAGAGTCTGTTCATTGTGGCATTCACATGTGAAATTCCTCAAACCAGAAGTTGAGGTCTTTTTACACAGACCGACTGCACAATATGACTGCCGATCACTAAACTGTTTCCAATTGACAGTTGTTTGAATGCCATGGTTTTCGGCACAGCAAGCCCGGTTTATACAGAACAATGCAGTGCCAAGAACTAAGATCTTTTAGATAAATTCTCCAGATAAGAGTGTTTTTGCTCAACAGCCTGTTTACACAGCAGGATAATTGTGAGACCAGCGTTTTTAACAATGCTCTTTTACGATTATCTTGCAGTGTAAATGCCCCATTATGCTACGTTCCCACGGTTAGCTTTTTAGTTTGTTTTTGAAGCTGCGTCTCACAGTTCCAGCAAAGTGGATGGGATTTATAGAAATCATTTGCCCACTGACTGTGCTTATATTTTACTCATTGCACTTATATTCCCATATGGAATCAACGTTTATAGGAGGAGGTAACCCAAATAGCTATACATAACATGAGAATCCCTAACTATCAAGTTCAGGATACCAGAGAATATTTTTACCTAAATAATCTATGAGTAAATGTTTTTAATTTTATCAAGATATTCAATAAACAGAGTGCAACCATGAAACACGAGGATTTTAGACATACACAATAGAATGATTCATGTGGACTAGTTTTCATACATAGTGATCAATTCACTTGAGTAATGGCATCTGGTCTAATTTATTTTATACTGGAAGTACAAGTATACTTAGGCAGAATACACTGTCCAAAATTACCTATACAGAAAACCTATGTTTGTACTAACTGAGTTACACCACTAGGTGGAGGTAAAGTCCTATGTGCAAAGCATGTGCATAATATGTATACAAGCTAGGTTTCACTGCTTGATGGGAGTAAAATTCTCAGTGCCAAGTATATGCATATCCTGTATAGAGCTCAGATCAACACTTCCAATTATGGACAGATGACTACTTACTAGTGAGTTGTCTGTTGTCTACCTCGCTACCCCAATGCTCGTTTCGCCCATTATCTTCATCAGGGGGCGTGATTGCACTCTATGTTTATGTATAAAATATTTTTAATTTTATCAAGATATTCAATAAAAATTAGTTAGGTAAAAATACTCTCTGGTATCCTGAACTTAATAGTTAGGGATTCTCACGTTATTTATATTTTACTTTTGAAAAACTACTTTTCAAAAAAGCACAATGAAAAACCGCAAGTAACACAAATTAAAAAATAGGTGCAGAAACGGTGCATAAATTCTGCAGCGTCAAAGACTCACCCACAAGCTTATCGTAGGAACATAGATTTAGAGTCTAAAAAACTCCCAGTGTCCAGTGTGAAAATTGAAAGATTTCTCATTTTTATTTTAAATTATGTAAATAAAAAAAATTGCCATAAACTAACGCACTACTCCAGTGTGTTTTTTTATTTCAGCACTAGAATGGTGCCACTAAGGAAAGTTCCCTGACCTTAGTAATATACTTACCAGCTATCTTTAGCGCTTCCCGGCACCACTCCGATCCCAATCCACCATCTTGTGACCGCAGATATTAACTGACAGGACGTCAGAGGTAACTGCCGCAAGCTCTTAATTTAAGTCCACGAAAGCCTCGTTCTGGCTTTCAAAGTAACCTCATGCTCGCCCAGCAAGTACTGGAGTAATCTGGCAAGTCACAACTAGGAGAAGATAACCAGCGTGGCACCTAGAAAAAACACTTCAGCTGTGAAATAAAAAAAAAAAAGGCTGGAGTGGTACTTTTCTGATGACAGTCCCTTTAAAAGGGAACCTTTCATGTCCCCAAATGCAATTAACCTTCAGATATAGGGTTAAAATACATGTCAATAGTGCTGCAATGCTGTTTACTGAAAGCATGGCTACTAGGAGAAAATGAATTTATTTCCTCCGAATTCAGTGCCCTCTCACAGCACATAGCAAGTGTTGACTGTACGCACGCCCCGGCACCGACCGCTCGATCTGCACAGTTGCGCCAGAGTCAGCTGTCAAAATGTCAGGGTGTGCTTACAGCCGCCGCTCACTGTGTACTGAGCTATGACTGTAGTCACCCTGGGCTTGCCTTTGACTTCTAGCCAGTGGCTATTCCCAGAAGGAATAAAGTTTATTTTCTCCTGTTAACTGCACTTGCAATAAGGTAGTTGGACAGCACTGTAGCGCTATTAATATGCAGATTAACCATAGATCTGCAGGTTAATAGTGTTTGGGAAAATGACAGGTTCCTTTTAAGTGAACCCATGTTAGATCAGAATAGATTTCTGTGGTGATCAGATAAATTCACTTCAACAGTTTGAAGTTCAAGCTGAATGCCCATAATAATGAAATAATTACAGCCATCTGAATTAAGGCCTAATAAGATCTCATCCAAGTCTTTTTTTGCCAAACTGAACAAGCTCAATTTTTTCCTACCTTGAAATAGAAGATATTCCATCCCACTTTATTAAATGAAATCATACCCACCTCTCAAAAACTCTCCTTTTAAAGCATATAGTCCATATCTGGTCTTACATGGGAACTATAAAGAAGCTATATTAAATTTGGAAAGCAATTTTTATCTAAAGAAAAAAAAAAAAAAAAAAAAGAAGTATGAAACTTATTTTTTTCACAACAGTGTTAAAAAGACTTAATATAGGTTGCAGCCTTATTTCAAATGAGACCATATGCGATTTCCGGAAACGGAGGAGAGCAAGCCTATGAGTACATAGAGTACAAATTTCACAAAGGAGAACCCAAACAAGCAGCATATTTATTTATTTGGTGTTTCCATAGATCATGTCCATGTTAAAAATATATATATTTGTTGGACATATTTTGCAGTAGGCATATTGTTATTCTGAAAGTTTATTTCTAAACAGATTCTATATCAAGGTACAGACACCTGCATACATTGGGTACACTTAAAGACCAGTGTGTCCAGTTAGACTATAAAGGAGCCAAGAAAAACATCTCACTAGTATTAATAGAAGAAAACACAATCAAAGATTCTTATGATCAGACTTCTTAACCAACAGATTACATGTACTGTACACACAATAACCAGCTGATAGCCAAGTATGGAGATTAACATCTCTAAGATTACACACATCATTGAGAAGGTCAAAACGCTGTACATTATTATTCATATGTTCACCCTAATAAAACAAAAAATCCATTAAGTCTTTTGCGGGCAAAGGGGTAAAGAGCTCTAAATCAAAAGGTTTCTACATTGAAAAATTATTTATCAAAACCCAGTCTAATCACAGTTGCGACCATTTTTGTGGAGACACTGAAATTGCACTTGGACAATTAATGTAGCAGTCCTTCGTTTACTTTTATTCCAGTGATGGCCTGTGGTTCACAGTTTGTCGTCAGGCCCCTTTTTGCGAGAGTGTTTATATTTATCGACATATGCTTTTACAAGATTTGCCACTTTAGATGAATCTACTTCTCCACTTTTACTGTGACAAACCTAGAAAAAAGCAAAGAAAATCTTTACGATAAAATGCATGTTCAGTCACAGAACTTCTACCATAGACTAGACATACATAATATAAACTATCAATATCTAACAATGAGAAGGAATATTTATTTAAAGAGTAACTAAACCCTCTTACACATTTCATTGCCCTTGTAATAACAAGCAGATTTGTGGGGTCCAAAGTCTTAAGACCCCTACAGATCACTCTCAACCTCCTATTTTCCTACTCCCAGACTCTCTGTCCACCCAAGAGTTGCACAGCTCAGGAGAAAGGAGAACATAGCTCCTGGCTGAGCATGCAAGCAGAGCGGTGTATGGTTACTGTTAAATGAAATGCATCAGTTTCATAGCCTATGCTTTTTATTGAATCCATCCAGACTGTGTGCACTCAGGCAGGAGATCTATAGGTGTGGGAGATTGAGCGATCCGTGGACGTCTCTGGACTCAGATCGATCTGTTTGTAATTGCAAGGGCAATGAAATATGGAAATGTTAGAAATGTTTAGCTACTCTAACAAATCCTTTATCATAGAAGCTTAATTAGGATACAAAGACATAAATGTTGCTTAATACAAGCCACCAGCAATACAGAATTAACAGATGGATGGAAAGGTTAGAGGGACGGTTGAATTGGAGTTTGACAAGTTCAATTTAAGGTGGTGTTTGCTACCGATTCATACTACCCAAACTGTGGGCTTCACACTTGCAGTGAAGCATATCTGTCTCTGAAGATCTATTCTAGAAGGAAACACCTTAGCAAGTATCTAAGTGAAAGAGTCACTAAATACAGAAATAAGTAATAGACCAAAAATGTATTCAAGAGGCAAACAAGATGCCAATACATGTAAAAAAAATGGATTAAGTTATTGTCCAAGAAAAGACATATCATACCAGACAACTAAAATGTAAAAAAGAAACACAACCAGAAAGTAATTAGGTCTGTAACTACTTTCTGATTGTGATTTTTTAAATATTTGGGTAGAATCATCTTTTGGTTTGCGCAAAATATCATCGTTTTTGGCAGAGAATTATACTAAATAGGATCTGTGAGGCCACAAGCAATGTATTACTGATTATTTCAGTGCATATCTGAAGTGCGTTTTACCTGTACAAACAGGCCATTAAACGGCCACCAAACTGGTTACCGGTCGTTTAACCCCTTCACGACCTATAGATACGTAATAGGTCGTGTCCCGGCATTTGATGCTGGCTTTGGCACTGAGCCTGCATCTTTTCCGGCACATGACAGCTGATTTCATCAGCCGACATGTGCCCCTAACAGCCACAGGTGGAATCACGATTCACCTGCCGCTGTTAACATGTTAAATGTCGCTATCATTCTCTGACAGCGGCATTTAACATGATTGTGCCGGAAGCGCATCACAAACCCTGCCCATAGGTGCCCCTGTCACATGATCGTGGGGTGCCGATGGGTTGGCATGACAACAGAGGGTCTGCAGAAGAACCCCGTGCCTGTCATTGCTGATCTGCTATGAACGCTGGCCCATGGCCGACATTCATAAAAGAGGATTTCTGCTGAAACCTTGCTATGTGTAGCACAACCAGACGATCGCAGCTTCAAGTCTCCTAAGGGGACTATTGAACACGAAAAGTAGAAAGAAAAAAAAAGTTTAAAAATATGTAAAAAAAAAAAAAATGTTCAAATCACCCCCCCTTTTGCCCCATTTAAAATAAAATAAAAAAATACAAATATTTGGTATCGCTGCATTCACAATCGCCCGATCAAAATATAAACTAAGTTAATCCGATCGGTAAACAGCGTAATGAGAAAAAAATCAAAACGCCAGAATTACATTTTTTGTTAGAAGGAACATTGTAATAAAATGCAATAACAGGCAATCAAAACATTGTATCAATAAAAATGTCAGCTCTGCGCGCAAAAAATAAGCCCTCACCCAGCCCCAGATCCTGAAAAATGGAGATGCTATGGGTCTCAGAAATTGTGTGTTTCCTCCCCCACCCCCCTCCATGGGAGGAAAAATGGGAAAAAAAAATGGCTCTGGGAAGAAGGGAAGCAAAAAACTAACACACAGAAAAACGGAAAATCCCAAGGTCACGAAGGGGTTAATGCTGCACATTGCGCAGGGTAAAGGCACCCTTAGGCAGCCATCTGATACTCATCTTACCTTGTCTACAGCTTTCTTCACTATCTCTTTATATTCATCCTTTGTGATATCTTTATTTTGATAGTATGGTCTTATAGCCATTTTAACTTCATGTGCTGCCCGCTCCTGAATTTGAATTTTCTAGGATTAAAAATAGAAGTCATTAAAATAAAAAAACATCCCATCATTGAACAGTTAAGCACAGACATGCTGTACATTTTTTTAGGTTATATTTAACAGCATCTGATCAACTTGGCAACAAATCACAATCCTGTACATATTCTTACACAGGGATTCCAAATCATCCCCAGAAGAGCAAATGGATGAGCATGGGCCACAGCTAGCCAGACACATAGGTTGCATATTACATAGTTAGAGGGTATCCAACTGAATGATAATGATGAGAAACAGTAGTTTAACCTGAACAGGAAACTGCAGCATTTTATTGGTAGGGAGTGGGACCTCCAAGCTACACTGGAAACGGTTAGAAAGGGGGCCAACGATTATCCATGCGATATTAGAGCTGATAATTTTACACAAGATTCTCAAAATACAAGACCCGCACGCATCTTCTGTAAATAAGAGGTACAAAATAAATAAAAATAAGAACAAATCTTTGATACAAAATTTGAGAAATCGCAGTTATGCTTACCTTTTCTTTTTTGGAGCTGTCTGCACTGGCTTCCACTGTCACACTTTCCTTTCGAGTGATATATTTTATAGAAGAAGTATATGAATTCTTGCTGTAACCAGATGTTGCCACACTGGCAGAACGTGGTCCTAGATGAACTCCGACTGTTCCTTGGACTGATGCTGGAGCAGGCAAGAGTGGTGCATTTACATTATTACTTACATAGCTAGCACCAGGATTACCCTGTTTAAAAGTTAACATAATATCAAGGATTAAAATAAATAAAACAAACAAACAAACAAGACACAGTGACTAAACTAAAAACCTACTAATCCTTTCCTGAAATTCCCTGGATAACAGTCTGGGCGCTGACTGTATGTGCAGCTGGCATTCGCTTACAGCAGCTTCAATTAGTTGCAGTTTTACCTCTTAGATTCTGGGGTCAATAGCCAATGGCTAGAATGAGGGGGCATCTGTCACCCATTAGCCCCAATACGATCGCGGGTAGCCAAAAAGTACAACTTAAAGGGAACCTGTCAAGCTTTAACCACCCCCCATCCTCAAACTATTAATATGATTGTGCAGCTTATTAAAATATAGACCAGTGGATCCCTTTAAGACTCCAAAGCACTGCACCATCAGCGATAAATCACATTCTGAAGTTGTGTCTAAGTTCACTGAAGTGTGACAATCCACTTCTAACTTCTCAGCCTCAACTGTATTCCCTACATGCAGCACCCTAACCTAGCTGATTGACAGGTCAGTCGCCGTGTACCAGAGCAAACAACTTGTCAATCAGCCAGGTTAGGGTGCTGTTACATGGGAAATAAAGGGTAAGGCAGTTTCAGACCCCTGTAAACTCCATTTATTTATTTATTTTTTACCCTCCACTTGTCGGACCCATTGGCTACCCGCAATTAATAAATAATCTGGCATTGTCAAGTTCGTAGTATCCCGAACCTTTTGCATCATCGCCTTATTCTGTATGGTGGAAGTCAATTTAATGGAAACCCAACATATAAAAAAAAAGTCAGAACCCCCCCCCCATCACATTGCAACATCACAATGGAATTAAAAAGCAAATCCAAACCTTGTATGTATGCCAAAATGGTATTAACAACTACAGTCTTTCGACAAAAAAACAGCTCAATATATAATAAAATAAATGGTAAGACCTTCATATGACTAGGACAATGGAAAAATTAAGTTATGGCTCTTGGAAAGCAAGGATAGTTATTACAAAAGAAAAAAAAAAGGCCTTGTTGGGAAAGGTTTAATAAGGGGTTGCACCGCTATAACTAGGCTGTTGGAAGCAGCCAAAAGGAGCACTGTGGCTAGATAGTATTTTTGTGCAATTTTTCATAGTGCAATAAAATGCAAGGGCAATGTCATACTAACAAAAAATAATTCCATAGTTAAAAGGGAATCTGTCACCACACTTGACCTATCTAAACTATTAATATGGGCATACAGGCTATAGACTGCAGAGAAAAGTCCTACCTGTATGTCTCATATCAGATGCCTTGTTGTTGAGGAATCATCTTATCACTTTATATAAATGTCCTCTTCCAGGCTCTGGGGACACTACTTGGGAGATAACTCTGCCTCCACAGCTTATTTTACATGAAGGTTCCATTAACAAAGGAATCGATAGAAGTAAACACTAGTATTTTGACAGGACAGTCTGTATGATTTTTGCCTGTTACATGAAGTCATTAAACACTGAATCCTACAGGTCTTGAAGAGGACCGATGCAGTTTTTTTTTCTTTAAAATTTGCCATTTGGTTTTAGAGATATGGGCCTTTTCATTTAGTACAACGTTTTTTCAACTCATGATCATCTAGGTCGGTACGATTACGATGATACAAAACATATACTGTTTTTTTTTTTATTTTCATAGTGGCTTAAAGTAAAAATTATTAGGAAAAAAATAAAACAAATTTTGCTTTGTATCAACGGTTTGAGAACCAGAACTTAACATTTCCATTTTGAGATACATACAAAGTTTTCTTAGTGTGTTATTGCACTTTTTGGAGGAAGTGTGGAAACTGCATTTTTTGTCTTCGTTACAGCATTTGCCTTAAGGGGTAAATAAATTTCGATTTTCATAGATTGGACTTTTACAGACCTCTTTACAGCACGATTTTTTTTTTTTTAATATACATATACACAGTGTTTGATTGTACTGCCCGAACGGATATGCCACTGGAATCTCATGACTTCAATGCAGCTGTCAGATTGACTATTGCATGTAAATTGATAAACAGCAGTGATTGGGCCAACTCTGATTGCAGCTGTGCTGCCTGTATAACATAGCGCGCCCCAAAATGTAATAGTAATTCATGGAACAGAAAAGGGCTAAAAGAGTTGTCCAGTATAGACAACCTAACTTCAAGAAAGGTCACCAATATCAAATCTGAGGGGGCCCAAAAACCAGGCAGTCCAATCAGGAGCAGCTGATCTATTAAAGTAAAGGGAAGCCGAGCTGCAGCAGACAAGAACAGCCACTATCCTATCCTGGATAACCCCTATTAAACTCTTACAATTTCAGTATTCTTGAACTTGCACTGCATCTGCAATTTTCCCACAATGACAAATACATTTTAGTCACAAACATTAAAAAAGTAATAATGCCGCAAGCTGGGAAGCAGTTCTAGCTTAGCATTTTCAGCATTTTTACCAGCGTGCTGTACATAAGACAAAGTAAAATTAAAGGGGATATATCACTCAATATTTGATAAGAAAAACCAGAGACTGATTTTTTTTGCTAATTTCATATTTACTGATTGTAGATACTTTTATTCTATTTGCAGTATGTTATTATTAGGTCGAGCATCTTTACTGAGCTACTGTTGTAACAGAATTTAGAGATATGCTTTACTTTAGCTTACATGAACGACAGGGAAGAGACTGCAGAGTTTTCTACACATGCTCCATGATCTGTGAAGAGGTCACTGAGCAGAGAATGGGAGCAGGTGAGCTGTGAACATCAACTTTAAACTACATCTGTCAGTATTATCAACTCTCCTAAGCAGTCTATATGGGCATGTAGCTCATAGGAAGATGAGTAATATGATACCTTCATATCTAGGATTCAAGGTCTTATTTCTGAGAAATCCAAGTTTTTCTTATATGTAAATGAGCTCTTCCAGGCTATAGGCCGGACACTGATCTGCATGGGAATCTGCCTCCAAAGCTTACTATAAATAAAAGAGGGCATTACTAGTGTAATGGTTTCCTGTGTTACTAATGTGATATGTAATGGCTGCTCTCCTGATCTCACTGCAGAGCTGTGTGTGGTTAGAACTGACACATTTGCAGGTTCCTCTGTGCTTTAGCTTCCACAGGCAATCAGTATAATACAGCAAAGCTGTGAGAGCTGCTGTCACTGTTTGTAAGACGACAAAATTCAGTTCTACTGTACTGTGTTAGTTAGATGTGTCAAACTGGTAAAGTCCCCTTTTATTTAAAACAAGGTCTGGAGGCAGATCAATGTCTTGCCCATAGCCTGGAACAGCTCATTTACATTATAAAAAATACAAACGTTTATCTCTGTAATAGGACATCGGATCGCAGATATCAAGGTATCATTTATTAAACTTCCTATTATTTACATGCCCATATAGACGGCTTAGGAGAGTTGATCCTACTGATAATTTGATGCACACTAAGGCATCAATCTAACAAAACAATAGAAATTGTTAAATCAACTGGAAAACAAAAAGATGAGCCATTATTTTGGTCATGATAGTGCTGCAAAGATCACTCCAAGAGTGATCAATAACCCATTAGTTTATAATTCAGCCTGGCCCAAAACGTAACAGAAATGAAGATAGATGTCAGTGTAAGAAACCTGTAGCACATGAAACATAGTAGCACAAGTATAGATAAATAAAAAGGTACCTGCAGTGGTTTTGCATCTTGCTGTGGAGCAATATAACTGCTCTGCTGGGATGGAGGAGGTGGTGGTGGCGGTGGAGGTAATCCCTGAGGCACACTAGATGGTGCAGACATCTGAACTAGAGGTAGTGTTGGGTGGAGATGAATAGGAAGTTGTGGATGAATATTATAAGGATTGTGTTGGATGTTCACCAAGGGAGGGTGGACACCCACTGAATAGGGGAACATATTCAATGGCTGAGGGGGTGGAGCAATATTCATTGGTTGAGGGGGTGGAGCAATATTCATTGGTTGAGGGGGTGGAGCAATATTCATTGGTTGAGGGGGTGGAGCAATATTCATTGGTTGAGGGGGTGGAGCAATATTCATTGGTTGAGGGGGTGGAGCAATATTCATTGGTTGAGGGGGGGCAGCAACTGGTTGCTGCACAACATTCATTTGAGTCTGCACCATGTTGACAGGGACTGGAGTACTTTCATTTTGTTGACTTGCTTGATCTGTAGTGGCTTGATCTGTTTAAAAAAAAAAAAAAAAAAACAACCTAATTTAAAAACGTATTTCTATAAGTTTATTCATGGAAACCACCTACTTGAAAGTCTACAACCAGACTGAGATATTCAAACCACATACAAAACTAGTCTGTCCATATGGGAAAAAACAAACAAAACTAAACTAAATCAAGACTTTACTAGTGGCACAATCTACTGAACTCTGACTTATCTTACAATTCTTAAAGGGAAATCAAGCTCCACTCCACTGCTCTCTCCCCTTTGAAGGTGAGCGGGGACGATTGACATCATGGCTACAGATATCTGCTGTTTTTTTTGTGCATGAGTATTAGTTATTACATACACATCTTATCTGAGCCCGAAGAAATCTAGACAAGCTATCACCAGCCTTGTTCACCTCATGATACAGAGGTGAGTGGAGACAGATTATAGCTTTAACACTTGATTCTAAAAATTAGGAAATACAAGGCATTTGTCGGGTCTCCACAATGCAGCGAGCTACCGTATCTTCAAATCAAGCATATTTTAACCAAAAATATAATCTATTAAATCAACAAACCTTGATCTTGAGACTCTTCTTGTTTAGGCCATACTCCTTCTTGAGAACCTGTGGTGCTCTTTCCCCGTTTTGAGTAGTAGTTTTGTACATCAGCAGGAAGGGTTTTTCGAACAGCCCAACTTGATGCAGAAGACCAACCAGATCGATCGACAGCTGAGTCAAACATATCTTCATATTTAGGTTTATTTTTGCTTTCCAAAAACCTTGAACATTCTGGCACTGGAATAGCCGAATTTCCTGAGTAGGGCTGTCTATTGTTCCAATTATTCTCTTGTTGGTCTCCAT
This sequence comes from Phyllobates terribilis, assembly GCF_046119375.1. Taxonomy (NCBI): domain Eukaryota; kingdom Metazoa; phylum Chordata; class Amphibia; order Anura; family Dendrobatidae; genus Phyllobates; species Phyllobates terribilis. The sequence continues at coordinate 177,467,014 of NW_027362771.1, forward strand.
AATTAAATCCACCTCTAAAACCCCCTCGACCACGTCCACCACGACTTCTAGGAGAGTTCCAGTCCATGTTTACATTTCTGTTCCATGAATCCCCTGAACCATACTGCCCATCGTCCCAATGGTAACCTCTTCCTCTATTCCCTCCTCTACCTCTGTCACCCCTACTTCTACTCTCTCCCCTTCCCCTAAAATCACCTCTTCCTCTACCTCTGTCTCCTCTTCCTCTGGGATCCCCCCATCCCCGTTCTCCTCCTCCTCTGCCTTCTCCCCTTATCCAGAGATCGCCTCTTCCTCTGCTGTCTGCAGATTTTATCCTTTCTACCACCCAATCAGGGTAATCATTTTTGTTGTCCGGATATGCTTCAGCAGAATCTCTTGCCTCATATTTATCATTTCTGAAATGTTCATGTTTGTCAGGTTCATTTCTTCTATATTTTTCACTTCCCCACGGACTTCTCCAATTTTCATTTGAACGCCGCTCTTTCCATGGTGGGGAACCATAATCTTTTTCACGCCGCTCTTTCCATGGTGGGGAACCACAATCTTTTTCTCGCCGCTCTTTCCATGGTGGGGAACCACAATTTTTTTCTCGCCGCTCTTTCCATGGTGGGGAACCACAATCTTTTTCTCGCCGCTCTTTCCATGGTGGGGAACCACAATCTTTTTCACGCCGCTCTTTCCATGGTGGGGAACCACAATCTTTTTCACGCCGCTCTTTACATGGTGGGGAACCACAATCTTTTTCATTTCTATCAACTGTAACAGTTCTATTTTTGTATCTGGTACGTGATCCAGACCTTGATCGTGATCTGCTTTTAGATCTAGACTGCTTACTTCTAGATCTTGAAAGTCTGTTTCTTGATTGGGAATGTCTGCTCCTAGATCTTGAATGCCTTCTATGGTGTCTGTCTCTGCTCCTCCCTTTCCATTGAGCCCCATGACCACGTTCCCCATCTTTGTCTTTACTGGGTGATCTAGATTTACATTTAATAGGAGAGTCTCTAGCTTTAGAAGGTGACGGGGATCTTGGTCTGTCTTTAACATCATTTTTACTAGGTGACCAGGTTGTTGATGGGGAATGAAATCTAGATTTTCTTGTACGTGATTCTTTTTTGGATGCATCTTCAGTAGGTAATGCTTGCTTTGAAGGAGACACTTTTTTTTCAGCCAAAGTATCGGTTTCAGTTTTAGCAGGTTCAGTAATCTTAACAGATTGCTCAACTTCTGAATCGTTAAGATCACTACACAATGAATCACACTCCATTGCTACTGGTTCATTGTTGTCATCACAGAAAGTCTTCTGATGGTCATTTTTTAAATTTGTTTTTCCATCAGTATCATTTATTTGACCATCCTCTAAAGTAGGACTGCGTAATTCTTCCTTGCATAATATAGTCTCACGAATATCTATAGTATTAGATAATTCCTCAGCAGACTTTGATAATGCCAGTGACTGCTCCGATTGTTCTGTTAATAAAGTAGAGCTTTCTGAACTGTATTGATTGTTTAAGTCAGAAGTCATACTTGTTTTAGCATCTTGGGCCCCAATGCACACTTCCTGGTTTTCTGCCTGCAAGCTTACTTCTAAAACTTTTTCCAGCTCATCTTGTTTGTGCACACTTTTTAAAGACTTATCAGGCCCAAAGTTTTCGATGCTTTCAGGTTTCTGGATACTTTGTTCTTTGTTATCAGGGGATGTTGTGGCACCGTCCAAATCACACTGTTTTACCAACTCGCATGGAAGCATACACTGTGTAGAGCTTGATTCCACACTTTGAAAATGGCTTTCATTTGACTGCAGTTTCACTGGGCTGGGGTGCAAATGATTCTCTGCACTAATCTCAATCTCTTCAGATGTTGGCGAGTCTGGCAAATATTTTATTGGAGACTTTATTTTTGTATGAGATGAAGGCGAAGATGCAGATTCCTCCACATCGCACGGTTCTACTTTATCACATGTCAAAGGTGGCAATTCTGTATCAGAAATGATGTGCTTTTCTGACTGTGGAGAGGAGGAAGACCTGTCTTCATCTGAAACTTTCAGATTCTCAGATAAAGAGGGTTTTGCATCAATGTCCAGCTGACTTTCTGCTGAATTTACACCACTTGTCTCAATTGCAGATTTTTGGAAATCTACATGACTGTCCTCCAAATCAGTCTGACCATTTTTGAAGACTGGTGGAGAGGAGTGTTCTTCATTAAATTGATGCTTATTATGAAAATCAGGACTAGTCGCCCGTTCCTTATCGATAGACTTCACGCTGTTTGCAGATGAGGAATCTAGCAAAACTTTCTCCTCCGAATGTTCAAGAGGAGAGGACATATCTGTATGCTCATAATCTTTTGCAAGGCTATTGTTGGGAGACGGATTAAGTTTATTCAGTTCTGTCTCGGACACATTCTCATCTGACAGTTTACATTTTTTCTCTTGCTCTGCCTCGCTTTCGGAATCATTATCTTTAGATTCAGCTTGATACTGTGTTGCCGAGCAAATTCTTTTTCTAGTCCGAGAGCCCTTCTTAGGAGCTGTTTTTTGTTGTTTCGAAGACTGTTTACCAGAGGGTTCTGATGGGGACGTGTTTGTAGCATTAGTAGTATTATGACCTGATGTATCGTGATCAGAGCTACTGGATTTTGGGGAGCTCTGAAGATTGCTTGTGTCAGATTTGCTATTTCGTGTCGATCTCCGTCTAGTGCTGGATTGTACTGATTTTTTTCTCGTTCCTCTGCTGGTTGATGTGCCAGACGCAGCTTGTTTTTTTTCATTGCCGTCATGTCCACCAGTGTGAGCACACACTCTGGTTAAAGAACCTATAGCCAAATATAAAACAGATGACAATTAAAGGAACACTTACGATAGATACTTGTTATTTTTTTATTTTGTGGCCCTGCTGATGCATGAACAACATCCATTTAGTGGATATAAAAATGAAATTTATTCACAAAGCTAATAAATTTATTGTGTTAAAAAAAAAAAAATTTATATATATATATATATATATATATATATATATATATATATATATATATATATATATATATATATATATATATATATATATATATATATATATATATATATATACACACACATATATACACACAGTGCCTACAAGTAGTATTCAACCCCCTGCAGATTTAGCTGGTTTGATAAGATGCAAATAAGTTAGAGCCTTCAAACTGCAAACGAGAGTAGGTTTTATGAACAGAAGCATAAATCTTACAAACCAAAAAGTTATGTTGCTCAGTTGAATTTTATTAAATTTTAAACATAAAAGTGTGGGTCAATTATTATACAACCCCTATGTTTAATATTTTGTGGAATAACCCTTGTTTGCAATTACAGCTAATAATCGTCTTTTATAAGACCTGATCAGGCCGGCACAGGTCTGTGGAGTTATCTTGGCCCACTCCTCCATGCAGATCTTCTCCAAGTTATCTAGGTTCTTTGGGTGTCTCATGTGGACTTTATTCTTGAGCTCCTTCCACAAGTTTTCAATTGGGTTAAGGTCAGGAGACTGACTAGGCCACTCCAACACCTTGACTTTTTCCCTCTTGAACCAGGCCTTGGTTTTCTTGGCTGTGTGCTTTGGGTCGTTGTGATGAACCTGTAGCCGCCATCTTGGTAATGATAAATCATATCCAGGGATGGCCACACTTCAGCAGCCCCCACCCTTGGGACCTTCTGTTAAAACGTCAACTAGATAGTTTCCCCCCATCCAGGCTCCTGTAAGATAAGAAGCCTACTTAACACTTGAATGCTAGGAGCTTCAAAGACTTCGAGAGGAAACACAGCCAGCAGGGGGGGGTGCTTCGTCTATCTGTACCTGACCATTTGTCCCATAGGACTAGTTTCTTTGTCTGTCACAAGCATGGAGGCATAAGATATAGAAACATGAATAGTACACGCATGTTGCGTGGGATGGGCCAATAAAAAAATATCACGGCGTCCCGGAGCCATTGCGCACACAAGCCTCCGCGGTAGACGTTTGTACGTGCTCTGGAAGCCAAGATATAGCGCGGAGCCATTCCTGAGGACCGTATGGTATCATAATTGATATCAAAAGGTCGGTTACGGCGGCCCGAATCCATGGGAACCCCTGGGGGTATCATGAGACCATCCCAGAAGAAGTTATTGGGTTCCATAGAATTTGGGCTTCTGATCGAAGTTAGACCTGAGGGTGGAGACTGAGCCAGCTGACCTCACCAGCAGTGGGCGGGACGGGGCAGGTAAGATAGCAGGACAGACAAGAGACAAGTCAGTCTTGACCCAAGAGTGGTGTGCTGAACATCTGAGCACCAGCTGAGGCCACCAAGGGGAGGAGCAGTTTGACCATGCGGTGGTAGGCCTCAGCCTGTAACAAAGAACCGTGCCTGCGACCGCAGAATCCTCTCCCTGCGTCACAAGAAAATCAAGAAACCGGTAACTGATATGCTGTGGTGATTCTGTGTGTTGTATTCCATTGTTGTATAGTTTAGCCTGACCTTATACCTGTGTATATTTAGTTGTATATCGTGTATCTAGTGTATTATTATAATCAATTACCTCAAGTAATTGTGGGCCTGCCTGTTATTCTGCATAACGAACGCACGTCCGTGTGAGCTCGGCTCAAGCCAAAAACGCTACCCAGGGTTGGTTCCTGACCCGATATAGGCCCATTCACGGACTGGGCGTATATCTAAAATAGGGACTGGTGGCAGCATACCAACTGGGGATTGGGGAAGGCTGGTAGTGACGGTCGGAGGTTCAGATATATATATTCCTGGCGCGGCCAAGGAAGATATATATACCGCCCTCACTACAGAGGGCCCCGATACCCAGTAGGTTACAGGACAGTCTCCCTGGCGACCGCTTATCCTAGGTGCAGTTCCTTGCCTGACCTGAGGCTAAGAGGGCGCTAGCGAGTTGTGCTGTGTAGTGACGTTACGGTTTAGTGACGTTGAAGGGATAACACACTACCGTGTTCCCTGCGCTGGTTGCAGCTTCCTGGCACTACTTTCTCTAGGTGCAGTACCTTGACTGACCTGAGAGGTAAGGGGGCGCCAGAGAGCTGCACCCACCGGCCGGCTTTCATCACATTGGTGGCAGAGCGGTGGGATTGCAGAATAATAGTGTTGTGGGACCCCTACTCCCAGGCACTAAAGACTGCCAGTGGTAACTTCCACTGCTGGAGTCTTAAGGTCAGCCCAACGTTAGACGGTCAGGCTAAAAGTATAACAAGGTGTGTGCAAACTCAGGGTTGCAGCGGTGTCGGTTACCAAGATGGCAGACGGCACCAGGAGCAAGACCCTGCAGGAGGCTAATGCTACGGTCCGTGTGGCAGGAGGGGAGGACATTGTTACTCATGGCGAGGAGGAGTCCAGCCCGGGCACCTCAGGGAGCCAGTCCCCAGTATACGGTCCCGCAGTGGGCTGCCCACCACCTACCCAGCCCAGCCTGTCCAGATCACAAGCCCTTTTACAAGCGGCTATGGCAAGTCTCCAGTCTCATCGCGATGCCGTCTACAAAACCCTCCTGGCAGCATCAGAGAAGGCAGCGGAGGAGGAGCGCGAAGCTGCAGAGCGCCGGGAGGCTGCGGAGCGTGAAGCTGCAGAGCGCCGGGAGGCTGCGGAGCGTGCAGAGCGAGCTGCGGAGCGCCAGCACCAACTGGACCTGGCCCAGCGGGGGCTTCCGCTAGAGCAACCAACCCATCAGGAGACCAAGTCGTCCAAAGTCCGAGCTGAGGACTTCCCTCTACTGGAGAAGGATGGGGACCTGGACTCCTTTCTGGTGGCATTTGAACGGACCTGTCTTCAGCACCATCTGGCCCGGGATCAGTGGGCCAGATACCTGACCCCCCGTTTGAGGAGTAAGTCCCTGGATGCCTTGGGGGACTTACCTGCCGGGGAGGTACAGAACTACGACTGCATCAAGCGGGCCCTGATCCGGCAGTACAACCTCACTCCCGAGTCGTACCGCCAGAAGTTCCGGAGCCTGCTGCGTGGCCCCAAGGACACCTGGACCGATCATATGCGGGCGCTGTTGAGAGCCGCAGAGCACTGGACCTCGGGTCTAGCGCTTACTACCCGCCAGGAGGTCCAGGAACTGTTCGTCACGGAGCAGTTCTTGTGGAACTGCCCAGAGGACCTCCGACAGTTCCTCCGTGACCGAAAACCAACAGGGGCTTCTGCTACAGCCGCCCTGGCAGACGAGTATGCCAATAACAGGGCGCCTGAGCTGAAGAAGTCTGCCAGCAGCACCTGGAGAGGGGGTAAGCCCAGTCATGCCCCTGTTTCCCCGGCCCCTAGAACACAAGGGGTGTATCCCCCTGTTGCCCTCTCCAGGCAAGGACCAGACGTAAGACGTTGTCATCTATGCAACAAACCAGGACACTTTAGGGCTGAGTGTCCCCAGCGCCAAAAGACCCCATCCCAGTCCCAGAGAGCGCCCAATGTTTTGTGTGTGGGAGGGGGTGGTGGTAGGTCCCTGGACAACATCCAACCCGTCACCATAGGCCGTTCTGCGGTCATGGGACTGCGGGACACGGGCGCTGAACGAACACTGGTACGGCCTGAGGTGGTGTCCCCCCAGGACTTGGTACCAGGAAAGACTCTTTCCGTCTCCGGGGTTGGAGGCGTGGAGCCGGCACTTCCCGTTGCCATGGTGTATTTGGACTGGGGTGCCGGAAGGGGGATGCGGGAGGTGGGAGTAACGCCAAATATTCCCGCAAATGTTTTATTAGGGACCGACTTGGGGCGTCTAGTATCGCAGTATGTACCCTCTGAACCCCCAAGTTCGGCCCCCCAAGAGTGTATTGATTTGTCTGCTGCTAATGCCAACCATGTTGTATGTAGTGTGTGTCCTGCTGAGGAGGAGGGAGTGAAACCTGAGGGTAACACCTGCACAGACACAACACAAACAGGGTTAGTGAAAGCAGGTGGGGAGTGTGGGGATGCCCGCAGAGGTGCTCAGCCGGCGTGCCGTGACCTCTTGTCCTCCGGTGAGGGAGGGGGCGGGCAGGATTCTGTAGAGGGAAGCTCAGGGATGGAGAGGGGGGCAGCTACCGGCAGTGTAGGGCTCCCAGGGGTATCCAGGCTGCTGAGTATAGGCCCACTGCAGGGGGAGGAACAGGCCATGGGAGGTGGGGGTGTCCCAAGAGAGGAGCCGCCAGGTAAGACCCCAGGGCAGGAGTTCCCCACATCCGAGATGTCCAAAGGCCTAGGAAGCCTGCCTGATCGGGCGGCTTGGTCAGAAACAGAGGGGAAGCAGGCACTACCCACGGTCACAGCGGTCATAGCCGCTGTCACCAGGAGTGGGAGCGCCGGAGCCCAAGGAGCCTTGCAGAGGTCCGACGGCTTCCCCACTTCTGACCAAGTGTCTGCCGGGTCAGACAGCGGCCAGGTGACATGCCCGGAGGGGCTGACAGAGGATGTGGCAGTTTCGTCGATTCTGGCCACATCAAGTCAGGAATTTCAGGCTGCGTTGGAAGCAGACGACAGCCTGAAAGCTCTCAAGGAACAGGCGGCACAGCCTCCCATGGAGTCAGACTGCGAGCGGGTGGTCTGGGACCAGGGACGGCTGTACCGGGTAACGGTCCAGCAGGGTTCACCGGAGGCGTGGCCCAGGGACCGACAGTTAGTGGTACCCTATCCGTTCAGGGCGGAATTGTTGCGGATCGCACACGAGATTCCGATGGCCGGACACCTAGGGATCGCTAAAACCAAGGCCAGGATAGCTCAGCATTTCTACTGGCCTGGGATGGGAGCCGCGGTGGGTGCCTACTGCCGTTCGTGTGACACCTGTCAGAGGGTGGGGAAGGCGGGGCCGCGCCCCAAAGCCCCACTGGTAACTCTGCCAATCATCGAAGAGCCTTTCTCGAGGGTTGCTGTGGATCTTATTGGACCTCTGTCCACTCCCAGCCACTCCGGGAAATGCTTCATACTCACGGTAGTGGACTATGCCACCCGGTACCCGGAAGCGGTAGCTTTGTCGTCCATTCGGGCCGACAAGGTGGCTACCGCCTTACTGGAGATCTTCTCCAGAGTGGGTTTCCCCCAAGAAATGCTCACCGACCGAGGGACCCAGTTCATGTCGCGGCTGATGGAGTCCCTCTGTAAGCAAATGCAGGTGCAACATCTGGTGGCCAGCCCGTATCACCCACAGACTAATGGCCTGTGTGAGCGGTTCAATGGCACCTTAAAGCAGATGCTTAAGATGTTGGTCGACTCCCACGGGAGAGACTGGGAGCGTTACCTCCCACACCTCCTATTTGCTTACCGGGAGGTTCCGCAGGCCTCAACGGGGTTCTCCCCCTTTGAGCTCCTGTACGGGCGACGGGTACGGGGCCCCCTGGCTCTGGTGAAGGAAGCATGGGAAGGGGATTTGGCCACCCCCGAGGTGTCGGTCATCGAGTATGTCGTGCGCCACCGGGACAGGATGATGGCCTTGGCAAAGCTGGTGCAGGACAATATGGCCCAGGCCCAGGCCGACCAGAAGCGGTGGTACGACCAGAATGCTTGTGAGAGGACCTACCAGGTGGGTCAAAAGGTGTGGGTACTGGTCCCCGTACCACAGAACAAGCTTCAGGCAGCCTGGGAAGGTCCCTACTTCGTGCACCAGAAACTCAATGCCGTCACCTATCTGGTCACCCTGGATCACGCCCGTGGAAGGAGGAAGGCCTTCCACGTGAACATGATGAAGGCTCATCATGAGCGGGAAGCGACTGCCCACCCAGTGTGCAACCTTCCCGAGGAAGGAGAGGTAGAAACCCTCCTGGATCTGCTCACCCAAGCCAAGGCGGGTGGGTCCATCGAGGATGTGGGGGTTGGCCACCAGCTCACGGAGGACCAACGGTCCCAGCTGGGGACCACCCTGCACCCCTTCCGGGGGCTGTTCAGCAGCCTGCCCGGAAGGACTGAGATGGCTGTCCACGACGTGGACACTGGCGATCACCCGCCGATCCGGCGTTCAGCATATCGGGTCTCTTTCGAGGTGCAGGGAAACATGCGCCAAGAGATAGACGAGATGCTGAAGCTGGGGGTGATCCAGGCATCCAGCAGCGCGTGGGCCTCGCCTGTAGTCCTCGTACCAAAGAAGGACCGAACTACACGGTTCTGCGTGGACTACCGGGGGCTCAACGCTGTAACGGCCACCGATGCGTTCCCCATACCACGCATCGATGACCTGCTCGATCGGATGGCCGGGGCTAAGTACCTGACCATCATGGATCTGAGCCGGGGGTACTGGCAGATTCCTCTGACCCCCGCGGCAAGGGAACGCTCTGCCTTTATCACCCCTTTTGGACTGTACGAGTCCACAGTGATGCCATTCGGCATGAAGAATGCCCCTGCCACTTTTCAGCGGATGGTCAATACGCTGCTTGAGGGACTTGAAGGGTACGCGGCTGCGTACTTGGACGATATTGCAGTCTTCAGTCCCACTTGGGAGGATCACCTAGAGCACCTGCGGCAGGTGCTCGGTCGGATCCACCGGGCAGGCTTGACCATCAAGCCGGAAAAGTGCCAGCTGGGCATGAGTGAGGTCCTCTACCTGGGTCACCGGGTAGGCGGGGGGGTTCTGAAGCCAGAACCGGGGAAAGTGGATGCCATCGCATCCTGGCCCACTCCTAGGACCAAAAAGCAGGTGATGTCCTTCTTGGGGACCGCCGGGTACTATAGGAGGTTCGTCCCACACTATAGCACCCTGGCCAAGCCCCTGACGGACCTCACCAAGAAGAAGCTGCCCGTCGCAGTCGACTGGACAGTCGCCTGCGAGACAGCTTTCGGGGCACTCAAGGCCGCCCTAAGTAGCTCCCCTGTACTGCAAGCTGCCGACTTCGACCGGCCGTTTGTGGTACAGACCGACGCCAGTGACTTTGGCCTCGGTGCTGTGCTAAGTCAGGTCAACACGACAGGCCAGGAACATCCTGTCTTGTACCTGAGCAGGAAGCTACTGCCCCGGGAGGTGGCTTACTCCACGGTGGAAAAAGAATGCCTGGCAATTGTATGGGCCCTGCAGCGTCTGCAGCCCTACTTGTACGGGAGCCATTTCACCGTGGAGACGGACCACAACCCCCTCAGCTGGTTACACACGGTCTCTGGGTCGAATGGCAGGTTGCTACGCTGGAGCCTCGCTCTCCAGCAGTACCACTTCTCCATTCGCCACAGAAGAGGCCGTGACCACGGTAACGCTGACGGGTTATCCCGGCAAGGGGAGGGTGCAGAAGGACGCACGGGGGAACACAGGAATGTGCTACCCCCTCGCGCCCTCGTATAGGGGGAGGTGTGATGAACCTGTAGCCGCCATCTTGGTAATGATAAATCATATCCAGGGATGGCCACACTTCAGCAGCCCCCACCCTTGGGACCTTCTGTTAAAACGTCAACTAGATAGTTTCCCCCCATCCAGGCTCCTGTAAGATAAGAAGCCTACTTAACACTTGAATGCTAGGAGCTTCAAAGACTTCGAGAGGAAACACAGCCAGCAGGGGGGGGTGCTTCGTCTATCTGTACCTGACCATTTGTCCCATAGGACTAGTTTCTTTGTCTGTCACAAGCATGGAGGCATAAGATATAGAAACATGAATAGTACACGCATGTTGCGTGGGATGGGCCAATAAAAAAATATCACGGCGTCCCGGAGCCATTGCGCACACAAGCCTCCGCGGTAGACGTTTGTACGTGCTCTGGAAGCCAAGATATAGCGCGGAGCCATTCCTGAGGACCGTATGGTATCATAATTGATATCAAAAGGTCGGTTACGGCGGCCCGAATCCATGGGAACCCCTGGGGGTATCATGAGACCATCCCAGAAGAAGTTATTGGGTTCCATAGAATTTGGGCTTCTGATCGAAGTTAGACCTGAGGGTGGAGACTGAGCCAGCTGACCTCACCAGCAGTGGGCGGGACGGGGCAGGTAAGATAGCAGGACAGACAAGAGACAAGTCAGTCTTGACCCAAGAGTGGTGTGCTGAACATCTGAGCACCAGCTGAGGCCACCAAGGGGAGGAGCAGTTTGACCATGCGGTGGTAGGCCTCAGCCTGTAACAAAGAACCGTGCCTGCGACCGCAGAATCCTCTCCCTGCGTCACAAGAAAATCAAGAAACCGGTAACTGATATGCTGTGGTGATTCTGTGTGTTGTATTCCATTGTTGTATAGTTTAGCCTGACCTTATACCTGTGTATATTTAGTTGTATATCGTGTATCTAGTGTATTATTATAATCAATTACCTCAAGTAATTGTGGGCCTGCCTGTTATTCTGCATAACGAACGCACGTCCGTGTGAGCTCGGCTCAAGCCAAAAACGCTACCCAGGGTTGGTTCCTGACCCGATATAGGCCCATTCACGGACTGGGCGTATATCTAAAATAGGGACTGGTGGCAGCATACCAACTGGGGATTGGGGAAGGCTGGTAGTGACGGTCGGAGGTTCAGATATATATATTCCTGGCGCGGCCAAGGAAGATATATATACCGCCCTCACTACAGAGGGCCCCGATACCCAGTAGGTTACAGGACAGTCTCCCTGGCGACCGCTTATCCTAGGTGCAGTTCCTTGCCTGACCTGAGGCTAAGAGGGCGCTAGCGAGTTGTGCTGTGTAGTGACGTTACGGTTTAGTGACGTTGAAGGGATAACACACTACCGTGTTCCCTGCGCTGGTTGCAGCTTCCTGGCACTACTTTCTCTAGGTGCAGTACCTTGACTGACCTGAGAGGTAAGGGGGCGCCAGAGAGCTGCACCCACCGGCCGGCTTTCATCACATTGGTGGCAGAGCGGTGGGATTGCAGAATAATAGTGTTGTGGGACCCCTACTCCCAGGCACTAAAGACTGCCAGTGGTAACTTCCACTGCTGGAGTCTTAAGGTCAGCCCAACGTTAGACGGTCAGGCTAAAAGTATAACAAGGTGTGTGCAAACTCAGGGTTGCAGCGGTGTCGGTTACCAAGATGGCAGACGGCATCAGGAGCAAGACCCTGCAGGAGGCTAATGCTACGGTCCGTGTGGCAGGAGGGGAGGACATTGTTACTCATGGCGAGGAGGAGTCCAGCCCGGGCACCTCAGGGAGCCAGTCCCCAGTATACGGTCCCGCAGTGGGCTGCCCACCACCTACCCAGCCCAGCCTGTCCAGATCACAAGCCCTTTTACAAGCGGCTATGGCAAGTCTCCAGTCTCATCGCGATGCCGTCTACAAAACCCTCCTGGCAGCATCAGAGAAGGCAGCGGAGGAGGAGCGCGAAGCTGCAGAGCGCCGGGAGGCTGCGGAGCGTGAAGCTGCAGAGCGCCGGGAGGCTGCGGAGCGTGCAGAGCGAGCTGCGGAGCGCCAGCACCAACTGGACCTGGCCCAGCGGGGGCTTCCGCTAGAGCAACCAACCCATCAGGAGACCAAGTCGTCCAAAGTCCGAGCTGAGGACTTCCCTCTACTGGAGAAGGATGGGGACCTGGACTCCTTTCTGGTGGCATTTGAACGGACCTGTCTTCAGCACCATCTGGCCCGGGATCAGTGGGCCAGATACCTGACCCCCCGTTTGAGGAGTAAGTCCCTGGATGCCTTGGGGGACTTACCTGCCGGGGAGGTACAGAACTACGACTGCATCAAGCGGGCCCTGATCCGGCAGTACAACCTCACTCCCGAGTCGTACCGCCAGAAGTTCCGGAGCCTGCTGCGTGGCCCCAAGGACACCTGGACCGATCATATGCGGGCGCTGTTGAGAGCCGCAGAGCACTGGACCTCGGGTCTAGCGCTTACTACCCGCCAGGAGGTCCAGGAACTGTTCGTCACGGAGCAGTTCTTGTGGAACTGCCCAGAGGACCTCCGACAGTTCCTCCGTGACCGAAAACCAACAGGGGCTTCTGCTACAGCCGCCCTGGCAGACGAGTATGCCAATAACAGGGCGCCTGAGCTGAAGAAGTCTGCCAGCAGCACCTGGAGAGGGGGTAAGCCCAGTCATGCCCCTGTTTCCCCGGCCCCTAGAACACAAGGGGTGTATCCCCCTGTTGCCCTCTCCAGGCAAGGACCAGACGTAAGACGTTGTCATCTATGCAACAAACCAGGACACTTTAGGGCTGAGTGTCCCCAGCGCCAAAAGACCCCATCCCAGTCCCAGAGAGCGCCCAATGTTTTGTGTGTGGGAGGGGGTGGTGGTAGGTCCCTGGACAACATCCAACCCGTCACCATAGGCCGTTCTGCGGTCATGGGACTGCGGGACACGGGCGCTGAACGAACACTGGTACGGCCTGAGGTGGTGTCCCCCCAGGACTTGGTACCAGGAAAGACTCTTTCCGTCTCCGGGGTTGGAGGCGTGGAGCCGGCACTTCCCGTTGCCATGGTGTATTTGGACTGGGGTGCCGGAAGGGGGATGCGGGAGGTGGGAGTAACGCCAAATATTCCCGCAAATGTTTTATTAGGGACCGACTTGGGGCGTCTAGTATCGCAGTATGTACCCTCTGAACCCCCAAGTTCGGCCCCCCAAGAGTGTATTGATTTGTCTGCTGCTAATGCCAACCATGTTGTATGTAGTGTGTGTCCTGCTGAGGAGGAGGGAGTGAAACCTGAGGGTAACACCTGCACAGACACAACACAAACAGGGTTAGTGAAAGCAGGTGGGGAGTGTGGGGATGCCCGCAGAGGTGCTCAGCCGGCGTGCCGTGACCTCTTGTCCTCCGGTGAGGGAGGGGGCGGGCAGGATTCTGTAGAGGGAAGCTCAGGGATGGAGAGGGGGGCAGCTACCGGCAGTGTAGGGCTCCCAGGGGTATCCAGGCTGCTGAGTATAGGCCCACTGCAGGGGGAGGAACAGGCCATGGGAGGTGGGGGTGTCCCAAGAGAGGAGCCGCCAGGTAAGACCCCAGGGCAGGAGTTCCCCACATCCGAGATGTCCAAAGGCCTAGGAAGCCTGCCTGATCGGGCGGCTTGGTCAGAAACAGAGGGGAAGCAGGCACTACCCACGGTCACAGCGGTCATAGCCGCTGTCACCAGGAGTGGGAGCGCCGGAGCCCAAGGAGCCTTGCAGAGGTCCGACGGCTTCCCCACTTCTGACCAAGTGTCTGCCGGGTCAGACAGCGGCCAGGTGACATGCCCGGAGGGGCTGACAGAGGATGTGGCAGTTTCGTCGATTCTGGCCACATCAAGTCAGGAATTTCAGGCTGCGTTGGAAGCAGACGACAGCCTGAAAGCTCTCAAGGAACAGGCGGCACAGCCTCCCATGGAGTCAGACTGCGAGCGGGTGGTCTGGGACCAGGGACGGCTGTACCGGGTAACGGTCCAGCAGGGTTCACCGGAGGCGTGGCCCAGGGACCGACAGTTAGTGGTACCCTATCCGTTCAGGGCGGAATTGTTGCGGATCGCACACGAGATTCCGATGGCCGGACACCTAGGGATCGCTAAAACCAAGGCCAGGATAGCTCAGCATTTCTACTGGCCTGGGATGGGAGCCGCGGTGGGTGCCTACTGCCGTTCGTGTGACACCTGTCAGAGGGTGGGGAAGGCGGGGCCGCGCCCCAAAGCCCCACTGGTAACTCTGCCAATCATCGAAGAGCCTTTCTCGAGGGTTGCTGTGGATCTTATTGGACCTCTGTCCACTCCCAGCCACTCCGGGAAATGCTTCATACTCACGGTAGTGGACTATGCCACCCGGTACCCGGAAGCGGTAGCTTTGTCGTCCATTCGGGCCGACAAGGTGGCTACCGCCTTACTGGAGATCTTCTCCAGAGTGGGTTTCCCCCAAGAAATGCTCACCGACCGAGGGACCCAGTTCATGTCGCGGCTGATGGAGTCCCTCTGTAAGCAAATGCAGGTGCAACATCTGGTGGCCAGCCCGTATCACCCACAGACTAATGGCCTGTGTGAGCGGTTCAATGGCACCTTAAAGCAGATGCTTAAGATGTTGGTCGACTCCCACGGGAGAGACTGGGAGCGTTACCTCCCACACCTCCTATTTGCTTACCGGGAGGTTCCGCAGGCCTCAACGGGGTTCTCCCCCTTTGAGCTCCTGTACGGGCGACGGGTACGGGGCCCCCTGGCTCTGGTGAAGGAAGCATGGGAAGGGGATTTGGCCACCCCCGAGGTGTCGGTCATCGAGTATGTCGTGCGCCACCGGGACAGGATGATGGCCTTGGCAAAGCTGGTGCAGGACAATATGGCCCAGGCCCAGGCCGACCAGAAGCGGTGGTACGACCAGAATGCTTGTGAGAGGACCTACCAGGTGGGTCAAAAGGTGTGGGTACTGGTCCCCGTACCACAGAACAAGCTTCAGGCAGCCTGGGAAGGTCCCTACTTCGTGCACCAGAAACTCAATGCCGTCACCTATCTGGTCACCCTGGATCACGCCCGTGGAAGGAGGAAGGCCTTCCACGTGAACATGATGAAGGCTCATCATGAGCGGGAAGCGACTGCCCACCCAGTGTGCAACCTTCCCGAGGAAGGAGAGGTAGAAACCCTCCTGGATCTGCTCACCCAAGCCAAGGCGGGTGGGTCCATCGAGGATGTGGGGGTTGGCCACCAGCTCACGGAGGACCAACGGTCCCAGCTGGGGACCACCCTGCACCCCTTCCGGGGGCTGTTCAGCAGCCTGCCCGGAAGGACTGAGATGGCTGTCCACGACGTGGACACTGGCGATCACCCGCCGATCCGGCGTTCAGCATATCGGGTCTCTTTCGAGGTGCAGGGAAACATGCGCCAAGAGATAGACGAGATGCTGAAGCTGGGGGTGATCCAGGCATCCAGCAGCGCGTGGGCCTCGCCTGTAGTCCTCGTACCAAAGAAGGACCGAACTACACGGTTCTGCGTGGACTACCGGGGGCTCAACGCTGTAACGGCCACCGATGCGTTCCCCATACCACGCATCGATGACCTGCTCGATCGGATGGCCGGGGCTAAGTACCTGACCATCATGGATCTGAGCCGGGGGTACTGGCAGATTCCTCTGACCCCCGCGGCAAGGGAACGCTCTGCCTTTATCACCCCTTTTGGACTGTACGAGTCCACAGTGATGCCATTCGGCATGAAGAATGCCCCTGCCACTTTTCAGCGGATGGTCAATACGCTGCTTGAGGGACTTGAAGGGTACGCGGCTGCGTACTTGGACGATATTGCAGTCTTCAGTCCCACTTGGGAGGATCACCTAGAGCACCTGCGGCAGGTGCTCGGTCGGATCCACCGGGCAGGCTTGACCATCAAGCCGGAAAAGTGCCAGCTGGGCATGAGTGAGGTCCTCTACCTGGGTCACCGGGTAGGCGGGGGGGTTCTGAAGCCAGAACCGGGGAAAGTGGATGCCATCGCATCCTGGCCCACTCCTAGGACCAAAAAGCAGGTGATGTCCTTCTTGGGGACCGCCGGGTACTATAGGAGGTTCGTCCCACACTATAGCACCCTGGCCAAGCCCCTGACGGACCTCACCAAGAAGAAGCTGCCCGTCGCAGTCGACTGGACAGTCGCCTGCGAGACAGCTTTCGGGGCACTCAAGGCCGCCCTAAGTAGCTCCCCTGTACTGCAAGCTGCCGACTTCGACCGGCCGTTTGTGGTACAGACCGACGCCAGTGACTTTGGCCTCGGTGCTGTGCTAAGTCAGGTCAACACGACAGGCCAGGAACATCCTGTCTTGTACCTGAGCAGGAAGCTACTGCCCCGGGAGGTGGCTTACTCCACGGTGGAAAAAGAATGCCTGGCAATTGTATGGGCCCTGCAGCGTCTGCAGCCCTACTTGTACGGGAGCCATTTCACCGTGGAGACGGACCACAACCCCCTCAGCTGGTTACACACGGTCTCTGGGTCGAATGGCAGGTTGCTACGCTGGAGCCTCGCTCTCCAGCAGTACCACTTCTCCATTCGCCACAGAAGAGGCCGTGACCACGGTAACGCTGACGGGTTATCCCGGCAAGGGGAGGGTGCAGAAGGACGCACGGGGGAACACAGGAATGTGCTACCCCCTCGCGCCCTCGTATAGGGGGAGGTGTGATGAACCTGTAGCCGCCATCTTGGTAATGATAAATCATATC
This sequence comes from Phyllobates terribilis, assembly GCF_046119375.1. Lineage (NCBI taxonomy): Eukaryota > Metazoa > Chordata > Amphibia > Anura > Dendrobatidae > Phyllobates > Phyllobates terribilis. Next base: position 177,483,985 of record NW_027362771.1, read on the forward strand.
CAGGGATGGCCACACTTCAGCAGCCCCCACCCTTGGGACCTTCTGTTAAAACGTCAACTAGATAGTTTCCCCCCATCCAGGCTCCTGTAAGATAAGAAGCCTACTTAACACTTGAATGCTAGGAGCTTCAAAGACTTCGAGAGGAAACACAGCCAGCAGGGGGGGGTGCTTCGTCTATCTGTACCTGACCATTTGTCCCATAGGACTAGTTTCTTTGTCTGTCACAAGCATGGAGGCATAAGATATAGAAACATGAATAGTACACGCATGTTGCGTGGGATGGGCCAATAAAAAAATATCACGGCGTCCCGGAGCCATTGCGCACACAAGCCTCCGCGGTAGACGTTTGTACGTGCTCTGGAAGCCAAGATATAGCGCGGAGCCATTCCTGAGGACCGTATGGTATCATAATTGATATCAAAAGGTCGGTTACGGCGGCCCGAATCCATGGGAACCCCTGGGGGTATCATGAGACCATCCCAGAAGAAGTTATTGGGTTCCATAGAATTTGGGCTTCTGATCGAAGTTAGACCTGAGGGTGGAGACTGAGCCAGCTGACCTCACCAGCAGTGGGCGGGACGGGGCAGGTAAGATAGCAGGACAGACAAGAGACAAGTCAGTCTTGACCCAAGAGTGGTGTGCTGAACATCTGAGCACCAGCTGAGGCCACCAAGGGGAGGAGCAGTTTGACCATGCGGTGGTAGGCCTCAGCCTGTAACAAAGAACCGTGCCTGCGACCGCAGAATCCTCTCCCTGCGTCACAAGAAAATCAAGAAACCGGTAACTGATATGCTGTGGTGATTCTGTGTGTTGTATTCCATTGTTGTATAGTTTAGCCTGACCTTATACCTGTGTATATTTAGTTGTATATCGTGTATCTAGTGTATTATTATAATCAATTACCTCAAGTAATTGTGGGCCTGCCTGTTATTCTGCATAACGAACGCACGTCCGTGTGAGCTCGGCTCAAGCCAAAAACGCTACCCAGGGTTGGTTCCTGACCCGATATAGGCCCATTCACGGACTGGGCGTATATCTAAAATAGGGACTGGTGGCAGCATACCAACTGGGGATTGGGGAAGGCTGGTAGTGACGGTCGGAGGTTCAGATATATATATTCCTGGCGCGGCCAAGGAAGATATATATACCGCCCTCACTACAGAGGGCCCCGATACCCAGTAGGTTACAGGACAGTCTCCCTGGCGACCGCTTATCCTAGGTGCAGTTCCTTGCCTGACCTGAGGCTAAGAGGGCGCTAGCGAGTTGTGCTGTGTAGTGACGTTACGGTTTAGTGACGTTGAAGGGATAACACACTACCGTGTTCCCTGCGCTGGTTGCAGCTTCCTGGCACTACTTTCTCTAGGTGCAGTACCTTGACTGACCTGAGAGGTAAGGGGGCGCCAGAGAGCTGCACCCACCGGCCGGCTTTCATCACAGTCGTTGTCTTGTTGGAAGATGAAATTACGACCCATCTTAAGATCCTTGATGGAGGAGCGGAGGTTCTTGGTCAAAATCTCCAGGTAGGCCGTGCTATCCATCTTTCCATGGATGCGGACCAGATGGCCAGGCCCCTTGGCAGAGAAACAGCCCCACAGCATGATGCTGCCACCACCATGCTTGACTGTAGGGATGGTATTCTTGGGGTCGTATGCAGTGCCATCCAGTCTCCAAACGTCACGTGTGTGGTTGGCACCAAAGATCTCGATCTTGGTCTCATCAGACCATAGAACCTTGAACCAGTCTGTCTCAGAGTCCTCCAAGTGATCATGAGCAAACTGTAGACGAGCCTTGACATGACGCTTTGAAAGTAAAGGTACCATACAGGCTCGTCTGGAACGGAGACCATTGCGGTGGAGTACGTTACTTATGGTATTGACTGAAACCAATGTCCCCACTGCCATGAGATCTTCCCGGAGCTCCTTCCTTGTTGTCCTTGGGTTAGCCTTGACTCTTCGGACAAGCCTGGCCTCAGCACGGGAGGACACTTTCAAAGGCTGTCCAGGCCGTGGAAGGCTAACAGTAGTTCCATAAGCCTTCCACTTACGGATGATGCTCCCAAAAGTGGAGACAGGTAGGCCCAACTCCTTGGAAAGGGTTTTGTACCCCTTGCCAGCCTTGTGACCCTCCACGATCTTGTCTCTGATGGAATGCTCCTTTGTCTTTCCCATGTTGACCATGTCTGAGTGCTGTTCACAAGTTTGGGGAGGGTCTTAAATAGTCAGAAAAGGCTGGCAAAAGAGATCTTTAATCCACACATGTGAAGCTCATTATTCTTGGTGCCTGAACTACTTCTTAATACTTTAGGGGGACCAAACAGAATTCTTGTGGTTTGAGGGGTTGAATAATAAATGACACTCTGAATTAACTTTTAACGTTTTAAAAAAAAAAAACAAAAAAAAAACAAAACAAAATTTGCTGCAGTGCATTTCCCACTTCCAGGCTGATCTACAGTACAAATGTCACAATGCCAAGTTAATTCCGCATGTGGTCAACCAGCTAAATCTGCAGGGGGTTGAATACTACTTGTAGGCACTGTATATATATTCTATTTTTAGCATAGAAGAGTTGGGCAAGTTACACCTAAAAAAAAAAAAAAAAGTCTATAGATGGCCAGACGTGCTTCTCTGCTCTACAAACATTTTCACAATTCCTGCCCAGAGCCAAAACTATACACAACAAGAAAAGTCAGACGGCCGCATAACTTGGACGGGGATCGCAACGATCTGTCTGGCAGCTCTCCTGACCCGAGCGTGACCGCAGAATAGAAATAAATGCTTTAACGCTCGGGTCGGTAGAGCTGACAGCCAGTCCGAGCAAGTCTGACTCTTCCCTAAGGGTACCATATTTTTCAGACTATAAGACGCACCTTTTTCCTCCAAAATTTTAGAGGGAAGTGGGGGGTGCGTCTTATAGTCCGAATATATTATATTAGAGATATCGAAGCAACACTGACCATCAATTTCACATGCTGTTGTGCAAATGGAATTTACAATAGATGGAAATTATTGGCAATTATCAAGACACACTCAATAAAGGAGTGGTTCAGCAGGTGGGGACCATAGACCACATCTCAGTACCAATGCTTTCTGGCTGATGTTTTGGTCACTTTTGAATGTTGGTTGTGCTTTCACACTCGTGGTAGCATGAGACGGACTCTACAACCCACAGAAATTGCTCAGGTAGTACAGCTCATCCAGGATGGCACATCAATGCGAGCTGTGGCAAGAAGGTTTGCCGTGTCTGTCAGCGTAGTGTCCAGAGGCTGTAGGCGCTACCAGGAGACAGGCCAGTACACCAGGAGACGTGGAGGGGGTCATAGGGGGGCAACAACCGAGCAGCAGAACAGCTACCTCTGCCTTTGTGCAGGGAGGAACAGGAGGAGCACTGCCAGAGCCCTGCAAAATGACCTCCAGCAGGCCACAAATGTGCATGTGTCTGCACAAACAGTTAGAAACCGACTCCATGAGGGTGGTGTGAGGGCCCGACGTCCACAGATGGGGGTTGTGCTCACAGCCCAACACCGTGCAGGACGCTTGGCATTTGCCACAGAACACCAGGATTGGCAAAGTCGCCACTGGCGCCCTGTGCACTTCACAGGTGAAAGCAGGTTCACACTGAGCACATGTGACAGACGTGACAGTCTGGAGACGCCGTGGAGAGCGATCTGCTGCCTGCAACATCCTTCAGCATGACCGGTTTGGCAGTGGGTCAGTAATGGTGTGGGGTGGCATTTCTTTGGAGGGCCGCACAGCCCTCCATGTGCTCGCCAGAGGTAGCCTGACTGCCATTAGGTACCGAAATGAGATCCTCAGACCCCTTGTGAGACCATATGCTAGTGCGGTTGGCCCTGGGTTCCTCCTAATGCAGGACAATGCCAGACCTCATGTGGCTGGAGTGTGTCAGCAGTTCCTGCAAGATTAAGGCATTGAAGCTAAGGGCTGGCCCGCCCGTTCCCCAGACCTGAATCCGATTGAGCACATTTGGGACATCATGTCTCGCGCCATCCACCAACGTCACATTGCACCACAGACTGTCCAGGAGTTGGCGGATGCTTTAGTCCAGGTCTGGGAGGAGATCCCACAGGAGACCATCCGCAACCTCATCAGGAGCAAGCCCAGGCATTGTAGGGAGGTCATACAGGCACGTGGAGGCCACACACAATACTGAGCCTCATTTTGACTTGTTTTAAGGACATTACATCAAAGTTGGATCAGCCTGTAGTGTGTTTTTCCACTTTAATTTTGGGGGTGACTCCAAATCCAGGCCTCCATTGGTTAATACATTTTATTTCCATTGATGAATTTTGTTGTCAGCACATTCAACTTTGTAAAGAACAAAGTATTCAATGAGAATATTTCATTCATTCAGATCTAGGATGTGTTAGAGTGTTACCTTTATTTTTTTGAGCAGTATATAATATAATATATTATATATATTATATATATTATATATATATATATATATATATATATATATATATATATATATATATATATATATTATAGTGGCTTAAGAGGAAGCGGCAGCAGCAGAGGACCGGGCACAGGAGGCAGTAGCCGGCTGCTGCATCATTCACTGTGCCCGCTGCTAAAGAAAATTAATATTCACTGCTCTCCACGCCCATGGGGAGCAATGAATATTAATTTTCCTTAATAGCGCACACACTGTATCCGAAGCGCGACTCTGCTATTAAAGACCATGAATATTCACTACAACCCACTCACATGGGCGTGGGGAGTAGTGAATAGTCATGCTCCTCTTTAATAGCGGGCACACATGACAGCAGAGCAGCAGCAGGAGCTGCACTGCAGGTACAGTGTGCGCGCTATTAAGGAGAGTGAATGGTCACTGCTCCCCACGTCCATAGTCCCAGCGTGGGGAGCAGTGACTCTTCCGGCAGAGCATCTCACAGTGTGAGGGCGCATGGCAGCGACGCCATGCGCGGCTCACACAGTGGGATCAGTGATGGGGATGAGGGGTGCCATGCACACCAGGATGGGGATGAGGGCCACATATACCAGGAAGGGGGATATTAACAGAATTGGGGGACATTACCCCTATAACAGTGTCAGCAGCAGACCCCCTCCCCCTTATCAGTGCATCAGGACCACATTTTTTGCCCAAAATTTATTTTTCTATTTTCCTCCTCTAAAACATGCATCTTATCTTATAGCCGTAAAAATACGGTATATTCACACAGTAAATACTTGTCAGAAATAATCAGTGTAAGAATTCTATTGGACAACAACTAAACCGGTTTTTGCATTCTTTTTTCAGCCCCATCGCTTTTTTTCATATTTCAAGAGTTATAACTTTATTTTTCTGTTGATATAGCCTTGTGAAGGCCTATTCTATGTGGTACAAGTTGCAGTTTTGAATGTCACCATTTTTTTTACCAGTGTACTGGAAAATGAAGGAAAAAAGGTAAAATTGAGCAAAAAAACATTAAATTCTGCATTTTTTTGGGGGGGGGGGGGGATTTTGTTTTTTATGGCATTCATTGTGCTGTAAAAACAGGTTTAGACAGCAGAAAATAGGAGAAACATTTTTTCCTATTAATCATAACTTCCCTGGTGGTGTAAAGTGGAGGGGTCATGATCACTCATTTTAATGTACTATGGTAGAATAGGGAGGTAATAAATCTATTGTTAGTGTCTCTCTGCAGTGTAATACACAGAAAGCTCTGCTACATGCACATATACACACACACAATCAGCTCTGCTATATGCACACACAGACATACACTACACAGACTAATACATCACCACATTCTGCAGCTCCAGATCGAAACCTGTACAGAGAGGCTGCAGCAGAAGAGCATGGGCAGGACCTGCCACTTGAGTAAGTCAAGCACCTTTGAGGTCATATGACCTGAAAGGTCCTGGAATTACTGTTGCAAAAGGATTTTCAGCTGCTCAGCTCCTGCTGGTGTTTTGATATTTTTCTCTTTACAGAGTTTACCAATTGGATTAAATAAGGTTATATTTTGATAGATATGACTTATAGATGCAGCAATACTAATAATATAATATTTTTTTATTTTTATAGCGCCAACATATTCCGCAGCAAATTTTAGGGGGGACTTATACAAACAATACAGAATAAGCATATTTCATATCGAAAGGAGTGAGGGCCCTGCTCGCAAGCTTACAGTCTATAAGCCATACTAAATATTTATTTTTTTAATGTGGGAAGAGGAGAGGTTGTGATTCATATTTTTATATATAATTTTTACACTTGATTTTTTTAGTCTCCAGGGATTTGATCCTGCAACTGATTATACCATTTACTGCAACATGCAAAAAAAGGAGGTTCTCCTGGGAGGGAGATGAAGTAGACTTATCACCATCAAACATACAAAAAAATTCTCATTCAGACATCCATGAGTCAAGTGAGTGTTTTTTACAGATAGAAAATGTACAGTACACAGTTTATGGGGCTATTCACATGTCAGTTTTTTGCAGACCTAGTGGTCCTAACAATAAATAAATCATGGAGACATTACTTTAGATCAGAGTCAAGTCTATAAATCTGTAAAAATTACTGACCGCATAAATTATCAGAGCGCTAACTGTGATGGACATTGAAATAAGTTTTGCAGTTTTTCTAATAGTCTAAATCACTGATTAAACCCCGATGGTAAAAACTGACACACTGATGAAACTCTGATCCAAAACACTGATGAACAATAGTCCACATTTTTACATTCAAGAAGAATCACTGATGTCTGAATGATGTTTGTGTTATATTTCAGTAAGGAGTCAGCAAATATCACATGGAATGGATAAACTTTGGACATGTAATAACTGAGTAGGAGGAGCCATTTTAGGATTGGCAGCTCAACGTAACGTGTTCTCATAAGACATGCCCACAGATTTCAGGATGGATGTACCGTATTTTTCGGACTATAAGAGGAAGAAAAATAATAATAAAAAAATTTTAAGCCAAAAAAGGGGTTCATGATGCACTTTTAAAGGGGAGGGGGTCTTCAACTGACACTGGTATAGGGGTAATGTCCCCCAATTCTGACAATATCACCTATCTTGGTATATAAGCCCCCGCTTCCTTTTATACGTGGTCCCCATCCCCATCCTGGTATGCATGGCACCCCTCATCCTTACCCTGGTATGCATGCCACCCCTCATCCCTAGCCTGGCATGCATGGCACCCCTCATCCCTAGCCTGGCATGCATGGCACCCCTCATCCCTAGCCTGGTATGCATGGCAGCCCTAATCCCTAGCCTGGTATGCATGGCAGCCCTAATCCCTAGCCTGGTATGCATGGCACCCCTAATCCCTAGCCTGGTATGCATGGCACCCCTCATCCTTACCCTAGCATGTATGGCCCCCTCATCCTTAGCCTAGTATGCATGGTCCCCCTAATCCCCATCATGCTGCACATAAAAAAAAAATAAACACTCCTACTCACCTTCCTCCTCTCCTCCAGCGCAGCGACCTCTCCGTCCGCACGGATCTCTCCATGTGAGCCACGCATGGCGTCACTACCATGCGCGGCTCACAAGGAGAGATCAGCGGCCGGAAGTCACTGCTCCCCACGCCGGGACTGTGTGCGCGGGGAGCAGTGACTTCACTCTCCTTCATAGCCGGCACACAGTGTAGCCACGCTGCGGCTCCTGCTGTTGCCGGCTATCTTGTGTGCCCGCTTATTAAAGAGCATGAATATTCACCCCCTTTATTCATTCCCTTTAACAGCGGGCACAGGAGATTCCAGCAGCAGCAGGAGCCGCAGCGCGGCTACACTGTGCGCTGCTCATAAAGAGCATGAATATTCAGTGCTCCCCACGCCCCATGGGCGTGGGGAGCAGTGAATATTCATTTTCTTTAGCAGCGGGGACAGTGTAGGCTGCAGCGGGCGGCTGCTGCCTCCTGTGCCCCGCTCCTCCACCGATACCGCTCCCCCCACATATATATACACCCCCCCCCCCCCCCAACATTCGGACTACAAGACGCACCCCCCATTTTCCTCCAAAATTTTGGAGGAAAAAAGTGCGTCTTATAGTCCGAAAAATGGTAGTTATCTGCAGTGTCATGGCTCAGTCTGGTTATTGCTGTACCCATTCATCCAATATCATTATAAGGCAGCCAGTAATTATCAGTTGTAGCTATGATGTTTGATACTGGCACACATACTGTGCTCTACGCTAACCACTGCATTGCACTTTTTATCTAAATCCCTGAAAATAGTGATCTAGAACTCTGATGGAGACAATCATTATAAATGAAACAGTTAGTTTGTACTTCGACAAGTAAATCACGTTTTTCTGTCGGCCAAAAAAGGACACAGAAGCCAGCTAGATTCGATTTTTTTGGTGCGGATTTAGATGGAATCCCTAATGCAGAGGTCAACATAAAGCAGAGTGCGATATTGTCTGCTGAGCTGGTGTATCCAAGCTGATCATGTGTGATACTGTCTGCTGAGCTGGAGTATCTAATCCTCTTGTGTTTTTGTTTTTTCCACTCCTCTTTCCCAGAGCCATAACTCTTATTTTTCTGTCCACATAGACATATGTGAGGGTTTGTTTTTAGCGGGACGGGTTGTACTTTTGAAACAGTGGAGCGGGAAAACGGGAAAAAGATTCCAAGTGCGGATAAATTGTGTAAAAAAACGAAATTCTGACTCTTGAGAATTGTTTTTACGGTGTACAGTTTCTGGCAAGAATGACCTTGCAATATGATTCTGCTCATCAATACGATGATGGTGATACCAAACATGTCCAGTTTTTTTTTTTTAATTATTATTTTAGTGGTGAAAAAATAAATGTTGGGTTGTGTAGCCATTTTTCGGTTGATGGAGCTGTGTGACAATTTTTGCGTGACGAGATGACATTTTCATTGAGACCATTTTGGGATAGATGTGACATTTTGATAGCTTGTTACAGCATTTTTTATGGAATTGCGACCAAAAAAACATTAATTTGGGCATTTTTTATGTTTTTACCAATTGGGTTAATTATTTTTATATTCAGATCACTTTTCTGAATGCGGTGATACCACATGTGATTTTTTTTAAATTTTTTTTTATTATCTTTATTTTTAATGGGGGAAAAGCGTGTTAATTTGAACTTATTTTTTTAATTTTACACTTTTTACAGTTCTTGTTAGTCCCCTTAGGGTACTTGAAGATGTAATTGTCTGATTGCTTGTGCTATAGCATCGCTGCATATAGTAAAAAGCACGGTCTTTGAAGCCCAGCCGCAGACTGGGTTTCAAAGGAGTGCCATAATGACAAGAATAGGGGGTCTTCAGTAGACACCTGAATGTCATAGAAACCCTTCGGCAACCCACAATCACACCATGTGCGAGTATGGAGTGAAGTGCCCCCATTCCAGCGTATGTTAAATGCTGTTGCCAGAGATTGCCATCGGCATTTAACACGTTAGAGGCAGGTCCTCTCTGTAACACACAGCTATGACCTGCCTGTTATTAAGCAGGCTGAACCCCGTGAGCCCGCTCCATACACCGGCCTCCGACTTGCACCGTACATGTACGGCCGATCAATGGAGTGGTGCTTTAACACCTTAACATTTTTTTTTTTTTAATTTTACTGCTGGAGTCGTGTAAATAATGCAAGTTTCTTGCCCCTAGTATTATACCGTACTTACCAGCCACAGTCTTCATCTGTTATCGGTGCAGCTCCTGTTGTCTTCTGCAGCTTGTGACCTGCCAGAGTGCTTCAGTGTTTGCTGGGCGATACACAAGTCACCTCTCAATGTAAGTCTATGAGAGTCAGAACGCAGCTCTCAGACTTACACTGAGAGCTAGTGACTTGCTTCTGACTTCCGGTCAGTCAGAAGTTGGGGTCACAAGAGGACAGAGGCTGGCAAGTATATTGCCAGGAGTTAGGGAACATGGTGCTACCACTGCAGCACTGAAATAAAAAAGTGCTGGAGTGGTGCTTTAATACTGTGGTGGTAAACTGGTGATTTATATGTGACTGGGTAAAAACCATTATACTCCAACTTGTGGCTTTTCTACTTTTGCAAAATTCTAACTTCCAACAGGCCTGAACAACTAGATTATTAGCCAAGCTTATACATACGTATGTGTGTGTCTCTAAGTATTGTGACAGATCGGCTCACTTGGCTGAACATAAAGGGTATACAGAAACACTCTCTCTTTAAATTCTTCCCAGATTTATTAGGCAGCATAAACCCTGGCAAGTAAAACAAAAAACACTGCCCTTTGGGCAAAAACAGGAAAACAAAACAAAGTGGTGATATCAAACACAGTCCTCATGGTAGCGGGAATCCACCCGCTCAGAGTCCAGCAAACATAGGGTTCAGATTAGCACAGAACACACATCACTTGTCTGGAGTATGCCTCTCCCGATACACTGAATGCCTCAGCAGGCCGTCTATTTAAACCCCAGACCACACCCTAGGGTGGAGATATAGTGAATGACCTCCAAACCCTTCACAATGGTCATTCACAAAAAACACTCCCTTTTAAAATGGAGGTTTAACCCCCTCAACAAATAACATGCTGGGGCAAACTTAATGGTTTAAATTCACAGCAGCTAATAGCCTCTGTGAAACATATCTTCCCTCTATCACCTTACCAGTGACTTTGTCACAGTATGTATGAGTATATACCGTATATAGTATAAGCTGAGTTTTTCAGCACATTTTTTGTGCTGAAAAAGCCCCCCTCAACTTGTATAAGAGTATATGGAAATTCCGTTGGTGGGAAGGGGTGGGTGGGAGGGGAGGTTTGCCGTGGTGGAGGAGCGGAGAACACGCAGCAGCTACCACGTGTGCCCGCTGCTAAAAGGCAATGAATATTCCCTCTTCTCCGCACCCATGGGCGTGGAGAATTATGAATAATCATTCTCTTTAGTAGCGGGCACGGAGGAGCGCTGAGCCACAGCTCCTGCTTACCGTGCCCGCTACTAAAGAGAATTCATATCCATTCCTCTCCACGCACATATTCACTCCTCTCCACGCTGGGACTATGCCAGCAGCTCACATCAGTGTCTGAGAGCGCATGGATGTGACACCATGCACTGCTCAAATGCTGACATGAGCTGCTGCAGCAGAACAGGACACAGCGCTGGAGTAGAGGTGAAGGAAGGGGAGTATAAGTGTTTATTTTTTTTATGTGTGCAGTGATTGGGCCATGCATGCCAGGATTGGGGATGAGGGGGCCATGCATGCCAGGATTGGGGATGAGGGGGCAATACTTACGATGATGGGGAAATTTACCAGTAGCTGCTACATTTCCCACCCTAGGCTTATACTCGAGTCAGTAAGTTTTCCCAGTTTTTTGTGGTAAAATTAGGTACCTCGGCTTATACTCGAGTATATATGGTATGTGTGTATGTGTGTGTGTTTGTGTGTGTGTTTGTGTGTGTGTAAATGATATAAGCTGTATACATTTCCTTTCTATATTTTGTGCATACGTTATAATATATATAGTACTTTTCACAATGTGCTAATTATAGCTTGGCTTAATCACACCAAGTATTAACCCATTCCCGACATCATACGTGTTCAGCACATTAGGAGTGGGGTCAGGAGCAGAGCCCTCCCCCTTAGCCAGTATCTCCCTGTAACAGGAGAGATTGCTGCTGTTAACAGCTTACCTCCCATTAAAGCTTCAGGAGATTGACAATTCAGAGCAGCAGCATGCTTGCACTGCTGGTCTGAATTGTGGTCTGTCTTAAGCTTCTAGTCGAGGCTGTGCCTCTGCAGGATTGTAGTAGCGCAGGGGGACTGAAGGCCGGATCCAGCAACCAATCCAGCTTCAGAGGTGCAAACCGGCTGTAAAGCCTAGAGCTTGAATACATGGGCTCCTTACCAAGGCCAGGCAGGGACTGCAGGGTGTCCGCTAAGCTAGGCAACAAGCTGTAAAATATAGAATTAAATGTCCCTGCTTTCTTGAAAATAGAGAGGATCTTTTAATAAAAGGTAAATTGCAAAGTTGGTTGTTTTACAAACACTTTGTAATATTAACCATTTCTGAATTTGAGACAACTCAAAACCACTAAAATTTGGTATCGCCATAATCGTGCTTACCTGAAGAATCAAGTAATTTTTACCTCAAACACCATAAGAACAAAGTACAAAAAAACAATATTGAAATTGTCTTTTTTGAATCATTTTACTTATTTTATAGGCATATAATGCTTACATTAGTTTATTTCACAAGTAAATTGTTATGTCAACTTCTAAGAAAAAAAACAAAACTAACTACAATCTTTCCAATATAGTTACCTTTGCTCCTAAAAGGAATAGGACTTAAAGGGAAGATATATTGATCCAAGGGTGATGGTGGATGGATAAGTATTTCAGCAGGTAGAGTGGAATTGCTAGAAGACAAGTTATAAAAGGTAAAACTAGTTTCATGTAAATGACAGTGGGAATCTGCCCCTGGCACATATTTTTCTCTTCTGCAATTTTATCTTATTATAACAAAGATACCTGGCCATCATAATCTAAGTCACATATGAGTTGCTGAGAAAACAAACATACAGGTACTTATCACAAAAATAGAATATCAAAAAGTTACATTTCAGTTCTTTAATCCAAAAAGTGAAACTCATTATATAGAGTCATTACACACAGAGTGCTCTATTTCACGTGTTTATTTCTGTTAATGTTGATGATTATGGCTTACAGCCAATGAAAATACAAAAGTCATTATCTCAGTAAATTAGAATACTTTATAACAGCTTAAAAAATGATTTTAAAATCAGAAATGTATGTTCAGTAAGTGCACTCAATACTTGGTCAGGCTCCTTTTGCATCAATTACTGCATCAATGCGATGTGGCATGGAGGCGATCAGCCTGTGGCACTGCTGAGGTGTTATGGAAGCCCAGGTGGTTTTGATAGCAGCCTTCAGCTCATCTGCATTGTTAGGTCTGGTGTCTCTCATCTTCCTCTTGACAATACCCCATAGATCCTCTATGGGGTTAAGGTCAGGCGAGTTTGCTGCCAATCAGAGCAGAGCGATACTGTTGTTTTTAAACCAGGTATTGGTACTCTTGGCAGTGTGGACAGGTGCCAAGTCCTGCTGGAAAATGAAATTTCCATCTCCAAAAAGCTTGTCGGCAGAGGGAAGCATGAAGTGCTCTAAAATTTCCTGGTAGACGGCTGCGCTGACTTTGGTCTTGATAAAACACAGTGGACCTACACCAGCAGATGACATGGCTCCCCAAACCATCACTGATTGTGGAAACTTCACACTAGACCTCAAGCAGCTTGGATTGTGGCCTCTCCACTCTTCCTCCAGACTCTGGGACCTTGATTTCCAAATGAAATGCAAAATTTACTTACATCTGAAAACAACACCTTGGACCACTGAGCAACAGTCCACGTCTTTTTTTCCTTGGCCCAGGTAAGACGCTTCTGGCGTTGTCTATTGATCATGAGTGGCTTGACACTAGGAATGCGACACTTGTAGCCCATGTCCTGGATACGTCTGTGTGTGGTGGCTCTTGAAGCAATGACTCCAGCAGCAGTCCACTCCTTGTGAATCTCCTCCAAATTTTTGAATGGCCATTTTTTAACAATTCTTTCAAGCTGCGGTTATCCCAGTTGCTTGTGCACCTTTTTCTACCACACTTTTTCCTTCCACTCAACTTTCCATTAATATGCTTAGATACAGTACCCGGTGTACAGCCAGCTTCTTAAGCAATGAGCTTTTGTGGCCTACCCTCCTTGTAGAGTGCGTCAATGACTGCCTTCTGGACATCTGTCAAGTCAGCAGTTTTCACCATGATTGTGGAGCCCACTGAAACAGACTAAGGGACCTTTTTAAACGCTTAGAATAATTAACAAAAAAACACCTGCAAAGGCTTCCTAATTTACTGAGATAATGACTTTTGTGTTTTCATTGGTTGTAAGCCATAATCATCAACATTAACAGAAATAAACACGTGAAATAGATCCCTCTGCTTGGAATGACTCTATATAATATACGAGTTTCACTTTTTGGATTGAAGAACTGAAATAAATTACCTTTTTGAGGATATTCTAATTTTGTGAGAAGCACCTGTATGTGAATGTTCGCATATTACCAAAAAGTTTTAGACCCGTTCATTGGCTTTACATACAATTTCAATATGGTGCTTGCAGCAGTGAAACAGCACCATATGCAAATTACAAAAGGATGTGAGAACATGGACAGAATGTTTCTCAGCAACATAGCCATTGCTTAGCATCAAAGTCACATTAATGGGAATCTGTCACCAGGTTTTTGCAGAGACCCTGATTCCAGCAATATGTCACTTACTGGGTTGCTTGCTATAGTTTTGATACATCACGGTTTATCTGCGGACGACTTACCAGCTCTTTAAATGATGAGCTTTATATAACCAGATTGACAGCTTTCTGCTTATGTACAGTGCAGAATAAAAAAGTGCCGATCGAAAGGGATAGACAACTCATGAATATCAAGGGCTACAATGCTGCAGGTTTACTAGTCATCTTAGTGATAATCTACTGATAAAACATTTATCAAAACTACAGCAAGCAGAACAGACTGAGGTCACTGGAATCATGGTCTCTACCCCTACATTATGTTCCTTTCAGACGGGGCAGCAAAAACCTGGTGACAGATTGTCTTTAAAAGGGAACCTGTCACTCCATTCATGCTGTCCAAACAAGGAGCATCATGAATCACAGCCTGGCTGCACGACTGCAGTCAGGTATGTTTTACTCTGAAACACTCCTGTTTGAGAAAAAAAAATTGTGGTAGTTTGAAGAGCCAGGAACCATGCGGAGCGACATGATCCAGCACTGCCCCTAGCCGGCTTCTTCCTACATTGCTCCAGTTGATTCACAGGTCTCTCCCTTTGTACATAAACAGAAGAGATTACCGTATGCACGTAGCAGGTGTAGAGAGAAGGTGGCCATTGGAAGATCTGAACAATTCGTGTTTTTCTTTATGGTCCCTGGCTCTTCAAACTAGGTTCCCCCAAAATGCAAGAGTTTTTCAGTGAAACATATCAGGCTGCAATTGTGAAACCAGGCTTTGATTCATGATGCCCATGGTTTGGGCAGCATGAATTAAGTGACAAGTTCCCTTTAAGGCTCATTTACACTGGCCAACCAATTGCAGTAACTGACCACAATTGGCAAAATAGAAGCCTGAGGCCGACCACGCTTGCAAAGCAGAGTTCAACTGTTTAGAGATTGTTCTGTAAGCAATGGTTGTCATTCTAGTCAGAACGTTTGGTTTACACAGGACAATGTGTGACCGAGAACAATGATTTGTAAGCAAACTTAAAAATCATTTCACCCAACAACCTGTTTACATTGGCAGATTATTGGGAAAAGGGCATGCTTAGGAAGGCTCATTCACTAGTGGAAATGCATGATTAGCAGGCTTTGTTTAAACTAGATTTTCCAGGCTTCTGATATTGAGGACTTCTAATATAGCAAGTCATCAATATTGTACCAGCTGTTTGCAACTTCTTTGGTGGATGAACATACACTGTGTACAATTCATTATCTAATATAAAAACAGGTAATTAATGTGGAAATCCTGGAAAATACATTTTATGAAGATCAAAGTCTCTTTTCTTAGTAAACTAAAAAAAAAAATTCCTGGGTGGTGCTGCCTTTACATACTTTCAAGTGTCAGCATAGCTCTTCATTTGTTTTCCTGTGTCTATTGTCTCCACCCTCTCTGAGACTGTAGATGTTTCCCCCCCTCTCCACACTGTGGATATCTGTGTATAAGCTTTGTACCTTCCCTGCTGCCATCTAAACACTAAATAAAAAAAAAAAAAAAAAAAGGAAGAAGTTTGATAAAAGGCCTTTTTTCCTAGAGATTCTTAATTTTGCATTTGGGAAGCAAATTAACAAATTATGTATGAATGTGTATACAGTAATTAACTATATGTTTAGCCCATCAGATGCTGCGGTGACCTATTTTTTTAAAATATAAAGATAAGGAAAGAGTCGTGTCTGTAAGCCTACTGGCTACCCTGTAATGCCATTTCGGGTACCAGTGGGTTGGCATAGCAGCTGGGGCCTAAAGTAAAAAAAAAAGTGCAATAAAACCTAAAGTTTAATTGTCATTGGACGTAAACTTGCAGCAAAACGCCTGTCTGCCTCTAGCTCTTCCACAGAAATGTATCAAGAACAACTGTCATCGATCTCAGTAATGTAAAACTCTGTTTTTTACTGAATAGAGTATATCCATGAACTGAGAGTGAAAGAACAACCCAGGAGAAAGAAGCAGATTTTTCTGAAAAGCTATATTACAAACTTGCTTATTTTCATTTGCACTATTGATGAAAAAAAAAAATAAAAAATACGGTTACTCTTTAAATAACCTGAAGTGAAATAAAAATATATTGTTTCTTTATACAACAGGTCATCATTGAAAGAAAACGGCAATCAAAGGCTCAGAAATATAAATCTTTATGGATGCAGAACAACAAGCTAATTTTTTTTTTTTTTTAAAGAAAACACTGTATTAATTGTACAAATGTAGTAAGATATGAAGATATCTACTTACAAATGCCTGGTCTCTTACCTTTGAATTCCATCAGCACCAAACGGAATCCTCAAGTGCTTCAGTGCTTCTCTCTTACGCCGTATCAAACATACTTCACTTTCCTCTTTTTCTGTCCTGAAGAAAATTTATATTGAATAATCAACAGCAACTCAAATGTAAAAGGGCCATGAAATGCATTACTTTCACATATAAAAGGTCACTGACATGTTACACACTTTAAAGAGGTCAGAAGTTGTGATCTATGTACAGAGACCCTCAATAATTGCTAAAACTAAGCAGCTTTGGGCGTGGAAGGGGGGGGGGGTGTTTGAATTTGCAGCCAGTTTTGCATTGCCTTTATTTGCACCAAATTTAAGCAAACTGTTGCATGAAGTTGGATAAATCTGGCTCATATTTATATATAACACTTCTGTTAGGAGAGGGGTCTTCAATTTTTATGCTCAACCCTTAAAATAAGAAGGTAGAATTGCGACTTTCTAAACTTCGAATTCTTTAATCTGTCTTAGACCAATTTGCATAGTTAGGTTTCCCAGACCCTTACTCTGCATGGTGGAGAGGCACAGATTCTTAAAGGGGTTGTCCACTACTTTATATGATCCCCCAATGTATTCCCCCAGGGCCCATTAGTGTTCCTCTAAATACCTTGTGGTTCCTTTTCTGCCTGTGAGCGGTGCTATCACTGGCTGCTCACAGGCATCACGTGGTCCCTCTTCTGCGTTCCACCGGTGGCTGCTGGGTTGTGGGTGGGGTTACCGCGAGTGTCACACCTGGCATCACTCCGCGCGCTCTCCCTCTCCTCATTCACTGGGAAAGCGTGCGGTGGATGTCGGGTGTGACACGTGGGGTAACTCCGCCCACAGCCCAGCATCCACCACAGGGAGCGAGTCACTGACATCAGTGACGGGAACGTATTTCGCACTAAGGTGACAGGTTATAAAAACACAAATATAATGTCGTGCCTATTCATAGATCATACATTATAACCACCAATTATATGGCAGAGGTTTCAGATTCCAAGATCAAAATTTTGGATTTGCTCTATACCCCGATATGTGGGAGAATATAGGGCTACTTCCCAAACTTACCCCCATAGCCCTTTAGGCTCTACACTACTGTTACGCGCCATTCTGTTGGGTTTAGATGCCTAGAAAAGTGCAGTCTCCTGCACTATTGTTTCCTGTGAAAAATAGAAATCCTATCTACTATATAATCGGCTTATCCCGTCTGTCTGTCCGTCCAGGAAATCCCGCGTCGCTGATTGGTCTGGCCACGAACAATCAGCGACGTGGGATTTCAGAACAAGAAGGCGGCCGTTAGCAGCTCACCTGCCGCACGGAGGTCAGCGGCGATGCAGCCAGGAGATGACCTGCGCTAGCCGGTCATCTCCCGGCTGCTCACAGCGGAAGTACCTGCACAGGCAGCGCAGCTCCCCGATCCTCACTAACACTGTTCGCTATTTGTGGCTGCAGCCAAGGGGTCTCCTGTTTCGCGTTCCACAGTGAGTGATGGGCTGTGGGCGGGGTTATCCCCCATCCCGTCACACCCGGCATTCACCGCACGAGCATTCATTGACAGAGCGCGCGGTGGATGCTGGGTGTGACACGATGGGGGATAACCCCGCCCACAGCGCATCATTCACCGTGGTACGCGGAACAGGAGACCCCTGGCTGCAGCCGCAAATAGTTGTGATGTAAGCGGAAGCAAGAGTCGGCTGCAGTCGGGGGAGTTACGTGCTGGCTGTGCGTGGTTAGCGATGTTGTCACAAGCAGTATTGACATGACGTAATTACAAAATTCATTAGGGGGGATACATTGGGGGGTTAATTTAAAGTAGTGCACAACCCATTTACACACTGCTTTGCTGATTAGTCGCGCCCGGTCGGCCGCATACATATTCTAGAATACCCGATGCGTTAGAATCGGGCCACCATCTAGTGTACTCATAAGGTTCCTTAAGGCTATGTGCACACGATGCAGAAATGCTCCGGATTTTTCCTGAGCGTTTCTGCATCTCCCTGGCAGAAAAAAACGCATGCGGATTGTACATGCGGATTGTACATGCGTTTTTCCTGCCAGGGACATGCGGATGTGAAGCGTTCTTCACATGCATTTCCGCATGCGGGTTGACAAGCGCTTTCCAAGCGATTTTAGCATCACTTGGAAAGTGCTTGTCAACTTGGTCACACTATATAAATCCATGCAAACGGCATGGATTTATATAGTGTGACCTTAAAGAATGGTCAAAAATAAAAAAATAAATCTATACTTAACTTCCGATGGCCCCCGGAGTCTTGCTTCACTCCGTCCTGGCTGCAGGCAGATCGCGGTACACTGCACTGAAGGACCTGCCGTCACATGACTATGACGTTAGTGCAGGTCCTCCAGTCCATCGCGATCTGCCGGCAAGGGAGGACGAGCGCACTGCGGGCCATCAGAAGGCAAGTATAATGTATATTTATTTATTTATTTATTTTTTTTATACAGTTTTCTATGGTATCCGGGTCCAGAGGAAAGTCTCCTCTCCTCCAGACCTGGGTACCTTCCGCATACTGAACGCATGTATTCCGCATGTGCTTATCTAGTGAAGTGGAATACATGCGTTCTAATGCAAGTCAATGGCGGCGAAAACGCAGCGCTTCCGCAAAATAATTGGTAGTGCTGCGTTTTTTTCCGCAATGATAATCCACAGCGGAAATTTCCGCAGCATGTGCACAGCACATGCGGATTATCATTGGGGACCATGGCAGGCCTTCTGCCATTCGTTTTTTAAGCGTTTCAGCAGCGTTTTTGCCGCTGCGGAAACGCTTAAAAAACGCATCGTGGGCACACAGCCTTACAGAACTAAACCGTCTTTACAGCCCATGAATAACATAAATCACGCATAAAATCTATCAGTTTTGAACTCGAAACTAGTAGTCAATTTTTGCAGAATCTGCACAGACAACTGCCCCACTATGATCTCTATTGTAAATGACAAAGGCAATTATAGGACTCCCTGTAAGAATAAGATATATTCAGTTAGGTCCATATATATTTTGACAGAGACAACATTTTTCTAATTTTGGTTCTAGACATTACCACAATGAATTTTAAACAAAACAATTCAGATGCAGTTGAAAGCTGAAAGTCTGAACTTCATTTGAGGGTATCCACATTAAAATTGGATGAAGGGTTTAGGAGTTTCAGCTCCTTAACATGTGTCACCCTGTTTTTAAAGGGACCAAAAGTAATTGGACAGATTAAATAATTGTAAATAAAATGTTAATTTCTAGTACTTGGTTGAAAGCCCTTTGTTGGCAATGACTGCCTGAAGTCTTGAACTCATGGACATCACCAGACGCTGGGTTTCTTCCTTTTTGGTGGTCTGCCAGGCCTTCACTGCGGTGGTTTTCAGTTGCTGTTTGTTTGTGGGCCTTTCTGTCTGAAGTTTAGTCTTTAACAAGTGAAATGCATGCTCAATTGGGTTGAGATCAGGTGACTGACTTGGCCATTCAAGAATATTCCACTTCTTTGCTTTAATAAACTCCTGGGTTGCTTTGGCTTTATGTTTTGGGTCATTGTCCACTTGTAGTATGAAATGACGACCAATCAGTTTGGCTGCGTCTGAGCACACATTATGGCTCTGAATACATCAGAATTCATTCGGCTGCTTCTGTCCTGTGTCATCATCAATAAACACTAGTGACCCAGTGCCACTGGCAGCCATGCATGCCCAAGCCATCACACTGTCTCCACTGTGTTTTACAGATTATGTGGTATGCTTTGGATCATGAGCTGTACCACGCCTTTGCCATACTTTTCTCTTTCCATCATTCTGGTAGAGGTTGATCTTGGTTTCATCTGTCCAAAGAATGTTCTTCCAGAACTGTGCTGTCTTTTTTTAGATGCTTTTTAGCAAAGTCCAGTCTAGCCTTTTTATTCTTGATACTTATGAGTGGCTTGCACCGTGCAGTGAACCCTCTGTATTTACTTTCATGCAGTCTTCTCTTTATGGTAGATTTGGATATTGATACGCCTACCTCCTGGAGAATGTTGTTCACTTGGTTGGCTGTTATGAAGGGGTTTCTCTTCACCATGGAGATTATTCTGCGATCATCCACCACTGTTGTCATCCGTGGGCGCCCAGGTCTTTTTGCATTGATGAGTTCACCAGTGCTTTCTTTCTTCCTCAGGATTTACCAAACTGTAGATTTTGCCACTCCTAATATTGTAGCAATTTCTCGGATGGGTTTTTTCTGTTTTTGCAGCTTAAGGATGGCTTGTTTCACCTGCATGGAGAGCGCCTTTGACCGCATGTTTACTTCACACCAAAACCTTCCAAATGCAAGCACCAAGCCTCAAATCAACTCCAGGCCTTTTATCTGCTTAACTGAGAATAACATAACGAAGGGATTGCCCACACCTGTCCATGAAATAGCCTTGGAGTCAATTGTCCAATTACTTTTGGTCCCTTTAAAAACAGGGTGGCACATTTTAAAGAGCAGAAACTCCTAAACCCTTTATCCAATTATAATGTGGGTACCCTCAAATGAAAGCTGAAAGTCTGAATTTCAACTGCATCTGAATTGTTTTGTTTAAAATTCAGTGTGGTAATGTCTAGAACCAAAATTAGAAAAATGTTGTCTCTGTCCTAATATATATGGACCTAACTGTATATTGCAAAAGTATTCACCCACCCCCCCTAATTTTGTTATATTCAACCTGTATGCAAATATTTTGTAATCTGATTTGTCTGTGATGCTAAAAAGTCTAAATTGGTGAATTAGAAAAATATTGGCATAATTTAAATTTATGGGATCAAATAGCTAAAAATTGGCATGTGCATATGTATTCATTCCTTTTGCTATGAAGCCCCTAAAATTTTCTGATGCAAGCAACTACGTTCATAACTCACATGCTTTGTGAAAGGAAGTCCATCTGTTTGCATTCTGTTACAAATATATTGTGGTCTAGGAGTATGTTAGACTTTAGTCTGTGTCCATTGCTTAAAATGTGAGAAATATGAATTAATCCTGAATAATATGATGCATGCAGACTGTACCTTATTATATGCCACCATCGCACTCTAATCAGAATCTGTTTATCCTTTCCTCTTACAGGTGCGTGACTCAGCTTTCCCATCCCGATTTCCATGCAGATTTCTCTCTACCTCTCTGCTCCTATATACTAATGGTATGTTTTTCAAGTAACACCAGCTACCCCCCACTTTCATTTATGACCTTGTTTACTTAGCCTTTGACTATCCAGTATCTGTTTCAGCCTTAATCAGTTGATCAAGATGAGCACAGACCACTCCCCTCTGGTTCACAGCTGAATGCATTATGTTACAAATATATTGTGGGCTAGGAGTCTGTTAGAATTTAGTCTGTGTCCATCACCTTAAGTGTGTCCATTGCTTAAGTATGAGAAATATTAATTAATCCTGAATTGAACCTGAAGTGAACTGAAGGTAACTGGATACTAAGTCACAGTAAACAATGTTTGTCTTTGTTTTCACTCTCACCCCCTTAATCCTTCACCTTTTCCAACCACCCCTAATCCCTACACCTAGTAATGAACTCTTCATCTCTCCCTCCATCCTCCCCATTCATCTCACCTCTTCCTCTGCACTATTCCTCAACATTCAATCCTGTGTCTCTAAGCACAGACAGCGACCTCATGCCCTCTCCTGCTCCCACCTACTAACACTTTCTCTGCTCCTCCTCACTGCCGGTGACATCTCTCCAAATCCTGGCCCTCCTCACCACATCCCGACAATCACTTCCACCGCCTACCCACAATCTATCCCAAAATCTCGTAACCCATCTAACATTACCCATCCGCCCAGCGTCCGCTTCCCCAGTCTCTCTATGGAACGCTCGCTCCGTCTGCAACAAACTTTCCTACATTCACAGTCTTCATCACTAATAAGCTTGCCTTCCTCGGCATCACTGAAACCTGGCTCACCCCCTCCGACACGCCTCTCCTGCTGCACTTTCGTACGGTGGGTTCCACCTTTCCCACACCCCCTACTCCACCGGCAAGTATGGTGGAGGAATAGGTTTCCTCCTATCAGATAACTGCTCCTTCACCCAAATTCCACTGCTGTACTCCATTACTCTCTCCTCTTTTGAGGTGCACTGTGTGCACATCTACTCCCCCTCCACCTGGTTGTCATTTATCGCCTCCCCAGGATCAACCACCACCTTCTTTGACCACTTCACCACCTGGCTACTTCATTTCCTCTCTGTTGACATCCCCACTATCCTCATGGGCGACTTCAACATCCCCATTGACACTTCCTTCTTAGCTGTGTCTATGCTTCTATCAATCACTTCCTCCTTTGGCCTTACTCACTGGTCTTCCACAGCCACCCACAAAGACGGCCACACACTGGACCTCTTCACCTGCCTCTGTTCCCTATCTAACCTCTCTAACTCACCACAACCTACTTACATTCTCTACCCTCTCCTCTCCAGGGCAACAATCCCCACTCCACAAACTTGCACACCCTCGAAGAAATCTTAAACACCTTGACCTACACTCACTCTCCGATTCCCTTCTCCCTCTTACAGACATTAGTTCCTTACATGATGCAGATGTTGCTGGCACTTTATACAACACCACAACAACTGCAGCTCTCAATTCAGTCGCCCCCCTCACACATACCAAAGCTCGCACAATCAACAGGCAACCCTGGCACACCAGCCTAACTAAAGAACTGCGACGGGCCTCCAGGGTTGCTGAGCGTAGATGGAAAAAGTCCCACTCCAATGAGCACTTCACATTCAAACAGTCCCTCACTACCTTCTAGTCCACACTCACTGCAGCAAAACACATACTTCTCATCTCTCATAACCCTAACCCTGTCTCACAACCCCAAACAACTATTCCACACCTTCAATTCTCTCCTCTGTCCCCTCCCTCTCCTCTTATTTCAGCCGAAGACTTTGCCTCATTCTTCAAGCAGAAGATTGACACCATCAGACAAAGCTTTTGCCTAAAGTCCCCACAGATGGAGGTTGAATTTTTCTAAACCCTACATATTTGGCTTTTGATATATTGAGGTGTGGTTTGCATGTATACAGCCTTAATAAATTGTTGTTGGTAATTTCAGAAGACCCAGGGTTCACTATTTGGCCCTTTTGGGTTTTTTTTTTTTTACTTGAAAGATAATTTTTATAAATATCTAATAAAGGTTATATTTTAACTATCTTGCTAAAAAATTATTGATTAATCTGGTGGTTACCCCGATAGCTTGTTATATATCTACTAGATAGTGGCCTGATTCGAACGCATCGGGCATTCTAGAATATATATGCGGCCGACCGGGCGCAATCAGCAGAGCGTTGTTTAAATTTGGCGCCAATCTCGCTGATTGGTCGCGATCGGCTGGTAGCCACGACCAATCAGCACAGCGGTGTTTAAATTTTGCGTCAAGATCACTGATTGGGCGCGGCCGAATCGTATTGGTGAGGACCGGGGGAGCGGAATCTTATTGGTGAGGACCGGGGAGCGGCGCTGCCTGTGCGGCTACTTCCGCTGCAAAAAGCCGGGAGATGAGCGGCTTCTCGCAGCAGAAGTATCCAGACCAGCAGCGCCGCTCCCCCGTCCTCCCTTGACACCCTAGCCGCATGGAGGTCAGCGGCGCCGCCAGTTGGGGTCCTTCTGCTGCTAGCGGCCGGGAGATGAGCGCCTCGCGCCGGTCATCTCCCGGCGGCATTGCCGCTGACCTCCGTCCTGCAGATGAGCCGCTAACGGCCACCATCTTTTTCTCAAATCCCGCGTCGCTGATAAACTTTCCTCTTTACTCTCCAAATCACACCTCACCATCTGTGAACTTGACCCAATCCCACCCCACCTCATCCCAAACCTTACCACCATCTTCATCCCTACCCTAGCCCACCTTTTCAACCTGTCACTAGCAACTGGCGTCTTCCCCTCATGCTTCAAAACATGCCTCGATCACACCCATTCTCAAAAAGCCCTCCCTTGACCCATCCTCTCTGACCAGCTATCGCCCCATATCACTTCTCCCCATGCCTCAAAACTACTGGAACACGTCCATTCTGAACTGTCCTCCCACCTCTCCTCCTGCTCCCTCTTCGACTGCCTACAAATCTGGTTTCCGACCGCACCATTCTACTGAAACTGCACTGACTAAAGTCACCAACGACCTACTAACCGACAAATCCAAGCGACCCTACTCTGTCATCCTCCTCCTGGACCGGTCTTCTGCCTTCGACACCGTGGACCATTCCCTCTTACTCCAGACTCCCTCATCTCTCGGCATCACAGACTTGGCCCTATCCTGGATCTCCTCATACCTAACAGACCGAACATTCAGTGTCTCCCACTCACACACCACCTCCTCATCTTACCCCCTGTCAGTGTCCCCCAAGGTTCAGTTCTAGGACCCCTACTCTTCTCCAGCTACACCTTAGGCCTGGGACAGCTCAGAGTCTCATGGCTTTAAATTATCACCTCTATGCAGATGACACACAGATCTACCTCTTTGGATCCAATATCTCCTCCCTTCTAACCAAAACCCCACAATGTCTGTCCGCTATTTCATTCTTCATTTCTGCTAGATTTCTAGAACTTAACATGGACAAAACAGAATTCATCATCTTTCCGCCATCTCATTCAACCCCCCCAACTGACCTATCTATCAACGCCAATGGCTGTCCACTCTCCCCACTCCCTCAATCTCGCTGCCTTGGGGTAACCCTGGACTCTGAACTCTCCTTAAAACCACATATCCAAGCCCTTTCCACTTCCTGCCGACTCAAACTTAAAAATATCTCCCGGATCCGCACATTACTCAACCATGAATCGGCAAAAACACTAGTGCACGCACTCATCATCTCCTGCCTCGACTACTGCAACCTCCTGCTCTGTGGCCTCCCTTCCAACACTCTTGCACCCCTCCAATCTATCCTAAAATCTGCTGCCTGACTAACCCACCTGTCCCCCCACTATTCCCCGGCCTCTCCTCTGTTAATCTCTTCACTTGCTCCCCATTGCTCAGAGACTCCAGTTCAAACCCCTAACCATGGAATACAAAGCCATTCACAACCTGTCTCCTGCATATATCTCTGACCTAGTCTACCGGTATATACCAGCACGCAACCTCCGATTCTCACAAGGTCTCCTTCCCTACTCCCCTCTTATCTCCTCCTCCCACAATCGCATACAAGATTTCTCCCGTGCATCCCCCCTACTCTGGAACTCTCTTACCCCAACATATCAGACTCTCACCGAAAGTGGAAGCCTTCAATAAGGAACCTGAAGAGCCACCTCTCCCAACAAGCCTACAACCTGCATTAACCATCACTCCACGACCAGCCCTACCCTCACCTACTGTATCCTCGCCCATCCCTTGTAGATTGTGAGCCCTCACGGGCAGGGTCCTCGATCCTCCTGTACCAGTCGCAGTCACGTTTTGTTCAAGATTATTGTAAAATTGTTTTTGCTATGTATACCCCTTTTTCACATGTAAAGCGCCATGGAATAAACGGCATAATAAATGTCACATGGTCTGTCAGTAAATACACACCTTCTCTGAAACGTCACAGAGGCTGCAACACCATTAAGCAAGAGGCACCACTAACCAAACACCACCATGAAGACCAAGGAGATCAGGGACAAAGTTGTTGAGAAGTACAAGTCAGGACTGGGTTATAAGAAAATATCCCAATCTCTGATGCTACCCTGGAGCACCATTAAATCCATCATCATCAAATGGAAAGAACATGGTACCACAAGAGTGGGTGGCCAAGAGAAGGCCACCCACCAAAATGATCAGCCCGAGAAAGGAGGGCATTAATCAGAGGCAGCACAGAGACCAAAAGGTAACCCTGAAGGAGCTGCAGAGTTCCCAAGCAGAGACTGGAGTATCTGTCCATACGACAACAATAAGCCGTACACTCCTTAGGTGTGGCTTTTATGGAAGAGTGGGAAGAAAAAAGCTTTTTACTGCTCACAAGAATTGTAAAGGTTTGTTTTGCATTTGCCAAAAGACATGTAGGTGTCTCCCCAAATGAATGGAGGAAGGTGCTGTGGTCAGATGAGACCAAAATTGAACTTTTTGGCCACAAAAAGGTAGACTATGTCTGGGGCCAAACCAACATCGCTCATCAACCCAAGTACACCATCCCCACAATGAAGCATGGTGGTGGCAGAATCATGCTGTGGGGATGTTTTTCGGCAGCAGGGACAGGGAAAATGGTCCGAGTCGAGGGGAAGACGAATGGTGCATGCTTTCAATCTATCAGTGATTTGAGAGTGGGACAGAAGTTCACCTCCAAACAAGAAAATGACCCAAAGCCTACAGCTAAAGCAACAATTAGTAGTTTAAGGGGAAACGTGTAAAGGTTTTCAAGTGGCCTAGTCAAAGCAAAGATCTCAATCCAATTGAGAATCTGTGGTCAGACTTAAAGATTGCTGTTCACCAAAGGAAACCAAATAACATGAAGGAGCTGGAGCAGTTTTGCCTTGAGGTATGGGCAAAAATACTAGTGGCAATATGTGGAAAGCTCAGACATATATAAAGCGACTTGCAGCTGTAATTGCCGAAAAAGGAGGCAAAAGTACTGATTTTAGGGGCGTGAATAGTTATACACATACTGAAGTTTTCAGCTAGCTATTTTGTCCTATTTGTTGTTTGGTTCACAAAAAGAAAACCAAATGTTCACAGCTGTACGCATGTTCTTTACAGGAACAGATGCAAACCCTCAAAAAAACCATCAATGAAATTCCAGGTTGTAAGGTAGCAAAACAAGAAAAAATGACAAGGGGGCGGGGGTTTGCAAGCCACTGTAGATGTCGATGTATAGACAAAGCCATAATGAGACGATGACAATGAGACAAAAGGAGCCCAAAGTCCCTTTGGACTACTTGCCGGCAGAAAGTACAAGGTTAATAGATTTCGCCATGCTAAAAAAAACAAGCAAGCAAAAAAACAAAACAAAAAACACAGAATCAGACAACCTTTGACTCAATAATGCAAAGCCTAAATGCAATTTGAACCCAGTCTTATAGACACAGCTAGTTTGAGACAATATTACATCAAACCACAGTAATGCAAGATGATGAGAAACTTTGGGCAGCTTGATTTAGGCTACATTCACAGTTTCATTTTTTACATTCATCGGTCGTTTTTTCACTTGTGTCATCTGTTTTGACTATTTTAGATCTGTTTTTGATCATTTTTTACTGATGGTAAAACCTGAGAAACTGCCTGAACGTTTTTTTTCTATTCACTGATATAATAACGACAAAAAAAATCCTCAATCCATAATCAAAATAGTCAGAAAAGAAGCACATACAACACCACCAAAAAAAAGGAACTTATTAATAAGAGCTAAAAATATCTTTATTTATAAATTATAAAAATTATTCAATCAGTATAACAAGGAATATCACAAGATGTTGGGTACAGATGAAGAAAAGGTGGGTGCACCAGGTAAAAATAAATATTTGTCACACTGTAAATACTACAAAGAGATTACCAGTATATTAAAAATACGGATATAGTTTCAATATATCATAATTTAGCACATACAGATCACATGAAATAGATAAGTCACTTATATAATAAAAAGTGACACCAGACCTGCATATAAGATCCTAAACCATAAAGGGATTAAACAAACAATAAGGGGAATAGAATTTAGCAAAGCAATGAATCAGTTAAAAACAGGAGAAAAACTGAAGTGAAGAAGTTGTTTTCAGACTCCACAATTAAAGCCTATGGGAATGTGTTAAAAACAGATGTGACTTGTACATGCTCGGAGCCTCATGGATTAGACACACAGGCAACTTTGGAAATCAATGTGTCCAGGTATGAATGAAATCTATGGGTTGTCTGTTCAAACCATTCCAGACACTGGATGAACTGGTACAAAAATTTATCAAGATTGTGTGGCGTGCGCAGTGAAGTTCCCAGCTTCACTGTGTGCGGCCGGAGCCGCTCGTCACAGCGCATGCACAGTGAAGCTGGGAACTACACAGGCTCACTGCGCACGCACGGGGAGCCGCATGTCACATCGCATGCGCGGCTCCCATGGCTACAAGCTTTACTGCCTGGCCATCTCATACTGCGCAAGCGTGCCATACTGACTTTAGCGCTCTCCGGGAGCAAGGTTCAAATACGTGAGCAGTGCCAGCCGTGACTCAATACGAGGATCATGCCCCATCATGACTGAATGAGCAGGTAGGATTATAAGTATATAAAATGTTAGAGACTCATTTTATTTGCACCAATTGTAATGAAAAAGCAGGTTAGTGATGCACATTGCATCACTAACAACGCTATGGGGGCAGAGGTACATGGTAGATTAGACATGACCGGTTCCCTTTAACTAATAGCTGAGCTCCTGCAGAACTGCCAGTGCACAGGTGCCAGTAGCGCCCCTAGCTATTTAACACAAGAGACTAGATGCTGTGACAGATTGCAATTGTGGGGAAATCGAAGGGTGTGAGAGGGATCTCTCTCACCCCATCACCACCTCCTCCCTCCAGCAAAGGTGGCCTCCAGTAATCTAGAACATAACAGCAGTGCAACCAAACCTATTATCAGTAATTTGAGTCATATTTTGTGGCATATGAGGACTTCCTTGGCTCCCTCCATAGGCATGATGACTTGATGCTGCAAGTAAGCTAGTATCTGAGGACTCCCTCATATTCCTTTCTGACTCTGTACAAGATTGGGTGCGAAGAGGAGATATTTTCAGGTCTTTCCAGAGAGGTTTAATCTGGTTCGAGCTCATGCACTTGCTCGTGATGAAGGACATTTATAGACTCTTCCAGAAGCAAATCCTGCAAAATCCCATTGAAAGGTGAATCTTCACCACAGTCTGAAGTCCAAAGTGCTCAGCACCAGGTCTCAATCTCTTTTTGCTCCATTCATCTTTACCTTAATCTACATTACTCTACCAGTTCTTTCAGATGAAATACATCGGTATATCATGAAATTGACACCAGCATGATTCACTGTAGGGTTGAAAATGGCCACCTGCCCAGTTAGCTCAACACAAGATGCTTGCCAGTCTGGCTAAAATTTAAATCACAATGGCCATAAAATGGGCGAGTTCCAGAGCATAAATGTCCGAGATGGGAATACTCCTTTAAGAAAGATGAAGCTGTGTTCTTCAAATCCTGCACAAATTCTTATGAACACTTTCCAAACTATGCATTTCCACATCTATTTTTCCGCTTTTACAAAGAACTTTATACAGACTGATGTGTGCCTTTTAGAGCTGCGCAAAATAATTTGCAGGACCCAGATTCAGTGGCCACATCCGTAGCCACTGGCCAGAGCCCTGTGAACTTCCTCCTGACATGTGCGCAATCCTTATCAACTACAAAAAACTTCTGTGATTGTCAACAAGGGCTTTGCCACCAAGTATTAAGTGTTGTTTGCCAGAGGAATCAAATACTTATTTCTCACTGCAAAATGCAAATAAGTATCTAATTTATACAATGTGATTTTCTTGATTTTTTTTTTTTGGGGGGGGGGGGGGGGGGGGGTGGGGATAGTCTCTCTCTCAATGTTAAAATTAACCTACCCTTAAAATTATAGACTGCTCATGTCTTTGTCAGCGGGCAAACTTACAAAAACAGCAAGGGATCAAATACTTATTTCCTTCACTGTAGATAGAGATAAGGCAGGTAAGTAAATAGCTTAATGGGGTTGTCCACTACTAGGACAACCCCTTCTTGATCTAAATGTTTGGCCCAGATAAAATAAAAAAGCCTATACTCCCCTCCCGTGCCATTGCAGCGGTGTCAGCACTCGCAGTACGGGGCTCTCATGTGATTGTGACACGTGACCCCGGAGCCCAATCAGCTATGGAGTCACTCTCCCAGTCGCCTGTCGAATTGGAAATTAAGAGGAAGTCCGGGCTGCAGCTGATCTGACTTCCTCTTAATGTTCAACTCGACTGGAGGCGGGGACAGTGACGACAGCGCCGATTGGGCGCCGGTGTCACAATAGCAGCACGGGAGCCCTAGGGAGAGAGTGCCGACACAGCGGGAACAGCGCCAGCAAGGGAAGTAAAGGCTTTTTTATTTTATCGGTGCCAAGCATAGGGTACGACAAGGAGTTGTCCAAGTAGTGGACAACTTCTTTAAAGAGTTAAGAAGCCTAAATGCACTGAATATTAGTTGTCTGAATACCTTTGCTTCACTTAAATATTAACGGGGTTGTCCACTACTAGGACAACCCCTTCTCAATCTGAATGTCAGCCTCCATTAAAATAAAAACACACCTATACTCACCTCCGATGCCGTTCCAGCGTTGTGTGAACTCGCGTTCCCAGTGCTCACGTGAAGTTATGTCATGACATGTGAGCCCTGCGCCCAGTCAGAGCTGGAGTCCCTGTCCCCGCCTTCGGACATAAGTAATCTAGAGGTGGTGAGAAAGCAGCCGCAACTCTGACTTCCTCCTGATTACTTATACATCCGAAGGCAGGGACAGTGAAGCCAGAGCTAATTGGGTGCAGAGCTCTCATGATAACCTCACGTGAGCCCCAGGAACGCGAGTGCAGACACAGCTTGAACAGCGCCAGCATCGAAGGAGAGTATAGGTGTTAACGTTTTTTTGTTTTTAACAGAGGCAAACACTCAGATTGACAAGGGGTTGTCCTAGTATTGGACAAGCCCTTCAAATGTAAACTATCACTAAGTTTCTGCCACCTAATCTGAGAGCAGCATGATGTAAAGACAGAGACCCCGATTTCAAATGGTCAGTTATTGGGCTGCTTGCTGTAGTTTTAAAAAAAAAATCAAAGTTTTAATCATCATGAAATCATTAGAGGACTAGTAAGCTGCCAATCAGTGGTGTGGGCGGGGTTATACAGAGCTCAGCATTTAGAGAACTAGTAAACTTACAGAAGATAAAACTGATTTTATCAAAACTGCAGCAAGCAGCCCAGTAATTGATACACTGCTGGAATCAGGATCTCTGTCTCTAATGTGGTTCTCATGTAATTTACGCATGTTTTTAGCATATAAAAGTTGTTAATTTTTCTTTCAACATGTAGTTACATAGCCAAGCTCAGCCCAACAAGGTCTTTCAAAATAGGATTAAAATAGCTGGATTTAGTTTCTGATTCTGGTGTGCATCAGATTTCTGATGAAGCACGCTCCTCTTAAAGAAAATCTGTTAGCCCCGAAATACAGAACTAATTAAACAGTTATGATTTTTATAGGGGCCAAGTCCCCTACATATTAAACAGTATACATTTCACTGTTGTGATTAGCTTAAAAAAAATCTCTATTTTCCATATGCTAATGAGGGGGGCTTGGTGCATCCTTTGCGTGTCCAAGAGCTTGGTGTACTATTATGCCTCCCTCAATTTGCATACTGAGCAATTCTTAGATTCGGATTGACAGCGATGGCTTGGCCAAAGGGAGCGCTTCCTGAACCCCTACCACAGTGCTGTGTGTGCACACTGACAATGCAGGAGTCTGCGGCGTGCACACAGTACAGGAGCAGGTCCCCCTTTCATCATTGCCTCATGTCTTGGCACTGACACTTGTACACCCAGAATTGAAGCCTCTCGCTACAATAAGTTAGAGAGATCAGTTTTTCGAACTGCCTGTCATCAGTGCGTCACAGGGCAAAGATCACTCTGGCTAAGTGAGCGAAGTCAATCCGAGTCAGGGAACTGCTCAGTATGCAGATTGTGGGAGACAAAGATGCATAAAGCTTTTGGTCACACCATGGGTACAAGCAAAGGCCCCTCATTTGAAAACTCTTTATATTCCATATTATATTTGTACTGCCAATATGATTTTTGTGCGCCAAGTCCTCTACATAAATGAAAATAGTTTATTTTGAATTTCGGGAATGACAGCCTCTCTAAAAGGGTTGTCCCATGAATAAAGTACATCTTAATCTAGACATCTTGGAATAAAAATCATTTCCACAATTGGATGTCTTAGAAAAAAAAAAAAACACACGTTCCTGTGCCGAGATGACCTTATAACTGTGCCCCTGCTGTGTACTGTGTAATGGCTGTGTCTGACCGTACAGGAACATGGTCTGATCATACCACATCTCCTGGCAATGGGAGCTCGTAAGAGTACATAGACATTGCAGCAGAGGATCACAGCCGATTTGTTTCTCTTAAGTAAAACAATTCTTGCCTGTTTTAAATCAGGTTTACCTCAGAGAAAGCATCATCTGCGATCCTGTGTTGTAATGTCTGTATACTCTTTTGCATCCTCTGCCCAGGAGATGTGGTATGATCAGACCATGTTCCTGTACAGTCAGACACAGCCATTACACAGTACATAAAAGGGGCTCATTTACAAGATCTCAGCACAGGAACAATTTTAAACACATCCAATATTGGAAGTTATGTTTATTCCAAGATCTGATTAAAATGTACTTTGCCCGTGGCAAAATCCCTTTAGTAAGTTTGGCGCATCTTACTCCAGCAGAGTTTGCTTCAAGAGTGGTATATGAAACCAGTCTCGACGAATCAGCCCCTTACAAACTCTAATCATAGCAAGTCAACCACTACGAGTTGTTGTACACCATCTTTATTCCAACAGATATGATGAGGATAGCATTTTGTGGGACTTGCTTATATTACAGGTTCTGCTCCTGCACTTGTTGCTGCAACCTTCCTCCCAGACTGCACAGCGCTCTCCTGTTCTCAAAATGTAGTTTAACCCTAGAACGCACAACCATAAAAACCTACTTTTTCACATACCTGGGGCCTTTTAGGCCCGTGTGCAAATAACATGGAATAACTCAAACAAAAATGACAAACAACTATATACCTGAGGAATACCTAGAGTTTCAAAATTCTAACTAAAGTAATCTTGCAGAAAATAGAAAACAACAGGGCGGGCCTGCGAGGCCCCAGGTATGCGTTCTAGGGTTAAGAAAAAAGTAAAATGGTAAAAGCCCTGCCGATATAGAGAACCAATCCAGGGTATAGTTCACCACTTAATGCATCAATAAAATCAGGTTATGAGATAACTTGTTTCAGTGTCATACCGACACCTTCCTCAGGCCAACCATGAACAGCAATAAACAGGAGCAGTTCAATAGGTAAAGTGAGCAGGAAAAACAACAAAAGGGGAGAATACATACAAATCACATGATACAGTAAAAACAAAGCAGATGACCATAACTACGGATTCTACAAAAAAATACAACAATTATTGTAGAATCCCTAGTAATGGTCATATTACTTATTTATTGTGATTTTTTTCTTTTTACTATGTCTCATGATTTGTATGTTACCTCCCCCTTGTTATTCCAGTTTTCGCTCACATTTTACCCAATTTTTACTGTTCCTGTCTATTGCTGTCCATGTCAGTATGAGGCTGAACCGTATAGCCTTGTAACCGGATTTCGTTGATCCAATAAAAGTGGTTTTTGATACCCTGGTCCGATTTTCTACACTTATTTCCTTTTACTTCTTCCTCAAAACATATTCCTATAAGACGCTAGGACCCGGACTTATCTGTGTGTATAGGAAAAGCAGCAGCTGATTTTCACAGGACAAAGTCTTAAAACAGTTGTGGCAACATCTCTTCAAAATAAGCATATTATCTTAAGAACTCATGTTTGCCAGTTTGCTAAGCTTCAACCAGAGATTCTGAACTAGGAGTCCCCTGTGTTTTATTCTAGATGCGGTTCTCAAAATGGTTGAAGGAGGAGCATGTGCCCAGACCTGTCCAACTTAAAATTACTGCACATTGGAAAGCAGTTTTCAATTGGAGGAGGCTGATGCCCTTGTGTCTGGCATTAACATTCAGAACCTGCTCAGCTTTATGCCTGGAAAGTGTGAAATTTAACTAACTCACAAGCTTGTTTAGCTTTGCTCTTTTGCAAATGTTTTTTGCTTTACGTGGTGTCTGTTGAAGCAATGGTAGTCCATATTCACTCGAGGAATACATTCTGCAGATTTTCCATACAGTACCAGCAAAGTAGTAGAGTTTTTTAAATCCACACTGATAATGCAAATGTCTTTATTGGAGTCCACCCCTTGCAATGCCTGGGGTGAAATTTGAAGCAAATCTGCGTCAAACTCCATGTCCAATCTGCAGTTACTAATGCAGAATTATTGTGGACCTTTTCTGCTCCATTTACTTCCCATGTGGGTGCACACATACAGGACAAAATGACTGAAGCAATAGAAATCAAGCAATTGCCACTTGTACAACTGGAAAAAGAAACGTATAAAACAAACATGCATTTTTATTGCATGCATTGTTAATATGTTGGCATTGCATAAGTTTTTGGTTCAAGGCTTCTGGCAAGGTATCCAGGGATAACCACAGGCACTGTCGAAAAAGTTGGATTCTTACTTCAGCTATTAGAAGAAAAAAAAATTCTACAATGGGCTGCCTGCAAATTAAAAGCATGTAATATCTTCCACACTCTTGAGGATCTGCTCACAACCGAAAAGAGCGCTAAGTGCGAGGGAGTCTTCAATAACCATCAAGAAGCTCATGTGTTGGCCTGGTTAATGCCTGCAAAACAGATTTAAAACCCGCTGTAGTAACAGACTTGAAATCTGAATTTCTTTACTATAAAAAATAAAAGCAACCAATAAAGTGGTAAATTCTGCTGTAAAAGCATACCTTTAATCTAGAAATGCTCAAATTGCAGGCTGTCAATATTAATTTAATAGCCCTGCAGGTCCCACTTTATCCTAATAAAGCAACCTAGTCAACAAACATGCAGAGATGCAAAAGTATTGTACAAAAAAAAACCTGTACTAACATATGAAACAGTAACCCAATTCTTAAAATGTATATTAAGAAACAATCATTCTGCATGTCAAAAAGTGACCAGTATTTACTATTTTGACTAATGCCTCAAGTTTACAGAACTTGTAGGCATCTTCCAATGTTACAAGGAAATTAAGTTGGAGTTTCACCACATAGGCAATAGTTTTCAAGCGAAGAAACTTTCAAACTTGCCATAATATCCCGTAAACCCACAATACAGGTGGTACAGTTTATATTGACCCAAAAAGATTACAAAATATGAGTATCTAAATTATGAGTTATTTTATCTCCAACACAGATACTGACAGAAGCCTTTACTTAAGTGATGCCAAAATACTAACATGATGAAATGACATCTTGATTAGAAAACACACCAGGATAACAAAACACAATCCTTATGTTTTAGCACTTTAGTGTGCAAGTACACTTATTTTCTCAAGGACTTTGTATGCAAAAATAGTATATAGATTGTATATATCCAGCTAAATTAAAATGTTGCTTTTCTCTCTACTTGGCTGTTGCATTATTCACAATCTCTGCACTCACTGAAAAACAACTATGGAGCATAAAAATCCTCAAAGCATCTAAGTGGCTCTTTATAATACACTTAAAGGGAATCTGTCACCACTTTGGAGTTATTAGACCTCTAATATGGGCATACAGGGTATAGAAAAGTAAATCTAGACTTACCTGTATGGCCCATAGTAGAGGTCTAAATGCACAGAAATGTAGTTTTACCTTCTTGGTTTTTCACAGGCTTGGCATCCCCCGGACAACAAGCTATCCCTGCCCATCTGCTTACTATTCCACCAATTCCCCGCCTATGTCCACGTTTACCATATCCCCCCCCTCCCCAAAAGTCAGGTCCCTGTGACGTGCGCTTTTTTCCCCCACCTCCCGGCACATCACAAAGCGCGGCTCACAGGGAGCGCGCTTTGTTTCCTCCCGGGCCCGTTTGGATGATCACAGCGCCACAGTGCTCTATTGGGCAGGCAAGTCACTGACTCCCCGGCGCCTGCGCGATAGAGCACTACACTCAGCCAAACGGGCCCGGGAGGAAACACAGGACACGTTACAGGGCCCTGATGTGTGGGGAGGAGGGGGGAATATTGTAAACGTGTACATAGGTGGGGATATGGAGGAATAATAAGCAGATGGGCGGAGATAGCTTGGTGTCCGGGGGATGCTAAGCCAGTGAAAAGCCAAGAAGATAAAACTACATTTCTCTGCATTCAGACCTCTACTATGGGCCATACAAGTATGTATAGATTTACTTTTCTATACCCTGCATGCCCATATTAGAGGTCTGATAAAGGGAATCTGTCACCACTTTGGAGTTAGAGCAGCAGAGTGTCTGAGGAGCAACAAGGGGGAAGAGAGAAGTTCCTTGCAGACACAGGCCTCTGCTGAAGGAGGGTTTTGCTAGCTGAGCAAACTAGTTTCTTTGACGTATAAAAAGGTTGTCATACACATTGGATTACGATCATCAGAACTGACCATTCGTCTACAAGGGTGCCATAACTACCTCAATGGTAGATTTCAGGAGATTTTATTATGCCTGATTCTTTTGTTTTTATTGAAGAAAAGCTCCAAGCAGAGGACAGAACGCATGCATGCTCAACCAAGCCATGTGTCCATTGACAGGAGGGTTTTGGAGGAATAGATGTAGGCTGAAGAGGAGTTTAGCAAACAGCTAAGGTGCATGGCCAACTTTAGCTCAACTTTCACTGGTACTTAAGAGCAGCACGGTTGCCTTTTCAGTGTAAAATAGTTGCTGTGTTCTAAATACTTTGGTGCGGTGTCTGTAGGACAAGGAAGGATGAAGATCTGCAGAATGGCTGTCAGTTTCCATGCCTTATTAAATACAAGATTAATTGTAGTATTAAGGCTGGGATAACATTGAGAGTTCTTCAGAATCATTAGAAGCAGGTACAGAACTGAGGACCCAGGGAATATGATAGTTGTCTCGAGAAATACATTTATATCATACGCCACAAATGTCTGCTATACATCTCCACAACCTATCCCAGATTTCAGTTGACCATTGATTCTATGAGGGATCCAAATACAGTCAAGAGTATTTGTTCCAAGTAGTGTACACTCCTTCCGCAACAGAGCCCATGAAAAACTGATGGATTTCAACCTTAAGCAGGCTCGATCTCTTATATGCAGGCAACATTACTGTTCAGAAATATTTTTCAGTTGAGTATATGATTGCCTATCCTGATAACTCCCTTTGAATAATTATTAGAATCAAAGGTTCTCTTCTGAAAAACAGGATACCAGTAAGGTTGCTTACACCTGCTCCGCTGCATGGCACTGTGCCTTGGTCCCTAACTATTATCTTCTGACTGATAGGGGCCAGATTACCAGCACACTATCATTTCAAAGGAAAAGAATATTAAAGTGTTTATCGAGTCTTTGTCTCCCAAGAAACACTTCTTCCTTGAGCTTAGTCTGTTCCTTGGTCTGCCGTAGTTCTCCTTGAAACAACCTTTTCTGTGGATTTTGCTCCAGCAGCATAATGCAAAACTTGTCTGACAGTAGTCTATGAGGACGTTTTCAAATGGTTTTCCAAACAGCCAAGATATCCTATGTGATGATGTGGCTAAACGGTCTTCTAAAATCCGGTTTAAAGTCCTACAAGGCTAGAGTTCTTTCTCCTTTACCAGACTCCTTTTATTCATGATAATCCCATAGAGGCTGGTCACTGCCTTTATGATGTTCTTGAAATTTTCTTGAAGGAAACTTACAGAAGATCCAAGTCTAGTAACATCTGTCAGATTGCTTGTGACTTCTGTATCTGCATATTTAAACTGCTTTTAAATTATCTTTTAAGATTTCTGTTCTACAGCGTAAATATTCCAGAGCCAATTGACACAGAATAAAAACGACCAAACTATGGACAATTATGAATATTCTTTGGATAAGTAGGAAAAACTGTCCCGTATCTCCCAAAGTTAGAGGTTTTGGATATTTCTACTGTTCACACTGATTTGGATGCATTCAGAAATTCACAAGTATTGCAACCATGGCCGTTCTCAGTGTCTTCCTTCTTGTTTTTCAGTCAACATGGTATATAACTTCTGAAAACGCTTTGCATTAAATTTCAAAACATGCATTTCCATATGGTCTTGTCTTTCACCTGAAGTTCAAGTTCATACCAGACATTGTTGCATGAGTTTGAGGTCAAATCTTTGTGAAAGAGCTCTAATGCACTTGGACACTATAATGCAGCATTGGAAAATGTTTTAAAAAGCCATTTTCCAGGAAGTGAAGCACAGTACTGAAGAAGCCGAATGTATGTGGTAGTAGGATTTCCTTTTTGTTAGAGGCTTAGCACAAACAGCCACACTCTTACTCCTGTATATTTAGTGATGAGACATCCGTTTATTCCAGGCATAAATCTGACTTGGGCAGATACAGTATGCTTAGTATATAACATACCCACACTCCTGTTAAAAAGGTCTCTTCTGAACAATCCCTGCCTATATGACCCTTTAGAGAATTATCAGCTCTAGCAGACAAGTTGATATCTATAAAATCTATCCATCCATCTATCCATCGGCACT
Source organism: Phyllobates terribilis (assembly GCF_046119375.1). Taxonomy (NCBI): domain Eukaryota; kingdom Metazoa; phylum Chordata; class Amphibia; order Anura; family Dendrobatidae; genus Phyllobates; species Phyllobates terribilis. The sequence continues at coordinate 177,522,787 of NW_027362771.1, forward strand.
GTGCAATACTACGTTATGCAAAGAGCATCATCTCTACAGTTTCAACTTGGACTGAAAGGGAATCCTTAATCCTTTATATTGCTTTGGATAGCTCAACACAAAGTGGCAGAAACTGATTCCAGTGATGGGTCGCTTTTTTTTTTTTGCAGTAATTTTCATAAACCCCTATTACTGGCATCATGAGCCAAGGGTTCAAATCCGCTCATCAATGTTCAGGTGCAGATGGGTCCACTATGTATAACTCAAAACCTTCAGTGGTATTATGGTCAGCAGGAAGAAAAAAAAAAAAAAAATAAAAAACATAATGAAGGCTGAGAATTTCATAGCACCGGTTTAGATGGCCTGAGCAGCTGCATGCAAGCTTTACTTCACCAAGCATCAGATGGAGTAGTTTAGAGCTGGGCTGGGCACTGGAGCAGTAGAAATTTGATCTGGCAGTCTGACGGGTCTGGGTATAGTCAATTCCAGGAGAATGCTATCTGTCATACTGCAAGGTTTTAACTACTGTAAAGTTTGCTGAAAGATGGACAATGTAATGGGGCTGTATTTCAGGGATGACCATGGCCCTTGGTTCCAGTGAAGGGCAATCCTAATGCTTCAGCATGCCAAGAGATTTTGGACAATTGCATGCTTGCAAACTTTCTATGTACAGTTTGGGGAAGGTCCATTTCTGTTTCAGCGAGACTGTGCACCAGTCCTCAGAGCAAGGTTCATAACGGCATTGTTATGGGAGATTGGTGAAAGACCTTGACTGCTCTGAAAGAGCCCAGGGTTCAACCTCACTGACGCCTTTCAGATGAACTAGTATGTGTTTGAGCTCAAATACGCTTCTCGATAAATGGACAAAAATTCCCACAGACACAGTACGAAATCTTGTAGAAAGCCTTCCCACAGGAGTGGAAGCTGTTATAACTGCAAAGTGGGACCAAAACAATATTAATGCCTATGGCTTTAGAATGGCAAGTCAAAAAAGCTCCTGTACATGAATTGTGCAGGTGTCCAAATACTATTGCCCATATAGTGTATATAGACCTTACATACAGTTAGGTCCATATATATTTGGACAGAGACATTTTTCTAATTTTGGTTCTAGACCTTACCACAATGAATTTTAAACAAAACAATTCAGATGCAGTTGAAGTTCAGACTTTCAGCTTTCATTTGAGGGTATCCACATTAAAATTGGATGAAGGGTTTAGGAGTTTCAGCTCATTAACATGTGCCACCCTGTTTTTAAAGGGACCAAAAGTAATTGGACAGATTAAATAATTGTAAATAAAATGTTAATTTCTAGTACTTGGTTGAAAGCCCTTTGTTGGCAATGACTGCCTGAAGTCTTGAACTCATGGACATCACCAGACGCTGGGTTTCCTCCTTTTTGGTGGTTTTCAGTTACTGTTTGTTTGTGGGCCTTTCTGTCTGAAGTTTAGTCTTTAACAAGTGAAATGCATGCTCAATTGGGTTGAGATCAGGTGACTGACTTGGCCATTCAAGAATATTCCACTTCTTTGCTTTAATAAACTCCTGGGTTGCTTTGGTTTTATGTTTTGGGTCATTGTCCATCTGTAGTATGAAACGACGACCAATCAGTTTGGCTGCATTTGGCTGGATCTGAGCACACATTATGGCTCTGAATACATCAAAATTCATTCGGCTGCTTCTGTCCTGTGTCACATCATCAATAAACACTAGTGACCCAGTGCCACTGGCAGCCATGCATGCCCATGCCATCACACTGCCTCCGCTGTGTTTTACAGATGATGTGGTATGCTTTGGATCATGAGCTGTACCATGCCTTCGCCATACTTTTCTCTTTCCATCATTCTGGTAGAGGTTGATCTTGGTTTCATCTGTCCAAAGAATGTTCTTCCAGAACTGTGCTGGCTTTTTTAGATGTTTTTTAGCAAAGTCCAGTCTAGCCTTTTTCTTCTTGATACTTATGAGTGGCTTGCACCGTGCAGTGAACCCTCTGTATTTACTTTCATGCAGTCTTCTCTTTATGGTAGATTTGGATATTGATACGCCTACCTCCTGGAGAGTGTTGTTCACTTGGTTGGCTGTTATGAAGGGGTTTCTCTTCACCATGGAGATTATTCTGCGATCATCCACCACTGTTGTCATCCGTGGGCGACAGGTCTTTCTGCATTGATGAGTTCACCATTGCTTTTTCTTTCTCAGGATGTACCAAACTGTAGATTTTGCCACTCCTAATATTGTAGCAATTTCTCGGATGGGTTTTTTCTGTTTTTGCAGCTTAAGGATGGCTTGTTTCACCTGCATGGAGAGCTCCTTTGACCGCATGTTTACTTCACAGCAAAACCTTCCAAATGCAAGCCCCAAATCAACTCCAGGCCTTTTATCTGCTTAATTGAGAATGACATAACGAAGGGATTGCCCACACCTGTCCATGAAATAGCCTTGGAGTCAATTGTCCAATTACTTTTGGTCCCTTTAAAAACAGGGTGGCACATGTTAAGGAGCTGAAACTCCTAAACCCTTCATCCAATTTTAAATGTGGATACCCTCAAATGAAAGCTGAAAGTCTGAACTTCAACTGCATCTGAATTGCTTTGTTTAAAATTCATTGTGGTAATGTCTAGAACCAAAATTAGAAAAATGTTGTCTCTGTCCAAATATATATGGACCTAACTGTACATGGCAGAGTTTCCACCGATGTCTCCGGGAATGAAAACAGATAAGTGACAACCGTCACTAACTCAGATTACATAAGAAGGCTTTTAGCACAACAGACTTCTTTGATATGTCCAGTAGGTATGCCATAATAATCAATAAATGCACAAACAATCCAGAGAACACAAAACCTAGACCTAGGCAAAAGAATAGATCTAGACAAAGTATTCTCATGTTAAACGTAAAGCTTCCAGGACTCTGGGACAGTTAATTCTGCTTCATGTACAAACACACAAGTTTTGTACAGTGAGGGCTATCAATCAGCAGTATGAGGGGGGACGGGGGGATGGGGACGGGACAAAAAACTTACTTTATGTTCCCAGCAGCATGAAAATAGCTTTTTACAAGCACATAGTCAATTCCTATCAAAACTAATCTGTGAACTCAGCTTGTCTGCACTTATTGCATGCTGCATTCAGATAAGAAGCCCGACATTTGCCCTTTAATATATAGAAGAGGTATGGAAAGAGTGTACAAACGCTCACTATGGATGATGACTTGCCGGTCTGTCAACGTAAACCATTTAAAAAAAAGTGCAGCTATTGCTCACTTTTCAATGCATTTTCCACTTAAAAAGGTGTTTTCCTAAAAGTATGGCAGGATGGCAAGATTTCCATGAATTACTGCCAGGGCCACCGCAATTCTTTGAATGAAGCGGTTGCATCGCAAGTTATGCGATTTGGCTTTTTTTATTGATAGCTGCAGTTTCTTTGGTGGTTTTGAGCACTGATTTAGGCTATGTTCACACGTTTTTGCTGCATTGTTTTATGCAAATTTTAAGCTGTGTTTTACAGTACCAGAAGCTATGAGATTTCAGAAATATAATGCACATAGGAAAAAAAAAAACTAACTGAATTGGAAAACTGCTGCGTCATATCACTTCTTTCAGCGTTTTTTCACCCATAAAAAGTATAAGTGTAAAAAAGGCATAAAAAACACAGGTATCAGCTTTTGCTGCGTTTCTGTTGCATCATGTTTTTTTGGGGGGCACAAAACTTTATCAGCATGCACAGGGGACAAAATGTACCTGAAAAAAAGCAGCAAAAAAATGCACCAAAAGTGCTTTTTTGCAAGCAGCTTCTTTACTGCCAATGAAGCAAAAATGCAACGTGTGAACACAGCCTTATTCGGTAAAGGAACTTTTAGTAACCTCTGTATGTGCATTGTCTGGACTGGTAGAGTGCAGAGGTTAGCCCTCCAAAGATAAGACTTCCCTGTGAAATGTACCTGATTGGCAATAAAATTATTGTTGTTCACAAGGTATTAGAGCAAGCAAACAGGCAGACAGAAGAACAAGAGAATGGATCACAGCATAGATATGATCACTGCCATGTCAAGGAAGGGATTGCACACCGACACATGGAGGAATGAGATCTACAAGTAACTGTAGTTTTTATCATAGCACACATACAAGTGGTGTTGCATGTGAACACTTGTGTCTCACTATATATTTATTACATTCTCTTCTGCCAGGCCATTTGCTCATTCACATCCCTGATGACTGACAGCTGGTGCAGTAAACAGGGCTCAGGCAAATCACTAGCTCAAAATGCTGATACAGCCTGTCCTGCTTCAGGTTTACTAAAGTGGCAAGCATTTTTATTAGCCTAATACACGTGTCAAACTCTGGCCCGCAGGTTGGTTTCATTTAACTCACGACACCAGAACCACCATGTGTAGGCGGGGCCCATTACTCGGCATGGAGGACTAGGCGGGGCCCATTACTCGGCATGGAGGACTAGGCGGGGCCCATTACTCGGCATGGAGGACTAGGCGGGGCCCATTACTCGGCATGGAGGACTAGGCGGGGCCCATTACTCGGCATGGAGGACTAGGCGGGGCCCATTACTCGGCATGGAGGACTAGGCGGGGCCCATTACTCGGCATGGAGGACTAGGCGGGGCCCATTACTCGGCATGGAGGACTAGGCGGGGCCCATTACTCGGCATGGAGGACTAGGCGGGGCCCATTACTCGGCATGGAGGACTAGGCGGGGCCCATTACTCGGCATGGAGGACTAGGCGGGGCCCATTACTCGGCATGGAGGACTAGGCGGGGCCCATTACTCGGCATGGAGGACTAGGCGGGGCCCATTACTCGGCATGGAGGACTAGGCGGGGCCCATTACTCGGCATGGAGGACTAGGCGGGGCCCATTACTCGGCATGGAGGACTAGGCGGGGCCCATTACTCGGCATGGAGGACTAGGCGGGGCCCATTACTCGGCATGGAGGACTAGGCGGGGCCCATTACTCGGCATGGAGGACTAGGCGGGGCCCATTACTCGGCATGGAGGACTAGGCGGGGCCCATTACTCGGCATGGAGGACTAGGCGGGGCCCATTGCTCTGCATATTGGTTGGCCCGCGACTTTGTCCAAGCGTTTCATTTTGGCCCTCTGTGTTTGAGGTTGACATCCCTGGCCTAATAACCCCAATGTAAGCGCATTGAGAAATAATTATAGTGTATAAGTATTGATTTATAGTAATTAGTTTTTCACTTTATTTTCTCAGATAACTTCATTAAAATTTAAAGTACAGCATTTAACAGCTACTCTAACTGTAAATACGATGATAAAGAAAATATATGAAGTTTAAAAGCTAATGAAAAAAACAATGTACTTACCGATTATTAAAACATGGAGTTGCCTCAGAAATGGTGAAAGGACATGTAGCAACGATATCTCCAGTAATACAGTTAGAGCAGCTCATTCTCATGATCTGTGGAAACAAACATTATTGGTCATTTTGGCCCCAATTCATCAAAGAGTTATTGAAAGAATTCTGGCATAACAGTCCTTAAAATGCATTAAAAACTGCAGGGCACCGTTGGCAACAGTCTCAACCAGATCTGCTAGTGGACCTGTGCCTGACTGTCTTCTTGGTTTAGCTTCAGTTACTTGTGTTCAGTATATGTGGGGGAGTGTGGCCGCCTCCTTCGTCGTCTTCGCTCCTTTATCTACCCAGCTTTCCACAGGTAGGTGTTAAACAGTCGGGCGCAGGTTCAGCTATGTCTCCGCATATTTAGGGACCCGTCAGCACTTAGGGGAGATATTAGATATAGGGACCTTCCTAAATGGGTAAATCTTATCATAGCTGGATAGACTTTATGCTTTGATTAAAAAAATGCTGTTAACCAAGTATCCCATGTATTTTTAACAAGTGTCACTATTTACTTACTTTAATATTTCTATGCATCATTTTCATTCTAGGTTAAAAAATGTTAACCTTGTTAAGTACCTTTAAAAGGAGTTTTTAGGTTTGTCCAAAACGAGTTCATAGCATTACTGATGCATACAGGAGGCAGATTAAAACGTATGTGATCCGTCTGGGATAAATTATTATTTAAACTAAAACCAAAAAAAAAAATTGCACAGAGCTTATTCTTCCGTTCTAAATCAACGGACGCATTTTGGATATTCAAGTTTTATTCCCATACCCACAAAAAACAAAAAAACACTATGCAAGCTATTGCCTATGGCTGTGCAGCCCAATTTTCAAAAAATTACAGATGCGCATGCTCGACTCCTACTCTATTCACGGTCTATAAGACAACCGGAAATAGCTAATCTGTGTGCTCAGCAGTCACTTAATTCATTGCTTAAGGGCAGGCATAGAATGTGCACCTTTGCTCCACTGAGGTTGCAGTGCCCCATTTTAAGGGTTACAGAACCCCAATCTTAGGATCACTGGGGATCCGACTGGTCAGACCCCCCCCATTGATCAGGATAGGGGATAACCCTTTAATTTTGTTTGTATGTTGGTCAAAACGGATCAGTCAAATGAAATTTCCAAACAGAAGGGTGAACACACAGTGGCGTGAAAAAGTGTTTGCCCCCTTCCTGATTTCTTATTCTTTTGCATGTTTGTCACACTTAAATGTTGCAGATCACAAAACAAAGTTTAAATATAAGACAAAGATAACACAAGTAAACACAAAATGCAGTTTAAATTAAGATCTTTATTGTTAAAAGAAATCCAAACCTACAGGCCCTGTGTGAAAAAGTGATTGCCCCCTAAACCTAATAACTGGTTGGGCCACCCTTAGCAGCAACTGCAATCAATCGTTTGTGATAACTGGCAATGAGTCTTTTACAAAGCTCTGGAGGAATTTTGTCCCACTTATCTTAGCAAAATTGTTGTAATTCAGCCACATTGAAGGGTTTCAGAGCATGAACCGCCTTTTTAAGGTCATGCCACAGCATCTCAAATCAGATTAAGGTCAGAACTTTAACTATGCAACTCCAAAGTCTTAATTTTGTTTTTCTTATGCCATCCAGAGGTTGACTTGCTGGTGTGTTTTGGATCATTGTCCTGCTGCATAACCCTAGTGCGCTTCAGCTTGAGGTCAAACAGATGGCCGGACATTCTCCTTCAGCAAAACAACCCCTTACCCTCACACTACCATAACATTTTACTGTTGGTATGATGTTCCTTTTCTGAAATGCTGTGCTACTTCTAACCAGATGTAATGGGACATACACCTCCAAAAAAGTTCAATTTTTGTCTCGTCAGTCCACAAAGTATTCTCCCAAAAGTCTTGGTGATCATCAAGATGTTTTCTGGCAAAACCGAGATGAGCCTTTATGTACTTTTTGCTCAACAATGGTTTTCGTCTTGGAATTCTGCCATGCATGCCATTTTTGCCCAGTCTCTTTCTGATGGTGGAGTCATGAACAGTGATCTTAACTGAGGCAAGTGAGGTCTGCAGTTCTTTGGATGTTGTTGTTGGGTCTTTTGTGGCCTCTTCGATGATTCTGAGCTGCGCTCATGGGGTAATTTTGGCCGGCCACTCCTGTGAAGGTTCACCACTGTTCCAGGTTTTTGCCATTTGTGGATAATGGCTCTCTCTGTGGTTCACTGGAGTCCCAAAGCTTTAGAAATAGTTTTGTAACCTTTTCCAGACTCCTAGATCTCAATTAATTTGTTTCTCACTTGTTCCTGAATTTCTTTTGATCGCAGCATGATGTCTAGCTTTTGGTCTACTTCACTTTGTCAGACATGTCCTATTTAAGTGATTTCTTGATTGAGAACAGGTGCAGCAGCAATCAGGCCAGTGTGTGGCTAGGGAAATTGAACTCCGCTTTCCAAAGATCTGATAAACCACAGTTAATATATGTTTTAGGGGGGAGGGGTCATTTTTTCAAACAGGGCCCTGTAGGTTTTGATTTCTTTTTCACTTAATAAAGACCTTCATTTAAAAACTGCATTTTGTATTGGCTTGTGTTCTTTGTCTAATATTTGTTTTGTGATTTGAAACATTTAAGTGTGACAAACATGTAAAAGAATAAGAAATCAGGAAGGGGCAAACACTTTCAAACCGCTGTAGTTTTAAGATTTGTTTCTGTGGTCACACCTTTGTCTTAGGCGACTGTGAAAAAAAAAATCGTAGCAAACATATACAGTGCCCTTTTTACTATATGTACAAACATAAGGCATCAAGTTCTACTGAATAAATTTACCATTCTCTGATTGGTGAGTGGTCAGAAGAGAATAGTCAGTAGATATTTTATTAACTATGTGGAATTCATCTTACCTGCATTTCAGGCTTGTCTTTATTGTCCAAGCATTCTATAAGAAAAAGTGAAAGTAAGTAGCTGTACAACAGAAAATCAAAAAGATAGCTCCACTTGACTGTGGCATCCATTGTCTTGTGTTTAACCATATGATATTACTCATCTGCTGGCCAATTTGTCAGCTCATTTAGGTCAATGTGGCATTCTACCATCTATGAAATGGCAACAATTTAATAGCACAGCAACTAGTACTCATTCTCAAAACTTACCCTTTTCTTTCTTTGGAGTTACAACCTCGCCTCCGTCGTCTTTTACACAAACTCTGTAGAAAAGAGAATGTTCAGATAGTTACACCTCTCCAATCATACTATAGACGCCCACGATTAAGGAGAAATAGCTGAGTTTACATATGTGCACTCCAAGGGAAATTTTTACATTTGTTTGCAGCTAACAGCTGGAAAACACTTTTTTTACAGCACTAAACTAGCTTTATACATGCGCTCTCATACTTCAGACTACAACAATTTGTGAAAAGTTTCCTGTGGTGGCCAATACCTGCCTATATTGTATATTTTTTTCCCCACAAAGGATATTTATCCTGTATCCAATGGACGGTTGATAAAGTCTGATTGATTTGGGTCCAACAAACATTTCAGACCCTTTTCAACATCTATGACATTGATGCGAGTTTGCCATTTACACAAACATTTTGACACAATGAAATCCTCAATCTTCCTTATCCAAATTTTACTTAAATTAACATACCTCGAGAAAAAAAACAATATACGGTAAATTAAAAGTTCCCATAGATCCAGAGTGACTAGTGTAAATTATGGTTTTATCTGTAATTTTGGTATAGGTCGCATTTTATTGTGTGGGCAAATTACCCATTGTTTTATTTAAAGTCTGGACTATGAATCAGACAAATCAGTTTGTTAATGTGGACTTCATCACCGTTACTTATTCCCACTGACCTGAAACAAAGCTTCCCTTTTGTACAGTATTTTAAAGTCTGATCGCAACAACTCAGGTTTTCCCTTGGTCTTCTTTCCTGAACGCTGATCTTAACAGTGGAAAAAGACAAACAGTAATCAATATACTACCATGTCATAATGAAAAGTAAGCGAGTGGTCTTAAAGATTGGTGCACTTAAAGAAGTTGTCCACAACTTTTTATTATCCCACCAATGTATTCAGCCGGTGCCCATAAGGGTTTTTGTAATTACCTTTAGTTGTCCTTTTTGCCTGTGAGCGGCGCTACCGGGGGCCGCTCACAGTCATCACGTGACCCCCAGCTGATGTCACTTCAAGTGAGGCGTTACATCAGTGACGCGGTCCCCCGAGGTGGATGCTGGGTGTGATGCGCAGGGTAACCTAGCCCACAACCTACCATCCACCGCACGCTTTCCCAATGAATGAGGAGAGGGAGAGCGCGCGGTGGATGCTAACCCTGCCCACAGCCCATCACTCACCATGGAATGCAGCACTAAGTCACCACCGGCTGCAGTCGGAACTTGACGCGACATCAGTGTATGTCAGAGCCGGCTGCAGCCGGGGGTCACGTGATGCCTGTGAGTGGCCAGTGATATTGCCTGTGAGCGGCGCTAAGGACAGCAGAAGGTACCCTTATAGGCACTGGCTGAATACATTGGGGGGAATAATAAAAAGTAGTGGACAACTCCTTTAAACACGTCGTTAATGCACCTTACCGAGCGACAATAAATTTCTTGCGCTCATTTATCAGCCTGTGAAACAATGATAGGACAGAATGATTGTTACTGTCCAGTCCCCATATAATACTTGTTATGAGGGGCACATCTCCTGTTTATAATAATGATTTTTATTTTTGCTTGCATAAATGAAAAGATCACTTAAAAAAATGTTGAACATTTCACTCATACATCGAGTGATTGCTGGCATGTTTACACAGGTTCACAATTGGGAACGAGCATTCTCACAAATGCTCATCCATCTAGATGTACTATAGGGCCTTAACCCTTCCTGCTCATAACCATAAAATGTATGGTACTGTATGGTATTCAACCCCCTGTAAAGTGTTGTTGAAGGCATTTATGGGGTTGAGTTTTAGCAACAATGACTACAGAATCATAAAGGGATGACTTCCTTTAACTGCTGACCAGCCTTGGAAATAGCTTCTCAGAGCTCATGGTTTAAAGAGATGACTGGGTCCAAGAAAGGCCTGCTGGCGATTCTGTAGTAGGGCATACTTTACATATAACTCCAAAAATTTCCTGTGCAATTTTCAAACTTTGAATTTTCATGCCCTTAAATCAGAGAGATATGTCACACAAAATGGTTAATAAATAACATTTCCCACATGTCTACTTTACATCAGCACAATTTTGGAACCCAAATTTTTTTTTGTTAGGGAGCTATAAGGGTTAAAAGTTGACCAGCGATTTCTCATTTTTCCAACAAAATTTACAAAAACATTTTTTTAGGGACCACATCATATTTGAAGTCACTTTGAGGGGTCTTTATGACAGAAAATACCCAAAAGTGACACCATTCTAAAAACTGCACCCCTCAAGGTGCTCAAAACCACATTCAAGAACTTTATTAACCCTTCAGGTGCTTCACAGGAATTTTTGGAATGTGGAAGAAAAAAATTAACATTTAACTTTTTTCCCAAAAATGTTACTTTAGACCCAATTTTTTTATTTTCACAGGGGTAACATGAAAAAATGGACCCCAAATTTTTTTGTGCAATTTCTCTTGAGCGTGCTGATACCCCATATGAGAGGGAAAACCACTGTTTGGGCACATGGCAGGGTTTGAAAGGGAAGGAGCGCCATTTGACTTTTTGAATGTAAAATTTGTTTGAATAATTAGCGGACGCCATGTCACATTTGGGGAGCCCCTAATGTGCCTAAACAGTGGAAACCCCCCACAAGTGCCACCATTTTGGAAACTATACTCCTTAGGGAACTTATCTAGATGTGTGGTGAGCACCTTGCACCCCCAGCTGCTTCACAGAAGTTTATAATATTGAGCCGTAAAAATAAAATTTTCACATTTTTCCCATAAAAAATGTTTTTCATTCCCTAATTTTGCATTATCATAAGGGTAACAGGATAAATTGCACCATGAAATTTGTTGTACAATTTCTCCTGAGTACGCCGATACCCCATATGTGGGGGAAAACCACTGCTTTGGTGTACGGCAGGGTTCGGAAGAGAAAGAAGCGCTATGTTGGCTGGGATAGGCAGCAGACACCATGTCACATTTGAAGAGTCGCTGACATGCCAAAACAGCAGAAACCCCCACAAGTGACCCCATTTTGTAAACTACACCTCTCAAGGAATTCATCTAGGGAAGTAGTGAGCATTTTTTAATTTTTAAATTTATACCATTGGGCAGTGAAAAAAGCATAATTATATTTTTACCACAAAAAAATGTTTTACCCTCAGATTTTACATTTTCACACAGGGCAATGGGTAAAAATGGTGCCGAAATGTGTCACACAATTTCTTCTAAAAGTGTCAATACCCCATATGTGGCTGTATTGCACCACTTAGCCATACGGTGAGATTTGAGGGGGAAGGAGCGCTATTTGACAATTGGAGAACAAATTATTGTAGAATAGGCATTTGGATTTGGGAGCACAAAATTTTCTGAATTTCTTTTGGGGGGCAAGGACCATTTTGCTTTTCCAGAGCCTTTCTGCTACCAGTAACTTGGAAGTCCCTTATATTTTTAACAGATGATGGACCTGAGTGGGGACTAGCTTTTTTTGAGGACTGAGTTGAAGCTTTTATTGGGAACATTTTACGTAACATTTATCCGGCGCTCTAGGCTGAGCACTTACATCGGGGTTTCCATCTAATTTTCCAAGTGATGTAATTCAGATGAAACCCCTGCAGGATCCATTCACTGTAATGAGGCAGCAGAGTTACTCTGGACTCCGTCTGGCCTCTGTTTAGTGGTGTCCTTTTTTTCAGAAGTGCACAAAACTGTGGCCAACCGCACTTTTATGCACGCCTAAAACAAATGACACCGTGGGATCACAGGCCAGATGGCATCCACAGTGCCTATATCTGCCTCATTACAGGGAATCTTCCGTCATGGGTTCCGGCTGAATCACGTATTTCAGAGATTTACACGGAAACTCTGGTGTAAGTGCTCAGCGCAGAGCACAGGATAAATGTGAGCAGAGCCTTACTGGGATCTTTGGGAGACATAATAAACAAATCAGTAGCAGGTGAATAATATTTGTTTTATTTATTTTTTATGCCGTTCCTAGTGTGATATAACTGATTAGATTACTTTATTCTTCGGGTCGGTGCGATTACAGAGATACCAGATTTATATCGGGTTTTTATGACTGACAGCTGTCACACACTAAAATACGCTTTTTTTGCAAAATCTAGTTTTTGCATCACCATATTTTGAGAGCTATAATTTTTCCATATTTCGGCCGATAGAGTCATGTGACGGCTTGTTTTTTGCGGGACGAATTGAAATTTTTATTGGAACCATTTTTGGGCACGTGACATTTTTTGATCGCCTTCTATTCCGTTTTTTGGGAGGTAAAGTTAACAAAAACAAACACTTCAGGAATTGTTTTTTGAGTTTTTTTTTATGCCGTTCTGCGTGTGGTAAAAGTGATCAGGCAGCGTTATTCTTCGGGTCAGTACGTTTACAGCGATACTACACTTACTGTATTTTTTTATGTTTTGGCGCTTTTACACAATAAAACAATTTTATAGAAAAAAAAATATTTTTTTGCATTGCTTTATTCTGAGCGCTATAACTTTTTTATTTTTTGGCTGATGGAGCTGTATGGCGGCTTTTTTTGCGGAACAAGATGACGTTTTCAGTGGTACCATTTTTATTTCTATTCTGCTTTTTGATCACATTTTTTTCCACTTTTTGTTTGGCGATATGATGAAAAAGCATATTTTTTTGCTCCGTTTTTTATTTATTTTTATTACGGTGTGCACAGAAGGAGTTAATTAGTGTGACAGTTTTGTAGCTCGGGTTGTTTCAGACGCAGCGATACCAAATGTGTACTTTTTTTGGTTTTGTAATAATTTACGGATTTATTGGTTTAATATTTTATTTATTTATTTTGTGATTTTTTTTTTTAATAGTTTAAAAACTTTTTTTTTACATTTTTACTTAGTCCCTGTATGGGACATTAATTTTTATTTTTCTGATCACTGATCTCATGTAATGTAATACACATATATTACATTATATGAGATCTTCACTGACTGTTTCAGTCAGTCTCCTGTCTGACTTCAGCTACATACAAGCTGAAGCCAGACAGGAAGGACACCATATATGGCAGAGCTGGAGGCGGTCATGTGACCTCCAGCTGCCATAGCAACCCCAGGTCCTCAAACGAAACGGAGGTCTTCGGAGGTAAGTAAGACGACCCCCTCTCTTCCTGCTGTCTCCTATATGCCGCGATCACTATAGATCACAGCATATAGAAGACAGCAAAGGGTTAACATCACTGGGACCTGATCTAATCAGGTCCCGATGATGTACCCTGTCAGAGCTAACGCTCTGCACCGGAATCGCAGTGCTTGCAGGACCCTGGGGGTCCTGAGCACTGCGAGACCACCCACCGTTTTTAAACGTCGGCACTGCACAGAGCCCGGCAAGCGCCGACGTTTATCTACAGTGGGCGGTCGGGAACCGGTTAATACCGCCCTCTCTTGTAGCTGAGAGTTGTGGGGGTTGAGGCAGAGAACAAAAAAAAATAAATAAAAAAACCCTCCCCCCTCAAAATACGCACTGTTCTGGCACCTCAGGGGCTCTGCCAATGTGACATGGCACCCTAAAACTATTCCAGCAAAATCTGCACTATAATATGGCGCTCCTTCCCTTCTGAGCTTTGCACTCTGCCTCAAAAGTAGTTTTCGACCACATAGGTATTGGCATACTCAGGAGAAATTGAGCAAGACATTTTGTAGTCCCTTTTGAAAACTGAAAAAGCTTAAGACCAAACAACATTTTAGTGGAAAAAAAAATGGTACATTTTCCATTGACTCAGCCCAATGTTATACAATTCTGTGAATTGCCTGAGGGTTAAAAATGCTCACTACATAGTTAGAGGAATTCCTAAAGAGGTGCAGTTTATGTGAGGGTTTCTGCTGTTTTGGCACGTCAGGGGCTCTTAAAATGTGACATGGAATCCGCAATCTGTTCCAGCCAAAATTGCACTCCAGAATTCAATTGGCGTTCTTTTCCTTCTGAGCCCTGCCATGTGCCCAAACAGTAGTTTTCCATATATGGGGTACCCTTGTACTCAGGAGAAATTGCACAACAAATTGTGTGGTCCATTTTCTCCTGTTACTCTTGTGAAAAAGAAAAGTTTGGGGCAAAAGAAACATGTTTGTGGGAAAAATTTATTTCTTCATTTTCACAGCTCAAAGTTATAAAATTCTGTGAAGCCACTGGGGGTTCAAGGTGCTCACTTCATCTCTAGATAATGTCCTTGAGGGGTGTAGTTTACAAAATGGGGTCACTTGTGGGAGTTTTCTACTGTTTGGGCACATGAGGGGAACTCCAAACGCAACATGGAGTCCGCTATCTATTCCAGACAATTTTGCACTCCAAAAGTCAAATGATGTGTCTTCCTATACGAGCCCTGCCGTGCACCCAAACAGTAGTAGTTTTCCACCACATATGGGTTATCTGTGGAAATTGCACAACAAATTGTAAGGTTATTTTCTAATGTTACCCATGCAAAAATGCTAAATTTGGGGCTAAATCAACATTTTTGTGGGAAAAAATGAAGATGCTATTTTTTTCCTTCCACATTGCTTTAATTCCTGTGAAGCACTTAAAGGGTTAACAACCATCTTGAATGTGGTATTGAGCACTTTGAGGGGTGCAGTTTTTAAAATGGTGTCACTTTTGGGTATTTTCTGTCATAGGTCCCTCAAAGTCACTTCAAATGTTATGTGGTCCCTAAAAAAAATTTGTTTTGCAAATTTTGTTGGAAAAAGTAGAAATTGATGATATTTTTTTTTGTTTGTTAGGAAGTTAGAACGGTTAAAAGTTTATGTTCCAAAAATTATGCTGATGTAAAGTAGACATGTGGGAAAAGGTATTTATAAATTATTTTGCACAACATGACTAACTGGTTTAAGGATATAAAAATTGAAAGTTTAAAAATTGTGAAGTTGTCAAAATTTTTGCCAAAATTCCGATATTTTGACAAATAAAAGCAAAAAGTTTCAACATAAATTTATCACTAGCAAAGTACAATATGTCAAGTAAAAAACACTCAGAATCACTGGGATTCATTGAGTTATTACTAGTGTTGAGCGGGTATGTTCTGTTAACCCTTTCGCCGAGTATGCTCGGGCCGAGCTTCGAATATTTACAGCTGCTCGGTGATATGGTTGAATCACTCTCGTGTGCATGATTTGCGACTGTTTGACAGTTTTAATACATGTGAGGAATGTCTATTTCTTACACATTCCTCACATGTAATAAAGCTGTCAAACAGTTGCAAATCATGCACACGGGGGTGATTCAAGCATATCACCGAGCAGCTGTAAATACTCGGAGCTCGGCCCGAGCATACTCGGAACAGAACATACTCGCTCAACACTAGTTATTACCACAAAGTGACACAGGTCAGAATTGTAAAATTTGGCCTGCTCAGGAAGGCGAAAACAGGCTTGGGGCGAAGGGGTCAATGTGACCCAGGAAACGTTTTCCTACAAGACAACATTACACCACATTATGCTTGTGCTATAGTGAGTAGCCTGTGTGGCTTAAAGGTGCTACCATGGCACTTGAACCCAAAACTGAATAAAATCCATAAGCATTGAAAGGTTTGTTTCTATGCCATTAACATGTCTATAAATTTTGTGATTTCCATAATTCCACGACTTTTCCTTCTTGGTGTTGCAATTTCAATGAGTATATATTCACATAACACTTAAAAGAAATAGAAAAAAACCCTACCTTTGTCAATGAACCAACTGGGTCTGTTTTATAAATAGCTTGAAATGGTTTACGGTCAACAGGACAAGAAGATGATGTCTGAAAACAGACAAGGCAAAATGCAATTTTTCAAGAAAACATTGGGTGGCTATCAAATCTTTAAAAACTAAAGTAAACTTCCTTATTCATTTTTTTTTAAATTTAATTAAGCAGGCACTTGAATTACCTTGCATATCAGTGGGTATCCGGGTCCAGAGACACCCACCGATAACCTAGACCTCCAAAAAGTGCACAGCTCCTGTCTGACTGCGCACATAGACCAAAGTGCCTATGTTTTGTATTACATAAGTACTCTGGACTGGCACGTACGTGCATTCTCAGTGGAATAGTGAGCGATCAGTG
Source organism: Phyllobates terribilis (assembly GCF_046119375.1). Classification (NCBI taxonomy): domain Eukaryota; kingdom Metazoa; phylum Chordata; class Amphibia; order Anura; family Dendrobatidae; genus Phyllobates; species Phyllobates terribilis. Next base: position 177,539,324 of record NW_027362771.1, read on the forward strand.
GGGGTCCCAGACCCTGGACCTCTATTGATCAAAAGGCTATTCAAGTGTTTGCTGAACATTAAAAAAAAAAAATCACTAAGAAAGTTTAGTTACTCTTAAAACACAAATTTTTGGTAATAAAACAACTCTCACAAAATGTGCAGTGAGACAGAGCTCCAGAAATAGTGGGTTAAAGGGGTATTCCCATCTCGAAGATACTCTCCTAATATATAATAACAACAACAACAACAATAATAGCAGCAAATACCTCCAATTAGAAATGTAGTATAGTTTTGATTTGCTAGGTCTCTTTGCTTATGTGCAGGCATTGCAGGACCTTAGGTATCCATGGTTACGACCACTGATATAGTGACAGTTAGCTAGGTCCTAGTGGTCATAACCATGGATACCTTAGGTCCTTTAATGACTGAGCACAAAGCGAATCAGAAAAACTATACTTTTCTAATTGGAGGTATTTGCTAATACCATTATAATTACACCTACTACATATTGGGATAGGATCTTGGAGATGGGAATACCCCTTTAGTACAAGAATGTAGAATCTATAATATGTATTCTAAAAAGAGGAAATGACATCCAAACATGACTGACTAATACACAATTCTCTTTGGTACAATTACTAACTACATTAAAGTGTTATTCCCAATATACTAATATCCTCTCATAATTATGAACTTGCTTTTTTATACAACTGCGCCAACAGAAATCATTTAGGGTCATTCCACATCAAGTGGACCAGTTTTAAAAATTGTCCCCACTCATCCTTCTCCGATTTTGTTGAAAATTTATAAGGATGTACATGTATGTTTGAAAAGAGGTTCTGTAAATTTTTAGGGCCAGATCTCAAATACATTGGGCACTGTTGACCTTTCATTGGAGGTTCCACCAAGCCTGCGGCTTCAGCTAAGAGGATTTTGTAAACTTTGGCACATAGCCATTAGAGTTCTATACTGGCTATGATGCTGAAATTTGGCATACTAGCTCAACTTTTGCTGCTAAACACGATAAAATTATTACCGGCTATGACAAAACAATATTTCGGCCGCAATTTTGTGTCAAAGTAGCTTGTAAAATGCGTCGCATAAAATTTATGACAAACTTTGCCCATATATAACTCAAGACCAAAAACCAAAAGTAACTGGTGCTTTGCCCTGTACACCAAACATCTACATGACTTTGCATTGCTGCAATATCACGGTCAAACCATATGTATTTGTGGAAATATTCACACCCACATATGATGAAAAACTTAAAAATAGGTAAAATTTGTTTTTTTTTGTTTTTTTTTTTTTTTAGGTCAAATTTCTCAAAAAGGGTACCCCTAAAATATATTAATTCTGATATCATTAGAAAGAGCACATTTTTCTCTACACGGATAATTGTTTTGTTTTTTTTGGAGTGTCTCAGTTTAAGAAAAGAAAAATGCCACTGAACATGGTGTTATTTATGCGCGTAATGCATTGATTTTGTGTTTGATTTTCAGATTCTTATCACATGTTACAGAGTTGTATTGTTGCTAGCAATGTCTATTATAATCAAAAACCTATAAACCTTTTTATTTATGAAAAGTTATTGACTATTGTTACATTTTAATGCATATATTATTTATTTTTTAGCGATGGAGAATGAAATTGATGAAGAATCGGCCCAGTGCTCTATCGGCCTTGCGAACAATTCGAAGTGCCACCTTAAGACATTCACCCATAGCAAGGATGAGTTGAAATGGTTTACAAGCTTTGGATTGGATGAACAGAAATTGCTGCGTCGACGAGTGGGACTAAATTTTGACGAACATTCACAAATCTGTTTACACCATGAAGCTTCATTCTTGACCAAATATAAGCATTTGCAAAAATCGTGTTGCAATCCTTTTGGGAAGAAAGGTCATAACACCAAAAAGAATTTGCGAGCTTTCAATTTGTTAGCAGCTGACCAGTTGAACGAATTTACAAAGAATGATGTGAAGCCTGGCCAGAAGATGTGTGCATCATGTCGAAAAAAATTTGCTAACAGGAAAAAATCAGCTGATCCAGTTTCCTCTGAATCAGATCCAGATGGAATGGAATGTTCTCCTGAAAGTCTAAATTCAAGCTTAACATCCATTGGCATCTCTCCTCTGAAATATCCACGGGTAAGCCAGCGGGATTCACTTTGATATGCAAGGAGAAAGATAAGCCAGGTACAAAATGCATTTTCTAGCAAGATTGCTTCAATTGGAGGGCTTGAGCCGAAAGACATTGAGCAAACAAAAACAGCACAGTGCAAAATGTGTCTGGATTACAATCACCTTTTGGCAGATTTGAAGCAAAAGCTGCAGGTGTCCAGTCGGGCAGAAAAGGTCCAAATCTTGACATTGGCACCTAAAAGTTGGTCCATTAAGGCTATATCAGACGAATTCGGTGTCTCTGAACGAATGGTCAAACAAGCTCGAAAGCTTAAATGTGAACATGGGATCTTAGCCTTACCTAGAATCAAGTGTGGCAAGAAAGTTTCTGAGGAAGTGAAGAAAAAGGTGCAGGCATTTTTTGAGGATGATGAATTCAGTCGAATGTGCCCTGGTAAAAAAGACTATGTATCAGTACGAAAAGCAGGAGAAAAAAAGCAGATGCAAAAGCGACTATTACTGAGCAATATGAGGGAAATGTTTGTTGCCTATCGGGATCAGAATGGCCCTGAAATTGGATTTTCCAAGTTTTGTGAGCTTCGGCCAAAGTGGGGCGTAACCGTTGGATCTGCTGGAACACATTCCGCTTGTGTGTGTACCATTCACCAAAATGTCAAACTAATGCTTGCAGCATGCCCAATCGATGATGACTACAAAGAGCTCATATGCAAAATGGTCTGTGGAATTGAATTCAAGGACTGTATGCTTGGCCGTTGTGATAAATGCCCAGGTCCTGAAGTTTTAAAAGAATTTCTAGTCAATGTGTTTGTCAACAGTGACCCTGAAGATATTATTGAGTTCAAACAATGGATTCACACTGATCGAGACAAGCTTGATACCAAACAACTGACTATAGAAGATTTCATTGAAGAATTGGTTTTGAAAATTTCTAAACTTTGTAGCCATCACTACATCGCCAAGCATCAAAGTAGCTATTTGAAATCGTTGAAGGAAAATCTGAGACCTGGAGAGCTTGTGATCCTTATGGACTTTGCTGAAAATTACTCATTTATTGTTCAAGATGCCATTCAAGGTTTCCACTGGGAAAATAGTCAAGCTACAGTACACCCATTTGTAATTTACTTCAAGGAGTTAAATGGTGAAGCTGCGCAGAACATCAGCTTGTGCATAATCCGTGATTGCTCACGACATGACACAGTTGCAGTCCACACTAACAGTAATTGTGGAGTATCTCACTCTCATCTATGGGATTCGTCATATCCACTACTTCAGCGATGGATCTGCAGCCCAGTACAAAAATTTAAAAACTTTTCTCAACTTGTGCCACCACAATGCTGATTTCAATATCAGCGCTGAATGGAATTTTTTTGGTACCAGTCATGGAAAGTCGCCCTGTGATGGGATTGGAGGGACAGCAAAGAGGTTGGCAGCTCGTGCCAGTCTTCAACGCCCAACTGAAAACCAAATACTGACCCCGGTGGATTTATTCAACTTTTGCAACGAGCAACTGCATGGAATCACATTTTTTTGTTCCAAAAGAAAAAATTGACGAAATACGGGTAGTTCAAGAGGAAAGGTTCAAAGATGGACATACAATTGCTGGAACAAGAGAAAATCACCAGTTTGTGCCAATTGATGACAAAAAGATTCGCATTTCAAGGGTGTCAAATGACCCATCATCTTTCATTGCCCATGTAGATAGATCTGTCAGATCAGAAATGCCTTTTTTACCAATTGCAAACCTCCAGCCAGGGCAATACATTGCCTGCATTTACGATAGGAACTGGTGGATTGGAAATATTTCTGAAATTTCAGTCGACGACCATGATGCATTAATAAATTTTATGCATCCTCATGGACCAGCTAGCTTCTTTCACTGGCCTGTGAGAAATGATACATGCTGGATTCCCGAGCAGTCAATCATTGCAATAATTCCAGCACCAGCTGCAACAGCAATGGGCCGACAATACAGCTTCTCTGAACCGATTATGTTGCAAATTCAGCAACAATTCCAGACCACTTAGACTGAACATTATGGCTTGGGAACAAACAAAAGATACCCAATATTAGGCTTGGGATCCTAGGCAAAGACACCCACCCTCAGGCTTCGGAACCTGCGATAAAGAGACCGCCCGCGGCTGGCCTTGCATGGCTATGGCTCCTAGGCGATGGGGCTGCCAATTCTCGAAAGACAGCATTATTACAATTCTTAATAGGATTATAATACCAATTCTTAGGGAATTGGTTGTGGTATAACCACCATGGACCAACGCAAGGGCTTGAATAGTGCAGTTACCATTCATTGCTTATTAATAAATAACACCATGTTCAGTGGCATTTTTCTTTTCTTAAACTGAGAGACTCAAAAAAAAACAAAACAATGATCCGTGTAGAGAAAAATGTGCTCTTTCTAATGATATCAGAATTAATATATTTTAGGGGTACCCTTTTTGAGAAATTTGACCTAAAAAAAAACAACCTAATTTTACCTATTTTTAAGTTTTTCATCATATGTGGGTGTGAATATTTCCACAAATACATATTGTTTGACCGTGATATTGCAGCAATGCAAAGTCATGTAGATGTTTGGTGTACAGGGCAAAGCACCAGTTACTATTGGTTTTTGGTCTTGAGTTATATATGGGCAAAGTTTGACATAAATTTTACGCGACGCATTTTACAAGCTACTTTGACATAAAAATTGCGGCCGAAATATTGTTTTGTCATAGCCGGTAATAATTTTATCGTGTTTAGCAGCAAAAGTTGAGCTAGTATGCCAAATTTCAGCATCATAGCCAGTATAGAACTCTAATGGCTATGTGCCAAAGTTTGCAAAATCCTCTTAGCTGAAGCCGCAGGCTTGGTGGAACCTCCAATGAAAGGTCAACAGTGCCCAATGTATTTGAGATCTGGCCCTAAAAATTTACAGAACCTCTTTTCAAACATACATGTACATCCTTATAAATTTTCAACAAAATCGGAGAAGGTTGAGTGGGGACCACTGGTCCACTTGACATGGAATGACTCTTTTGGAAACTAGGTCATTTTTCAAATTTTACTCCCAATGATGCCCCCAGCTCTATTTAACTTTGTTTGCCATTGACACGGTCCTCTTAGTTCCAATGGCAATGATTGAGAATACATCGTTCCTTTCTTCTTACATCCATAGGCTGCTGCTGTTGTGCTTGTCAAATAACCTATGCTTCAGCATTCTGGCTGTTCTACATCTCTGGCAGTGCTCTCCCTCAGTCAGTGCACGGTACATTTGGCTGTACAAGATGATATCTGAGCTGTCATCCAAATCAGCTGTGCAGAGGAGAGCTAAGCTCAGAGCAGCAAGCTTCAACACAAGTCAACTCAAATCAGCGATACAGATGAGCTCTAAGTTCAAAGTGTGGAGCAGTAATGGTTTGGTCTCTTCCATGCTACTCTATTATGGATCCCAGAAAAATAGAGTACATAAAAACACAGTCTTATAGTTCTGCTATATATTCAGTATAAATGCTGTATACAGCTGTTTTTAAGATTTTTTTTTTCGGCCTATCAACTGCAAACCGGCTTGCACTTGGCCGCTCTGTGCCTCAACATGGAGCTTGATGATCTCCATGAACCACTAATGATATGTTAAGTTCTAGGCATATAGACCAATAGTAGGTCATATTTATAAATATTCATTAATAATTTCAAATAGTAGGTCACATTCATTATATTCAAAAGTTTCATTGACATCTCATCCTTATTATTAGAAATTGACCGTGTTCCAGCTTTCTCTTTCTATTTATTTGAGGAGACTGGGACATCAGGAGTAGGGATGGGCAGACCCGTGGATGTTCAAAAAAAAAAAAAAAAAAAAAAGTTCTGTTCAGGTACCAGAACAGAACTTTTTTATAAGGGAATAGGGGGTCCGAACATCTGGAGGTTCCCACGCTCTCCTGTGCGACTGCGTGGGAAAAAACGGCTTAGCCGCAGTAACCTTACTGAAGTCACCACTGGTCACAGCTGCTGGTTACCTCGGACCGCTGCGGGTTCCCACGCTGTCACACAGAGGACAGCATATGAGCCAGCGGCTGTTAAAAAGTTACCACTGGTCAGGCGTTGGATGATGACTACTACTGCCATTAGCGTCGCCTCCTCTTGCTGACAGCTGCGAAAGCAGACGACACTGATGACACTATTCACAGGCTACATAGTAGGAAATATGTCAGTGAGATAAAATTAGTGCAGTGCGCGTGTAGCTTACTGTACATTTATCTAATAGAAAAAAAAAAAAAAAAAATGGCGTGGGGTCCCCCTTATTTTTAATACCCAGCTGAAGGAAAGCAGACAACTGGGGGATGGTGCTTTTATTCTGGGAAGAGGGCAATATCCATGAAGCTTCCCAGGCCGTTAATATCAGCTCACAGCTGTCTGCGTAGCCTACAACTGATTAAAAAGGAGGAACCCCACAAAAAATGACGGAGGTCCCCCCTATTTTTAATAACCAACAAGGCTGAGCAGACAGCTGCAGGTTGATAGTAATAGTCTGGGAGGTGGCCAATATCCATGGCCCTTTCCCAGCCTAACACCAACCCTCAGCCTCCCTAGAAATGGCACATCCATTAGATGCGCCAATTCAGACGCTTAGCCTTGACTCTTCCGTCTTTCCTTGGTGTGCTGGCAAGAGGGTTAATTGTTTTGGGGTTGATGTCAGCTGTGTAATGGCCACTGACATTTAGCCCGGGGGTTAGTAATGGAGAGGCATCTATAAAAGACACCTCATTACTAACCCTGTAGTAAAAGGCAATAAAAACACACAGAAAGTTCTTTAATTGTAAAAAGCACTCCCCAACGTTCTTTTACCCATTTATTATCTTTAAAAAAATAAATAAATAAATCTAAACGGGGTCTGTAGTAAGTCCATCCCATGTCGATGCAGTCCTGAGCGATCATCAGTAATGTAACCGCTCATTGTGACACCCAAAAAAAAAGATGACTGTAGCGCATGAATTCGGCTGCAGCGAAGAGCTCTGACATCATCAATAAGCTTTTCGCAGTTCATAGCAGACATTACTAATGTCACTGCTTAGCACTGTATCCGGACGTAGCAGAGTCTGAGATAGTCGTGGGATGGATTTATGGTGGCCCCTTTGGATTATTTTATCTTTTAAAAGTAATAAGTGGGTAAAAGAGGGTGAGGGACCGCTTTTTAGAATGAAAAGACTTTTCTCTGTGTGTGTCTAATGCTTTTGACTACAGGGTTAGTAATGGGGGTGTTTTATAGATGCATCTCCATTACTAACCCCTGGGCTTGAGGTCAGCGGACATTACACAGCTGAAATCAACCTTAAAATATTACCCCAATTGCCAGTGCACCAGGGCAAGTGGGAAGAGCCAGGCAAAGTGCCAGAATTGGTGCATCTAATGGATGCGCTTTTCTGGGGCGACCGTAGGCTACTTTTTTTAGGCTGGAGAGGGACAAATATCCATGGACCTTCCCAGCCTGAGAATACAAGCCCCCAGCGGTCCGCTTTACCTATAAAAAAAAAATAGGGGAGACCCCACGCCATTTTTTTAAAATTTAAAATAGTAAAAAAAAAAACAACAAAAAAAAAAAAATGCGTGGGGACTCCTATTTTTGATAACCAGCCAAGATAAAGCAGACAGCTGAGGACTGCAGCCTGTGCTTGTTATAAAAAATGGAGGGGAACCCACGCCTTTTTTTTTTTTTTTTTTTTTATTTATTTCTAACACACTGCGCCGGGCCAATCACAGCCATGCCAGTGCCCACACCGGAAAAGCTTGTTGATTCCCTTTCAACAAGCTTTATTCGGGCTGCCGAATCCGAACAGTAACACTGACTTCTGGGAAAAGTCCCTGTTCGGGGGCCGTGCACGGACACTGGGTATCCGGTATGGACTACGAACTCTACCGTTCGGGTTCGCCCATCACTAAAATCAGCATTATTGCGAGTGTTTAAAAAAAAAAAAAAAATTATAAGATTACATAATCACCCATCACAGGAGAGCAGAGGGAGGGGCACTGCAGCACTGAGGAGAAGCAGTGTGCTGCTGGGAAATGTAGTTTTAGCAGATAAGAGGACAGCCCATTCAGCTCTGTGAAACTGGAAGCACAGAGGGGCAGAAGAAGATAAAAAGAAGACACAAAAGGTACAAGAAGAAACGTTATGTAATATGTTGGCCTTGGTCTGAATATTAACAATAGTTATGCACATATTGTGAAAAACATTGTGATTGTGGGAGTAGCCCTTAAAACAAAATCAAAGCTTTGGAATTTACAATATTTTGGCTTAAAAACTTACTTCAGACCACTTAAGAATACAGGAAACACAAAATGCATGGCAACATTCTTCTGGAAAGCCAACTTCTAGGGTGAGAAAGTTAAGACATATGGGGCACCTCTCAGCTGTATTTAATGTTGCAGCATTGGCACAACTGCCATCGTTATTTTCTTCACCTGTTAAATGTAAAAAAAAACAATAGTCATATTGAGTAAAGAGTCTGTCTGAAATATGTTAAGAAAGTCAAGATCACACAAGAGTCTGAAAGGCTGAGCTAAACAAGTGTGATGCCGTATTGACAGCCATTACAAAGAATTTATGAAGCATCAGATTTTTCCGTTCTAAAAAGTAGATTTCAAACGGACTTCATAATAATCAATTAATAATCTGCTTCGGTTTCCATAACAGATGAAACTGATCATTTATTCAGTTTGTCTATTCAACCTTAGGAAAAGACAAACTAAATATCCAAATGCACATGTGAACAGAGCCTCACAAATTATATTACATGCAAAACCATTTTATTGAGCTGAAAACAATCAAAGTTTATTCTATCTACTACATCTACCAGATACATAGATCACAATATTTATACGGTAGGACAATGTTTAATCCGGCACACATTAATTCAGGGATGTCAAACTCAAATACAGAAAGGGACAAAATAAAAAACTTTGACAAAGTTGAGGGCCAACTTGATATGTATTAACAGCCTTCCACACAGCATAATGGGCCCCACATAGTCCTACATACAGTGTAATGGGGAATGGGGTGGGGCGGTGCTGGCATCGCGGGCCAAATGTAATCACCGAGTGGGGCCAGATTTGGCCCACAGGTCAGAGTTTGACATCTGTGAACTAAGGCAATAGAGAACGCTCACCATCATTTCCTTCAGGTTCCTCATTTCTGGTAGTTGGGGAGCATAAACTATCGTTCTCCATCTTACCCCTAAAATTTAAAAAAAATATATCATATTAATGGGTACATACAAACAGTACTATAAAACCATTTTAGGTGGGGGTTGAAATAAACATGGTAAAAATGCAAGAGTGAATGAATAGTAATTTAAAGCAAATCAATATTTGGTGTGACCACTGTTTTCAAGACGGCATCAATTCTTCTAACTACACTTGCACACAGGTTTTGATAGCACTCACCAGGCGACTTTATTTCAAATGTTTAGGCAAAATAACCACAGATCTTCGGTGAATCTAGGATTGCACAAATCCTTCTGTCTCTTTGTGTAATTCGAAACAGACTTGATGTGGAGATCAGGGCTCTTTGGGGGCCATATCACTTCCAGGACTCCTTGCTGTTCTTCTTGAAGCTGAAGATCGCTCTTAAAGGGAATCTGTCACCAGGCTTTTGCCAACTAATCTGAGAGCAGAATAGACTGATACCCAGATTACAGTGATTTGTAACTTACTGGGCTGCTTGCTGTAGTTTTGATAAAATCACTGGTTTATCAGGAGATTACTAGACAACTTGTCAATCAGTGGAGTGGGCCAAGTTACACAGAGCTAAGCATTCAGAAACTGGTGAATTGGCAATACATAAAAAGTGATTTTATCAAAACTGCAGAAAGCAGCCCAGTAAGTGATACATGGGTGGAATCAGGGTCTCGGCCCCTACATCATGCTGCCCTCAGGAGGGGTAGCAAACCTGGAGAAAGATTCCCTTTAATGACATTAGCTGTGTGGTTGGGGTCGTTGCCATGCTGCAGAATAAATTTGGAGCCAGAGGCATTCCTGATGGTGTTGCATGACGTTCAAGTATCTTCCTGTATTCATGAGCAATGAGGGCATCATTAATCGTGACCGAATTCCCAACTCCATTTGCTCAAAATGTAGCCCAAAACTCGCAAGGAACCTCCATCATGTTTCACTCATTGTACCACTCTCCAGCACTACGACAAACAAACTGCCTTCTGTTACAGCCCAATATGTCAAATGTAAACTCATCAGTGCATTGCATCTGTTGCCATTTTTCTGCACCCCAGTTTCTGTTTTTCTGCACAGTTGAGTTGTTTAGCCTTATTTCCATGTCAAAGGTATGGCTTTTTAGGGGCAAAACTTCCATGAACATCACTTTCTGACCAGAGGTCTCCAAACAGTAGAAGGGTGAAGCTGGGCACGACTGTTCACTGCTAGTTCTGAGTTGATAGTACAGCTGGACATCTTCCGATTTCAAATGGAAGCATGATGTGTCTTTCATCTGTTGCACCAAGTTTCCTTGGCCAACCACTGAGGACCGCCCAAACAAATTATCAGTATTTCACATCAGTATTTGTAAGCCAAAACCAGGAGAGGAACAATCAAAGAAAAAAGTAGAATAGAAACACCTCACCACTTCTGCATTTATCACCCACTCCTGGTTTTGGCTTACAAATACTGATGAGAAATACTGACCAAATACTGATAGTGTGTACGTAGACTATTAGAGATTTAACAGTAGCAAAAAAAGAAAAACACTCAAAAAGGGAAAAAAGTATACAAAGAATATAAAAACACAAAGCACCTAAAAGCAAAGAAAAAATAAAATAATGCATACTAATTGCAGTATAACAATTTTTATTAACATGATTAGCTAAAAGAAACAAGAAATGACACGACAATTAGAAGTATGATTAATAGTAATCATATTTTACTTTGTAACTTTTTCATTATTATTTGGTTTATGCATTTACACATATCGTTACTGTATTAATTAGATGCTCATTATCCTGCTGCCCAGCACTTGTTTAAAGGGGTATTCCCATCTCCAAGATCCTATCCCAATATGTAGTAGGTGAAATAATATTAGCAAATGTCTCCAATTAGACTTGTAGTATAGTATTTTTGATTTGCTATGCCACTTACCTCATGTGCAGGCATCGCAGGACCTTAGGTATCCATGGTTACGACCACTGGCAGCTAGCTAACTAACTTTATCAGTGGTCGTAATGAATACCTAAGGTCCTGCGACTGGTCAGACGGCCGTCTGACCAGTCGCACCTGCTCTTCCTCTCTCACTGACCACATGTTTTAAAGAACTTCAAAAATGTGAGCTTTTAAACGGTGTATGTCACTTTCTTCCTCACTTGGGTCTTGCAAATTTTGCTTTCCCGTTGTGGGAACTTCTTCAGCAGAGCACTACTGTTTTTGACCGGTTTATTGTTACCATGCTAAATGCATTTGCTGAAAGCTCCATTTAAGCAACGTTGATCGTATTGAGGCGTTTCCTTTGCGCTCCCTGGATTGTGATTGATTTGATTTCTCTTTTGTTCATTCAATTTTCATTTTTCTAAATGATCAATCTATTTATAACTCCTATTTTTGAAAGCATCCTTACTTTGCAACATTTTTCCACACATCAGTATTCTGGAAACTAATATATATAATACACATTAAAGGATGGCTGAACCCTAGGTGACAGCATGCCTCTGTTCCCTGCAGGTTATGGTCAGAAGATTCTGTACAAGGAACCATCTAGGCTGTGTGCCCACAATGCATTTTTCAAGCGTTTTTGCCGTGGAATTTCCGCAGCGAAAACGCTTAAAAAACGTTTGGTAATACGTGCCCCATGGTCCCCAATGATAATCCGCATGTGCTGGGCACATGCTGCGGAAATTTCTGGTGCAAATCATCATTGCGGAAAAATACACAGCATATCCATTAATTTTGCGGACACGCAGCGTAATCGCAGCCATTGACTTGCATTGGACCGCGTGACATCCGCATCACTGCATCTGCACAAGCGGATAACACACGGTTCAATGTGCGGATGGTACCCAGGTCTGGAGGAGAGGAGACTCTCATCCAGACCTGAGTACCATAGAACCTGTAAAAAAAAGAATTTAAAATAAAAAATAAAGATTATACTTACCTTCCGATGTCCTCCCGGAGTTTTCTCCCCTCCGTCTGGTCTGCTGTATGGGTCGCGGTGTTGTGAAGGACCTGCCATGACGTCATTGAGTCATGTGACCGGTCACATGAGTCAATGACGTCACCGAACGTCCTTCACACCACAGCGAGCAGTGCAAGACACCGGACGCAGCAGAGAAAAACCAGGAGGACATCGGAAGGTGAGTATAATCTGTTTTTTTTTTTTTTACCATTCTTCTTTTTTTTTTAAACTAATTTGGTCACGCTACTATAAATCCATGCCGGTTGCAAGGATTTATATAGTGTGAACAAGTTGTCAAGCACTTTTCCAAGTGATGCTAAAATCGCTTGGAAAGCGCTTGATAACCCGCATGCAGAAATGCATGCAAAAAAGCTTGACAAACGCTTCTACCTGGCAGGAAAAAAGCATGTAAAAACCGCATGCGTTTTTCCTGCCAAGGAGAAGCGGAAAAAATATGCAGCATTTCTGCATCGTGGGCACATAGCCTTAGGGGGGAAAAAAAAAAAAAATTGCTCATTTTAGTTTCAACTTTTCCTGAAGGGACTTAAAAAAAAAAAATTAAATGTTTACAGGTTATTATAAATAGGGAAAAGTGACCCTAAAGACAGAAAGATAAAGAAAATAATGGACAGTTCCTCACAAACTACACATAATATGGTACAGTACATACTGACTAGTCAACTGTGTATGGACAGCACTGATGGCTGTTGAACTGAAGTATATGGGGACTGTCCCCAGCCTAATACTCACCCTCACCTTTTTTTTTCGGCGCCAGCTTGTGACCGCAACTTCCGACTGGCTCCAAGTAAGAAGTTACATCACAAGCTCTCAATGCAAGCCTATTAGAGCTAGAATGAGGAGACTTGTATTGAGTTGTGACCTCCAGCTCATTCGGTGAAACCTACCGGATCGCTCCAAATCAGAGACTGATGGGAGATGGCAGCAATAGAAGGGGAAGGAGGCAGGTAAGTATGAAAGTAAGGGCAGGGACCTTACATTAGAAGCACCACTCCAGCGGTGAAAAAGAAGAAGAAAAAAAAAACCTAAAAGCACCACACCAGCATTTTTTTTTTCTTATTTCAGCGCTGGGCTGGTGCCACTAATGCAAGTTCCCTGCCCTTTGTATTATACTTACCAGACGCTGTTTTCAGCTGTCCCCAGCACTGCTCCGATCCCGCACCATCTTGTGACTGATCTGAAGCTCTCAGAGGAAGTCTATGAAAACCGTGTTCTGACTCTCATGGACTTCCATTGTCTAGTGACTTATGGATTTGCCAAGCAAACACTGGAGCGTTCCGGCAGGTCACAACCTGCAGAACACGGACTGTAACAGCACTGATGAAGAAGGGGCTGGTAATATTACTATGGGCAGAGAACTTAGATTAGTGACACAAAAAAAAAAAAAAAAACGCTTGAGTGGTGCTTTAAGGCTTAGAGGCTAGTGTGAAAATTGTAAGAGCCAGACTATTGAACTGGGCATGTGCTGCAAAAGTGACCTGCCCGAGACAGTCCGGAGGCAGGCAGAGAAATGGTACAGGAGAGCAGTAAGTGCAGTGCCCACCTGCTGCACTTGTTTGTGGCTCATTAGCATAATTTAAAATGTTAGATTTCTTTAAGACTTCAAAGCTAAAATTCTAAAGGCAAGGTAAAGACAATGGGAATCTGTCACCCCCTGGCACTTTTCTGACCTCTATTATGGGCATACAGCTGAATCTATACTTACCTGTATGCCTCATATTAGAGGTCTCATTGCTGTGAAATTGCTTTTTTATTTCTTCTGGCTTATGATGTGTTCCAGTCTGGGGGACAGGAAGAAATCCCACCTACTGTTTTAAAGTATTTCCCCCCTCCCGTGCACATTACAGTGTCCTGTGACGTGCAGTCTTTATGGCCAGATCCTGCGCACTTCACCTTTGTCAGCAAGGCGCATTTCTTCCTGCCGTCTATGTACCATTATAGAGCAGAGATCTTGTGCGCAGGGAAGTCAGAGTGCTGAGTGCGCCTGCGCACTAGATCCATGCTCTATAATGGTACATAGACGGCAGGAAGAAATGTGCCTTGCAGACAAAAGTGAAGTGCGTGGGATCTGGCCATAAAGACTGCACGTCACAGGGCACTGTAACGGCAATGGGAAAATATTTTAATTAAAACATTACGCAGGATTTCTTCCCATCCCCCAGACAAGAACACATAAGCCAGAAGAAATAAAACGCTATTTCACAGCAACAAGACCTCTAATATGAGGCATACAGGTAAGTATAGATTTACATTTATATCACCTGTATGCCCATATTAGAGGTTAGAAAACTGCCAGGGAGTGACAGATTCCCTTTAATCAGCATTAAATCGCACTTATACACGACATTAGTTAGGGTAAAATATCCTGATGGCTTGTTCCCTTTAACGAGAACCTGTCAGCACGATAAAGACATGGCTGTAATTCAGATTACATTGATACATATGGAGAAGAAATCCACTGTTTTTCTACTTTAATTACCATTTAAAGTTTTCTGCTAATCAGATTTCAGTGCACAGGGGTTGAACTGTATTCTGGGTGTTCTCCTGCCTGTTTGTAATTCCCCGGCCTCTCTTCCTATCAGGGCTGTGGAGTCGGTAAGCCTAAACCTCCGACTCCTCAATTTCCATGACTAGGACTCCCTCATACATGGCTCATGTTTAAGTGATAAATTTACTGTAGCACAGATTCATCTCAGCTAAAAGTCTAGACCCTTAGATCAGGAATAGGACATTTCATAACTTTCCCAAATTCTAATGAAAAAATATTCCCCACAAACTGCATTGAACTACTGTACCCAATTTACTATATATTGTAGGAGTTGGTCCATTTTATACCAACTCCACAGCCCAGCTTCTTATGTCCAGTCTTTCAATGACCGGTCACTGTTGAAGTTTCAAATAAAGAAGGCAGATTATTCCAGGACCGGAGGATGGCGGAGGGGCCGGGAAATCACAGACAGAGAGGAGAAGACCCAGGAGTACAGTCTGACCCCTGTGCACCGAAATCTGATCAGCAGAAAACTTGAAATGGTAATTAAAGATGAACAACGAAGCAAAAGTCTTCACCAAAGGTATCAATGTAATCTGTATTACAGCCATATTTTTACTTTATTAAATAGTGTTGAGAGCATCTGTACACTAGTCTGCTCAATTAGAATATAGCAAAATTGTTAATTAAACTTTCTATTGCTAGCCTAAAATCAACATTGGGGCTAAATGACCCAGTGTGAATCAATCCTGTAAAATATTTGTAGTGAGATGTCATGTGTAATAAGAGGGGTTATGGCTGCTGTACAGACTTCCGACGCAGTTTTACTATGGTTCCTCCCACCCACGTGTACTTTGTCTCTTGCACCAATTACGTAAGTTTACACAACCCTAGAATGAGGACGGCTGATAAACAAATGCCCATAGTCTAACACTACAGCTATGGATACTGCAAAAAAGGCTCATCCCTCACATTATTAGCTGTGTCAGCAAATGGTAGAGAATCAAGTGCAACATACAGTGTTGCTATAACAGAACCTGCACAGAGAAATCGTAGCATATGTACAATGACTGCAGGAACAGAAATGCCCATGCACTGAGCGCTGGTGGAGTCTCACAGATTACTACATATATACACATTCCTCATCATTGATATAGCAACACCAAAAAGGCAAAGTCATGGAATTATCACAGGATGGACAGACATTTTAATGATATGCTAATGATAAAAATATGTAAACAAAATTATCAGAACATCGATTTATTCATTATTGAGAATGAGTACAACATGCAGAAATACATGCCTTAACATGCTATCAGTAAGAATATTAATAGTTGTCTGAGGAATATTCTGCCATGCTGAATGCACTTGGCACACAAGTCATCAAGATCCGCTGCTGGCAGATATCCTTTGAATTCCCAACCCAACAGGCTGCAAGTTGCTCTTGTTACTTGAGTAGTCTTTTTGGCCTAAATCTGCTACCATGTCCTGCAGCACCTCCAGACTTGTCTCTTATTGAGCACATTTGGGACATCATCGGCTGGTAGATGCAAAGAGAGCAGATCTTGATGATTTGCATGCCCAATTGAATTCAGCGTGGCAGAACATCCGTTAGACAACCATTAATAACCACATCTATCAATGGCATACTGAGTTGCATAAGTGCATGTATTTCTCTATATGGCGCTCATACTAAGTATTCAATAAATTGAAGGGTCCTGAAAATTTAATTTCCATTTTTCATCATTTGCATATCAATAACATGTCTAACGATCCTGTGATTTTCAGAATTCCACAACTTTTCCTTCTTGGTGTTTTCATTTCAATATTGAGGAGTGTCATATTATATACATCAAAAAGTACATGAATTCTTAAAAAAAAAACTAAATAAAGAAAAAGTATGCAAGTTTGAAATCACCCTTATGAAGAATCTTATTGACACATCAAACCCAAAAAAACAATGGTGGAATTGCTCCCCCCCCCATCATTTCAGTTTTATTCATGTAGGTCAGTACATTTGATGGTAAGATCAGATGAATGGTGTCATTCAAAACTGCAACTCGTCCAACTTAAAACAAGCCCTCAGTTATACTGATGGAAAAAGTTATGGCTTATGGAATAAGGAAGGGTAGGGAAAAAAAGAAAAAACCAAAAGCACAAAATCGTAAAATATCCAGGTCCTCAACACCTTTAACGATGCAGGAAGTTTTCATTTTTGCTTTTCCCTCCCCTTCTTCCAAGAGGCATAATAACGTCTGAATTTTTCAGTCAGCTGTTAGAGGGCTTGCTTTCCGCGGTACAAGTTGGTAGTTTTGAGTGACTCCACTCATTTTACCTTATCATTTACTGATAAAAAAAGGAAAAAAAAAAAAAAAAAAAAAAAAAAAGATTCCAGGTACAGTAAAATTCCGAGAAAAAAAACCCAAAACAGTTCTGCTAATGCTTTTATGACACTCAATGTGCAGTAAAAATTACATAGCAACATGATTCTTCAGAAAAGAAAAAGAAAATAGATTAATACATAAGATTTGCTTCTGTCGTCATTTTTTTGAAACCTGTAACTTTATTTTTCTCTCCATAGTGCTGTGTGAAAGCTTGATTTTTGCAGGCTGAGCTGACTTTTTATTTATTTTTTATACCCTTCTGGGGTGCGTACAGCATTTTGATAGCTTCTAATTTAAATTTTTGGGGGTTAGGGGAGGATATGCAATTCCAGGGTGGTTTTTTTTTTATGTTTAACATGTGATTTCAATAATTTGATAGGCTGGACTTTTTGGGACAATACTAAATATATTTAAACACTGACGCCATTTAATGTCAGTGTCAAAGATTGACTGCTGTAGTTTCCGGCAGCTGATGGCTATGTAACACAGTTTGCATTTGCCAGCTACATACATTCCTTATTGACCCACAACGAAAATGTTAAGAGGGTTCATTTTGCTCCATTTACCAGCACAATCAACATAGCAGCGGCTGTGCCGAGTCCTGCAGCCTTGTATTATAGAAATTACTTAGGACATCACTTTTCTTAAATTTGGAGAGTTCTTTTAAAGCGTAATGAAAAGGACTGTGTACTAGCACTTTAGTTACTGAAGAGACAATGGTAGCACTCTTTCAGCTATAAAAATTAGAAAAACTTAGAAAATAAAAATACTAGTGTTTGTGTGGGTTTCCTCCCACACTCCAAAAACATATTGGTAGGGAATTCAGCTTGTGAGCCCCGATGGGGACAGTAAGTATTATGTCTGCAAAGCGCTGTGGAAATTAAATGGCGCTATATAAGCGAGACAAAGTCAATCAGCAAGGAAAATTTACTGGAAAACCTCCTGCAGCATTGCATTACATGCAGATTTACAGCCCAGCAGCGCATATGGGCAGACATGGCAATATTTCTGGGTAAAAGCAGATTCTTGAAGTTGAGGTCAACCATACACTTCTGCTAAATTGGATGCTATATGCTGAAAAGTAATATTACACAATGATCATAGTAATGTCCTACATACAAGCACTGGCTGGGCCCACCAGAGTTACAAGTGGCTCTATACATTGCTCTAATGTGTGAGCACCATGATATCCATGTTCCTCAGGGAAACTGGAAAAAAAGGCTGTTTTGGTGGGATAATACTTTATGTTGCACTCAGAAGATACTGCAACAAGCAAGTTGCAATAAGTCCTACTGCATTGTTTTTTTGCGACTAGCTTGTCATAGTATCCTTGGGATCGCAACATGACCCCATTCACTTGTATTGTGATGTAGCCACAACAAATAGATAACTTTTGTCACGGCCAAAGTTGTTGTGTAGCCACAGACTAAAGGTGGTTATTACAAGAAAGCTCATCCACATGAAACCTCTAATGTTAATCCCTAAAAACTTTAAACCTAACTTTTCACCTTTCCCTAGAGTTTTTCATGTTGCTTGTGGGATCTTGTCTGATGACCAATATAGAATGTGCACAGGTATAGTCACTGGGCTGAGATGCTACTGTAGATGCACTCAGTGGAAAGGACAGCAACAGCCTGTGTGGGCAGGTAACAGGTATGCATAGAACAAAAACTAGGGGGCGCCATCACTGCCATGAATTAACTGTTCTGAGCGGAAAAAAAAAGTCATTTTGTTGCAGAATAACTTATTTTTACAGTTTTTTTTTCCAGGTGCATGCGCCAAATAAAAAGCTCCTCTGTATATCATTGTATTCCATATGCCACCCACAATAGAAAGCGCAGAGGACTACACTACCAACATAAATGCCTGGAAGATACCATCTGGAAAACTTCTGGTATCAGTTGAGATATGTTCACACAGGTTTCCTGGGGTGGAGAAATCCAATGTGGCTTACAAGAGAAATCCATGCTCTTTCCCAACAAGCTTTGAAGCCTTTTAACTTCAATGCTAATTTTGGTGCAGCTTGCACAAGGACTACCCATCAAAGCAGTGATATGGCACCTGCTTTATTGACTGCGGAAAACCCTCACCAGAGGGATCACTTACTGTATACAAGACCAATGTGGATTTTCCATTAAAATCATTAGGAAGTTAGTCAAGTTTTTTTAATTGGACATACCAAAATCCATGTCATAAAACTGATTGCTTAACCCCTTAATGACTGGAGCATTTTCAGTTTTTGTTTTTTTTGCTCCCCTTCTTCCCAGAGCCATAACTTTTTTATTTTTCGGTCAACATGGCAGTGTGAGGGCTTATTTTTTATGGGACAAGTTGTACCTTTGAATGACACCATTGGTTTTACCATATCATGTACTGGAAAACGGGAAAAAAATTCCAAGTGCTATGAAATTGCAAAAAAAGTGCAATTCCATATATTTTTTTTTATTTTTATTTAACCACATTCACTGAATGCTAAAACTGATCTGCCATTATTATTCTTCAGGTCATTACGAGTTCACAGATACCAAACATGTATAGGTTCTTATTTATTTAAGTGGTGAAAAAAAATGCAAAGTTTGCTTAAAAAAAAAAAAAAAAAGGGGGCCATTTTTCGAGATCTGTGGTTGGGTGAGGGCTTATTTTTTGCGCACCGAGCTGACGTTTTTATCTATATCATTTTGGGGTAGATATGATGTTTTGATCGCCCATTATTGCAATGATGCGGCGACCCAAAAAACGTAATTCTGGTGTTTAGAATTTTTTTCTCGTTACGCTATTTAAAGATCGGATTATTATTATTTTTTTAATTCATAGATTGGGCGATTCTGAACTTGGCGATACCAAATATGTATATATGTGTGGTGTTTTTTTTTACTGTTTTATTTTGAATGGGACGAAAGGGGGGTGAATTAAAACTTTTAATTATTTATTTATTTTTTTTTAAACACTTTTCGCATGCTCAATAGTCTCCATGGGAGACTAGAAGCAGCACTTGTCTGATCGCCTCTGCTACACACAGGCGATGATCAGATTGCCTCTATGGAGCAGATTTGCTCACTTGCTATGAGCGCTGACCGCTGGGTGGCGCTCATAGCAATCTACCAGTGATAACCACAGGGGTATCCAGCAGACCCCAGGTTGTCATGCCGACCCGCGATCATGTGACAGGGTCGCCAATGGGCGGGGTAAGTGACGCGCTTGCCGGAAGCACGAGTTAAATGCCGATGTCAGAGATTGACAGCGGCATTTAACTGGTTAACAGCTGCGGGTGGATCGCGATTCCACCCGCAGCTGTTGCGGGCACATGTCAGCTGCATAGATCAGCTGACATGTGTCCGGTAAGGTGCATGCTCAGCGCCAGGGCTCGCACTAAACAGGGGGTCATGACGTGGGGCGTACTATAACCCCTTTCTGACATGGGGAGTAAAAGGGAATATAGAAGGAAAGGATGTTAAAAAAATAAAAGTGTTCACCGGCTTCAATTCCTTCACCCAAACCTTAAGGCAGGGGTGGGGGAATCTCTTTTCAGTCAAGTGCCATTTGGATATTTATACTATACTTCGGGGGCCGTACAGATTGCGTGCTAAATCCGTCCACAAAGTGCGATCTGACGCTGGCACTGGTGTCAGGATGTAATCTGTCATTGCTCGCGTCTCAGAGTTCAGTAGTGAAAGCTGCGTGTGCAAGCTCACAGAGCAAGAAGAAATTAATGGGCTGGTGGCCATCAAAATCCTGCTGCCGGCCCAAGCACTGTGGTCCCCAGGAATCTTCCAAGAGGCCAGATAAAAGGTCATAGAGGCCCAGAGCCTGAGGTTCCCCAGCCCTGCCCTAAGTGATCACGCAGAAGTCCATGAACCTCGGTCTGAGCACAGACTGTCCGCAGGTCTTCTGGCACAAGCTCAACAGCCCCATAGGCATATACAAGGTCAGCAAGTTTGAGTCAGGAGACCTGTGGCTAGTCCGTATATTGCAGTCCATGCTCGGATAGAAGACGGCATGAGCCCAGACTTCTCCAGTACTGGTGGTCTCAAGTGGAGTGGGAAAAAAATCACAGGCCTTAGGTGACCAAGCAACAACACATCTCCCCCTGTCCTGTCAAAGACCCCTGCAGCAAGCTACGCTGGACAAGATTAGTATGGGTTTTTGTTTCTTTTTTTAAACATATTTCCTTTTGTAAATTACCTTTTTGATAGTTGAGACAGCCCCTTTAAAAGGAAGTGGACCCCAAATGCTGTAAAGTACCTTAAACAAAGCATGCTCACTGCTGCTGGGTAGTCAACAGTGCGCACTGCTGCTCTGGCCAATCACTGAGCTCGGCAGCTGGGTAGAGGTAGACAGCATGAGCTGCTGAGCTCAGTGATTGGTTGCAGCGGTGATGCGCGCTGTCTACATGAAGTCACCGCTGCAGCCATAACACAGACCAGAGCAGTTAGGGGGAGGGCCAGTACTCGCTCTGTTATCTTAGAATGCTGTCCCAAGAGGGGAAAACCCCTCTAATTCTATATGGGTGACTGGCCTGATCGGGTGCAGGCGCACACCTGCTCTCTGCTCTGGGGTCTGCAGCCGACCACACAGCACTGCCTCCATGGGCCCTGCACGACACTGACACAAAGGGATAAACGGGACGTGACAGACTGATGGCGGCGGTACACACACGGCACGGCCAGCGAGAATGTCACATTGCTCAGTGTCACGCCACCACACTCGCTGGCAGCCAGGCCGCGGCTCACACTGGAGACACACAGAGCCCGTCCACACGGCCCACGTTGTTAGCGCACAAGGGCGGAGACACATTCACCTCCAAAGCCACGCAAAACTCACCGGCTGCGACGTCCCGCCACTGCGAGCTACAATCAGGGCCGCCACCGCCTTCAGAGGTTCAGTGCGCGGCAGGCACAGGCCACATCTAGCTCCGTCGTGTCTAGAATGGAGTTGCTCCTGTGAGGCATGACGTCAAGGGAAGGGGAGGAGCCTCATGGCTTACACCGCTGTGCTCATAACAGGAAGCTGCTGTGCACGTGTGTGAAGGGGGGATGAGAGGAGAGAGAGGGGGGGGAGGAGAGGAGAGAGGGGGGGAGAGGAGAGAGAGGGGGGGGATGAGAGGAGAGAGAGAGGGGGGGGATGAGAGGAGAGAGAGAGGGGGGGGATGAGAGGAGAGAGAGAGGGGGGGGGATGAGAGGAGAGAGAGAGGGGGGGGGATGAGAGGAGAGAGGAGAGAGAGAGGGGGGGGGATGAGAGGAGAGAGAGAGGGGGGGATGAGAGGAGAGAGAGAGGGGGGGATGAGAGGAGAGAGAGAGGGGGGGGATGAGAGGAGAGAGAGAGGGGGGGGATGAGAGGAGAGAGAGGGGGGGGGATGAGAGGAGAGAGAGGGGGGGGGATGAGAGGAGAGAGAGGGGGGGATGAGAGGAGAGAGGGGGGGGGGATGAGAGGAGAGAGAGGGGGGGGGATGAGAGGAGAGAGAGGGGGGGGGATGAGAGGAGAGAGAGGGGGGGGATGAGAGGAGAGAGGGGGGGATGAGAGGGGAGAGAGGGGGGGGATGAGAGGGGAGAGAGGGGGGGATGAGAGGGGAGAGAGGGGGGGGATGAGAGGAGAGAGAGGGGGGGGGTGAGAGGGGAGAGAGGGGGGGGATGAGAGGAGAGAGGGGGGGGATGAGAGGAGAGAGAGGGGAGGGATGAGAGGAGAGAGAGGGGGGGGATGAGAGGGGAGAGAGGGGGGGATGAGAGGAGAGAGAGGGGGGGATGAGAGGAGAGAGGGGGAGGGATGAGAGGAGAGAGAGGGGGGGGATGAGAGGAGAGAGAGGGGGGGGGATGAGAGGAGAGAGAGGGGGGGGGATGAGAGGAGAGAGAGGGGGGGGTGAGAGGAGAGAGAGGGGGGGGATGAGAGGAGAGAGGGGGGGGAGGAGAGAGAGGGAGGGGAGGAGAGAGAGGGAGGGGGGGATGAGAGGAGAGAGAGGGGGGGAGGAGAGAGAGGGAGGGGGGGATGAGAGGAGAGAGAGGGGGGGATGAGAGGAGAGAGAGGGGGGGGATGAGAGGAGAGAGAGGGGGGGGATGAGAGGAGAGAGAGGGGGGGGGTGAGGTGTGTGTGTGGGGGGAGAATGAGAGGGGTGTGGGTGTGGGGGAATGAGAGATGAGGTGTATGTGTGGGGGGAATGAGAGATGAGGTGTATGGGGGGGGGAATGAGAGATGAGGTGTATGGGGGGGGAGAATGAGAGATGAGGTGTATGAGGGGAAATGAGAGGAGGTATGTGGGGGGAATGAGTATAGGGGGGGATGAGAGGAGGGGGGGATGAGAGGTGTGTGTGTTGAGAGGTGTGTGTGTGGGGGGGGATGAGAGGTGTGTGGGGGGGATGAGAGATGAGGTGTATGGGGGGAAATGAGAGGAGGTATGTGGGGGGAATGAGTATAGGGGGGAAATGTGAGGTAGGGGGGGGGATGTGAGGTGTGGTGGGGAGGAATGAGATGAGTGAAAGGGGAATGAGAGGAGTGAGGGGGGGATGAGGTGTGAGGGGGGGAAATGAGGAAAGGCGGGAAATGAGAGGAGTTAGGCTATGTGCCCACGTTGCATTTATGAAGCAGAAAATTTCTGCTGCATAAATGCAAGTCCTCTCCCGGAAAAACGCATGCGGAATTCCGCACGCGTTTATCGCGCATTTTTCGCGCGTTTATCACGCGTTTTCCACATGCGGAATTGCCTTGTGTTTTTTATGCATTGGACAAAGGCAATTCCGCTTGCGGAAACGCAAAATTAAATGACATGCTGCGGATTTTTGAACGCGGCATAAACGCTGCGGAAAAATCCGCAGCATGTGCATAGAACTTGCGGAATCCCATTGGGGAACATGGGGTGCGGATATACATGCGTTTTTCAAGCGTTTACGCTGCGGAAATTCCGCAGCGTATACGCTTGAAAAATGCTACGTGGGCACACAGCCTAAGGTTATGTGCCCACGATGCAGAAATGCTCTGGATTTTTCCTGAGCATTTCTGCATCTCCCTGGCAGAAAAAACACATGCGGATTGTACATGCGGATTGTACGTGCGTTTTTCCTGCCAGGGACATGCGGATGTGAAGCGTTCTTCACATGCATTTCCGCATGCGGATTGACAAGCGCTTTCCAAGCGA
Source organism: Phyllobates terribilis (assembly GCF_046119375.1). Lineage (NCBI taxonomy): Eukaryota > Metazoa > Chordata > Amphibia > Anura > Dendrobatidae > Phyllobates > Phyllobates terribilis. The sequence continues at coordinate 177,563,624 of NW_027362771.1, forward strand.
TTTTAGCATCACTTGGAAAGTGCTTGACAACTTGGTCACACTATATAAATCCATGCAAACGGCATGGTTTTATATAGTGTGGCCTTAAAGAATGTTTAAAAATAAAAAATAAATCTATACTTACCTTCTGATGGCCCCCGCAGTCTTGCTTCGCTCCGTTCTCCCTTGCCGGCAGCTCGCGGTACACTGAAGGACCTGCCGTCACATGACTATGACGTCAGCGCAGGTCCTTCAGTCCATCGCGAGCTTCCGGCATGGGAGGACGAGCGCAGCGGGGGCCATCAGAAGGTAAGTATAATATTTATTTTTTATTTTATTCTTTTTTTTTACAGGTTCTATGGTACCCGGGTCTGGAGGAGAGTCTCCTCTCCTCCACACCCGGGTACCATCCACACATTGAAACTCATGGATTCCGCATCTGCAGATGTTGTGATGCGTAATCCATTCGTTTCAATGCAAGTCAATGGCGGTGAAAACGCAGCACTTCCGCAAAATAATTGGTAGTGCTGCGTTTTTTTCCGCAATGATAATCCGCAGCGGAAATTTCCGCAGCATGTGCACAGCACATGCGGATTATCATTGGGGACCATGGCAGGCCTTCTACCATGCGTTTTTTAAGCGTTTCTGCAGTTGCGAAAACGCTTAAAAAACGCATCGTGGGCACGCAGCCTTAGGAGGGAAGATGAGAAGAAAACTGAGATGTGTGAGGAGGGAAATTGAGAGGGGGGAAATGAGAGGTGTGAGGGGAAAAATGAGGGGCTGCTGCACTAGGAGGCTGTGTATAGAGAAGAGTGAGGTGCTGCTGGAGGAGGCTGTGTATAAATTAGAAGAGTGGTACAATACTTAAGTTAGTTTCCTATTCGTCCAGTTTCTTATTCGGGGCTGAAGTTGGTTTCTTATTCGTCAGTTTCTTATTAGGCAATTTCTGTTTTTTACAGGTTTAACAACAAAAATAAAAAATTGCAATAATAAAATATAACGCAGCGAGGTGTCCTGATGTGGATATGTTTAAAAGCAGCTACAAAATTTCTAAGAGTGGCAGAAAAATGGGCATCAAAGTGGGCACTGAAAGGCAGTATTGAAAGGGTTAAATGACGTTGGGCCACTGATCTCATGCCACAAGTACATACATAGTGATGGCCCACATCAAGTTCTGGTCACTCCATCCAAATATGTTCTGGGCATCAGAACGAACATCAAAGGGGGCAAACAGCCAATTTTCACAGATTTAAATAAGTAACTGGTGTTTTTCACAGGTTAACTGACGAGCCACTGAACTCACGCCACCATTGCATAAAATGTGATGGCCCCAGGGCTGTGGAGTTGGTAACCCAAACCTCCGACTCCTCAATTTCCATGACACCGACTCCAACTCAGACTCCCTCATACATGGCTCATGTTTAAGTGATAAATTTACTGTAGCACAGATTAATCTCAGCTAAAAGTCTAGACCCTTAGGCTATGTGCCCACGATGCAGAAATGCTCCGGATTTTTCCTGAGCGTTTCTGCATCTCCCTGGCAGAAAAAACGCATGCGGATTGTACATGCGTTTTTCTGCCAGGAACAAGCGTATGTCCCGCGTTTTTGACATGCGATTTCGCATGCGGGTTGTCAAGCGCTTTTCCAAGCGATTTTAGCATCACTTGGAAAAGAGCTTGACAACTTGGTCACACTATATAAATCCATGCAACCGGCATGGATTTATATAGTGTGGCCAAGTTAATAGTTAAAAAGTTCTCGATCTCATATGGAGTAGTTGCGCTCGGACGAGGAGAAAAGCTTGGAGAAGAAGCCGCAGGTCACCATTCGTCTGGACGAGGATTTCTGGGTGAGCACTGCTCCGGCCCCGGAGGAGGAGGCATCAACCTCCAGGAAGAACTGCTTGTTGCAATCCGGACGGTGTAGCATTGGAGCGGAGGAGAAGGCTTGTTTAAGAGAAACGAAGGCCTTCTCCGCCTCGGAAGTCCACTCCCTGGGATTTGCTCCTTTACGGCTGAGAGCAGAGATGGGAGCAGTCCGGGAGGAGAAATGAGAAATGAAGAGGCAGTAATAGTTTGCGAAACCCAGAAACCGTTGAATCTCCTTCAACCCCTCCGGTCGCTGCCACTTTAAGACGGCAGACACATTCTCAGGATCCATTCGTAGTCCGGTCTCAGATCTGATATAACCCAGAAATGGCAGGGAGGTCTGCTCAAAGAGGCATTTCTCATATTTTGCATACAGGCGATTCCTCCGGAGTCTCAGCAGAACCTGGCGAACATCCCTCCGGTGTGAGGGCAGATCCGGGGAGAACACCAAGACATCGTCCAGATACACCACCACGCAGGAATACAGGAGATCTCGGAAGATATCATTTACTAGCTCCTGGAAGATGGCTGGAGCATTACAGAGACCGAAAGGCATCACACGGTATTCATAGTGACCGTCCTGGGTGTTGAATGCCGTCTTCCACTCGTCTCCCTGGGAATCCGGACTAGATTGTACGCCCCACGAAGATCGAGCTTGGTGAAGATCTTCGCGCCTTTTAGGTGGTCAATCAGCTCCGAGATGAGAAGCAGGGGGTACTTATTTTTTGATGGTAATCTAGTTTAGAACCCTATAGTCGATACATGGACGAAGAGAGCCGTCTTTCTTCTTGACGAAAAAGAATCATGCTCCAGCTGGAGAGGTGGATTTCTGGATAAATCCCCTAGCAAGATTCTCCTCTATGACATTGCACGGGTCTCGACCAGTGACACGGGGTAGATTTGCCCGCAAGGAGGTGAAGCACCAGGTATTAGGTCGATGGGGCAATCATACTGCCTATGAGGTGGTAGTGTCTCCGCTTCCTTTTTGTCAAAGACGTCCGCATAATACCAGTAGGGTGCCGGCAGGCCAGGTAGGTTAGCCAAAGTAGACGGGGGTCGAGCAGGATGAACCGGAACCAGACAGGACTCATGGCATTCCTGACCCCAACGGAGCACTTCACCAGATCTCCAATTCAGGACGGGCTCATGTCTCTGTAACCAGGGCAGACCAAGCAAGAGGGGATGAGAGAGACCGGACAGCACATGAAAGGAGATCTCCGAGTGCAGCATTCCCACCTGAAGAGTTACAGGCTCAGTGACAAGCAAGATGGTTTCCGGGAGAAGCTTCCCATCCATAGAGGAAACCACTAAAGGTTCAGCCAGACGTATGTTAGGAATCTGATAACGCTCCACAACGGCCTGTTGAATGAGATTCCCAGTGGCTCCAGAATCCAGATACGCAGTCTCGAAGAAGCGGATCTCACCACTGGTGACATAAACGGACAGAATCAAGGATGGAAGAACTCTTGCCTAGGCCGACCTCTCCAAGCGGTCCTAGACACTGGAGTTTCCCTGTCTCACCGGGCAGGAACAGATCAGATGCTCTATAGTGCCACAGTAGAAGCAACTCCCCTTGGCGCAGCGTGTCTCCTGGCAAGACTTGACCATCTTGGCTTGGTCAATTTGCATTGGTTCTGGAGAAGACACCCGGGGGATTGCTGGTTGCGAGACTGGGCTTTGGAAGGTTGGAGCGAGAAAACGGATGTCAATCCGGGTAGCTAATGACACCAGGTCGTCCAGGGTGGGAGGTATGTCACGGCCGGTCAGCTCATCCTCATCCTAGCAGGTAGGCTGGCGGGTGATCCGGGTAGACAAGCAAGCGGGTATGGCTGATAGACAGGTGCTTCGAGCAGGCGGGCACGGCGGGTAACCTGGCAGGAGCTCCGGGTAGGCAGGCTGGCGGGCACTGCTGATAGACAGACTGGCGGGCAAGGCTGGCTGACAGACTGGCAGGCACGGCTGATAGACAGACTGGCAAGCACTGCTAATAGACAGACTGGCAGGCACTGGGACCGGAGGAGAGTTTTAGCACACAAACAACAACCTTGCACAGGCACCTCCATTTTGGAGGAGGTGCTTTAAATAGGGGCAGTCCTCCGGCATTGGCCAGGGACTCTTTAGGACGGGGCGCGCGGCCCCTTTAAGAGGGAGAGAGCGGTCACGCGCACGCCCTAAGCACAGTGCCTGGGAAGCTGCGCGCCACAGCAGCAGGGGAGCAGGAAGACGCCGAACCGGGACCGCGGCGGTGAGGGGAACGGCGTCTCTGCCTCCTAAATCTCCAAATGACGCGATTCTGATGAAAGCCCCGGGGGATCCATTCAATATAATGAGGCAGCAGAGTTACTCTGGACTCTGTCTGGCCTCTGTTCAGCAGTGTCCTTCTTTTCAGAAGTTCACAAAACTGTGGTTGACTGCACTTTTATGCACGCCTAAAAAGACGGACACCACCGGATCATAGGCCAGACAACGTCCACAGTGCCTCCATCTGCTTCATTATAGGGAATCTTGCACCTGGGGTTCCGTCTGAATCACGTATTTCAAAGATTTACGCGGAAACCCCGGTGTAGGTGCTCAGCGTAGAGAGCAGGATAAGTGTGAGCCGATCCTTACTGCAATTTTTGGGAGGCAGAATAAACAAATCAACAGCAAGTGAAGAATTACTTTTATTTATTTTTTTTACGCCGTTCCTTTTGCGGTATAAGTGATCAGACTACTTTATTCTTTGGGTCGGTGCCATTACAGCGATACCAGATTTATATAGTTTTCTTTCTGTTGGCTGCTGTCACACACTAAATGATGCTTTTTTTCCGCCATATTTTGTGAGCTATAATTTTCCTACATTTCTGATTACTTCGTGTGAGGGCTTGTTTTTTGTGGGACAAATTGACGTTTTTATTGGTACCGTTTTCGGGTACACATAACATTTTTTGATCGTTTTCTATTCCGAATCCAAAAATAGTTTTTTAGGGGTTTTCATTTTTTTGTTTTAATAATAAGAAAATAAAAACTATTTTATAGAAAAAAATAATTATGACGATGACGTTGTGTGGGTGCCGATCTGAAAAGAGAGGGAGGGGGCTCAAGCCTCATAAATGTTGTGATCACTCTTGATCACAGCATTTAAGGTGTTAAGCAGCCAGGGGCGGTGCTGGCTGTAAGCCCATCCTGCCCAATCAGGCTGTTATCAGTCAGTCAGATTGACTGATCGATCGCAGCCCTCAGAGTGAAGGGACCGATGACGTAGGTCACCACACTTCTTCCTGTGCTGCTCAGTTGTCAGTGACAGCTGTTTGCACGGAACTGTCAACGCATGTTTACACACAATTTAAATGCATGACGGACATTTCATGTCATGATGTGGGAACTGATGCCCGCTCATGACGTGCTATGTCCGTCATTGGTCGTAAAGAGGTTTATTCATAGATCAGTAGGTGATACAGATTAAAAGAAAAATTCATTTAAATAGGGATCATGAACTATAACATGAGGCTCTGGGTTATTTGCAGTCTGTGATTTTTTGTTTTGTTTATTAATTTATTTCCTGTTGTTGTAAACTTGATACATAAAACGGCAGAAGCAGTTATAATGACATCACAAGGCACTTGACAGCACAGGGCACATGACATCATAGACCTCACATGACATCACATTTGCTATAGAATGTACAAAGTTCTATTCTGAGTCATCTTGTGTTACAGCTTGAAGAGGACGAGTCGAGGTAGCTAGCTCTTCACTGAACGCTGAAGATCGGGTCACAGCAGACAGGGAGGAGAGAGGACTCGCTGCACAGCAATATACACAGCACAAACCGCATAGCAGGACCAGGACCTGATCTGCAGTAAGTGCTGTATGGACTGTGTCCTCATCATCCCCATGATGTTTCCAGATGAATATATTGTTTTCTTTTTTTCCTGACCTTCCCCAAGGGTTCTCTGAGATATGACCTGCAATCATCAAGTGAAAAGACGTTTTTAGGGTCCAGCATAGACAGTAGGTGTGTGTGTGTGTGTGCACGCGCAGGGGCTGACACTGACAGCTTGTGGCGCCTGTTCAAGAAATGTGTCTGGGTCCCCTTCCTTTTGTGGTGACAAAGCTATATATATGTAATTAGCTATGAACCCGTTCTACGCCCTGGTGGCGAGCATTTATATTGGTATATGGTCTCCATCCTGGTATGTGTTGCTTCCATCCTGTGCCCTAATCTTGTCATGTGCTGCTGCCATCTTGCCCCCCATCCTGTCATGTGCTGCTCCCATCCTGCTCCCTAATCCTGTCATGTGCTGCTCCCATCCTGTCATGTGGTGCTCCCATCCTGCACCCCAATCCTGTCATGTGCTGCTTACATCCTGCACCCCATGCAGTCATGTGCTGCTCCCATCTTGCGCCCCCATTCTGGTATGTGCTGACCCCATCCTGGTATGTGCTACTCCAATTCTGCGTCCCCATCCTGTCATGTGCTGCTCCTATCCTGTGCACCCATTCTGTAATGTGCTGCTTCCATCCTGCGCCCCCATTCTGTAATGTGCTGCTTCCATCCTGCGCACCCACCCTGTCATGTGGTGCTCCCATCCTGTCATGTGCTGCTCCCATCCTGCGCTCCCATTCTGTAATGTGCTGCTTCCATCCTGCGTCCCCATCCTGTCATGTGGTGCTCCCATCCTGTCATGTGCTACTCCCATCCTGCGCCCCCATTCTGTAATGTGTTGCTTCCATCCTGCGTCCCCATCCTGTCATGTGGTGCTCCCATCCAGTCATGTGGTGCTCCCATCCTGTCATGTGCTGCTCCCATCCTGCGCCCCCATTCTGTAATGTGCTGCTTCCATCCTGTGTCCCCATCCTGTCATGTGCTGCTCCCATCCTGCGCCCCCATCCTGTCATGTGCTGCTCCCATCCTGCGCCCTCATTCTGTCATGTGCTGCTCCCATCCTACACCCCCATCCTGTCATGTGCTGCTCCCATCCTACACCCCCATCCTGTCATGTGCTGCTCCCATCCTACACCCCCATCCTGTCATGTGGTGCTTCCATCCTACACCCCCATTCTGTCATGTGCTGCTGCCATCCTGCGCCCCCATTCTGCAATGTGCTGCTCCCTCCCTGCGCCCCGGTGGCTGGATTGCTCCTCTGACTTATTTTGTTGCGGGATTGCTGCACTGACGTATTTTGTTACTGGATTACTCCGCTGACGTATTTTGTTGCTGGATTGCTCCGCTGACGTATTTTGTTGCTGGATTGCTCCGCTGACGTATTTTGTTGCTGGATTGCTCCGCTGATGTATTTTGTTGCTGGATTGCTCCGCTGACATATTTTGTTGCGGGATTGCTCCTCTGACGTATTTTGTTGCGGGATTGCTCCTCTGACGTATTTTGTTGCGGGATTGCTCCGCTGACATATTTTGTTGCGGAATTGCTCCGCTGATGTATTTTGTTGCTGATTGCTCCGCTGACGTATTTTGTTGCGGGATTGCTCCGCTGACATATTTTGTTGCGGAATTGCTCCGCTGATGTATTTTGTTGCGGAATTGCTCCGCTGATGTATTTTGTTGTTTGATTGCTCCACTGACGTATTTCGTTGCGGGATTGCTCCGCTGACGTATTTTGTTGCGGGATTGCTCCGCTGATGTATTTTGTTGTTTGATTGCTCCACTGACGTATTTTGTTGCGGGATTGCTCCGCTGATGTATTTCGTTGCGGGATTGCTCCACTGACGTATTTTGTTGCGGGATTGCTCCGCTGATGTATTTTGTTGTTTGATTGCTCCGCTGACGTATTTTGTTGCGGGATTGCTCCGCTGATGTATTTTATTGTTTGATTGCTCCGCTGACGTATTTTGTTGCGGGATTGCTCCGCTGATGTATTTTGTTGTTTGATTGCTCCGCTGACGTATTTTGTTGCGGGATTGCTCCACTGACGTATTTTGTTGCGGGATTGCTCCACTGACGTATTTTGTTGCGGGATTGCTCCGCTGATGTATTTCGTTGCGGGATTGCTACGCTGATATAATTTGTTGCGGGAGGCTCTGGGCTATTTACAGTGTGTGATTTTTTGTTTTGTTTATTAATTTATTTCCTGTTGTAAACTTGATACATAAAACGACAGAAGCAGTTATAATGACATCACAAGGCACTTGACAGCACAGGGCACATGACATCATAGACCTCACATGACATCACATTTGCTATAGAATGTACAAAGTTCTATTCTGAGTCATCTTGTGTTACAGCTTGGAGAGGACGAGTCCAGGTAGCTAGCTCTTCACTGAACGCTGAAGATCGGGTCACATCAGACAGGGAGGACAGAGGACTCGCTGCACAGCAATATACACAGCACAAACCGCATAGCAGGACCAGGACCTGATCTGCAGTAAGTGCTGTATGGACTGTGTCCTCATCATCCCCATGATGTTTCCAGATGAATATATTGTTTTCTTTTTTCCTGACCTTCCCCAAGGGTGCTCTGAGATTTGACCTGCAATCATCAAGTGAAAAGACTTTTTTAGGGTCCAGCATAGAAGGTAGGTGTGTGTGTGTGCGCACACGCAGAGGCCGACACTGACAGCTTGTGGCGCCTGTGCAAGTAATGTGTCTGGGTCCCTCGCCTTTTGTGGTGACAAAGCTATATATAAGTAACTAGCTATGAACCCGTTCTACGCCCGGGTGGCGAGCATTTATATTGGTATATGGTCTCCATCCTGGTATGTACTGCTTCCATCCTGCGCCCTAATCTTGTCAAGTGCTGCTCCCATCCTGCGCCCACATCCTGTCATGTGCTGCTTCCATCCTGCATCCCCATCCTGTCATGTGGTGCTCCCATCCTACACCCCCATCCTGTCATGTGGTGCTCCCATCCTACACCCCCATCCTGTCATGTGGTGCTCACATCCTGCACCGCCATCCTGTCATGTGCTGCTCCCATCTTGTGCCCCCATTATGGTATGTGCTGACCCCATCCTGGTATGTGCTACTCCAATTCTGCGCCCCCATCCTGTCAAGTGCTGCTCCCATCCTGCGCCCCCATCCTGTCATGTGCTGCTCCCCACCGTGCGCCCCCATTCTGTAATGTGCTGCTTCCATCCTGCGTCCCCATCCTGTCATGTGGTGCTCCCATCCTGCACCCCCATTCTGTAATGTGCTGCTTCCATCCTGCGTCCCCATCCTGTCATGTGCTGCTCCCATCCTGTCATGTGCTGCTCCCATCCTGTCATGTGGTGCTCCCATCCTGCGCCCCCATTCTGTAATGTGCTGCTTCCATCCTGTGTCCCCATCCTGTCATGTGCTGCTCCCATCCTGGTATGCGCTACTCCAATTCTGCGCCCCCATCCTTTCAAGTGCTGCTCCCATCCTGTCATGTGGTGCTCCCATCCTACACCCCCATTCTGTCATGTGCTGCTGCTATCCTGCGCCCCGATTCTGCAATGTGCTGCTCCCTCCCTGCACCCCAGTGGCTGGATTGCTCCGCTGATGTATTTTGTTGCTGGATTGCTCCGCTGATGTATTTTGTTTCTTGATTGCTCCGCTGACGTATTTTGTTGCGGGATTGCTCTGCTGACGTATTTTGTTGCGGGATTGCTCTGCTGACGTATTTTGTTGCGGGATTGCTCTGCTGACGTATTTTGTTGCGGGATTGCTCTGCTGATGTATTTCGTTGCTGGATTGCTCTGCTGACGTATTTTGTTGCGGGATTGCTCTGCTGACGTATTTTGTTGCGGGATTGCTCTGCTGATGTATTTCGTTGCTGGATTGCTCCGCTGATGTATTTCGTTGCTGGATTGCTCCGCTGACGTATTTTGTTGCGGGATTGCTCCGCTGACGTATTTTGTTGCGGGATTGCTCCGCTGACGTATTTTGTTGCGGGATTGCTCCGCTGACGTATTTCGTTGCTGGATTGCTCCACTGACGTATTTTGTTGCGGGAGGCTCTGGGTTATTTACAGTCTGTGATTTTTTGTTTTGTTTATTAATTTATTTCCTGTTGTTGTAAACTTTATACATAAAACGGCAGAAGCAGTTATAATGACATCACAAGGCACTTGACAGCACAGGGCACATGACATCATAGACCTCACATGACATCACATTTGCTATAGAATGTACAAAGTTCTGTTCTGAGTCATCTTGTGTTACAGCTTGAAGAGGACGAGTCCCATCCTGCGCCCCCATCCTGTTATGTGCTGCTCCCACCTTGCGCCCCATTCTGTAATGTGCTGCATCCATCCTGCGTCCCCATCCTGTCATGTGGTGCTCCCATCCTGCGCCCTCATCGTGTCATGTGCTGCTCCCATCCTGCGCCCCCATCCTGTCATGTGCTGCTCCCATCCTGCGCCCCCATTCTGTAATGTGCTGCTTACATCCTGCGTCCCCATCCTGTCATGTGGTGCTCCCATCCTACACCCCCATCCTGTCATGTGCTGCTCCCATCCTGCGCCCTCATTCTGTCATGTGGCGCTCCCATCCTACACCCCCATCCTGTCATGTGGTGCTCACATCTTGCGCCCTCATCCTGTCATGTGCTGTTCCCATCTTGCGCCCCCATTCTGGTATGTGCTGACGCCATCCTGGTATGTGCTACTCCAATTCTGCGCCCCCATCCTGTTATGTGCTGCTCCCACACTGCGCCCCCATTCTGTAATGTGCTGCTTCCATCCTGTGTCCCCATCCTGTCATGTGGTGCTCCCATCCTATCATGTGCTGCTCCCATCATCCGCCCCCATTCTGTAATGTGCTTCTCCCATCCTGCGCCCTCATCCTGTCATGTGCTGCTCCCATCCTGTGCTCTTATCCCGTCATGGGCTGCTCCCATCTTGCGCCCCCATTCTGGTATGTGCTGACCCCATCCTGGTATGTGCTACTCCAATTCTGCGCCCCCATCCTGTCAAGTGCTGCTCCCATTCTGTGCTCCCATCCTGTCATGTGCTGCTCCCATCCTGGGCCCAATTCTGTAATGTGCTGCTTCCATCCTGTCATGTGGTGCTCCCATCCTGTTATGTGGTGCTCTCATCCTGTCATGTGCTGCTCCCATCTTGCGCCTCCATTAGGGTATGTGCTGACCCCATCCTGGTATGTGCTACTCCAATTCTGCGCCCCCATCCTGTCAAGTGCTGCTCCCATTCTGCGCCCCCATCCTGTCATGTGCTGCTTCCATCCTGCGCCCCCACCCTGTCATGTGCTGCTCCCATCCTGTCATGTGCTGCTCCCATTCTGTGCTCCCATCCTGTCATGTGCTGCTCCCATCCTGCGCTCCCATTCTGTAATGTGCTGCTTCCATCCTGCGTCCCATCCTGTCATGTGGTGCTCCCATCCTGTCATGTGGTGCTCCCATCCTGTCATGTGCTGCTCCCATCCTGTCATGTGCTGCTCCCATCCTGTCATGTGGTGCTCCCATCCTGTCATGTGGTGCTCCCATCCTGTCATGTGGTGCTCCCATCCTGTCATGTGGTGCTCCCATCCTGTCATGTGCTGCTCTCATCCTGTCATGTGCTGCTCTCATCCTGTCATGTGCTGCTCCCATCCTGTCATGTGGTGCTCCCATCCTACACCCCCATTCTGTCATGTGCTGCTGCCATCCTGCGCCCCCATTCTGTAATGTGCTGCTTCCATCCTGTGTCCCCATCCTGTCATGTGGTGCTCCCATCCTATCATGTGCTGCTCCCATCATGCGCCCCCATTCTGTAATGTGCTTCTCCCATCCTGCGCCCTCATCCTGTCATGTGCTGCTCCCATCCTGTCATGTGGTGCTCCCATCCTGTGCTCTTATCCCGTCATGGGCTGCTCCCATCTTGCGCCCCCATTCTGGTATGTGCTGACCCCATCCTGGTATGTGCTACTCCAATTCTGCGCCCCCATCCTGTCAAGTGCTGCTCCCATTCTGTGCTCCCATCCTGTCATGTGCTGCTCCCATCCTGGGCCCAATTCTGTAATGTGCTGCTTCCATCCTGTCATGTGGTGCTCCCATCCTGTTATGTGGTGCTCTCATCCTGTCATGTGCTGCTCCCATCTTGCGCCCCCATTATGGTATGTGCTGACCCCATCCTGGTATGTGCTACTCCAATTCTGCGCCCCCATCCTGTCAAGTGCTGCTCCCATTCTGCGCCCCCATCCTGTCATGTGCTGCTTCCATCCTGCGCCCCCACCCTGTCATGTGCTGCTCCCATCCTGTCATGTGCTGCTCCCATTCTGTGCTCCCATCCTGTCATGTGCTGCTCCCATCCTACGCTCCCATTCTGTAATGTGCTGCTTCCATCCTGCGTCCCATCCTGTCATGTGGTGCTCCCATCCTGTCATGTGGTGCTCCCATCCTGTCATGTGGTGCTCCCATCCTGTCATGTGCTGCTCTCATCCTGTCATGTGCTGCTCTCATCCTGTCATGTGGTGCTCCCATCCTGTCATGTGGTGCTCCCATCCTGTCATGTGGTGCTCCCATCCTGTCATGTGCTGCTCCCATCCTGTCATGTGCTGCTCTCATCCTGTCATGTGCTGCTCCCATCCTGTCATGTGGTGCTCCCATCCTACACCCCCATTCTGTCATGTGCTGCTGCCATCCTGCGCCCCCATTCTGTAATGTGCTGCTTCCATCCTGTGTCCCCATCCTGTCATGTGGTGCTCCCATCCTATCATGTGCTGCTCCCATCATGCGCCCCCATTCTGTAATGTGCTTCTCCCATCCTGCGCCCTCATCCTGTCATGTGCTGCTCCCATCCTGTGCTCTTATCCCGTCATGGGCTGCTCCCATCTTGCGCCCCCATTCTGGTATGTGCTGACCCCATCCTGGTATGTGCTACTCCAATTCTGCGCCCCCATCCTGTCAAGTGCTGCTCCCATTCTGTGCTCGCATCCTGTCATGTGCTGCTCCCATCCTGGGCCCAATTCTGTAATGTGCTGCTTCCATCCTGTCATGTGGTGCTCCCATCCTGTTATGTGGTGCTCTCATCCTGTCATGTGCTGCTCCCATCTTGCGCCCCCATTATGGTATGTGCTGACCCCATCCTGGTATGTGCTACTCCAATTCTGCGCCCCCATCCTGTCAAGTGCTGCTCCCATTCTGTGCTCCCATCCTGTCATGTGCTGCTCCCATCCTGGGCCCAATTCTGTAATGTGCTGCTTCCATCCTGTCATGTGGTGCTCCCATCCTGTTATGTGGTGCTCTCATCCTGTCATGTGCTGCTCCCATCTTGCGCCCCCATTATGGTATGTGCTGACCCCATCCTGGTATGTGCTACTCCAATTCTGCGCCCCCATCCTGTCAAGTGCTGCTCCCATTCTGCGCCCCCATCCTGTCATGTGCTGCTTCCATCCTGCGCCCCCACCCTGTCATGTGCTGCTCCCATCCTGTCATGTGCTGCTCCCATTCTGTGCTCCCATCCTGTCATGTGCTGCTCCCATCCTGCGCTCCCATTCTGTAATGTGCTGCTTCCATTCTGCGTCCCATCCTGTCATGTGGTGCTCCCATCCTGTCATGTGGTGCTCCCATCCTGTCATGTGGTGCTCCCATCCTGTCATGTGGTGCTCCCATCCTGTCATGTGCTGCTCCCATCCTGTCATGTGCTGCTCCCATCCTGTCATGTGCTGCTCCCATCCTGTCATGTGGTGCTCCCATCCTACACCCCCATTCTGTCATGTGCTGCTGCCATCCTGCGCCCCCATTCTGCAATGTGCTGCTCCCTCCCTGCACCCCAGTGGCTGGATTGCTCCCCTGATGTATTTTGTTGCGGGTTTGCTCCACTGACGTATTTTTTTGCTGGATTGCTCCGCTGACGTATTTTGTTGCTGGATTGCTCCGCTGACGTATGTTGTTGCTGGATTGCTCCGCTGACGTATGTTGTTGCTGGATTGCTCTGCTGACGTATTTTGTTGCTTTATTGCTCCGCTGATGTATTTTGTTGCGGGAGGCTCTGGGCTATTTACAGTCTGTGATTTTTTGTTTTGTTTATTAATTTATTTCCTGTTGTTGTAAACTTGATACATAAAATGGCAGAAGCAGTTATAATGACATCACAAGGCACTTGACAGCACAGGGAACATGACATCATAGACCTCACATGACATCACATTTGCTATAGAATGTACAAAGTTCTATTCTGAGTTATCTTGTGTTACAGCTTGAAGAGGACGAGTCGAGGTAGCTAGCTCTTCACTGAACGCTGAAGATCGGGTCACATCAGACAGGGAGGAGAGAAGACTCGCTGCACAGCAATATACACAGCACAAACCGCACAGCAGGACCAGGACCTGATCTGCAGTATGTGCTGTATGGACTGTGTCCTCATCATCCCCATGATGTTTCCAGATGAATATATTGTTTTCTTTTTTCCTGACCTTCCCCAAGGGTGCTCTGAGATATGACCTGCAATCATCAAGTGAAAAGACTTTTTTAGGGTCCAGCATAGACAGTAGGTGTGTGTGTGTGTGTGTGTGTGTGTGTGTGTGTGTGTGTGTGTGTGTGTGTGTGCACACGCAGTGGCCGACACTGACAGCTTGTGGCGCCTGTACAAGAAATGTGTCTGGGTCCGTCGCCTTTTGTGGTGACAAAGCTATATATAAGTAACTAGCTATGAACCCGTTCTACGCCCGGGTGGCGAGCATTTATATTGGTATATGGTCTCCATCCTGGTATGTGCTGCTTCCATCTTGTGCCCCCATTATGGTATGTGCTGACCCCATCCTGGTATGTGCTACTCCAATTCTGCGCCCCCATCCTGTCAAGTGCTGCTCCCATCCTGCGCCCCCATCCTGTCATGTGCTGCTCCCCACCCTGCGCCCCCATTCTGTAATGTGCTGCTTCCATCCTGCGTCCCCATCCTGTCATGTGGTGTTCCCATCCTGCACCCCCATTCTGTAATGTGCTGCTTCCATCCTGCGTCCCCATCCTGTCATGTGCTGCTCCCATCCTGTCATGTGCTGCTCCCATCCTGTCATGTGGTGCTCCCATCCTGCGCCCCCATTCTGTAATGTGCTGCTTCCATCCTGTGTCCCCATCCTGTCATGTGCTGCTCCCATCCTGGTATACGCTACTCCAATTCTGCGCCCCCATCCTTTCAAGTGCTGCTCCCATCCTGTCATGTGGTGCTCCCATCCTACACCCCCATTCTGTCATGTGCTGCTGCTATCCTGCGCCCCGATTCTGCAATGTGCTGCTCCCTCCCTGCACCCCAGTGGCTGGATTGCTCCGCTGATGTATTTTGTTGCTGGATTGCTCCGCTGATGTATTTTGTTTCTTGATTGCTCCGCTGACGTATTTTGTTGCGGGATTGCTCTGCTGACGTATTTTGTTGCGGGATTGCTCCGCTGACGTATTTTGTTGCGGGATTGCTCCGCTGACGTATTTCGTTGCTGGATTGCTCTGCTGACGTATTTCGTTGCTGGATTGCTCCACTGACGTATTTTGTTGCGGGAGGCTCTGGGTTATTTACAGTCTGTGATTTTTTTGTTTTGTTTATTAATTTATTTCCTGTTGTTGTAAACTTTATACATAAAACGGCAGAAGCAGTTATAATGACATCACAAGGCACTTGACAGCACAGGGCACATGACATCAAAAACCTCACATGACATCACATTTGCTATAGAATGTACAAAGTTCTGTTCTGAGTCATCTTGTGTTACAGCTTGAAGAGGACGAGTCCCATCCTGCGCCCCCATCCTGTTATGTGCTGCTCCCACCTTGCGCCCCCATTCTGTAATGTGCTGCTTCCATCCTGCGTCCCCATCCTGTCATGTGCTGCTCCCATCCTGCGCCCTCATCCTGTCATGTGCTGCTCCCATCCTGCGCCCCCATCCTGTCATGTGCTGCTCCCATCCTGCGCCCCCATTCTGTAATGTGCTGCTTACATCCTGCGTCCCCATCCTGTCATGTGGTGCTCCCATCCTACACCCCCATCCTGTCATGTGCTGCTCCCATCCTGCGCCCTCATTCTGTCATGTGCTGCTTCCATCCTGCGTCCCCATCCTGTCATGTGGTGCTCCCATCCTGCTCCCCCATTCTGTCATGTGCTGCTGCCATCCTCCGCCCCCATTCTGTAACGTGCTGCTCCCACCCTGCGCCCCATTGGCTGGATTGCTCCGCTGATGTATTTTGTTGCGGGATTGCTCCGCTGACGTATTTTGTTGCGGGATTGCTTCGCTGATGTATTTTGTTGCTGGATTGCTCCGCTGACGTATTTTGTTGCGGGATTGCTCCGCTGACGTATTATGTTGCGGGATTGCTCCGCTGAGTATTCTATATGTAATACGTATATATAGTGTCCTCTAATGATATATATACATAGATATATGTGTAATATATATATATCTATATATATATTTTTAATACAGAAACTGGAGGCTTTAACTTGACGCAGAAGAAGGCTTGAAAATGGTAGCAAAGTGTGGGCGTACGTTATTTATTATTTAAATAATCAATGATGTCATTAGAGAGCGGGGAGGACTGTGGCGCCTGCGCAGTCTGCGCTTTCCGGCGCCATTTTGTTGAAGACACACTGCAAGTGTGTCTTCATTGTGTCTATTGAGGACACTCTTGCAGTGTGTCTTCAATAAAAAGGCGCCGGAAGTTCGCTATGCGCATGCACCGATACCGACGGTGCATTTGTGGCACCCCAGGGGTCTGGTTACCACAGTAATAGCAATATTACGTCTGAGAGCAGGTGGGAGGTCTCCTGGTCAGGAACCCTAAGCATGCAACACTTCCTGCCCAGTCCTGGGAGGGGAAGAACTTCCCCTATATAAACTGGGGCTGAGGTGGGGTTAGGAGAGAAGAAGAGGAGTCCCAGACAGAGACACAGTCTGGTCTGGAGTGGAGCAGATACAGGGAGAGCAAGATCAGGAGCTATGTGGGAGCAGTGATAAAAGGGGTAAGAGACTGGAAGCTGTAGAGCTCGTCCTGACTGAAGAGATCTCGCCGGACACGGAGTCCGAGGCAGTGGGGACTGATCCATACCCAGCAGCAGAAACCGACCGGCAGGGGATTTCAGGTCCTCTGGCCAAGAAACCCGAAGGCACGGTCACACGCAAGGGACCAGCACCGCCGTTGTGGAGCGGAGGCTACCAGAAGGCCCCGAGTCACCGGCCATACGGGTGAGCACCACACGGTACACTCAGGGACGTGGGCTACTTTTACCCGCTTCTAGCAAGGTAGCCAGGGAGAGTACAATAAGTTGGGGAGGCCTACAACTCCGCCTGGCCGGGGGAGATCCTCTCTGCTCACGGACTGACCAGGCCCCGATCGCTAGCCAGTACTCCCGGGAGGGTCTACCTTTGCCACCAGTAAAGACCCTGAACTACACCGTACCGTCTCTGAGTAGTTCCTGGTGCCTGCGTGCAATTCTGCTATCCCCATCATCCACGTTCGCTGCCCTGAGGCCATACCCCTCCCATTGGGGGTTATACTATCCACGCTGCACAACTGTACCACCGGCCTCAGCGGTCTGCCCTGCAGCGGCGGCTTCATAACCGCATTCAACGGGTGGCGTAGTCGAACAATATAACATCTTATTCTAAGTTCTGCCACTTGGTTTGACACCCTGGGCACGGACCGGGTCACCGCCACGAGGACTACTACCCCTATCAGATCCGGCTCCAGGTATTCCCCCTGCACAGCAGCAGCAGCACAGGCCCAGGGGGCGCGTCAACTTTGGCGTAGTCGGCAGGATCTCGTGCCCGCAACCACCGGGTACTGCGTGCCTGAAAAAGAGACTTTTAAACTTACCTGTGGTGAGGATTCCCGCCATCCGACGCCATCTTCTGCCTTCTTCCCGCCATCCGTGGAGTTTTCCCGCCATCCGACGCCATCTTCTGCCTTCTTCCCGCCATCCGTGGAGTTTTCCCGCCATTGGACGCCATCTTGAGGACGCCGCGCGGGAAGAAGAGGGGCGTGGACTCCGAAAGCGCGCGAGAACTGAAGCTCCGCCTCACGTCCGGACGTTGCGTAAGGTCCTGGAAGGAGCCCAGCAGACGCTGACGTCACAGGAGCGCGACGGAAGGTCCTCAACCCTGACGATCCACTGCGGAGCCGCGGCCTACGGAAGAGGATCATCGCAAGGTAGGCCACGGTCCACTAGGGGGAAGGAGGATGTCGGATACAGAGGAGAGCTTCACTGCCACCGCCAGCGCCACCGCTGCTGCTGTCATGCCTTTCACTATGCCCTATATTCCGGGGGCAGCCTGGCTACCCCAGTACTCAGGGGAGTCACAGCCCCTAAATGACTTCAGAGAAAGGCTGGATAGCCTCTTCCAGGTGTACCCCCTCACGGAGGAGCAAAAAGTGAGCATCCTGGTGGCTCAATTAACAGGGGCAGCCCAAAGGGAGGCAAAGTCCTGGCCACTCGGGAGGAGGAGGACTGCCGCAGAGATACTAGCCCGGCTGAAGGACACCTTTGATACCCGTACCTCAGCCGAGATCAAGCTTAGATTCTACGGGTGCAAGCAGCGAGCACATGAGAATATAAGGGACTATGCACTAAACCTACAAGAGGCCCTGAGAGCCATTAAGCAGGCCGACCCTGACGGCGTGGGAAACGAAGACAAGCTGTTGACTGAACAATTTATAGAGGGTCTACATTGCAATGCCCACCGAACCCAGTTGCGGGCAATGGCCTTACAGGTCCCTCATCTGGACTTTGCACAGTTCAAGGACAGAGCCATCCGGGTGCTCCGAGAACCGGCACCAGGTGGCGCTGTGACCCACAGACGCCCTACTACCACTTACCACCAGGAGACGGCGCCCTTGTCGGCAGGGCCTGTGGGAGCTGATGCGCAGGCTTTAAACAATGACCCGGCTACAGACCTGCACCATCAGGTCCAAGAGCTAACTAAAAGCGTTGCTGCGCTAACCCGAACTGTGCAGTCTTTACAGGTTTCTACTCCAGGGAAGATCCAGCTGGCATCCGGACCGGAGGACATCCCGTGGCGCCGACCAAGGAGGACCCCACCGGCCAGAGGAAAACCCAGCGACCGATACAACGAGGACAGACAACCCATCTGCCGCCGCTGCAATCAACACGGACATATGGCAAGGTACTGTCCTTTAAAACTGGCACAACCTGGGGTAGAGGGCCAACCCCCAGGAATAAGATCACCAGGCCCATCGAACTGGCGTGACAAATACGTGGGAGGACGTCCAGTCTTGCCTGTGGTACTGGATGGCATTCCTATGAGTGCCCTACTGGACACCGGGTCACAGGTCACCACCATCCCGTACGTGCTCTTCAAGCAGTACTGGAATGACTCGGATATAACCCGCTACCCTGACGACGACTTGAGTATCATCGCCAGCAATGGTCAGCCCGTGCCACAGATCGGATTTAAAGAGGTGACCATTAAAATCGGTAAAGTCGAACTGGCAGCACAGGGACTGATCATTGTGGACATTGACAAGCGCGAGAGTCACCCAAAGATAACTCTAGGAACTAATGTGATTGAAAATTGTCTTGCAGAGGTGATTCTCATTTTACAGCAGGTTGCCAAGAACGCCAGTTCCGGCCAGCAGCGAGTGCTCCAAAAAGAGATCCGGGCACTGATGCGACGGCAACAGGTGGAACTCTCCGGTGGTGAGATTGGTAGCGTGAGAATGTGTGACCCTTTCCCTATTGCCATGCCCCCGAAAAGTGAAATGATGATTTGGTGCCGGGCAGCTATTGGTCTGAGAGGTAGAGATTACCAGGCAATGGTGGAACCAGTCTACTCAGACAGTAGGCCCACCATTTTGACAGCACGGGGGGTGGTCGATGTACGCCATGGGAGGGTGCCCGTTCGCATCATAAATATCGGGGAGAGAGAAGTACACCTGCCCCGGTATGCCACGCTAGCCAAATTGTTCACCATAAACCAGAATTCTGTACAGGCCGTGGAACCCTTGCCTCCATCTCAACCAGAGGAAGGTAACGGCTCTAAGCAACAAATGGAGGACTGGTGTCAGCAACTACATTTGGGTACTGACTCCACTCCGTCACACCAGAAACAGGGAGTCTATCGGGTGGTTCAAGAGTACGAGAGAGTGTTTAGTAAACACCCGTTAGACTTCGGGCGAGTAAAGGGGGTAGAACACCACATCCCCACGGGAGACCATCCTCCCATAAAGGAGAGATACCGACCCGTACCCCCTGCACACTACCAACACGCCAAGGGGATGCTTAGAGACATGAAGGAGGCTGGGGTAATCAGGGATAGCTGTAGCCCCTGGGCAGCTCCACTAGTCTTGGTTAAAAAAAAAGACAACACCATGAGAATGTGTGTAGACTACCGGAAAATCAACCGTATCACACACAAAGATGCGTACCCCTTACCAAGGATAGAGGAGTCTTTGGCTGCTTTAAAATCTGCTAACTTCTTCTCCACTTTGGATCTCACTAGCGGGTACTGGCAGGTTCCTGTAGCAGAGGCGGACCGGGAGAAGACCGCATTCACCACCCCGATGGGACTTAGCGAGTTTACCTGCATGCCGTTCGGACTCTGCAACGCACCAGGAACCTTCCAACGATTGATGGAATGCTGTCTGGGACACCGGAACTTTGAGACGGTCCTGCTGTACCTGGACGATGTTATAGTTTATTCCAAAACCTACGAGGACCACCTGAAACACCTGGCGGAAGTGTTTGAAGCCCTGGCAAAATACGGTCTGAAGGTGAAACCGTCGAAGTGTCACCTGCTAAAACCAAAAGTGCAGTACCTGGGACACGTGGTGAGTGCTGACGGAGTGGCTCCCGACCCTGATAAGATCACCGCGATTAAGGAATGGCCAAGACCCTCCAGCGTAAGGGAAGTACGGCAGTTCCTCGGGTTGGTAGGCTACTACCGAAGATTCATTCCCGGTTTCACCAAAAAGGCAGCTCCTATGCAGGACCTCCTGATAGGCCAGTCCAGGAAGGCCAAGAACCAGAAGCCGCCCTTCAGATGGGAGAAGCTGGAAGAAGAGTCCTTCCGCCAGCTGAAGATGGCCCTCACGGGGGATGAAATCCTGGCATACCCTGATTATAGCCAGCCCTTTATCCTCTACACCAACGCAAGTAACATCGGGCTAGGAGCCGTACTGTCCCAGATCCAGCGGAGGAGAGAACGGGTAATTGCTTACGCCAGCCGAAAACTGCGACCCACCGAAAGAAACCCTGAGAATTACAGCTCATTCAAGCTAGAGTTCCTGGCAGTGGTGTGGGCAGTCACCGAACGCTTTAAGCACTACCTCGCCTCTTCCCGGTTCACCGTGTACACTGATAACAACCCGTTGACACACCTGGACACTGCAAGACTCGGTGCCCTGGAGCAGAGATGGATGGCCCGCCTGTCCAACTATGAATTCACGATCAAATACTGGGCAGGACGCTCCAATACCAACGCGGATGCCTTGTCCAGAATGCCAAACCTACCGGACGTAGGGGAAGATCCAGAGGAACTGGAAGAAGTTGAACTCCCCGCGTTCCACCGTCATGGGACTACCCAGTATTCCCACCGTGTAAGGGGTAAGCAATCCGCTACGTTCAACCCCTTACCTCATTACAACTGGGCGGAAACGCAAGACAGTGAAGGAGATGCTGACTCAGCCAGATGCTCGCCTTGACCCAGACGCTCTGGAGGAAACCAAGCAACTGTGGGCTGAGAAGAGTCGACTGTTCCTTTACAAGGGGAAGTTGTGCCGTAGAATGGTTAACTCCCGGACGCATGAACTGATCTGGCAAGTAGTGGTGCCAAGAAGAGACGCGGCTATGGTACTGGAGGCATACCACGACGGAGCTGGGCACTTCGGATGGAAGAAGCTGGAGTTCCTGCTGCGCGGGCGGTTCCACTGGGTAGGCATGAGAGGAACCATCGAGAGGTGGTGCAGAGACTGTGGCCCATGCAACCTAAGAAGGAAGGACCGTGCCAGTCAGAAGACTCCCCTGCAGTCCATCGTCACCAGGCAGCCGTTGGAACTGGTAGCCTTGGATCATGTAAAACTGACCCCCAGCAGAAGTGGCTACGTCTATGCGTTAACCATCGTGGATCACTACTCCCGGTTCTTGGTTGTAGTCCCCGTCAAGGACTTAACGGCTCAAACAGCAGCTAAAGCCTTTCAGCAGCACTTCTGCCGTCCACACGGATACCCAGAGCAGGTGCTGACGGACCAGGGACCTGCCTTTGAAGCGGAAGTCTTCCAGGAGTTCTGCACTCTGTATGGCTGCCGGAAGATAAGAACAACACCCTATCATCCGCAAACCAATGGACTCTGCAAGAAGATGAACCAGGTGGTGATAGACCTTCTGAAAACGTTGCCCCTGGAAGAACGCAGTCTGTGGCCTGAGAAACTGCCTGATCTGGTGGACCTATACAACCACATCCCTGTAGGTTCTACCAACTGTACCCCGGCTTACCTAATGAGAGCAAGACCTGGTAAGCTGCCTGTTGATCTGGATATGGGAGTCCTGACACCCGAGGACACTTCACCAGAAGCAGACTGGGACACAGAGAGGCAGCAGCAGTACCGGAAAGTACAGGAGAGCGTTGAGCGAAGTCTCTGTCAAGCAAGAGAAAGACAGGAGAAGACTTACAACCAGTATGCTCCCGCTGTTCCCCTGGTACCTGGAGAGCAGGTCTTGAAAAGGAAGAGACGGCTCCACAAGTTGAACGACCAGTGGGAGAAGGACCCGTACACCGTACTGCCATCAAGCCATGAAAACCCAAAAATCTGCACAATCAGTAAGGATGGAGGAGAAACGACAGCCATTGTCTCCCGAGATCACCTGAAGAAGTGTCCCGAGCAGCTACGAAACCCTGAAGAAGATCAAGAAAACCCTCGACCCGCAGAGGAAAGGGAAGAAATGGTCAGTACTGTACTCGGAGACTTCCCTCGGTCTTGGACACAAGTAAATGGCGCTGTTGTGGTACCCGTCCTCACCTTCCTCCAGCCAGCATCCCAAGTGCCTACCGAAAAACAGGTAGAGCTGGAAGAGCAGCCGGTCCAGGAGGCAGAAGACCCCACACAAGCAGACCAGGAGAATCGACCCTCTGCTTATAGTGAGCCTGCCGTGCCCCTAGTGAGCCAAAGAACCCGTAGACAGCTGCCCAGCTTACCTTTGACAGCTCCTACACCCTGTAGCTTAGGACCAGTCAGTAAGCTCCGTAGGTCTACTAGGGCCACTAGAGGCCAGTTGCCAGTACGTTGGAGGATCTAAAGTGTTCAGACTGTTTTATTGGTATTTACCTGTTTACTGTTGCTTGTAAATAATTAAGTTTTTCCAGTTATTTTATAGGTGTCTTTTGTGGATTAACCGGAATTCTTTGTATATATGTTTGGAGCGTAACCCAGGAATGGACCAAGACTGCTAAAGACTCGGGGTAGGACAGACCCCCACCTGGTTACGGCTCCCTGTTCTTTGGTGAAATGGACACCCTTATTGCTTCAAAAACTGCACCCGGTTGCGGACACGCTGTGACCGCCCTAACGTGTTTTCCCTTATTGTATTGTTCCTGTTTATACCCTGTTATGTTTTCAAAAATATGTTTAGTCCCGGAGTACTAAATTTTACTAGGGGGGAATGTGGCACCCCAGGGGTCTGGTTACCACAGTAATAGCAATATTACGTCTGAGAGCAGGTGGGAGGTCTCCCGGTCAGGAACCCTAAGCATGCAACACTTCCTGCCCAGTCCTGGGAGGGGAAGAACTTCCCCTATATAAACTGGGGCTGAGGCAGGGTTAGGAGAGAAGAAGAGGAGTCCCAGACAGAGACACAGTCTGGTCTGGAGTGGAGCAGATACAGGGAGAGCAAGATCAGGAGCTATGTGGGAGCAGTGATAAAAGGGGTCAGAGACTGGAAGCTGTAGAGCTCGTCCTGACTGAAGAGATCTCGCCGGACACGGAGTCCGAGGCAGTGGGGACTGATCCATACCCAGCAGCAGAAACCGACCGGCAGGGGATTTCAGATCCTCTGGCCAAGAAACCCGAAGGCACGGTCACACGCAAGGGACCAGCACCGCCGTTGTGGAGCGGAGGCTACCAGAAGGCCCCGAGTCACCGGCCATACGGGTGAGCACCACACGGTACACTCAGGGACGTGGGCTACTTTTACCCGCTTCTAGCAAGGTAGCCAGGGAGAGTACAATAAGTTGGGGAGGCCTACAACTCCGCCTGGCCGGGGGAGATCCTATCTGCTCACGGACTGACCAGGCCCCGATCGCTAGCCAGTACTCCCGGGAGGGTCTACCTTTGCCACCAGTAAAGACCCTGAACTACACCGTACCGTCTCTGAGTGGTTCCTGGTGCCTGCGTGCAATTCTGCTATCCCCATTATCCACGTTCGCTGCCCTGAGGCCATACCCCTCCCGTTGGGGGTTATACTATCCACGCTGCACAACTGTACCACCGGCCTCAGCGGTCTGCCCTGCAGCGGCGGCTTCATAACCGCATTCAACGGGTGGCGTAGTCGAACAATATAACATCTTATTCTAAGTTCTGCCACTTGGTTTGACACCCTGGGCACGGACCGGGTCACCGCCACGAGGACTACTACCCCTATCAGATCCGGCTCCGGGTATTCCCCCTGCACAGCAGCAGCAGCACAGGCCCAGGGGGCGCGTCACATTCATCTCCCGGCTACCGGCCCGATGACACAGCGCGGTCTCCCAGATAGGTGAGTTGTTAGGGGGCCGGAGATCGCAGTATGCGTTCAGTGCTAACGCATACCGCGATCCCCGGTGCCACAATTCTCATCCTAAACTCCTCGTTTAGGATGTGTTCCTCTGTGGGGTTCAGACTGCGCAGGAGCGTCGCGCTTGCGCAGTCTATAGAGACTTCAGACAGAGGGATGCTTGTACGATTATATTATAGATATAATTTTACATAACGCCCTCTCTTGCCCCTTACATATCGTATTCTCTTGTTATTTTTGTTATTTATAGCGCCCTGTTCTTTATTACATATCGTCCTACCTTGTTAGATATGAACTGCAATGACGGCTAATAGACCATGGGAAAGCTTCTTTTCTGATTTAGGACCTGATGGATTGGTCTTCTGGTCAGAAGCCGCTCCATCAGCTGTCATTTTACATCTAACAAGAGACGACTATGTGATAAAGAGAGGGTGTTGTGAATAACAAAAGTAACGAGAATACGCTATATAAGGGACGGTGCTATATATTACAAGAGATGATACTATGTAATAATGGGACAGCACTGAACATTATAGATGACACTATATAATAAGGGAAGGCAGCATACATAGCTGAAAAGGATGATATGTAATAAGAGATGGTGTTATATATAATAAAGGAGGAAACAATGTAATTAAAGGAGTATTCTCATCTCCAAGATACTATCCCAATATGTAGTAGGTGAAGTAATATTAGCAAATGCCTCCAATTAGTAATGTAGTATAGTTCTCCTAATTAGCTATATCGCTTACCTCATGTGCATGGCATTGCAGTAGCTTAGGTATTCTTGGTTATGACCACTAAGCTACTCCAATGCCTCCACATGGGTTAATCCATACTACCTATTGGGATAGGATCTTGGAACTGTGTTATACATAAGTGAGTACAATATACACTAAGGGACAGCGATAATTATAGATTTCCACACAAATATAGGCATGATATCTAAGGTATATATGCTAATTGTCTCAAATGAGACCTGCCATGGACTTATATTGAGAACAGATCGCAGCTTGCAACACACCAACCAAGAAAACAACAAGCGATCAGAAAAGGTCCGTAAATGAATTATGTGTAAAATATAACTTTTATTAAATCATCAATAACAATCTAAATATATCAAGGCAATATGTGAACAAACGGCGCAAACACCATGTGCAACTATACAAAGAACACATGGTCAGCCCAGATACAGCCACAAGATGATTACTCACACACACATAAATGTATGATGTGCATACTCCCAAGTTGGGGATTATTATCAACTATCACCAATGAATATTAAACCCATGTGCCCCCCAAGTATTTTGCCTCCCCCAGTTTTATGCTCCCTCAGTGTGTTGCCTCCCCCAGTTTTATGCCTTCCGCAGTTTTATGCCTCCCCAGTGTGTTGCCTCCCCTCTTTTTATGCCTGCCCAATGTGTCACCTCCCCAGTTTAATTCCTCCCCCGTTTTATGCCTCCCCCATTTTATGCCTCCCCCATTTTATGCCTCCCTCAGTTTTATGCCTCCCCCAGTTTTATGCTTTCACCGTTTTATGCCCCCCCAGTGTCGCCTCCCCCCATTTTATGCCTCCACCATTGTGTCGACTCCCCCAGTTTTATGCCTCCCCTGTTTTATGCCTCCCCCAGTGTGTCGCCTCCCCCTGTTTTATGCCTCCCCTGTTTTATGCCTCCCCCGTTTTATGCCTCCCCCAGTGTGTCATCTCCCCCAGTGTGTCATCTCCCCCAGTGTGTCACCTCCCCCAGTGTGTCGCCTCCCCCAGTGTGTCGCCTCTTCCATTTTATGCCTCTCCCAGTGTGTCACCTCCCCCATTTTATGCCTCCCCCGTTTTATGCCTCCTCCAATGTGTCGCCTCCCGTGTCTTATGCCTCCCCCAGTGTGTCGCCTCCCCTGTTTTATCCCTCCCGCAGTCTGTCACCTCCCCCAGTGTGTTGCCACCCCCTTTTTTTGCCTCCCCCCATTTTATGCCTCCCCCAGTGTGACGCCTCCCACGTTTTATGCCTCCCACGTTTTATGCCTCCCCAGTTTAATGCCTCCCCCAATGTGTCACCTCCCGCGTTTTATGCCTCCCCCAGCATGTCGCCTCCCCCAGCATGTCGCCTCCCCCAGCGTGCCGCCTCACCCAGTGTGCTGCCTTCCCCCAGTATTTTCCCTCCCCCAGTGTGTCACCTCCAGAGTGTGTCGCCTCCCCGTTTTATGCCTCTCCCAATGTGTCACCTCCCCCAGTGTGTCACCTCCCCTGTTTTATGCTTCCCCCAGTGTGTCGCTTCCCCCAATGTGTCACCTCCCCCAGTTTTATGCCTCCCCAGTTTTATGCCTTCTTTTTTTGTGCCTCCCCCAGTTTTATGCCTCCCCATTTTATGCCTCCGCCGTATTATTCCTTACCCAGTTTTATGCCTCCCCCGTGTGTCGCCTCCTCCAGTTTTATGCCTCCCCCAGTGTGTCACCGCCCCCAGTGTGACACCTCCCCCAGTCTGTCGCCTTCCCCAGCGTGTCACCTTCCCCAGTTTTATGCTTCCCCCAATGTGTCGCCTCCCCCACTTTTATGCCTCTCCCAGTTTTATGCCTCCCCCAGTGGGTCGCCTCCTTCAGTTTTATGCCTTCCCCTTGTGTCACCTCATCAGTTTTATGCCTCTACCAGTTTTATGCCTCCCCCGTTTTATGCCTTCCCCAGTGTGCCGTCTCCCCCAGTGTGCCCCTACCCCCGTTTTATGCCACCAATGTGTCTCCTCCCCCCGTTTTATGCCTCCTCCAATATGTCGCCTCCCTCAGTTTTATGCCTCCCCAAGTTTTATGCTTCCTCCAGTTTTATGCCTCCCCAAGTGTGTCCCCTCCCCCATTTTATGCTTTCCCCAGTTTTATGCCTCTCCCAGTTTTATGCGTCCCCTAGTGTGTCGCCTCCTCTGTTTTATCCCTCCCCCAGTTTTATGCCTCCTCCAGTGTGTCTCCTCCCCCAGTTTTATGCTTCCCCACTGTGTCTCCTCCCCTAGTGTGTCGCCTCCCCCAGTTTTATGCTTCCCCCAGTGTGTCGCCTTCCCCAGTTTTATACCTTCCCCCTTTTTATGCCTTCCCAGTGTGTCACCTCCCCAGTTTTATGCCTCCCCCAGTATGTCGCCTCGCCCAGTTTTATGCCTCCCTTGTGTGTCACCTCCGCCAGTTTTATGGCTCCCCTGTTTTATGCCTCCCCATGTGTCGCCTCCCCCAGTTTTATGCCTCCCCCATTTTATGCCTCCCCAATGTAGCGCCTCCCCCAGTTTTATACCTCCCCGGTTTTATGCCTTCACCAGAATGTCGCCTCCCCCAGTGTGTCGCTACCCACAGTTTTATGCTTCCCCCAATGTGTCGCCTCACCCAGTTTTATGCCTTCCCTATTTTATGCCTCCCCCAGTGTGTTGCCTTCCCCAGTTTTATGCCTCCCCAGTTTTATGCCTCCACATAGTGTCACCTCCCCCAGTTTTATGCCTCCCTAGTTTTATGCCTCCACCAGTTTCATGCCTCCCCAATATGTCACCCCCCAGTGTGTCGCTTCCCCCTGGTTTATGCCTCATCCGTTTTATGCCTCCTCAGTGTGTCGCCTCCCCCTGTTTATACCTCCCCTGTTTTATGCCTTCACCAGAATGTCATCTCCCCCAGTGTGTCGCTACCCACAGTTTTATGCTTCCCCCAATGTGTTGCCTCGCCCAGTTTTATGCCTCCGCCAGTGTGTCGCCTCTCCCAGATTTATGCCTCCCCTGTTTTATGCTTCCCCAATGTATCGCTTCCCCCAGTTTTTTTGCCTCCGCCAGTTTAAAGGCTTCCCCAGTTTTATGTCTCACCAGTGTTTCGCCTCCACCAGTTTATTGCCTTCCCCGTTTTATGCCCCCCCAGTGTGTCGCCTCCACCAGTTTTATGCCTCCCCCAGTTTTATGTCTCCCCCAGTTTTATGTCTCCCCCAGTTTTATGCCTCCCCCAGTTTAATGCCTTCCCTGTTTTATGCTTCCACATAGTGTCACCACCCCCAGTTTTATGCCTCCCTAGTTTTATGCCTCCACAAGTTTCATGCCTCCCCAATATGTCACCCCCCCAGTGTGTCACCTCCTCCAATTTTATGCTTCCCCCAGGTTTATGCCTCACTCGTTTTATGCCTCCCCAGTGTTTCGCCTCCTCCAGTTATGTGCCTCCCCCAATGTGTCGCCTCCCCCAGTTTTATGCCTTCCCCGTTTTATTCCTTCCCAGTGTTTGGCCTCCCCCAGTTTTATGCCTCCCCCAGTTTTATGCCTTTCCTGTGTGCCGACTCCCCCAGTTTTATGCCTCCCTGTTTTATGCCTCCCTGTTTTATGCCTCCCTGTTTTATGCCTCCTCCAGTTTTATACCTCCTGCAGTGTGTCACCTCCCCCAGTTTATGCCTTCCCTGTTTTATGCCTCTCTGTTGTGTCGTCTTCCCCGGTTTTATGCATCCCCCGGTTTTATGCATCCCCCAGTGTGTCGCCTTCCCCAGTGTGTCGCCTTCCCCAGTGTGTCGCCTCCCCCAGTTTGATGCCTCCCCCAGTTTGATGCCTCCCCCAGTTTGATGCCTTCCCCAGTTTTATTGCTTCCCCACTTTTATTGCTTCCCCAGTTTTATGCCTCCCCCAGTTTTATGCCTTCCCCAGTTTTATGCCTTCCCCAGTTTTATGCCTTCCCCAGTTTCATGCCTTCCCCAGTTTCATGCCTTCCCCAGTTTTATGTCTTCCCCAGTATTATGCCTTCCCAGTTTTATGCCTTCCCCAATGTGTCGCCTTACCCAGTTTTATACCTTCCCCAGTTTTATGCCTACCCCAGTGTGTCGCCTCCCCCAGTTTTATGCCTTCCCCAATGTGTCGCATTCCCTAATTTTATACCTTCCCCAGTGTGTCGCCTCCCCCAGTTTTATGCCTCCCCCAGTTTTATGCCTCCCTTAGTGTGTTTCCTCCCCCAGTTTTAGGCCTTCCCCAGTGTGTCACCTTCCACAGTTTTATGCCTTTCCCAGTTTTATGCCTTCCCTTGTTTGTCGTCTTCCCCAGTTTTATGCCTTCCCCGGGTTTATACCCTCCCCAGTATGTCGCCTCCCCCAGTTTTATGCCTTCCCCACTTGTATGCCTTCCCCCGGTTTTCTGCCTTCCCCAGTGTGTCGCCTCCCCCAGTTTTATGCCTTCCCCAGTGTGTCGCCTTCCACAGTTTTATGCCTTCCACAGTTTTATGCCTTCCCCAGTTTTATGCCTTCCCCAGTTTTATGTCTTCCCCAGTTTTATGCCCTCCCTTGTTTGTCGCCTCCCCCAGTTTTTTGCCTTCCCCAGTTTTTTGCCTTCCCCGGTTTTATACCCTCCCCAGTGTGTCGACTCCCCCAGTTTTATACCTCCCCCAATTTTATGCCTTCCTTAGTGTGTCGCCTACCCCAGTTTTATGCCTTCCCCAGTTTTATGCCTTCCCCAGTTTTATGCCTTCCCCAGTTTTATGCCTTCCCCAGTTTTATGCCTTCCCCAGTTTTATGCCTTCCCCAGTTTTATGCCTTCCCCAGTTTTATGCCTTCCCCAGTTTTATGCCTTCCCCAGTTTTATGTCTTCCCCAGTATTTTGCCTTCCCAGTTTTATGCCTTCCCCAATGTGTCGCCTTCCCCAGTTTTATGCCTACCCCATTGTGTCGCCTTCCCCAGTGTGTCGCATTCCCTAGTTTTATACCTTCCCCAGTGTGTCGCCTCACCCAGTTTTATGCCTCCCCCACTTTTATGCCTCCCTTAGTGTTTCTCCTCCCCCAGTTTTATGCCTTCCCCAGTGTGTCGCCTTCCTTAGTTTTATGCCTTCCCTTGTTTATCGCCTTCCCCAGTTTTATGCCTTCCCCGGGTTTATACCCACCCAAGTATGTCACCTCCCCCAGTTTTATGCCTTCCCCGGTTTTATACCCTCCCCAGTGTGTCGCCTCCCCCAGTTTTATGCCTCCCCCAGTTTTATGCCTTCCCCAGTTTTATGCCTACCCCAGTGTGTCGCCTCCCCCAGTTTTATGCCTTCCCCTGTGTGTCGCATTCCTTAGTTTTATATCTTCCCCAGTGTGTCGCCTCCCCCAGTTTTATGCCTCCCCCACTTTTATGCCTCCCTTAGTGTGTCTCCTCCCTCAGTTTTATGCCTTCCCCGGTTTTATACCCTCCCCAGTATGTCGCCTCCCCCAGTTTTATGCCTTCCCCAGTTTTATGCCTTCCCCAGTTTTATGCATTCCCCAGTTTTATGCCTTCCCCAGTGTCGCCTCTCCCAGTTTTATGCCTTCCCCAGTGTGTTGCCTCCCCCAGTTTTATGCCTTCCCCAGTTTTATGCCTTCCCCAGTGTGTCGCCTCCCCCAGTTTTATGCCTCCCCCAGTTTTATGCCTTCCCTAGTTTTATGCCTCCCCCAGTTTTATGCCTCCCCCAGTATTATGCCTCCCCCAGTATTATGCCTCCCCCAGTTTTATGCCTTTCCCAGTTTTATGCCTATCCCAGTATGTAGCCTCCCCCAGTTTTATGCCTTCCCCAGTTTTATGCCTTCCCCTGTTTTATGCCTTCCCCAGTTTTATGCCTCCCCCAGTTTTATGCCTCCCCCAGTTTTATGCCTATCCCAATATGTCGCGTCCCCCAGTTTTATGCCTTCCCCAGTTTTATGCCTTCCCCAGTTTTATGCCTTCTCCGGTTTTATACCCTCCCCAGTATGTCGCTTCCCCCAGTTTTATGCCTTCCTCAATTTTATGCTTTCCCCACTTTTATGCCTCCCCAAGTTTTATGCCTTCCCCGGTTTTATACCCTCCCCAGTGTGTCGCCTCCCCCAGTTTTATGCCTTCCCCAGTTTTATGCCTTCCCCAGTTTTATGCCTTCCCCAGTTTTATGCCTCCCCTTGTTTGTCGCCTCCCCCAGTTTTATGCTTTCTCTTGTTTGTCGCCTCCCCCAGTTTTATGGCTTCCTTAGTGTTATGCCTTCCCCGGTTTTATACCCTCCCCAGTTTTATGCCTTCCCCAGTTTTATGCCTTCCCCAATTTTATGCCTTCCCCAGTTTTATGCCTTCCGTAGTTTTATGCCTTCCTCAGTTTTGTGCCTTCTCCAATTTTATGCCTTTCCCGGTTTTATGCCTTCCCCGAATTTATACCTTCCCCAGAGTGTTGCCTCCCCCAGTTTTATGCCTCCCCCAGTTTTATGCCTCCCTTAGTGTGTCGCCTCCCCCAGTTTTATGCCTTCCCCAGTGTGTCGCCTTCCCCAGTTTTATGCCTTCCCCAGTTTTATGCCTTCTTCGGTTTTATACCCTTCCCAGTATGTCGCCTCCCCCAGTTTTATGCCTTCCTCAATTTTATGCTTTCCCCACTTTTATGCCTCCCCAAGTTTTATGCCTTCCCCAGTTTCATACCCTCCACAGTGTGTCGCCTCCCCCAGTTTTATGCCTCACCCAGTTTTATGCCTTCCTTAGTGTGTCGCCTTCCCCAGTTTTATGCCTCCCCCAGTTTTATGCCTTCCCTAGTTTTATGCCTTCCCCAGTTTTATTCCTTCCCTAGTTTTATGCCTTCCCCAGTTTTATGCCTTCCCCCGTTTTATGCCTTCCCCCGTTTTATGCCTTCC
This sequence comes from Phyllobates terribilis, assembly GCF_046119375.1. Classification (NCBI taxonomy): domain Eukaryota; kingdom Metazoa; phylum Chordata; class Amphibia; order Anura; family Dendrobatidae; genus Phyllobates; species Phyllobates terribilis. The sequence goes on from NW_027362771.1 coordinate 177,595,639, forward strand.
CCAGTTTTATGCCTCCCCTTGTTTGTCGCCTCCCCCAGTTTTATGCTTTCTCTTGTTTGTCGCCTCCCCCAGTTTTATGGCTTCCTCAGTGTTATGCCTTCCCCTGTTTTATACCCTCCCCAGTTTTATGCCTCCCCCAGTTTTATGCCTTCCCCAGTTTTATGCCTTCCCCAGTTTTATGCCTTCCCCAGTTTTGTGCCTTCTCCAGTTTTATGCCTTCCCCGGTTTTATGCCTTCCCCAAATTTATACCTTCCCCAGTTTTATGCCTCCCCCAGTTTTATGCCTCCCCCAGTTTTATGCCTCCCCCAGTTTTATGCCTCCCCCAGTTTTATGCCTCCCCCAGTTTTATGCCTCCCTTAGTGTGTCGCCTCCCCCAGTTGTATGCCTCCCCCAGTTGTATGCCTTCCCTAGTTTTATGCCTTCCCCAGTTTTGTGCCTTCTCCAGTTTTATGCCTTCCCCGGTTTTATGCCTTCCCCAGAGTGTTGCCTCCCCCAGTTTTATGCCTCCCCAGTTTTATGCCCCCCTTAGTGTGTCGCCTCCCCCAGTTTTATGCCTTCCCCAGTGTGTCGCCTTCCCCAGTTTTATGCCTTCCCCAGTTTTATGCCTTCTTCGGTTTTATACCCTCCCCAGTATGTCGCCTCCCCCCGTTTTATGCCTTCCTCAATTTTATGCTTTCCCCACTTTTATGCCTCCCCAAGTTTTATGCCTTCCCCGGTTTCATACCCTCCCCAGTGTGTCGCCTCCCCCAGTTTTATGCCTCACTCAGTTTTATGCCTTCCTTAGTGTGTCGCCTTCCCCAGTTTTATGCCTCCCCCAGTTTTATGCCTCCCCCAGTTTTATGCCTTCCCCAGTTTTATGCCTTCCCCAGTTTTATGCCTTCCCCAGTTTTGTGCCTTCTCCAGTTTTATGCCTTCCCCGGTTTTATGCCTTCCCCAGAGTGTTGCCTCCCCCAGTTTTATGCCTCCCCCAGTTTTATGCCCCCCTTAGTGTGTCGCCTCCCCCAGTTTTATGCCTTCCCCAGTGTGTAGCCTTCCCCAGTTTTATGCCTTCCCCAATTTTATGCCTTCTTCGGTTTTATACCCTCCCCAGTATGTCGCCTCCCCCCGTTTTATGCCTTCCTCAATTTTATGCTTTCCCCACTTTTATGCCTCCCCAAGTTTTATGCCTTCCCCGGTTTCATACCCTCCCCAGTGTGTCGCCTCCCCCAGTTTTATGCCTTCCTTAGTGTGTCGCCTTCCCCAGTTTTATGCCTCCCCCAGTTTTATGCCTCCCCCAGTTTTATGCCTCCCCCAGTTTTATGCCTTCCCCAGTTTTATGCCTTCCCCAGTTTTATGCCTTCCCCAGTTTTATGCTTTCTCTTGTTTGTCGCCTCCCCCAGTTTTATGCTTTCTCTTGTTTGTCGCCTCCCCCTGTTTTATGGCTTCCTCAGTTTTATGCCTTCCCCTGTTTTATACCCCCCCCAGTTTTATGCCTCCCCCAATTTTTTGCCTTCCACAATTTTATGCCTTCCCCAGTTTTATGCCTTCCCTAGTTTTATGTCTTCCCCAGTTTTGTGCCTTCTCCAGTTTTATGCCTTCCCCGGTTTTATGCCTTCCCCGAATTTATACCTTCCCCAGAGTGTTGCCTCCCCCAGTTTTATGCCTCCCCCAGTTTTATGCCTCCCTTAGTGTGTCGCCTCCCCCAGTTTTATGCCTTCCCCAGTGTGTCGCCTTCCCCAGTTTCATGCCTTCCCCAGTTTTATGCCTTCCCCAGTTTTATGCCTTCCCCAGTTTTATGCCTTCCCCAGTTTTATGCCTTCCCCAGTTTTATGCCTTCCCCAGTTTTATGTCTTCCCCAGTATTTTGCCTTCCCAGTTTTATGCCTTCCCCAATGTGTCGCCTTCCCCAGTTTTATGCCTACCCCATTGTGTCGCCTTCCCCAGTGTGTCGCATTCCCTAGTTTTATACCTTCCCCAGTGTGTCGCCTCACCCAGTTTTATGCCTCCCCCACTTTTATGCCTCCCTTAGTGTTTCTCCTCCCCCAGTTTTATGCCTTCCCCAGTGTGTCGCCTTCCTTAGTTTTATGCCTTCCCTTGTTTATCGCCTTCCCCAGTTTTATGCCTTCCCCGGGTTTATACCCACCCAAGTATGTCACCTCCCCCAGTTTTATGCCTTCCCCGGTTTTATACCCTCCCCAGTGTGTCGCCTCCCCCAGTTTTATGCCTCCCCCAGTTTTATGCCTTCCCCAGTTTTATGCCTACCCCAGTGTGTCGCCTCCCCCAGTTTTATGCCTTCCCCTGTGTGTCGCATTCCTTAGTTTTATATCTTCCCCAGTGTGTCGCCTCCCCCAGTTTTATGCCTCCCCCACTTTTATGCCTCCCTTAGTGTGTCTCCTCCCTCAGTTTTATGCCTTCCCCGGTTTTATACCCTCCCCAGTATGTCGCCTCCCCCAGTTTTATGCCTTCCCCAGTTTTATGCCTTCCCCAGTTTTATGCATTCCCCAGTTTTATGCCTTCCCCAGTGTCGCCTCTCCCAGTTTTATGCCTTCCCCAGTGTGTTGCCTCCCCCAGTTTTATGCCTTCCCCAGTTTTATGCCTTCCCCAGTGTGTCGCCTCCCCCAGTTTTATGCCTCCCCCAGTTTTATGCCTTCCCTAGTTTTATGCCTCCCCCAGTTTTATGCCTCCCCCAGTATTATGCCTCCCCCAGTATTATGCCTCCCCCAGTTTTATGCCTTTCCCAGTTTTATGCCTATCCCAGTATGTAGCCTCCCCCAGTTTTATGCCTTCCCCAGTTTTATGCCTTCCCCTGTTTTATGCCTTCCCCAGTTTTATGCCTCCCCCAGTTTTATGCCTCCCCCAGTTTTATGCCTATCCCAATATGTCGCGTCCCCCAGTTTTATGCCTTCCCCAGTTTTATGCCTTCCCCAGTTTTATGCCTTCTCCGGTTTTATACCCTCCCCAGTATGTCGCTTCCCCCAGTTTTATGCCTTCCTCAATTTTATGCTTTCCCCACTTTTATGCCTCCCCAAGTTTTATGCCTTCCCCGGTTTTATACCCTCCCCAGTGTGTCGCCTCCCCCAGTTTTATGCCTTCCCCAGTTTTATGCCTTCCCCAGTTTTATGCCTTCCCCAGTTTTATGCCTCCCCTTGTTTGTCGCCTCCCCCAGTTTTATGCTTTCTCTTGTTTGTCGCCTCCCCCAGTTTTATGGCTTCCTTAGTGTTATGCCTTCCCCGGTTTTATACCCTCCCCAGTTTTATGCCTTCCCCAGTTTTATGCCTTCCCCAATTTTATGCCTTCCCCAGTTTTATGCCTTCCGTAGTTTTATGCCTTCCTCAGTTTTGTGCCTTCTCCAATTTTATGCCTTTCCCGGTTTTATGCCTTCCCCGAATTTATACCTTCCCCAGAGTGTTGCCTCCCCCAGTTTTATGCCTCCCCCAGTTTTATGCCTCCCTTAGTGTGTCGCCTCCCCCAGTTTTATGCCTTCCCCAGTGTGTCGCCTTCCCCAGTTTTATGCCTTCCCCAGTTTTATGCCTTCTTCGGTTTTATACCCTTCCCAGTATGTCGCCTCCCCCAGTTTTATGCCTTCCTCAATTTTATGCTTTCCCCACTTTTATGCCTCCCCAAGTTTTATGCCTTCCCCAGTTTCATACCCTCCACAGTGTGTCGCCTCCCCCAGTTTTATGCCTCACCCAGTTTTATGCCTTCCTTAGTGTGTCGCCTTCCCCAGTTTTATGCCTCCCCCAGTTTTATGCCTTCCCTAGTTTTATGCCTTCCCCAGTTTTATTCCTTCCCTAGTTTTATGCCTTCCCCAGTTTTATGCCTTCCCCCGTTTTATGCCTTCCCCCGTTTTATGCCTTCCCCAGTTTTATGCCTCCCCTTGTTTGTCGCCTCCCCCAGTTTTATGCTTTCTCTTGTTTGTCGCCTCCCCCAGTTTTATGGCTTCCTCAGTGTTATGCCTTCCCCTGTTTTATACCCTCCCCAGTTTTATGCCTCCCCCAGTTTTATGCCTTCCCCAGTTTTATGCCTTCCCCAGTTTTATGCCTTCCCCAGTTTTGTGCCTTCTCCAGTTTTATGCCTTCCCCGGTTTTATGCCTTCCCCAAATTTATACCTTCCCCAGTTTTATGCCTCCCCCAGTTTTATGCCTCCCCCAGTTTTATGCCTCCCCCAGTTTTATGCCTCCCCCAGTTTTATGCCTCCCTTAGTGTGTCGCCTCCCCCAGTTGTATGCCTCCCCCAGTTGTATGCCTTCCCTAGTTTTATGCCTTCCCCAGTTTTGTGCCTTCTCCAGTTTTATGCCTTCCCCGGTTTTATGCCTTCCCCAGAGTGTTGCCTCCCCCAGTTTTATGCCTCCCCAGTTTTATGCCCCCCTTAGTGTGTCGCCTCCCCCAGTTTTATGCCTTCCCCAGTGTGTCGCCTTCCCCAGTTTTATGCCTTCCCCAGTTTTATGCCTTCTTCGGTTTTATACCCTCCCCAGTATGTCGCCTCCCCCCGTTTTATGCCTTCCTCAATTTTATGCTTTCCCCACTTTTATGCCTCCCCAAGTTTTATGCCTTCCCCGGTTTCATACCCTCCCCAGTGTGTCGCCTCCCCCAGTTTTATGCCTCACTCAGTTTTATGCCTTCCTTAGTGTGTCGCCTTCCCCAGTTTTATGCCTCCCCCAGTTTTATGCCTCCCCCAGTTTTATGCCTTCCCCAGTTTTATGCCTTCCCCAGTTTTATGCCTTCCCCAGTTTTGTGCCTTCTCCAGTTTTATGCCTTCCCCGGTTTTATGCCTTCCCCAGAGTGTTGCCTCCCCCAGTTTTATGCCTCCCCCAGTTTTATGCCCCCCTTAGTGTGTCGCCTCCCCCAGTTTTATGCCTTCCCCAGTGTGTAGCCTTCCCCAGTTTTATGCCTTCCCCAATTTTATGCCTTCTTCGGTTTTATACCCTCCCCAGTATGTCGCCTCCCCCCGTTTTATGCCTTCCTCAATTTTATGCTTTCCCCACTTTTATGCCTCCCCAAGTTTTATGCCTTCCCCGGTTTCATACCCTCCCCAGTGTGTCGTCTCCCCCAGTTTTATGCCTTCCTTAGTGTGTCGCCTTCCCCAGTTTTATGCCTCCCCCAGTTTTATGCCTCCCCCAGTTTTATGCCTCCCCCAGTTTTATGCCTTCCCCAGTTTTATGCCTTCCCCAGTTTTATGCCTTCCCCAGTTTTATGCTTTCTCTTGTTTGTCGCCTCCCCCAGTTTTATGCTTTCTCTTGTTTGTCGCCTCCCCCTGTTTTATGGCTTCCTCAGTTTTATGCCTTCCCCTGTTTTATACCCCCCCCAGTTTTATGCCTCCCCCAATTTTTTGCCTTCCACAATTTTATGCCTTCCCCAGTTTTATGCCTTCCCTAGTTTTATGTCTTCCCCAGTTTTGTGCCTTCTCCAGTTTTATGCCTTCCCCGGTTTTATGCCTTCCCCGAATTTATACCTTCCCCAGAGTGTTGCCTCCCCCAGTTTTATGCCTCCCCCAGTTTTATGCCTCCCTTAGTGTGTCGCCTCCCCCAGTTTTATGCCTTCCCCAGTGTGTCGCCTTCCCCAGTTTCATGCCTTCCCCAGTTTTATGCCTTCCCCAGTTTTATGCCTTCCCCAGTTTTATGCCTTCTCCGGTTTTATACCCTCTCCAGTTTTATGCCTCCCCCAGTTTTTTTCCTCCCCCAGTTTTATGCCTTCCCCAGTTTTATTCCTCCCCCGGTTTTATACCCTCCCCAGTTTTTCGCCTCCCCCAGTTTTATGCCTTCCTTACTGTGTCGCCTTCCCCAATTTTATGCCTCCCCCAGTTTTATGCCTCCCCCAGTTTTATGCCTTCCCCAGTTTTATGCCTTCCCCAGTTTTATGCCTTCCCCAGTTTTATGCCTTCCCCAGTTTTATGCCTTCCCCAGTTTTATGCCTTGCCCTGTTTTATGCCTTGCCCTGTTTTATGCCTTACCCAGTGTGTCGCCTCCCCATTTTTCTGCCTTCCACAGTTTTATGCCTTCCCCAGTTTTATGCCTTCCCTAGTGTGTTTCCTCCCCCAGTTTTATGCCTTCCCCAGTTTTATGCCTTCCCCAGTTTTTTGCCTTCCCCAGTTTTTTGCTTTCCCCAGTTTTTTGCCTTTCCTAGTTTTATGCCTTTCCCAGTTTTATGGCCTCCCCCAATTTTATGCCTCCCCCAGTTTTATGCCTCCCCCAGTTTTATGCCTCCCCCAGTTTTATGCCTTTCCCAGTTTTATGCCTTTCCCAGTTTTATGCCTCCCCCAGTTTTATGCCTCCCCCAGTTTTATGCCTCCCCCAGTTTTATGCCTCCCCGAGTGTGTCGCCTCCCCGAGTGTGTCGCCTCCCCGAGTGTGTCGCCTCCCCGAGTGTGTCGCCTACCCGAGTGTGTCGCCTCCCCCAGTGTGTCGCCTCCCCCAGTTTTATGCCTTCCCCAGTGTGTCGCCTCCCCCAGTTTTATGCCTTCCCCAGGTTTATGCCTTCCCCAGTTTTATGCCTTCCCCAGGTTTATGCCTTCCCCAGTTTTATGCCTTCCCCAGTGTGTCGCCTCGCCCAGTTTTATGCTTTCCCCAGTTTTATGCTTTCCCCAGTTTTATGCTTTCCCCAGTTTTATGCCTTCCCCAGTTTTATGCCTTCCCCAGTTTTATGCCTTCCCCAGTTTTATGCCTTCTCCAGTATGTCACCTCCCCCAGTTTTAAGCCTTCTCCAGTTTTAAGCCTCCCTCAGTTTTATGCCTTCCCCAGTTTTATGCCTTCCCCATTGTCGCCTCTCCCAGTTTTATGCCTCCCCCATTGTATCGTCTACCCCAGTTTTATGCCTAACCCTGTTTTATGCCTAGCCCAATTTTTATGCCTACCCCAGTTTTATGCCTCCCACAGTTTTATGCCTTGCCCAGTTTTATACCCTCCCCAGTGTGTCGCCTTTCCCAGTTTTATGCCTCCCCCAGTTTTATGCCTTCCTTAGTGTGTCACCTCCCCCAGTTTTATGCCTCCCCCAGTTTTATGCCTTCCCCAGTTTTATTCCTTCCCCAGTTTTATGCCTCCCCCAGTTTTATGCTTTCCCCAGTGTGTTTCCTCCCACAGTTTTATGCCTTCCCCAGTTTTATGCCTTCCCTCTTTTTATGTCTTCCCTAGTTTTATGTCTTCCCAGTTTTATGCCTTCCCCAGTGTGTCGCCTCCTCCTGTTTTATGCCTTCCCCAGTTTTATGCCTTCCCCAGTGTGTCGCCTCCCCCAGTTTTATGCCTTCCCCAGTGTGTCACATTCCCCAGTTTTATACCTTCCCAAGTGTTTCGCCTCCCCCAGTTTTATGTCTCCCTTAGTGTGTCGCCTCCCCAAGTTTTATGCCTTTCCAAGTGTGTCGCCTTCCACAGTTTTATGCCTTCCCTTGTTTGTCGCCTCCCCCAGTTTTATGCCTTCCCCAGTTTTATGCTCTCCCCAGTTTTATACCCTCCCCAGTATGTCACCTCCCACAGTTTTATGCATCCCCCAGTTTTATGCCTTCTTTAGTGTGTCGCCTCCCCCAGTTTTTTGCCTTCCCCACATTTATGCCTTCCCCAGTGTGTCGCCTCCCCCAGTTTTATGCTTTTCCCACTTTTATGCCTTCCCCAGTTTTATACCCTCCCCAGTGAGTCGCCTCTCCCAGTTTTATACCTTCCTTAGTGTGTCGCCTCCCCCAGTTTGTCGCCTCCCCCAGTTTGTCGCCTCCCCCAGTTTGTCGCCTCCCCAAGTTTGTCGCCTTCCCCAGTTTGTCGCCTCATGTCTTCCCCAGTTTTATGCCTTCCCTAGTTTTATGCCTTCCCCAGTTTTATGCCTTCCCCAGTTTTATGCCTTCCCCAGTTTTATGCCTTCCCCAGTTTTATGCCTTCCCCAGTTTTATGTCTTCCCCAGTTTTATGCCTCCCCCAGTTTTATGCCTTCCCAAGTGTGTTTCCTACCACAGTTTTTTACCTTCCCCAGTTTTTTGCCTTCCCCAGTTTTTTGCCTTCCCCAGTCTAGTGCCTTCCCCCTTTTTATGCCTTCCCCAGTGTGTCTCGTCCCCCAGTTTTATGCCTTCCCCAGTTTTATGCCATCCCCAGTTTTATGCCTTCCCTAGTGTGTCCCCTCCCCCAGTTTTATGACTTCCCCATTGTGTCGCATTCCCCAATTTTATGACTTCCCCGGTTTTATACCTTCCCCAGTGTGTCCCTCCCCCAGTTTTATGCCTCCCTTAGTGTGTCACCTCCCCCAGTTTTATGCCTTCCCCAGTCTGTCACCTTCCACAGTTTTATGCCTTCCCCAATTTTATGCCTTCCCCAATTTTATGCCTTCCCTTGTTTGTCGCCTCCCCCAGTTTTATGCCTTCCCAAGTTTTATGTATTCCCCGGTTTTATACCCTCCCAGTGTGTCGCCTCCCCCAGTTTTATGCCTCCCCATTGTGTCACCTCCACCAGTGTGTCGTCTCCTCCAATTTTATGCCTCCCCCAGTTTTATGCCTTCCCCAGTTTTATTCCTACCCCAGTGTCTCGCCTCCCCCAGTTTTATGCCTTCCCCAGTTTTATGCCTTCACAAGTTCTATGCCTCCCCCAGTGTGTCGCCCACCTCAGTGTGTCGCCTCCCTCAGTGTGTCGCCTCCCCCAGTTTTTTGCCTTCCCCAGTTTTATTCCTTCCCCAGTTTTATTCCCCAGATTTATACCCTCCCCAGTGTGTCGCCTCCCCCAGTTTTATGCCTCCGCCATTGTGTCACCTCCACCAGTGTGTCGCCTCCCCCAATTTTATGCCTCCCCCAATTTTATGCCTCCCCCAGTTTTATGCCTTCCCAAGGTTTATGCCTTCCCCAGTTTTATTCCTACCCCAGTGTCTCGCCTCCCCCAGTTTTATGTCTCCCCCAGTTTTATGCCTCCCCCAGTTTTATGCCTCCCCCAGTTTTATGCCTTCCCCAGTTTTATGCCTCCCCCAGTTTTATGCTTTCCCCAGTGTGTTTCCTCCCACAGTTTTATGCCTTCCCCAGTTTTATGCCTTCCCAAGTTTTATACCTTCCCCAGTTTTATGTCTTCCCAGTTTTATGCCTTCCCCAGTGTGTCGCCTCCCCCAGTTTTATGCCTTCCCCAGTTTTATGCCTCCCCCAGTTTTATGCTTTCCCCAGTGTGTTTCCTCCCACAGTTTTATGCCTTCCCCAGTTTTATGCCTTCCCCAGTTTTATGCCTTCCCCAGTTTTATGCCTTCCCCAGTTTTATGCCTTCCCAAGTTTTATACCTTCCCCAGTTTTGTCTTCCCAGTTTTATGCCTTCCCCAGTGTGTCGCCTCCCCCAGTTTTATGCCTTCCCCAGTCTGTTGCATTCCCCAGTTTTATACCTTTCCCAGTGTGTCGCCTTCCACAGTTTTATGGCTTCCACAGTTTTATGCCTTCCCTTATTTGTCGCCTTCCCCAGTTTTATGCCTTCCCCAGTTTTATACCCTCCCCAGTATGTCATCTCCTACAGTTTTATGCATCCCCCAGTTTTATGCCTTCTTTAGTGTGTCGCCTCCCCCAGTTTTTTGCCTTCCCCAGATTTATGCCTTCCCCAGTGTGTCACCTCCCCCAGTTTTATGCCTTCCTCAGTGTGTCGCCTCCCCCAGTTTTATGCCTTCCTCAATGTGCTGTCTTCCACAATTTTATGCCTTAGCCAGTTTTATGCCTTCCCTTGTTTGTCGCCTCCCCCAGTTTTATGACTTCCCCAATTTTATGCATTCCCCGGTTTTATACCCTCCCCAGTGTGTCGCCTCCCCCAGTTTTATGCCTCCCCCATTGTGTCACCTCCACCATCGTGTTGCCTCCCCCCATTTTATGCCTTCCCCAGTTTTATGCCTCCCCCAGTTTTCTGCCTGCCCCAGTGTGTTGCATCCCTCAGTGTGTCTCCTCCCCCAGTTTTATACTTTTCCCCGGATTTATACCCTCCCCAGTGTGTCGCTCCCCCAGTTTTATGCCTCCCCCATTGTGTCACCTCCACCAGTGTGTCTCCTCCCCCAATTTTATGCCTCCCCCAGTTTTATGCCTTCCCCAGTTTTATTCCTACCCCAGTGTCTCGCCTCCACCAGTTTTATTCCTACCCCAGTGTCTCGCCTCCCCCCAGTTTTATGCCTCCCCCAGTGTGTCGCTTCCCCCACTTTGTTGCCTCCCCCAGACTTAAGCTTCCCCCAGTTTTATGCCTTCCCCAGTGTGTTGCCTTCCTAAATTTTATGCCTTCCCCAGTGTGTCGTCTCCCCCAATTTTATGCCTTCCCCAGTTTGTTGACTCCCCCAGTTTTATGCCTTCCCCAGTGTGTCTCTTCCCCCAGTTTTATGCTTTCCCCATTTTTATGCCTCCCCCAGTTTTATGCCTCCCCCAGTTTTATGCCTCCCCCAGATTTATGCCTCCCCCAGATTTATGCCTCCCCCAGATTTATGCCTCCCCCAGATTTATGCCTTCCCCAGTTTTATGCCTTCCCCAGTTTTATGCCTTCCCCAGTTTTATGCCTTCCCCAGTTTTATGCCTTCCCCAGTTTTATGCCTTCCCCAGTTTTATGCCTTCCCCAGTTTTATGCCTCCCCCAGTGTATCGCCTCCCCCGGTGTGTTGCCTCCCCCAGTTTTAAGCCTCCCCTAGTTGTATGCCTTCCCCAGTGTGTCGCCTTCCCTAGTTTTATGCCTTCCCCAGTTTTATACCTTCCCCAGTATTATACCTTCCCTAGTGTGTCACCTCCCCCAGTTTTATGCCTTCCCCGGTTTTATACCCTCCCCAGTATGTCGCCTCCCCAAATTTTATGCCTCCCCAGTTTTATGCCTTCCCCAGTTTTATACCTTCCCCGGTATTATACCGTCCCTAGTGTGTCACCTCCCCCAGTTTTTTGCCTTCCCCAGTTTTTTGCCTTCCCCAGTTTTATGCCTTCCCCAGTTTTATGCCTTCCCCAGTTTTATGCCTTCCCCAGTTTGTCACCTTCCCAAGTTTTTTGCCTCCCCCAGTTTTATGCCTTCCCCGGTTTTATGCCTTCCCCAGTTTAATGCCTCATCCAGTTTTATGCCTTCCTTAGTGTGTCGCCTCCCCCAGTTTTATGCCTCCCCCAGTTTTATGCCTCCCCTAGTTTTATGCCTTCCCCAGTTTTAAGCCTCCCCCAGCATCTCACCTTCCCCAGTTTTATGCCTTCCCCAGTTTTATGCCTTCCCCAGTTTTATGCCTTCCCCAGTTTTATGCCTTGCCCAGTGTGTCGCCTCCCCCAGTTTTATGCCTTCCCCAGTCTGTTGCATTCCCCAGTTTTATACCTTTCCCAGTGTGTCGCCTTCCACAGTTTTATGGCTTCCACAGTTTTATGCCTTCCCTTATTTGTCGCCTTCCCCAGTTTTATGCCTTCCCCAGTTTTATGCCTTCCCCAGTTTTATACCCTCCCCAGTATGTCATCTCCTACAGTTTTATGCATCCCCCAGTTTTATGCCTTCTTTAGTGTGTCGCCTCCCCCAGTTTTTTGCCTTCCCCAGATTTATGCCTTCCCCAGTGTGTCACCTCCCCCAGTTTTATGCCTTCCTCAGTGTGTCGCCTCCCCCAGTTTTATGCCTTCCTCAGTGTGCTGTCTTCCACAATTTTATGCCTTAGCCAGTTTTATGCCTTCCCTTGTTTGTCGCCTCCCCCAGTTTTATGACTTCCCCAATTTTATGCATTCCCCGGTTTTATACCCTCCCCAGTGTGTCGCCTCCCCCAGTTTTATGCCTCCCCCATTGTGTCACCTCCACCATCGTGTTGCCTCCCCCCATTTTATGCCTTCCCCAGTTTTGTGCCTTCCCCAGTTTTATGCCTCCCCCAGTTTTCTGCCTGCCCCAGTGTGTTGCATCCCTCAGTGTGTCTCCTCCCCCAGTTTTATACTTTTCCCCGGATTTATACCCTCCCCAGTGTGTCGCTCCCCCAGTTTTATGCCTCCCCCATTGTGTCACCTCCACCAGTGTGTCTCCTCCCCCAATTTTATGCCTCCCCCAGTTTTATGCCTTCCCCAGTTTTATTCCTACCCCAGTGTCTCGCCTCCACCAGTTTTATTCCTACCCCAGTGTCTCGCCTCCCCCCAGTTTTATGCCTCCCCCAGTGTGTCGCTTCCCCCACTTTGTTGCGTCCCCCAGACTTAAGCTTCCCCCAGTTTTATGCCTTCCCCAGTGTGTTGCCTTCCTAAATTTTATGCCTTCCCCAGTGTGTCGTCTCCCCCAATTTTATGCCTTCCCCAGTTTGTTGACTCCCCCAGTTTTATGCCTTCCCCAGTGTGTCTCTTCCCCCAGTTTTATGCTTTCCCCATTTTTATGCCTCCCCCAGTTTTATGCCTCCCCCAGTTTTATGCCTCCCCCAGATTTATGCCTCCCCCAGATTTATGCCTCCCCCAGATTTATGCCTCCCCCAGATTTATGCCTTCCCCAGTTTTATGCCTTCCCCAGTTTTATGCCTTCCCCAGTTTTATGCCTTCCCCAGTTTTATGCCTCCCCCAGTGTATCGCCTCCCCCGGTGTGTTGCCTCCCCCAGTTTTAAGCCTCCCCTAGTTGTATGCCTTTCCCAGTGTGTCGCCTTCCCTTGTTTTATGCCTTCCCCAGTTTTATACCTTCCCCAGTATTATACCTTCCCTAGTGTGTCACCTCCCCCAGTTTTATGCCTTCCCCGGTTTTATACCCTCCCCAGTATGTCGCCTCCCCAAATTTTATGCCTCCCCAGTTTTATGCCTTCCCCAGTTTTATACCTTCCCCGGTATTATACCGTCCCTAGTGTGTCACCTCCCCCAGTTTTTTGCCTTCCCCAGTTTTATGCCTTCCCCAGTTTTATGCCTTCCCCAGTTTTATGCCTTCCCCAGTTTTTTGCCTCCCCCAGTTTTATGCCTTCCCCGGTTTTATGCCTTCCCCAGTTTAATGCCTCATCCAGTTTTATGCCTTCCCCAGTTTTATGCCTCCCCCAGATTTATGCCTCCCCCAGATTTATACCTTCCCCAGTTTTATGCCTCCCCCAGTTTTATGCCTTCCCCAGTTTTATGCCTTCCCCAGTTTTATGCCTCCCCCAGTTTTATGCCTCCCCCAGTTTTATGCCCCCCTAGTTTTATGCCTTCCCCAGTTTTAAGCCTCCCCCAGCATCTCACCTTCCCCAGTTTTATGCCTTCCCCAGTTTTATGCCTTCCCCAGTTTTATGCCTTCCCCAGTTTTATGCCTTGCCCAGTGTGTCGCCTCCCCCAGTTTTATGCATTCCCCAGTGTGCCGCATTCCCCAGTTTTATGCTTTTCCCGGTTTTATACCTTACCTAGTCTGTCGCCTCCCCCAGTTTTATGCCTCCCCCAGTTTTATGCCTCCCCCGGTTTTATGCATTCCCCAGTTTTATACCCTCCCCAGTGTGTCGCCTCCCCCAGTTTTATGCCTCCCCCATTGTGTCACCTCCACCAGTGTGTCTCCTCCCCCATATTTATGCCCTCCCCAGTTTTGTGCGTCCCCCAGTTTTATGCCTCCCTTAGTTTTATGCCTGCCCCAGTGTGCTGCCTCCCTCAGTGTGTCGCCTCCTCCAGTTTTATGCCTTCCCCAGTTTAATACTTTTCCCCGGATTTATACCTTCCCCAGTGTGTCGCTCCCCCACTTTTTTGCCTCCCCCATTGTTTCACCTCCACCAGTGTGTCGCCTCCCCCAATTGAATGCCTCCCCCAGTTTTATGCCTTCCCCAGTTTTATTCCTACCCCAGTGTCTTGCCTCCACCAGTTTTATTCCTACCCCAGTGTCTCGTCTCCCCCAGTTTTATGCCTCCCCCAGTGTGTCGCCTCCCCCACTGTGTTGCCTCCTCCAGATTTAAGCCTCCCCCAGTTTTATGCCTTCACCAGTGTGTCGCCTCCCCCAGTTTTATGCTTTCCCCAGTTTTATGCCTCCCCCAGATTTATGCCTCCCCCTGTTTGTCGCCTCCCCCAGTGTGTCGCCTCCCCCAGTTTTATGCCTTCCCCAGTGTGTTGCCTTCCCCAGTTTTATGCCTTCCCCAGTGTCGCCTCCCCCAGTTTTATGCCTTCTCCAGTGTGTCGCCTTCCACAATTTTATGCCTTAGCCAGTTTTATGCCTTCCCTTGTTTGTCGCCTCCCCCAGTTTTATGACTTCCCCAATTTTATGCATTCCCCCGTTTTATACCCTCCCCAGTGTGTCGCCTCCCCCAGTTTTATACCTCCCCCATTGTGTCACCTCCACCATCGTGTCGCCTCCCCCCATTTTATGCCTTCCCCAGTTTTGTGCCTTCCCCAGTTTTATGCCTCCCCCAGTTTTCTGCCTGCCCCAGTGTGTTGCATCCCTCAGTGTGTCGCCTCCCCCAGTTTTATACTTTTCCCCAGTTTTATACCCTCCCCAGTGTGTCGCTCCCCCAGTTTTATGCCTCCCCCATTGTGTCACCTCCACCAGTGTGTCTCCTCCCCCATATTTATGCCCTCCCCAGTTTTGTGCGTCCCCCAGTTTTATGCCTCCCTTAGTTTTATGCCTGCCCCAGTGTGCTGCCTCCCTCAGTGTGTCGCCTCCTCCAGTTTTATGCCTTCCCCAGTTTAATACTTTTCCCCGGATTTATACCTTCCCCAGTGTGTCGCTCCCCCACTTTTTTGCCTCCCCCATTGTTTCACCTCCACCAGTGTGTCGCCTCCCCCAATTGAATGCCTCCCCCAGTTTTATGCCTTCCCCAGTTTTATTCCTACCCCAGTGTCTTGCCTCCACCAGTTTTATTCCTACCCCAGTGTCTCGTCTCCCCCAGTTTTATGCCTCCCCCAGTGTGTCGCCTCCCCCACTGTGTTGCCTCCTCCAGATTTAAGCCTCCCCCAGTTTTATGCCTTCACCAGTGTGTCGCCTCCCCCAGTTTTATGCTTTCCCCAGTTTTATGCCTCCCCCAGATTTATGCCTCCCCCTGTTTGTCGCCTCCCCCAGTTTTATGCCTTCCCCAGTGTGTTGCCTTCCCCAGTTTTATGCCTTCCCCAGTGTCGCCTCCCCCAGTTTTATGCCTTCTCCAGTGTGTCGCCTTCCACAATTTTATGCCTTAGCCAGTTTTATGCCTTCCCTTGTTTGTCGCCTCCCCCAGTTTTATGACTTCCCCAATTTTATGCATTCCCCCGTTTTATACCCTCCCCAGTGTGTCGCCTCCCCCAGTTTTATACCTCCCCCATTGTGTCACCTCCACCATCGTGTCGCCTCCCCCCATTTTATGCCTTCCCCAGTTTTGTGCCTTCCCCAGTTTTATGCCTCCCCCAGTTTTCTGCCTGCCCCAGTGTGTTGCATCCCTCAGTGTGTCGCCTCCCCCAGTTTTATACTTTTCCCCGGATTTATACCCTCCCCAGTGTGTCGCTCCCCCAGTTTTATGCCTCCCCCATTGTGTCACCTCCACCAGTGTGTCGCCTCCCCCAATTTTATGCCTCCCCCAGTTTTATTCCTACCCCAGTGTCTCGCCTCCACCAGTTTTATTCCTACCCCAGTGTCTCGCCTCCCCCAGTTTTATGCCTCCCCCAGTATGTCGCTTCCCCCACTTTGTTGCCTCCCCCAGACTTAAGCTTCCCCCAGTTTTATGCCTTCCCCAGTGTGTTGCCTTCCTAAATTTTATGCCTTCCCCAGTGTGTCGCCTCCCCCAATTTTATGCCTTCCCCAGTTTGTTGACTCCCCCAGTTTTATGCCTTCCCCAGTGTGTCGCTTCCCCCAGTTTTATGCTTTACCCAGTTTTATGCCTCCACCAGTTTTATGCCTCCCCCAGATTTACAGTACAGGCCAAAAGTTTGGACACACCTTCTCATTTAAAGATTTTTCTGTATTATCATGACTTTGAAAATTGTACATTCACACTGAAGGCATCAAAACTATGAATTAACACTTGTGGAATTATATATTTAACAAAAAAGTGTGAAACAACTGAAAATATCTCTTATATTCTAGGTTCTTCAAAGTAGCCACCTTTTGCTTTGATGACTGCTTTGCACACTCTTGGCATTCTCTTGATGAGCTTCAAGAGGTAGTCACCTGAAATGGTTTTCACTTCACAGGTGTGCCCTGTCAAGTTTAATAAGTGGGATTTCTTGCCTTATAAATGGGATTGGGACCATCAGTTGTGTTGTGCAGAAGTCAGGTGGATACACAGCTCATAGACCTACTGAATAGACTGTTAGAATTTGTATTATGGCAAGAAAAAAGCAGCTAAGTAAAGAAAAACGAGTGGCCATCATTACTTTAAAAAATGAAGGTCAGTCAGTCCGAAAAATTGGGCAAACTTTGAAAGTGTCCCCAAGTGCAGTTGCAAAAACCATCAAGCGCTACAAAGAAACTGGCTCACATGAGGACCGCCCCAGGAAAGGAAGACCAAGAGTCACCTCTGCTTCTGAGGATAAGTTTATCCGAGTCACCAGCCTCAGAAATCGTAGGTTAACAGCAGCTCACATTAGCGACCAGGTCAATGCCACATAGAATTCTAGCAGCAGACACATCTCTACAACAACTGTTAAGAGGAGACTTTTGTGCAGCAGGCCTTCATGGTAAAATAGCTGCTCGGAAACCACTGCTAAGGACAGGCAACAAGCAGAAGAGACTTGTTTGGGCTAAAGAACACAAGGAATGGACATTAGACAAGTGGAAATCTGTGCTTTGGTCTGATGAGTCCAAATTTGAGATCTTTGGTTCCAACCACCGTGTCTTTGTGCAACGCAGAAAAGGTGAACGGATGGACTCTACATGCCTGGTTCCCACCGTGAAGCATGGAGAAGGAGGAGGAGGTGTGATGGTGTGGGGGTGCTTTGCTGGTGACACTGTTGGGGATTTATTCAAAATTGAAGGCATACTGAACCAGCATGGCTACTACAGCATCTTGCAGCATCATGCTATTCCATCCGTTTTGCGTTTAGTTGGACCATCATTTATTTTTCAACAGGACAATGACCCCAAACACACCTCCAGGCTGTGTAAGGGCTATTTGACCAAGAAGGTGAGTGATGGGGTGCTACGCCAGATGACCTGGCCTCCACAGTCACCAGATCTGAACCCAATCGAGATGGTTTGGGGTGAGCTGGACCACAGAGTGAAGGCAAAAGGGCCAACAACTGCTAAGCATCTCTGGGAACTCCTTCAAGATTGTTGGAAAACCATTTCCGGTGACTACCTCTTGAAGCTCATCAAGAGAATGCCAAGAATGTGCAAAGCAGTCATCAAAGCAAAAGGTGGCTACTTTGAAGAACCTAGAATATAAGACATATTTTCAGTTGTTTCACACTTTTTTGTTAAGTATATAATTCCACATGTGTTAATTCATAGTTTTGATGCCTTCAGTGTGAATGTACAATTTTCATAGTCATGAAAATACAGAAAAATCTTTAAATGAGAAGGTGTGTCCAAACTTTTGGTCTGTACTGTATGTCTACCCCAGTTTTATTCCTTCCCCAGTTTTATACCTTCCCCAGTTTTATGCCTTCCCCAGTTTTATGCCTTCCCCAGTTTTATGCCTCCCCCAGTTTTATGCCTCCCCCAGTGTATCGCCTCCCCCAGATTTATGCCTTCCCCAGTTTTATGCCTTCCCCGGTTTTATGCCTTCCCCGGTTTTATGCCTTCCCCGGTTTTATACCTTCCCCGGTATTATACCGTCCCTAGTGTGTCACCTCCCCCAGTTTTATGCCTTCCCCGGTTTTATACCCTCCCCAGTATGTCGCCTCCCCAAATTTTATGCCTTCCCCAGTTTTATACCTTCCCCTGTATTATACCGTCCCTAGTGTGTCACCTCCCCCAGTTTTTTGCCTTCCCCAGTTTTATGCCTTCCCCAGTTTTATGCCTTCCCCAGTTTTATGCCTTCCCCAGTTTGTCGCTTTCCCCAGTTTTATGCCTTCCCCAGTTTTTTGCCTCCCCCAGTTTTATGCCTTCCCCGGTTTTATGCCTTCCCCAGTTTAATGCCTCATCCAGTTTTATGCCTTCCTTAGTGTGTCGCCTCCCCCAGTTTTATGCCTTCCCCAGTTTTATGCCTTCCCCAGTGTGTCGCCTCCCCCAGTTTTATGCCTCCCCTAGTTTTATGCCTTCCCCAGTTTTAAGCCTCCCCCAGTATCTCACCTTCCCCAGTTTTATGCCTTCCCCAGTTTTATGCCTTCCCCAGTTTTATGCATTCCCCAGTTTTATGCCTTGCCCAGTGTGTCGCCTCCCCCAGTTTTATGCATTCCCCAGTGTGCCGCATTCCCCAGTTTTATGCTTTTCCCGGTTTTATACCTTATCTAGTCTGTCGCCTCCCCCAGTTTTATGCCTCCCCCAGTTTTATGCCTTCCCCAGTTTTATGCATTCCCCGGTTTTATACCCTCCCCAGTGTGTCGCCTCCCCCAGTTTTATGCCTCCCCCATTGTGTCACCTCCACCAGTGTGTCTCCTCCCCTATATTTATGCCCTCCCCAGTTTTGTGCGTCCCCCAGTTTTATGCCTCCCTTAGTTTTATGCCTGCCCCAGTGTGCTGCCTCCCTCAGTGTGTCGCCTCCTCCAGTTTTATGCCTTCCCCAGTTTAATACTTTTCCCCGGATTTATACCCTCCCCAGTGTGTCGCTCCCCCACTTTTTTGCCTCCCCCATTGTTTCACCTCCACCAGTGTGTCGCCTCCCCCAATTTAATGCCTCCCCCAGTTTTATGCCTTCCCCAGTTTTATTCCTACCCCAGTGTCTCGTCTCCCCCAGTTTTATGCCTCCCCCAGTGTGTCGCCTCCCCCACTGTGTTGCCTCCTCCAGATTTAAGCCTCCCCCAGTTTTATGCCTTCACCAGTGTGTCGCCTCCCCCAGTTTTATGCTTTCCCCAGTTTTATGCCTCCCCCAGTTTTATGCCTCCCCCTGTGTGTCGCCTCCCCTAGTGTGTCGCCTCCCCTAGTGTGTCGCCTCCCCTAGTATGTCGCCTCCCCTAGTGTGTCGCCTCCCCCGGTGTGTTGCCTCCCCCAGTTTTATGCCTTCCCCAGTGTTTTGCCTTCCCCAGTTTTATGCCTTCCCCAGTGTCGCCTCCCCCAGTTTTATGTTTTCCCCAGTGTATCGCCTCCCCCAGTTTTATGCCTTCCACAGTTTTATGCCTTCCCCAGTGTGTCGCCTCCCCCAGTTTTATGCCTCCCCAAGTTTTATGCCTCCCCCAGTTTTATGCCTTCCCCAGTGTGTCGCCTCCCCCAGTTTTATGCCTTCCCTACTGTGTCGCCTTCCACAGTTTTATGCCTTCCCCAGATTTATGCATTCTCTTGTTTGTCGCCTCCCCCAGTTTCATGACTTTGCCAGTTTTATGCCTTCCCCGGTTTTATACCCTCCCCAGTGTGTCGCCTTTCCCAGTTTGATGCCTAACCCAGTTTTATGCCTTCCTTAGTGTGTCACCTCCCCCAGTTTTATGCCTCCCCCAGTTTTATGCCTCCCCCAGTTTTATGCTTTCCCCAGTGTGTTTCCTCCCACAGTTTTATGCCTTCCCCAGTTTTATGCCTTCCCCAGTTTTATGCCTTCCCTCTTTTTATGTCTTCCCTAGTTTTATGCCTTCCCAGTTTTATGCCTGCCCCAGTGTGTCGCCTCCTCCTATTTTATGCCTTCCCCAGTTTTATGCCTTCCCCAGTGTGTCGCCTCCCCCAGTTTTATGCCTTTCCCAGTGTGTCGCCTTCCACAGTTTTATGCCTTCCTCAGTTTTATGCCTTCCCTTGTTTGTCGCCTCGCCCAGTTTTATGGCTCCCCATTGTGTCACCTCCACCAGTGTGTCGCCTCCTCCAATTTTATGCCTCCCCCAGTTTTATGCCTCCCCCAGTTTTATGCCTTCCCCAGTTTTATGCCTTCCCCAGTTTTATTCCTACCCCAGTGTCTCGCATCCCCCAGTTTTATGCCTTCCCCAGTTTTATGCCTTCACAAGTTCTATGCCTCCCCCAGTGTGTCGCCCACCTCAGTGTGTCGCCCACCTCAGTGTGTCGCCTCCCCCAGTTTTTTGCCTTCCCCAGTTTTATTCCTTCCCCAGTTTTATTCCCTGGATTTATACCCTCCCCAGTGTGTCGCCTCCCCCAGGTTTTATGCCTCCCCCATTGTGTCACCTCCACCAGTGTATTGCCTCCCCCAATTTTATGCCAGCCCCAATTTTATGCCTCCCCCAATTTTATGACTCCCCCAGTTTTATGCCTTCCCAAGGTTTATGCCTTCCCCAGTTTTATGCCTTCCCCAGTTTGTTTCCTCCCACAGTTTTATGTCTTCCCTAGTTTTCTGTCTTCCCTAGTTTTATGCCTTCCCAGTTTTATGCCTTCCCCAGTTTTATGCCTTCCCCAGTTTTATGCCTTCGCCAGTTTTATGCCTCCCCCAATTTTATGCCTTCCCCAGTGTGTTTCCTACCACAGTTTTTTACCTTCCCCAGTTTTTTGCCTTCCCCAGTTTTTTGCCTTCCCCAGTTTTTTGCCTTCCCCAGTTTTTTGCCTTCCCCAGTTTTATGCCTTCCCCAGTTTTATGCATCCCCCAGTTTTATGCCTTCTTTAGTGTGTCGCCTCCCCCAGTTTTTTGCCTTCCCCAGATTTATACCTTCCCCAGTGTGTCGCCTCCCCCAGTTTTATGCCTTCCTCTGTGTGTCGCCTCCCCCAGTTTTATGCCTTCCCCAGTGTGTCGCCTTCCACAATTTTATGCCTTACCCAGTTTTATGCCTTCCCTTGTTTGTCGCCTCCCCCAGTTTTATGCCTTCCCCAGTCTGTTGCATTCCCCAGTTTTATGCCTCCCCCAGTGTGTCGCTTCCCCCAGTTTTATGCTTTCCCCATTTTTATGCCTCCCCCAGTTTTATGCCTTCCCCAGTTTTATGCCTCCCCCAGTGTATCGCCTCCCTCGGTGTGTTGCCTCCCCCAGTTTTAAGCCTCCCCCAGTTGTATACCTTCCCCAGTGTGTCGCCTTCCCCAGTTTTATGCCTTCCCCAGTTTTATACCTTCCCCGGTATTATACCGTCCCTAGTGTGTCACCTCCCCCAGTTTCATGCCTTCCCCGGTTTTATACCCTCCCCAGTATGTCGCCTCCCCAAATTTTATGCCTCCCCAGTTTTATGCCTTCCCCAGTTTTATACATTCCCCGGTATTATACCGTCCCTAGTGTGTCGCCTCCCCCAGTTTTTTGCCTTCCCCAGTTTTATGCCTTCCCCAGTTTTATGCTTTCCCCAGTTTTATGCCTTCCCCAGTTTTTTGCCTCCGCCAGTTTTATGCCTTCCCCGGTTTTATGCCTTCCCCAGTTTAATGCCTCATCCAGTTTTATGCCTTCCTTAGTGTGTCGCCTCCCCCAGTTTTATGCCTTCCCCAGTTTAATACTTTTCCCCGGATTTATACCCTCCCCAGTGTGTCGCTCCCCCACTTTTTTGCCGCCCCCATTGTTTCACCTCCACCAGTGTGTCGCCTCCCCCAATTTAATGCCTCCCCCAGTTTTATGCCTTCCCCGGTTTTATACCCTCCCCAGTATGTCGCCTCCCCAAATTTTATGCCTCCCCAGTTTTATACCTTCCCCAGTTTTATACCTTCCCCGGTATTATACCGTCCCTAGTGTGTCACCTCCCCCAGTTTTATGCCTTCCCCGGTTTTATACCCTCCCCAGTATGTCGCCTCCCCAAATTTTATGTCTCCCCAGTTTTATGCCTCCCCAGTTTTATGCCTTTCCCAGTTTTATACCTTCCCCGGTATTATACCGTCCCTAGTGTGTCGCCTCCCCCAGTTTTTTGCCTTCCCCAGTTTTATGCCTTCCCCAGTTTTATGCCTTCCCCAGTTTTATGCCTTCCCCAGTTTGTCGCTTTCCCCAGTTTGTCGCTTTCCCCAGTTTTATGCCTTCCCCAGTTTTATGCCTTTCCCCGTTTTATGCCTTCCCCAGTTTAATGCCTCATCCAGTTTTATGCCTTCCTTAGTGTGTCGCCTTCCCCAGTTTAATGCCTCATCCAGTTTTATGCCTTCCTTAGTGTGTCGCCTCCCCCAGTTTTATGCCTTCCCCAGTTTTATGCCTTCCCCAGTGTGTCGCCTCCCCCAGTTTTATGCATCCCTTAGTTTTATGCCTTCCCCAGTTTTATGCATTCCCCAGTTTTATGCCTTGCCCAGTGTGTCGCCTCCCCCAGTTTTATGCATTCCCCAGTGTGCCGCATTCCCCAGTTTTATGCTTTTCCCGGTTTTATACCTTACCTAGTCTGTCGCCTCCCCCAGTTTTATGCCTCCCCCAGTTTTATGCCTTCCCCGGTTTTATGCCTTCCCCGGTTTTATACCCTCCCCAGTGTGTCGCCTCCCCCAGGTTTATGCCTCCCCAGTTTTGTGCGTCCCCCAGTTTTATGCCTCCCTTAGTTTTATGCCTGCCCCAGTGTGCTGCTTCCCTCAGTGTGTCGCCTCCTCCAGTTTTATGCCTTCCCCAGTTTAATACTTTTCCCCGGATTTATACCCTCCCCAGTGTGTCGCTCCCCCACTTTTTTGCCTCCCCCATTGTTTCACCTCCACCAGTGTGTCGCCTCCCCCAATTTAATGCCTCCCCCAGTTTTATGCCTTCCCCAGTTTTATTCCTACCCCAGTGTCTTGCCTCCACCAGTTTTATTCCTACCCCAGTGTCTCGTCTCCCCCAGTTTTATGCCTTCACCAGTGTGTCGCCTCCCCCAGTTTTATGCTTTCCCCAGTTTTATGCCTCCCCCAGTGTGTCGCCTCCCCCAGTGTGTCGCCTCCCCCAGTGTGTCGCCTCCCCCAGTGTGTCGCCTCCCCCGGTGTGTCGCCTCCCCCGGTGTGTTGCCTCCCCCAGTTTTATGCCTTCCCCAGTGTGTTGCCTTCCCCAGTTTTATGCCTTCCCCAGTGTCGCCTCCCCCAGTTTTATGCTTTCCCCAGTGTATCGCCTCCCCCAGTTTTATGCCTTCCCCAGTTTTATGCCTTCCCCAGTTTTATGCCTCCCCCAGTTTTATGCCTCCCCCAGTTTTATGCCTCCCCCAGTTTTATGCCTCCCCAAGTTTTATGCCTCCCCCAGTTTTATGCCTTCCCCAGTGTGTCGCCTCCCCAGTTTTATGCCTTCCCTACTGTGTCGCCTTCCACAGTTTTATGCCTTACCCAGATTTATGCCTTCTCTTGTTTGTCGCCTCCCCCAGTTTCATGACTTTGCCAGTTTTATGCCTTCCCCGGTTTTATACCCTCCCCAGTGTGTCACCTCCCCTAGTTTTATGCCTCCCCCAGTTTTATGCTTTCCCCAGTGTGTTTCCTCTCACAGTTTTATGCCTTCCCCAGTTTTATGCCTTCCCTCTTTTTATGTCTTCCCTAGTTTTATGTCTTCCCAGTTTTATGCCTTCCCCAGTGTGTCGCCTCCTCCTGTTTTATGCCTTCCCCAGTTTTATGCCTTCCCCAGTGTGTCGCCTCCCCCAGTTTTATGCCTTCCCCAGTGTGTCGCATTCCCCAGTTTTATACCTTCCCAAGTGTTTCGCCTCCCCCAGTTTTATGTCTCCCTTAGTGTGTCGCCTCCCCAAGTTTTATGCCTTTCCCAGTGTGTCGCCTTCCACAGTTTTATGCCTTCCTCAGTTTTATGCCTTCCCTTGTTTGTCGCCTCCCCCAGTTTTATGCCTTCCCCAGTTTTATGCCCTCCCCAGTTTTATACCCTCCCCAGTATGTCACCTCCCACAGTTTTATGCATCCCCCAGTTTTATGCCTTCTTTAGTGTGTCGCCTCCCCCAGTTTTATGCTTTTCCCACTTTTATGCCTTCCCCAGTTTTATACCCTCCCCAGTTAGTCGCCTCTCCCAGTTTTATACCTTCCTTAGTGTGTCGCCTCCCCCAGTTTGTCGCCTCCCCCAGTTTGTCGCCTTCCCCAGTTTGTCGCCTTCCCCAGTTTGTCGCCTTCCCCAGTTTGTCGCCTTCCCCAGTTTGTCGCCTTCCCCAGTTTGTCGCCTTCCCCAGTTTGTCGCCTTTCTCAGTTTCATGTCTTCCCCACTTTCATGCCTTCCCCACTTTCATGCCTTCCCCACTTTCATGCCTTCCCCAGTTTTATGCCTTCCCCAGTTTTATGCCTTCCACAGTTTTATGCCTTCCCCAGTTTTATGCCTTCCCCAGTTTTATGCCTTCCCCAGTTTTATGCCTTCCCCAGTTTTATGCCTCCCCCAGTTTTATGCCTTCCCAAGTGTGTTTCCTACCACAGTTTTTTACCTTCCCCAGTTTTTTGCCTTCCCCAGTTTTTTGCCTTCCCCAGTCTAGTGCCTTCCCCCTTTTTATGCCTTCCCCAGTGTGTCTCGTCCCCCAGTTTTATGTCATCCCCAGTTTTATGCCTTCCCTAGTGTGTCCCCTCCCCCAGTTTTATGACTTCCCCATTGTGTCGCATTCCCCAATTTTATGACTTCCCCGGTTTTATACCTTCCCCAGTGTGTCCCTCCCCCAGTTTTATGCCTCCCTTAGTGTGTCACCTCCCCCAGTTTTATGCCTTCCCCAGTCTGTCACCTTCCTCAGTTTTATGCCTTCCCCAATTTTATGCCTTCCCCAATTTTATGCCTTCCCTTGTTTGTCGCCTCCCCCAGTTTTATGCCTTCCCAAGTTTTATGCATTCCCCGGTTTTATACCCTCCCAGTGTGTCGCCTCCCCCGTTTTATGCCTCCCCATTGTGTCACCTCCACCAGTGTGTCGTCTCCTCCAATTTTATGCCTCCCCCAGTTTTATGCCTTCCCCAGTTTTATTCCTTCACAAGTTCTATGCCTCCCCCAGTGTGTCGCCCACCTCAGTGTGTCGCCTCCCTCAGTGTGTCGCCTCCCCCAGTTTTTTGCCTTCCCCAGTTTTATTCCCCAGATTTATACCCTCCCCAGTGTGTCGCCCCCCCCCCAGTTTTATGCCTCCGCCATTGTCACCTCCACCATTGTGTCACCTCCACCAGTGTGTCGCCTCCCCTAGTTTTATGCCTCCCCCAGTTTTATGCCTCCCCCAGTTTTATGCCTCCCCCAATTTTATACCTTCCCCAGTTTTATGCCTCCCCCAGTTTTATGCTTTCCCCAGTGTGTTTCTTCCCACAGTTTTATGCCTTCCCCAGTTTTATGCCTTCCCAAGTTTTATACCTTCCCCAGTTTTATGTCTTCCCAGTTTTATGCCTTCCCCAGTGTGTCGCCTCCCCCAGTTTTATGCCTTCCCCAGTCTGTTGCATTCCCCAGTTTTATACCTTTCCCAGTGTGTCGCCTTCCACAGTTTTATGCCTTCCTCAGTTTTATGCCTTCCCTTATTTGTCGCCTTCCCCAGTTTTATGCCGTCCCCAGTTTTATGCCTTCCCCAGTTTTATGCCTTCCCCAGTTTTATACCCTCCCCAGTATGTCACCTCCTACAGTTTTATGCATCCCCCAGTTTTATGCCTTCTTTAGTGTGTCGCCTCCCCCAGTTTTTTGCCTTCCCCAGATTTATGCCTTCCCCAGTGTGTCACCTCCCCCAGTTTTATGCCTTCCTTAGTGTGTCGCCTCCCCCAGTTTTATGCCTTCCTCAGTGTGTCGCCTTCCACAATTTTATGCCTTAGCCAGTTTTATGCCTTCCCTTGTTTGTCGCCTCCCCCAGTTTTATGACTTCCCCAATTTTATGCATTCCCCGGTTTTATACCCTCCCCAGTGTGTCGCCTCCCCCAGTTTTATGCCTCCCCCATTGTGTGACCTCCACCAGTGTGTCCCCTCCCCCAATTTTATGCCTCCCCCAGTTTTTGTGCCTTCCCCAGTTTTATTCCTACCCCAGTGTCTCGCCTCCACCAGTTTTATTCCTACCCCAGTGTCTCGCCTCCCCCCAGTTTTATGCCTCCCCCAGTGTGTCGCTTCCCCCACTTTGTTGCCTCCCCCGGACTTAAGCTTCCCCCAGTTTTATGCCTTCCCCAGTATGTTGCCTTCCTAAATTTTATGCCTTCCCCAGTGTGTCGCCTCCCCCAATTTTATGCCTTCCCCAGTTTGTTGACTCCCCCAGTTTTATGCCTTCCCCAGTGTGTCTCTTCCCCCAGTTTTATGCTTTCCCCATTTTTATGCCTCCCCCAGTTTTATGCCTCCCCCAGATTTATGCCTCCCCCAGATTTATGCCTTCCCCAGTTTTATGCCTTCCCCAGTTTTATGCCTTCCCCAGTTTTATGCCTTCCCCAGTTTTATGCCTTCTCCAGTTTTATGCCTCCCCCGGTGTGTCTCCTCCCCCGGTGTGTCTCCTCCCCCGGTGTGTCGCCTCCCCCGGTGTGTCGCCTCCCCCAGTTTTAAGCCTCCCCCAGTTTTAAGCCTCCCCCAGTTGTATTCCTTCCCCAGTGTGTCGCCTTCCCCAGTTTTATGCCTTCCCCAGTTTTATACCTTCCCTAGTGTGTTACCTCCCCCAGTTTTATGCCTTCCCCGGTTTTATACCCTCCCCAGTATGTCGCCTCCCCAAATTTTATGCCTCCCCAGTTTTATGCCTTCCCCAGTTTTATACATTCCCCGGTATTATACCGTCCCTAGTGTGTCACCTCCCCCAGTTTTTTGCCTCCCCCAGTTTTTTGCCTTCCCCAGTTTTTTGCCTTCCCCAGTTTTTTGCCTCCCCCAGTTTTATGCCTTCCCCGGTTTTATGCCTTCCCCAGTTTAATGCCTCATCCAGTTTTATGCCTTCCTTAGTGTGTCGCCTCCCCCAGTTTTATGCCTTCCCCCAGTTTTATGCCTTCCCCAGTGTGTCGCCTCCCCTAGTTTTATGCCTTCCCCAGTTTTAAGCCTCCCCCAGTATCTCACCTTCCCCAGTTTTATGCCTTCCCCAATTTTATGCATTCCCCAGTTTTATACCTTGCCCAGTGTGTCGCCTCCCCCAGTTTTATGCATTCCCCAGTGTGCCGCATTCCCCAGTTTTATGCTTTTCCCGGTTTTATACCTTACCTAGTCTGTCGCCTCCCCCAGTTTTATGCCTCCCCCAGTTTTATGCCTTCCCCAGTTTTATGCATTCCCCGGTTTTATACCCTCCCCAGTGTGTCGCCTCCCCCAGTTTTATGCCTCCCCCATTGTGTCACCTCCACCAGTGTGTCTCCTCCCCTATATTTATGCCCTCCCCAGTTTTGTGCGTCCCCCAGTTTTATGCCTCCCTTAGTTTTATGCCTGCCCCAGTGTGCTGCCTCCCTCAGTGTGTCGCCTCCTCCAGTTTTATGCCTTCCCCAGTTTAATACTTTTCCCCGGATTTATACCCTCCCCAGTGTGTTGCTCCCCCACTGTTTTGCCTCCCCCATTGTTTCACCTCCACCAGTGTGTCGCCTCCCCCAATTTAATGCCTCCCCCAGTTTTATGCCTTCCCCAGTTTTATTCCTACCCCAGTGTCTCGTCTCCCCCAGTTTTATGCCTCCCCCAGTGTGTCGCCTCCCCCACTGTGTTGCCTCCTCCAGATTTAAGCCTCCCCCAGTTTTATGCCTTCACCAGTGTGTCGCCTCCCCCAGCTTTATGCTTTCCCCAGTTTTATGCCTCCCCCAGTTTTATGCCTCCCCCTGTGTGTCGCCTCCCCTAGTGTGTCGCCTCCCCTAGTGTGTCGCCTCCCCTAGTGTGTCGCCTCCCCCGGTGTGTTGCCTCCCCCAGTTTTATGCCTTCCCCAGTGTTTTGCCTTCCCCAGTTTTATGCCTTCCCCAGTGTCGCCTCCCCCAGTTTTATGTTTTCCCCAGTGTATCGCCTCCCCCAGTTTTATGCCTTCCCCAGTGTGTCGCCTCCCCCAGTTTTATGCCTCCCCCAGTTTTATGCCTTCCCCAGTGTGTCGCCTTCCACAGTTTTATGCCTTACCCAGATTTATGCCTACCCCAGTTTTTTGCCTTCCTTAGTGTGTCACCTCCCCCAGTTTTATGCCTCCCCCAGTTTTATGCCTTCCCCAGTTTTATGCCTCCCCCAGTTTTATGCTTTCCCCAGTGTGTTTCCTCCCACAGTTTTATGCCTTCCCCAGTTTTATGCCTTCCCCAGTTTTATGCCTTCCTCAGTTTTATGCCTTCCTTCTTTTTATGTCTTCCCTAGTTTTATGCCTTCCCAGTTTTATGCCTGCCCCAGTGTGTCGCCTCCTCCTATTTTATGCCTTCCCCAGTTTTATGCCTTCCCCAGTGTGTCGCCTCCACCAGTTTTATGCCTTCCCCAGTGTGTTGCATTCCCCAGTTTTATACCTTCCCCAGTTTTATGTCTTCCCAGTTTTATGCCTTCCCCAGTGTGTCGCCTCCCTCAGTTTTATGCCTTCCCCAGTCTGTTGCATTCCCCAGTTTTATACCTTTCCCAGTGTGTCGCCTTCCACAGTTTTATGCCTTCCTCAGTTTTATGCCTTCCCTTATTTGTCGCCTTCCCCAGTTTTATGCCTTCCCCAGTTTTATGCCTTCCCCAGTTTTATGCCTTCCCCAGTTTTATACCCTCCCCAGTATGTCACCTCCTACAGTTTTATGCATCCCCCAGTTTTATGCCTTCTTTAGTGTGTCGCCTCCCCCAGTTTTTTGCCTTCCCCAGATTTATGCCTTCCCCAGTGTGTCACCTCCCCAAGTTTTATGCCTTCCTTAGTGTGTCGCCTCCCCCAGTTTTATGCCTTCCTCAGTGTGTCGCCTTCCACAATTTTATGCCTTAGCCAGTTTTATGCCTTCCCTTGTTTGTCGCCTCCCCCAGTTTTATGACTTCCCCAATTTTATGCATTCCCTGGTTTTATACCCTCCCCAGTGTGTCGCCTCACCCAGTTTTATGCCTCCCCCATTGTGTCACCTCCACCAGTGTGTCCCCTCCCCCAATTTTATGCCTCCCCCAGTTTTTGTGCCTTCCCCAGTTTTATTCCTACCCCAGTGTCTCGCCTCCACCAGTTTTATTCCTACCCCAGTGTCTCGCCTCCCCCCAGTTTTATGCCTCCCCCAGTGTGTCGCTTCCCCCACTTTGTTGCCTCCCCCAGACTTAAGCTTCCCCCAGTTTTATGCCTTCCCCAGTATGTTGCCTTCCTAAATTTTATGCCTTCCCCAGTGTGTCGCCTCCCCCAATTTTATGCCTTCCCCAGTTTGTTGACTCCCCCAGTTTTATGCCTTCCCCAGTGTGTCTCTTCCCCCAGTTTTATGCTTTCCCCATTTTTATGCCTCCCCCAGATTTATGCCTCCCCCAGATTTATGCCTCCCCCAGATTTATGCCTTCCCCAGTTTTATGCCTTCCCCAGTTTTATGCCTTCCCCAGTTTTATGCCTTCCCCGGTTTTATGCCTTCCCCAGTTTTATGCCTTCTCCAGTTTTATGCCTCCCCCGGTGTATCGCCTCCCCCGGTGTGTCGCCTCCCCCGGTGTGTTGCCTCCCCCAGTTTTAAGCCTCCCCCAGTTGTATGCCTTCCCCAGTGTGTCGCCTTCCCCAGTTTTATGCCTTCCCCAGTTTTATGCCTTCCCCAGTTTTATACCTTTCCCAGTATTATACCTTCCCTAGTGTGTCACCTCCCCCAGTTTTATGCCTTCCCCGGTTTTATACCCTCCCCAGTATGTCGCCTCCCCAAATTTTATGCCTCCCCAGTTTTATGCCTTCCCCAGTTTTATACCTTCCCCGGTATAATACCGTCCCTAGTGTGTCACCTCCCCCAGTTTTTTGCCTCCCCCAGTTTTTTGCCTCCCCCAGTTTTTTGCCTTCCCCAGTTTTTTGCCTCCCCCAGTTTTTTGCCTCCCCCAGTTTTATGCCTTCCCCGGTTTTATGCCTTCCCCAGTTTAATGCCTCATCCAGTTTTATGCCTTCCTTAGTGTGTCGCCTCCCCCAGTTTTATGCCTTCCCCCAGTTTTATGCCTTCCCCAGTGTGTCGCCTCCCCCAGTTTTATGCCTCCCCTAGTTTTATGCCTTCCCCAGTTTTAAGCCTCCCCCAGTATCTCACCTTCCCCAGTTTTATGCCTTCCCCAATTTTATGCATTCCCCAGTTTTATACCTTGCCCAGTGTGTCGCCTCCCCCAGTTTTATGCATTCCCCAGTGTGCCGCATTCCCCAGTTTTATGCTTTTCCCGGTTTTATACCTTACCTAGTCTGTCGCCTCCCCCAGTTTTATGCCTTCCCCAGTTTTATGCATTCCCCGGTTTTATACCCTCCCCAGTGTGTCGCCTCCCCCAGTTTTATGCCTCCCCCATTGTGTCACCTCCACCAGTGTGTCTCCTCCCCTATATTTATGCCCTCCCCAGTTTTGTGCGTCCCCCAGTTTTATGCCTCCCTTAGTTTTATGCCTGCCCCAGTGTGCTGCCTCCCTCAGTGTGTCGCCTCCTCCAGTTTTATGCCTTCCCCAGTTTAATACTTTTCCCCGGATTTATACCCTCCCCAGTGTGTCGCTCCCCCACTTTTTTGCCTCCCCCATTGTTTCACCTCCACCAGTGTGTCGCCTCCCCCAATTTAATGCCTCCCCCAGTTTTATGCCTTCCCCAGTTTTATTCCTACCCCAGTGTCTCGTCTCCCCCAGTTTTATGCCTCCCCCAGTGTGTCGCCTCCCCCACTGTGTTGCCTCCTCCAGATTTAAGCCTCCCCCAGTTTTATGCCTTCACCAGTGTGTCGCCTCCCCCAGCTTTATGCTTTCCCCAGTTTTATGCCTCCCCCAGTTTTATGCCTCCCCCTGTGTGTCGCCTCCCCTAGTGTGTCGCCTCCCCTAGTGTGTCGCCTCCCCTAGTGTGTCGCCTCCCCCGGTGTGTTGCCTCCCCCAGTTTTATGCCTTCCCCAGTGTTTTGCCTTCCCCAGTTTTATGCCTTCCCCAGTGTCGCCTCCCCCAGTTTTATGTTTTCCCCAGTTTTATGCCTCCCCCAGTTTTATGCCTCCCCCAGTGTGTCGCCTCCCCCAGTTTTATGCCTCCCCCAGTTTTATGCCTCCCCCAGTTTTATGCCTTCCCCAGTGTGTCGCCTCCCCCAGTTTTATGCCTTCCCTACTATGTCTCCTTCCACAGTTTTATGCCTTACCCAGATTTATGCCTACCCCAGTTTTTTGCCTTCCTTAGTGTGTCACCTCCCCCAGTTTTATGCCTCCCCCAGTTTTATGCCTTCCCCAGTTTTATGCCTCCCCCAGTTTTATGCTTTCCCCAGTGTGTTTCCTCCCACAGTTTTATGCCTTCCCCAGTTTTATGCCTTCCCCAGTTTTATGCCTTCCTCAGTTTTATGCCTTCCCT
The DNA here is from genome assembly GCF_046119375.1 of Phyllobates terribilis. Taxonomy (NCBI): domain Eukaryota; kingdom Metazoa; phylum Chordata; class Amphibia; order Anura; family Dendrobatidae; genus Phyllobates; species Phyllobates terribilis. The sequence continues at coordinate 177,626,561 of NW_027362771.1, forward strand.
CTTTTTATGTCTTCCCTAGTTTTATGCCTTCCCAGTTTTATGCCTGCCCCAGTGTGTCGCCTCCTCCTATTTTATGCCTTCCCCAGTTTTATGCCTTCCCCAGTGTGTCGCCTCCACCAGTTTTATGCCTTCCCCAATGTGTTGCATTCCCCAGTTTTATACCTTCCCAAGTGTTTCGCCTCCCTCAGTTTTATGTCTCCCTTAGTGTGTCGCCTCCCCAAGTTTTATGCCTTCCTCAGTGTGTCGCCTTCCACAATTTTATGCCTTAGCCAGTTTTATGCCTTCCCTTGTTTGTCGCCTCCCCCAGTTTTATGACTTCCCCAATTTTATGCATTCCCCGGTTTTATACCCTCCCCAGTGTGTCGCCTCCCCCAGTTTTATGCCTCCCCCATTGTGTCACCTCCACCAGTGTGTCGCCTCCCCCAATTTTATGCCTCCCCCAGTTTTATGCCTTCCCCGGTTTTATACCCTCCCCAGTATGTCGCCTCCCCAAATTTTATGCCTCCCCAGTTTTATGCCTTCCCCAGTTTTATACCTTCCCCGGTATTATACCGTCCCTAGTGTGTCACCTCCCCCAGTTTTATGCCTTCCCCGGTTTTATGCCCTCCCCAGTATGTCGCCTCCCCAAATTTTATGTCTCCCCAGTTTTATGCCTCCCCAGTTTTATGCCTCCCCAGTTTTATGCCTTCCCCAGTTTTATACCTTCCCCGGTATTATGCTGTCCCTAGTGTGTCGCCTCCCCCAGTTTTTTGCCTTCCCCAGTTTTATGCCTTCCCCAGTTTTATGCCTTCCCCAGTTTGTCGCTTTCCCCAGTTTTATGCCTTCCCCAGTTTTATGCCTTCCCCGGTTTTATGCCTTCCCCGGTTTTATGCCTTCCCCAGTTTAATGCCTCATCCAGTTTTATGCCTTCCTTAGTGTGTCGCCTCCCCCAGTTTTATGCCTTCCCCAGTTTTATGCCTTCCCCAGTGTGTCGCCTCCCCCAGTTTTATGCCTCCCCTAGTTTTATGCCTTCCCCAGTTTTATGCATTCCCCAGTTTTATGCCTTGCCCAGTGTGTCGCCTCCCCCAGTTTTATGCATTCCCCAGTGTGCCGCATTCCCCAGTTTTATGCTTTTCCCGGTTTTATACCTTACCTAGTCTGTCGCCTCCCCCAGTTTTATGCCTCCCCCAGTTTTATGCCTCCCCCAGTTTTATGCATTCCCCGGTTTTATACCCTCCCCAGTGTGTCGCCTCCCCCAGGTTTATGCCTCCCCAGTTTTGTGCGTCCCCCAGTTTTATGCCTCCCTTAGTTTTATGCCTGACCCAGTGTGCTGCCTCCCTCAGTGTGTCGCCCCCTCCAGTTTTATGCCTTCCCCAGTTTAATACTTTTCCCCGGATTTATACCCTCCCCAGTGTGTCGCTCCCCCACTTTTTTGCCTCCCCCATTGTTTCACCTCCACCAGTGTGTCACCTCCCCCAATTTAATGCCTCCCCCAGTTTTATGCCTTCCCCAGTTTTATTCCTACCCCAGTGTCTTGCCTCCACCAGTTTTATTCCTACCCCAGTGTCTCGTCTCCCCCAGTTTTATGCCTCCCCCAGTGTGTCGCCTCCCCCACTGTGTTGCCTCCTCCAGATTTAAGCCTCCCCCAGTTTTATGCCTTCACCAGTGTGTCGCCTCCCCCAGTTTTATGCTTTCCCCAGTTTTATGCTTTCCCCAGTTTTATGCCTCCCCCAGATATATGCCTCCCCCTGTGTCGCCTCCCCCAGTTTTATGCCTTCCCCAGTGTGTTGCCTTCCCCAGTTTTTTGCCTTCCCCAGTGTCGCCTCCCCCAGTTTTATGCTTTCCCCAGTGTATCGCCTCCCCCAGTTTTATGCCTTCCACAGTTTTATGCCTTCCCCAGTGTGTCGCCTCCCCCAGTTTTATGCCTCCCCAAGTTTTATGCCTCCCCCAGTTTTATGCCTTCCCCAGTGTGTCGCCTCCCCCAGTTTTATGCCTTCCCTACTGTGTCGCCTTCCACAGTTTTATGCCTTACCCAGATTTATGCCTTCTCTTGTTTGTCGCCTCCCCCAGTTTCATGATTTGCCAGTTTTATGCCTTCTCCGGTTTTATACCCTCCCCAGTGTGTCACCTCCCCCAGTTTTATGCCTCCCCCAGTTTTATGCCTCCCCCAGTTTTATGCTTTCCCCAGTGTGTTTCCTCCCACAGTTTTATGCCTTCCCCAGTTTTATGCCTTCCCTCTTTTTATGTCTTCCCTAGTTTTATGTCTTCCCAGTTTTATGCCTTCCCCAGTGTGTCGCCTCCTCCTGTTTTATGCCTTCCCCAGTTTTATGCCTTCCCCAGTGTGTCGCGTCCCCCAGTTTTATGCCTTCCCCAGTGTGTCGCATTCCCCAGTTTTATACCTTCCCAAGTGTTTCGCCTCCCCCAGTTTTATGTCTCCCTTAGTGTGTCGCCTCCCCAAGTTTTATGCCTTTCCCAGTGTGTCGCCTTCCACAGTTTTATGCCTTCCTCAGTTTAATGCCTTCCCTTGTTTGTCGCCTCCCCCAGTTTTATGCCTTCCCCAGTTTTATGCCCTCCCCAGTTTTATACCCTCCCCAGTATGTCACCTCCCACAGTTTTATGCATCCCCCAGTTTTATGCCTTCTTTAGTGTGTCGCCTCCCCCAGTTTTTTGCCTTCCCCACATTTATGCCTTCCCCAGTGTGTCGCCTCCCCCAGTTTTATGCTTTTCCCACTTTTATGCCTTCCCCAGATTTATACCCTCCCCAGTGTATCGCCTTCCCCAGTTTGTCGCCTTCCCCAGTTTGTCGCCTTCCCCAGTTTGTCGCCTTCCCCAGTTTGTCGCCTTTCTCAGTTTCATATCTTCCCCACTTTCATGCCTTCCCCAGTTTAATGCCTTCCCCAGTTTTATGCCTTCCCCAGTTTTATGCCTACCCCAGTTTTATGCCTTCCCAAGTGTGTTTCCTACCCCAGTTTTTTGCCTTCCCCAGTTTTTTGCCTTCCCCAGTTTTTTGCCTTCCCCAGTCTAGTGCCTTCCCCCTTTTTATGCCTTCCCCAGTGTGTCTCGTCCCCCAGTTTTATGCCTTCCCCAGTTTTATGCCATCCCCAGTTTTATGCCTTCCCTAGTGTGTCCCCTCCCCCAGTTTTATGACTTCCCCATTGTGTCGCATTCCCCAATTTTATGACTTCCCCGGTTTAATACCTTCCCCAGTGTGTCCCTCCCTCAGTTTTATGCCTCCCTTAGTGTGTCACCTCCCCCAGTTTTATGCCTTCCCCAGTCTGTCACCTTCCTCAGTTTTATGCCTTCCCCAATTTTATTCCTTCCCCAATTTTATGCCTTCCCTTGTTTGTCGCCTCCCCCAGTTTTATGCCTTCCCAAGTTTTATGCATTCCCCGGTTTTATACCCTCCCAGTGTGTCGCCTCCCCAAGTTTTATGCCTCCCCATTGTGTCACCTCCACCAGTGTGTCGTCTCCTCCAATTTTATGCCTCCCCCAGTTTTATGCCTTCCCCAGTTTTATTCCTACCCCAGTGTCTCGCCTCCCCCAGTTTTATGCCTTCCCCAGTTTTATGCCTTCACAAGTTCTATGCCTCCCCCAGTGTGTCGCCCACCTCAGTGTGTCGCCTCCCTCAGTGTGTCGCCTCCCTCAGTTTTTTGCCTTCCCCAGTTTTATTCCTTCCCCAGTTTTATTCCCCAGATTTATACCCTCCCCAGTGTGTCGCCTCCCCCAGTTTTATGCCTCCGCCATTGTGTCGCCTCCCCCAATTTTATGCCTCCCCCAATTTTATGCCTCCCCCAGTTTTATGCCTCCCCCAGTTTTATGCCTTCCCAAGGTTTATGCCTTCCCCAGTTTTATTCCTACCCCAGTGTCTCGCCTCCCCTAGTTTTATGCCTCCCCTAGTTTTATGCCTCCCCCAGTTTTATGCCTCCCCCAGTTTTATGCCTCCCCCAGTTTTATGCCTTCCCCAGTTTTATGCCTCCCCCAGTTTTATGCTTTCCCCAGTGTGTTTCCTCCCACAGTTTTATGCCTTCCCCAGTTTTATGCCTTCCCAAGTTTTATACCTTCCCCAGTTTTATGTCTTCCCAGTTTTATGCCTTCCCCAGTGTGTCGCCTCCCCCAGTTTTATGCCTTCCCCAGTCTGTTGCATTCCCCAGTTTTATACCTTTCCCAGTGTGTCGCCTTCCACAGTTTTATGCCTTCCTCAGTTTTATGCCTTCCCTTATTTGTCGCCTTCCCCAGTTTTATGCCTTCCCCAGTTTTATGCCTTCCCCAGTTTTATACCCTCCCCAGTATGTCACCTCCTACAGTTTTATGCATCCCCCAGTTTTATGCCTTCTTTAGTGTGTCGCCTCCCCCAGTTTTTTGCCTTCCCCAGATTTATGCCTTCCCCAGTGTGTCACCTCCCCCAGTTTTATGCCTTCCTCAGTGTGTCGCCTCCCCCAGGTTTATGCCTTCCTCAGTGTGTCGCCTTCCACAATTTTATGCCTTAGCCAGTTTTATGCCTTCCCTTGTTTGTCGCCTCCCCCAGTTTTATGACTTCCCCAATTTTATGCATTCCCCGGTTTTATACCCTCCCCAGTGTGTCGCCTCCCCCAGTTTTATGCCTCCCCCATTGTGTCACCTCCACCATCGTGTCGCCTCCCCCCATTTTATGCCTTCCCCAGTTTTGTGCCTTCCCCAGTTTTATGCCTCCCCCAGTTTTCTGCCTGCCCCAGTGTGTTGCATCCCTCAGTGTGTCTCCTCCCCCAGTTTTATACTTTTCCCCGGATTTATACCCTCCCCAGTGTGTCGCTCCCCCAGTTTTATGCCTCCCCCATTGTGTCACCCCCACCAGTGTGTCGCCTCCCCCAATTTTATGCCTCCCCCAGTTTTATGCCTTCCCCAGTTTTATTCCTACCCCAGTGTCTCGCCTCCACCAGTTTTATTCCTAACCCAGTGTCTCGCCTCCCCCCAGTTTTATGCCTCCCCCAGTGTGTCGCTTCCCCAACTTTGTTGCCTCCCCCAGACTTAATCTTCCCCAAGTTTTATGCCTTCCCCAGTGTGTTGCCTTCCTAAATTTTATGCCTTCCCCAGTGTGTCGCCTCCCCCAATTTTATGCCTTCCCCAGTTTGTTGACTCCCCCAGTTTTATGCCTTCCCCAGTGTGTCTCTTCCCCCAGTTTTATGCTTTCCCCATTTTTATGCCTCCCCCAGTTTTATGCCTCCCCCAGATTTATGCCTTCCCCAGTTTTATGCCTTCCCCAGTTTTATGCCTTCCCCAGTATTATACCTTCCCTAGTGTGTCACCTCCCCCAGTTTTATGCCTTCCCCGGTTTTATACCCTCCCCAGTATGTCGCCTCCCCAAATTTTATGCCTCCCCAGTTTTATGCATTCCCCAGTTTTATACCTTCCCCGGTATTATACCGTTCCTAGTGTGTCACCTCCCCAGTTTTTTGCCTCCCCCAGTTTTTTGCCTCCCCCAGTTTTATGCTTTCCCCAGTGTGTTTCCTCCCACAGTTTTATGCCTTCCCCAGTTTTATGCCTTCCCTCTTTTTATGTCTTCCCTAGTTTTATGTCTTCCCAGTATTATGCCTTCCCCAGTGTGTCGCCTCCTCCTGTTTTATGCCTTCCCCAGTTTTATGCCTTCCCCAGTGTGTCGCGTCCCCCAGTTTTATGCCTTCCCCAGTGTGTCGCATTCCCCAGTTTTATACCTTCCCAAGTGTTTCGCCTCCCCCAGTTTTATGTCTCCCTTAGTGTGTCGCCTCCCCAAGTTTTATGCCTTTCCCAGTGTGTCGCCTTCCACAGTTTAATGCCTTCCCTTGTTTGTCGCCTCCCCCAGTTTTATGCCTTCCCCAGTTTTATGCCCTCCCCAGTTTTATACCCTCCCCAGTATGTCACCTCCCACAGTTTTATGCATCCCCCAGTTTTATGCCTTCTTTAGTGTGTCGCCTCCCCCAGTTTTTTGCCTTCCCCACATTTATGCCTTCCCCAGTGTGTCGCATCCCCCAGTTTTATGCTTTTCCCACTTTTATGCCTTCCCCAGATTTATACCCTCCCCAGTGTATCGCCTTCCCCAGTTTGTCGCCTTCCCCAGTTTGTCGCCTTCCCCAGTTTGTCGCCTTCCCCAGTTTGTCGCCTTCCCCAGTTTGTCGCCTTCCCCAGTTTGTCGCCTTTCTCAGTTTCATATCTTCCCCACTTTCATGCCTTCCCCAGTTTTATGCCTTCCCCAGTTTTATGCCTTCCCCAGTTTTATGCCTTCCCCAGTTTTATGCCTCCCCCAGTTTTATGCCTTCCCAAGTGTGTTTCCTACCACAGTTTTTTGCCTTCCCCAGTTTTTTGCCTTCCCCAGTTTTTTGCCTTCCCCAGTCTAGTGCCTTCCCCCTTTTTATGCCTTCCCCAGTGTGTCTCGTCCCCCAGTTTTATGCCTTCCCCAGTTTTATGCCATCCCCAGTTTTATGCCTTCCCTAGTGTGTCCCCTCCCCCAGTTTTATGACTTCCCCATTGTGTCGCATTCCCCAATTTTATGACTTCCCCGGTTTAATACCTTCCCCAGTGTGTCCCTCCCCCAGTTTTATGCCTCCCTTAGTGTGTCACCTCCCCCAGTTTTATGCCTTCCCCAGTCTGTCACCTTCCTCAGTTTTATGCCTTCCCCAATTTTATTCCTTCCCCAATTTTATGCCTTCCCTTGTTTGTCGCCTCCCCCAGTTTTATGCCTTCCCAAGTTTTATGCATTCCCCGGTTTTATACCCTCCCAGTGTGTCGCCTCCCCAAGTTTTATGCCTCCCCATTGTGTCACCTCCACCAGTGTGTCGTCTCCTCCAATTTTATGCCTCCCCCAGTTTTATGCCTTCCCCAGTTTTATTCCTACCCCAGTGTCTCGCCTCCCCCAGTTTTATGCCTTCCCCAGTTTTATGCCTTCACAAGTTCTATGCCTCCCCCAGTGTGTCGCCCACCTCAGTGTGTCGCCTCCCTCAGTGTGTCGCCTCCCCCAGTTTTTTGCCTTCCCCAGTTTTATTCCTTCCCCAGTTTTATTCCCCAGATTTATACCCTCCCCAGTGTGTCGCCTCCCCCAGTTTTATGCCTCCGCCATTGTGTCGCCTCCCCCAATTTTATGCCTCCCCCAATTTTATGCCTCCCCCAGTTTTATGCCTCCCCCAGTTTTATGCCTTCCCAAGGTTTATGCCTTCCCCAGTTTTATTCCTACCCCAGTGTCTCGCCTCCCCTAGTTTTATGCCTCCCCCAGTTTTATGCCTCCCCCAGTTTTATGCCTCCCCCAGTTTTATGCCTTCCCCAGTTTTATGCCTCCCCCAGTTTTATGCTTTCCCCAGTGTGTTTCCTCCCACAGTTTTATGCCTTCCCCAGTTTTATGCCTTCCCAAGTTTTATACCTTCCCCAGTTTTATGTCTTCCCAGTTTTATGCCTTCCCCAGTGTGTCGCCTCCCCCAGTTTTATGCCTTCCCCAGTCTGTTGCATTCCCCAGTTTTATACCTTTCCCAGTGTGTCGCCTTCCACAGTTTTATGCCTTCCTCAGTTTTATGCCTTCCCTTATTTGTCGCCTTCCCCAGTTTTATGCCTTCCCCAGTTTTATGCCTTCCCCAGTTTTATACCCTCCCCAGTTTTATACCCTCCCCAGTATGTCACCTCCTACAGTTTTATGCATCCCCCAGTTTTATGCCTTCTTTAGTGTGTCGCCTCCCCCAGTTTTTTGCCTTCCCCAGATTTATGCCTTCCCCAGTGTGTCACCTCCCCCAGTTTTATGCCTTCCTCAGTGTGTCGCCTCCCCCAGGTTTATGCCTTCCTCAGTGTGTCGCCTTCCACAATTTTATGCCTTAGCCAGTTTTATGCCTTCCCTTGTTTGTTGCCTCCCCCAGTTTTATGACTTCCCCAATTTTATGCATTCCCCGGTTTTATACCCTCCCCAGTGTGTCGCCCCCCCCAGTTTTATGCCTCCCCCATTGTGTCACCTCCACCATCGTGTCGCCTCCCCCCATTTTATGCCTTCCCCAGTTTTGTGCCTTCCCCAGTTTTATGCCTCCCCCAGTTTTCTGCCTGCCCCAGTGTGTTGCATCCCTCAGTGTGTCTCCTCCCCCAGTTTTATACTTTTCCCCGGATTTATACCCTCCCCAGTGTGTCGCTCCCCCAGTTTTATGCCTCCCCCATTGTGTCACCTCCACCAGTGTGTCGCCTCCCCCAATTTTATGCCTCCCCCACTTTTATGCCTTCCCCAGTTTTATTCCTACCCCAGTGTCTCGCCTCCACCAGTTTTATTCCTAACCCAGTGTCTCGCCTCCCCCAGTGTGTCGCTTCCCCCACTTTGTTGCCTCCCCCAGACTTAATCTGCCCCCAGTTTTATGCCTTCCCCAGTGTGTTGCCTTCCTAAATTTTATGCCTTCCCCAGTGTGTCGCCTCCCCCAATTTTATGCCTTCCCCAGTTTGTTGACTCCCCAAGTTTTATGCCTTCCCCAGTGTGTCTCTTCCCCCAGTTTTATGCTTTCCCCATTTTTATGCCTCCCCCAGTTTTATGCCTCCCCCAGATTTATGCCTTCCCCAGTTTTATGCCTTCCCCAGTATTATACCTTCCCTAGTGTGTCACCTCCCCCAGTTTTATGCCTTCCCCGGTTTTATACCCTCCCCAGTATGTCGCCTCCTCAAATTTTATGCCTCCCCAGTTTTATGCCTTCCCCAGTTTTATACCTTCCCCGGTATTATACCGTTCCTAGTGTGTCACCTCCCCCAGTTTTTTGCCTCCCCCAGTTTTTTGCCTTCCCCAGTTTTTTGCCTTCCCCAGTTTTATGCCTTCCCCAGTTTTATGCCTTCCCCAGTTTTATGCCTTCCCCAGTTTGTCGCTTTCCCCAGTTTTATACCTTCCCCAGTTTTTTTCCTCCCCCAGTTTTATGCCTTCCCCGGTTTTATGCCTTCCCCAGTTTAATGCCTCATCCAGTTTTATGCCTTCCTTAGTGTGTCGCCTCCCCCAGTTTTATGCCTTCCCCAGTTTTATGCCTTCCCCAGTGTGTCGCCTCCCCCAGTTTTATGCCTCCCCTAGTTTTATGCCTTCCCCAGTTTTAAGCCTCCCCCAGTATCTCACCTTCCCCAGTTTTATGCCTTCCCCAGTTTTATGCCTTCCCCAGTTTTATGCCTTGCCCAGTGTGTCGCCTCCCCCAGTTTTTTGCATTCCCCAGTGTGCCGCATTCCCCAGTTTTATGCTTTTCCCGGTTTTATACCTTACCTAGTCTGTCGCCTCCCCCAGTTTTATGCCTCCCCCAGTTTTATGCCTCCCCCAGTTTTATGCTTCCCCCAGTTTTATGCCTTCCCCGGTTTTATGCATTCCCCAGTTTTATACCCTCCCCAGTGTGTCGCCTCCCCCAGTTTTATGCCTCCCCCATTGTGTCACCTCCACCAGTGTGTCTCCTCCCCCATATTTATGCCCTCCCCAGTTTTGTGCGTCCCCCAGTTTTATGCCTCCCTTAGTTTTATGCCTCCCCCAGTGTTCTGCCTCCCTCAGTGTGTCGCCTCCTCCAGTTTTATGCCTTCCCCAGTTTAATACTTTTCCCCGGATTTATACCCTCCCCAGTGTGTCGCTCCCCCACTTTTTTGCCTCCCCCATTGTTTCACCTCCACCAGTGTGTCGCCTCCCCCAATTGAATGCCTCCCCCAGTTTTATACCTTCCCCAGTTTTATTCCTACCCCAGTGTCTCGTCTCCCCCAGTTTTATGCCTCCCCCAGTGTGTCGCCTCCCCCACTGTGTTGCCTCCTCCAGATTTAAGCCTCCCCCAGTTTTATGCCTTCTCCAGTGTGCCGCCTCCCCCAGATTTATGCCTCCCCCAGTGTGTCGCCTCCCCCAGTGTGTCGCCTCCCCCAGTTTTATGCCTTCCCCAGTGTGTTGCCTTCCCCAGTTTTATGCCTTCCCCAGTGCCGCCTCCCCCAGTTTTATGCCTTCTCCAGTGTGTCGCCTTCCACAATTTTATGCCTTAGCCAGTTTTATGCCTTCCCTTGTTTGTCGCCTCCCCCAGTTTTATGACTTCCCCAATTTTATGCATTCCCCGGTTTTATACCCTCCCCAGTGTGTCGCCTCCCCCAGTTTTATGCCTCCCCCATTGTGTCACCTCCACCATCGTGTCGCCTCCCCCCATTTTATGCCTTCCCCAGTTTTGTGCCTTCCCCAGTTTTATGACTCCCCCAGTTTTCTGCCTGCCCCAGTGTGTTGCATCCCTCAGTGTGTCACCTCCCCCAGTTTTATACTTTTCCCCGGATTTATACCCCCCCCAGTGTGTCGCTCCCCCAGTTTTATGCCTCCCCCATTGTGTCACCTCCACCAGTGTGTCGCCTCCCCCAATTTTATGCCTCCCCCAGTTTTATGCCTTCCCCAGTTTTATTCCTACCCCAGTGTCTCGCCTCCACCAGTTTTATTCCTACCCCAGTGTCTCGCCTCCCCCAGTTTTATGCCTCCCCCAGTGTGTCGCTTCCCCCACTTTGTTGCCTCCCCCACACTTAAGCTTCCCCCAGTTTTATGCCTTCCCCAGTGTGTTGCCTTCCTAAATTTTATGCCTTCCCCAGTGTGTCGCCTCCCCCAATTTTATGCCTTCCCCAGTTTGTTGACTCCCCCAGTTTTATGCCTTCCCCTGTGTGTCGCTTCCCCTAGTTTTATGCTTTCCCCATTTTTATGCCTCCCCCAGTTTTATGCCTCCCCCAGATTTATGTCTACCCCAGTTTTATGCCTTCCCCAGTTTTATGCCTTCCCCAGTTTTATGCTTCCCCCAGTTTTATGCCTCCCCCAGTGTATCGCCTCCCCCGGTGTGTTGCCTCCCCCAGTTTTAAGCCTCCCCCAGTTGTATGCCTTCCCCAGTCTGTCGCCTTCCCCAGTTTTATGCCTTCCCCGGTTTTATACCTTCCCCGGTATTATACCGTCCCTAGTGTGTCACCTCCCCCAGTTTTATGCCTTCCCCGGTTTTATACCCTCCCCAGTATGTCGCCTCCCCAAATTTTATGCCTCCCCAGTTTTATGCCTTCCCCAGTTTTATACCTTCCCCGGTATTATACCGTCCCTAGTGTGTCACCTCCCCCAGTTTTTTGCCTTCCCCAGTTTTATGCCTTCCCCATTTTTATGCCTTCCCCAGTTTGTCGCTTTCCCCAGTTTTATGCCTTCCCCAGTTTTTTGCCTCCCCTAGTTTTATGCCTTCCCCGGTTTTATGCCTTCCCCAGTTTAATGCCTCATCCAGTTTTATGCCTTCCTTAGTGTGTCGCCTCCCCCAGTTTTATGCCTTCCCCAGTTTTATGCCTTCCCCAGTGTGTCGCCTCCCCCAGTTTTATGCCTTCCCCAGTTTTAAGCCTCCCCCAGTATCTCACATTCCCCAGTTTTATGCCTTCCCCAGTTTTATGCCTTCCCCAGATTTATGCATTCCCCAGTTTTATGCCTTGCCCAGTGTGTCGCCTCCCCCAGTTTTATGCATTCCCCAGTGTGCCGCATTCCCCAGTTTTATGCTTTTCCCGGTTTTATACCTTACCTAGTCTGTCGCCTCCCCCAGTTTTATGCCTCCCCCAGTTTTATGCCTCCCTCAGTTTTATGCCTTCCCCAGTTTTATGCATTCCCCGGTTTTATACCCTCCCCAGTGTGTCGCCTCCCCCAGTTTTATGCCTCCCCCATTGTGTCACCTCCACCAGTGTGTCTCCTCCCCTATATTTATGCCCTCCCCAGTTTTGTGCGTCCCCCAGTTTTATGCCTCCCTTAGTTTTATGCCTGCCCCAGTGTGCTGCCTCCCTCAGTGTGTCGCCTCCTCCAGTTTTATGCCTTCCCCAGTTTAATACTTTTCCCCGGATTTATTCCCTCCCCAGTGTGTCGCTCCCCCACTTTTTTGCCTCCCCCATTGTTTCACCTCCACCAGTGTGTCGCCTCCCCCAATTTAATGCCTCTTCCAGTTTTATGCCTTCCCCAGTTTTATTCCTACCCCAGTGTCTCGTCTCCCCCAGTTTTATGCCTCCCCCAGTGTATCGCCTCCCCCACTGTGTTGCCTCCTCCAGATTTAAGCCTCCCCCAGTTTTATGCCTTCACCATTGTGTCGCCTCCCCCAGTTTTATGCTTTCCCCAGTTTTATGCCTCCCCCAGTTTTATGCCTCCCCCTGTGTGTCGCCTCCCCTAGTGTGTCGCCTCCCCTAGTGTGTCGCCTCCCCCGGTGTGTTGCCTCCCCCAGTTTTATGCCTTCCCCAGTGTTTTGCCTTCCCCAGTTTTATGCCTTCCCCAGTGTCGCCTCCCCCAGTTTTATGTTTTCCCCAGTGTATCGCCTCCCCCAGTTTTATGCCTTCCACAGTTTTATGCTTTCCCCAGTGTGTCGCCTCCCCCAGTTTTATGCCTCCCCAAGTTTTATGCCTTCCCCAGTGTGTCGCCTCCTCCAGTTTTATGCCTTCCCTACTGTGTCGCCTTCCACAGTTTTATGCCTTACCCAGATTTATGCCTTCTCTTGTTTGTCGCCTCCCCCAGTTTCATGACTTTGCCAGTTTTATGCCTTCCCCGGTTTTATACCCTCCCCAGTGTGTCGCCTTTCCCAGTTTTATGCCTACCCCAGTTTTATGCCTTCCTTAGTGTGTCACCTCCCCCAGTTTTATGCCTTCCCCAGTTTTATGCCTCCCCCAGTTTTATGCTTTCCCCAGTGTGTTTCCTTCCACAGTTTTATGCCTTCCCCAGTTTTATGCCTTCCCCAGTTTTATGCCTTCCTCAGTTTTATGCCCTCCCTCTTTTTATGTCTTCCCTAGTTTTATGCCTTCCCAGTTTTATGCCTGCCCCAGTGTGTCGCCTCCTCCTATTTTATGCCTTTCCCAGTTTTATTCCATCCCCAGTGTGTCGCGTCCCCCAGTTTTATGCCTTCCCCAGTGTGTTGCATTCCCCAGTTTTATACCTTCCCAAGTGTTTCGCCTCCCTCAGTTTTATGTCTCCCTTAGTGTGTCGCCTCGCCCAGTTTTATGGCTCCCCATTGTGTCACCTCCACCAGTGTGTCGCCTCCTCCAATTTTATGCCTCCTCCAATTTTATGCCTCCCCCAGTTTTATGCCTCCCCCAGTTTTATGCCTCCCCCAGTTTTATGCCTCCCCCAGTTTTATGCCTTCCCCAGTTTTATTCCTACCCCAGTGTCTCGCATCCCCCAGTTTTATGCCTTCCCCAGTTTTATGCCTTCACAAGTTCTATGCCTTCACAAGTTCTATGCCTCCCCCAGTGTGTCGCCCACCTCAGTGTGTCGCCCACCTCAGTGTGTCGCCTCCCCCAGTTTTTTGCCTTCCCCAGTTTTATTCCCTGGATTTATACCCTCCCCAGTGTGTCGCCTCCCCTAGGTTTTATGCCTCCCCCATTGTGTCACCTCCACCAGTGTATTGCCTCCCCCAATTTTATGCCTCCCCCAATTTTATGCCTCCCCCAATTTTATGACTCCCCCAGTTTTATGCCTTCCCAAGGTTTATGCCTTCCCCAGTTTTATGCCTTCCCCAGTGTGTTTCCTCCCACAGTTCTATGGCTTCCCCAGTTTTATGTCTTCCCTAGTTTTATGTCTTCCCTAGTTTTATGCCTTCCCAGTTTTATGCCTCCCCCAGTTTTATGCTTTCCCAAATGTTTTTCCTCCCACAGTTTTATGCCTTCCCCAGTTTTATGCCTTCCCCAGTTTTATGCCTCCCCCAATTTTATGCCTTCCCCAGTGTTTCCTACCACAGTTTTTTACCTTCCCCAGTTTTTTGCCTTCCCCAGTTTTATGCCTTCCCCAGTTTTATGCATCCCCCAGTTTTATGCCTTCTTTAGTGTGTCGCCTCCCCCAGTTTTTTGCCTTCCCCAGATTTATACCTTCCACAGTGTGTCGCCTGCCCCAGTTTTATGCCTTCCTCTGTGTGTCGCCTCCCCCAGTTTTATGCCTTCCCCAGTGTGTCGCCTTCCACAATTTTATGCCTTACCCAGTTTTATGCCTTCCCTTGTTTGTCGCCTTCCCCAGTTTTATGCCTTCCCCAGTCTGTTGCATTCCCCAGTTTTATGCCTTCCCCAGTGTGTCTCCTCCCCCAGTTTTATGCCTTCCCCAGTGTGTCGCCTTCCACAATTTTATGCCTTACCCAGTTTTATGCCTTCCCTTGTTTGTCGCCTTCCCCAGTTTTATGCCTTCCCCAGTCTGTCGCCTTCCACAGTTTTATGCCTTCCTCAGTTTTATGCCTTCCCTTGTTTGTCGCCTCGCCCAGTTTTATGGCTCCCCATTGTGTCACCTCCACCAGTGTGTCGCCTCCTCCAATTTTATGCCTCCCCCAGTTTTATGCCTTCCCCAGTTTTATTCCTACCCCAGTGTCTCGCATCCCCCAGTTTTATGCCTTCACCAGTTTTATGCCTTCCCCAGTTTTATGCCTTCACAAGTTCTATGCCTCCCCCAGTGTGTCGCCCACCTCAGTGTGTTGCCCACCTCAGTGTGTCGCCCACCTCAGTGTGTCGCCTCCCCCAGTTTTATTCCTTCCCCAATTTTATTCCCCAGATTTATACCCTCCCCAGTGTGTCGCCACCCCCAATTTTATGCCTCCCCCAATTTTATGCCTCCCCCAGTTTTATGCCTTCCCAAGGTCTATGCCTTCCCCAGTTTTATTCCTACCCCAGTGTCTCGCCTCCCCCAGTTTTATGCCTCCCCCAGTTTTATGCCTCCCCCAGTTTTATGCCTTCCCCAGTTTTATGCCTCCCCCAGTTTTATGCTTTCCCCAGTGTGTTTCCGCCCACAGTTTTATGCCTTCCCCAGTTTTATGCCTTCCCAAGTTTTATGCCTTCCCCAGTTTTATGCCTTCCCTAGTTTTATGTCTTCCCTACTTTTATGCCTTCCCCAGTGTGTCGCCTCCCCCAGTTTTATGCCTTCCCCAGTCTGTTGCATTCCCCTGTTTTATACCTTCCCCAGTGTGTCGCCTCCCCCAGTTTTATGCCTTCCACAGTTTTATGCCTTCCACAGTTTTATGCCTTCCTCAGTTTTATGCCTCCCCCAGTTTTATGCCTTCCCCAGTTTTATGCCTTCCCCGGTTTTATACCCTCCCCAGTATGTCACCTCCCACAGTTTTATGCATCCCCCAGTTTTATGCCTTCTTTAGTTTGTCGCCTCCCCCAGTTTTTTGTCTTCCCCAGATTTATACCTTCCCCAGTGTGTCGCCTCTCCCAGTTTTATGCCTTCCTCTGTGTGTCGCCTCCCCCAGTTTTATGCCTTCCCCAGTGTGTCGCCTTCCACAATTTTATGCCTTACCCAGTTTTATGCCTTCCCTTGTTTGTCGCCTTCCCCAGTTTTATGCCTTCCCCAGTCTGTTGCATTCCCCAGTTTTATGCCTTCCCCAGTGTGTCGCTTCCCCCAGTTTTATGCTTTCCCCATTTTTATGCCTCCCCCAGTTTTATGCCTCCCCCAGATTTATGTCTACCCCAGTTTTATGCCTTCCCCAGTTTTATGCCTCCCCCAGTGTATCGCCTCCCCCGGTGTGTTGCCTCCCCCAGTTTTAAGCCTCCCCCAGTTGTATGCCTTCCCCAGTGTGTCGCCTTCCCCAGTTTTATGCCTTCCCCAGTTTTATACCTTCCCCGGTATTATACCGTCCCTAGTGTGTCACCTCCCCCAGTTTTATGCCTTCCCCGGTTTTATACCCTCCCCAGTATATCGCCTCCCCAAATTTTATGCCTCCCCAGTTTTATGCCTTCCCCAGTTTTATACCTTCCCCGGTATTATACCGTCCCTAGTGTGTCGCCTCCCCCAGTTTTTTGCCTTCCCCAGTTTTATGCCTTCCCCAGTTTTATGCCTTCCCCAGTTTTATGCCTTCCCCAGTTTTTTGCCTCCGCCAGTTTTATGCCTCATCCAGTTTTATGCCTTCCTTAGTGTGTCGCCTTCCCCAGTTTTATGCCTTCCCCAGTTTTATGCCTTCCCCAGTTTTATGCCTCCCCCAGTTTTATGCCTCCCCTAGTTTTATGCCTTCCCCAGTTTTATGCATTCCCCCGTTTTATGCCTTGCCGAGTGTGTCGCCTCCCCCAGTTTTATGCATTCCCCAGTGTGCCGCATTCCCCAGTTTTATGCTTTTCCCGGTTTTATACCTTACCTAGTCTGTCGCCTCCCCCAGTTTTATGCCTCCCCCAGTTTTATGCCTCCCCCAGTTTTATACCTTCCCCGGTTTTATGCATTCTCCGGTTTTATACCCTCCCCAGTGTGTCGCCTCACCCAGTTTTATGCCTCCCCAGTTTTGTGCGTCCCCCAGTTTTATGCCTCCCTTAGTTTTATGCCTGCCCCAGTGTGCTGCCTCCCTCAGTGTGTCGCCTCCTCCAGTTTTATGCCTTCCCCAGTTTAATACTTTTCCCCGGATTTATACCCTCCCCAGTGTGTCGCTCCCCCACTTTTTTGCCTCCCCCATTGTTTCACCTCCACCAGTCTGTCGCCTCCCCCAATTTAATGCCTCCCCCAGTTTTATGCCTTCCCCAGTTTTACTCCTACCCCAGTGTCTTGCCACCACCAGTTTTATTCCTACCCCAGTGTCTCGTCTCCCCCAGTTTTATGCCTCCCCCAGTGTGTCGCCTCCCCCACTGTGTTGCCTCCTCCAGATTTAAGCCTCCCCCAGTTTTATTCCTTCACCAGTGTGTCGCCTCCCCCAGTTTTATGCCTCCCCCAGATTTATGCCTCCCCCTGTGTGTCGCCTCCCCCAGTGTGTCGCCTCCCCCGGTGTGTTGCCTCCCCCAGTTTTATGCCTTCCCCAGTGTGTTGCCTTCCCCAGTTTTATGCCTTCCCCAGTGTCGCCTCCCCCAGTTTTATGCTTTCCCCAGTGTATCGCCTCCCCCAGTTTTATGCCTTCCACAGTTTTATGCCTTCCCCAGTGTGTCGCCTCCCCCAGTTTTATGCCTCCCCAAGTTTTATGCCTCCCCCAGTTTTATGCCTTCCCCAGTGTGTCGCCTCCCCCAGTTTTATGCCTTCCCTACTGTGTCGCCTTCCACAGTTTTATGCCTTACCCAGATTTATGCCTTCTCTTGTTTGTCGCCTCCTCCAGTTTCATGACTTTGCCAGTTTTATGCCTTCCCCGGTTTTATACCCTCCCCAGTGTGTCACCTCCCCCAGTTTTATGCCTCCCCCAGTTTTATGCCTTCCCCAGTTTTATGCCTCCCCCAGTTTTATGCTTTCCCCAGTGTGTTTCCTCCCACAGTTTTATGCCTTCCCCAGTTTTATGCCTTCCTCAATTTTATGCCTTCCCTCTTTTTATGTCTTCCCTAGTTTTATGCCTTCCCAGTTTTATGCCAGCCCCAGTGTGTCGCCTCCTCTTGTTTTATGCCTTCCCCAGTTGTATGCCTTCCCCAGTGTGTCGCCTCCCCCAGTTTTATGCCTTCCCCAGTGTGTTGCATTCCCCAGTTTTATACCTTCCCAAGTGTTTCGCCTCCCCCAGTTTTATGCCTTTCCCAGTGTGTCGCCTTCCACAGTTTTATGCCTTCCTCAGTTTTATGCCTTCCCTTGTTTGTCGCCTCGCCCAGTTTTATGGCTCCCCATTGTGTCACCTCCACCAGTGTGTCGCCTCTTCCAATTTTATGCCTCCCCCAGTTTTATGCCTTCCCCAGTTTTATTCCTACCCCAGTGTCTCGCATCCCCCAGTTTTATGCCTTCACCAGTTTTATGCCTTCCCCAGTTTTATGCCTTCACAAGTTCTATGCCTCCCCCAGTGTGTCGCCCACCTCAGTGTGTCGCCCACCTCAGTGTGTCGCCTCCCCCAGTTTTTTGCCTTCCCCAGTTTTATTCCTTCCCCAGTTTTATTCCCTGGATTTATACCCTCCCCAGTGTGTCGCCTCCCCCAGGTTTTATGCCTCCCCCATTGTGTCACCTCCACCAGTGTACTGCCTCCCTCACTTTTATGCCTCCCCCAATTTTATGCCTCCCCCAGTTTTATGCCTTCCCAAGGTTTATGCCTTCCCCAGTTTTATTCCTACTCCAGTGTCTCGCCTCCCCCAGTTTTATGCCTCCCCCAGTTTTATGCCTCCCCCAGTTTTATGCCTCCCCCCGTTTTATGCCTCCCCTAGTTTTATGCCTTCCCCAGTTTTATGCCTTCCCCAGTGTGTTTCCTCCCACAGTTTTATGGCTTCCCCAGTTTTATGCCTTCCCTAGTTTTATGTCTTCCCTAGTTTTATGCCTACCCAGTTTTATACCTCCCCCAGTTTTATGCTTTCCCATGTGTGTTTCCTCCCACAGTTTTATGCCTTCCCCAGTTTTATGCCTTCCCCAGTTTTATGCCTCCCCCAATTTTATGCCTTCCCCAGTGTGTTTCCTACCACAGTTTTTTACCTTCCCCAGTTTTTTACCTTCCCCAGTTTTTTGCCTTCCCCAGTTTTTTGCCTTCCCCAGTTTTTTGCCTTCCCCAGTTTTTTGCCTTCTCCAGTCTTATGCCTTTCCCCTTTTTATGCCTTCCCCAGTGTGTCTCCTCCCCCAGTTTTATGCCTTCCCCAGTTTTATGCCATCCCCAGTTTTATGCATTCCCTAGTGTGTCCCCTCCCCCAGTTTTATGCCTTCCCCATTGTGTCGCATTCCCCAATTTTATGACTTCCCCGGTTTTATACCTTCCCCAGTGTGTCGCCTCCCCCAGTTTTATGCCTCCCTTAGTGTGTCACCTCCCCGAGTTTTATGCCTTCCCCAGTCTGTCGCCTTCCTCAGTTTTATGCCTTCCCCAGTCTGTCGCCTTCCCCCAGTTTTATGCCTTCCCCAGTTTTATGCATTCCCCGATTTTACACCCTCCCCATTGTGTCGCCTCCCCCAGTTTTATGCCTCCCCATTGTGTCACCTCCACCAGTGTGTCACCTCCTCCAATTTTATGCCTCCCCCAGTTTTATGCCTTCCCCAGTTTTATTCCTACCCCAGTGTCTCGCCTCCCCCAGTTTTATGCCTTCACCAGATTTATGCCTTCACCAGTTTTATGCCTTCCCCAGTTTTATGCCTTCACAAGTTCTATGCCTCCCCCAGTGTGTCGCCTCCCTCAGTGTGTCGCCTCCCCCAGTTTTTTGCCTTCCCCAGTTTTATTCCTTTCCCAGTTTTATTCCCCAGATTTATACCCTCCCCAGTGTGTCGCCTCCCCCAGTTTTATGCCTCCCCCCAGTTTTATGCCTCCCTCAATTTTATGCCTCCCCCAGTTTTATGCCTTCCCAAGGTCTATGCCTTCCCCAGTTTTATTCCTACCCCAGTGTCTCGCCTCCCCCAGTTTTATGCCTCCCCCAATTTTATGCCTCCCCCAGTTTTATGCCTCCCCCAGTTTTATGCTTTCCCCAGTCTGTTTCCGTCCCACAGTTTTATGCCTCCCCCAGTTTTTTGCCTTCCCCAGTTTTATTCCTTCCCCAGTTTTATTCCCTGGATTTATACCCTCCCCAGTGTGTCGCCTCCCCCAGGTTTTATGCCTCCCCCATTGTGTCACCTCCACCAGTGTACTGCCTCCCCCACTTTTATGCCTCCCCCAATTTTATGCCTCCCCCAGTTTTATGCCTTCCCAAGGTTTATGCCTTCCCCAGTTTTATTCCTACTCCAGTGTCTCGCCTCCCCCAGTTTTATGCCTCCCCCAGTTTTATGCCTCCCCCAGTTTTATGCCTCCCCCAGTTTTATGCCTCCCCTAGTTTTATGCCTTCCCCAGTTTTATGCCTTCCCCAGTGTGTTTCCTCCCACAGTTTTATGGCTTCCCCAGTTTTATGCCTTCCCTAGTTTTATGTCTTCCCTAGTTTTATGCCTTCCCAGTTTTATGCCTCCCCCAGTTTTATGCTTTCCCATGTGTGTTTCCTCCCACAGTTTTATGCCTTCCCCAGTTTTATGCCTTCCCCAGTTTTATGCCTCCCCCAATTTTATGCCTTCCCCAGTGTGTTTCCTACCACAGTTTTTTACCTTCCCCAGTTTTTTACCTTCCCCAGTTTTTTACCTTCCCCAGTTTTTTACCTTCCCCAGTTTTTTGCCTTCCCCAGTTTTTTGCCTTCCCCAGTTTTTTGCCTTCTCCAGTCTTATGCCTTTCCCCTTTTTATGCCTTCCCCAGTGTGTCTCCTCCCCCAGTTTTATGCCTTCCCCAGTTTTATGCCATCCCCAGTTTTATGCATTCCCTAGTGTGTCCCCTCCCCCAGTTTTATGCCTTCCCCATTGTGTCGCATTCCCCAATTTTATGACTTCCCCGGTTTTATACCTTCCCCAGTGTGTCGCCTCCCCCAGTTTTATGCCTCCCTTAGTGTGTCACCTCCCCGAGTTTTATGCCTTCCCCAGTCTGTCGCCTTCCTCAGTTTTATGCCTTCCCCAGTCTGTCGCCTTCCCCCAGTTTTATGCCTTCCCCAGTTTTATGCATTCCCCGATTTTACACCCTCCCCATTGTGTCGCCTCCCCCAGTTTTATGCCTCCCCATTGTGTCACCTCCACCAGTGTGTCACCTCCTCCAATTTTATGCCTCCCCCAGTTTTATGCCTTCCCCAGTTTTATTCCTACCCCAGTGTCTCGCCTCCCCCAGTTTTATGCCTTCACCAGATTTATGCCTTCACCAGTTTTATGCCTTCCCCAGTTTTATGCCTTCACAAGTTCTATGCCTCCCCCAGTGTGTCGCCTCCCTCAGTGTGTCGCTTCCCCCAGTTTTATTCCTTCCCCAGTTTTATTCCTTCCCCAGTTTTATTCCCCAGATTTATACCCTCCCCAGTGTGTCGCCTCCCCCAGTTTTATGCCTCCCCCCAGTTTTATGCCTCCTCCAATTTTATGCCTCCCCCAATTTTATGCCTCCCTCAATTTTATGCCTCCCCCAGTTTTATGCCTTCCCAAGGTCTATGCCTTCCCCAGTTTTATTCCTACCCCAGTGTCTCGCCTCCCCCAGTTTTATGCCTCCCCCAGTTTTATGTCTCCCCCAGTTTTATGCCTCCCCCAGTTTTATGCCTCCCCCAGTTTTATGCTTTCCCCAGTCTGTTTCCGTCCCACAGTTTTATGCCTTCCCAAGTTTTATGCCTTCCCCAGTTTTATGCCTTCCCTAGTTTTATGTCTTCCCTGCTTTTATGCCTTCCCCAGTGTGTCGCCTCCCCCAGTTTTATGCCTTCCTCAGTCTGTTGCATTCCCCTGTTTTATACCTTCCCCAGTGTGTCACCTCCCCCAGTTTTATGCCTCCCCCAGTTTTATGCCTTCCACAGTTTTATGCCTTCCACAGTTTTATGCCTTCCCTTATTTGTCGCCTCCCCCAGTTTTATGCCTTCCCCAGTTTTATGCCTTCCCCGGTTTTATACCCTCCCCAGTATGTCACCTCCCACAGTTTTATGCATCCCCCAGTTTTATGCCTTCTTTAGTGTGTCGCCTCCCCCAGTTTTTTGCCTTCCCCAGATTTATGCCTTCCGCAGTGTGTCGCCTCCTCCAGTTTTATGCCTTCCTCTGTGTGTCGCCTCCCCCAGTTTTATGCCTTCCCCAGTGTGTCGCCTTCCACAATTTTATGCCTTACCCAGTTTTATGCCTTCCCTTGTTTGTCGCCTCCACCAGTTTTATGCCTTCCCCAGTCTGTTGCATTCCCCAGTTTTATACCTTCCCCAGTGTGTCACCTCCCCCAGTTTTATGCCTCCCTTAGTGTGTCGCCTCCCCCAGTTTTATGCCTTTCCCAGTGTGTCGCCTTCCACAGTTTTATGCCTTCCTCGGTTTTATGCCTTCCCTTATTTGTCGCCTCCCCCAGTTTTATGCCTTCCCCAGTTTTATGCCTTCCTCAGTTTTATACCCTCCCCAGTATGTCACCTCCCACAGTTTTATGCATCCCCCAGTTTTATGCCTTCTTTAGTGTGTCGCCTCCCCCAGTTTTTTTGCCTTTCCCAGATTTATGCCTTCTCCAGTGTGTCACCTCCCCCAGTTTTATGCCTTCCTCAGTGTGTCGCCTCCCCCGGTTTATGCCTTCCCCAGTGTGTCGCCTTCCACAATTTTATGCCTTACCCAGTTTTATGCCTTCCCTTGTTTGTCACCTCCCCCAGTTTTATGCCTTCCCCAGTTTTATACCCTCCCCAGTGTGTCGCCTCCCCCAGTTTTATGCCTCCCCCATTGTGTCACCTCCACCATGGTATCGCCTCCCCCCATTTTATGCCTTCCCCAGTTTTGTGCCTTCCCCAGTTTTTTGCCTCCCCCAGTTTTCTGCCTGCCCCAGTGTGTTGCATCCCTCAGTGTGTCGCCTCCCCCAGTTTTATACTTTTCCCCGGATTTATACCCTCCCCAGTGTGTCGCTCCCCCAGTTTTATGCCTCCCCCATTGTGTTACCTCCACCAGTGTGTCGCCTCCCCCAATTTTATGCCTTCCCCAGTTTTATTTCTACCCCAGTGTCTCGCCTCCACCAGTTTTATTCCTACCCCAGTGTCTCGCCTCCCCCAGTTTTATGCCTCCCCCAGTGTGTCGCTCCCCCACTTTTTTGCCTCCCCCATTGTTTCACCTCCACCAGTGTGTCGCCTCCCCCAATTTAATGCCTCCCCCAGTTTTATGCCTTCCCCAGTTTTATTCCTACCCCAGTGTCTCGTCTCCCCCAGTTTTATGCCTCCCCCAGTGTGTCGCCTCCCCCACTGTGTTGCCTCCTCCAGATTTAAGCGTCCCCCAGTTTTATGCCTCCCCCAGTTTGTCGCTTTCCCCAGTTTTATGCCTTCCCCAATTTTTTTGCCTCCCGCAGTTTTAAGCCTTCCCCGGTTTTATGCCTTCCCCGGTTTTATGCCTTCCCCAGTTTAATGCCTCATCCAGTTTTATGCCTTCCTTAGTGTGTCGCCTCCCCCAGTTTTATGCCTTCCCCAGTGTGTCGCCTCCCCCAGTTTTATGCCTTCCCCAGTTCTATGCCTCCCCCAGTTTTATGCCTTCCCCAGTTTTATGCCTCCCCTAGTTTTATGCCTTCCCCAGTTTTAAGCCTCCCCCAGTATCTCACCTTCCCCAGTTTTATGCCTTCCCCAGTTTTATGCTTTCCCCGGTTTTATACCTTACCTAGTGTGTCGCCTCCCCCAGTTTTATACCTCCCCCAGTTTTATGCCTCCCTTAGTATGTCGCCTCTCCCAGTTTTATGACTTCACCAGTGTGTCGCCTTCCACAGTTTTATGCCTTACCCAGTTTTATGCCTTCCCTTGTTTGTTGCCTCCCCCAGTTTTATGCATTCCCCGGTTTTATACCCTCCCCAGTGTGTCTCCTCCCCCATATTTATGCCCTCCCCAGTTTTGTGCGTCCCCCAGTTTTATGCCTCCCTTAGTTTTATGCCTGCCCCAGTGTGCTGCCTCCCTCAGTGTGTCGCCTCCTCCAGTTTTATGCCTTCACCAGTTTTATACTTTTCCCCGGATTTATACCCTCCCCAGTGTGTCGCTACCCACTTTTTTGCCTCCCCCATTGTTTCACCTCCACCAGTGTGTCGCCCCCCCCAATTTAATGCCTGCCCCAGTTTTATGCCTTCCCCAGTTTTATTCCTACCCCAGTGTCTTGCCTCCACCAGTTTTACTCCTACCCCAGTGTCTCGCCTCCCCCAGTTTTATGCCTCCCCCAGTGTGTCGCCTCCCCCACTGTGTTGCCTCCTCCAGATTTAAGCGTCCCCCAGTTTTATGCCTCCCCCAGTTTTATGCTTTCCCCAGTTTTATGCCTCCCCCAGTTTTATGCCTCCCCCAGTTTTATGCCTCCCCCAGTGTGTCGCCTCCCCCGGTGTGTTGCCTCCCCCAGTTTTATGCCTTCCCCAGTGTGTTGCCTTCCCCAGTTTTATATCTTCCCCAGTGTCGCCTCCCCCAGTTTTATGCTTTCCCCAGTGTATCGCCTCCCCCAGTTTTATGCCTTCCACAGTTTTATGCCTTCCCCAGTGTGTCGCCTGCCCCAGTTTTATGGTTTCTCCAGTTTTATACCTCCCCCAGTTTTATGCCTTCCCCAGTGTGTCTCCTCCCCCAGTTTTATGCCTTCCCTACTGTGTCGCCTTCCACAGTTTTATGCATTCCCCAGATTTATGCCTTCCCCGGTTTTATACCCTCCCCAGTGTGTCGCCTTTTCCAGTTTTATGCCTACCCCAGTTTTATGCCTCCCCCACTTTTATGCCTCCCCCACTTTTATGCCTTCCCCAGTTTTATGCCTTCCCCAGTTTTATGCGTCCCCCAGTTTTATGCTTTCCCCAGTGTGTTTCCTTCCACAGTTTTATGCCTTCCCTCTTTTTATGTCTTCCCTAGTTTTATGCCTTCCCAGTTTTATACCTGCCCCAGTGTGTCGCCTCCTCCTGTTTTATGCCTTCCTCAGTTTTATGCCTTCCCCAGTGTGTCGCCTCCCCCAGTTTTATGCCTTCCCCAGTGTGTCGCCTTCCACAGTTTTATGCCTTCCTCAGTTTTATGCCTTCCCTTGTTTGTCGCCTCGCCCAGTTTTATGGCTCCCCATTGTGTCACCTCCGCCAGTGTGTCGCCTCCTCCAATTTTATGCCTCCCCCAGTTTTATGCCTTCCCCAGTTTTATGCTTTCCACAGTTTTATTCCTACCCCAGTGTCTCGCATCCCCCAGTTTTATGCCTTCACCAGTTTTATGCCTTCACCAGTTTTATGCCTTCACCAGTTTTATGCCTTCACCAGTTTTATGCCTTCCCCAGTTTTATGCCTTCACAAGTTCTATGCCTCCCCCAGTGTGTCGCCCACCTCAGTGTGTCGCCTCCCTCAGTGTGTCGCCTCCCCCAGTTTTTTGCCTTCCCCAGTTTTATTCCTTCCCCAGTTTTATTCTCTGGAATTATACCCTCCCCAGTGTGTCACCTCCCCCAGGTTTTATGCCTCCCCCATTGTGTCACCTCCACCAGTGTGTTGCCTCCCCCAATTTTATGCCTCCCCCAATTTTATGCCTCCCCCAGTTTTATGCCTTCCCAAGGTTTATGCCTTCCTCAGTTTTATTTCTACTCCAGTGTCTCGCCTCCCCCAGTTTTATGCGTCTCCCAGTTTTATGCGTCTCCCAGTTTTATGCGTCTCCCAGTTTTATGCCTCCCCCAGTTTTATGCCTCCCCCAGTTTTATGCCTTCCCCAGTTTTATGCCTTCCCCAGTGTGTTTCCTCCCAAAGTTTTATGCCTTCCCCAGTTTTATGCCTTCCCCAGTTTTATGCCTTCCCTAGTTTTTTGTCTTCCCTAGTTTTATGTCTTCCCTAGTTTTATGCCTTCCCAGTTTTATGCCTCCCCCAGTTTTATGCTTTCCCAAGTGTTTCCTTCCACAGTTTTATGCCTTCCCCAGTTTTATACCTTCCCCAGTTTTATGTCTTCCCTAGTTTTATGCCTTCCCAGTTTTATGCCTTCCCCAGTGTCGCCTCTTCCTGTTTTATGCCTTCCTCAGTTTTATGCCTTCCCCAGTGTGTCGCCTCCCTCAGTTTTATGCCTTCCCCAGTCTGTCGCATTCCCCAGTTTTATACCTTCCTCAGTGTGTCGCCTCCCTCAGTTTTATGCCTCCCTTAGTGTGTCGCCTCCCCCAGTTTTATGCCTTTCCTAGTGTGTTCCCTTCCACAGTTTTATGCCTTCCTCAGTTTTATGCCTTCCGTTGTTTGTCGCCTCCCCCAGTTTTATGCCTCCTCCAGTTTTATGCCTCCCCCAGTTTTATGCCTTCCCCAGTTTTATGCCTTCCCCAGTGTGTTTCCTCCCACAGTTTTATGCCTTCCCCAGTTTTATGCCTTCCCCAGTTTTATGCCTTCCCTAGTTTTATGCCTTCCCAGTTTTATGCCTCCCCCAGTTTTATGCTTTCCCCAGTGTGTTTCCTCCCACAGTTTTATGCCTTCCCTAGTTTTATGTCTTCCCTAGTTTTATGTCTTCCCTAGTTTTATGTCTTCCCTAGTTTTATGTCTTCCCTAGTTTTATGCCTTCCCAGTTTTATGCCTTCCCCAGTGTCGCCTCTTCCTGTTTTATGCCTTCTCCAGTTTTATGCCTTCCCCAGTGTGTCGCCTCCCTCAGTTTTATGCCTTCCCCAGTTTGTCGCATTCCCCAGTTTTATACCTTCCCCAGTGTGTCGCCTCCCCCTGTTTTATGCCTCCCTTAGTGTGTCGCCTCCCACAGTTTTATGCCTTCCTCAGTTTTATGCCTTCCGTTGTTTGTCGCCTCCCCCAGTTTTATGCCTTCCCCAGTTTTATGCCTTCCCCGGTTTTATACCCTCCCCAGTATGTGACCTCCCACAGTTTTATGCATCCCCCAGTTTTATGCCTTCTTTAGTGTGTCGCCTCCCCCAGTTTTTTGCCTTCCCCAGATTTATGCCTTCCCCAGTGTGTCTCCTCCCCCAGTTTTATGCCTTCCTCAGTTTTATGTCTTCCCCAGTTTCATGCTTCCCCCACTTTTATGCCTTCCCCAGTTTTATACCCTCCCCAGTGTTTCGCCTCCCCCAGTTTTATGCCTTCCTCAGTGCGTCGCCTCCCCCAGTTTTATGCGTTCCCCAGTTTTATACCTTCCCCAGATTTATGCCTTCCCCAGTTTTATGCCTTCCCCAGTTTTATGCCTTCCCCAGTGTGTCACCTTCCCCAGTTTTATGCCTTTCTCAGTTTCATGTCTTCTCCACTTTCATGCCTTCCCCAGTTTTATGCCTTCCCCAGTTTTATGCCTTCCCCAGTGTGTCACCTTCCCCAGTTTTATGCCTTTCTCAGTTTCATGTCTTCTCCACTTTCATGCCTTCCCCAGTTTTATGCCTCCTCCAGTTTTATGTCTTCCCCAGTGTGTTTCCTACCACAGGTTTTTGCCTTCCCCAGTTTTTTGCCTTCCCCAGTTTTTTGCCTTCCCTAGTTTTATACCTTCCCCCGTCTTGTGCCTTCCCCCTTTTTATGCCTTCCCCAGTGTGTCTCCTCCCCCAGGTTATACCTTCCCCAGTTTGATGCCTTCCCCAGTTTTATGACTTCCCCAGTGTGTCCCCTCCACCAGTTTTATGCCCTCCCCATTGTGTCGCATTCGCCAATTTTATGACTTCCCCGGTTTTATACCTTCCCCATTGTGTCGCCTCCCCCAGTTTTATGCCTCCCCCAGTTTTATGCCTCCCTTAGTGTGTCACCTCCCCCAGTTTTATGCCTTCCCCAGTGTGTCTCCTTCCCTTGTTTGTCGCCTCCCTCAGGTTTATGCCTTCCCCAGTTTTATGCATTCCCTGGTTTTATACCCTCCCCAGTGTGTCGCCTCCCCCAGTTTTATGCCTCCCCAAGTGTGTCGCCCACCTCAGTGTGTCGCCTCCCTCAGTGTGTCGCCTCCCCCAGTTTTTTGCCTTCCCCAGTTTTATTCCTTCCCTAGTTTTATTCCCCGGATTTATACCCTCCCCAGTGTGTCGCCTCCTCCAGTTTTATGCCTCCCCCATTGTGTCACCTCCACCAGTGTGTCGCCTCCCCCAATTTTATGGCTCCCCCAATTTTATGCCTCCCCCAGTTTTATGCCTTCCCAAGGTTTATGCCTTCCCCAGTTTTATTCCTACCCCAGTGTCTCGCCTCCCCCAGTTTTATGCCTTCCCCAGTTTTATGCCTCCCTCAGTGTGTCGCCTCCCTCAGTGTGTTGCCTCCCCCAGTTTTATGCCTTCCCCAGTTTTATACTATTCCCCGAATTTATACGCTCCCCAGTGTGTCGCATCCCCCAGTTTTATGCCTCCCCCAGTGTTATGCCTCCCCCAGTGTTATGCCTCCCCCAGTGTTATGCCTCCCCCAGTGTTATGCCTTCCCCAGTTTTATGCCTTCCCCAATTTTATTCCTACCCCAGAGTCTCGCCTCCCCTACTTTTGTCTTCCCCAGTTTTATGCCTCCCCCTGTTTTATGCCTCCCCCTGTTTTACGCCTCCCCCTATTTTACGCCTCCCCCTGTTTTATGCCTTCCCCAGTTGTATGCCTCCCCCAGTGTGTTGCCTCCCCCTGTTTTAAGCCTCCCCCAGTTTTATGCCATCCCCAGTGTTTCGCCTTCCCCAGTTTCATGCCTTCCCCATTGGGTCGCCTCCCCCAGTTTTATGCCTCCCCCAGTTTTATGCCTTCTCCAGTTTTATACCTTCCCCAGTATGTCGCCTCCCCCAGTTTTATGCCTTCCACAGTTTTATGCCTTCCACAGTTTTATGCCTCCCCCAGTTTTATGCCTTCCCCAGTTTTATGCCTTCCCCAGTTTTATGCCTTCCCCAGTTTTATGCCTCCCCCAGTTTTATACCTCCCCCAGTTTTATGCCTCCCCCAGTTTTATGCCTCCCCCAGTTTTAAGCCTTCCCCAGTTTTAAGCCTCCCTCATTGTCTTGCCTTCCCCAGTTTTATGCCTTCCCAAGGTATATGCCTTCCCCAGTTTTATTCCTACCCCAGTGTCTCGCCTCCCCCAGTTTTATGCCTTCCCCAGTTTTATGCCTCCCCCAGTTTTATGCCTCCCCCAGTCTTATGCCTCCCTGAGTGTGTCGCCTCCCCCAGTTTTATGCCTTCCCCAGTTTTATACTATTCCCCGGATTTATACCCTCCCCAGTGTGTCGCATCCCCCAGCTTTATGCCTCCCCCAGTGTTATGCCTTCCCCAGTTTTATGCCTTCCCCAGTTTTATTCCTACCACAGAGTCTCGCCTCCCCTACTTTTGTCTTCCCCAGTTTTATTCCTTCCCCAGTTTTATGCCTCCCCCTGTTTTACTCCTCCCCCAGTTTTATGCCTACCCTAGTTTTATGCCTTCCTCAGTTGTATGCCTCCCCCAGTGTGTCGCCTCCCCCAATTTTATGCCTTCCCCAGTTTGTTGACTCCCCCAGTTTTATGCCTTCCCCAGTGTGTCGCTTCCCCCAGTTTTATGCCTTCCTTAGTGTGTCGCCTCCCCCAGTTTTATGCCTTCCCCAGTTTTATGCCTTTTCCCAGTGTGTTGCCTCCCCCAGTTTTATGCCTCCCCTAGTTTTATGCCTTCCCCAGTTTTAAGCCTCCCCCAGTATCTCACCTTCCCCAGTTTTATGCATTCCCCAGTTTTATGCCTTGCCCAGTGTGTCGCCTCCCCCAGTTTTATGCATTCCCCAGTGTGCCGCATTCCCCAATTTTATGCTTTCCCCGGTTTTATACCTTACCTATTGTGTCGCCTCCCCCAGTTTTATGCCTCCCCCAGTTTTATGCCTCCCTTAGTGTGTCGCCTCCCCGAGTTTTATGACTTCCCCAGTGTGTCGTCTTCCACAGTTTTATGCCATACCCAGTTTTATGCCTTCCCTTGTTTGTTGCCTCCCCCAGTTTTATGCCTTCCCCAGTTTTATGCATTCCCCGGTTTTATACCCTCCCCAGTGTGTCGCCTCCCCCAGTTTTATGCCTCCCCCATTGTGTCACCTCCACCAGTGTGTCTCCTCCCCCATATTTATGCCCTCCCCAGTTTTGTGCGTCCCCCAGTTTTATGCCTCCCTTAGTTTTATGCCTGCCCCAGTGTGTCGCCTCCTCCAGTTTTATGCCTTCCCCAGTTTAATACTTTTCCCCGGATTTATACCCTCCCCAGTGTGTCGCTCCCACACTTTTTTGCCTCCCCCATTGTTTCACCTCCACCAGTGTGTCGCCTCCCCCAATTTAATGCCTCCCCCAGTTTTATGCCTTCCCCAGTTTTATTCCTACCCCAGTGTCTTGCCTCCACCAGTTTTATTCCTACCCCAGTGTCTCACCTCCCCCAGTTTTATGCCTCCCCCAGTTTTATGCCTTCCCCAGTTTTATGCCTTCCCCAGTTTTATGCCTCCCCCAGTTTTATGCTTTCCCCAGTGTGTTTCCGCCCACAGTTTTATGCCTTCCCCAGTTTTATGCCTTCCTCAGTTTTATGCCTTCCCTCTTTTTATGTCTTCTCTAATTTTATGCCTTCCCAGTTTTATGCCTGCCCCAGTGTGTCGCCTCCTCCTGTTTTATGCCTTCCCCAGTGTGTCACCTCCCCCAGTTTTATGCCTTCCCCAGTGTGTTGCATTCCCCAGTTTTATACCTTCCCAAGTGTTTCGTCTCCCTCAGTTTTATGCCTCCCTTAGTGTGTCGCCTCCCCCAGTTTTATGCCTTTCCCAGTGTGTCACCTTCCACAGTTTTATGCCTTCCTCAGTTCTATGCCTTCCCTTGTTTGTCGCCTCGCCCAGTTTTATGGCTCCCCATTGTATCGCCTCCCCCAGTTTTATGCCTTCCCCAGTTTTATGCCTTCCCCAGTTTTATTCCTACCCCAGTGTCTCGCATCCCCCAGTTTTATGCCTTCACAAGTTCTATGCCTCCCCCAGTGTGTCGCCCACCTCAGTGTGTCGCCTTCCCCAGTTTTATTCCTTCCCCAGTTTTATTCCCTGGATTTATACCCTCCCCAGTGTGTCGCCTCCCCCAGATTTTATGCCTCCCCCATTGTGTCACCTCCACCAGTGTATTGCCTCCCCCAATTTTATGCCTCCCCCAATTTTATGCCTCCCCCAGATTTATGCCTTCCCAAGGTTTATGCCTTCCCCAGTTTTATTCCTACTCCAGTGTTTCCTCCCACAGTTTTATGGCTTCCCCAGTTTTATGCCTTCCCTAGTTTTATGTCTTCCCTAGTTTTATGGTTTTATGCCTTCCCAGTTTTATGCCTCCCCCAGTTTTATGCTTTCCCAAGTGTGTTTCCTCCCACAGTTTTATGCCTTCCCCAGTTTTATGTCTCCCCCAGTTTTATGTCTCTCCCAATTTTATTCCTCCCCCAATTTTTTTGCCTCCCCCAATTTTATGCCTCCCCCAGTTTTATGCCTTCCCCAGTTTTATTCCTACCCCAGTGTCTCGCCTCCCCCAGTTTTATGCCTCCCCCAGTTTTATGCCTCCCCCAGTTTTATGTCTTCCCCAGTTTTATGCCTCCCACAGTTTTATGCTTTCCCCAGTGTGTTTCCTCCCACAGTTTTCTGCCTTCCCCAGTTTTCTGCCTTCCCCAGTTTTATGCCTTCCCACGTTTTATGCCTTCCCCAGTTTTATGCCTTCCCTAGTTTTATGCCTTCCCTAGTTTTATGTCTTCCCTAGTTTTATGCCTTCCCCAGTGTGTCGCCTCCCCCAGTTTTATGCCTTACCCAGTCTGTTGCATTCCCGAGTTTTAAACCTTCCCCAGTGTGTCACCTTCCCCAGTTTTATGCCTCCCTTAGTGTGTCGCCTCCCCCAGTTTTATGCCTTTCCCAGTGTGTCGCCTTCCACAGTTTTATGCCTTCACTTATTTGTCGCCTCCCCCAGTTTTATGCCTTCCCCAGTTTTATGCCTTCCCTGGTTTTATACCCTCCCCAGTATGTCACCTCCCACAGTTTTATGCATACCCCAGTGTTATGCCTTCTTTAGTGTGTCACCTCCCCCAGTTTTTTGCCTTCCCCAGATTTATGCCTTCCCCAGTGTGTCGCCTCCCCCAGTTTTATGCCTTCCTCAGTGTGTCGCCTCCCCCAGTTTTATGCCTTCCCCAGTGTGTCGCCTTCCACAATTTTATGCCTTACCCAGTTTTATGCCTTCCCTTGTTTGTCGCCTCCACCAGTTTTATGCCTTCCCCAGTTTTATGCATTCCCCGGTTTTATACCCTCCCCAGTGTGTCGCCTCCCCCAGTTTTATGCCTCCCACATTGTGTCACCTCCACCATCATGTCGCCTCCCCCCATTTTATGCCTTCCCCAGTTTTGTGCCTTCCCTAGTTTTATGCCTCCCCCAGTTTTCTGCCTGCCCCAGTGTGTTGCATCCCTTAGTGTGTCGCCTCCCCCAGTTTTATGCCTTCTCCAGTTTTATACTTTTCCCCGGATTTATACCCTCCCCAGTGTGTCGCTCCCCCAGTTTTATGCCTCCCCCATTGTGTCACCTCCACCAGTGTGTCGCCTCCCCCAATTTTATGCCTACCCCAGCTTTATGCCTTCCCCAGTTTTATTCCTACCCCAGTGTCTCGCCTCCACCAGTTTTATTCCTACCCCAGTGTCTCGCCTCCCCCAGTTTCATGCCTCCCCCAGTGTGTCGCTTCCCCAACTTTGTTGCCTCCCCCAGACTTAAGCTTCCCCCCAGTTTTATGCCTTCCCCAGTGTGTTGCCTTCCTAAATTTTATGCCTTCCCCAGTGTGTCGCCTCCCCCAATTTTATGCCTTCCCCAGTTTGTTGACTCCCCCAGTTTTATGCCTTCCCCAGTGTGTCGCTTCCCCCAGTTTTATGCTTTCCCCATTTTTATGCCTTCCTCAGTTTTATGCCACCCCAGATTTATGTCTACCCCAGTTTTATGCCTTCCCCAGTTTTATGCCTCACCCAGTTGTATGCCGTCCCCAGTGTGTCGCCTTCCCCCGTGTCGCCTTCCCCAGTTTTTTGCCTTCCTCAATGTCGCTTCCCCCAGTTTTATGTCTTCCCCAGTTTTATACCTTCCCCGGTATTATACCGTCCCTAGTGTGTCACCTCCCCCAGTTTTATGCCTTCCCCGGTTTTATACCCTCCCCAGTATGTCGCCTCCCCAAATTTTATGCCTTCCTTAGTGTGTCTCCTCCCCCAGTTTTTTGCCTTCCCCAGTTTTATGCCTTCCCCAGTTTTATGCTTTCCCCAGTTTGTCGCTTTCCCCAGTTTTATTCCTTCCCCAGTTTTTTGCCTCCCCCAGTTTTATGCCTTCCCCGGTTTTATGCCTTCCCCAGTTTAATGCCTCATCCAGTTTTATGCCTTCCTTAGTGTGTCGCCTCCCCCAGTTTTATGCCTTCCCCAGTGTGTCGCCTCCCCCAGTTTTATGCCTTCTACAGTTTTATGCCTCCCCTAGTTTTATGCCTTCCCCAGTTTTAAGCCTCCCCTAGTATCTCACCTTCCCCAGTTTTATGCTTTCCCCGGTTTTATACCTTACCTAGTGTGTCGCCTCCCCCAGTTTTATGCCTCCCCCAGTTTTATGCCTCCCTTAGTGTGTCGCCTCCCCCAGTTTTATGACTTCCCCAGTGTGTCGCCTTCCACAGTTTTATGCCTTACCCAGTTTTATGCCTTCCCTTTTTTGTTGCCTCCCCCAGTTTTATGCCTTCCCCAGTTTTATGCATTCCCCAGTTTTATACCCTCCCCAGTGTGTCGCTTCCCCCAGTTTTATGCCTCCCCCATTGTGTCACCTCCACCAGTGTGTCTCCTCCCCCATATTTATGCTCTCCCCAGTTTTGTGCGTCCCCCAGTTTTATGCCTCCCTTAGTTTTATGCCTGCCCCAGTGTGCTGCCTCCCTCAGTGTGTCGCCTCCTCCAGTGTTATGCCTTCCCCAGTTTTATACTTTTCCCCGGATTTATACCCTCCCCAGTGTGTCGCTCCCCCACTTTTTTGCCTCCCCCATTGTTTCACCTCCACCAGTGTGTCTCCTCCCCCAATTTAATGCCTCCCCCAGTTTTATGCCTTCCCCAGTTTTATTCCTACCCCAGTGTCTTGCCTCCACCAGTTTTATTCCTACCCCAGTGTCTCGCCTCCCCCAGTTTTATGCCTCCCCCAGTGTGTCGCCTCCCCCAATGTGTTGCCTCCTCCAGATTTAAGCCTCCCCCAGTTTTATGCCTTCACCAGTGTGTCGCCTCCCCCAGTTTTATGCCTCCCCCAGTTTTATGACTCCCCCAGTTTTATGCCTCCCCCAGTTTTATGCCTTCCCCAGTGTGTCGCCTCCCCCAGTTTTATGCCTTCCCTACTGTGTCGCCTTCCACAGTTTTATGCCTTCCCCAGATTTATGCCTTCTCTTGTTTGTCGCCTCCCCCAGTTTCATGACTTCGCCAGTTTTATGCCTTCCCCGCTTTTATGCCCTCCCCAGTGTGTCGCCTTTTCCAGTTTTATGCCTACCCCAGTTTTATGCCTTCCTTAGTGTGTCACCTCCCCCAGTTTTATGCCTCTCCAACTTTTATGCTTCCCCCACTTTTGTGCCTTCCCCAGTTTTATGCCTCCCCCAGTTTTATGCTTTCCCCAGTGTGTTTCCTCCCACAGTTTTATGCCTTCCTCAGTTTTATGCCTTCCCTCTTTTTATGTCTTCCCTAGTTTTATGCCTTCCCAGTTTTATGCCTGCCCCAGTGTTTCGCCTCCTCCTGTTTTATGCCTTCCCCAGTTTTATGCCTTCGCCAGTGTGTCGCCTCCACCAGTGTGTCGCCTCCTCCAATTTTATGCCTCCCCCAGTTTTATGCCTTCCCCAGTTTTATTCCTACCCCAGTGTCTCGCATCCCCCAGTTTTATGCCTTCACCAGTTTTATGCCTTCCCCAGTTTTATGCCTTCACAAGTTCTATGCCTCCCCCAGTGTGTCGCCCACCTCAGTATGTCGCCCACCTCAGTGTGTCGCCCACCTCAGTGTGTCTCCTCCCTCAGTGTGTCGCCTCCCTCAGTGTGTCGCCTCCCCCAGTTTTTTGCCTTCCCCAGTTTTATTCCTTCCCCAGTTTTATTCTCTGGATTTATACCCTCCCCAGTGTGTCGCCTCCCCCAGGTTTTATGCCTCCCCCATTGTGTCACCTCCACCAGTGTGTTGCCTCCCCCAGTTTTATGCCTCCCCCAGTTTTATGCCTCCCCCAGTTTTATGTCTTCCCAAGGTTTATGCCTTCCCCAGTTTTATTCCTACTCCAGTGTCTCTCCTCCCCCAGTTTTATGCGTCTCCCAGTTTTATGCCTCCCCCAGTTTTATGCCTCCCCCAGTTTTATGCCTCCCCCAGTTTTATGCCTCCCCCAGTTTTATGCCTTCCCCAGTTTTATGCCTTCCCCAGTGTGTTTCCTCCCACAATTTTATGCCTTACCCAGTTTTATGCCTTCCCTAGTTTTATGTCTTCCCTAGTTTTATGCCTTCCCCAGTGTGTTTCCTCCCACAATTTTATGCCTTACCCAGTTTTATGTCTTCCCTAGTTTTATGTCTTCCCTAGTTTTATATCTTCCCTAGTTTTATGCCTTCCCAGTTTTATGCCTCCCACAGTTTTATGCTTTCCCAAGTGTGTTTCCTCCCACAGTTTTATGCCTTCCCCAGTTTTATACCTTCCCCAGTTTTATGCCTTCCCTAGTTTTGTCTTCCCTAGTTTTATGCCTTCCCAGTTTCATGCCTTCCCCAGTGTCGCCTCTTCCTGTTTTATGCCTTCCTCAGTTTTATGCCTTCCCCTGTGTGTCGCCTCCCACAGTTTTATGCCTTCCCCAGTCTGTCGCATTCCCCAGTTTTATACCTTCCCCAGTGTGTCGCCTCCCCCAGTTTTATGCCTCCCTTAGTGTGTCGCCTCCCCCAGTTTTATGCCTCCCTTAGTGTGTCGCCTCCCCCAGTTTTATGCCTCCCTTAGTGTGTCGCCTCCCCCAGTTTTATGCCTTTCCCAGTGTATCGCCTTCCACAGTTTTATGCCTTCCTCAGTTTTATGCCTTCCGTTGTTTGTCGCCTCCCCCAGTTTTATGCCTCCCCCAGTTTTATGCCTTCCCCAGTGTGTTTCTTCCCACAGTTTTATGCCTTCCCCAGTTTTATGCCTTCCCCAGTTTTATGCCTTCCCTAGGTTTATGTCTTCCCTAGTTTTATGCCTTCCCAGTTTTATGCCTTCCCCAGTGTCGCCTCTTCCTGTTTTATGCCTTCCTCAGTTTTATGCCTTCCCCAGTGTGTCGCCTCCCTCAATTTTATGTCTTCCCCAGTTTGTCGCATTCCCCATTTTTATACCTTCCCCAGTGTTTCGCCTCCCCCTGTTTTAGGCCTCCCTTAGTGAGTCACCTCCCCCAGTTTTATGCCTTTCCCAGTGTGTCGCCTTCCACAATTTTATGCCTTCCTCAGTTTTATGCTTTCCCCGGTTTTATACCCTCCCCAGTATGTCATCTCCCACAGTTTTATGCATCCCCTAGTTTTATGCCTTCTTTAGTGTGTCGCCTCCCCCAGTTTTTTGCCTTCCCCAGATTTATGCCTTCCCCAGTGTGTCGCCTCCCCCAGTTTTATGCCTTCCTCAGTTTTATGTCTTCCCCAGTTTTATGCTTCCCCCACTTTTATGCCTTCCCCAGTTTTATACCCTCCCCAGTGTTTCGCCTCCCCCAGTTTTATGCCTTCCTTAGTGTGTTGCCTCCCCCAGTTTTTTGCCTTCCCCAGTTTTATGCCTTCCCCAGTGTGTCGCCTTCCCCAGTTTTATGCCTTTCTCAGTTTCATGTCTTCTCCACTTTCATGCCTTCCCCAGTTTTATGCCTTCCCCAGTTTTATGCCTTCCCCAGTTTTATGCCTTCCCCAGTCGTATGCCTTCCCCAGTTGTATGCCTTCCCCAGTTGTATGCCTTCCCCAGTTGTATGCCTTCCCCAGTTGTATGCCTTCCCCAGTTGTATGCCTTCCCCAGTTTTATGCCTCCCCCACTTTTATGCCTTCCCCAGTGTGTTTCCTACCACAGTTTTTTACTTTCCACAGTTTTTTGCCTTCCCCAGTTTTTTGCCTTCCCTAGTTTTTTGCCTTCCCTAGTTTTATACCTTCCCCAGTCTTGTGCCTTCCCCCTTTTTATGCCTTCCCCAGTATGTCTCCTCCCCCAGTTTTATGCCTTCCCCAGTTTTATGCCTTCCCCAGTTTTATGTCTCCCTTAGTGTGTCACCTCCCCCAGTTTTATGCCTTCCCTTGTTTGTCGCCTCCCTCAGGTTTATGCCTTCCCCAGTTTTATGTATTCCCTGGTTTTATACCCTCCCCAGTGTTATGCCTCCCCCAGTGTTATGCCTTCCCCAGTTTTATGCCTTCCCCAGTTTTATGCCTTCCCCAATTTTATTCATACCCCAGAGTCTCGCCTCCCCTACTTTTGTCTTCCACTAGTTTTATTCCTTCCCCAGTTTTATGCCTAACCCTATTTTACGCCTCCCCCTGTTTTATGCCTCCCCCAGTTTTATGCCTACCCTAGTTTTATGCCTTCCCCAGTTGTATGCCTCCCCCAGTGTGTTGCCTCCCCCTGTTTTATGCCTCCCCCAGTTTTATGCCTTCCCCAGTGTTTCGCCTCCCCCAGTTTTATGCCTCCCCCCAGTTTTATGCTTTCTCCAGTTTTATGCCTTCCCTAGTATGTCGCCTTCCCCAGTTTTATGCCTTCCACAGTTTTATGCCTCCCCCAGTTTTATGCCTTCCCCAGTTTTATGCCTTCCCCAGTTTTATGCCTTCCCCAGTTTTATGCTTCCCCCAGTTTTTTGCCTCCCCCAGTTTTATGCCTCCCCCAGTTTTATGCCTCCCCCAGTTTTAAGCCTTCCCCAGTTTTAAGCCTTCCCCAGTTTTATGCCTCCCCCAGTTTTATGCCTCCTCCAGTGTGTCGCCTCCCCCAGTTTTTTGCCTTCCCCAGTTTTATTCCTTCCCCAATTTTATTCCCCGGATTTATACCCTCCCCAGTGTGTCGCCTCACCCAGTTTTATGCCTCCCCCATTGTGTCACCTCCACCAGTGTGTCGCCTCCCCCAATTTTATGCCTCCCCCAATTTTATGCCTCCCCCAGTTTTATGCCTTCCCAAGGTTTATGCCTACCCCAGTGTCTCGCCTCCCCCAGTTTTATGCCTTCCCCAGTTTTATGCCTTCCCCAGTTTTATGCCTCCCCCAGTTTTATGCCTCCCCCAGTATGTGGCCTCCCTCAGTGTGTCGCCTCCCCCAGTTTTATGCCTTCCCCAGTTTTTTACTATTCCCCGGATTTATACCCTCCCCAGTGTGTCGCATCCCCCAGTTTTATGCCTCCCCCAGTGTGTCGCCTCCCCCACTGTGTTGCCTCCCCCAGTTTTAAGCCTCCCCCAGTTTTATGCCTTCATCAGTGTTTCGCATTCCCCAGTTTTATGCCTTCCCCATTGGGTCGCCTCCCCCAGTTTTATGTCTTCCCCAGTTTTCTGTCTTCCCCAGTTTTATGCCTCCCCCAGTTTTATGCCTACTCCAGTTTTATGCCTTCCCCAGTATGTCGCCTCCCCCAGTTTTATGCCTTCCTCAGTTTTATGCCTTTCGTTGTTTGTCGCCTCCCCCAGTTTTATGCCTCCCCCAGTTTTATGCCTCCCCCAGTTTTATGCCTTCCCCAGTGTTTCCTCCCACAGTTTTATGCCTTCCCCAGTTTTATGCCTTCCCCAGTTTTATGCCTTCCCCAGTTTTATGCCTTCCCTAGTTTTATGTCTTCGCTAGTTTTATGCCTTCCCAGTTTTATGCCTCCCCCAGTTTTATGCTTTCCCCAGTGTGTTTCCTCCCTCAGTTTTATGCCTTCCCAAGTTTTATGCCTTCCCTAGTTTTATACCTTCCCTAGTTTTATGTCTTCCCTAGTTTTATGCCTTCCCAGGTTTATGCCTTCCCCAGTGTCGCCTCTTCCTGTTTTATGCCTTCCCCAGTTTTATGCCTCCCCCAGTTTTATGCTTTCCCCAGTGTGTCGCCTCCCCCAGTATCTCGCCTTCCCCAGTTTTAGGCCTTCCTCAGTTTAAGGCCTCCCCCAGTTTTAGGCCTCCTTCAGTTTTATGCCTTCCCCAGTGTGTCGCCTCCTCCCGTTTTATGACTCCCCCAGTTTTATGCCTCTCCCAGTTTTATGCCTTCCCTTGTTTGTCGCCTTCCCCAGTTTTATGCCTTCCCCAGTGTGTCGCCTCACCCAGTTTTATGACTCCCCCAGTTTTATGCCTTCCCCGGTTTTATACCCTCCCCAGTGAGTCGCCTCTCCCAGTTTTATGCCTCCCTCAGTTTTATGCCTTCCTTATTGTGTCACCTCTCCCAGTTTTATGCCTCCCCCAGTTTTATGCCTCCGCCAGTTTTATGCCTCCCCCAGTTTCATGCCTTCCCCAGTTTCATGCCTTCCCCAGTTTTATGCCTTCCCCAGTTTTATGCCTTCCCCAGTTTTATGCCTTCCCCAGTTTTATGCCTTCCCCAGTTTTATGCCTTCCCCAGTTTTATGCCTTCCCCAGTTTTATGCCTTCCCCAGTTTTATGCCTTGCCTAGTTTTATGTCTTCCCTAGTTTTATGCCTTCCCAGTTTCATGCCTTCCCCAGTGTGTCGCCTCCTCCTGTTTTATGCCTTCCCCAGTGTGTCGCCTCCCCCAGTTTTATGCCTTCCCCAGTGTGTCGCATTTCCCAGTTTTATACATTTCCCAGTTTGTCGCCTCCCCCAGTTTTATGCCTCCCTTAGTGTGTCGCCTTCCCCAGTTTTATGCCTTTCCCAGTGTGTCGCCTTCCTCAGTTTTATGCCTTCCATTATTTGTCGCCTCCCCCAGTTTTATGCTTTCCCCAGTGTGTCGCCTTCCACAGTGTGTCGCCTTCCACAGTGTGTCACCTTACACAATGTGTCGCCTTCCACAGTGTGTCGCTTTCCAGTTTTTTGCCTCCCCAGTTTTAGGCCTCCCCCAGTTTTATGCCTTCCCCAGTGTGTCGCCTCCTCCCGTTTTATGACTCCCCCAGTTTTATCCCTCTCCCAGTTTTATGCTTTCCCTTGTTTGTCGCCTTCCCCAGTTTTATGCCTTCCCCAGTGTGTCGCCTCACCCAGTTTTATGACTCTCCCAGTTTTATGCCTTCCCCGGTTTTATACCCTCCCCAGTGTGTCGCCTCTCCCAGTTTTATGCCTCCCCCAGTTTTATGCCTTCCTTATTGTGTCACTTCTCCCAGTTTTATGCCTCCCCCAGTTTTATGCCTCCCCCAGTTTTATGCCTTCCCCAGTTTTATGCCTTTACCAGTTTCATGCCTTCCCCAGTTTCATGCCTTCCCCAGTTTTATGCCTTCCCCAGTTTTATGCCTTCCCCAGTTTTATGCCTTCCCCAGTTTTATGCCTTGCCTAGATTTGTCTTCCCTAGTTTTATGCCTTCCCAGTTTCATGCCTTCCCCAGTGTGTCGCCTCCTCCTGTTTTATGCCTCCCCCAGTTTTATGCCTTCCCCAGTGTGTCGCCTCCCCCAGTTTTATGCCTTCCCCAGTGTGTCGCATTTCCCAGTTTTATACATTTCCCAGTTTGTCGTCTCCCCCAGTTTTATGCCTCCCTTAGTGTGTCGCCTTCCCCAGTTTTATGCCTTTCCCAGTGTGTCGCCTTCCTCAGTTTTATGCCTTCCATTATTTGTCGCCTCCCCCAGTTTTATGCTTTCCCCAGTGTGTCGCCTTCCACAGTGTGTCGCCTTCCACAGTGTGTCACCTTCCACAGTGTGTCGCCTTCCACAGTGTGTCGCTTTCCAGTTTTTTGCCTCCCCAGTTTTATGCCTTCCCCAGTTTTATGCCTCCCCCAGTTTTATGCTTTCCCCAGTGTGTCGCCTCCCCCAGTTTTATGCCTTCCTCAGCTTTATGTCTACCCCAGTTTTATGCTTTCCCCAGTTTTATACCCTCCCAGTGTGTCGCCTCCTCCAGTTTTATGCCTCCCCCAGTTTTATGCCTTCCTTAGTGTGTTGCCTCCCCCAGTTTTTTGCCTTCCCCAGTTTTATGCCTTCCCCAGTGTGTTTCCTCCCCCAGTTTTATGCCTTTCTCAGTTTTATGTCTTCCCCACTTTCATGCTTTCCCCACTTTTATGTCTTTCCCATTTTTATGCCTCCCCCAGTTTTATGCCTCCCCTAGTTTTAAGCCTTCCCCAGTTTTAAGCCTCCCCCAGTATCTTGCCTTTCCTAGATTTAGGCCTTCCCCAGTTTTAGGCTTTTCCCAGTTGTAGGCCTTACCCAATTTTAAGCCTTCCCCAGTTTTAAGCCTTTCCCAGTCTTAAGCCTGCCCCGGTGTGTCGCCTCCCCCAGTATCTCGCCTTCCCCAGTTTTAGGCCTTCCTCAGTTTAAGGCCTCCCCCAGTTTTAGGCCTCCCCCAGTTTTATGCCTTCCCCAGTGTGTCGCCTCCTCCCGTTTTATGACTCCCCCAGTTTTATGCCTCTCCCAGTTTTATACCCTCCCCAGTGTGTCGCCTCTCCCAATTTTATGCCTCCCCCAGTTTTATGCCTTCCTTATTGTGTCACCTCCCCCAGTTTTATGCCTCCCCCAGTTTTATGCCTCCCCGTTTTATGCCTTCCCCAGTTTTATGCCTTCCCCAGTTTTATGCCTTCCCCAGTTTTATGCCTTTCCCAGTTTCATGCCTTCCCCAGTTTTATGCCTTTCCCAGTTTTATGTCTTCCCCAGTTTTATGCCTTCCCCAGTTTTATGCCTTCCCCAGTTTTATGCCTTCCCCAGTTTTATGCCTTCCCCAGTTTTATGCCTTCCCCAGTTTTATGCCTTCCCCAGTTTTATGCCTTCCCAGTTTTATGCCTCCCACAGTTTTATGCTTTCCCAAGTGTGTTTCCTCCCACAGTTTTATGCCTTCCCCAGTTTTATACCTTCCCCAGTTTTATGCCTTCCCTAGTTTTGTCTTCCCTAGTTTTATGCCTTCCCAGTTTCATGCCTTCCCCAGTGTCGCCTCTTCCTGTTTTATGCCTTCCTCAGTTTTATGCCTTCCCCTGTGTGTCGCCTCCCACAGTTTTATGCCTTCCCCAGTCTGTCGCATTCCCCAGTTTTATACCTTCCCCAGTGTGTCGCCTCCCCCAGTTTTATGCCTCCCTTAGTGTGTCGCCTCCCCCAGTTTTATGCCTCCCTTAGTGTGTCGCCTCCCCCAGTTTTATGCCTCCCTTAGTGTGTCGCCTCCCCCAGTTTTATGCCTTTCCCAGTGTATCGCCTTCCACAGTTTTATGCCTTCCTCAGTTTTATGCCTTCCGTTGTTTGTCGCCTCCCCCAGTTTTATGCCTCCCCCAGTTTTATGCCTCCCCCAGTTTTATGCCTTCCCCAGTGTGTTTCTTCCCACAGTTTTATGCCTTCCCCAGTTTTATGCCTTCCCCAGTTTTATGCCTTCCCCAGTTTTATGCACTTCCTAGGTTTATGTCTTCCCTAGTTTTATGCCTTCCCAGTTTTATGCCTTCCCCAGTGTCGCCTCTTCCTGTTTTATGCCTTCCTCAGTTTTATGCCTTCCCCAGTGTGTCGCCTCCCTCAATTTTATGTCTTCTCCAGTTTGTCGCATTCCCCATTTTTATACCTTCCCCAGTGTTTCGCCTCCCCCTGTTTTAGGCCTCCCTTAGTGAGTCACCTCCCCCAGTTTTATGCCTTTCCCAGTGTGTCGCCTTCCACAATTTTATGCCTTCCTCAGTTTTATGCTTTCCCCGGTTTTATACCCTCCCCAGTATGTCATCTCCCACAGTTTTATGCATCCCCTAGTTTTATGCCTTCTTTAGTGTGTCGCCTCCCCCAGTTTTTTGCCTTCCCCAGATTTATGCCTTCCCCAGTGTGTCGCCTCCCCCAGTTTTATGCCTTCCTCAGTTTTATGTCTTCCCCAGTTTTATGCTTCCCCCACTTTTATGCCTTCCCCAGTTTTATACCCTCCCCAGTGTTTCGCCTCCCCCAGTTTTATGCCTTCCTTAGTGTGTTGCCTCCCCCAGTTTTTTGCCTTCCCCAGTTTTATGCCTTCCCCAGTGTGTCGCCTTCCCCAGTTTTATGCCTTTCTCAGTTTCATGTCTTCTCCACTTTCATGCCTTCCCCAGTTTTATGCCTTCCCCAGTTTTATGCCTTCCCCAGTTTTATGCCTTCCCCAGTTGTATGCCTTCCCCAGTTGTATGCCTTCCCCAGTTGTATGCCTTCCCCAGTTGTATGCCTTCCCCAGTTGTATGCCTTCCCCAGTTTTATGCCTCCCCCACTTTTATGCCTTCCCCAGTGTGTTTCCTACCACAGTTTTTTACTTTCCACAGTTTTTTGCCTTCCCCAGTTTTTTGCCTTCCCTAGTTTTTTGCCTTCCCTAGTTTTATACCTTCCCCAGTCTTGTGCCTTCCCCCTTTTTATGCCTTCCCCAGTATGTCTCCTCCCCCAGTTTTATGCCTTCCCCAGTTTTATGCCTTCCCCAGTTTTATGTCT
This sequence comes from Phyllobates terribilis, assembly GCF_046119375.1. NCBI lineage: Eukaryota > Metazoa > Chordata > Amphibia > Anura > Dendrobatidae > Phyllobates > Phyllobates terribilis. The sequence continues at coordinate 177,669,037 of NW_027362771.1, forward strand.
CCCTTAGTGTGTCACCTCCCCCAGTTTTATGCCTTCCCTTGTTTGTCGCCTCCCTCAGGTTTATGCCTTCCCCAGTTTTATGTATTCCCTGGTTTTATACCCTCCCCAGTGTTATGCCTCCCCCAGTGTTATGCCTTCCCCAGTTTTATGCCTTCCCCAGTTTTATGCCTTCCCCAATTTTATTCATACCCCAGAGTCTCGCCTCCCCTACTTTTGTCTTCCCCAGTTTTATTCCTTCCCCAGTTTTATGCCTAACCCTATTTTACGCCTCCCCCTGTTTTATGCCTCCCCCAGTTTTATGCCTACCCTAGTTTTATGCCTTCCCCAGTTGTATGCCTCCCCCAGTGTGTTGCCTCCCCCTGTTTTATGCCTCCCCCAGTTTTATGCCTTCCCCAGTGTTTCGCCTCCCCCAGTTTTATGCCTCCCCCCAGTTTTATGCTTTCTCCAGTTTTATGCCTTCCCTAGTATGTCGCCTCCCCCAGTTTTATGCCTTCCACAGTTTTATGCCTCCCCCAGTTTTATGCCTTCCCCAGTTTTATGCCTTCCCCAGTTTTATGCCTTCCCCAGTTTTATGCTTCCCCCAGTTTTTTGCCTCCCCCAGTTTTATGCCTCCCCCAGTTTTATGCCTCCCCCAGTTTTAAGCCTTCCCCAGTTTTAAGCCTTCCCCAGTTTTATGCCTCCCCCAGTTTTATGCCTCCTCCAGTGTGTCGCCTCCCCCAGTTTTTTGCCTTCCCCAGTTTTATTCCTTCCCCAATTTTATTCCCCGGATTTATACCCTCCCCAGTGTGTCGCCTCACCCAGTTTTATGCCTCCCCCATTGTGTCACCTCCACCAGTGTGTCGCCTCCCCCAATTTTATGCCTCCCCCAATTTTATGCCTCCCCCAGTTTTATGCCTTCCCAAGGTTTATGCCTACCCCAGTGTCTCGCCTCCCCCAGTTTTATGCCTTCCCCAGTTTTATGCCTTCCCCAGTTTTATGCCTCCCCCAGTTTTATGCCTCCCCCAGTATGTGGCCTCCCTCAGTGTGTCGCCTCCCCCAGTTTTATGCCTTCCCCAGTTTTTTACTATTCCCCGGATTTATACCCTCCCCAGTGTGTCGCATCCCCCAGTTTTATGCCTCCCCCAGTGTGTCGCCTCCCCCACTGTGTTGCCTCCCCCAGTTTTAAGCCTCCCCCAGTTTTATGCCTTCACCAGTGTTTCGCATTCCCCAGTTTTATGCCTTCCCCATTGGGTCGCCTCCCCCAGTTTTATGTCTTCCCCAGTTTTCTGTCTTCCCCAGTTTTATGCCTCCCCCAGTTTTATGCCTACTCCAGTTTTATGCCTTCCCCAGTATGTCGCCTCCCCCAGTTTTATGCCTTCCTCAGTTTTATGCCTTTCGTTGTTTGTCGCCTCCCCCAGTTTTATGCCTCCCCCAGTTTTATGCCTCCCCCAGTTTTATGCCTTCCCCAGTGTTTCCTCCCACAGTTTTATGCCTTCCCCAGTTTTATGCCTTCCCCAGTTTTATGCCTTCCCCAGTTTTATGCCTTCCCTAGTTTTATGCCTTCGCTAGTTTTATGCCTTCCCAGTTTTATGCCTCCCCCAGTTTTATGCTTTCCCCAGTGTGTTTCCTCCCTCAGTTTTATGCCTTCCCAAGTTTTATGCCTTCCCTAGTTTTATACCTTCCCTAGTTTTATGTCTTCCCTAGTTTTATGCCTTCCCAGGTTTATGCCTTCCCCAGTGTCGCCTCTTCCTGTTTTATGCCTTCCCCAGTTTTATGCCTCCCCCAGTTTTATGCTTTCCCCAGTGTGTCGCCTCCCCCAGTATCTCGCCTTCCCCAGTTTTAGGCCTTCCTCAGTTTAAGGCCTCCCCCAGTTTTAGGCCTCCTTCAGTTTTATGCCTTCCCCAGTGTGTCGCCTCCTCCCGTTTTATGACTCCCCCAGTTTTATGCCTCTCCCAGTTTTATGCCTTCCCTTGTTTGTCGCCTTCCCCAGTTTTATGCCTTCCCCAGTGTGTCGCCTCACCCAGTTTTATGACTCCCCCAGTTTTATGCCTTCCCCGGTTTTATGCCTTCCTTATTGTGTCACCTCTCCCAGTTTTATGCCTCCCCCAGTTTTATGCCTCCGCCAGTTTTATGCCTCCCCCAGTTTCATGCCTTCCCCAGTTTCATGCCTTCCCCAGTTTTATGCCTTCCCCAGTTTTATGCCTTCCCCAGTTTTATGCCTTCCCCAGTTTTATGCCTTCCCCAGTTTTATGCCTTCCCCAGTTTTATGCCTTCCCCAGTTTTATGCCTTCCCCAGTTTTATGCCTTCCCCAGTTTTATGCCTTGCCTAGTTTTATGTCTTCCCTAGTTTTATGCCTTCCCAGTTTCATGCCTTCCCCAGTGTGTCGCCTCCTCCTGTTTTATGCCTTCCCCAGTGTGTCGCCTCCCCCAGTTTTATGCCTTCCCCAGTGTGTCGCATTTCCCAGTTTTATACATTTCCCAGTTTGTCGCCTCCCCCAGTTTTATGCCTCCCTTAGTGTGTCGCCTTCCCCAGTTTTATGCCTTTCCCAGTGTGTCGCCTTCCTCAGTTTTATGCCTTCCATTATTTGTCGCCTCCCCCAGTTTTATGCTTTCCCCAGTGTGTCGCCTTCCACAGTGTGTCGCCTTCCACAGTGTGTCACCTTACACAATGTGTCGCCTTCCACAGTGTGTCGCTTTCCAGTTTTTTGCCTCCCCAGTTTTAGGCCTCCCCCAGTTTTATGCCTTCCCCAGTGTGTCGCCTCCTCCCGTTTTATGACTCCCCCAGTTTTATCCCTCTCCCAGTTTTATGCCTTCCCTTGTTTGTCGCCTTCCCCAGTTTTATGCCTTCCCCAGTGTGTCGCCTCACCCAGTTTTATGACTCCCCCAGTTTTATGCCTTCCCCGGTTTTATACCCTCCCCAGTGTGTCGCCTCTCCCAGTTTTATGCCTCCCCCAGTTTTATGCCTTCCTTATTGTGTCACTTCTCCCAGTTTTATGCCTCCCCCAGTTTTATGCCTCCCCCAGTTTTATGCCTTCCCCAGTTTTATGCCTTTACCAGTTTCATGCCTTCCCCAGTGTCATGCCTTCCCCAGTTTTATGCCTTCCCCAGTTTTATGCCTTCCCCAGTTTTATGCCTTCCCCAGTTTTATGCCTTGCCTAGATTTGTCTTCCCTAGTTTTATGCCTTCCCAGTTTCATGCCTTCCCCAGTGTGTCGCCTCCTCCTGTTTTATGCCTCCCCCAGTTTTATGCCTTCCCCAGTGTGTCGCCTCCCCCAGTTTTATGCCTTCCCCAGTGTGTCGCATTTCCCAGTTTTATACATTTCCCAGTTTGTCGTCTCCCCCAGTTTTATGCCTCCCTTAGTGTGTCGCCTTCCCCAGTTTTATGCCTTTCCCAGTGTGTCGCCTTCCTCAGTTTTATGCCTTCCATTATTTGTCGCCTCCCCCAGTTTTATGCTTTCCCCAGTGTGTCGCCTTCCACAGTGTGTCGCCTTCCACAGTGTGTCACCTTCCACAGTGTGTCGCCTTCCACAGTGTGTCGCTTTCCAGTTTTTTGCCTCCCCAGTTTTATGCCTTCCCCAGTTTTATGCCTCCCCCAGTTTTATGCTTTCCCCAGTGTGTCGCCTCCCCCAGTTTTATGCCTTCCTCAGCTTTATGTCTACCCCAGTTTTATGCTTTCCCCAGTTTTATACCCTCCCAGTGTGTCGCCTCCTCCAGTTTTATGCCTCCCCCAGTTTTATGCCTTCCTTAGTGTGTTGCCTCCCCCAGTTTTTTGCCTTCCCCAGTTTTATGCCTTCCCCAGTGTGTTTCCTCCCCCAGTTTTATGCCTTTCTCAGTTTTATGTCTTCCCCACTTTCATGCTTTCCCCACTTTTATGTCTTTCCCATTTTTATGCCTCCCCCAGTTTTATGCCTCCCCTAGTTTTAAGCCTTCCCCAGTTTTAAGCCTCCCCCAGTATCTTGCCTTTCCTAGATTTAGGCCTTCCCCAGTTTTAGGCTTTTCCCAGTTGTAGGCCTTACCCAATTTTAAGCCTTCCCCAGTTTTAAGCCTTTCCCAGTCTTAAGCCTGCCCCGGTGTGTCGCCTCCCCCAGTATCTCGCCTTCCCCAGTTTTAGGCCTTCCTCAGTTTAAGGCCTCCCCCAGTTTTAGGCCTCCCCCAGTTTTATGCCTTCCCCAGTGTGTCGCCTCCTCCCGTTTTATGACTCCCCCAGTTTTATGCCTCTCCCAGTTTTATACCCTCCCCAGTGTGTCGCCTCTCCCAATTTTATGCCTCCCCCAGTTTTATGCCTTCCTTATTGTGTCACCTCCCCCAGTTTTATGCCTCCCCCAGTTTTATGCCTCCCCGTTTTATGCCTTCCCCAGTTTTATGCCTTCCCCAGTTTTATGCCTTCCCCAGTTTTATGCCTTTCCCAGTTTCATGCCTTCCCCAGTTTTATGCCTTTCCCAGTTTTATGTCTTCCCCAGTTTTATGCCTTCCCCAGTTTTATGCCTTCCCCAGTTTTATGCCTTCCCCAGTTTTATGCCTTCCCCAGTTTTATGCCTTCCCCAATTTTATGCCTTCCCCAGTTTTATGCCTTGCCTACTTTTATGTCTTCCCTAGTTTTATGCCTTCCCAGTTTCATGCCTTCCCCAGTGTGTCGCCTCCTCCTGTTTTATGCCTTCCCTAGTTTTATGCCTTCCCCAGTGTGTCGCATTTCCCAGTTTTATACATTTCCCAGTTTGTCGCCTCCCCCAGTTTTATGCCTCCCTTAGTGTGTCACCTTCCCCAGTTTTATGCCTTTCCCAGTGTGTCGCCTTCCTCAGTTTTATGCCTTCCATTATTTGTCGCCTCCCCCAGTTTTATGCTTTCCCCAGTGTGTCGCCTTCCACAGTGTGTCGCTTTCCAGTTTTTTGCCTCCCCAGTTTTATGCCTCCCCCAGTTTTATGCCTCCCCCAGTTTTTTGCCTCCCGCCAGTTTTATGCCTTCCCCAGTTTTATGCCTCCCCCAGTTTGTTGCCTCCCCCTCTCAGTTTATTGCTCCCCCAGTGTGTCATCTGCCCCTCTCAGTTTATTGCTGCCCCAGTGTGTCGCCTCCCCCAGTGTGTCGCCTGCCCCTCTCAGTTTATTGCTCCCCCAGTGTGTCGATCCCTAGTTTTTTGCCCTTCTCAGTTTATTGCTCCCCCAGTGTGTCGATCCCTAGTTTTTTGCCCCTCTCGGTTTATTGCTCCCCCAGTGTGTCGATCCGTAGTTTTTTGCCCCTCTCAGTTTATTGCTCCCCCAGTGTGTCGATCCCTAGTTTTTTGCCCCTCTCAGTTTATTGCTCCCCCAGTGTGTCGATCCCTAGTTTTTTGCCCCTCTTAGTTTATTGCTCCCCCAGTGTGTCGATCCCTAGTTTCTTGCCCCTGTCAGTTTATTGCTCCCCCAGTTTATTGCCTCCCCAACACACATACATACTCACACAAACTTATACATACATACATAAACACTCACCTCTCTGGTCCGTTCTCCTGCCGCAGCATTGCTTCCTTCTTCTTGCCTGGAACTTTCTAAATGCCGGCATGCAGAGTGATGATGCACATGTGCTCCTATGTCACAGAGAAAGAACCCCCCACCTCTGGACCCGGTGCAGCTCTATGATGACTTATGACGGGCTATGTCTATGGGTATGCCGTTGATGTGGACTTGATCGCCGAGTTTGCAGCTTTCTCGGCACATGATGGCTGTGTTATTCGGCCATCATATGACTCTAAGAGCCCACCTGCGGTTGTTAACCAGTTAAATGCCGCCATCAATCTGTGATATTGGTATTTAATGCATATCAGTATGGGACGCATCGTTCTATCTCCTCATCAGCAGTCAAGGAACGTAAATAATGAAGACCCCTGTGTCTATCATCACTATACTCCTATGAACGCCAGCTGCAGGTTGTTTTTCAGAAGAGACTGTGATTTCTGCTATATGTAGCACAAGAGATCAGAGGACAAGTCCCTAAGGGGATTAAACAAATACAGTGAAAAGTAATAAAAAAGTTTTAAAAAATATGAACTAAATAAAAAATATATAAAAATTAAATTCACCTCCTTTTCCCCCATTAAAAATTTGAAGAAATAAAAAAAATAAAAAAATTACAAATATTTGGTAGCGCTGCATTCGCAACAAGGAAAATAATTAAAATGCCAGTATTGCAGTTTTTCGGCTATTGCAGCAACAGAACAAAATGTAATAACAGGCGATTTAAACATTGTATATACTCCAAAATGATATCAATATAAACAACGCAAAAAAATGAATCCTTACACAGCCCTATGTCCCGAAAACTGAAAATGTTATGGTTTTCGGAAAGTGACGAAACAATAATTTTTTTTTTTTTTTTTTTACAAATTTCTGAATTTTTTTTCCATCACATAACTAAAACAAAAACTATGCACATTTGCTATCTGCGTAATTGAACTGACCTAGAGAATCATATTGTTAGGTCAGTTTTATCGCAAACTCAACGCTGTAAAAACAATTACAGAAATGCATTTTTTTGCTATTTTCCACACTTTACATTTTTTTCCTGCTTTTGAGTACATCTTATGATAAAATAGTGCCATTTAAAAGTACAACTCGTCCCGCAGAAAACAAACCCTCATACGGCTATACTGAGGGGAAAAAAGTTTTATGCCTCCCCCAGTGTGTCGCTTCCCCCACTGTGTTGCCTCCCCCAGATTTAAGCTTCCCCCAGTTTTATGCCTTCCCCAGTGTGTCACCTTCCTAAGTTTTATGCCTTCCCCAGTGTGTCGCCTCCCCCAATTTTATGCCTTCCCCAGTTTGTTGCCTCCCCCAGTTTTAAGCCTTCCCCAGTTCTTCCCCCAGTTTTATGATTTCGTCAGTTTTATGCCTCCCCCAGATTTATGTCTACCCCAGTTTTATGCCTTCCTCAATTTTATGCCTTCCCCAGTATGTCGCCTTCCTCAGTTTTATGCCTTCCCCAGTATGTCGCCTCCCCCAGTTTTATGCCTTCCACAGTTTTATGCCTCCCCCAGTGTGTCGCTTCCCCCGCTGTGTTGCCTCCCCCAGTTTTAAGCCTCCCCCAGTTTTATGCCTTCCCCAGTGTGTCGCCTTCCCCAGTTATATGCCTTCCGCAGTGTCGCCTCCCCCAGTTTTATGCCTTCCCCAGTTTAATGCCTTCCCCCGTATTATACCTTCCCTAGTGTGTCACCTCCCCCAGTTTTATGCTTTCCCCGGTTTTATACCCTCCCCAGTATGTTGCCTCCCCAAGTTTTATGCTTCCCCCAGTTTTATGCCTTCCTTAGTGTGTCGCCTCCCCCATTTTTTTGCCTTCCCCAGTTTTATACCTTCCCCAGTTTGTCGCCTCCCCCAGTTTTATACTGTCCTCAGTTTTATGTCTTCCCCATTTTATGCTTTCCCCAGTTTTATGCCTTCCCCAGTGTGTGGCCTTCCCCAGTTTTATGCCTCACCCACTTTTATGCCTTCCTTCGTGTGTCGCCTCCCCCAATTTTATGCCTACCCCAGTTTTATGCCTACCCCAGTTTTATTCCCACCCGTGTCTCGCCTCCCCCAGTTTAATGCCTTCCCCAGTTTTTTGCCTTCCCTAGTTTTATACTGTTCCCCGGACTTATACCCTCCTAGTGTGTCGCCTCCCCCAGTTTTATGCCTCCTCCATTGTGTCACCTTCACCAGTGTGTCACCTCCCCCAATTTTATGCCTCCCCCAATTTTATGCCTCCCCCAATTTTATGCCTCCCCCAGTTTTATGCCTTCCCCATTTTTATGCCTTCCCCAGTTTTATGCCTTCCCCAGTTTTGTTCCTACCCCAGTGTCTCGCCTCCCCCATTTTTATGCCTCCCCCATTTTTATGCCTCCCCCAGTTTTATGCCTCCCCCAGTTTTATGCCTCCCCCAGTTTTATGCCTTCCCCAGTTTTATGCCTTCCCCAGTTTTATGCCTTCCCCAGTTTTATGCCTTCCCCAGTTTTATGCCTTCCCCAGTTTTATGCCTTCCCCAGTTTTATTCCTACCCCAGTGTCTCGCCTCCCATAGTTTTATGTCTTCCCCAGTTTTATGTCTTCCCCAGTTTTGTGCCTCCCCCAGTTTTTTGCCTCCCCCAGTTTTGTGCCTCCCCCAGTTTTATGCCATCCCCAGTTTTATGCCATCCCCAGTTTTATGCCTCCCCCAGTGTGTTGCCTCCCCCAGTTATAAGCCTCCCCCAGTTTTATGCCTTCCCCTGTATTTCACCTTCCCCAGTTTTATGCCTTCCCCACTGTGTTGCCTCCCCCAGTTTTATGCCTCCCCCAGTTTTATGCCTCCCCCAGTTTTATGCCTTCCCAAGTTTTATGCCTTCCCCAGTGTGTTGCCTCCCCCAGTTTTATCCCTTCCCCAGTTTTTTGCCTCCCCCAGTTTTATGCCTCCCCTAGTTTTATGCCTACCCTAGTTTTATGCCTCCCCTAGTTTTAAGCCTTCCCCAGTTTTAAGCCTCCCCCAGTATCTTGGCTTCCCCAGATTTAGGCTTTTCCCAGTTTTAGGCCTTCCCCAATTTTAAGCCTTCCCCAGTTTTAAGCCTCCCCCAGTATCTCGCCTTCCCCAGTTTTAGGCCTTCCTCAGTTTTAGGCCTCCCCCAGTTTTAGGCTTCCCCCAGTTTTAGGCCTCCCCCATTTTTAGGCCTTCCCCAGTGTCTCGCCTTCCCCAGTTTTATGCCTTCCCCAGTGTGTCGCCTCCTCCCCTTTTATGACTCCCCTAGTTTTATGACTCCCCCAGTTTTATGCCTCCCCCACTGTGTCATATCCCCCAGGTTTATGCCCCCTCCAGTTTTATGCCTCCCCCAGTTTTATGCCTCCCCCAGTTTTATGCCTTCCCCAGTTTTATGTATTCCCCAGTGTGTCACCTCTCCCAGTTTTTTGCCATCCCCAGTTTTATGCCTTCCCCAGTTTTATTTCCTCCCCAGTTTTATGTCTTCCCCTGTGTGTTGCCTCCCCCAGTTTTATGCCTTCTCCAATGTGTCGCCTTCCCCAGTTTTATGCCTCCCCCAGTTTTATGCCTCCCCCAGTATTATGCCTCCCCCAGTTTTAAGCCTCCCCCAGAATCTCACCTTCCTCAGTTTTAGGCTTTCCCCAGTTTTAGGTCTTCCCCAATTTTAAGCCTTCCCCAGTTTTATGCCTTCCCCAGTTTTATGCCTTCCCCAGTTTTATGCCTTCCCCAGTTTTATGCCTTCCCCAGTTTTATGCCTCCCCCAGATTTTTGCTTTCCCCAGTGTGTTTCCTCCCACAGTTTTATGCCTTCCCTAGTTTTATGTCTTCCCTAATTTTATGCCTTCCCAATTTCATGCCTTCCCTTGTTTTGATATAGTATAGTTTGTAAAGCCGCATAAAGACTTGCGTCCATCAAGTTCGACCTGTTAGTTCTGTAATTGCTAAAGTTGATCCAGAGGAGGGCAAAAACCCCAAATGATTTAGCCAATCTTCACCTGAGGAAAAATTCCCTCCCGACTCTGAAACCAGCAGTCAGAATAAATCCCTGTATCAACCTACTATTTTATTTTATTTTTAAGTATATGCTGAAATCTGCCTGGTATCTAGAAATGCATCCAGTCCCCTCTTGAACTGGTGTAGTGAATCTGACATTACCGTCTCCTCACTCAGTGAATTCCATATTCTCACTGCTCTTACCGTAAAGAACCCCTTCCTATGCTGGTGCTGAAACCTTTTCTCTTCCAGTCTTAGTGAATGCCCTCTTGTTACCGTAGTATCCCTCCTTTTGAACAAATCCCGGGCAAGATCTCTATACTGTCCCCTAACATATTTGTACACATTTATTATGTCCCCCCTCAACCTTCTCTTTTCCAGGCTGAATAGTCCTAGTTTTGCCAACCTCTCTGGGTATTGCAGTCCCTCCATTCCCTTTATTAATTTTGTTGCCCTCCTTTGTACCTTTTCAAGCTCATTTATATCCTTTCTATATATTGGGGCCCATAACTGAGCACAGTATTCCAAGTGTGGTCTGACCAGTGCTTTGTACAGTGGAAGAACAATGTTCTCATCCTTTGCAGCTATACCTCTTCTGATACATCCCATTACCCTGTTTGCCCTTACAGCAGCGGCCTGACTTTGGGCACTTCAATTTAGTTTGCTATCAATCAAGATGCCCAAGTCCTTCTCCATCTCTGAATTCCCCAATGATTTCCCATTCAGTGAGTACTGGTGACTTCCATTTTTCCTTCCCATATGTATGACCTTACATTTCTCCTCGTTAAACCTCATTTGCCATTTAATGCTCCACCTACCCAGCTTATCCAAATCCCTCTGTAGGTCTGCACTGTCCTCTTTTGTATTAATTGTTTTACATAACTTTGTGTCATCTGCAAATATTGATATTTTACTATTTATCCCGTTGACTATGTCGTTAATAAAGATGTTAAATAACATTGGGCCTAGTACAGACCCCTGTGGTACCCCAATAGTGACGCTTACCCAATCTGAGTATATTCCATTTATAACCACCCTCTGCCTTCTATCCTTTAGCCAGTTAGCTACCCACTTGCAGACATTTTCCCCCAGCCCCATCATTCTCATTTTGTATACCAACCTATTATGTGGCACGCTATCGAACGCTTTTGAGAAGTCGAGATACACGACATCCACTGGTTCCCCCTGATCTACTCGAGAGTGTGTTTCCTCCCCCAGTTTTATGCCTTCCCCAGTTTTATGCCTTCCCCAGTGTGTCGCCTCCCCCAGTTTTATGCCTTCCCCAGTGTGTCGCATTCCCCAGATTTATACCTTCACCAGTGTGTCGCCTCCCCCAGTTTTATGCCTCCCCCAGTTTTATGCCTCCCTTAGTGTGTCGCCTCCCCCAGTTTTATGCCTTTTCCAGTGTGTCGCCTTCCCCAGTTTTATGCCTTCCCTTGTTTGTCGCCTCCCCCATTTTTATGCCTTCCCCATTTTTATGCCTTCCCCGGTTTTAGACCCTCCCCAGTATGTCGCCTCCCCCAGTTTTATGCCTCCCCCAGTTTTATGCCTTCCTTAGTGTGTCGCGTCCCCCAGTATTTTTTTTCCTTCCCCAGTTTTATGCCTTCCCCAGTGTGTCGCCTCCCCCAGTTTTATGCCTCCCCCAGTTTTATGCCTTCCCCAGTGTGTCGCCTCCCCCAGTTTTATGCCTTCCTCAGCTTTATGTCTACCCCAGTTTTATGCTTTCCCCACTTTTATGCCTTCCCCAGTTTTATACCCTCCCCAGTGTGTCGCCTCCTCCAGTTTTATGCCTCCCCCAGTTTTATGCCTTCCTTAGTGTGTTGCCTCCCCTAGTTTTTTGCCTTCCCCAGTTTTATGCCTTCCCCAGTGTGTTTCCTCCCCCAGTTTTATGCCTTTCTCAGTTTTATGTCTTCCCCACTTTCATGCTTTCCCCACTTTTATGCCTTTCCCATTTTTATGCCTCCCCCAGTTTTATGCCTCCCCCAGTTTTATGCCTCCCCTAGTTTTAAGCCTTCCCCAGTTTTAAGCCTCCCCCAGTATCTTGCCTTTCCTAGATTTAGGCCTTCCCCAGTTTTAAGCCTTTCCCAGTCTTAAGCCTGCCCCAGTGTGTCGCCTCCCCCAGTATCTCGCCTTCCCCAGTTTTAGGCCTTCCTCAGTTTAAGGCCTCCCCCAGTTTTATGCCTTCCCCAGTGTGTCGCCTCCTCCCTTTTTATGACTCCCCCAGTTTTATGCCTCTCCCAGTTTTATGCCTTCCCTTGTTTGTCGCCTTCCCCAGTTTTATGCCTTCCCCAGTGTGTCGCCTCACCCAGTTTTATGACTCCCCCAGTTTTATGCCTTCCCCGGTTTTATACCCTCCCCAGTGTGTCGCCTCTCCCAGTTTTATGCCTCCCCCAGTTTTATGCCTTCCTTATTGTGTCACCTCCCCCAGTTTTATGCCTCCCCCAGTTTTATGCCTCCCCCAGTTTTATGCCTTCCCCAGTTTTATGCCTTCCCCAGTTTTATGCCTTCCCCAGTTTCATGCCTTCCCCAGTTTTATGCCTTCCCCAGTTTGATGCCTTCCCCAGTTTGATGCCTTCCCCAGTTTGATGCCTTCCCCAGTTTGATGCCTTCCCCAGTTTCATGCCTTCCCCAGTTTTATGCCTTGCCTAGTTTTATGTCTTCCCTAGTTTTATGCCTTCCCAGTTTCATGCCTTCCCCAGTGTGTCGCCTCCTCCTGTTTTATGCCTTCCCTAGTTTTATGCCTTCCCCAGTGTGTCGCCTCCCCCAGTTTTATGCCTTCCCCAGTGTGTCGCATTTCCCAGTTTTATACATTTCCCAGTTTGTCGCCTCCCCCAGTTTTATGCCTCCCTTAGTGTGTCGCCTTCCCCAGTTTTATGCCTTTCCCAGTGTGTCGCCTTCCTCAGTTTTATGCCTTCCATTATTTGTCGCCTCCCCCAGTTTTATGCTTTCCCCAGTGTTTCGCCTTCCACAGTGTGTCGCCTTCCACAGTGTGTCGCCTTCCACAGTGTGTCGCTTTCCAGTTTTATGCCTCCCCCAGTTTTATGCCTCCCCCAGTTTGTTGCCTCCCCCTCTCAGTTTATTGCTCCCCCAGTGTGTCGTCTGCCCCTCTCAGTTTATTGCTGCCCCAGTGTGTCGCCTCCCCCAGTGTGTCGCCTGCCCCTCTCAGTTTATTGCTCCCCCAGTGTGTCGATCCCTAGTTTTTTGCCCCTCTCAGTTTATTGCTCCCCCAGTGTGTCGATCCCTAGTTTTTTGCCCCTCTCGGTTTATTGCTCCCCCAGTGTGTCGATCCCTAGTTTTTTGCCCCTCTCAGTTTATTGCTCCCCCAGTGTGTCGATCCCTAGTTTTTTGCCCCTCTCAGTTTATTGCTCCCCCAGTGTGTCGATCCCTAGTTTTTTGCCCCTCTTAGTTTATTGCTCCCCCAGTGTGTCGATCCCTAGTTTCTTGCCCCTGTCAGTTTATTGCTCCCCCAGTTTATTGCCTCCCCAACACACACACATACTCTCACATAAACTTATACATACATACATACACACTCACCTCTCTGGTCCGTTCTCCTGCCGCAGCATTGCTTCCTTCTTCTTGCCAGGAACTTTCTAAATGCCGGCATGCAGAGTGATGATGCACATGTGCTCCTATGTCACAGAGAAAGAACCCCCCACCTCTGGACCCGGTGCAGCTCTATGATGACTTATGACGGGCTATGTCTATGGGTATGCCGTTGATGTGGACTTGATCGCCGAGTTTGCAGCTTTCTCGGCACATGATGGCTGTGTTATTCGGCCATCATATGACTCTAAGAGCCCACCTGCGGTTGTTAACCAGTTAAATGCCGCCATCAATCTGTGACATTGGTATTTAATGCATATCAGTATGGGACGCATCGTTCTATCTCCTCATCAGCAGTCAAGGAACGTAAATAATGAAGACCCCTGTGTCTATCATCACTATACTCCTATGAACGCCAGCTGCAGGTTGTTTTTCAGAAGAGACTGTGATTTCTGCTATATGTAGCACAAGAGATCAGAGGAGAAGTCCCTAAGAGGATTAAACAAATACAGTGAAAAGTAAAAAAAAAGTTTTAAAAAATATGAACTAAATAAAAAATATATAAAAATTAAATTCACCTCCTTTTCCCCCATTAAAAATTTGAAGAAATAAAAAAAATTACAAATATTTGGTAGCGCTGCATTCGCAACAAGGAAAATAATTAAAATGCCAGTATTGCAGTTTTTCGGCTATTGCAGCAACAGAACAAAATGTAATAACAGGCGATTAAAACATTGTATATACTCCAAAATGATATCAATATAAACAACGCAAAAAATGAGTCCTTACACAGCCCTATGTCCCGAAAACTGAAAATGTTATGGTTTTCGGAAAGTGACGAAACAATAATTTTTTTTTTTTTTTTTACAAATTTCTGAATTTTTTTTTCCATCACATAACTAAAACAAAAACTATGCACATTTGCTATCTGCGTAATTGAACTGACCTAGAGAATCATATTGTTAGGTCAGTTTTATCGCAAACTCAACGCTGTAAAAACAATTACAGAAATGCATCTTTTTGCTATTTTCCACACTTTACATTTTTTTTCCTGCTTTTGAGTACATCTTATGATAAAATAGTGCCATTTAAAAGTACAACTCGTCCCGTAGAAAACAAACCCTCATACGGCTATACTGAGGGGAAAAAAGTTTTATGCCTCCCCCAGTGTGTCGCTTCCCCCACTGTGTTGCCTCCCCCAGATTTAAGCTTCCCCCAGTTTTATGCCTTCCCCAGTGTGTCACCTTCCTAAGTCTTATGCCTTCCCCAGTGTGTTACCTTCCTAAGTTTTATGCCTTCCCCAGTGTGTCGCCTCCCCCAATTTTATGCCTTCCCCAGTTTGTTGCCTCCCCCAGTTTTAAGCCTTCCCCAGTTCTTCCCCCAGTTTTATGCTTTCGTCAGTTTTATGCCTCCCCCAGATTTATGTCTACCCCAGTTTTATGCCTTCCTCAGTTTTATGCCTTCCCCAGTATGTCGCCTCCCCCAGTTTTACGCCTTCCACAGTTTTATGCCTCCCCCAGTGTGTCGCTTCCCCCGCTGTGTTGCCTCCCCCAGTTTTAAGCCTTCCCCAGTGTGTCGCCTTCCCCAGTTTTATGCCTTCCGCAGTGTCGCCTCCCCCAGTTTTATGCCTTCCCCAGTTTAATGCCTTCCCCCGTATTATACCTTCCCTAGTGTGTCACCTCCCCCAGTTTTATGCTTTCCCCGGTTTTATACCCTCCCCAGTATGTCGCCTCCCCAAGTTTTATGCCTCCCCCAGTTTTATGCCTTCCTTAGTGTGTCGCCTCCCCCATTTTTTTGCTTTCCCTAGTTTTATGCCTTCCCCAGTTTGTCGCCTCCCCCAGTTTTATACTGTCCTCAGTTTTATGTCTTCCCCATTTTATGCTTTCCGCAGTTTTATGCCTTCCCCAGTTTTATGCCTTCCCCGGTTTTATGCCTCCCCCAGTTTTATGCCTTCCCCGGTTTTATACCCTCCCCAGTGTGTGGCCTTCCCCAGTTTTATGCCTCACCCAGTTGTATGCCTTCCTTCGTGTGTCGCCTCCCCCAGTTTTATGCCTCCCCCAGTTTTATGCCTTCCCCAGTTTTATGCCTTCCCCAGTGTGTCGCCTCCCCCAGTTTTATGCCTTCCCCAGTTTTATGCCCCTCTAGTTTTAAGCCTTCCCCAGTTTTAAGCCTCCCCCAGTATCTCGCCTCCCCCAGTATCTCGCCTTCCCCAGTTTTATGCCTTCCCCAGTTTCATGCCTTCCCCAGTTTTATGCCTTCACCAGTTTTATGCCTTCACCAGTTTTATGCCTTCACCAGTTTTATGCCTTCACCAGTTTTATGCCTTCACCAGTTTTATGCCTTCACCAGTTTTATTCCTACTCCAGTTTCTCGCCTTCCCCGGTTTTATGCCTTCCCCAGTTTTATACTATTCCCCGGATTTATACCCTCCCCAGTGTGTCGCCTCCCCCAGTCTTATGCCTCCCCCATTGTGTCACATCCACCAGTGTGTCGCCTCCCCCAATTTTATGCCTCCCCCAATTTTATGCCTTCCCCAGTTTTATTCCTACTCCAGTTTCTCGCCTCCCCCAGTTTTATGCCTTCACCAGTTTTATGCCTTCACCAGTTTTATGCCTTCACCAGTTCTGTGCCTTCCCCAGTTCTTTTCCTTCCCCAGTTTTATGCCTTCCCCAGTTTTATGCCTTCCCCAGTTTTATGCCTTCCCCAGTATCTCGCCTTCCCCAGTTTTATGCCTTCCCCAGTTTTATGCCTTCCCCAGTTTTATGCCTTCACCAGTTCTATGCCTTCCCCAGTTCTTTGCCTTCCCCAGTTTTATGCCTTCCCCAGTTTTATGCCTTCCCCAGTTTCATGCCTTCCCCAGTTTTATGCCTTCTCCAGTGTGTCTCCTCCCCCAGTTTTATGCATTCCCCATTGTTTCGCTTCCCCCAGTTTTATGCCTCCCCCAGTTTCATGCCTCCCTTAGTGTGTCGCCTCCCCCAGTTTTATGCATCCCCCATTGTGTCACCTCCACCAGTGTGTCGCCTCCCCCAATTTTATGCCTTCCCCAGTTTTATGCATTCCCCAGTTTTATGCCTCCCCCGGTTTTATGCCTGCCCCAGTGTGTTGCCTCCCTCAGTGTGTCGCCTCCCCCAGTTTTATGCCTTACCCAGTTTTATACTTTTCCCCGGATTTATACCCTCCCCAGTGTGTCGCTCCCCCAGTTTTATGCCTCCCCTATTGTGTCACCTCCACCAGTGTGTCGCCTCCCCCAATTTTATGCCTCCCCCAGTTTTATGCCTTCTCCAGTTTTATTCCTACCCCAGTGTCTCACCTCCACCAGTTTTATTCCTACCCCAGTGTCTCGCCTCCCCCAGTTTTATGCCTCCCCCAGTGTGTTGCCTCCCCAACTGTGTTGCCTCCCTCAGATTTAAGCCTCCCCCTGTTTTATGCCTTCCCCAGTTTTATGCCTCCCCCAGTTTTATGCCTCCCCCAGTTTTATGCCTCCCCCAGTTTTATGCCTTCCCCAGTTTGTTGCCTCCCCCAGTTTTATGCCTTCCCCAGTTTTATGCCTTCCCCAGTTTTATTCCTACTCCAGTGTCTCGACTCCCCCAGTTTTATGCCTCCCCCAGTTTTATGCCTTCCCCAGTTTTATGCCTCCCCCAGTTTTATGCCAACCCCACAGTGTCGCCTCCGCTATTTTTATGTCTTCCACAGTTTTATTCCTTCCCCAGTTTTATGCCTCCACCAGTTTTATGCCTCCCCCAGTTTTATGCCTACCCCAGTCTTATGCCTTCCCCCATTTTATGCCTCCCCCACTGTGTTGCCTCCCCCACTGTGTTGCCTCCCCCAGTTTTAAGCCTGCCCCAGTTTTATGCCTCCCCCAGTTTTATGCCTCCCCCAGTTTTATGCCTTCCCCAGTGTTTTGCCTTCCCCAGTTTTTTGCCTTCCCCATTGTGTCGCCTCACCCAGTTTTATGCCTTCCCCAGTTTTATGCCTTCCCCAGTTTTATGCCTTCCCCAGTTTTATGCCTCCCCCAGTTTTATGCCTCCCCCAGTTTTATGCCTTCCCCAGTTTTATGCCTTCCCCAGTTTTATGCCTCCCCCAGTTTTATGCCTCCCCCAGTTTTATGCCTCCCCCAGTTTTATGCCTTCCCCAGTATGTCGCCTCCACCAGTTTTATGCCTTCCACAGTTTTATGCCTCCCCCAGTTTTATGCCTCCCCCAGTTTTATGCCTCCCCCAGTTTTATGCCTCCCCCACTTTTATGCCTTCCCCAGTTTTAAGCCACCCTCAGTATCTCGCCTCCCCCAGTTTTATGCCTCCCCCAGTTTTATGCCTTCCCCAGTTTTAAGCCTCCCCCAGTATCTCGCCTCCCCCAATTTTATGCCTTCCCCAGTTTGTTTCCTCCCCCAGTTTTATGCCTTCCCCAGTGTGTCGCTTCTCCCAGTTTTATGCTTTCCCCAGTTTTATGCTTTCCCCAGTTTTATGCCTCCCCCAGTTTTATGCCTTCCCCAGTATGTCACCTCCCCCAGATTTATGCCTTCCCCAGTTTTATTCCTACCCCAGTGTCTCGCTTCCCCCATTTTTATGCCTTCACCAGTTTTATGCCTTCACCAGTTTTATGCCTTCCCCAGTTTTATGCCTTCACAAGTTCTATGCCTCCCCAAGTGTGTCGCCCAGCTCAGTGTGTCACCTCCCTCAGTGTGTCGCCTCCCCCAGTTTTTTGCCTCCCCCAGTTTTTTGCCTCCCCCAGTTTTTTGCCTCCCCCAGTTTTTTGCCTTCCCCGGTTTTATGCCTTCCCCAGTTTTATACAATTCCCCGAATTTATACCCTCCCCAGTGTGTCGCCTCCTCCAGTCTTATGCCTCCCCCATTGTGTCACATCCACCAGTGTGTCGCCTCCCCCAATTTTCTGCCTCCCCCAATTTTCTGCCTCCCCCAATTTTCTGCCTCCCCCAATTTTATGCCTCCCCCAATTTTATGCCTTCCCCAGTTTTATTCCTACTCCAGTTTCTCGCCTCCCCCAGTTTTATGCCTCCCCCAGTTTTATGCCTTCCCCAGTTTTATGCCTTCCCCAGTTTTATGCCTCCCCCAGTTTTATGCCTACCCCAGAGTCTCGCCTCCCCTATTTATGTCTTCCCCAGTTTTATTCCTTCCCCAATTTTATGCCTCCCCCAGTTTTATGCCTCCCCCAGTTTTATGCCTTCCCCTGTTTTATGCCTCCCCCAGTGTGTCGCCTCCCCCACTGTGTTGCCTACCCCAGTTTTATGCCTTCCCCAGTGTTTCGCCTTCCCCAGTTTTATTCCTTCCCCATTGTGTCGCCTCCCCCAGTTTTATGCCTCCCCCAGTTTTATGCCTCCCCCAGTTTTATGCCTTCCCCAGTTTTATGCCTCCCCCAGTTTTATGCCTCCCCCAGTTTTATGCCTTCCCCAATCTTCTGCCTTTGCCAGTTTTATGCCTCCCCCAGTTTTATGCCTTCCCCAGTTTTATGCCTCCCCCAGTTTTTTGCCTTCCTCAGTTTTATGCCTTCCCCAGTATGTCGCCTCCCCCAGTTTTTGCCTTCCACAGTTTTATGCCTTCCACAGTTTTATTCCTTCCCCAGTTTTATGCCTTCCCCAGTTTTATGCCTTCCCCAGTTTGTCGCCTCCCCCAGTTTTATGACTCCCCCAGTTTTATGCCTTCCCCAGGTTTAAGCCTCCCCCAGTATCTCGCCTTCCCAGTTTTAGGCCTTCCCAAGTTTTAGGCTTTTCCCAGTTTTAGTTTTTCCCCAATTTTAAGCCTTCCCCAGTTTTAAGCCTTCCCCAGTGTGTCGCCTTCCTCAATGTTATGCCTCCCCCAGTTTGTTGCCTCCCCCAGTTTTATGCCTTCCCCAGTTTTATGCTTTCCCCAGTTTTATGCCTCCCCCAGTTTTATGCCTCCCGCAGTTTTATGCCTTCCCCAGTTTTAAGCCACCCTCAGTATCTCGCCTCCCCCAGTTTTATGCCTCCCCCAGTTTTATGCCTCCCCCAGTTTTATGCCTTCCCCAGTTTTAAGCCTCCCCCAGTATCTCGCCTCCCCCAATTTTATGCCTTCCCCAGTTTGTTTCCTCCCCCAGTTTTATGCCTTCCCCAGTGTGTCGCTTCTCCCAGTTTTATGCTTTCCCCAGTTTTATGCCTCCCCCAGTCTTATGCCTCCCCCAGTTTTATGCCTTCCCCAGTATGTCGCCTCCCCCAGATTTATGCCTTCCCCAGTTTTATTCCTACCCCAGTGTCTCGCTTCCCCCATTTTTATGCCTTCACCAGTTTTATGCCTTCCCCAGTTTTATGCCTTCACAAGTTCTATGCCTCCCCAAGTGTGTCGCCCACCTCAGTCTGTCACCTCCCCCAGTTTTTTGCCTCCCCCAGTTTTTTGCCTCCCCCAGTTTTTTGCCTTCCCCGGTTTTATGCCTTCCCCAGTTTTATACTATTCCCCGGATTTATACCCTCCCCAGTGTGTCGCTTCCTCCATTCTTATGCCTCCCCCATTGTGTCACATCCACCAGTGTGATGCCTCCCCCAGTTTTATTCCTACTCCAGTTTCTCGCCTCCCCCAGTTTTATGCCTCCCCCAGTTTTATGCCTTCCCCATTTTATGCCTCCCCCAGTTTTATGCCTACGCCAGAGTCTCGCCTCCCCTATTTTTGTCTTCCCCAGTTTTATTCCTTCCCCACTTTTATGCCTCCCCCAGTTTTATGCCTCCCCCAGTTTTATGCCTTCCCCTGTTTTATGCCTCCCCCAGTGTGTCGCCTCCCCCACTGTGTTGCCTACCCCAATTTTATGCCTTCCCCAGTGTTTCGCCTTCCCCAGTTTTATTCCTTCCCCATTGTGTCGCCTCCCCCAGTTTTATGCCTCCCCCAGTTTTATGCCTCCCCCAGTTTTATGCCTTCCCCAGTTTTATGCCTTCCCCAGTTTTATGCCTCCCCCAGTTTTATGCCTCCCCCAGTTTTATGCCTCCCCCAGTTTTATGCCTTCCCCAGTTTTATGCCTTCCCCAGTTTTATGCCTTCCCCAGTTTTATGCCTCCCCCAGTTTTATGCCTTCCCCAGTTTTATGCCTCCCCCAGTTTTATGCCTTCCCCAGTTTTATGCCTTCCCCAGTATGTCGCCTGCCCCAGTTTTTGCCTTCCACAGTTTTATGCCTTCCACAGTTTTATGCCTTCCCCAGTTTTATGCCTTCCCCAGTGTGTCGCCTCCCCCAGTTTTATGACTCCCCCAGTTTTATGCCTTCCCCAGGTTTAAGCCTCCCCCAGTATCTCGCCTTCCCAGTTTTAGGCCTTCCCAAGTTTTAGGTTTTTCCCAGTTTTTGTCTTTCCCCAATTTTAAGCCTTCCCCAGTTTTAAGCCTTCCCCAGTGTGTCGCCTTCCT
Source organism: Phyllobates terribilis (assembly GCF_046119375.1). Lineage (NCBI taxonomy): Eukaryota > Metazoa > Chordata > Amphibia > Anura > Dendrobatidae > Phyllobates > Phyllobates terribilis. Next base: position 177,689,352 of record NW_027362771.1, read on the forward strand.
CAATGTTATGCCTTCCCCAGTTTGTTGCCTCCCCCAGTTTTATGCCTTCCCCAGTGTGTCGCTTTCCCCAGTTTTATGCCTCCCCCAGTTTTATGCCTCCCCCAGTTTTATGCCTCCCGCAGTTTTATGCCTTCCCCAGTTTTATGTCTTCCCCAGTTTTATGCCTTAACCAGTATGTCGCCTCCCCCAGTTTTATGCCTCCCCCATTGTGTCACCTCCACCAGTGTGTCGCCTCCCCCAGTTTTATGCCTTCCCCATTGTTTCGCCTTCCCTAGTTTTATTCCTTCCCCAGTTTTATGCCTTCCCCAGTTTTATGCCTTCCCCATTGTGTCGCCTCCCCCAGTTTTATGCCTACCCCAGTTTTATGCCTCCCCCAGTTTTATGCCTCCCCCAGTTTTATGCCTTCCCCAGTTTTATGCCTTCCCCAGTTTTATGCCTTCCCCAGTTTTATTCCTCCCCCAGTTTTATGCCTTCCCTTGTTTGTCGCCTTCCCCAGTTTTATGCCTTCCCCAGTATGTCGCCTCCCCAATTTTATGCCTCCCCCAGTTTTATGCCCCCCCCCCCAGTTTTATGCCTTCCCCAGTTTTAAGCCTCCCCCAGTATCTCGCCTTCCCCAATTTTAGGCCTTCCCCAGTTTTAGGCTGTTCCCAGTTTTAGGCCTTCCCCAATTTTAAGCCTTCCCCAGTGTGTCGCCTTCCCCAGTTTTATGCCTTCCCCAGTGTGTCGCCCTCCCTAATTTTATGCCTTCCCCAGTTTGTTGCCTCCCCCAGTTTTATGGCTTCCCCAGTGTGTCGCTTCCCCCAGTTTTATGCTTCCCCCAGTTTTATGCTTCCCCCAGTTTTATTCTTTCCCCAGTTTTATGCCTCCCCCAGTTTTATGCGTTCCCCTGTATTATACCTTCCCTAGTATGTCGCCTCTCCGAGTTTTATGCCTTCCACAGTTTGATGCCTTCCCCAGTATGTCGCCTCACCCAGTTTTATGCCTCCCCCAGTTTTATGCCTCCCCCAGTTTTATGCCTCCCCCAGTTTTATGCCTTCCCCAGTTTTAAGCCTCCCCCAGTATCTCGCCTTCCCCAGTTCTAGGCCTTCCTCAGTTTTAGGCCTTCCTCAGTTTTAGGCCTTCCTCAGTTTTAGGCCTCCCCCAGGTTTAGGCCTCCCCAGTTTTAGGCTTCCCCCAGTTTTAGGCCTCCCCCAGTTTTATGACTTCCCCTGTGTCGCCTCCTCCCGTTTTATGACTCCCCCAGTTTTATGCCTCCCCCAGTTTTATGCCTCCCCCAGTTTTATGCCTTCCCTTGTTTGTCGCCTTCCCCAGTTTTATGCCTTCCCCAGTTTTATGCCTTCCCCAGTTTTATGCCTTCCCTTGTTTGTCGCCTTCCCCAGTTTTATGCCTTCCCCAGTTTTATGCCTTCCACAGTTTTATGCCTTCCACAGTTTTATGCCTTCCCAGTGTGTCGCCTAACCCAGTTTTATGCCTCACCCAGTTTTATGCCTCACCCAGTTTTATGCCTCACCCAGTTTTATTCCTCCTGCAGTTTTATGCCTCCCGCAGTTTTATGCCTCCCCCAGTTTTATGCCTCCCCCAGTTTTATGCCTCCCCCAGTTTTATGCCTCCCCCAGTTTTAGACCTCTCCCAGTTTTAGGTCTTTCCCAGTTTTATGCCTCCCCTAGTTTTATGCCTCTCCCAGTGTCTCGCCTTCCACATTGTCTCGCCTTCCACAGTGTCTCGCCTTCCCCAGTTTTATGCCTCCCTCAGTTTTATGCCTCCCCCAGTATTATGCCTCCCCTAATATTATGCCTCCCCCAGTTTTAAGCCACCCCCAGAATCTCGCCTTCCCCAGTTTTTGGCTTTCCCCAGTTTTTGGCTTTCCCCAGTTTTTGGCTTTCCCCAGTTTTAGGCCTTCCCCAATTTTAAGCCTTCCCCAGTTTTATGCCTTCCCCAGTTTTAAGCCTTCCCCAGTGTGTCGCCTCCCCAAGTAGCTCGCCTTCCCCAGTTTTTAGGCCTTCCCCAGTTTTAGGCATTCCCCAGTTTTATGCCTCGCTCAGTTTTTTGCCTTCACCAGTTTCTCACCTTCCCCAGTGTTTCGCCTTCCCCAATTTTAGGCCTCCCCCAGTTTTAGGCCTCCCTCAGTTTTATGCCTCCCCCAGTGTCTCGCCTTCCCCAGTGTTTCGCCTTCCCCAGTGTCTCGTCTTCCCCATTGTCTCGCCTTCCCCAGTTTTAGGCCTCCCCCAGTTTTAGGCCTCTCCCAGTTTTATGCTTTCCTCAGTTTTGTGCTTTTCCCAGTTTTATGCTTTCCCCAGTGTGTCGCCTTCCACAATGTGTCGCCGTCCACACTGTGTCGCCTTCCACAGTGTGTCACCTTCCACCAGTGTGTCGCTTTCCACAGTTTTATGCCTCCCCAGTTTTATGCCTCCCCCAGTTTTATGCCTCCCGCCAGTTTTATGCCTCCCACCAGTTTTATGCCTTCCCCAGTTTTATACCTCCCCCAGTTTGTTGCCTCCCACTCCCAATTTATTGCTCCCCCAGTGTGTCACCTGCCCCTCTGGTATTTAATGCATATCAGTATGGGACGCATCGTTCTATCTCCTCATCAGCAGTCAAGGAACGTAAATAATGAAGACCCCTGTGTCTATCATCACTATACTCCTATGAGCGCCAGCTGCAGATTGGCTTTCAGAAGAGTCTGTGATTTCTGCTATATGTAGCACAAGAGATCAGAGGAGAAGTCCCTAAGGGGATTAAACAAATACAGTGAAAAGTACAAAAAAAAGTTTTAAAAAATATGAACTAAATAAAAAATATATAAAAATTAAATTCACCTCCCTTTCCCCCATTAAAAATTTGAAGAAATAATAAAAAAAAATTACAAATATTTGGTAGCACTGCATTCGCAACAAGGAAAATAATTAAAATGCCAGTATTGCAGTTTTTCGGCTATTGCAGCAAGAGAACAAAATGTAATAACAGGCGATTAAAACATTATATATACTCCAAAATGATATCAATATAAACAACGGTTCGGGGTGCAAAAAATGAGTCCTTATACAGCCCTATGTCCCGAAAACTGAAAATGTTATGGCTTTCGGAAAGTGACGAAACAATAATTTTTTTTTTTTTTTATACAAATTTCAGATTTTTTTTTCACCACATAACTAAAACAAAAAATATGCACATTTGCTATCTGCGTAATTGAACTGACCTAGAGAATCATATTGTTAGGTCAGTTTTATCGCAAAATCAACGCTGTAAAAACAATTGCAGAATTGCATTTTTTTGCTATTTGCCACACTTTACATTTTTTTCCTGCTTTTGAGTACATCTTATGATAAAATAGTGCCATTTAAAAGTACAACTCGTCCCGCAGAAAACAAACCCTCATACGGCTATACTGAGGGGAAAAAAGTTTTATGCCTCCCCCAGTGTGTCGCTTACCCCACTGTGTTACCTCCCCCAGATTTAAGCTTCCCTCAGTTTTATGCCTTCCCCAGTGTGTCACCTTCCTAAGTTTTATGCCTTCCCCAGTGTGTCGCCTCCCCCAATTTATGCCTTCCCCAGTTTGCCTCCTCCAGTTTTATGCCTTTCCCAGTGTGTGTCTCCCCCAGTTTTATGCTTTCGTCAGTTTTATGCCATCCCCAGTTTTATGCCTCCCCCACATTTATGTCTACCCCAGTTTTATGCCTTCCTCAGTTTTATGCCTTTCCCAGTATGTCACCTCCCCCAGTTTTATGCCTCCCCCAGTTTTATGCCTCCCTCAGTGTGTCGCCTCCCCCGGTGTGTTGCCTCCCCCATTTTTAAGCCTCCCTCAGTTTTATGCCTTCCCCAGTGTGTCGCCTTCCCCAGTTTTATGCCTTCCCCGGTATTATACCTTCCCTAGTGTGTCACCTCCCCCAGTTTTATGCCTTCCCCGGTTTTATACCCTTCCCAGTATGTCGCCTCCCCACGTTTTATGCCTCCCCCAGTTTTATGCCTTCATTAGTGTGTCTCCTTCCCCAGTTTTATGCCTTCCTCAGTTTGTCGCCTACCCCAGTTTTATACCTTCCTCAATTTTATGTCTTCCCCATTTTATGCTTTCCCCACTTTTATGCCTTCCCCAATTTTATGCCTCCCCCAGTTTTATGCCTTCCCCGGTTTTATACCCTCCCCAGTGTGTCGCCTCCCCCAGTTTTATGCCTTCCCCAGTTTTATGCCTTCCCCAGTGTGTCGCCTCCCCCAGTTTTATGCCTTCCCCAGTTTTATACCCCCCTAGTGTTAAGACTTCCCCAAGTTTTAAGCCTCCCCCAGTATCTCGCCTTCCCCAGTTTTATGCCTTCCCCAGTTCTATGCCTTCCCCAGTTCTATGCCTTCCCCAGTTCTATGCCTTCCCCAGTTCTATGCCTTCCCCAGTTTTATGCCTTCCCCAGTTTTATGCCTTCCCCAGTTTTATGCCTTCCCCAGTTTTATGCCTTCCCCAGTTTTATGCCTTCCCCAGTTCTATGCCTTCCCCAGTTCTATGCCTTCCCCAGTTTTATGCCTTCCCTAGTGTGTCGCCTCCCCAGTTTTGTGCATTCCCCAGTGTGTCGCCTCCCCCAATTTTATGCCTTCCACAGTTTGTTTCCTCCCCCAGTTTTATGCCTTCCCCAGTGTGTCGCTTCTCCCAGTTTTATGCTTTCCCGAGTTTTATGCCTCCTCCAGTCTTATGCCTCCCCCAGTTTTATGCCTTCCCCAGTATGTCGCCTCCCCCAGATTTATGCCTTCCCCAGTTTTATTCCTACCCCAGTGTCTCGCCTCCCCCATTTTTATGCCTTTACGAGTTTTATGCCTTCCCCAGTTTTATGCCTTCACAAGTTCTATGCCTCCCCAAGTGTGTCGCCCACCTCAGTGTGTCACCTCCCTCAGTGTGTCGCCTCCCCCAGTTTTTTGCCTCCCCCAGTTTTTTGCCTTCCCCAGTTTTATGCCTTCCCCAGTTTTATACTATTCCCCGGATTTATACCCTCCCCAGTGTGTCGCCTCCTCCAGTCTTATGCCTCCCCCATTCTGTCACCTCCACCAGTGTGTCGCCTCCCCCAATTTTATGCCTCCTCCAATTTTATGCCTTTCCCAGTTTTATGCCTTCCCCAGTTTTATTCCTACTCCAGTTTCTCGCCTTCCCCAGTTTTATGCCTCCCCCAGTTTTATGCCTTCCCCAGTTTTATGCCTCCCCCAGTTTTATGCCTACCCCAGAGTCTAGCCTCCCCTATTTTTGTCTTCCCCAGTTTTATTCCTTCCCCATTTTTATGGCTCCCCCAGTTTTATGCCTCCCCCTGTTTTATGCCTTCCCCCGTTTTATGCCTCCCCCAGTGTGTCGCCTCCCCCACTGTGTTGCCTACCCCAGTTTTAAGCCTCCCCCAGTTTTATGCCTCCCCCAGTTTTATGCCTCCCCCAGTTTTATGCCTTCCCTAGTGTTTCGCCTTCCCCAGTTTTATGCCTTCCCCATTGTGTCGCCTCCCCCAGTTTTATGCCTCCCCAAGTTTTATGCCTCCCCCAGTTTTATGCCTTCCCCAGTTTTATGCCTCCCTCAGTTTTCTGCCTTCCCCAATTTTCTGCCTTCCCCAGTTTTATGCCTTCCCCAGTTTTATGCCTCCCCCAGTTTTATGCCTTCCCCAGTTTTATGCCTTCCCCAGTGTGTCGCCTCCCCCAGTTTTATGCCTCCTCCTGTTTTATGCCTCCCCCAGTTTTAAGCTTCCTCCAGTTTTATGCCTCCCCCAGTTTTATGCCTTCCCCAGGTTTAAGCCTCCCCCAGTATCTCGCCTTCCCAGTCTTAGGCCTTCCCCAGTTTTAGGCTTTTCCCAGTTTTAGTCCTTCCCCAATTGTAAGCCTTCCCCAGTGTGTCACCTTCCCTACTGTGTCGCCCCCCCTAATTTTATGCCTTCCGCAGTTTGTTGCCTCCCCCAGTTTTATGCCTTCCCCAGTGTTTCGCTTCCCCCAGTTTTATGCTTCCCCCAGTTTTATGCTTTCCCCAGTTTTATGCCTCCCCCAGTTTCATGCCTCCCCCAGTTTTATGCCTTCCCCAGTTTTATGCCTTCCCCAGTTTTATGCCTCCCCCAGTTTTATGCCTCCCCCAGTTTTATGCCTCCCCCAGTTTTATGCCTTCCCCAGTTTTATGCCGTCCCTAGTATGTCGCCTCCCCGAGTTTTATGCCTTCCACAGTTTGATGCCTTCCCCAGTTTGATGCCTTCCCCAGTTTTATGCCTTCCCCAGTGTGTCGCCTCCCCCAGTTTTATGCCTCCCGCAGTTTTATGCCTCCCCCAGTTTTATGCCTCCCCTAGTTTTATGCCTCCCCCAGTTTTATGCCTCCCCCAGTTTTATGCCTTCCCCAGTTTTATGCCGTCCCTAGTATGTCGCCTCCCCGAGTTTTATGCCTTCCACAGTTTGATGCCTTCCCCAGTTTGATGCCTTCCCCAGTTTTATGCCTTCCCCAGTGTGTCGCCTCCCCCAGTTTTATGCCTCCCCCAGTTTTATGCCTCCCCCAGTTTTATGCCTCCCCCGGTTTTATGCCTTCCCCTGTTTTATTCCTACTCGAGTTTCTCGCCTTCCCCAGTTTTATGCCTCCCCCAGTTTTATGCCTTCCCCAGTTTTATGCCTCCCCCAGTTTTATGCCTAACCCAGAGTCTAGCCTCCCCTATTTTTGTCTTCCCCAGTTTTATTCCTTCCCCAGTTTTATGGCTCCCCCAGTTTTATGCCTCCCCCTGTTTTATGCCTTCCCCCGTTTTATGCCTCCCCCAGTGTGTCGCCTCCCCCACTGTGTTGCCTACCCCAGTTTTAAGCCTCCCCCAGTTTTATGCCTCCCCCAGTTTTATGCCTCCCCCAGTTTTATGCCTTCCCTAGTGTTTCGCCTTCCCCAGTTTTATGCCTTCCCCATTGTGTCGCCTCCCCCAGTTTTATGCCTCCCCAAGTTTTATGCCTCCCCAAGTTTTATGCCTCCCCCAGTTTTATGCCTTCCCCAGTTTTATGCCTTCCCCAGTGTGTCGCCTCCCCCAGTTTTATGCCTCCTCCTGTTTTATGCCTCCCCCAGTTTTAAGCTTCCTCCAGTTTTATGCCTCCCCCAGTTTTATGCCTTCCCCAGGTTTAAGCCTCCCCCAGTATCTCGCCTTCCCAGTCTTAGGCCTTCCCCAGTTTTAGGCTTTTCCCAGTTTTAGTCCTTCCCCAATTGTAAGCCTTCCCCAGTGTGTCACCTTCCCCACTGTGTCGCCCCCCCTAATTTTATGCCTTCCGCAGTTTGTTGCCTCCCCCAGTTTTATGCCTTCCCCAGTGTTTCGCTTCCCCCAGTTTTATGCTTCCCCCAGTTTTATGCTTTCCCCAGTTTTATGCCTCCCCCAGTTTCATGCCTCCCCCAGTTTTATGCCTTCCCCAGTTTTATGCCTTCCCCAGTTTTATGCCTCCCCCAGTTTTATGCCTCCCCCAGTTTTATGCCTCCCCCAGTTTTATGTCTTCCCCAGTTTTATGCCGTCCCTAGTATGTCGCCTCCCCGAGTTTTATGCCTTCCACAGTTTGATGCCTTCCCCAGTTTGATGCCTTCCCCAGTTTTATGCCTTCCCCAGTGTGTCGCCTCCCCCAGTTTTATGCCTCCCCCAGTTTTATGCCTCCCCTAGTTTTATGCCTCCCCCAGTTTTATGCCTCCCCCAGTTTTATGCCTTCCCCAGTTTTATGCCGTCCCTAGTATGTCGCCTCCCCGAGTTTTATGCCTTCCACAGTTTGATGCCTTCCCCAGTTTGATGCCTTCCCCAGTTTTATGCCTTCCCCAGTGTGTCGCCTCCCCCAGTTTTATGCCTCCCCCAGTTTTATGCCTCCCCCAGTTTTATGCCTCCCCCAGTTTTATGCCTCCCCCAGTTTTATGCCTCCCCCGGTTTTATGCCTTCCCCTGTTTTATTCCTACTCGAGTTTCTCGCCTTCCCCAGTTTTATGCCTCCCCCAGTTTTATGCCTTCCCCAGTTTTATGCCTCCCCCAGTTTTATGCCTAACCCAGAGTCTAGCCTCCCCTATTTTTGTCTTCCCCAGTTTTATTCCTTCCCCAGTTTTATGGCTCCCCCAGTTTTATGCCTCCCCCTGTTTTATGCCTTCCCCCGTTTTATGCCTCCCCCAGTGTGTCGCCTCCCCCACTGTGTTGCCTACCCCAGTTTTAAGCCTCCCCCAGTTTTATGCCTCCCCCAGTTTTATGCCTTCCCTAGTGTTTCGCCTTCCCCAGTTTTATGCCTTCCCCATTGTGTCGCCTCCCCCAGTTTTATGCCTCCCCAAGTTTTATGCCTCCCCCAGTTTTATGCCTTCCCCAGTTTTATGCCTCCCCCAGTTTTATGCCTCCCCCAGTTTTATGCCTTCCCCAGTTTTATGCCTTCCCCATTGTGTCGCCTCCCCCAGTTTTATGCCTCCCCCTGTTTTATGCCTCCCCCAGTTTTAAGCTTCCTCCAGTTTTATGCCTCCCCCAGTTTTATGCCTTCCCCAGGTTTAAGCCTCCCCCAGTATCTCGCCTTCCCAGTCTTAGGCCTTCCCCAGTTTTAGGCTTTTCCCAGTTTTAGTCCTTCCCCAATTCTAAGCCTTCCCCAGTGTGTCGCCTTCCCCAGTGTGTCGCCCCCCCTAATTTTATGCCTTCCGCAGTTTGTTGCCTCCCCCAGTTTTATGCCTTCCCTAGTGTTTCGCTTTCCCCAGTTTTATGCTTTCCCCAGTTTTATGCCTCCCCCAGTTTTATGCCTCCCCCAGTTTCATACCTCCCCCAGTTTTATGCCTTCCCCAGTTTTATGCCTTCCCCAGTTTTATGCCTTCCCCAGTTTTATGCCTCTCCCAGTTTTATGCCTCCCCCAGTTTTATGCCTTCCCCAGTTTTATGCCGTCCCTAGTATGTCGCCTCCCCGAGTTTGATGCCTTCCCCAGTTTGATGCCTTCCCCAGTTTGATGCCTTCCCCAGTTTGATGCCTTCCCCAGTTTTATGCCTTCCCCAGTTTTATGCCTCCCCCAGTTTTATGCCTCCCCCAGTTTTATGCCTCCCCCAGTTTTATGCCTCCCCCAGTTTTATGCCTCCCCCAGTTTTATGCCTCCCCCAGTTTTATGCCTCCCCCAGTTTTATGCCTTCCGCAGTTTTATGCCTTCCGCAGTTTTATGCCTTCCCCAGTTTTATGCCTTCCCCAGTTTTATTCCTACCCCAGTGTCTCGCCTTCCTCATTTCTATGCCTTCACCAGTTTTATGTCTTCCCCAGTTTTATGCCTTCACAAGTTCTATGCCTCCCCAAGTGTGTCGCCACCTCAGTGTGTCGCCTCCCCCAGTTTTTTGGCTTCCCCAGTTTTATGCCTTCCCCAGTTTTATACTATTCCCCAGAATTATACCCTCCCCAGTGTGTCGCCTCCCCCAGTATTATGCCTCCCCCATTGTGTCACCTCCACCAGTGTGTCGCCTCCCCCAATTTTATGCCTCCCCCAATTTTATGCCTCCCCCAGTTTTATGCCTTCCCCAGTCTTATGCCTTCCCCAGTTTTATTCCTACTCCAGTGTCTCACCTCCCCCAGTTTTATGCCTCCCCCAGTTTTATGCCTCCCCCAGTTTTATGCCTTCCCAAGTTTTATGCCTCCCCCAGTTTTATTCCTCCCCCAGTTTTATGCCTACCCCAGAGTCTCGCCTCCCCTATTTTTATTCCTTCCCCAGTTTTATTCCTTCCCCAGTTTTATGCCTCCCCCAGTTTTATGCCTCGCCCAGTTTTATGCCTTCCCCCGTTTTATGCCTTCCCCAGTGTGTCGCCTCCCCCACTGTGTGGCCTCCCCCAGTTTTAAGCCTCCCCCAGTTTTAAGCCTCCCCCAGTTTTATGCCTTCCCCAGTGTTTCGCCTTCCCCCAGTTTTATGCTTTCCCCAGTTTTATGCCTTCCACAGTTTTATGCCTCCCCCAGTTTCATGCCTCCCCCAGTTTCATGCCTCCCCCAGTTTTATGCCTCCCCCAGTTTTATGCCTCCCCCAGTTTTATGCCTTCCCCAGTTTTATGCCGTCCCTAGTATGTCGCCTCCCCGAGTTTTATGCCTTCCCCAGTTTTATGCCTTCCCCAGTTTGATGCCTTCCCCAGTTTGATGCCTTCCCCAGTTTGATGCCTTCCCCAGTGTGTCGCCTTCCCCAGTTTTATGCCTCCCCCAGTTTTATGCCTCCCCCAGTTTTATGCCTTCCGCAGTTTTATGCCTTCCGCAGTTTTATGGCTTCCCCAGTTTTATTCCTACCCCAGTGTCTCGCCTTCCTCATTTCTATGCCTTCACCAGTTTTATTCCTTCCCCAGTTTTATGCCTTCACAAGTTCTATGCCTCCCCAAGTGTGTCGCCACCTCAGTGTGTCGCCTCCCTCAGTGTGTCGCCTCCCCCAGTTTTTTGGCTTCGCCAGTTTTATGCCTTCCCCAGTTTTATACTATTCCCCAGAATTATACCCTCCCCAGTGTGTCGCCTCCCCCAGTATTATGCCTCCCCCATTGTGTCACCTCCACCAGTGTGTCGCCTCCCCCAATATTATGCCTCCCCCAATTTTATGCCTCCCCCAGTTTTATGCCTTCCCCAGTCTTATGCCTTCCCCAGTTTTATTCCTACTCCAGTGTCTCACCTCCCCCAGTTTTATGCCTCCCCCAGTTTTATGCCTCCCCCAGTTTTATGCCTTCCCAAGTTTTATGCCTCCCCCAGTTTTATGCCTACCCCAGAGTCTCGCCTCCCCTATTTTTATTCCTTCCCCAGTTTTATTCCTTCCCCAGTTTTATGCCTCCCCCAGTTTTATGCCTCCCCCAGTTTTATGCCTTCCCCCGTTTTATGCCTTCCCCAGTGTGTCGCCTCCCCCACTGTGTGGCCTCCCCCAGTTTTAAGCCTCCCCCAGTTTTAAGCCTCCCCCAGTTTTATGCCTTCCCCAGTGTTTCGCCTTCCCCAATTTTATGCCTTCCCCAGTTTTATGCCTTCCCCATTGTGTCGCCTCCACCAGTTTTATGCCTCCCCCAGTTTTATGCCTCCCCCAGTTTTATGCCTCCCCCAGTTTTATGCCTCTCCCAGTTTTATGCCTTCCCCAGTTTTATGCCTTCCCCATTATGTCGTCTCTCCCAGTTTTATGCCTTCCACAGTTTTATGCCTTCCCCAGTTTTATGCCTTCCCCAGTTTTATGCCTTCCCCAGTATCTCGCCTTCCCCAGTTTTAGGCCTTCCCCAGTTTTAGGCTTTTCCCAGTTTTAGGCCTTCCCCAATTTTAAGCCTTCCCCAGATTTAAGCCTTCCCCAGTGTGTCGCCTTCCCAAGTTTTATGCCTTCCCCAGTGTGTCGCCTCCCCCTAATTTTATGCCTTCCCCAGTTTGTTGCCTCACCCAGTTTTATGCCTTCCCCAGTGTGTCGCTTTCCCCAGTTTTATGCTTTCCCCAGTTTTATGCTTTCTCCAGTTTTATGCTTTCCCCAGTTTTATGCTTTCCCCAGTTTTATGCTTTCCCCAGTTTTATGCTTTCCCCAGTTTTATGCCTCCCCCAGTTTTATGGCTTCCCCAGTTTTATGGCTTCCCCAGTTTTATGCCTTCCCCAGTATGTCACCTCCCCCAGTTTTATGCCTTCACCAGTTTTATGCCTTCCTTAGTTTTATGCCTTCACAAGTTCTATGCCTCCCCCAGTGTGTCGCCCACCTCAGTGTGTCGCCTCCCTCAGTGTGTCGCCTCCCCCAGTTTATTGCCTTCCCCAGTTTTATACTATTCCCCGCATTTATACCCTCCCCAGTGTGTCGCCTCCCCCAGTATTATGCCTCCCCCATTGTGTCACCTCTACCAGTGTGTCGCCTCCCCCAAATTTATGCCTTCCTCAATTTTATGCCTCCCCCAGTTTTATGCCTTCCTCAGTTTTATGCCTCCCCCAGTTTTATGCCTTCCCCAGTTTATCGCCTCCCCCAGTTTATCGCCTCCCCCAGTTTTATGCCTCCCCCAGTTTTATGCCTCCCCCAGTTTTATGCCTCCCCCAGTTTTATGCCTCCCCCAGTTTTATGCCTTTCCCAGTATGTCGCCTTCCCCAGTTTTATGCCTTCCCCAGTGTGTCGCCTCCCCCAGTTTTATGCCTCCCCAAGTTTTTTGCCTCCCCCAGTTTTATGCCTCCCCTAGTTTTAAGCCTTCCACTGTTTTAAGCCTCCCCCAGTATCTCGCCTTCCCCAGTTTTAGGCCTTCCCCAGTTTTAGGCTTTTCCCAGTTTTAGGCCTTCCCCAATTTTAAGCCTTCCCCAGTTTTTAGCCTTCCCCAGTCTTAAGCCTTCCCCAGTGTGTCGCCTCCCCCAGTATCTCGCCTTCCCCAGTTTTAGGCCTTCCTCAGTTTTAGGCCTTCCTCAGTTTTAGGCCTTCCCCAGTTTTAGGCCTTCCCCAAGTTTTAGGCCTTCCCCAGTGTCTCGCCTTCCCCAGTGTGTCGCCTCCTCCAGTTTTATGACTCCCCCAGTTTTATGCCTCCCCCAGTTTTATGCCTCCCCCAGTTTTATGCCTCCCCCAGTTTTATGCCTCCCCCAGTTTTATGCCTTCCCCAGTTTTATGCCTTCCCCAGTTTTATGCCTTCCCCAGTGTGTCACCTTCCCCAGTTTTATGCCTTCTCCAATGTGTCGCCTCCCCCAGTTTTATGCCTCCTCCAGTTTTATGTCTTCTCCAGTTTTATGCCTTCCCCAGTTTTATGCCTTCCCCAGTGTGTCGCCTCCCCCATTTTTATGCCTTCCCCATTTTTATGCCTTCCCCATTTTTATGCCTTCCCCATTTTTATGCCTTTCCCATTTTTATGCCTTCCCCATATTTATGCCTTCCCCAGTTTTATGCCTCCCCCAGTGTGTCGCCTCCCCCAGTGTGTCGCCTCCTCCAGTGTGTCGCCTCCCCCAGTTTATTGCCTTCCCCAGTTTTATACTATTCGCCGCATTGATAACCTCCCCAGTGTGTCGCCTCCCCCAACTTTACGCCTCCCCCATTTTTATGTCTCCCCCAGTTTTATGCCTTTCTCAGTTTTATGCCTCCCCCAGTTTTATGCCTTCCCCAGTTTATCGCCTCCCCCAATTTTATGCCTTCTCCAGTTTTATGCCTTCCCCAATTTTATGCCTCTCCCAGTTTTATGCCTCCCCCAATTTTATGCCTTTCCCAGTATGTCACCTTCCCCAGTTTTATGCCTTCCCCAGTGTGTCGCCTCCCCCAGTTTTATGCCTCCCCAAGTTTTTTGCCTCCCCTAGTTTTAAGCCTTCCCCTGTTTTAAGCCTCCCCCAGTATCTCACCTTCCCCAATTTTAGGCCTTCCCCAGTTTTAGGCTTTTCCCAGTTTTAGGCCTTCCCCAATTTTAAGCCTTCCCCAGTTTTTAGCCTTCCCCAGTCTTAAGCCTTCCCCAGTGTGTCGCCTCCCCCAGTATCTCGCCTTCCCCAGTTTTAGGCCTTCCTCAGTTTTAGGCCTTCCTCAGTTTTAGTCCTTCCCCAGTTTTAGGCCTCCCCCAGTTTTAAGCTTCCCCCAGTTTTAGGCCTCCCCAAGTTTTAGGCCTTCCCCAGTGTCTCGCCTTCCCCAGTTTTATGCCTTCCCCAGTGTGTCGCCTCCTCCAGTTTTATGACTCCCCCAGTTTTATGACTCCCCCAGTTTTATGCCTCCCCCAGTTTTATGCCTCCCCCAGTTTTATGCCTCCCCCAGTTTTATGCCTTCCCCATTTTTATGCCTTCCCCAGTTTTATGCCTTCCCCAGTGTGTCACCTTCCCCAGTTTTATGCTTTCCCCATTTTTATGCCCTCCCCAGTTTTATGTCTTCCCCAGTATGTTGCCTCTCCCAGTTTTATGCCTTCCCCAGTTTTATGCCTTCTCCAATGTGTCGCCTCCCCCAGTTTTATGCCTCCCCCAGTCTTAGGCCTTCCCCAGTTATATGCCTCCGCCAGTTTTATGCCTTGCCCAGTTTTATGCCTCCCCCAGTGTGTCACCTTCCACATTTTCTCACCTTCCACAGTTTTATGCCTTCCCCAGTGTGTCACCTCCCCTAGTTTTATGCGTCCCGCAGTTTTATGCCTTCCCCAGTTTTATGCCTCCCCAGTGTGTCGCCTACCACAGTGTCTCGCCTTCCAGTTTTATGCCTTCCCCATTGTGTCGCCTCCCCCAGTTTTATGCCTTCCCAAATTTTATGCCTTTCCCAGTTTTATGCCTTCCCCAGTTTTATGCTTTCCCCAGTTTTATGCTTTCCCCAGTATCTTGCCTTCCCCAGTTTTATGCCTCCCCCAGTTTTATGCCTCCCCCAGTTTTATGCCTCCCCCAATTTTAAGCCTCCCCCAGTCTTAGGCCTTCCCCAGTTATATGCCTCCGCCAGTTTTATGCCTTCCCCAGTTTTATGCCTTGCCCAGTTTTATGCCTCCCCCAGTGTTTCACCTTCCACATTTTCTCACCTTCCACAGTTTTATGCCTTCCCCAGTGTGTCTCCTCCCCCAGTTTTATGCCTCTCCCACTTTTATGCCTCTCCCACTTTTATGCCTTCCCCAGTTTTATGCCTCCCCCAGTTTTATGCCTCCCCTAGTTTTTATGCCTCCCCCAGTTTTATGCCTTCCCCAGTTTTATGCCACCAGTTTCAGACCTCTCCCAGTTTAAGGCCTTTCCCAGTTTTATGCCTCCCCTAGTTTTATGCCTCTCCCAGTGTCTCGCCTTCCACATTGTCTCGCCTTCCACATTGTCTCGCCTTCCACAGTGTCTCGCCTTCCACAGTGTCTCGCCTTCCACAGTGTCTCGCCTTCCACAGTGTCTCGCCTTCCACAGTGTCTCGCCTTCCCCAGTTTTAGTCCTCCCCCAGTTTTAGGCCTCCCCCAGTTTTAGGCCTTCCCCAGTGTGTCGCCTCCTCCAGTTTTATGCCTCCCCCAGTTTTATGCCTCCCCCAGTGCCTCGCCTTCCCCAGTGTCTCGCCTTCCCCAGTTTTAGGCCTTCCCCAGTTTTAGGCCTCCCCCAGTTTTAGTCCTCCCCCAGTTTTAGTCCTCCCCCAGTTTTAGTCCTCCCCCAGTTTTAGGCCTCCCCCAGTTTTATGCCTTCCCCAGTTTTATGCCTTCCTCAGTTTTATGCTTTCCTCAGTTTTATGCTTTTCCCAGTGTGTCGCCTTCCACAATGTGTCGCCTTCCACAATGTGTCGCCTTCCACACTGTGTCGCCTTCCACACTGTGTCGCCTTCCACACTGTGTCGCCTTCCACACTGTGTCGCCTTCCACACTGTGTCGCCTTCCACACTGTGTCGCCTTCCACACTGTGTCGCCTTCCACACTGTGTCGCCTTCCACACTGTGTCGCCTTCCACACTGTGTCGCCTTCCACACTGTGTCGCCTTCCACACTGTGTCGCCTTCCACACTGTGTCGCCTTCCACACTGTGTCGCCTTCCACACTGTGTCGCCTTCCACACTGTGTCGCCTTCCACACTGTGTCGCCTTCCACACTGTGTCGCCTTCCACACTGTGTCGCCTTCCACACTGTGTCGCCTTCCACACTGTGTCGCCTTCCACACTGTGTCGCCTTCCACACTGTGTCGCCTTCCACACTGTGTCGCCTTCCACACTGTGTCGCCTTCCACACTGTGTCGCCTTCCACACTGTGTCGCCTTCCACACTGTGTCGCCTTCCACACTGTGTCGCCTTCCACACTGTGTCGCCTTCCACAGTGTGTCGCTTTCCACAGTTTTAGGCCTTCCCCAGTATTAGACCTCCACCAGTATTAGACCTCTCCCAGTTTAAGGCCTTTCCCAGTTTTATGCCTCCCCTAGTTTTTTGCCTCTCCCAGTGTCTCGCCTTCCACATTGTCTCACCTTCCACAGTGTCTCGCCTTCCCCAGTTTTAGGCCTTCCCCAGTTTTAGTCCTCCCCCAGTTTTAGGCCTCCCCCAGTTTTATGCCTCCCCCAGTTTTATGCCTCCCCCAATTTTAGGCCTCCCCCAGTCTTAGGCCTTCCCCAGTTATATGCCTCCGCCAGTTTTATGCCTTCCCCAGTTTTATGCCTTGCCCAGTTTTATGCCTCCCCCAGTGTTTCACCTTCCACATTTTCTCACCTTCCACAGTTTTATGCCTTCCCCAGTGTGTCTCCTCCCCCAGTTTTATGCCTCTCCCACTTTTATGCCTTCCCCAGTTTTATGCCTCCCCCAGTTTTATGCCTCCCCTAGTTTTTATGCCTCCCCCAGTTTTATGCCTTCCCCAGTTTTATGCCACCAGTTTCAGACCTCTCCCAGTTTAAGGCCTTTCCCAGTTTTATGCCTCCCCTAGTTTTATGCCTCTCCCAGTGTCTCGCCTTCCACATTGTCTCGCCTTCCACAGTGTCTCGCCTTCCCCAGTTTTAGGCCTTCCCCAGTTTTAGTCCTCCCCCAGTTTTAGGCCTCCCCCAGTTTTAGGCCTCCCCCAGTTTTATGCCTCCCCCAATTTTAGGCCTCCCCCAGTCTTAGGCCTTCCCCAGTTATATGCCTCCGCCAGTTTTATGCCTTCCCCAGTTTTATGCCTTGCCCAGTTTTATGCCTCCCCCAGTGTTTCACCTTCCACATTTTCTCACCTTCCACAGTTTTATGCCTTCCCCAGTGTGTCTCCTCCCCCAGTTTTATGCCTCTCCCACTTTTATGCCTTCCCCAGTTTTATGCCTCCCCCAGTTTTATGCCTCCCCTAGTTTTTATGCCTCCCCCAGTTTTATGCCTTCCCCAGTTTTATGCCACCAGTTTCAGACCTCTCCCAGTTTAAGGCCTTTCCCAGTTTTATGCCTCCCCTAGTTTTATGCCTCTCCCAGTGTCTCGCCTTCCACATTGTCTCGCCTTCCACATTGTCTCGCCTTCCACATTGTCTCGCCTTCCACAGTGTCTCGCCTTCCACAGTGTCTCGCCTTCCACAGTGTCTCGCCTTCCACAGTGTCTCGCCTTCCCCAGTTTTAGTCCTCCCCCAGTTTTAGGCCTCCCCCAGTTTTAGGCCTTCCCCAGTGTGTCGCCTCCTCCAGTTTTATGCCTCCCCCAGTTTTATGCCTCCCCCAGTGCCTCGCCTTCCCCAGTGTCTCGCCTTCCCCAGTTTTAGGCCTTCCCCAGTTTTAGGCCTCCCCCAGTTTTAGTCCTCCCCCAGTTTTAGTCCTCCCCCAGTTTTAGTCCTCCCCCACTTTTAGGCCTCCCCCAGTTTTATGCCTTCCCCAGTTTTATGCCTTCCTCAGTTTTATGCTTTCCTCAGTTTTATGCTTTTCCCAGTGTGTCGCCTTCCACAATGTGTCGCCTTCCACAATGTGTCGCCTTCCACAATGTGTCGCCTTCCACACTGTGTCGCCTTCCACACTGTGTCGCCTTCCACACTGTGTCGCCTTCCACACTGTGTCGCCTTCCACACTGTGTCGCCTTCCACACTGTGTCGCCTTCCACACTGTGTCGCCTTCCACACTGTGTCGCCTTCCACACTGTGTCGCCTTCCACACTGTGTCGCCTTCCACACTGTGTCGCCTTCCACACTGTGTCGCCTTCCACACTGTGTCGCCTTCCACACTGTGTCGCCTTCCACACTGTGTCGCCTTCCACACTGTGTCGCCTTCCACACTGTGTCGCCTTCCACACTGTGTCGCCTTCCACACTGTGTCGCCTTCCACACTGTGTCGCCTTCCACACTGTGTCGCCTTCCACACTGTGTCGCCTTCCACACTGTGTCGCCTTCCACACTGTGTCGCCTTCCACAGTGTGTCGCTTTCCACAGTTTTAGGCCTTCCCCAGTATTAGACCTCCACCAGTATTAGACCTCTCCCAGTTTAAGGCCTTTCCCAGTTTTATGCCTCCCCTAGTTTTTTGCCTCTCCCAGTGTCTCGCCTTCCACATTGTCTCACCTTCCACAGTGTCTCGCCTTCCCCAGTTTTAGGCCTTCCCCAGTTTTAGTCCTCCCCCAGTTTTAGGCCTCCCCCAGTTTTATGCCTCCCCCAGTTTTATGCCTCCCCCAATTTTAGGCCTCCCCCAGTCTTAGGCCTTCCCCAGTTATATGCCTCCGCCAGTTTTATGCCTTCCCCAGTTTTATGCCTTGCCCAGTTTTATGCCTCCCCCAGTGTTTCACCTTCCACATTTTCTCACCTTCCACAGTTTTATGCCTTCCCCAGTGTGTCTCCTCCCCCAGTTTTATGCCTCTCCCACTTTTATGCCTTCCCCAGTTTTATGCCTCCCCCAGTTTTATGCCTCCCCTAGTTTTTATGCCTCCCCCAGTTTTATGCCTTCCCCAGTTTTATGCCACCAGTTTCAGACCTCTCCCAGTTTAAGGCCTTTCCCAGTTTTATGCCTCCCCTAGTTTTATGCCTCTCCCAGTGTCTCGCCTTCCACATTGTCTCGCCTTCCACAGTGTCTCGCCTTCCCCAGTTTTAGGCCTTCCCCAGTTTTAGTCCTCCCCCAGTTTTAGGCCTCCCCCAGTTTTAGGCCTCCCCCAGTTTTATGCCTCCCCCAATTTTAGGCCTCCCCCAGTCTTAGGCCTTCCCCAGTTATATGCCTCCGCCAGTTTTATGCCTTCCCCAGTTTTATGCCTTGCCCAGTTTTATGCCTCCCCCAGTGTTTCACCTTCCACATTTTCTCACCTTCCACAGTTTTATGCCTTCCCCAGTGTGTCTCCTCCCCCAGTTTTATGCCTCTCCCACTTTTATGCCTTCCCCAGTTTTATGCCTCCCCCAGTTTTATGCCTCCCCTAGTTTTTATGCCTCCCCCAGTTTTATGCCTTCCCCAGTTTTATGCCACCAGTTTCAGACCTCTCCCAGTTTAAGGCCTTTCCCAGTTTTATGCCTCCCCTAGTTTTATGCCTCTCCCAGTGTCTCGCCTTCCACATTGTCTCGCCTTCCACATTGTCTCGCCTTCCACATTGTCTCGCCTTCCACAGTGTCTCGCCTTCCACAGTGTCTTGCCTTCCACAGTGTCTCGCCTTCCACAGTGTCTCGCCTTCCACAGTGTCTCGCCTTCCCCAGTTTTAGTCCTCCCCCAGTTTTAGGCCTCCCCCAGTTTTAGGCCTTCCCCAGTGTGTCGCCTCCTCCAGTTTTATGCCTCCCCCAGTTTTATGCCTCCCCCAGTGCCTCGCCTTCCCCAGTGTCTCGCCTTCCCCAGTTTTAGGCCTTCCCCAGTTTTAGGCCTCCCCCAGTTTTAGTCCTCCCCCAGTTTTAGTCCTCCCCCAGTTTTAGTCCTCCCCCAGTTTTAGGCCTCCCCCAGTTTTAGGCCTCCCCCAGTTTTATGCCTTCCCCAGTTTTATGCCTTCCTCAGTTTTATGCTTTCCTCAGTTTTATGCTTTTCCCAGTGTGTCGCCTTCCACAATGTGTCGCCTTCCACAATGTGTCGCCTTCCACAATGTGTCGCCTTCCACAATGTGTCGCCTTCCACACTGTGTCGCCTTCCACACTGTGTCGCCTTCCACACTGTGTCGCCTTCCACACTGTGTCGCCTTCCACACTGTGTCGCCTTCCACACTGTGTCGCCTTCCACACTGTGTCGCCTTCCACACTGTGTCGCCTTCCACACTGTGTCGCCTTCCACACTGTGTCGCCTTCCACACTGTGTCGCCTTCCACACTGTGTCGCCTTCCACACTGTGTCGCCTTCCACACTGTGTCGCCTTCCACACTGTGTCGCCTTCCACACTGTGTCGCCTTCCACACTGTGTCGCCTTCCACAGTGTGTCGCTTTCCACAGTTTTAGGCCTTCCCCAGTATTAGACCTCCACCAGTATTAGACCTCTCCCAGTTTAAGGCCTTTCCCAGTTTTATGCCTCCCCTAGTTTTTTGCCTCTCCCAGTGTCTCGCCTTCCACATTGTCTCGCCTTCCACAGTGTCTCGCCTTCCCCAGTTTTAGGCCTTCCCCAGTTTTAGTCCTCCCCCAGTTTTAGGCCTCCCCCAGTTTTAGGCCTTCCCCAGTGTGTCGCCTCCTCCAGTTTTATGCCTCCCCCAGTGTCTCGCCTTCCCCAGTGCCTCGCCTTCCCCAGTGTCTCGCCTTCCCCAGTTTTAGGCCTTCCCCAGTTTTAGGCCTTCCCCAGTTTTAGGCCTCCCCCAGTTTTAGGCCTCCCCCAGTTTTAGGCCTCCCCCAGTTTTAGGCCTCCCCCAGTTTTAGTCCTCCCCCAGTTTTAGTCCTCCCCCAGTTTTAGGCCTCCCCCAGTTTTATGCCTTCCCCGGTTTTGTCTTCCTCAGTTTTATGCTTTCCTCAGTTTTATGCTTTTCCCAGTGTGTCGCCTTCCACAATGTGTCGCCTTCCACACTGTGTCGCCTTCCACAATGTGTCGCTTTCCCCAGTTTTAGGCCTTCCCCAGTTTTAGACCTTCCCCAGTTTTCTGCCTTCCCCAGTTTTATGCCTTCCCCAGTTTTCTGCCTTCCCCAGTATCTCGCTTTCCCCAGTTTTAGGCCTTCCCCAGTTTTAGGCCTCCCCCCAGTTTTATGCCTCCCGCCAGTTTTATGCCTCCCGCCAGTTTTATGCCTCCCGCCAGTTTTATGCCTCCCCCAGTTTGTTGCCTCCCCCTCTCAGTTTATTGCTCCCCCAGTGTGTCGCCTGCCCCTTTCAGTTTGTTGCTCCCCCAGTGTGTCGCCTCCCCCAGTGTGTCGCCTGCCCCTCTCAGTTTATTGCTCCCCCAGTGTGTGGATCCCTAGTTTTTTGCCCCTCTCGGTTTATTGCTCCCCCAGTGTGTCCATCCCTAATTTTTTGCCCCTCTCAGTTTATTGCTCCCCCAGTGTGTCCATCCCTAGTTTTTTACCCCTCTCAGTTTATTGCTCCCCCAGTGTGTCCATCCCTAGTTTTTTGCCCCTCTCAGTTTATTGCTCCCCCAGTGTGTCGATCCCTAGTTTTTTGCCCCTCTTAGTATATTGCTCCCCCAGTGTGTCCATCCCTAGTTTTTTGCCCCTCTCAGTTTATTGCTCCCCCAGTGTGTCCATCCCTAGTTTTTTGCCCCTCTCAGTTTATTGCTCCCCCAGTGTGTCCATCCCTTGTTTTTTGCCCCTCTCAGTTTATTGCTCCCCCAGTGTGTTGATTCCTAGTTTTTTGCCCCTCTCAGTTTATTGCTCCCCCAGTGTGTCGATCCCTAGTTTATGCCCCTCTCAGTTAATTGCTCCCCTAGTGTGTCGATCCATAGTTTTTTTCCCCTCTCAGTTTCTCCCCCAGTGTGTCGATCCCTAGTTTTTTGCCCCTCTCAGTCTATTGCTCCCCCAGTTTATTGCCTCCCCAACACACACACATACTCACACATACTTATACATACATACACACTCACCTCTCTGGTCCATTCTCCTGCCGCAGCATTGCTTCTTTCTTCTTGCCAGGAACTTTCTAAATGACACTTCCACGCAGAGGGGTGATGCACATGTGCTCCTATGTCACAGAGAAAGAACCCCCCACCTCTGGACCCGGTGCAGCTCTATGATGACTTATGACGGGCTATGTCTATGGGTATGCCGTTGATGTGGACTTGATCGCCGAGTTTGCAGCTTTCTCGGCACATGATGGCTGTGTTATTCGGCCATCATATGACTCTAAGAGCCCACCTGCGGTTGTTAACCAGTTAAATGCCGCCATCAATCTGTGACATTGGTATTTAATGCATATCAGTATGGGACGCATCGTTCTATCTCCTCATCAGCAGTCAAGGAACGTAAATAATGAAGACCCCTGTGTCTATCATCACTATACTCCTATGAACGCCAGCTGCAGGTTGTTTTTCAGAAGAGACTGTGATTTCTGCTATATGTAGCACAAGAGATCAGAGGAGAAGTCCCTAAGAGGATTAAACAAATACAGTGAAAAGTAAAAAAAAAGTTTTAAAAAATATGAACTAAATAAAAAATATATAAAAATTAAATTCACCTCCTTTTCCCCCATTAAAAATTTGAAGAAATAAAAAAAATTACAAATATTTGGTAGCGCTGCATTCGCAACAAGGAAAATAATTAAAATGCCAGTATTGCAGTTTTTCGGCTATTGCAGCAACAGAACAAAATGTAATAACAGGCGATTAAAACATTGTATATACTCCAAAATGATATCAATATAAACAACGCAAAAAATGAGTCCTTACACAGCCCTATGTCCCGAAAACTGAAAATGTTATGGTTTTCGGAAAGTGACGAAACAATATTTTTTTTTTTTTTTTTTACAAATTTCTGAATTTTTTTTTCCATCACATAACTAAAACAAAAACTATGCACATTTGCTATCTGCGTAATTGAACTGACCTAGAGAATCATATTGTTAGGTCAGTTTTATCGCAAACTCAACGCTGTAAAAACAATTACAGAAATGCATCTTTTTGCTATTTTCCACACTTTACATTTTTTTTCCTGCTTTTGAGTACATCTTATGATAAAATAGTGCCATTTAAAAGTACAACTCGTCCCGTAGAAAACAAACCCTCATACGGCTATACTGAGGGGAAAAAAGTTTTATGCCTCCCCCAGTGTGTCGCTTCCCCCACTGTGTTGCCTCCCCCAGATTTAAGCTTCCCCCAGTTTTATGCCTTCCCCAGTGTGTCACCTTCCTAAGTCTTATGCCTTCCCCAGTGTGTTACCTTCCTAAGTTTTATGCCTTCCCCAGTGTGTCGCCTCCCCCAATTTTATGCCTTCCCCAGTTTGTTGCCTCCCCCAGTTTTAAGCCTTCCCCAGTTCTTCCCCCAGTTTTATGCTTTCGTCAGTTTTATGCCTCCCCCAGATTTATGTCTACCCCAGTTTTATGCCTTCCTCAGTTTTATGCCTTCCCCAGTATGTCGCCTCCCCCAGTTTTATGCCTTCCACAGTTTTATGCCTCCCCCAGTGTGTCGCTTCCCCCGCTGTGTTGCCTCCCCCAGTTTTAAGCCTTCCCCAGTGTGTCGCCTTCCCCAGTTTTATGCCTTCCGCAGTGTCGCCTCCCCCAGTTTTATGCCTTCCCCAGTTTAATGCCTTCCCCCGTATTATACCTTCCCTAGTGTGTCACCTCCCCCAGTTTTATGCTTTCCCCGGTTTTATACCCTCCCCAGTATGTCGCCTCCCGAAGTTTTATGCCTCCCCCAGTTTTATGCCTTCCTTAGTGTGTCGCCTCCCCCATTTTTTTGCCTTCCCCAGTTTTATGCCTTCCCCAGTTTGTCGCCTCCCCCAGTTTTATACTGTCCTCAGTTTTATGTCTTCCCCATTTTATGCTTTCCGCAGTTTTATGCCTTCCCCAGTTTTATGCCTTCCCCGGTTTTATGCCTCCCCCAGTTTTATGCCTTCCCCGGTTTTATACCCTCCCCAGTGTGTGGCCTTCCCCAGTTTTATGCCTCACCCAGTTGTATGCCTTCCTTCGTGTGTCGCCTCCCCCAGTTTTATGCCTCCCCCAGTTTTATGCCTCCCCCAGTTTTATGTCTTCCCCAGTTTTATGCCTTCCCCAGTGTGTCGCCTCCCCCAGTTTTATGCCTTCCCCAGTTTTATGCCCCTCTAGTTTTAAGCCTTCCCCAGTTTTAAGCCTCCCCCAGTATCTCGCCTCCCCCAGTATCTCGCCTTCCCCAGTTTTATGCCTTCCCCAGTTTCATGCCTTCCCCAGTTTTATGCCTTCACCAGTTTTATGCCTTCACCAGTTTTATGCCTTCACCAGTTTTATTCCTACTCCAGTTTCTCGCCTTCCCCGGTTTTATGCCTTCCCCAGTTTTATACTATTCCCCGGATTTATACCCTCCCCAGTGTGTCGCCTCCTCCAGTCTTATGCCTCCCCCATTGTGTCACATCCACCAGTGTGTCGCCTCCCCCAATTTTATGCCTCCCCCAATTTTATGCCTTCCCCAGTTTTATTCCTACTCCAGTTTCTCGCCTCCCCCAGTTTTATGCCTTCACCAGTTTTATGCCTTCACCAGTTTTATGCCTTCCCCAGTTCTTTTCCTTCCCCAGTTCTTTTCCTTCCCCAGTTCTTTTCCTTCCCCAGTTTTATGCCTTCCCCAGTTTTATGCCTTCCCCAGTATCTCGCCTTCCCCAGTTTTATGCCTTCCCCAGTTTTATGCCTTCCCCAGTTTTATGCCTTCACCAGTTCTATGCCTTCCCCAGTTCTTTGCCTTCCCCAGTTTTATGCCTTCCCCAGTTTTATGCCTTCCCCAGTTTCATGCCTTCCCCAGTTTTATGCCTTCTCCAGTGTGTCTCCTCCCCCAGTTTTATGCATTCCCCATTGTTTCGCTTCCCCCAGTTTTATGCCTCCCCCAGTTTCATGCCTCCCTTAGTGTGTCGCCTCCCCCAGTTTTATGCATCCCCCATTGTGTCACCTCCACCAGTGTGTCGCCTCCCCCAATTTTATGCCTTCCCCAGTTTTATGCATTCCCCAGTTTTATGCCTCCCCCGGTTTTATGCCTGCCCCAGTGTGTTGCCTCCCTCAGTGTGTCGCCTCCCCCAGTTTTATGCCTTACCCAGTTTTATACTTTTCCCCGGATTTATACCCTCCCCAGTGTGTCGCTCCCCCAGTTTTATGCCTCCCCTATTGTGTCACCTCCACCAGTGTGTCGCCTCCCCCAATTTTATGCCTCCCCCAGTTTTATGCCTTCTCCAGTTTTATTCCTACCCCAGTGTCTCACCTCCACCAGTTTTATTCCTACCCCAGTGTCTCGCCTCCCCCAGTTTTATGCCTCCCCCAGTGTGTTGCCTCCCCAACTGTGTTGCCTCCCTCAGATTTAAGCCTCCCCCTGTTTTATGCCTTCCCCAGTTTGTTGCCTCCCCCAGTTTTATGCCTCCCCCAGTTTTATGCCTCCCCCAGTTTTATGCCTTCCCCAGTTTGTTGCCTCCCCCAGTTTTATGCCTTCCCCAGTTTTATGCCTTCCCCAGTTTTATTCCTACTCCAGTGTCTCGACTCCCCCAGTTTTATGCCTTCCCCAGTTTTATGCCTTCCCCAGTTTTATGCCTCCCCCAGCTTTATGCCAACCCCACAGTGTCGCCTCCCCTATTTTTATGTCTTCCACAGTTTTATTCCTTCCCCAGTTTTATGCCTCCACCAGTTTTATGCCTCCCCCAGTTTTATGCCTACCCCAGTCTTATGCCTTCCCCCATTTTATGCCTCCCCCACTGTGTTGCCTCCCCCACTGTGTTGCCTCCCCCACTGTGTTGCCTCCCCCACTGTGTTGCCTCCCCCAGTTTTAAGCCTCCCCCAGTTTTATGCCTCCCCCAGTTTTATGCCTTCCCCAGTGTTTTGCCTTCCCCAGTTTTTTGCCTTCCCCATTGTGTCGCCTCACCCAGTTTTATGCCTTCCCCAGTTTTATGCCTTCCCCAGTTTTATGCCTTCCCCAGTTTTATGCCTCCCCCAGTTTTATGCCTTCCCCAGTTTTATGCCTTCCCCAGTTTTATGCCTCCCCCAGTTTTATGCCTCCCCCAGTTTTATGCCTCCCCCAGTTTTATGCCTTCCCCAGTATGTCGCCTCCACCAGTTTTATGCCTTCCACAGTTTTATGCCTCCCCCAGTTTTATGCCTCCCCCAGTTTTATGCCTCCCCCAGTTTTATGCCTTCCCCAGTTTTAAGCCACCCTCAGTATCTCGCCTCCCCCAGTTTTATGCCTCCCCCAGTTTTATGCCTTCCCCAGTTTTAAGCCTCCCCCAGTATCTCGCCTCCCCCAATTTTATGCCTTCCCCAGTGTGTCGCTTCTCCCAGTTTTATGCTTTCCCCAGTTTTATGCTTTCCCCAGTTTTATGCCTCCCCCAGTTTTATGCCTTCCCCAGTATGTCACCTTCCCCAGTTTTATTCCTACCCCAGTGTCTCGCTTCCCCCATTTTTATGCCTTCACCAGTTTTATGCCTTCCCCAGTTTTATGCCTTCACAAGTTCTATGCCTCCCCAAGTGTGTCGCCCACCTCAGTGTGTCACCTCCCTCAGTGTGTCGCCTCCCCCAGTTTTTTGCCTCCCCCAGTTTTTTGCCTTCCCCGTTTTTATGCCTTCCCCAGTTTTATACTATTCCCCGGATTTATACCCTCCCCAGTGTGTCGCCTCCTCCAGTCTTATGCCTCCCCCATTGTGTCACATCCACCAGTGTGTCGCCTCCCCCAATTTTCTGCCTCCCCCAATTTTCTGCCTCCCCCAATTTTATGCCTCCCCCAATTTTATGCCTTCCCCAGTTTTATTCCTACTCCAGTTTCTCGCCTCCCCCAGTTTTATGCCTTCCCCAGTTTTATGCCTTCCCCAGTTTTATGCCTCCCCCAGTTTTATGCCTACCCCAGAGTCTCGCCTCCCCTATTTATGTCTTCCCCAGTTTTATTCCTTCCCCAATTTTATGCCTCCCCCAGTTTTATGCCTCCCCCAGTTTTATGCCTTCCCCTGTTTTATGCCTCCCCCAGTGTGTCGCCTCCCCCACTGTGTTGCCTACCCCAGTTTTATGCTTTCCCCAGTGTTTCGCCTTCCCCAGTTTTATTCCTTCCCCATTGTGTCGCCTCCCCCAGTTTTATGCCTCCCCCAGTTTTATGCCTCCCCCAGTTTTATGCCTCCCCCAGTTTTATGCCTTCCCCAATCTTCTGCCTTTGCCAGTTTTATGCCTCCCCCAGTTTTATGCCTTCCCCAGTTTTATGCCTCCCCCAGTTTTTTGCCTTCCTCAGTTTTATGCCTTCCCCAGTATGTCGCCTCCCCCAGTTTTTGCTTTCCACAGTTTTATGCCTTCCACAGTTTTATTCCTTCCCCAGTTTTATGCCTTCCCCAGTTTTATGCCTTCCCCAGTTTGTCGCCTCCCCCAGTTTTATGACTCCCCCAGTTTTATGCCTTCCCCAGGTTTAAGCCTCCCCCAGTATCTCGCCTTCCCAGTTTTAGGCCTTCCCAAGTTTTAGGCTTTTCCCAGTTTTAGTTTTTCCCCAATTTTAAGCCTTCCCCAGTTTTAAGCCTTCCCCAGTGTGTCGCCTTCCTCAATGTTATGCCTTCCCCAGTTTGTTGCCTCCCCCAGTTTTATGCCTTCCCCAGTTTTATGCTTTCCCCAGTTTTATGCCTCCCCCAGTTTTATGCCTCCCGCAGTTTTATGCCTTCCCCAGTTTTAAGCCACCCTCAGTATCTCGCCTCCCCCAGTTTTATGCCTCCCCCAGTTTTATGCCTCCCCCAGTTTTATGCCTTCCCCAGTTTTAAGCCTCCCCCAGTATCTCGCCTCCCCCAATTTTATGCCTTCCCCAGTTTGTTTCCTCCCCCAGTTTTATGCCTTCCCCAGTGTGTCGCTTCTCCCAGTTTTATGCTTTCCCCAGTTTTATGCCTCCCCCAGTCTTATGCCTCCCCCAGTTTTATGCCTTCCCCAGTATGTCGCCTCCCCCAGATTTATGCCTTCCCCAGTTTTATTCCTACCCCAGTGTCTCGCTTCCCCCATTTTTATGCCTTCACCAGTTTTATGCCTTCCCCAGTTTTATGCCTTCCCCAGTTTTATGCCTTCACAAGTTCTATGCCTCCCCAAGTGTGTGTCGCCCACCTCAGTCTGTCACCTCCCTCAGTGTGTCGCCTCCCCCAGTTTTTTGCCTCCCCCAGTTTTTTGCCTTCCCCGGTTTTATGCCTTCCCCAGTTTTATACTATTCCCCGGATTTATACCCTCCCCAGTGTGTCGCTTCCTCCATTCTTATGCCTCCCCCATTGTGTCACATCCACCAGTGTGATGCCTCCCCCAGTTTTATTCCTACTCCAGTTTCTCGCCTCCCCCAGTTTTATGCCTCCCCCAGTTTTATGCCTTCCCCATTTTATGCCTCCCCCAGTTTTATGCCTACCCCAGAGTCTCGCCTCCCCTATTTTTGTCTTCCCCAGTTTTATTCCTTCCCCAGTTTTATGCCTCCCCCAGTTTTATGCCTCCCCCAGTTTTGTGCCTTCCCCTGTTTTATGCCTCCCCCAGTGTGTCGCCTCCCCCACTGTGTTGCCTACCCCAATTTTATGCCTTCCCCAGTGTTTCGCCTTCCCCAGTTTTATTCCTTCCCCATTGTGTCGCCTCCCCCAGTTTTATGCCTCCCCCAGTTTTATGCCTCCCCCAGTTTTATGCCTTCCCCAGTTTTATGCCTTCCCCAGTTTTATGCCTCCCCCAGTTTTATGCCTCCCCCAGTTTTATGCCTTCCCCAGTTTTATGCCTTCCCCAGTTTTATGCCTCCCCCAGTTTTATGCCTTCCCCAGTTTTATGCCTCCCCCAGTTTTATGCCTTCCCCAGTTTTATGCCTTCCCCAGTATGTCGCCTCCCCCAGTTTTTGCCTTCCACAGTTTTATGCCTTCCACAGTTTTATGCCTTCCCCAGTTTTATGCCTTCCCCAGTGTGTCGCCTCCCCCAGTTTTATGACTCCCCCAGTTTTATGCCTTCCCCAGGTTTAAGCCTCCCCCAGTATCTCGCCTTCCCAGTTTTAGGCCTTCCCAAGTTTTAGGTTTTTCCCAGTTTTTGTCTTTCCCCAATTTTAAGCCTTCCCCAGTTTTAAGCCTTCCCCAGTGTGTCGCCTTCCTCAATGTTATGCCTTCCCCAGTTTGTTGCCTCCCCCAGTTTTATGCCTTCCCCAGTGTGTCGCTTTCCCCAGTTTTATGCCTCCCCCAGTTTTATGCCTCCCCCAGTTTTATGCCTCCCGCAGTTTTATGCCTTCCCCAGTTTTATGCCTTCCCCAGTTTTATGGCTTCCCCAGTTTTATGCCTTAACCAGTATGTCGCCTCCCCCAGTTTTATGCCTCCCCCATTGTGTCACCTCCACCAGTGTGTCGCCTCCCCCAGTTTTATGCCTTCCCCATTGTTTCGCCTTCCCTAGTTTTATTCCTTCCCCAGTTTTATGCCTTCCCCAGTTTTATGCCTTCCCCATTGTGTCGCCTCCCCCAGTTTTATGCCTCCCCCAGTTTTATGCCTCCCCCAGTTTTATGCCTCCCCCAGTTTTATGCCTCCCCCAGTTTTATGCCTTCCCCAGTTTTATGCCTTCCCCAGTTTTATGCCTTCCCCAGTTTTATTCCTCCCCCAGTTTTATGCCTTCCCTTGTTTGTCGCCTTCCCCAGTTTTATGCCTTCCCCAGTATGTCGCCTCCCCCAGTTTTATGCCTCCCCCAGTTTTATGCCCCCCCCCCCCCAGTTTTATGCCTTCCCCAGTTTTAAACCTCCCCCAGTATCTCGCCTTCCCCAATTTTAGGCTGTTCCCAGTTTTAGGCCTTCCCCAATTTTAGGCCTTCCCCAATTTTAAGCCTTCCCCAGTGTGTCACCTTCCCCAGTTTTATGCCTTCCCCAGTGTGTCGCCCTCCCTAATTTTATGCCTTCCCCAGTTTGTTGCCTCCCCCAGTTTTATGGCTTCCCCAGTGTGTCGCTTCCCCCAGTTTTATGCTTCCCCCAGTTTTATGCTTCCCCCAGTTTTATTCTTTCCCCAGTTTTATGCCTCCCCCAGTTTTATGCCTCCCCCAGTTTTATGCCTTCCCCTGTATTATACCTTCCCTAGTATGTCGCCTCTCCGAGTTTTATGCCTTCCACAGTTTGATGCCTTCCACAGTTTGATGCCTTCCCCAGTTTTATGCCTTCCCCAGTTTTATGCCTTCCCCAGTATGTCGCCTCACCCAGTTTTATGCCTCCCCCAGTTTTATGCCTCCCCCAGTTTTATGCCTTCCCCAGTTTTAAGCCTCCCCCAGTATCTCGCCTTCCCCAGTTTTAGGCCTTCCCCAGTTCTAGGCCTTCCTCAGTTTTAGGCCTTCCTCAGTTTTAGGCCTCCCCCAGGTTTAGGCCTCCCCAGTTTTAGGCTTCCCCCAGTTTTAGGCCTCCCCCAGTTTTATGCCTTCCCCTGTGTCGCCTCCTCCCGTTTTATGACTCCCCTAGTTTTATGCCTCCCCCAGTTTTATGCCTCCCCCAGTTTTATGCCTCCCCCAGTTTTATGCCTTCCCTTGTTTGTCGCCTTCCCCAGTTTTATGCCTTCCCCAGTTTTATGCCTTCCCCAGTTTTATGCCTTCCCTTGTTTGTCGCCTTCCCCAGTTTTATGCCTTCCCCAGTTTTATGCCTTCCACAGTTTTATGCCTTCCACAGTTTTATGCCTTCCCAGTGTGTCGCCTCACCCAGTTTTATGCCTCACCCAGTTTTATGCCTCACCCAGTTTTATTCCTCCTGCAGTTTTATGCCTCCCGCAGTTTTATGCCTCCCCCAGTTTTATGCCTCCCCCAGTTTTATGCCTCCCCCAGTTTTAGACCTCTCCCAGTTTTAGGTCTTTCCCAGTTTTATGCCTCCCCTAGTTTTATGCCTCTCCCAGTGTCTCGCCTTCCACATTGTCTCGCCTTCCACAGTGTCTCGCCTTCCCCAGTTTTATGCCTCCCTCAGTTTTATGCCTCCCCCAGTATTATGCCTCCCCTAATATTATGCCTCCCCCAGTTTTAAGCCACCCCCAGAATCTCGCCTTCCCCAGTTTTTGGCTTTCCCCAGTTTTTGGCTTTCCCCAGTTTTTGGCTTTCCCCAGTTTTTGGCTTTCCCCAGTTTTAGGCCTTCCCCAATTTTAAGCCTTCCCCAGTTTTATGCCTTCCCCAGTTTTATGCCTTCCCCAGTTTTATGCCTTCCCCAGTTTTAAGCCTTCCCCTGTGTGTCGCCTCCCCAAGTAGCTCGCCTTCCCCAGTTTTTAGGCCTTCCCCAGTGTGTCGCTTCTCCCAGTTTTATGCTTTCCCCAGTTTTATGCCTCCCCCAGTCTTATGCCTCCCCCAGTTTTATGCCTTCCCCAGTATGTCGCCTCCCCCAGATTTATGCCTTCCCCAGTTTTATTCCTACCCCAGTGTCTCGCTTCCCCCATTTTTATGCCTTCACCAGTTTTATGCCTTCCCCAGTTTTATGCCTTCACAAGTTCTATGCCTCCCCAAGTGTGTCGCCCACCTCAGTCTGTCACCTCCCTCAGTGTGTCGCCTCCCCCAGTTTTTTGCCTCCCCCAATTTTTTGCCTCCCCCAGTTTTTTGCCTTCCCCAGTTTTATGCCTTCCCCAGTTTTATACTATTCCCCGGATTTATACCCTCCCCAGTGTGTCGCTTCCTCCATTCTTATGCCTCCCCCATTGTGTCACATCCACCAGTGTGATGCCTCCCCCAGTTTTATTCCTACTCCAGTTTCTCGCCTCCCCCAGTTTTATGCCTCCCCCAGTTTTATGCCTTCCCCATTTTATGCCTCCCCCAGTTTTATGCCTACCCCAGAGTCTCGCCTCCCCTATTTTTGTCTTCCCCAGTTTTATTCCTTCCCCAGTTTTATGCCTCCCCCATTTTTATGCCTCCCCCAGTTTTATGCCTTCCCCTGTTTTATGCCTCCCCCAGTGTGTCGCCTCCCCCACTGTGTTGCCTACCCCAATTTTATGCCTTCCCCAGTGTTTCGCCTTCCCCAGTTTTATTCCTTCCCCATTGTGTCGCCTCCCCCAGTTTTATGCCTCCCCCAGTTTTATGCCTTCCCCAGTTTTATGCCTTGCCCAGTTTTATGCCTCCCCCAGTTTTATGCCTCCCCCAGTTTTATGCCTTCCCCAGTTTTATGCCTTCCCCAGTTTTATGCCTCCCCCAGTTTTATGCCTTCCCCAGTTTTATGCCTCCCCCAGTTTTATGCCTTCCCCAGTTTTATGCCTTCCCCAGTATGTCGCCTCCCCCAGTTTTTGCCTTCCACAGTTTTATGCCTTCCACAGTTTTATGCCTTCCCCAGTTTTATGCCTTCCCCAGTGTGTCGCCTCCCCCAGTTTTATGACTCCCCCAGTTTTATGCCTTCCCCAGGTTTAAGCCTCCCCCAGTATCTCGCCTTCCCAGTTTTAGGCCTTCCCAAGTTTTAGGTTTTTCCCAGTTTTTGTCTTTCCCCAATTTTAAGCCTTCCCCAGTTTTAAGCCTTCCCCAGTGTGTCGCCTTCCTCAATGTTATGCCTTCCCCAGTTTGTTGCCTCCCCCAGTTTTATGCCTTCCCCAGTGTGTCGCTTTCCCCAGTTTTATGCCTCCCCCAGTTTTATGCCTCCCCCAGTTTTATGCCTCCCGCAGTTTTATGCCTTCCCCAGTTTTATGCCTTCCCCAGTTTTATGGCTTCCCCAGTTTTATGCCTTAACCAGTATGTCGCCTCCCCCAGTTTTATGCCTCCCCCATTGTGTCACCTCCACCAGTGTGTCGCCTCCCCCAGTTTTATGCCTTCCCCATTGTTTCGCCTTCCCTAGTTTTATTCCTTCCCCAGTTTTATGCCTTCCCCAGTTTTATGCCTTCCCCATTGTGTCGCCTCCCCCAGTTTTATGCCTCCCCCAGTTTTATGCCTCCCCCAGTTTTATGCCTTCCCCAGTTTTATGCCTTCCCCAGTTTTATGCCTTCCCCAGTTTTATTCCTCCCCCAGTTTTATTCCTCCCCCAGTTTTATGCCTTCCCTTGTTTGTCGCCTTCCCCAGTTTTATGCCTTCCCCAGTATGTCGCCTCCCCCAGTTTTATGCCTCCCCCAGTTTTATGCCCCCCCCCCCCAGTTTTATGCCTTCCCCAGTTTTAAGCCTCCCCCAGTATCTCGCCTTCCCCAATTTTAGGCTGTTCCCAATTTTAGGCCTTCCCCAATTTTAAGCCTTCCCCAGTGTGTCGCCTTCCCCAGTTTTATGCCTTCCCCAGTGTGTCGCCCTCCCTAATTTTATGCCTTCCCCAGTTTGTTGCCTCCCCCAGTTTTATGGCTTCCCCAGTGTGTCGCTTCCCCCAGTTTTATGCTTCCCCCAGTTTTATGCTTCCCCCAGTTTTATTCTTTCCCCAGTTTTATGCCTCCCCCAGTTTTATGCCTTCCCCAGTTTTATGCCTCCCCCAGTTTTATGCCTTCCCCTGTATTATACCTTCCCTAGTATGTCGCCTCTCCGAGTTTTATGCCTTCCACAGTTTGATGCCTTCCCCAGTTTTATGCCTTCCCCAGTTTTATGCCTTCCCCAGTATGTCGCCTCACCCAGTTTTATGCCTCCCCCAGTTTTATGCCTCCCCCAGTTTTATGCCTTCCCCAGTTTTAAGCCTCCCCCAGTATCTCGCCTTCCCCAGTTTTAGGCCTTCCCCAGTTCTAGGCCTTCCTCAGTTTTAGGCCTTCCTCAGTTTTAGGCCTCCCCCAGGTTTAGGCCTCCCCAGTTTTAGGCTTCCCCCAGTTTTAGGCCTCCCCCAGTTTTATGCCTTCCCCTGTGTCGCCTCCTCCCGTTTTATGACTCCCCCAGTTTTATGCCTCCCCCAGTTTTATGCCTCCCCCAGTTTTATGCCTTCCCTTGTTTGTCGCCTTCCCCAGTTTTATGCCTTCCCCAGTTTTATGCCTTCCCCAGTTTTATGCCTTCCCTTGTTTGTCGCCTTCCCCAGTTTTATGCCTTCCCCAGTTTTATGCCTTCCACAGTTTTATGCCTTCCACAGTTTTATGCCTTCCCAGTGTGTCGCCTCACCCAGTTTTATGCCTCACCCAGTTTTATGCCTCACCCAGTTTTATGCCTCACCCAGTTTTATGCCTCACCCAGTTTTATTCCTCCTGCAGTTTTATGCCTCCCGCAGTTTTATGCCTCCCCCAGTTTTATGCCTCCCCCAGTTTTATGCCTCCCCCAGTTTTAGACCTCTCCCAGTTTTAGGTCTTTCCCAGTTTTATGCCTCCCCTAGTTTTATGCCTCTCCCAGTGTCTCGCCTTCCACAGTGTCTCGCCTTCCCCAGTTTTATGCCTCCCTCAGTTTTATGCCTCCCCCAGTATTATGCCTCCCCTAATATTATGCCTCCCCCAGTTTTAAGCCACCCCCAGAATCTCGCCTTCCCCAGTTTTTGGCTTTCCCCAGTTTTTGGCTTTCCCCAGTTTTAGGCCTTCCCCAATTTTAAGCCTTCCCCAGTTTTATGCCTTCCCCAGTTTTATGCCTTCCCCAGTTTTAAGCCTTCCCCAGTGTGTCGCCTCCCCAAGTAGCTCGCCTTCCCCAGTTTTTAGGCCTTCCCCAGTTTTAGGCATTCCCCAGTTTTATGCCTCGCTCAGTTTTTTGCCTTCACCAGTTTCTCACCTTCCCCAGTGTTTCGCCTTCCCCAATTTTAGGCCTCCCCCAGTTTTAGGCCTCCCTCAGTTTTATGCCTCCCCCAGTGTCTCGCCTTCCCCAGTGTTTCGCCTTCCCCAGTGTTTCGCCTTCCCCAGTGTCTCGCCTTCCCCATTGTCTCGCCTTCCCCAGTTTTAGGCCTCCCCCAGTTTTAGGCCTCCCCCAGTTTTAGGCCTCTCCCAGTTTTATGCTTTCCTCAGTTTTGTGCTTTTCCCAGTTTTATGCTTTCCCTAGTGTGTCGCCTTCCACAATGTGTCGCCGTCCACACTGTGTCGCCTTCCACAGTGTGTCACCTTCCACCAGTGTGTCGCTTTCCACAGTTTTATGCCTCCCCCAGTTTTATGCCTCCCGCCAGTTTTATGCCTCCCGCCAGTTTTATGCCTTCCCCAGTTTTATACCTCCCCCAGTTTGTTGCCTCCCACTCCCAATTTATTGCTCCCCCAGTGTGTCACCTGCCCCTCTGGTATTTAATGCATATCAGTATGGGACGCATCGTTCTATCTCCTCATCAGCAGTCAAGGAACGTAAATAATGAAGACCCCTGTGTCTATCATCACTATACTCCTATGAGCGCCAGCTGCAGATTGGCTTTCAGAAGAGTCTGTGATTTCTGCTATATGTAGCACAAGAGATCAGAGGAGAAGTCCCTAAGGGGATTAAACAAATACAGTGAAAAGTACAAAAAAAAGTTTTAAAAAATATGAACTAAATAAAAAATATATAAAAATTAAATTCACCTCCCTTTCCCCCATTAAAAATTTGAAGAAATAATAAAAAAAAATTACAAATATTTGGTAGCACTGCATTCGCAACAAGGAAAATAATTAAAATGCCAGTATTGCAGTTTTTCGGCTATTGCAGCAAGAGAACAAAATGTAATAACAGGCGATTAAAACATTATATATACTCCAAAATGATATCAATATAAACAACGGTTCGGGGTGCAAAAAATGAGTCCTTACACAGCCCTATGTCCCGAAAACTGAAAATGTTATGGCTTTCGGAAAGTGACGAAACAATAATTTTTTTTTTTTTTATACAAATTTCAGATTTTTTTTTCACCACATAACTAAAACAAAAAATATGCACATTTGCTATCTGCGTAATTGAACTGACCTAGAGAATCATATTGTTAGGTCAGTTTTATCGCAAAATCAACGCTGTAAAAACAATTGCAGAATTGCATTTTTTTGCTATTTGCCACACTTTACATTTTTTTCCTGCTTTTGAGTACATCTTATGATAAAATAGTGCCATTTAAAAGTACAACTCGTCCCGCAGAAAACAAACCCTCATACGGCTATACTGAGGGGAAAAAAGTTTTATGCCTCCCCCAGTGTGTCCCTTACCCCACTGTGTTGCCTCCCCCAGATTTAAGCTTCCCTCAGTTTTATGCCTTCCCCAGTGTGTCACCTTCCTAAGTTTTATGCCTTCCCCAGTGTGTCGCCTCCCCCAATTTATGCCTTCCCCAGTTTGCCTCCTCCAGTTTTATGCCTTTCCCAGTGTGTGTCTTCCCCCAGTTTTATGCTTTCGTCAGTTTTATGCCATCCCCAGTTTTATGCCTCCCCCACATTTATGTCTACCCCAGTTTTATGCCTTCCTCAGTTTTATGCCTTTCCCAGTATGTCACCTCCCCCAGTTTTATGCCTCCCCCAGTTTTATGCCTCCCCCAGTTTTATGCCTCCCTCAGTGTGTCGCCTCCCCCGGTGTGTTGCCTCCCCCATTTTTAAGCCTCCCTCAGTTTTATGCCTTCCCCAGTGTGTCGCCTTCCCCAGTTTTATGCCTTCCCCGGTATTATACCTTCCCTAGTGTGTCACCTCCCCCAGTTTTATGCCTTCCCCGGTTTTATACCCTTCCCAGTATGTCGCCTCCCCACGTTTTATGCCTCCCCCAGTTTTATGCCTTCATTAGTGTGTCTCCTTCCCCAGTTTTATGCCTTCCTCAGTTTGTCGCCTACCCCAGTTTTATACCTTCCTCAATTTTATGTCTTCCCCATTTTATGCTTTCCCCACTTTTATGCCTTCCCCAGTTTTATGCCTCCCCCAGTTTTATGCCTTCCCCGGTTTTATACCCTCCCCAGTGTGTCGCCTCCCCCAGTTTTATGCCTTCCCCAGTTTTATGCCTTCCCCAGTGTGTCGCCTCCCACAGTTTTATGCCTTCCCCAGTTTTATACCCCCCTAGTTTTAAGCCTTCCCCAAGTTTTAAGCCTCCCCCAGTATCTCGCCTTCCCCAGTTTTATGCCTTCCCCAGTTCTATGCCTTCCCCAGTTCTATGCCTTCCCCAGTTTTATGCCTTCCCCAGTTTTATGCCTTCCCCAGTTTTATGCCTTCCCCAGTTTTATGCCTTCCCCAGTTCTATGCCTTCCCCAGTTCTATGCCTTCCCCAGTTTTATGCCTTCCCTAGTGTGTCGCCTCCCCAGTTTTATGCATTCCCCAGTGTGTCGCCTCCCCCAATTTTATGCCTTCCACAGTTTGTTTCCTCCCCCAGTTTTATGCCTTCCCCAGTGTGTCGCTTCTCCCAGTTTTATGCTTTCCCCAGTTTTATGCCTCCTCCAGTCTTATGCCTCCCCCAGTTTTATGCCTTCCCCAGTATGTCGCCTCCCCCAGATTTATGCCTTCCCCAGTTTTATTCCTACCCCAGTGTCTCGCCTCCCCCATTTTTATGCCTTCACGAGTTTTATGCCTTCCCCAGTTTTATGCCTTCACAAGTTCTATGCCTCCCCAAGTGTGTCGCCCACCTCAGTGTGTCACCTCCCTCAGTGTGTCGCCTCCCCCAGTTTTTTGCCTTCCCCATTTTTATGCCTTCCCCAGTTTTATACTATTCCCCGGATTTATACCCTCCCCAGTGTGTCGCCTCCTCCAGTCTTATGCCTCCCCCATTCTGTCACCTCCACCAGTGTGTCGCCTCCCCCAATTTTATGCCTCCCCCAATTTTATGCCTCCCCCAATTTTATGCCTTTCCCAGTTTTATGCCTTCCCCAGTTTTATTCCTACTCCAGTTTCTCGCCTTCCCCAGTTTTATGCCTCCCCCAGTTTTATGCCTTCCCCAGTTTTATGCCTCCCCCAGTTTTATGCCTACCCCAGAGTCTAGCCTCCCCTATTTTTGTCTTCCCCAGTTTTATTCCTTCCCCAGTTTTATGGCTCCCCCAGTTTTATGCCTCCCCCTGTTTTATGCCTTCCCCCGTTTTATGCCTCCCCCAGTGTGTCGCCTCCCCCACTGTGTTGCCTACCCCAGTTTTAAGCCTCCCCCAGTTTTATGCCTCCCCCAGTATTATGCCTCCCCCAGTTTTATGCCTTCCCTAGTGTTTCGCCTTCCCCAGTTTTATGCCTTCCCCATTGTGTCGCCTCCCCCAGTTTTATGCCTCCCCAAGTTTTATGCCTCCCCCAGTTTTATGCCTTCCCCAGTTTTATGCCTCCCTCAGTTTTCTGCCTTCCCCAATTTTCTGCCTTCCCCAGTTTTATGCCTCCCCCAGTTTTATGCCTTCCCCAGTTTTATGCCTTCCCCAGTGTGTCGCCTCCCCCTGTTTTATGCCTCCCCCTGTTTTATGCCTCCCCCTGTTTTATGCCTCCCCCAGTTTTAAGCTTCCTCCAGTTTTATGCCTCCCCCAGTTTTATGCCTTCCCCAGGTTTAAGCCTCCCCCAGTATCTCGCCTTCCCAGTCTTAGTCCTTCCCCAGTTTTAGGCTTTTCCCAGTTTTAGTCCTTCCCCAATTGTAAGCCTTCCCCAGTGTGTCGCCTTCCCCACTGTGTCGCCCCCCCTAATTTTATGCCTTCCGCAGTTTGTTGCCTCCCCCAGTTTTATGCCTTCCCCAGTGTTTCGCTTCCCCCAGTTTTATGCTTCCCCCAGTTTTATGCTTTCCCCAGTTTTATGCCTCCCCCAGTTTGATGCCTCCCCCAGTTTTATGCCTTCCCCAGTTT
Organism: Phyllobates terribilis; assembly: GCF_046119375.1. Lineage (NCBI taxonomy): Eukaryota > Metazoa > Chordata > Amphibia > Anura > Dendrobatidae > Phyllobates > Phyllobates terribilis. The sequence goes on from NW_027362771.1 coordinate 177,727,035, forward strand.
TATGCCTTCCCCAGTTTTATGCCTCCCCCAGTTTTATGCCTCCCCCAGTTTTATGCCTTCCCCAGTTTTATGCCGTCCCTAGTATGTCGCCTCCCCAAGTTTTATGCCTTCCACAGTTTGATGCCTTCCCCAGTTTGATGCCTTCCCCAGTTTTATGCCTCCCCCAGTTTTATGCCTCCCCCAGTTTTATGCCTTCCCCAGTTTTATGCCTCCCCCAGTTTTATGCCTTCCCCAGTTTTATGCCTCCCCCAGTTTTATGCCTTCCCCAGTTTTATGCCTTCCCCAGTATGTCGCCTCCCCCAGTTTTTGCCTTCCACAGTTTTATGCCTTCCACAGTTTTATGCCTTCCCCAGTTTTATGCCTTCCCCAGTGTGTCGCCTCCCCCAGTTTTATGACTCCCCCAGTTTTATGCCTTCCCCAGGTTTAAGCCTCCCCCAGTATCTCGCCTTCCCAGTTTTAGGCCTTCCCAAGTTTTAGGTTTTTCCCAGTTTTTGTCTTTCCCCAATTTTGGGCCTTCCCCAGTTTTAAGCCTTCCCCAGTGTGTCGCCTTCCTCAATGTTATGCCTTCCCCAGTTTGTTGCCTCCCCCAGTTTTATGCCTTCCCCAGTGTGTCGCTTTCCCCAGTTTTATGCCTCCCCCAGTTTTATGCCTCCCCCAGTTTTATGCCTCCCGCAGTTTTATGCCTTCCCCAGTTTTATGCCTTCCCCAGTTTTATGCCTTCCCCAGTTTTATTCCTCCCCCAGTTTTATGCCTTCCCTTGTTTGTCGCCTTCCCCAGTTTTATGCCTTCCCCAGTATGTCACCTCCCCCAGTTTTATGCCTCCCCCAGTTTTATGCCCCCCCCCCCCAGTTTTATGCCTTCCCCAGTTTTAAGCCTCCCCCAGTATCTCGCCTTCCCCAATTTTAGGCTGTTCCCAGTTTTAGGCCTTCCCCAATTTTAGGCCTTCTCCAATTTTAAGCCTTCCCCAGTGTGTCGCCTTCCCCAGTTTTATGCCTTCCCCAGTGTGTCGCCCTCCCTAATTTTATGCCTTCCCCAGTTTGTTGCCTCCCCCAGTTTTATGGCTTCCCCAGTGTGTCGCTTCCCCCAGTTTTATGCTTCCCCCAGTTTTATGCTTCCCCCAGTTTTATTCTTTCCCCAGTTTTATGCCTCCCCCAGTTTTATGCCTTCCCCAGTTTTATGCCTCCCCCAGTTTTATGCCTTCCCCTGTATTATACCTTCCCTAGTATGTCGCCTCTCCGAGTTTTATGCCTTCCACAGTTTGATGGCTTCCCCAGTTTTATGCCTTCCCCAGTTTTATGCCTTCCCCAGTATGTCGCCTCACCCAGTTTTATGCCTCCCCCAGTTTTATGCCTCCCCCAGTTTTATGCCTTCCCCAGTTTTAAGCCTCCCCCAGTATCTCGCCTTCCCCAGTTTTAGGCCTTCTCCAGTTCTAGGCCTTCCTCAGTTTTAGGCCTTCCTCAGTTTTAGGCCTCCCCCAGGTTTAGGCCTCCCCAGTTTTAGGCTTCCCCCAGTTTTAGGCCTCCCCCAGTTTTATGCCTTCCCCTGTGTCGCGTCCTCCCGTTTTATGACTCCCCCAGTTTTATGCCTCCCCCAGTTTTATGCCTCCCCCAGTTTTATGCCTCCCCCAGTTTTATGCCTTCCCTTGTTTGTCGCCTTCCCCAGTTTTATGCCTTCCCCAGTTTTATGCCTTCCCCAGTTTTATGCCTTCCCTTGTTTGTCGCCTTCCCCAGTTTTATGCCTTCCCCAGTTTTATGCCTTCCACAGTTTTATGCCTTCCACAGTTTTATGCCTTCCCAGTGTGTCGCCTCACCCAGTTTTATGCCTCACCCAGTTTTATGCCTCACCCAGTTTTTTGCCTCACCCAGTTTTATTCCTCCTGCAGTTTTATGCCTCCCGCAGTTTTATGCCTCCCCCAGTTTTATGCCTCCCCCAGTTTTATGCCTCCCCCAGTTTTAGACCTCTCCCAGTTTTAGGTCTTTCCCAGTTTTATGCCTCCCCTAGTTTTATGCCTCTCCCAGTGTCTCGCCTTCCACATTGTCTCGCCTTCCACAGTGTCTCGCCTTCCCCAGTTTTATGCCTCCCCCAGTATTATGCCTCCCCTAATATTATGCCTCCCCCAGTTTTAAGCCACCCCCAGAATCTCGCCTTCCCCAGTTTTTGGCTTTCCCCAGTTTTTGGCTTTCCCCAGTTTTAGGCCTTCCCCAATTTTAAGCCTTCCCCAGTTTTATGCCTTCCCCAGTTTTATGCCTTCCCCAGTTTTAAGCCTTCCCCAGTGTGTCGCCTCCCCAAGTAGCTCGCCTTCCCCAGTTTTTAGGCCTTCCCCAGTTTTAGGCATTCCCCAGTTTTATGCCTCGCTCAGTTTTTTGCCTTCACCAGTTTCTCACCTTCCCCAGTGTTTCGCCTTCCCCAATTTTAGGCCTCCCCCAGTTTTAGGCCTCCCTCAGTTTTATGCCTCCCCCAGTGTCTCGCCTTCCCCAGTGTTTCGCCTTCCCCAGTGTTTCGCCTTCCCCAGTGTCTCGCCTTCCCCATTGTCTCGCCTTCCCCATTGTCTCGCCTTCCCCAGTTTTAGGCCTCCCCCAGTTTTAGGCCTCTCCCAGTTTTATGCTTTCCTCAGTTTTGTGCTTTTCCCAGTTTTATGCTTTCCCTAGTGTGTCGCCTTCCACAATGTGTCGCCGTCCACACTGTGTCGCCTTCCACAGTGTGTCACCTTCCACCAGTGTGTCGCTTTCCACAGTTTTATGCCTCCCCCAGTTTTATGCCTCCCGCCAGTTTTATGCCTCCCGCCAGTTTTATGCCTTCCCCAGTTTTATACCTCCCCCAGTTTGTTGCCTCCCACTCCCAATTTATTGCTCCCCCAGTGTGTCACCTGCCCCTCTGGTATTTAATGCATATCAGTATGGGACGCATCGTTCTATCTCCTCATCAGCAGTCAAGGAACGTAAATAATGAAGACCCCTGTGTCTATCATCACTATACTCCTATGAGCGCCAGCTGCAGATTGGCTTTCAGAAGAGTCTGTGATTTCTGCTATATGTAGCACAAGAGATCAGAGGAGAAGTCCCTAAGGGGATTAAACAAATACAGTGAAAAGTACAAAAAAAAGTTTTAAAAAATATGAACTAAATAAAAAATATATAAAAATTAAATTCACCTCCCTTTCCCCCATTAAAAATTTGAAGAAATAATAAAAAAAAATTACAAATATTTGGTAGCACTGCATTCGCAACAAGGAAAATAATTAAAATGCCAGTATTGCAGTTTTTCGGCTATTGCAGCAAGAGAACAAAATGTAATAACAGGCGATTAAAACATTATATATACTCCAAAATGATATCAATATAAACAACGGTTCGGGGTGCAAAAAATGAGTCCTTACACAGCCCTATGTCCCGAAAACTGAAAATGTTATGGCTTTCGGAAAGTGACGAAACAATAATTTTTTTTTTTTTTTATACAAATTTCAGATTTTTTTTTCACCACATAACTAAAACAAAAAATATGCACATTTGCTATCTGCGTAATTGAACTGACCTAGAGAATCATATTGTTAGGTCAGTTTTATCGCAAAATCAACGCTGTAAAAACAATTGCAGAATTGCATTTTTTTGCTATTTGTCACACTTTACATTTTTTTCCTGCTTTTGAGTACATCTTATGATAAAATAGTGCCATTTAAAAGTACAACTCGTCCCGCAGAAAACAAACCCTCATACGGCTATACTGAGGGGAAAAAAGTTTTATGCCTCCCCCAGTGTGTCGCTTACCCCACTGTGTTGCCTCCCCCAGATTTAAGCTTCCCTCAGTTTTATGCCTTCCCCAGTGTGTCACCTTCCTAAGTTTTATGCCTTCCCCAGTGTGTCGCCTCCCCCAATTTATGCCTTCCCCAGTTTGCCTCCTCCAGTTTTATGCCTTTCCCAGTGTGTGTCTTCCCCCAGTTTTATGCTTTCGTCAGTTTTATGCCATCCCCAGTTTTATGCCTCCCCCACATTTATGTCTACCCCAGTTTTATGCCTTCCTCAGTTTTATGCCTTTCCCAGTATGTCACCTCCCCCAGTTTTATGCCTCCCCCAGTTTTATGCCTCCCCCAGTTTTATGCCTCCCCCAGTTTTATGCCTCCCTCAGTGTGTCGCCTCCCCCGGTGTGTTGCCTCCCCCATTTTTAAGCCTCCCTCAGTTTTATGCCTTCCCCAGTGTGTCGCCTTCCCCAGTTTTATGCCTTCCCCGGTATTATACCTTCCCTAGTGTGTCACCTCCCCCAGTTTTATGCCTTCCCCGGTTTTATACCCTTCCAAGTATGTCGCCTCCCCACGTTTTATGCCTCCCCCAGTTTTATGCCTTCATTAGTGTGTCTCCTTCCCCAGTTTTATGCCTTCCTCAGTTTGTCGCCTACCCCAGTTTTATACCTTCCTCAATTTTATGTCTTCCCCATTTTATGCTTTCCCCACTTTTATGCCTTCCCCAGTTTTATGCCTCCCCCAGTTTTATGCCTTCCCCGGTTTTATACCCTCCCCAGTGTGTCGCCTCCCCCAGTTTTATGCCTTCCCCAGTTTTATGCCTTCCCCAGTGTGTCGCCTCCCACAGTTTTATGCCTTCCCCAGTTTTATACCCCCCTAGTTTTAAGCCTTCCCCAAGTTTTAAGCCTCCCCCAGTATCTCGCCTTCCCCAGTTTTATGCCTTCCCCAGTTCTATGCCTTCCCCAGTTCTATGCCTTCCCCAGTTTTATGCCTTCCCCAGTTTTATGCCTTCCCCAGTTTTATGCCTTCCCCAGTTTTATGCCTTCCCCAGTTCTATGCCTTCCCCAGTTCTATGCCTTCCCCAGTTTTATGCCTTCCCTAGTGTGTCGCCTCCCCAGTTTTATGCATTCCCCAGTGTGTCGCCTCCCCCAATTTTATGCCTTCCACAGTTTGTTTCCTCCCCCAGTTTTATGCCTTCCCCAGTGTGTCGCTTCTCCCAGTTTTATGCTTTCCCCAGTTTTATGCCTCCTCCAGTCTTATGCCTCCCCCAGTTTTATGCCTTCCCCAGTATGTCGCCTCCCCCAGATTTATGCCTTCCCCAGTTTTATTCCTACCCCAGTGTCTCGCCTCCCCCATTTTTATGCCTTCACGAGTTTTATGCCTTCCCCAGTTTTATGCCTTCACAAGTTCTATGCCTCCCCAAGTGTGTCGCCCACCTCAGTGTGTCACCTCCCTCAGTGTGTCGCCTCCCCCAGTTTTTTGCCTTCCCCATTTTTATGCCTTCCCCAGTTTTATACTATTCCCCGGATTTATACCCTCCCCAGTGTGTCGCCTCCTCCAGTCTTATGCCTCCCCCATTCTGTCACCTCCACCAGTGTGTCGCCTCCCCCAATTTTATGCCTCCCCCAATTTTATGCCTCCCCCAATTTTATGCCTCCCCCAATTTTATGCCTTTCCCAGTTTTATGCCTTCCCCAGTTTTATTCCTACTCCAGTTTCTCGCCTTCCCCAGTTTTATGCCTCCCCCAGTTTTATGCCTTCCCCAGTTTTATGCCTCCCCCAGTTTTATGCCTACCCCAGAGTCTAGCCTCCCCTATTTTTGTCTTCCCCAGTTTTATTCCTTCCCCAGTTTTATGGCTCCCCCAGTTTTATGCCTCCCCCTGTTTTATGCCTTCCCCCGTTTTATGCCTCCCCCAGTGTGTCGCCTCCCCCACTGTGTTGCCTACCCCAGTTTTAAGCCTCCCCCAGTTTTATGCCTCCCCCAGTATTATGCCTCCCCCAGTTTTATGCCTTCCCTAGTGTTTCGCCTTCCCCAGTTTTATGCCTTCCCCATTGTGTCGCCTCCCCCAGTTTTATGCCTCCCCAAGTTTTATGCCTCCCCCAGTTTTATGCCTTCCCCAGTTTTATGCCTCCCTCAGTTTTCTGCCTTCCCCAATTTTCTGCCTTCCCCAGTTTTATGCCTCCCCCAGTTTTATGCCTTCCCCAGTTTTATGCCTTCCCCAGTGTGTCGCCTCCCCCTGTTTTATGCCTCCCCCTGTTTTATGCCTCCCCCTGTTTTATGCCTCCCCCAGTTTTAAGCTTCCTCCAGTTTTATGCCTCCCCCAGTTTTATGCCTTCCCCAGGTTTAAGCCTCCCCCAGTATCTCGCCTTCCCAGTCTTAGTCCTTCCCCAGTTTTAGGCTTTTCCCAGTTTTAGTCCTTCCCCAATTGTAAGCCTTCCCCAGTGTGTCGCCTTCCCCACTGTGTCGCCCCCCCTAATTTTATGCCTTCCGCAGTTTGTTGCCTCCCCCAGTTTTATGCCTTCCCCAGTGTTTCGCTTCCCCCAGTTTTATGCTTCCCCCAGTTTTATGCTTTCCCCAGTTTTATGCCTCCCCCAGTTTGATGCCTCCCCCAGTTTTATGCCTTCCCCAGTTTTATGCCTTCCCCAGTTTTATGCCTCCCCCAGTTTTATGCCTCCCCCAGTTTTATGCCTTCCCCAGTTTTATGCCGTCCCTAGTATGTCGCCTCCCCAAGTTTTATGCCTTCCACAGTTTGATGCCTTCCCCAGTTTGATGCCTTCCCCAGTTTTATGCCTCCCCCAGTTTTATGCCTCCCCCAGTTTTATGCCTTCCCCAGTTTTATGCCTCCCCCAGTTTTATGCCTTCCCCAGTTTTATGCCTCCCCCAGTTTTATGCCTTCCCCAGTTTTATGCCTTCCCCAGTATGTCGCCTCCCCCAGTTTTTGCCTTCCACAGTTTTATGCCTTCCACAGTTTTATGCCTTCCCCAGTTTTATGCCTTCCCCAGTGTGTCGCCTCCCCCAGTTTTATGACTCCCCCAGTTTTATGCCTTCCCCAGGTTTAAGCCTCCCCCAGTATCTCGCCTTCCCAGTTTTAGGCCTTCCCAAGTTTTAGGTTTTTCCCAGTTTTTGTCTTTCCCCAATTTTAAGCCTTCCCCAGTTTTAAGCCTTCCCCAGTGTGTCGCCTTCCTCAATGTTATGCCTTCCCCAGTTTGTTGCCTCCCCCAGTTTTATGCCTTCCCCAGTGTGTCGCTTTCCCCAGTTTTATGCCTCCCCCAGTTTTATGCCTCCCCCAGTTTTATGCCTCCCGCAGTTTTATGCCTTCCCCAGTTTTATGCCTTCCCCAGTTTTATGCCTTCCCCAGTTTTATTCCTCCCCCAGTTTTATGCCTTCCCTTGTTTGTCGCCTTCCCCAGTTTTATGCCTTCCCCAGTATGTCACCTCCCCCAGTTTTATGCCTCCCCCAGTTTTATGCCCCCCCCCCCCCCAGTTTTATGCCTTCCCCAGTTTTAAGCCTCCCCCAGTATCTCGCCTTCCCCAATTTTAGGCTGTTCCCAGTTTTAGGCCTTCCCCAATTTTAGGCCTTCTCCAATTTTAAGCCTTCCCCAGTGTGTCGCCTTCCCCAGTTTTATGCCTTCCCCAGTGTGTCGCCCTCCCTAATTTTATGCCTTCCCCAGTTTGTTGCCTCCCCCAGTTTTATGGCTTCCCCAGTGTGTCGCTTCCCCCAGTTTTATGCTTCCCCCAGTTTTATGCTTCCCCCAGTTTTATGCTTCCCCCAGTTTTATTCTTTCCCCAGTTTTATGCCTCCCCCAGTTTTATGCCTTCCCCAGTTTTATGCCTCCCCCAGTTTTATGCCTTCCCCTGTATTATACCTTCCCTAGTATGTCGCCTCTCCGAGTTTTATGCCTTCCACAGTTTGATGGCTTCCCCAGTTTTATGCCTTCCCCAGTTTTATGCCTTCCCCAGTATGTCGCCTCACCCAGTTTTATGCCTCCCCCAGTTTTATGCCTCCCCCAGTTTTATGCCTTCCCCAGTTTTAAGCCTCCCCCAGTATCTCGCCTTCCCCAGTTTTAGGCCTTCTCCAGTTCTAGGCCTTCCTCAGTTTTAGGCCTTCCTCAGTTTTAGGCCTCCCCCAGGTTTAGGCCTCCCCAGTTTTAGGCTTCCCCCAGTTTTAGGCCTCCCCCAGTTTTATGCCTTCCCCTGTGTCGCCTCCTCCCGTTTTATGACTCCCCCAGTTTTATGCCTCCCCCAGTTTTATGCCTCCCCCAGTTTTATGCCTTCCCTTGTTTGTCGCCTTCCCCAGTTTTATGCCTTCCCCAGTTTTATGCCTTCCCCAGTTTTATGCCTTCCCTTGTTTGTCGCCTTCCCCAGTTTTATGCCTTCCCCAGTTTTATGCCTTCCACAGTTTTATGCCTTCCACAGTTTTATGCCTTCCCAGTGTGTCGCCTCACCCAGTTTTATGCCTCACCCAGTTTTATGCGTCACCCAGTTTTTTGCCTCACCCAGTTTTATTCCTCCTGCAGTTTTATGCCTCCCGCAGTTTTATGCCTCCCCCAGTTTTATGCCTCCCCCAGTTTTAGACCTCTCCCAGTTTTAGGTCTTTCCCAGTTTTATGCCTCCCCTAGTTTTATGCCTCTCCCAGTGTCTCGCCTTCCACATTGTCTCGCCTTCCACAGTGTCTCGCCTTCCCCAGTTTTATGCCTCCCTCAGTTTTATGCCTCCCCCAGTATTATGCCTCCCCTAATATTATGCCTCCCCCAGTTTTAAGCCACCCCCAGAATCTCGCCTTCCCCAGTTTTTGGCTTTCCCCAGTTTTTGGCTTTCCCCAGTTTTAGGCCTTCCCCAATTTTAAGCCTTCCCCAGTTTTATGCCTTCCCCAGTTTTATGCCTTCCCCAGTTTTAAGCCTTCCCCAGTGTGTCGCCTCCCCAAGTAGCTCGCCTTCCCCAGTTTTTAGGCCTTCCCCAGTTTTAGGCATTCCCCAGTTTTATGCCTCGCTCAGTTTTTTGCCTTCACCAGTTTCTCACCTTCCCCAGTGTTTCGCCTTCCCCAATTTTAGGCCTCCCCCAGTTTTAGGCCTCCCTCAGTTTTATGCCTCCCCCAGTGTCTCGCCTTCCCCAGTGTTTCGCCTTCCCCAGTGTTTCGCCTTCCCCAGTGTCTCGCCTTCCCCATTGTCTCGCCTTCCCCAGTTTTAGGCCTCCCCCAGTTTTAGGCCTCCCCCAGTTTTAGGCCTCTCCCAGTTTTATGCTTTCCTCAGTTTTGTGCTTTTCCCAGTTTTATGCTTTCCCTAGTGTGTCGCCTTCCACAATGTGTCGCCGTCCACACTGTGTCGCCTTCCACAGTGTGTCACCTTCCACCAGTGTGTCGCTTTCCACAGTTTTATGCCTCCCCCAGTTTTATGCCTCCCGCCAGTTTTATGCCTCCCGCCAGTTTTATGCCTTCCCCAGTTTTATACCTCCCCCAGTTTGTTGCCTCCCACTCCCAATTTATTGCTCCCCCAGTGTGTCACCTGCCCCTCTGGTATTTAATGCATATCAGTATGGGACGCATCGTTCTATCTCCTCATCAGCAGTCAAGGAACGTAAATAATGAAGACCCCTGTGTCTATCATCACTATACTCCTATGAGCGCCAGCTGCAGATTGGCTTTCAGAAGAGTCTGTGATTTCTGCTATATGTAGCACAAGAGATCAGAGGAGAAGTCCCTAAGGGGATTAAACAAATACAGTGAAAAGTACAAAAAAAAGTTTTAAAAAATATGAACTAAATAAAAAATATATAAAAATTAAATTCACCTCCCTTTCCCCCATTAAAAATTTGAAGAAATAATAAAAAAAAATTACAAATATTTGGTAGCACTGCATTCGCAACAAGGAAAATAATTAAAATGCCAGTATTGCAGTTTTTCGGCTATTGCAGCAAGAGAACAAAATGTAATAACAGGCGATTAAAACATTATATATACTCCAAAATGATATCAATATAAACAACGGTTCGGGGTGCAAAAAATGAGTCCTTACACAGCCCTATGTCCCGAAAACTGAAAATGTTATGGCTTTCGGAAAGTGACGAAACAATAATTTTTTTTTTTTTTATACAAATTTCAGATTTTTTTTTCACCACATAACTAAAACAAAAAATATGCACATTTGCTATCTGCGTAATTGAACTGACCTAGAGAATCATATTGTTAGGTCAGTTTTATCGCAAAATCAACGCTGTAAAAACAATTGCAGAATTGCATTTTTTTGCTATTTGCCACACTTTACATTTTTTTCCTGCTTTTGAGTACATCTTATGATAAAATAGTGCCATTTAAAAGTACAACTCGTCCCGCAGAAAACAAACCCTCATACGGCTATACTGAGGGGAAAAAAGTTTTATGCCTCCCCCAGTGTGTCGCTTACCCCACTGTGTTGCCTCCCCCAGATTTAAGCTTCCCTCAGTTTTATGCCTTCCCCAGTGTGTCACCTTCCTAAGTTTTATGCCTTCCCCAGTGTGTCGCCTCCCCCAATTTATGCCTTCCCCAGTTTGCCTCCTCCAGTTTTATGCCTTTCCCAGTGTGTGTCTTCCCCCAGTTTTATGCTTTCGTCAGTTTTATGCCATCCCCAGTTTTATGCCTCCCCCACATTTATGTCTACCCCAGTTTTATGCCTTCCTCAGTTTTATGCCTTTCCCAGTATGTCACCTCCCCCAGTTTTATGCCTCCCCCAGTTTTATGCCTCCCCCAGTTTTATGCCTCCCCCAGTTTTATGCCTCCCTCAGTGTGTCGCCTCCCCCGGTGTGTTGCCTCCCCCATTTTTAAGCCTCCCTCAGTTTTATGCCTTCCCCAGTGTGTCGCCTTCCCCAGTTTTATGCCTTCCCCGGTATTATACCTTCCCTAGTGTGTCACCTCCCCCAGTTTTATGCCTTCCCCGGTTTTATACCCTTCCCAGTATGTCGCCTCCCCACGTTTTATGCCTCCCCCAGTTTTATGCCTTCATTAGTGTGTCTCCTTCCCCAGTTTTATGCCTTCCTCAGTTTGTCGCCTACCCCAGTTTTATACCTTCCTCAATTTTATGTCTTCCCCATTTTATGCTTTCCCCACTTTTATGCCTTCCCCAGTTTTATGCCTCCCCCAGTTTTATGCCTTCCCCGGTTTTATACCCTCCCCAGTGTGTCGCCTCCCCCAGTTTTATGCCTTCCTCAGTTTTATGCCTTCCCCAGTGTGTCGCCTCCCCCAGTTTTATGCCTTCCCCAGTTTTATACCCCCCTAGTTTTAAGCCTTCCCCAAGTTTTAAGCCTCCCCCAGTATCTCGCCTTCCCCAGTTTTATGCCTTCCCCAGTTCTATGCCTTCCCCAGTTCTATGCCTTCCCCAGTTTTATGCCTTCCCCAGTTTTATGCCTTCCCCAGTTTTATGCCTTCCCCAGTTTTATGCCTTCCCCAGTTCTATGCCTTCCCCAGTTCTATGCCTTCCCCAGTTTTATGCCTTCCCTAGTGTGTCGCCTCCCCAGTTTTATGCATTCCCCAGTGTGTCGCCTCCCCCAATTTTATGCCTTCCACAGTTTGTTTCCTCCCCCAGTTTTATGCCTTCCCCAGTGTGTCGCTTCTCCCAGTTTTATGCTTTCCCCAGTTTTATGCCTCCTCCAGTCTTATGCCTCCCCCAGTTTTATGCCTTCCCCAGTATGTCGCCTCCCCCAGATTTATGCCTTCCCCAGTTTTATTCCTACCCCAGTGTCTCGCCTCCCCCATTTTTATGCCTTCACGAGTTTTCTGCCTTCCCCAGTTTTATGCCTTCACAAGTTCTATGCCTCCCCAAGTGTGTCGCCCACCTCAGTGTGTCGCCTCCCCCAGTTTTTTGCCTCCCCCAGTTTTTTGCCTTCCCCAGTTTTATGCCTTCCCCAGTTTTATACTATTCCCCGGATTTATACCCTCCCCAGTGTGTCGCCTCCTCCAGTCTTATGCCTCCCCCATTCTGTCACCTCCACCAGTGTGTCGCCTCCCCCAATTTTATGCCTCCCCCAATTTTATGCCTTTCCCAGTTTTATGCCTTCCCCAGTTTTATTCCTGCTCCAGTTTCTCGCCTTCCCCAGTTTTATGCCTCCCCCAGTTTTATGCCTTCCCCAGTTTTATGCCTCCCCCAGTTTTATGCCTACCCCAGAGTCTAGCCTCCCCTATTTTTGTCTTCCCCAGTTTTATTCCTTCCCCAGTTTTATGGCTCCCCCAGTTTTATGCCTCCCCCTGTTTTATGCCTTCCCCCGTTTTATGCCTCCCCCAGTGTGTCGCCTCCCCCACTGTGTTCCCTACCCCAGTTTTAAGCCTCCCCCAGTTTTATGCCTCCCCCAGTATTATGCCTCCCCCAGTTTTATGCCTTCCCTAGTGTTTCGCCTTCCCCAGTTTTATGCCTTCCCCATTGTGTCGCCTCCCCCAGTTTTATGCCTCCCCAAGTTTTATGCCTCCCCCAGTTTTATGCCTTCCCCAGTTTTATGCCTCCCTCAGTTTTCTGCCTTCCCCAATTTTCTGCCTTCCCCAGTTTTATGCCTCCCCCAGTTTTATGCCTTCCCCAGTTTTATGCCTTCCCCAGTGTGTCGCCTCCCCCTGTTTTATGCCTCCCCCTGTTTTATGCCTCCCCCAGTTTTAAGCTTCCTCCAGTTTTATGCCTCCCCCAGTTTTATGCCTTCCCCAGGTTTAAGCCTCCCCCAGTATCTCGCCTTCCCAGTCTTAGGCCTTCCCCAGTTTTAGGCTTTTCCCAGTTTTAGTCCTTCCCCAATTGTAAGCCTTCCCCAGTGTGTCGCCTTCCCCACTGTGTCGCCCCCCCTAATTTTATGCCTTCCGCAGTTTGTTGCCTCCCCCAGTTTTATGCCTTCCCCAGTGTTTCGCTTCCCCCAGTTTTATGCTTCCCCCAGTTTTATGCTTTCCCCAGTTTTATGCCTCCCCCAGTTTGATGCCTCCCCCAGTTTTATGCCTTCCCCAGTTTTATGCCTTCCCCAGTTTTATGCCTCCCCCAGTTTTATGCCTCCCCCAGTTTTATGCCTTCCCCAGTTTTATGCCGTCCCTAGTAAGTCGCCTCCCCGAGTTTTATGCCTTCCACAGTTTGATGCCTTCCCCAGTTTGATGCCTTCCCCAGTTTTATGCCTTCCCCAGTGTGTCGCCTCCCCCAGTTTTATGCCTCCCCCAGTTTTATGCCTCCCCCAGTTTTATGCCTCCCCTAGTTTTATGCCTCCCCCAGTTTTATGCCTCCCCCAGTTTTATGCCTTCCCCAGTTTTATGCCGTCCCTAGTATGTCGCCTCCCCGAGTTTTATGCCTTCCACAGTTTGATGCCTTCCCCAGTTTGATGCCTTCCCCAGTTTTATGCCTTCCCCAGTGTGTCGCCTCCCCCAGTTTTATGCCTCCCCCAGTTTTATGCCTCCCCCAGTTTTATGCCTCCCCCAGTTTTATGCCTCCCCCGGTTTTATGCCTTCCCCTGTTTTATTCCTACTCCAGTTTCTCGCCTCCCCCATTTTTATGCCTCCCCCAGTTTTATGCCTTCCCCAGTTTTATGCCTCCCCCAGTTTTATGCCTACCCCAGAGTCTAGCCCCCCCTATTTTTGTCTTCCCCAGTTTTATTCCTTCCCCAGTTTTATGCCTCCCCCTGTTTTATGCCTTCCCCCGTTTTATGCCTCCCCCAGTGTGTCGCCTCCCCCACTGTGTTGCCTACCCCAGTTTTAAGCCTCCCCCAGTTTTATGCCTCCCCCAGTTTTATGCCTCCCCCAGTTTTATGCCTTCCCTAGTGTTTCGCCTTCCCCAGTTTTATGCCTTCCCCATTGTGTCGCCTCCCCCAGTTTTATGCCTCCCCAAGTTTTATGCCTCCCCCAGTTTTATGCCTTCCCCAGTTTTATGCCTTCCCCAGTTTTATGCCTCCCCCAGTTTTATGCCTTCCCCAGTTTTATGCCTTCCCCAGTGTGTCGCCTCCCCCAGTTTTATGCCTCCCCCTGTTTTATGCCTCCCCCAGTTTTAAGCTTCCTCCAGTTTTATGCCTCCCCCAGTTTTATGCCTTCCCCAGGTTTAAGCCTCCCCCAGTATCTCGCCTTCCCAGTCTTAGGCCTTCCCCAGTTTTAAGCTTTTCCCAGTTTTAGTCCTTCCCCAATTGTAAGCCTTCCCCAGTGTGTCGCCTTCCCCAGTGTGTCGCCCCCCCTAATTTTATGCCTTCCGCAGTTTGTTGCCTCCCCCAGTTTTATGCCTTCCCTAGTGTTTCGCTTCCCCCAGTTTTATGCTTTCCCCAGTTTTATGCCTCCCCCAGTTTTATGCCTCCCCCAGTTTCATGCCTCCCCCAGTTTTATGCCTTCCCCAGTTTTATGCCTTCCCCAGTTTTATGCCTCCCCCAGTTTTATGCCTCCCCCAGTTTTATGCCTTCCCCAGTTTTATGCCGTCCCTAGTATGCCGCCTCCCCGAGTTTTAAGCCTTCCCCAGTTTGATGCCTTCCCCAGTTTGATGCCTTCCCCAGTTTTATGCCTTCCCCAGTGTCGCCTCCCCCAGTTTTATGCCTCCCCCAGTTTTATGCCTCCCCCAGTTTTATGCCTCCCCCAGTTTTATGCCTCCCCCAGTTTTATGCCTCCCCCAGTTTTATGCCTCCCCCAGTTTTATGCCTTCCGCAGTTTTATGGCTTCCCCAGTTTTATGCCTACCCCAGTTTTATTCCTACCCCAGTGTCTCGCCTTCCTCATTTCTATGCCTTCACCAGTTTTATTCCTTCCCCAGTTTTATGCCTTCACAAGTTCTATGCCTCCCCAAGTGTGTCGCCACCTCAGTGTGTCGCCTCCCCCAGTTTTTTGGCTTCCCCAGTTTTATGCCTTCCCCAGTTTTATACTATTCCCCAGAATTATACCCTCCCCAGTGTGTCGCCTCCCCCAGTATTATGCCTCCCCCATTGTGTCACCTCCACCAGTGTGTCGCCTCCCCCAATATTATGCCTCCCCCAATTTTATGCCTCCCCCAGTTTTATGCCTTCCCCAGTCTTATGCCTTCCCCAGTTTTATTCCTACTCCAGTGTCTCACCTCCCCCAGTTTTATGCCTCCCCCAGTTTTATGCCTCCACCAGTTTTATGCCTTTCCAGGTTTTATGCCTCCCCCAGTTTTATGCCTCCCCCAGTTTTATGCCTACCCCAGAGTCTCGCCTCCCCTATTTTTATTCCTTCCCCAGTTTTATTCCTTCCCCAGTTTTATGCCTCCCCCAGTTTTATGCCTCCCCCAGTTTTATGCCTTCCCCCGTTTTATGCCTTCCCCAGTGTGTCGCCTCCCCCACTGTGTGGCCTCCCCCAGTTTTAAGCCTCCCCCAGTTTTAAGCCTCCCCCAGTTTTATGCCTTCCCCAGTGTTTCGCCTTCCCCCAGTTTTATGCTTTCCCCAGTTTTATGCCTTCCACAGTTTTATGCCTCCCCCAGTTTTATGCCTCCCCCAGTTTTATGCCTCCCCCAGTTTTATGCCTCCCCCAGTTTTATGCCTCCCCCAGTTTTATGCCTGTCCCAGTTTTATGCCTTCCCCAGTTTTGTGCCGTCCCTAGTATGTCGCCTCCCCGAGTTTTATGCCTTCCCCAGTTTGATGCCTTCCCCAGTTTGATGCCTTCCCCAGTTTTATGCCTTCCCCAGTGTGTCGCCTCCCCCAGTTTTATGCCTCCCCCAGTTTTATGCCTCCCCCAGTTTTATGCCTCCCCCAGTTTTATGCCTCCTCCAGTTTTATGCCTTCCGCAGTTTTATGCCTTCCGCAGTTTTATGCCTTCCGCAGTTTTATGCCTTCTGCAGTTTTATGGCTTCCCCAGTTTTATTCCTACCCCAGTGTCTCGCCTTCCTCATTTCTATGCCTTCACCAGTTTTATTCCTTCCCCAGTTTTATGCCTTCACAAGTTCTATGCCTCCCCAAGTGTGTCGCCACCTCAGTGTGTCGCCTCCCTCAGTGTGTCGCCTCCCCCAGTTTTTTGGCTTCCCCAGTTTTATGCCTTCCCCAGTTTTATACTATTCCCCAGAATTATACCCTCCCCAGTGTGTCGCCTCCCCCAGTATTATGCCTCCCCCATTGTGTCACCTCCACCAGTGTGTCGCCTCCCCCAATATTATGCCTCCCCCAATTTTATGCCTCCCCCAGTTTTATGCCTTCCCCAGTCTTATGCCTTCCCCAGTTTTATTCCTACTCCAGTGTCTCACCTCCCCCAGTTTTATGCCTCCCCCAGTTTTATGCCTCCCCCAGTTTTATGCCTTCCCCAGTTTTATGCCTCCCCCAGTTTTATGCCTACCCCAGAGTCTAGCCCCCCCTATTTTTGTCTTCCCCAGTTTTATTCCTTCCCCAGTTTTATGCCTCCCCCTGTTTTATGCCTTCCCCCGTTTTATGCCTCCCCCAGTGTGTCGCCTCCCCCACTGTGTTGCCTCCCCCAGTTTTAAGCCTCCCCCAGTTTTATGCCTCCCCCAGTTTTATGCCTCCCCCAGTTTTATGCCTTCCCTAGTGTTTCGCCTTCCCCAGTTTTATGCCTTCCCCATTGTGTCGCCTCCCCCAGTTTTATGCCTCCCCAAGTTTTATGCCTCCCCCAGTTTTATGCCTTCCCCAGTTTTATGCCTTCCCCAGTTTTATGCCTCCCCCAGTTTTATGCCTTCCCCAGTTTTATGCCTTCCCCAGTGTGTCGCCTCCCCCAGTTTTATGCCTCCCCCTGTTTTATGCCTCCCCCAGTTTTAAGCTTCCTCCAGTTTTATGCCTCCCCCAGTTTTATGCCTTCCCCAGGTTTAAGCCTCCCCCAGTATCTCGCCTTCCCAGTCTTAGGCCTTCCCCAGTTTTAAGCTTTTCCCAGTTTTAGTCCTTCCCCAATTGTAAGCCTTCCCCAGTGTGTCGCCTTCCCCAGTGTGTCGCCCCCCCTAATTTTATGCCTTCCGCAGTTTGTTGCCTCCCCCAGTTTTATGCCTTCCCTAGTGTTTCGCTTCCCCCAGTTTTATGCTTTCCCCAGTTTTATGCCTCCCCCAGTTTTATGCCTCCCCCAGTTTCATGCCTCCCCCAGTTTTATGCCTTCCCCAGTTTTATGCCTTCCCCAGTTTTATGCCTCCCCCAGTTTTATGCCTCCCCCAGTTTTATGCCTCCCCCAGTTTTATGCCTTCCCCAGTTTTATGCCGTCCCTAGTATGTCGCCTCCCCGAGTTTTAAGCCTTCCCCAGTTTGATGCCTTCCCCAGTTTGATGCCTTCCCCAGTTTTATGCCTTCCCCAGTGTCGCCTCCCCCAGTTTTATGCCTCCCCCAGTTTTATGCCTCCCCCAGTTTTATGCCTCCCCCAGTTTTATGCCTCCCCCAGTTTTATGCCTCCCCCAGTTTTATGCCTCCCCCAGTTTTATGCCTTCCGCAGTTTTATGCCTTCCGCAGTTTTATGGCTTCCCCAGTTTTATGCCTTCCCCAGTTTTATTCCTACCCCAGTGTCTCGCCTTCCTCATTTCTATGCCTTCACCAGTTTTATTCCTTCCCCAGTTTTATGCCTTCACAAGTTCTATGCCTCCCCAAGTGTGTCGCCACCTCAGTGTGTCGCCTCCCCCAGTTTTTTGGCTTCCCCAGTTTTATGCCTTCCCCAGTTTTATACTATTCCCCAGAATTATACCCTCCCCAGTGTGTCGCCTCCCCCAGTATTATGCCTCCCCCATTGTGTCACCTCCACCAGTGTGTCGCCTCCCCCAATATTATGCCTCCCCCAATTTTATGCCTCCCCCAGTTTTATGCCTTCCCCAGTCTTATGCCTTCCCCAGTTTTATTCCTACTCCAGTGTCTCACCTCCCCCAGTTTTATGCCTCCCCCAGTTTTATGCCTCCACCAGTTTTATGCCTTTCCAGGTTTTATGCCTCCCCCAGTTTTATGCCTCCCCCAGTTTTATGCCTACCCCAGAGTCTCGCCTCCCCTATTTTTATTCCTTCCCCAGTTTTATTCCTTCCCCAGTTTTATGCCTCCCCCAGTTTTATGCCTCCCCCAGTTTTATGCCTTCCCCCGTTTTATGCCTTCCCCAGTGTGTCGCCTCCCCCACTGTGTGGCCTCCCCCAGTTTTAAGCCTCCCCCAGTTTTAAGCCTCCCCCAGTTTTATGCCTTCCCCAGTGTTTCGCCTTCCCCCAGTTTTATGCTTTCCCCAGTTTTATGCCTTCCACAGTTTTATGCCTCCCCCAGTTTTATGCCTCCCCCAGTTTTATGCCTCCCCCAGTTTTATGCCTCCCCCAGTTTTATGCCTCCCCCAGTTTTATGCCTGTCCCAGTTTTATGCCTTCCCCAGTTTTATGCCGTCCCTAGTATGTCGCCTCCCCGAGTTTTATGCCTTCCCCAGTTTGATGCCTTCCCCAGTTTGATGCCTTCCCCAGTTTTATGCCTTCCCCAGTGTGTCGCCTCCCCCAGTTTTATGCCTCCCCCAGTTTTATGCCTCCCCCAGTTTTATGCCTCCCCCAGTTTTATGCCTCCCCCAGTTTTATGCCTCCTCCAGTTTTATGCCTTCCGCAGTTTTATGCCTTCCGCAGTTTTATGCCTTCTGCAGTTTTATGGCTTCCCCAGTTTTATTCCTACCCCAGTGTCTCGCCTTCCTCATTTCTATGCCTTCACCAGTTTTATTCCTTCCCCAGTTTTATGCCTTCACAAGTTCTATGCCTCCCCAAGTGTGTCGCCACCTCAGTGTGTCGCCTCCCTCAGTGTGTCGCCTCCCCCAGTTTTTTGGCTTCCCCAGTTTGATGCCTTCCCCAGTTTTATACTATTCCCCAGAATTATACCCTCCCCAGTGTGTCGCCTCCCCCAGTATTATGCCTCCCCCATTGTGTCACCTCCACCAGTGTGTCGCCTCCCCCAATATTATGCCTCCCCCAATTTTATGCCTCCCCCAGTTTTATGCCTTCCCCAGTCTTATGCCTTCCCCAGTTTTATTCCTACTCCAGTGTCTCACCTCCCCCAGTTTTATGCCTCCCCCAGTTTTATGCCTTCCCAAGTTTTATGCCTCCCCCAGTTTTATGCCTACCCCAGAGTCTCGCCTCCCCTATTTTTATGCCTTCCCCCGTTTTATGCCTTCCCCAGTGTGTCGCCTCCCCCACTGTGTGGCCTCCCCCAGTTTTAAGCCTCCCCAGTTTTAAGCCTCCCCCAGTTTTATGCCTTCCCCAGTGTTTCGCCTTCCCCAATTTTATGCCTTCCCCAGTTTTATGCCTTCCCCATTGTGTCGCCTCCACCAGTTTTATGCCTCCCCCAGTTTTATGCCTCCCCCAGTTTTATGCCTCCCCCAGTTTTATGCCTCTCCCAGTTTTATGCCTTCCCCAGTTTTATGCCTTCCCCATTATGTCGTCTCTCCCAGTTTTATGCCTTCCACAGTTTTATGCCTTCCCCAGTTTTATGCCTTCCCCAGTTTTATGCCTTCCCCAGTATCTCGCCTTCCCCAGTTTTAGGCCTTCCCCAGTTTTAGGCTTTTCCCAGTTTTAGGCCTTCCCCAATTTTAAGCCTTCCCCAGATTTAAGCCTTCCCCAGTGTGTCGCCTTCCCAAGTTTTATGCCTTCCCCAGTGTGTCGCCTCCCCCTAATTTTATGCCTTCCCCAGTTTGTTGCCTCACCCAGTTTTATGCCTTCCCCAGTGTGTCGCTTTCCCCAGTTTTATGCTTTCCCCAGTTTTATGCTTTCCCCAGTTTTATGCTTTCCCCAGTTTTATGCTTTCCCCAGTTTTATGCCTCCCCCAGTTTTATGCCTTCCCCAGTTTTATGGCTTCCCCAGTTTTATGCCTTCCCCAGTATGTCACCTCCCCCAGTTTTATGCCTTCCCCAGTTTTATTCCTACCCCAGTGTCTCGCATCCCCCATTTTTATGCCTTCACCAGTTTTATGCCTTCCTTAGTTTTATGCCTTCACAAGTTCTATGCCTCCCCCAGTGTGTCGCCCACCTCAGTGTGTCGCCTCCCTCAGTGTGTCGCCTCCCCCAGTTTATTGCCTTCCCCAGTTTTATACTATTCCCCGCATTTATACCCTCCCCAGTGTGTCGCCTCCCCCAGTATTATGCCTCCCCCATTGTGTCACCTCTACCAGTGTGTCGCCTCCCCCAATTTTATGCCTCCCCCAATTTTATGCTTCCCCCAGTTTTATGCCTTCCTCAGTTTTATGCCCCCCCAGTTTTATGCCTCCCTCAGTTTTATGCCTCCCCCAGTTTTATGCCTTCCCCAGTTTATCGCCTTCCCCAGTTTATCGCCTTCCCCAGTTTATCGCCTCCCCCAGTTTTATGCCTTCCCCAGTTTTATCTCTCCCCAAGTTTTATGCCTTCCCCAGTTTCATGCCTTTCCCAGTATGTCGCCTTCCCCAGTTTTATGCCTTCCCAAGTTTTTTGCCTCCCCCAGTTTTATGCCTTCCCTAGTTTTAAGCCTTCCCCTGTTTCAAGCCTCCCCCAGTATCTCGCCTTCCGCAGTTTTAGGCCTTCCCCAGTTTTAGGCTTTTCCCAGTTTTAGGCCTTCCCCAATTTTAAGCCTTCCCCAGTTTTTAGCCTTCCCCAGTCTTAAGCTTTCCCCAGTGTGTCGCCTCCCCCAGTATGTCGCCTTCCCCAGTTTTAGGCCTTCCTCAGTTTTAGGCCTTCCCCAGTTTTAGGCCTCCCCCAGTTTTAAGCTTCCCCCAGTTTTAGGCCTCCCCAAGTTTTAGGCCTTTCCGAGTGTCTCGCCTTCCCCAGTTTTATGCCTTCCCCAGTGTGTCGCCTCCCCCAGTATCTCGCCTTCCCCAGTTTTAGGCCTTCCCCAGTTTTAGGCCTTCCCCAGTTTTAGGCTTTTCCCTGTTTTATGCCTCCCCCAATTTTATGCCTCCCCCAGTTTTAGGCCTTCCCCAGTTATATGCCTCTGCCAGTTTTATGCCTTGCCCAGTTTTATGCCTCCCCCAGTGTGTCACCTTCCACATTTTCTCACCTTCCACAGTTTTATGCCTTCCCCAGTGTGTCTCCTCCCCCAGTTTTATGCCTCTTCCACTTTTATGCCTTCACCAGTTTTATGCCTCCCCCAGTTTTATGCCTCCCCCAGTTTTATGCCTTCCCCCGTTTTATGCCTTCCCCAGTGTGTCGCCTCCCCCACTGTGTGGCCTCTCCCAGTTTTAAGCCTCCCCCAGTTTTAAGCCTCCCCCAGTTTTATGCCTTCCCCAGTGTTTCGCCTTCCCCCAGTTTTATGCTTTCCCCAGTTTTATGCCTTCCACAGTTTTATGCCTCCCCCAGTTTTATGCCTCCCCCAGTTTTATGCCTCCCCCAGTTTTATGCCTCCCCCAGTTTTATGCCTCCCCCAGTTTTATGCCTGTCCCAGTTTTATGCCTTCCCCAGTTTTATGCCGTCCCTAGTATGTCGCCTCCCCGAGTTTTATGCCTTCCCCAGTTTGATGCCTTCCCCAGTTTGATGCCTTCCCCAGTTTTATGCCTTCCCCAGTGTGTCGCCTCCCCCAGTTTTATGCCTCCCCCAGTTTTATGCCTCCCCCAGTTTTATGCCTCCCCCAGTTTTATGCCTCCCCCAGTTTTATGCCTCCTCCAGTTTTATGCCTTCCGCAGTTTTATGCCTTCCGCAGTTTTATGCCTTCTGCAGTTTTATGGCTTCCCCAGTTTTATTCCTACCCCAGTGTCTCGCCTTCCTCATTTCTATGCCTTCACCAGTTTTATTCCTTCCCCAGTTTTATGCCTTCACAAGTTCTATGCCTCCCCAAGTGTGTCGCCACCTCAGTGTGTCGCCTCCCTCAGTGTGTCGCCTCCCCCAGTTTTTTGGCTTCCCCAGTTTTATGCCTTCCCCAGTTTTATACTATTCCCCAGAATTATACCCTCCCCAGTGTGTCGCCTCCCCCAGTATTATGCCTCCCCCATTGTGTCACCTCCACCAGTGTGTCGCCTCCCCCAAT
This sequence comes from Phyllobates terribilis, assembly GCF_046119375.1. NCBI lineage: Eukaryota > Metazoa > Chordata > Amphibia > Anura > Dendrobatidae > Phyllobates > Phyllobates terribilis. The sequence continues at coordinate 177,748,580 of NW_027362771.1, forward strand.
ATTATGCCTCCCCCAATTTTATGCCTCCCCCAGTTTTATGCCTTCCCCAGTCTTATGCCTTCCCCAGTTTTATTCCTACTCCAGTGTCTCACCTCCCCCAGTTTTATGCCTCCCCCAGTTTTATGCCTCCCCCAGTTTTATGCCTTCCCAAGTTTTATGCCTCCCCCAGTTTTATGCCTACCCCAGAGTCTCGCCTCCCCTATTTTTATGCCTTCCCCCGTTTTATGCCTTCCTCAGTGTGTCGCCTCCCCCACTGTGTGGCCTCCCCCAGTTTTAAGCCTCCCCCAGTTTTAAGCCTCCCCCAGTTTTATGCCTTCCCCAGTGTTTCGCCTTCCCCAATTTTATGCCTTCCCCAGTTTTATGCCTTCCCCATTGTGTCGCCTCCACCAGTTTTATGCCTCCCCCAGTTTTATGCCTCCCCCAGTTTTATGCCTCCCCCAGTTTTATGCCTCTCCCAGTTTTATGCCTTCCCCAGTTTTATGCCTTCCCCATTATGTCGTCTCTCCCAGTTTTATGCCTTCCCCAGTTTTATGCCTTCCCCAGTTTTATGCCTTCCCCAGTTTTATGCCTTCCCCAGTATCTCGCCTTCCCCAGTTTTAGGCCTTCCCCAGTTTTAGGCTTTTCCCAGTTTTAGGCCTTCCCCAATTTTAAGCCTTCCCCAGATTTAAGCCTTCCCCAGTGTGTCGCCTTCCCAAGTTTTATGCCTTCCCCAGTGTGTCGCCTCCCCCTAATTTTATGCCTTCCCCAGTTTGTTGCCTCACCCAGTTTTATGCCTTCCCCAGTGTGTCGCTTTCCCCAGTTTTATGCTTTCCCCAGTTTTATGCTTTCCCCAGTTTTATGCTTTCCCCAGTTTTATGCTTTCCCCAGTTTTATGCCTCCCCCAGTTTTATGCCTTCCCCAGTTTTATGGCTTCCCCAGTTTTATGCCTTCCCCAGTATGTCACCTCCCCCAGTTTTATGCCTTCCCCAGTTTTATTCCTACCCCAGTGTCTCGCATCCCCCATTTTTATGCCTTCACCAGTTTTATGCCTTCCTTAGTTTTATGCCTTCACAAGTTCTATGCCTCCCCCAGTGTGTCGCCCACCTCAGTGTGTCGCCTCCCTCAGTGTGTCGCCTCCCCCAGTTTATTGCCTTCCCCAGTTTTATACTATTCCCCGCATTTATACCCTCCCCAGTGTGTCGCCTCCCCCAGTATTATGCCTCCCCCATTGTGTCACCTCTACCAGTGTGTCGCCTCCCCCAATTTTATGCCTCCCCCAATTTTATGCTTCCCCCAGTTTTATGCCTTCCTCAGTTTTATGCCCCCCCAGTTTTATGCCTCCCTCAGTTTTATGCCTCCCCCAGTTTTATGCCTTCCCCAGTTTATCGCCTTCCCCAGTTTATCGCCTTCCCCAGTTTATCGCCTCCCCCAGTTTTATGCCTTCCCCAGTTTTATCTCTCCCCAAGTTTTATGCCTTCCCCAGTTTCATGCCTTTCCCAGTATGTCGCCTTCCCCAGTTTTATGCCTTCCCAAGTTTTTTGCCTCCCCCAGTTTTATGCCTTCCCTAGTTTTAAGCCTTCCCCTGTTTCAAGCCTCCCCCAGTATCTCGCCTTCCGCAGTTTTAGGCCTTCCCCAGTTTTAGGCTTTTCCCAGTTTTAGGCCTTCCCCAATTTTAAGCCTTCCCCAGTTTTTAGCCTTCCCCAGTCTTAAGCTTTCCCCAGTGTGTCGCCTCCCCCAGTATCTCGCCTTCCCCAGTTTTAGGCCTTCCTCAGTTTTAGGCCTTCCCCAGTTTTAGGCCTCCCCCAGTTTTAAGCTTCCCCCAGTTTTAGGCCTCCCCAAGTTTTAGGCCTTTCCGAGTGTCTCGCCTTCCCCAGTTTTATGCCTTCCCCAGTGTGTTGCCTCCCCCAGTATCTCGCCTTCCCCAGTTTTAGGCCTTCCCCAGTTTTAGGCCTTCCCCAGTTTTAGGCTTTTCCCTGTTTTATGCCTCCCCCAATTTTATGCCTCCCCCAGTTTTAGGCCTTCCCCAGTTATATGCCTCTGCCAGTTTTATGCCTTGCCCAGTTTTATGCCTCCCCCAGTGTGTCACCTTCCACATTTTCTCACCTTCCACAGTTTTATGCCTTCCCCAGTGTGTCTCCTCCCCCAGTTTTATGCCTCTTCCACTTTTATGCCTTCACCAGTTTTATGCCTTCACCAGTTTTATGCCTCCCCCAGTTTTATGCCTCCCCTAGTTTTTATGCCTCCCCCAGTTTTATGCCTCCCCCCAGTTTTATGCCTCCCCCCAGTTTTATGCCCCCCCAGTTTTATGCCCCCCCCAGTTTTATGCTCCCCCAGTTTTATGCCCCCCCCCGTTTTATGCCCCCCCCAGTTTTCTGCCTTCGTCAGTTTTCTGCCTTCCGCAATATCTCGCCTTCCCCAGTATCTCACTTTCCCCAGTTTTATGCCTTCCCCAGTTTTAATGCCTTAACCAGTTTTATGCCTTCCCCAGTTTTATGCCTTCCCCAGTTTTATGCCTCCACCAGTTTTATGCCTCCACCAGTTTAAGGCCTTCCCCAATTTTATGCCTCCCCCAATTTTATGCCTCCCCCAATTTTATGCCTCCCCCAGTTTTATGCCTCCACCAGTTTTATGCCTTCCCCAGTTTTATGCCTTCCCCAGTATGTCGTCTCCCCCAGTTTTATGCCTTCCACAGTTTTATGCCTTCCACAATTTTATGCCTTCCCCAGTCTTAAGCCTCCCCCAATATCTCGCCTTCCCCAGTTTTAGGCCTTCCCCAGTTTTAGGCTTTTCCCAGTTTTAGGCCTTCCCCAATTTTAAGCCTTCCCCAGTTTTAAGCCTTCCCCAGTGTGTCGCCTTCCCAAGTTTTATGCCTTCCCCAGTGTGTCGCCCCCCCTGTTTTATGCCTTCCCCAGTGTGTCGCTTCCCCCAGTTTTATGCTTCCCCCAGTTTTATGCTTTCCCCAGTTTTATGCCTCTCCCAGTTTTATGCCTTCCCCAGTTTTATGGCTTCCCCAGTTTTATGCCTTCCCCAGTATGTCACCTCCCCCAGTTTTATGCCTTCCCCAGTTTTATTCCTACCCCAGTGTCTCGCATCCCCCATTTTTATGCCTTCACCAGTTTTATGCCTTCCTTAGTTTTATGCCTTCACAAGTTCTCTGCCTCCTCCAGTGTGTCGCCCACCTCAGTGTGTCGCCTCCCTCATTGTGTCGCCTCTCCCAGTTTTATGCCTTCCCCAGTTTTATGCCTTCCCCAGTTTTATGCCTTCCCCAGTATCTCGCCTTCCCCAGTTTTAGGCCTTCCCCAGTTTTAGGCTTTTCCCAGTTTTAGGCCTTCCCCAATTTTAAGCCTTCCCCAGATTTAAGCCTTCCCCAGTGTGTCGCCTTCCCAAGTTTTATGCCTTCCCCAGTGTGTCGCCTCCCCCTAATTTTATGCCTTCCCCAGTTTGTTGCCTCACCCAGTTTTATGCCTTCCCCAGTGTGTCGCTTTCCCCAGTTTTATGCTTTCCCCAGTTTTATGCTTTCCCCAGTTTTATGCTTTCCCCAGTTTTATGCCTTCCCCAGTTTTATGGCTTCCCCAGTTTTATGCCTTCCCCAGTATGTCACCTCCCCCAGTTTTATGCCTTCCCCAGTTTTATTCCTACCCCAGTGTCTCGCATCCCCCATTTTTATGCCTTCACCAGTTTTATGCCTTCCTTAGTTTTATGCCTTCACAAGTTCTATGCCTCCCCCAGTGTGTCGCCCACCTCAGTGTGTCGCCTCCCCCAGTTTATTGCCTTCCCCAGTTTTATACTATTCCCCGCATTTATACCCTCCCCAGTGTGTCGCCTCCCCCAGTATTATGCCTCCCCCATTGTGTCACCTCTACCAGTGTGTCGCCTCCCCCAAATTTATGCCTCCCTCAATTTTATGCCTCCCCCAGTTTTATGCCTTCCTCAGTTTTATGCCTCCCCCAGTTTTATGCCTTCCCCAGTTTATCGCCTCCCCCAGTTTATCGCCTCCCCCAGTTTTATGCCTCCCCCAGTTTTATGCCTCCCACAGTTTTATGCCTCCCCCAGTTTTATGCCACCCCCAGTTTTATGCCTCCCCCAGTTTTATGTCTCCCCCAGTTTTATGCCTTTCCCAGTATGTCGCCTTCCCCAGTTTTATGCCTTCCCCAGTGTGTCGCCTCCCCCAGTTTTATGCCTCCCCAAGTTTTTTGCCTCCCCCAGTTTTATGCCTCCCCTAGTTTTAAGCCTTCCACTGTTTTAAGCCTCCCCCAGTATCTCGCCTTCCCCAGTTTTAGGCCTTCCCCAGTTTTAGGCTTTTCCCAGTTTTAGGCCTTCCCCAATTTTAAGCCTTCCCCAGTCTTTAGCCTTCCCCAGTCTTAAGCCTTCCCCAGTGTGTCGCCTCCCCCAGTATCTCGCCTTCCCCAGTTTTAGGCCTTCCTCAGTTTTAGGCCTTCCTCAGTTTTAGGCCTTCCCCAGTTTTAAGCTTCCCCAAGTTTTAGGCCTTCCCCAGTGTCTCGCCTTCCCCAGTGTGTCGCCTCCTCCAGTTTTATGACTCCCCCAGTTTTATGCCTCCCCCAGTTTTATGCCTCCCCCAGTTTTATGCCTCCCCCAGTTTTATGCCTCCCCCAGTTTTATGGCTTCCCCAGTTTTATGCCTTCCCCAGTGTGTCACCTTCCCCAGTTTTATGCTTTCCCCAGTGTGTCGCCTCCTCCAGTTTTATGACTCCCCCAGTTTTATGCCTCCCCCAGTTTTATGCCTCCCCCAGTTTTATGCCTTCCCCAGTTTTATGCCTTCCCCAGTTTTATGCCTTCCCCAGTGTCACCTTCCCCAGTTTTATGCTTTCCCCATTTTTATGCCCTCCCCAGTTTTATGTCTTCCCCAGTATGTTGCCTCCCCCAGTTTTATGCCTTCCCCAGTTTTATGCCTTCTCCAATGTGTCGCCTCCCCCAGTTTTATGCCTCCTCCAGTTTTATGCCTCCTCCAGTTTTATGCCTTCCCCAGTTTTATGCCTTCCCCAGTGTGTCGCCTCCCCCATTTTTATGCCTCCCCCATTTTTATGCCTCCCCCATTTTTATGCCTTCCCCATTTTTATGCCTTCCCCAGTTTTATGCCTTCCCCAGTTTTATGCCTCCCCCAGTGTGTCGCCTCCCCCAGTGTGTCGCCTCCCCCAGTGTGTCGCCTCCCCCAGTGTGTCGCCTCCCCCAGTGTGTCGCCTCCCCCAGTGTGTCGCCTCCCCCAGTGTGTCGCCTCCCCCAGTGTGTCGCCACCCCCAGTGTGTCGCCACCCCCAGTGTGTCGCCTCCCCCAGTGTGTCGCCTCCCCCAGTGTGTCGCCTCCCCCAGTGTGTCGCCTCCCCCAGTGTGTCGCCTCCCCCAGTGTGTCACCTGCCCCAGTGTGTCACCTCCCCCAGTTTTATGCGTCCCGCAGTTTTATGCCTTCCCCAGTTTTATGCCTCCCCAGTGTGTCGCCTACCACAGTGTCTCGCCTTCCAATTTTATGCCTTCCCCAGTGTGTCGCCTCCCCCAGTTTTATGCCTTCCCAAATTTTATGCCTTTCCCAGTTTTATGCCTTTCCCAGTTTTATGCCTTCCCCAGTTTTATGGTTTCCCCAGTTTTATGCTTTCCCCAGTATCTTGCCTTCCCCAGTTTTATGCCTCCCCCAGTTTTATGCCTCCCCCATTTTTATGCCTCCCCCAATTTTATGCCTCCCCCAGTCTTAGGCCTTACCCAGTTATATGCCTCCGCCAGTTTTATGCCTTGCCCAGTTTTATGCCTCCCCCAGTGTGTCACCTTCCACATTTTCTCACCTTCCACAGTTTTATGCCTTCCCCAGTGTGTCACCTCCCCCAGTTTTATGCGTCCCGCAGTTTTATGCCTTCCCCAGTTTTATGCCTCCCCAGTGTGTCGCCTACCACAGTGTCTCGCCTTCCAGTTTTATGCCTTCCCCAGTGTGTCGCCTCCCCCAGTTTTATGCCTTCCCAAATTTTATGCCTTTCCCAGTTTTATGCCTTCCCCAGTTTTATGCTTTCCCCAGTTTTATGCTTTCCCCAGTTTTATGCTTCCCCCAGTTTTATGCCTCCCCCAGTTTTATGCCTCCCCCAGTTTTATGCCTCCCCCAGTTTTATGCCTCCCCCAGTTTTATGCCTCCCCCAATTTTAGGCCTCCCCCAGTCTTAGGCCTTCCCCAGTTATATGCCTCCGCCAGTTTTATGCCTTCCCCAGTTTTATGCGTTGCCCAGTTTTATGCCTCCCCCAGTGTTTCACCTTCCACATTTTCTCACCTTCCACAGTTTTATGCCTTCCCCAGTGTGTCTCCTCCCCCAGTTTTATGCCTCTCCCACTTTTATGCCTTCCCCAGTTTTATGCCTCCCCCAGTTTTATGCCTCCCCTAGTTTTTATGCCTCCCCCAGTTTTATGCCTTCCCCAGTTTTATTCCACCAGTTTCAGACCTCTCCCAGTTTAAGGCCTTTCCCAGTTTTATGCCTCCCCTAGTTTTATGCCTCTCCCAGTGTCTCGCCTTCCACATTGTCTCGCCTTCCACATTGTCTCGCCTTCCACAGTGTCTCGCCTTCCACAGTGTCTCGCCTTCCACAGTGTCTCGCCTTCCACAGTGTCTCGCCTTCCACAGTGTCTCGCCTTCCCCAGTTTTAGGCCTTCCCCAGTTTTAGTCCTCCCCCAGTTTTAGGCCTCCCCCAGTTTTAGGCCTTCCCCAGTGTGTCGCCTCCTCCAGTTTTATGCCTCCCCCAGTGTCTCGCCTTCCCCAGTGCCTCGCCTTCCCCAGTGTCTCGCCTTCCCCAGTTTTAGGCCTTCCCCAGTTTTAGGCCTTCCCCAGTTTTAGGCCTCCCCCAGTTTTAGGCCTCCCCCAGTTTTAGGCCTCCCCCAGTTTTAGGCCTCCCCCAGTTTTAGGCCTCCCCCAGTTTTAGGCCTCCCCCAGTTTTAGGCCTCCCCCAGTTTTATGCCTTCCCCAGTTTTGTCTTCCTCAGTTTTATGCTTTCCTCAGTTTTATGCTTTTCCCAGTGTGTCGCCTTCCACAATGTGTCGCCTTCCACACTGTGTCGCCTTCCACAATGTGTCGCTTTCCACAGTTTTAGGCCTTCCCCAGTTTTAGACCTTCCCCAGTTTTCTGCCTTCCCCAGTTTTATGCCTTCCCCAGTTTTCTGCCTTCCCCAGTATCTCGCTTTCCCCAGTTTTAGGCCTTCCCCAGTTTTAGGCCTCCCCCCAGTTTTATGCCTCCCGCCAGTTTTATGCCTCCCGCCAGTTTTATGCCTCCCGCCAGTTTTATGCCTCCCGCCAGTTTTATGCCTCCCCCTCTCAGTTTATTGCTCCCCCAGTGTGTCGCCTGCCCCTTTCAGTTTGTTGCTCCCCCAGTGTGTCGCCTCCCCCAGTGTGTCGCCTGCCCCTCTCAGTTTATTGCTCCCCCAGTGTGTGGATCCCTAGTTTTTTGCCCCTCTCGGTTTATTGCTCCCCCAGTGTGTCCATCCCTAATTTTTTGCCCCTCTCAGTTTATTGCTCCCCCAGTGTGTCCATCCCTAGTTTTTTACCCCTCTCAGTTTATTGCTCCCCCAGTGTGTCCATCCCTAGTTTTTTGCCCCTCTCAGTTTATTGCTCCCCCAGTGTGTCGATCCCTAGTTTTTTGCCCCTCTTAGTATATTGCTCCCCCAGTGTGTCCATCCCTAGTTTTTTGCCCCTCTCAGTTTATTGCTCCCCCAGTGTGTCCATCCCTAGTTTTTTGCCCCTCTCAGTTTATTGCTCCCCCAGTGTTTCCATCCCTTGTTTTTTGCCCCTCTCAGTTTATTGCTCCCCCAGTGTGTTGATTCCTAGTTTTTTGCCCCTCTCAGTTTATTGCTCCCCCAGTGTGTCGATCCCTAGTTTATGCCCCTCTCAGTTAATTGCTCCCCTAGTGTGTCGATCCATAGTTTTTTTCCCCTCTCAGTTTCTCCCACAGTGTGTCGATCCCTAGTTTTTTGCCCCTCTCAGTTTATTGCTCCCCCAGTTTATTGCCTCCCCAACACACACACATACTCACACATACTTATACATACATACACACTCACCTCTCTGGTCCATTCTCCTGCCGCAGCATTGCTTCTTTCTTCTTGCCAGGAACTTTCTAAATGACACTTCCACGCAGAGGGGTGATGCACATGTGCTCCTATGTCACAGAGAAAGAACCCCCCACCTCTGGGCCCGGTGCAGCTCTATGATGACTTATGACGGGCTATGTCTATGGGTATGCTTTCTGCCCTTGATGTGGACTTGCTCGCCGAGTTTGCATCTTTCTCGGCACATGATGGCTGTGTTATTCGGCCATCATATGACTCTAAAAGCCCACCTGCGGTTGTTAACCAGTTAAATGCCGCCATCAATCTGTGACATTGGTATTTAATGCATATCAGTATGGGATGCATCGTTCTATCTGCTCATCAGCAGTCAAGCAACGTAAATAATGAAGACCCCTGTGTCTATCATCACTATACTCCTATGAACGCCAGCTGCAGGTTGGCTTTCAGAAGAGACTGTGATTTCTGCTATATGTAGCAGAAGAGGTCAGAGGAGAAGTCCCTAAGGGGACTAAACAAATACAGTGAAAAGTAAAAAAAAAGTTTTAAAAAATATGAACTAAATAAAAAATATATAAAAATTAAATTCACCTCCTTTTCCCCCATTAAAAATTTGAAGAAATAAAAAAAAAAAATTACAAATATTTGGTAGCGCTGCATTCGCAACAAGGAAAATAATTAAAATGCCAGTATTGCAGTTTTTCGGCTATTGCAGCAACAAAACAAAATGTAATAACAGGCGATTAATACATTGTATATACTCCAAAATGATATCAATATAAACAACGGTTCGGGGTGCAAAAAATGAGTCCTTACACAGCCCTATGTCCCGAAAACTGAAAATGTTATGGCTTTCGGAAAGTGACGAAACAATAATTTTTTTTTTTTTTATACAAATTTCTGAATTTTTTTTCACCACATAACTAAAACAAAAAATATGCACATTTGCGATCTGCGTAATTGAACTGACCTAGACAATCATATTGTTAGGTCAGTTTTATCGCAAAATCAACGCTGTAAAAACAATTGCAGAAATGCATTTTTTTGCTATTTGCCACACTTTGCATATTTTTCCTGCTTTTGAGTACATCTTATGATAAAATAGTGCCATTTAAAAGTACAACTCGTCCCGCAGAAAACAAACCCTCATACGGCTATACTGAGGGGAAAAATAAAAAAGTTATAGCTGTTGGAATAATAAGGGGGGCAATCAATAAAAGCGCCAAAACTAAAAATCGCCCCGTTCTTAAGGTGTTAAAGGGGTTTTCCAGTAATGTGTGAAAATAACAAATTGAGCTTTACTACCCCCTGCCGCTCCAGTTCCGACTCTTCACTGCTGCCTCTGATCTTTAGTCACTGGCTTCAGGGATGACGTCACGAGTACAGTTCTGCAGCCAATCACTTTACTCAGTGGACCATGCCAGCAGAGCTTTTAAGCTCAGTGATTGGCTGTAGCAGAAATTTGTGCTGTACTTGAGCCATCGCCGCTGCAGCCTGTCAAAAAAAGTCTGCAGCCAGCGGTGAAGATCCAGTGCTGGAGCAGCAGGGAGAAAATAAAGCTCTGTGTGTGTTTTTGTACATTCCTGTAAAACCCCTCTAACCTGACTCTATAGGAAATGTCTACATCTGGGTACTGTTGTCGCCTCCTGAATCACAAAATATGCCAAGTGTGAACAACTCTTGCCAGAGGACTTGCTGGCGATCAGTTGACCCTCCGCAATGAGCAGATTTTTTTTCTGGATGAAGTAGCGGCCTTCCCAGGACATGTGTGGTATTACATGGTGCTCTGGCTTGCCATGTAATATATTATCTTGTAGTTTTCCAGAACAAGATATTGGATAACAGGTAATGATTTATTACCTATCAGCCATTGTCTCCTTTATCACTAGCTAGTTCATATACACATTTGGTTAATTTCACATCTTTGTTGGAAGCCCTATTAGGAGCCTCCATCGCAGATTTTATCATAAAGCACGAGTGCTCAGCCAACAGCTATTTGACCATTGTTCACATGACGTAAACCGATGTTATATGTGTAGCACCCTGAGGATTCGGCTGCTACAGGGGTATTGCACCTCAACCCAGAGGTGTGATATTCCACTCCCGGGTAAGGATGGAGTGTGGATCTGGGCTCGGTAGGCTGCATGCACTACATACATCCCATTTCCGAGGAACAGGCCGACGGTACTCCCACTTGGAAATGTGCAGGTACGACCGAGTCTGTTCCTGGCTGGAGTGGGAGGGGGGTGGTACATCCCAAGTAGTGTAGGGGCAGATAGGGGGAGCAGCCTGGGTAAAGATAGGAGCTCATTGGGTGCTGGTCACCTGAGCTCACACATAGAGGGTGTATATAAGGTGGGCACCAACTAAGATCAGGGTCAGATGCAGAGAACAAGTCAGATGCAGAGAACAAGTCAGCCAGCAAAGGAGAAGAGAGACCCAGAGTGAGAGAGGAGAAGAGAGAGAGAGACCCAGAGGGGAAAACAGCAGAAAAGGACTCCAAGATCCCAACTTAAATCCCCGGGTGAAGAGTCGGCACAGGGTACCGGAACCCAAGCTGGTGGGGGGCAAAACACACCCCAGCCAGAGACCGGAGACCGTGGGCAGCGTTTGTCACGGTCACCCATCACATCCACCCCGAAGGCACACCACATGAAGGATCAGGGAACCCAAGGCCAAGGGTGTCCCAACAGAGGGCCCGAGGGAGCTGGACCTAGGTGGATCACTGGTGGGGACGGCCAGAGAACGGGACAGAAGGAGAGCTCAGGGCCACGCTCCGGACTTGTTTGGGGGTTGGCTGGATCCAGGACCTGGTGGACGCAGCACGGCTCGGGTGGTCACTCGAAGCTGGAGTGACCAGTACAACATCTGCAGTAAGTAAACACCCTTAACTGCACAACCCGACTCTGTCTTCATTGCCGTCTGCACTGCACCACCACAACCCCCATCCTCTGCACCTGTCCCCCCTGAGGCTATACCCCTCCCGTTGGGGGTTATCCCACCAGGCTGCGCACCCACCATCAGCCTCAGCGGACCCTGCTGCAGCGGCGGCCACAGTGACCGCATCACAACGGGTGGCGTAGTCGACACAAAAGAACTCTTAATAACATCTGTAGGACTGCCACATAACACTGAGCTTGACGCCCTGGGCACGGGCCGGGTCACAGCCGCTCGGAGACTACAACCCCCCATCTGATCCGGTGCCGGGTATTCCCCTCAAAAAGGAATATGTCCCAGGGGGCGCGTCAACTTTGGCGTAGTCGGCAGGATTACGTGCCCACAACAACCGGGTACTGCGTGCCTGAAGAAAAGTGCAAGTTTACCTCAGAAAGAAGTCTCCCGCCGGTTCCGGAGGGTCCACGCCATCGGACCCCATCACAGGTCGTTTCCCGCCGATTGTCCGCCATTTCCAGCTTGTTCCCGCCATCTGCAGAGTTTCCCGCCACTGGGCGACGCTTCCCGCCAAATCCGCAGATTTCCCGCCTTGGAAGAGCAGCGGACGCCATTATGGGCGTGCCAAAGGAGGGCAAGAGGCCACCTCCCATCGTGGGCCAGGACAGAAAATGGCGCCAAAAGTGGAAACCGCCCCCACCAACAGAGACTGTGATGCTGGAGGTGTCTGTCAGCGTGAAAGAACTACCCCTGGAGCTGACAGTCACCGAGTTGCCCTGGGACCGCCCTCGAAGTGGGAGGAGACGAAAGAAAAGAACGAAGATGGGTGCCGCCTGGAGCAGTCTGGAGAGAGCGCACCCGGAGGCAAGAAGCCTGGAGAAGAGTATCGGAGGAGCTTACCCGGAGATGGCGAGAAAGCAGAGCAGCACCGGCCCGCTGGCCAGGAGCCTGCTGGAGACGACTGTAGAAGAGCAGAGCAGCACCGACCCGTTGGTCAGGAGCCTGCTAGAAACCACGACCCCACTAGGCCTAGTGGAGGTCCTTGCACAGCTCCCCCGAGACCGGGAGTGTGCACAGACTGCCCTGGAGGGCCTCGCACGGAGGATGGCCCGGGTACAGCGAGAGACATTGGCGGAGTGGAGCCGAGAGATGGCCCAGCAAATCAAGACCCGGAGCACGCCAGCCAAGATGAGGAGACAGACCGCCTCTGAGGATGGCGCGGGAGGACCCAAGGCCGGAGACGGCGCCGAGAAGGGAGCCGAACGCATGGAGGCAGGTAAAGGGGACGCCTATACCCCAAGCCGGGAAACCGCCCACCTGCCCCAGCTCCCCGTCGCAGAGCCCGAAAGTCCCCCTGCTGTGCCCGTAGCCGCCATGTCACCGCTATGGACTAAGCCCCGACCGGAAGCCGCCGCAGCGACCCCTGTGACGTCACGCGCCTCGACCCGGAGTGTGACGAAGCAGGAAATACCACCAGCCTGGTCGCAAGGCCTAGTACCCCCGGGCGCCGCATCACTAACAGCGCCCCCTACCTCCGCGGAGCCTCCGGCCTGGCCGCAAGGCCAGGTAGCCCAGGGCGCCGCCGTCCTAACGGTGCCCTTCACCTTCCAGGTGCCCCAGGCCTGGCCGCAAGGCCTGGGCAACCCGGGCGCCACCACCACCGCGCCCGCGCCCGTAAAACCAAGGGTGCCACACCTGGGGGAGGACTTGTTCAGCCAGCTCACATGGCCGGACGGGCGGCCCTTCATCTGGCCCGAAGAATTCCATGAGCTGGAACGGCAGCAGAGACTAGGGCCCTTGTGTGAGCCCCTGATTCCGGCTCCGACACCCGTGGCACGGATCTCGCCCCCGCTTGAAGAGGCCCAATTTGAGTGGGACCCCACCGGAGAAGACCTAATGGGGTTCACTCAGGAAACCAGGGCAGCTGCAGCGGAGCGTGCTGAGTGTTGCCGACAGCAGCTCGAAGAGTTTGCGAGGGAGCGGAGAGAGAGGCGGGTCCGGGAACAGCAGGCCCAAGTACGGAGTGCCGAGCAGAAGAGCCGGACCAGGAGGGACCCCCGTGCAGCGCATTGTCCCCGCACCATCGGGACAGTGATCAAGTTCAACCAGCAGCATGGGTGGGGCTTCATCCGAGACAACAACACCCCCGGCGACGTCTTTGTCACGCGCAGAGACGTGGAGTCCCAACTGCCGGAGGGGCACAGAGGTCGTGACCTCTACATCGGAGACGAGGTCACCTTCACCCGGCACAAGTGTGCCAAAGGACCTTACGCCCTCCACGTACACCGCCTGACGGAGGAGGAGTTGCGGTGCGAGGAGGAGGAGCAAGAGGACCCGGACGGGTCTGAAGTTACAACCAGCTACAAGCAAAGAGCAGGAGGAAGACGCCGTTGAGTGCGGCAGAGCAGTAGATGTAAATAGTTACCCGAGCGGGTACCAAAGAAACTGTTGCTACATATATAGTCCCCGTTGGGACCAGCATGAGTGAACTGTTCACCCGTTTACCTGTTATTCCGTATCCATACCAGGCCGAGGACTGAGAGCGGCCAACTTCCCCTGTATATAGTTGCGCTTCCTAAAGCGCCCCCTACTGGTTTTATAGGAAAACCAGTTTTCCAGAGAGACTGTCGCACTTTACCCGGTCACACGTTGCACAGTGACCGGAGGAGGAGCCAGAGGCGACGAGAATGTTTTATTTGCTAATATATGTTGTTTTATATGTTTATGAAAAAAAAAAAAATGTATGTTTTGGTGTTGTTTATGTCTTACAGCCCGAGGACGTGCTGTGATTTACCAGGGGGGAATGTAGCACCCTGAGGATTCGGCTGCTACAGGGGTATTGCACCTCAACCCAGAGGTGTGATATTCCACTCCCGGGTAAGGATGGAGTGTGGATCTGGGCTCGGTAGGCTGCATGCACTACATACATCCCATTTCCGAGGAACAGGCCGACGGTACTCCCACTTGGAAATGTGCAGGTACGACCGAGTCTGTTCCTGGCTGGAGTGGGAGGGGGGTGGTACATCCCAAGTAGTGTAGGGGCAGATAGGGGGAGCAGCCTGGGTAAAGATAGGAGCTCATTGGGTGCTGGTCACCTGAGCTCACACATAGAGGGTGTATATAAGGTGGGCACCAACTAAGATCAGGGTCAGATGCAGAGAACAAGTCAGATGCAGAGAACAAGTCAGCCAGCAAAGGAGAAGAGAGACCCAGAGTGAGAGAGGAGAAGAGAGAGAGAGACCCAGAGGGGAAAACAGCAGAAAAGGACTCCAAGATCCCAACTTAAATCCCCGGGTGAAGAGTCGGCACAGGGTACCGGAACCCAAGCTGGTGGGGGGCAAAACACACCCCAGCCAGAGACCGGAGACCGTGGGCAGCGTTTGTCACGGTCACCCATCACATCCACCCCGAAGGCACACCACATGAAGGGTCAGGGAACCCAAGGCCAAGGGTGTCCCAACAGAGGGCCCGAGGGAGCTGGACCTAGGTGGATCACTGGTGGGGACGGCCAGAGAACGGGACAGAAGGAGAGCTCAGGGCCACGCTCCGGACTTGTTTGGGGGTTGGCTGGATCCAGGACCTGGTGGACGCAGCACGGCTCGGGTGGTCACTCGAAGCTGGAGTGACCAGTACAACATCTGCAGTAAGTAAACACCCTTAACTGCACAACCCGACTCTGTCTTCATTGCCGTCTGCACTGCACCACCACAACCCCCATCCTCTGCACCTGTCCCCCCTGAGGCTATACCCCTCCCGTTGGGGGTTATCCCACCAGGCTGCGCACCCACCATCAGCCTCAGCGGACCCTGCTGCAGCGGCGGCCACAGTGACCGCATCACAACGGGTGGCGTAGTCGACACAAAAGAACTCTTAATAACATCTGTAGGACTGCCACATAACACTGAGCTTGACGCCCTGGGCACGGGCCGGGTCACAGCCGCTCGGAGACTACAACCCCCCATCTGATCCGGTGCCGGGTATTCCCCTCAAAAAGGAATATGTCCCAGGGGGCGCGTCATATGCAGCAGGACACACAAGATCCAGGGAAATATCCAATCGCCAGAAATGGGGTCAGGAAGGAATTTTTTTCCCCCCTGAAGCAGAATTCTCTGGGGGGGGGTTTCTTCGCCTTCCTCTGGATCTTTGGGTTGCAGTAGCTGTCAGCTGGTGCCCAATAACCACAGCTCATTCTGTGTTCTCCCCTGGGGCCAATTTGAGAGTCACTGTGACCATAGTTTAATTTCTTAAAGGGCAAAGTAAAGTTTTCATTACAATGTTGCTTATTGCTATTCCAATAAAAAAAAATTATATATACTGTATATATTGTGTTTGTGTGGTTTTTGCCTGGATTTCACTTTAAACAGTGACAATGATGGGAGTGATCACTACTATCCTGAATATTCCACAACTAGAGATGGAAATATAAAGGGCTCCATCCACAGAGAGCTGATGTCACAATGTCAACTCCTGTTCTAAATTACATTACACTTTTTATGGGGTTCAGTCTGTGATGGGGGCACTAACATTGTATTCAGTATGTCCTTCACAATATACTACAGAAAGAAGACTGAAGACCAGGACACAGAGCTGCAGAATACAGAAGACACAGGGTCTTGTGTAAAAGGAAAAAACAGAGGAAAGATGTTCAACAAGTAGCCAGGGGGCACCAGAACCCAACCCGGTCGGGCCTCACTCATCAATGGCCGCTATTTGCATGAAATGGCCCACATTTACCAGCCACATTTACCAACCGTTCAGCAGTCACTTGTTTACATTTGTCCAGCACCTCCGTTGGTCCTTGCAATTATTAGACCACTAATGAAATTCTTTCCTGGCTATACACACAGACACATTTGTACAAATCATGCCACCATCACCGTACACAACCAGAGTCCTGTTACAGACCAGTGGCCTTTACAATTCAAGTCTAAGTGGGTTTAAACAAGGGTACTGTCTCTTTAAGAGAACCATGTGCTTGCAACTTGGAACATTTGGGCACAGAGATGCACATGCAGCAAACCCTCTCAAAAAGGAGAATGGGACTCTAACATTCCCTAAGTAATAAGTTCCCACACAATTAGAGGGACAAACTGGTAGCCCTTGCTGCAGCACGGTGTATGTCCAGTGGTGGCCACTCTAAATCTAAGTTGGCTCTTCAGATTGCATGGTGATAAACAATCTGAGGGCCATATCTTTTCAGGAAAAAGATTATGAAGAACACAATGTTTTCCATTCAATTCTATTGTGTTAGATTCAGGATATATTAAAAAAAGAGTCTGATCCTTAGATGGTATAAAATGAGGTCAATACAACCTCAGGTGAACAACAACACAAGACGAATTACAGCGGATCATCATTTATTTACCAAAAATAGACTTAAATGCAGAAACAGAGTGTGAAAAATTAAAGGGGTTGCCGGTGAAAACAAGCTCCTACAGGGACATTTATCCCCTTTAAAATGGAGTGGTGGTGCGCATGCTCAAATGCTGCTCTATTCATCCATATGAGGCTGCCATGTAATGCACTCAACCTTTTGGGTAGCCCCACAGAGAATGAAGGGAGTGGCGATCGGACATCTGACCTGCTGCTCCATTTTGTAAAGAGGATAAAAATTCCCTGTACTTTCAATCGTGCAGGAACCAGCAGTGGGATAACCAGTGATCAGCAAGTAATCACTTTTCCTAGTGATAAGGTGGTTGTCCTGTGAAAATAATTTAATTACCTCATGAATCAATAGCTTGTAGAACCACTTACCAACAACAACAATGTGAAATAATCATTTTCTATATGACTTTATCAGTTTCTCAAATCATTCCCAAGGATTTTTGTCCCATTCTTCTTTACAATATTGCTTAAAGTGATTGTCCCAATGGACAAAAACTGCTGTTTAATCAGTGTGTAATGGAAAATTAAGCATTTTCACAATTGGATGTGTTTACAAAAAATGTTGCTGTGCACAGATAAACTTACAATGGTACCCCTTCTGTATCCTGTGTAACGGCCTCGGCTTGACCATGTAGTGACGCTATAGCTGCTGGCCGGCATATGCTGCTTGTAATGATCCCACAGAAGGACGGAAGGTAAGTGAATATTCTCTACTGATGCCGCTGGCAGAGGCTATTCCATGTTTATGCAGTTACTTCTGTCTGCAGGTTCCTCTCATCTAAGCAGCATTCCTACATGGAATATCAAAGGACCTTTGAATTCACCTAAATAAATCACACCAGTGCACAGTAGCCAGACATGCATGCTGTTTTTATCTCTTTATTTGTCCAGCCACCAGGGGCATAATTATAGTGGTCGCAGAGGGTATAACCGTGACCGGGCCCATACTGGAGAGGGACCCGTCGATGGCAACGACCACCTCAGCTGGATGTGCTGTCCACGGACGCACATTGAGCTCAAGTGTATTGCAGTGCAGGGACCGTCCGGCTGCCTGCGCTGCAAAAGACACTGCCTGCAAATCAGATGCCAATGAGACTAACCTTGGCACTCAATAGTTCATATAAGAAGAATTTTGTTTTATTGCAGTCCAAAAATCAAAATAATAAACGTTTCGGTCAATCTGACCTTCATCAGTAATAGACTGCTGGCGGAGATTGCGAGTTGGGTAAGGAGGGAGGACGCAGTGTCACTAGCTGCATGGGTCTGAGACCCCAAGTAGGTGCATGTGGAGAAATTATGCACGTGGTAGGTGGAGGAATGCGGTATCCATCGCTAGTTCCTGGTGCTGTGTCAAATCAGATGACGGCAGCTGAGGTTGGCGCCATAGCAGGCACACCGATGTCAGCTGCCGGCCTCTGTACTGGCTAAAGACGAAGATGACACACTTCGAGGGACCGGAGAAAGGTGAGAAGAATAATTTTTTTTAAGTAGAAGCTGAGGGGACACATATATACCAGAAAGGAGCCCAGGATGAGGGATATATATACCAGGATGCAGGACATACTGTATATACCAGAAAGGGACAAAGGATGGGGAATATATATACCAGGATCAGAGGACATATAAACTAGAAAGGGGCAGTAATTATATATCTTGTGAATATCTATCTATCCCATATCTATCTATCTATATCTTTGTACACCTAATAACATACCAAAGAGAGAGAAAAATGCATGAGTCAAAAAGTATGCAAAAACCCATACAAAAACGCAAAGAAAAACTCAAGTGAGCTGAGGTGCGGGATTCATGTGGAAATTCATCTGTGTGAAAGCCTGAACAAACACTGATTGTGGGAACGTACCCTAAAAGTGGAGTAAGCTGGCAACATAAACTCAGTTTCTTTTCTGCCCACGATCCATCCCAACCCCACTCCTCTAAATACTCTACCACCTGCATCCATAAAAAAATACTTTGCCCCAAAAGCAACCAAAAGAAAAAATCTAGACGGGGAACAAGAGGCGGGAGTAATAAAAACAAAAAAAGGCAAAACCGCACCAGAGCAACTAACAGCCTAAGTGAACAATCTAACCTTACTAATGTATTTAACCTATCAGACTACCAACTTACAACAGCAGAATCTGAAATTTTATCAAAAAGACCTTCTTTTTGTCCACCCAATGAATTCGACAATTTCACGCTTTTTTTGGACCTACACTCCTTTATCAGAAAATTAACCCTCAAAAGACACTTCCTGTTAAACTAAAAATAAACCATCCCAACCTAATGATTCAACATCAGGTTTGCATGTAGACGTACATCCAAAATCTAACTTCTATCCATTGGAGAACCAAGGACATTTCTGTAATACTTTTCTTGACCTAGTTCTTCATGATTTTAAATACATTAACAAAGGTACATCTAGGAATCTTAAACACAACCTCACCTTTAAAGAAAAATCAGACATTTTATCTCTCAAAAGATATAGAAAAATTGTCATTAGACCAGCTGACAAGGGGGTGGGATCATTATACAGAATTGAAACGACTACTTGAAAGAAGCATATAATTTATTATCCAGTCCTGACCTCTGCTCCATCACATCTTCAGATCCTTTTCCATCTATACAAGTGAATTATACCAATCTCATCCGTAAAGCCTTTGGCAAAAGGCATATTAAATAAAAAGGAAAAAAAGTTTCTCACCATTGCAGACCCCAGTAAGCCATTCCTTTATCATTTACAAAATGTTAATAAATCTTTAACAAATCCCCCCAGTCGACCCCATAGTTTCAGGGATTGGATCCCTCACTAGCAATTTAAAGTATTATTTAGACAATATCTTACAGACATATGTCAAAAATTTGCAAAGCCATCTACAAGACTCTGCCCATCTCATCAGAATTTTACAGGAAGTTCATTGGGAAGAATCTTTCATATTTCTTACTTTAGATGTCTCAGAGCTTTACACTAACATCAAACACAGTATTGGCCTACAGTATGCGAACCAATTTCTAGAAAAAGACCAAAAAATAAGTGAAGAACATAGAACTTTCATCCTTGAAAGCCTTGAGTTCATATTATCCAACAATTATTTTTTATTTCAAGATAAAGTCTACCACCAAAAATGTGGCACTGCAATGGGTACCAGGGTAACTCCAAGCTATGCCAACATATTTATGGGAGCATCTGAAGACCTACACATCTACCAATAAAAATATTTTACAAATATTTTAGTTTATAAAAGATATATCGATGACCTTTTTTATATGGAAAGGTAACTCCAACGAAATTTCCCACTTTATAGAGGGATTAAATTTAAATAATCGGGGCATTTTATTCACCCTGACTTGGCAAGGATTCCATCAATTTTTTGGATTTAAAGATCTCACATCAGGAGAACCCCATCATCACCAAAACTCATTTTAAGGAAGTAGATCTGAATGGCTATATCCATTTCTCTAGTAGTCACTACAAGAAATGTCTAACCAACAATCCTTACAACCTATATCAGCGAATTAGGTGCACTTGCAGTAATTTATGTGACTTTGATCAACAGGCTAATATTCTTAGGGAGCGACTTACTAACTAATGCTACCCTAAAAGCTTAATCAAGTGTGCCTATCAAAGGACAAGGGGGCTCACATAGCAACAATGTTTGGAATCCAGGAATCCAGATGCCAGCGGTGGATTAAGAGTAGCCAGAGCCCCGGGCAGTTTAGAAGGCGTGGACCCCCCCCCCCAGTACCTGATGTATCACGTGACATGTTACATGATCCCCTTTGATAAATCATGTGATAGCTTATGTGAGTAAAATACAGGTGCTCTGGTGCAGATCTGTAAATGGAAAAAGATAGAGATAGCGGCGCAGTGCAAATCTCTCTTGTGTACAGCACCATACATAACATAGCACTATACAAAATAGAGCAAGGGTGGGAGATTAATTTTCTCAAGGGGTCACATGAGAGACCGTGACTGTTGTCGAGGCCGAACCAATAGGCTGAAATTAATTCTGCTCAATATTAATATTGTCATATTAATTATAATTTTTTTACATTAATTGTATGACTTAATATTGAGCACAATTAAGTATGCTGACATCCCCCTATATACAGTATGAGATCCTACATGCAATGAGTGTCCACATAATCCCCCTATATACAGTATGCCCCATATAGCTCCCTATATATAGTATGAGCCCCCATATAGCTCCTTAGATTCAGTATGAGGCCACACATAGCCATCTATATAAAGTATGAGGCCGCACGTAGCCATCTATATAAAGTATGAGGCAGCACGTAGCTCCCCAGATACAGCATAAAGCCGGACGTAGCTCCCCAGACACAGCATGAGGCCATAAGGTGCTCCCCAGATACAGAATGAGGCCGCACATAGCTCCCCATGTACAAAATAAGGCCGCACGTAGCTCCCCAGATACAGCATGAGGTTGCACGTAGCTCCGCAGATACAGCATGGGGCCGCACATAGCTCCCCAGATACAGCATGAGGCCACACATAGCTCCCCAGATACAGCATGAAGCCGCACGTAGCTCCCCAGATACAGCATGAAGTCGCACGTAGCTCCCCATGTACAGCATGAGGCCGCACGTAGCTCCCCATGAACAGCATGAGGCCGCACGTAGCTCCCCATGAACAGCATGAGGCCGCACGTAGCACCCCATATACAGCATGAGGCCGCACGTAGCTCCCCATGTACAGCATGAGGCTGCACGTAGCTCCCCATGTACAGCATGAGGCCGCACATAACTACACATGTACAACATGAGGCTGCACGTAGCTCCCCATGTACAGCATAAGGCCGCACGTAGCTCCCCAGATACAGCATGAGGCTGCATGTCGGTCCCCATATACAGCATGAGGCCGCACGTAGTTCCCCAGATAGAGCATGAGGTCGCACATAGCTCCCAATGTACAAAATGAGGCCGCACGTAGCTCCCTAGATGCAGCATGAGGCCGCACGTAGCTCCTCAGATGCAGCATGAGGCTGTACGTAGCTCCCCAGATACAGCATGAGGCCGCATGTAGCTCCCCATGTACAGCATGAGGCCACATGTAGCACCTTATGTACAGCATGAGGCCGCACGTAGCTCCACAGATACAGCAGGAGGCTGCACGTAGTTCCCCATGAACCGCATGAGGCCGCAAGAAGCACCCCATATACAGCATGAGGCCGCACGTAGCTCCCCATGTACAGCATGAGGCTGCACATAGCACCCCATTTACAGCATGAGGCCGCACGTAGCTCCACAGATACAGCATGAGGCTGCACATAGTTCCCCATGAACCGCATGAGGCCGCAAGAAGCACCCCATATACAGCATGAGGCCGCACGTAGCTCCCCATGTACAGCATGAGGCTGCACATAGCACCCCATATACAGCATGAGGCCGCACATAACTACACATGTACAACATGAGGCCGCACGTAGCTCCCCATGTACAGCATAAGGCCGCATGTAGCTCCCCAGATACAGCATGAGGCTGCATGTCGGTCCCCATATACAGCAAGAGGCCTCATGGAGCTCCCCAGATAGAGCATGAGGCCGCACATAGCTCCCCATGTACAGCATGAGGCCGCACGTAGCTCCCCAGATACAGCATGAGGTCGCACATAGCTCCACAGATACAGCATGAGGCTGCATGCAGTTCTCCATGAACAGCATGAGGCCGCACGTAGCTCCCCATGTACAGCATGAGGCTGCACGTAGCTTCCCAGATACAGCATGAGGCTGCACGCTGCTCCCCATATATATCATGAGGACGCACATAGCTCCACAGATACAGCATGAGGCCACACGTAGCTCCCCATGTACAGCATGAGGCCGCATGTAGCTCCCCATGTACAGCATGAGGCCACATGTAGCACCTTATATACAGCATGAGGCCACACGTAGCTCCACAGATACAACATGAGGCTGCACGTAGTTCCCCATGAACAGCATGAGGCCGCAAGAAGCACCCCATATACAGCATGAGGCCGCACGTAGCTCCCCATGTACAGCATGAGGCTGCACATAGCACCCCATATACATCATGAGGACGCACGTAGCTCCCCATGTACAGCATGAGGCCGCACGTAGCTCCCCATGTACAGCGTGAGGCCGCACATAGTACCCCATATACAGCATGAGTCTGCACATAACTACACATGTACAACATGAGGCCGCACGTAGCTCCCCATGTACAGCATAAGGCTGCATGTAGCTCCCCAGATACAGCATGAGGCTGCATGTCGGTCCCCATATACAGCATGAGGCCGCATGCAGCTCCCCAGATACAGCATGAGGCCGCACATAGCTCCACAGATACAGCATGAAGCTGCATGCAGTTTCCCATGAACAGCATGAGGTTGCACGTAGCTCCCCATGTACAGCATGAGGCCGCACATAGCTCCCCATGTACAGCATGAGGCTGCACGTAGCTTCCCAGGTACAACATGAGGCTGCATGCTGCGCCCCATATACAGTATGAGGACGCACATAGCTCCCCATGTACAGCATGAGACCGCACGTAGCTCCCCATGTACAGCATGAGGCCGCATTTAGCTCCCCAGATACAGCATGAAGCTGCATGCCGCTCCCCATATACAGCATGAGGCCGCACGTAACTCCCCATGTAAAGCATGAGGCTGCACATAGCTCCCCAGATACAGCATGAGGCCGCATGGAGCTCCCCAGATAGAGCATGAGGCCGCACCTAGCTCCTCATGTACAGCATGATGCCACATGTAGCTCCCCAGATGTAGCTCCCCACATGTAGCTCTCCAGATACAGCATGAGGCCGCATGGAGCTCCTTACATACAGCATGAGACCGCACTGCGCTCCCCAGATACAGCATGAGGCCACACGTAGCTCCCCATGTACAGCATGAGGCAGCAGGTAGCTCCCCAGATATAGCATGAGGCCGCACGTAGCTCCCCATGTACAGCATAAGGCCGCATGTAGCTCCCCAGATACAGCATGAGGCTGCATGTCGGTCCCCATATACAGCATGAGGCCACATGGAGCTCCCCAGATAGAGCATGAGACCGCACATAGCTCCCCATGTACAGCATGAGGCCGCACGTAGCTCCCCAGATACAGCATGAGGCCGCACATAGCTCCACAGATACAGCATGAGGCTGCACGCAGTTCCCCATGAACAGCATGAGGCCGCACGTAGCTGCCCATGTACAGCATAAGGCCGCACATAGCGCCCCATGTACAGCTTGAGGCCGCACATAGCTCCTCAGATGCAGCATTAGGCCGCATGTAGCTCCCCATGTACCACATGAGGCCGCATGTAGCACCCTATGTACAGCATGAGGCCACACGTAGCTCCCCAGATTATTATTATTATTTTTTAGTTATATAGTGTCATCGATTCCATGATGCTGTACATGATAAGGGGTTACATATCAAATACAGATATTACTTACAGTAAACAAATTAACAATGATAGACTGGTACAGAGGGAAGAGGACCCTGCACTTGCAGGCTTACATTCTTCAGGATGGTGGGGAAGGAGACAGTAAATTGGGAAGGTTGCAGTAGCTCCAGTGTTGTTGAGGTGGCAGCAAGGTCATGGCAAGCTGTAAGCTTGTTTGAAGAGAAGAGTTTTCAGATTCCGTCAGAAGGATCCAAATGTGGAGGCTAATCGGACGTGTTAACGCACAGAATTCCAGAGGATGGGGGATATTCGGGAGTAGTCTTGGAGGCAATTGAGTGAGGAACAAATATGTGAGGAGTAGAGAAGGAGGTCTTGAGAGGACCGGAGATTACGTAAGGGAATATATTGGGAGATTAGTTCACAGATGTACGGCAGAGAAAGGTTATGTATGGCTTTGTAGGTCAGTGTTAGTAGTTTGAACTGGATATGCTGGGCAATTGGGAGCCAATGAAGGGATTTGAAAAGGAGGGTAGCAGAGTAGTAGCGAGGCAAGAGATGAACTAGTCGCGCAGCAGACTTAAGGATGGACTGGAGAGGTGCGAGAGTGTTAACAGGTAGGCCACAGAGGAGGATGCTGTAGTAGTTGAGGTTGGAGATGATGAAGGCATGCACAAGCAGTTTAATAGATTGAGGGTTGAGGAAAGGACGGATTTTGGAAATATTTTTGAGCTTGAGGCGACAGGAGGTGGCGAGAGCATGGATGTGTGGTTTGAAGGACAGGGCAGAGTCAAGGGTTACTCCAAGGCCACTGGCGGACACAGTCAGGAGAGGGCCCCCGTGCAATAACAATATATGGGCCCTTTGTGGCCCAATAGCTCATCATAATGCACAATTCCCCATGCTTTGAAAGGGGTAGTGGGCCCCCTTACATCCTGGGCCCCTGTGCGACTGCACAGGTTGCATCAATGATATGTCCGCCCCTGTCTGAGGCAGCGGATTGCCGGTACAGGGGAAAGTGTGATGTCATTTATTGTGATAGAAAGATCAGGTGGGGAAGATACGCGAGATGGAGGAAAAATTATGAGTTTAGATTTGTCCACATTGAGCTTGAGGAAGCGAGAGGAGAAGGAGGATATGGCTGATAGACATGCTGGGATTCTGGGCAGCAGAGAGGTGACGTCTGGGTCAGAGAGATAGATCTGTGTGTCATCAGCGTACAGATGGTACTGGAAGCCATGGTATTTTATGAGCTGTTCCAGGCCAAGCGAATAGCTGGAGAAGAGTAGGGGTCCTAGGACAGAGGCTTAAGGGACTCCAAAAGAGAGAGGGTGGGATACAGCATGAGGCTGCACGTAGCTCCCCAGATACAGCATGAGGCCGCACGTAGCTCCCCAGATACAGCATGAGGCCGCACATAGCTCCCAAGATACAGCATGGGGCCGCAGGTAGCTCAACATGTAAAGCATGAGGCCACACGTAGCACCCTATATACTATGACGCGCCCCCTGGGCCGTGGGGTACTCGGTAGCCGGGCCGGTCGATGCTGGGGGATGTCACAGTGGCCCAGGGCGGTCTATAAAAGGGGATTTAAAGAACAGGGAATAGAGTTTCTATATATAATGTTCGTGACACCACCTGTGGTATGCGGCTATATGGAGCCACCGCTGCATTGCAGATCCCCTCCCCTGGAGCTGATGGTGAGGCAGCAGAGTTGGTTCAGCTCTCCACAGGTAGAGCTAAGCTCCAGGGCGGTGCAGTGATGATTAATGAGGTAGATGTTGCTGTGTAGTGCAGGGCTGGTGATGCCACAGCAATAGTTCTAGGACACAGTGGGGTGCAGTCTTCAGATTTTACTCACAGTTGTTCAAGACTCCAGGTTACCAAGGCCAGTGTGTAACCTCCCTCGTCGTCCTGCGTTCACCAAGGAAGGGGTTCAGCTGCTCTCAGGTATTTCAGGAGTACTTAAACGGGACCCCATTCTATGTGCCTTCCTCGGTCGTCTTCCTGCGCTGGCTCTCACCCTCCCTGCCCTGCGCATCACAATCAGTGTCCCAAGACGGTAGCCTTGGATCTTGTCGGGCGACCTGCAGTCTCCTGGACCCTCTGTGGCCACCTTTTCGGCGATGTAATTGTGGTGGTTTGCAGCTGCACCTTGCAAGTACAGCAGCCTCCGGTTTCTAGCTGAGCCTTGTAGTTCTCCACTAGTTAGGGGCCGGTCCCCTCTGCAGCCTGATCCTTCCACATTCCTGCAGATTCGGGCGCACGGGTGGCATCCGCACTTCCCGTGCCCCTAGGATCCCCTCTGTTCCTCTTGGAGCCTTCCTCTGCTCCCTTCCTCATCCTACCAGTCCTCCTGGGTAGTGTTGAGCCACCCCCGTAGTGTTCGAGTTCGGTTCGGTTCGTCGAACACCCGTGTGTTCGTCGAACACCGTCGAACACCGTTAAAACCAATGGCAGGCAAACAAAAACACATAGAAACACATAAAAAACACCTTCAAAGGTGTCCAAAAGCTGACAAACTGCTCAGAAGACATAACTAACACATGGAAAAGTGACAAGTACATATAGTCATGCGAAAAGAAAAGAGGTGAAGGAGTAAAAGGAGGGGGAGACACAGATATAGGCATGTCATGCCCTTTTAAAACCCCAAAAGTGAGAAGCCGACACGGCCAGTCCGTTCCTGCCCGTGCCACCTCCGTGTCGCCGGGTTTGTGCCAGAGCCGCGGTGGACCCTGACGGCTAGCCCCCCTCTCCCAATACTGGTGCCTGTCCACTGGTGGGTCGTGCGAGCCCCCCTGTGGTGGAGGCAGGTCTAAGCTTTTTAATTTAAATTGTCTCTCTAATTTGAATGAATACACTTTAAATCCTTTTACAAGGATCTATTGGAGGGCAAGTCTCATGCCAGCAGCCGCGTAATTCCAGCTCCAGTAGCGTCCACTAAAGCTGCTGCAGTTAAAAAGCTTTTATAAGGATCAAGCTCGGCAGTCCACCGCAAGGCGTCCTACCGTCAGTCCCAGCCCCTATGCCTTGGGGTGCCTCCTGATGCTCTTCACTGAGTATCCCGGGGTCCCGAAGCATTTCCTTTGAAAAAATTAAGTGTCCAAACTACAGGTGGTGTAGCTTGCTTAACAGCTGGGATAATCCGCTGACTAGCAGACACTGCTACTAGGCACAAAGTATTTCCTGGGCTAGATGCAGTTAAAAATTTGTAATTAGATACTCTCGTTGGATGCTGAGAAAGCATTCCATAGAGTCTCCTGGCACGCCATATATTATTCTCTTAAAAAGCTTGGGGTAGGGGTCTAGGGGACCCTTTTATAGCCAAAATCACGGCCCTGTATCGCAATACGTCACCTAGGCTGAAGATAAATGTGTCACACTGTCTCTGTATACTGGAGGTAGGGGGCCTAAGCTGACCCTAAGCTGGGGCCCTGACTAATCCCTCAACCTGGAGGTACTGTTAAAGGTACAGAGGTCCAGGCCGCCAGCGTAACCCCTACCTCCTGAGGATCCCTGCACCTAAGTAATCTAGTCCTGAGAAGGACCCCGATCACAACAAAAGGGGACAAGTAATAATATGCCCACACACAGTACTTAGACGAACGAGACAGTACAAGGGAAAAACCAAAACCATCTTGCATACAACAACTACACAACTACAACAGAGGGAACACCAACGGGAAAGGAGATAAATGATAAAGCGAGGAAGGGAAAAGACACTCCAAATACACTTATCTCAGAAACTCCAAACACCACGATCCGCTCTGTAAGTCTGAATGAAATGCTTTCACCGACACTTCCCAAACAGACCAGCAGGCATTTGAAGGAGTCTCACTACAGAAGTATTGATTGCAGCTGGGCGAGGCTGGACCTCGTCTAGCACAGAGAGAGAGAGAATTAACTCCCTCACTGCCGAAAAACACAAAGCACCAACAAGTCAGCTGCGAGAAGTCAGGCTGTGTACTCGTGACGATCTTCGTGGCGACACACCCGTGACAGTACCCCCCTTCTACGAGGGGCCTCCGGACCCTCAGGGCCAGGTTTATCCGGGTGAGTCGTGTGGAAGACCCGAACTAATCGGTCTGCGTTAATATCCGACGCAGGAACCCACATCCTCTCCTCAGGACCATACCCTTTCCAATGAACCAGGTACTGAAGGGACCGGCGATTAAAGAGTGAATCGATGACCCTCGATACCTGGAACTCCAAGTTACCATTGACCACCACTGGAGGGGGAGGTAAAGGTGACGGTACCACCGGCGCCACATACCTCTTAAGCAATGATCTGTGGAACACGTTGTGAATTTTAAACGTAGGGGGAAGGTCAAGACGGAATGCCACCGGATTAATAATAGAACTGATTCTGTACGGCCCGATGAACCTGGGACCCAGTTTCCAGGAGGGAACATTAAGTTTAATATTCCTGGTAGACAACCATACCCGATCGTTCACACTTAGGTCCGGACCAGACACTCTCCTCCTATCAGCCATACGTTTGTATCGGTTCCCCATAGTATTCAGATTCTTCAGCACCCCTCTCCATACTGAAGCGAGTGATGAGGAAAATCGTTCCTCCTCAGGAACCCCCGAAGAGCCCCCCCTACTGAAAGTACAAAACTGGGGGTGAAAACCATATGCCCCAAAAAACGGGGACTTACCAGTGGACTCGCTCCGCCTATTATTAAGAGCAAACTCTGCCAGAGGTAAGAAAGAAGCCCAGTCCTCCTGGTTCTCTGACACAAAACACCGGAGATATGTCTCCAAGCTCTGGTTCATACGTTCCGTCTGACCATTGGTCTGAGGATGAAAAGCCGATGAGAATGACAAATGCATCCCCCGCCGTACACAAAACGCCTTCCAGAACTTGGACACAAACTGAGACCCCCGATCAGACACCACCTCGGAGGGTACCCCGTGAAGCCTCACAATCTCCCCAATGAACACCTGCGCAAGAGTTTTAGCATTAGGGAGAGCCGGAAGAGCGATAAAATGTGCCATCTTGCTGAACCTGTCCACTACAACGAGTATGACCGTTTTACCCGAAGACGGAGGGAGGTCCGTAATAAAGTCCATAGACAGATGAGTCCAAGGACGCTCCGGGATCTTCAAAGGTAAGAGGGCCCCAGACGGACGGGTATGTGAGGTCTTAGAGCGCGCACAAACCCCACAGGACGCGACAAAAGTTACCACCTCCTTATGTAAGTTAGGCCACCAAAACCGACGCGAGAGGAGATCCACAGTTGCTTTACTCCCCGGGTGTCCTGCAAAAACTGAGTTATGGTGTGCCTCGATCACCTTTTGTCGCAACTGATCTGGAACAAACAGTCTCCCCGGAGGTCCAACAGGGGCGTCCCCCTGAGCCTCCAATACCTCCTCCTCCAGCTCAGAGCATACTGCCGAAACCACCACCCCCTCCTGAAGGATAGGAATCGGGTCGTCCGTATTCCCGGCCCCAGGGAAACTACGAGATAAGGCATCCGCCTTTACATTTTTTGACCCAGGACGATATGTAACGACAAAATTAAACCTGGTAAAAAACAATGACCACCTAGCTTGTCTGGGATTCAGACGTTTCGCGGACTCCAGATATAGCAGGTTCTTGTGATCGGTGATGACGGCGACCGGATGGACTGCCCCCTCCAAAAAATGGCGCCACTCCTCAAAAGCTAACTTAATGGCCAAGAGTTCCCTATTGCCGACATCGTAATTCCTCTCAGCGGACGACAATTTTTTAGAGAAAAAGGCGCACGGATGCCACTTACCAGGGGACGAACCCTGTGACAATACTGCTCCCACCCCTACCTCGGAAGCGTCTACCTCTACAATGAATGGCTGTGACGCATCAGGTTGAATGAGTATGGGTGCCGAGGCAAAACATTTTTTCAAGGAGGAGAATGCTTGACAAGCCTTGTCAGACCACCTAGAAAAATCCGTCCCCTTTTTAGTCATGTCTGTGAGAGGCTTAACCATGGACGAGAAATTACGAATGAACTTCCGGTAATAATTAGCAAACCCCAGGAAACGTTGTAGTGCCTTAAGATTCTCTGGCCGATCCCACTCAAGAACTGCCCGCACTTTCCCAGGGTCCATACGAAAACCGGACGCTGAAACCAGGAAGCCTAAAAACTGGAGTTCCTGTACGGCGAACACACACTTTTCCCATTTGGCATACAGTTTATTATCCCGCAAGATCTGTAACACCTGCCTAACGTGCTCCTGATGAGACACCAGATCCGGCGAGTAAATTAAGATATCATCCAGATATATGACAACAAACTGTCCCACCAGGCGGCGAAAAATGTCATTAACAAAGTGTTGGAACACCGCCGGGGCATTAGTCAGACCGAATGGCATGACAAGGTTCTCATAATGCCCCTCCGGAGTGTTAAACGCCGTCTTCCACTCATCCCCCTCCTTCATCCTAATCAGATTGTACGCCCCCTGAGATCCAACTTAGAGAACCATTTGGCGCCCACGATCTGATTAAAGAGATCGGGAATAAGTGGGAGCGGATACGGATCTCGGACCGTAATCCGATTAAGTTCACGGAAATCCAGGCAAGGGCGTAGGCCTCCATCTTTCTTCTTAACAAAGAAGAACCCCGCAGCCACCGGTGAAGATGAAGGTCTAATATGCCCCTTAGCCAGACTTTCTGAAATATAATCCTTCATGGCCTGCCTCTCAGGACCAGAAAGGTTATACAACCTAGCTTTAGGTAACTTGGCCTCAGGGAGCAGTTTTACAGAACAGTCATACTCGCGATGAGGAGGTAGTTCCTGACACCCTTTCTCCGAGAATACATCCTCAAAGTCCGCCAGAAATGGAGGTAAGACCCAAGGAGTAACCGCACCGATGACCGTGTTCATGCAGTTTTTATTACAGAATTTACTCCATTGGCTTATCTCTCTGGTTTGCCAATTAATAACCGGGTTATGCTTAGCTAACCAAGGAAGGCCCAACACTATAGGAGTGGGAAGACCCTCCAACACGTAGCAAGACAACAGTTCTTTATGTATCGCCCCCACTTGAAGTTTTACGTCATGCACAGCTTGCAAAAAACCTCCCTGACCGAGAGGCCTGGCATCGATCGAGAATATGGGGATGGGTTTAGCCAACTCACTCAATCGCATACCTTGAACCCGGGCAAACCGAGCATCAACCAGATTAGCCCCGGCCCCACTATCCAGAAGAACAGATATCCTCTCAGTTCTCGTACCCACCACCACCTCCGCCGGTACGAGAAACTGAGACGAACCTAGGGACGAAATACCTACTCCCAGATTGCCGTCCACCACACAACCTGGGATCAACAGTTTTCCGACGACTCTTCACTCTGCAAGGGACGGGATGGACACCCCCCAATAAAATGTCCCTTTCTCCCGCAGAAGAAACACCTTCCTGTCTTATGGCGCACCACCGGTCCCCTCCCCCGAAATGATGTCCCTCCTAATTGCATAGGCTCCTCTGGACTGACCAGGGGAACCACCATATGAGGGGACCTTGTAGGAGGTGGAGTCATCACAGGGGGTAGAGTTATCCCGCACCTCTCCCGAAGCCGTCTGTCAACACGAATAGCAAGGGCCATAGCGGCTTCCAGTGACATGGGAGAGTCATACTGTGCCAACACATCCTGTAATTTGTCGGATAAACCATGACAAAACTGGCTCCTAAGAGCCGGGTCATTCCACTGGGTGTCCGTGGCCCACCTACGGAACGCCGAACAGAATTCCTCCGCCGGACGATCTCCCTGCTGGATCCTACGTAACTTAGACTCAGCAAGGGAGATCCGATCTGGGTCATCATATACGAGTCCCAGAGCAGCGAAAAACCTATCCACTGACTGGAGAGCCGGGGAGCCCGGGGGAAGAGAGAACGCCCAAGATTGTGGGTCCCCTTGTAGGAGCGAGATGACAATTCCCACCCTTTGTTCTTCACTCCCCGATGACCGAGGCCGCAGCCGAAAGTACAACTTGCATGCCTCCCGGAAAACAAAAAACTTGTCCCGCCCCCCAGTGAACCTGTCAGGGAGAGCTACTTTAGGTTCTGGTCCGGCTTGCTCCTGAGGATGCAAAACCTTGGACCTAACGTCCGCCAGCTCCATGGACAAACTCTGCAACTGCCGAGCTAGACCGGCTACTGGATCCATGGTAGCTGGAGAAAAACTAAGTGGGTCGGTGAAAATGTCACGTTGTCTCTGTATACTGGAGGTAGGGGGCCTAAGCTGACCCTAAGCTGGGGCCCTGACTAATCCCTCAACCTGGAGGTACTGTTAAAGGTACAGAGGTCCAGGCCGCCAGCGTAACCCCTACCTCCTGAGGATCCCTGCACCTAAGTAATCTAGTCCTGAGAAGGACCCCGATCACAACAAAAGGGGACAAGTAATAATATGCCCACACACAGTACTTAGACGAACGAGACAGTACAAGGGAAAAACCAAAACCACCTTGCATACAACAACTACACAACTACAACAGAGGGAACACCAACGGGAAAGGAGATAAATGATAAAGCGAGGAAGGGAAAAGACACTCCAAATACACTTATCTCAGAAACTCCAAACACCACGATCCGCTCTGTAAGTCTGAATGAAATGCTTTCACCGACACTTCCCAAACAGACCAGCAGGCATTTGAAGGAGTCTCACTACAGAAGTATTGATTGCAGCTGGGCGAGGCTGGACCTCGTCTAGCACAGAGAGAGAGAGAATTAACTCCCTCACTGCCGAAAAACACAAAGCACCAACAAGTCAGCTGCGAGAAGTCAGGCTGTGTACTCGTGACGATCTTCGTGGCGACACACCCGTGACAAAATGGAACTGTAGCACCCCGAGGGCTCGATTGCTACAGAGGTATTGCACCTCACCCAGAGGTGTGATATCTCACTCTCAGGTAAGGATGGAGTGTGGATCAGGACCCCGACACCTGCATACATTACACCACATTGCCGTGGGGCAGGGCGACCAATATGCCCCTGAGATGGGCACGACAATCCCTGTCCCTGGC
Organism: Phyllobates terribilis; assembly: GCF_046119375.1. NCBI lineage: Eukaryota > Metazoa > Chordata > Amphibia > Anura > Dendrobatidae > Phyllobates > Phyllobates terribilis. The sequence goes on from NW_027362771.1 coordinate 177,781,264, forward strand.
TGGAGTGGGGGGAGGGAACACTGAGGAAGGGGAACCCTGTAGTGCAGGAGCAGGGAGGAAGCAGTTCCTGGGTGCATTGAGAAGGGAGTATAAAAGGTGGGCACCATCTTAGTTCAGTGCAGAGAAGTCTGAGCAGAAGTGACAGGGAGCAGGGCCTCTGCATGAGCTCTGCTCCGGAGGCGGGCCTAGTAACAGAGGCCCAGGCCTGGAAGAGGGAGAAGGAAGGAAGAGGAGCGGAGAAGGCTCCAGGAACGAGGAATGAAGGGATCCCAGGGGTGCGGATGGGCGAGTCGCCACCGCACGCCCGAATCCACCTGCGTGGAGGGGTCAGGCTAAAGGGGGAGACCGGTCCCCGAAACTAGTGGAGGCGGGAAACGACCCTCAGCTACAAACCGGAGGCTGTGACATTTTATGTGGCGCAGCCCCTCGCTACATCTGCTAGGAAGGCACCACATAGGGTCAGGGAAACTGGCGCCAAGTTTACCAAGAGGAGGCCCGAGGCAGCCAGACAAAAGCATTGGTAAGAAAGGCCAGACAAAGGACACACAAAGGGGGTCCTGTGAAGCGCTCCAAAGTTATCTGGGAGTTGTCTGAGCAGCTCACCTGGTGAGCACAGTACGACGTGGGCAGCCGTTACCTGCAGAAGTGGTCTGGATAATAAGAACTGTGAGTAAAGGCTCTGGACTGCATCACTGACTCTGTGTCGTTACTGCTGCTGCCCTGCACCATCACCCCCATCCTCAGCATACACTGCCCTGAGGCTATACTCCTCCCGTGGGGAGTTATACTACGCTCTGCTGCACCCACAACACCAGCCTCAGCGGTCTGCCCTGCAGCGGTGGTTCACTCTGACCGCAATCCACGGGTGGCGTAGTCGGACATTTAAACATCAAAACCACATAAATAGTTCCGCCACTGGTTTGACCGCCCTGACCCACGGAACCGGGTCGCCACCACGGAGACTACAACCACCAGCATCCACCAAAAAGGGTCCGGCTCCGGGTGTCCCAAGGCCCAGGGGGCGCGTCAGAACATTTTCATCACCTTTCATAATCACCAATGGGACAAGGCAGGGATGTCCTCTGTCCCCTCTCTTATAAATCCTAGTGACGGAGCACCTGCTCTCATCAATTCGCCATAACCCCAATATTAGGTGGATTGAGGTGGGAGGCACCGAGTACAAGTGCTCTCTATTTGCTGATGATGTCCTAGTTTATATCACTCAATCACATATATCCATCCCTGCTGTTATGGCTGAAATAGATCACTTTGTTACATGGTCAAATTTTAAAATCAATGCAGCGAAGTCTGAGGCCCTCGATGTCTCCCTCCCCAAATCCATACAGGATTCCATCCAGTCCAACTTTCCCTTTGCCTGGCCCTCACAGGGTATCAAATACTTAGGAATTCCTATTCATAGTGACCTCTCCCGTCTATGTTATCTTAATTTTGGGCCCTTTATTGAACAACTCCATACAGACCATGGTTGGCAAGTTAGAATTGTAAGATTCACTACGTGAACCACTGATGTTTTGTGGAAAAGCGCATGTACACTGTGTTCCAAATTATTATGCAAAAAGTGTTTAGGAGTGATAAGGTAAGAATTTTTTGTTTGTCAGTTAAACTCATTGATGGTGATGTGTGTCAGGGCTCTTTATATCACTGTAAGCAATTGCAGACACCTGTGCTAATTAGTTTGGCAGGTGTGTCCAATGAAAGGCAAGACTACTTAAGAAGGCTGTCCCACATTATTAAGCAGCCTACATTTTCTGCCAAAATGGGAAAGAAAAAGGATGTGTCGGCTGCTGAGAAGCAACAAATTGTGGAGTGTTTAGGTCAAGACATGACTACAATCAACATTGTGCGATGATCAGGATGAAGTGTCTTGGCAATCAAGAATTATGTAGCTGATTCACAGTACACACGTGTGCGTGCTGATAAGGGAAAATTGAGGACTCTTTCCTACAGGCAATTAAGTCAGGTTAAAAGAGCAGCGGCAAAAAAGCCTTGTCATAGCAGCAGACAAGTTTTTGAAGCTGCTGGTGCCTCCAACGTCCCCCGAACAACAAGATGCAGGGTCCTTCAGAGGTTTGCAGCTGTGCTTAAGCCATCCTGTCGACCTACTCTATCCACTGCACACAAGCAGAAACGGCTCCAGTGGGCCAAACAATACATGAAGACTGACTTCAAAACTGTTTTGTTCACGGATGAGTGCCGTGCAACGCTCGATGGTCCAGATGGATGGAGTGGAGGATGGCTGGTTGATGGACACCCCACGCAAACACAGCTACAGCGCCAACAAGGAGGAGGTGGAGTAATGTTTTGGGCTGGAATCATGGGGAGACAGATTGTCGGCCCCTTTAGGATCCCTGAAGGGGTAAAGATGAACTCCATAATGTATGTGGGGTTTCTCAATCAGCACTTCCTGCCATGGTTCAAGAAGAAGAACCGTGTATTCCACAGCAAGATCATTTTCATGCATGATAATGCACCGTCTCATGCTGCACATAACACATCTGCATCTCTGGCTGATATGGGCATAAAAGGGGACAAACTTATGGTGTGACCCCCATGCTCCCCTGACCTCTACCCAATTCAGAACCTCTGGAGCATCATCAAAAGGAGTGTCTATGATGGCGGGAGGCTGTTCACATCTAAGCAACAGCTTTGGGAGGGTATTCTGTCCTCATGCAAAACAATTGAAGCAGAAACCATCCAAAACCTGACAAATTCAATGGACGAGACAGTTCAGAAGCTCCTTTCGAACAAGGGGTCCTATGTGCAAATGTAACATCACCTAGAATAAAGTTTTGAGTTGAAAACTGTTTGATTTCAGTTTCTAATAACCTGCTAATGCTTATAATTTCAAAAATGACCATTTTTTTTATTCTTTATTAAAATGAAAAGGTTGATCGAAGAGTGTGGGGGATCTAAGAGTGTGGCAACCCAGTAGTTAGGATTACTTCGAATTCTGAGAATCTGAGGGTCATGTTGCAGGTAGTGCAGCAAGAAGGCACTCATGTGTCTTGCGCATCTAGGAGCTCCAAAATTATTTTCCGGGCTAGATGCAGCTAAAAAATATTATTAATTTTAAATCTGGTGGAGCTTAGTATAGATGGCCTAATAGAATCAGTACTGCACACTACTACAAAGCCCAAATTATTTTCCAGCCAAGATACAGATAAACATGATTGGTAATTTTAAATCTGGTGGAGCTTAGTATAGATGGCCTAATAGAATCAGTACTGCACACTGCTACAAAGCCCAAATTATTTTCCAGCCAAGATACAGATAAACATGATTATTAATTTTAAATCTGGTGGAGCTTAGTATGGATGGCCTAATAGAATCAGTACTGCACACTGCTACAAAGCCCAAATTATTTTCCAGCCAAGATACAGATAAACATGATTAGTAATTTGAAAGCTTAAAACGGTTGGTGAGGTGATTTTAACAAATCATCAAGCTTTCACTCTCCCCAGGATGACACAGGGGTAGAAAAGTCGTTTCGGATCCATGATTTGTTCATCTTTATGAACGTGACTCTGTCTACATTATCAGTGGAGAGCCGCATGCCCTGCAGACAGAACGCTGGCTGCAGGGCATGACAAGATCTCCAAGGCGTAAGTGGCGAGCTCCGGCCATTTATCCAGATTGGAAGCCCAAAAAGAGCAAGGGTCCAGTGACACAGTCATGGCTTCAATGTTTACTCGGAGATACTCCTGTACCATCGTCTCTAGGCGTTGACTATGTGTCAGACTTCTTGTCTCCTGTGGCCTTGCAAAGGATGGGCTAAAAAAGTGGTGAAATGATTAAGCAAAATTGATGTTACCAGCAGATACTGTGTTTCTGTTACGGTTTGAATGCTGAACACTCGACGGTCCCACGGTTGGCAAGTTGGAACTGTGAGATTCACTAAGTGCACCACTGGTGTTTTGTGGAAAAGCACATGTAAGATTCTGCAACAGTCTCTGCTGAAACTCCTGCATGCGTGCATCCCTTTCTATGGCAGGAATAATTTCTGCAAATTTACTTTTGTATCGGGGATCTAACAGTGTGGCAACCCAGTAGTCAGGATAATTTCTAATTCTCACAATTCGAGGGTCATGTTGCAGGTAGTGCAGCAAGAAGGCACTCATGTGTCTTGCGCATCCAGGAGCACCAAGTCCCTGTTGTGATGGTGGCGAGGTAACAATCATGCTTCCTTCCTCTGTCCTCTCCCCCCAACCTCGCACAACAGAAATGTGATCAAGGTCTCCCTCATCTGATGAGTCTTCCATCAGTTTGTCCTCCACTTCTTCCTGGGCTCCTGCACATTCCTCACTAGTTAGGCTGCTACCATGCGCCCTGGTAAAACCATCTCCCCCACCCTCACATGCCTGCCGCCTTGGTGCTGCCGACCGTCTGGACCTTTCAGATGTTAGCCCTTCCGCATACAACTCCTCCTCCTCTACTTCCTCCACCTCCTCTTGTGCCACCACCTGACTCCGAATTCTGTTTAACATGTGCTCCAGCATGTAAATCACTGGAATAGTCATGCTGATAATGGCATCGTCAGCATTAAACATCTTCGTCGCCATTTCAAAACTGTGCAGAAGGGTGCATAGGTCCCTGATCTGAGACCACTCCTCCAGCGTGATTTGCCCCACCTCTGGATCTCGTTGGCCCAGGCTATACGTCAGAACGTATTGCACCAGGGCTTGTCAGTGCTGCCACAGTCGCTGCAACATGTGCAGAGTTGAATTCCACCGCGTAGGCACATCGCATTTTAGCCGGTGAAGTGGCAGGCCCAACGACTTCTGTAGAGATGTAAGTCGCTGAGCTGCGGGATGCGAACGGCGGAAGTGAGCACACAGCGACCGTGCCCTCTGCAGAAGGCCATCTAGTCCGGGATAGTGGGCTAAAAATTGCTGGACAACCAGGTTCAACACGTGAGCCATACAAGGCACGTGTGTGACATTGCCCCGGCGAAGGGCCGCACCCAGGTTTGCAGCATTGTCGCACACGGCCTTCCCTGGTTTCAGGTCCAGTGGAGACAACCATTCATGAAATTGGTTCTCCAGAGCTGACCACAACTCCTCAGCTGTGTGACTCACATTTCCCAGAAATTTCAAAGTAAAAACCGCCTGATGACGTTGAGCCCTGCTGCCAGCATAGTAAGGAGGTGTACAGGATCCCTTCTGCGCAGTTAGAAAGCTTGTAGCACGACCAGACAGGCTTTGGGTGCAGGTGGAGGACCGAGAGGAGGTTGAGGAGGCAGAAGCAGTGGAGGAACTTTGAGATAAAGAGGATTGACGCACAACTAGTGGGGACGGCAAGACTTGGACAGCAGCCCCTTGTCCTGCTGTCACCATAGTTACCCAGTGCCCAGTCAGCGACATGTAACGCCCCTGTCCATGCCTACTCGTCCAAGTGTCTGTGGTGAAATGCACCCTGTCACACACAGAGTTTCTCAAAGAAGCGGTGATGTTGTGTGCGACATGCTGGTGGAGCGCAGGCACACCTTTCTTTGAGAAGTAGTGCCGACTGGGCATCTGGTACTGGGGCACTGCGACGGACATAAGGTCTCGAAAATCCTCTGTGTCCACCAGGCGGAAAGGAAGCATCTCTGTAGCCAAGAGCTTGCAGATGGTGAAATTCAACCTCTTAACTTTCTCATGGCTAGTAGGAAATGGTCTTTTACTTGTCCACATCTGAGGGACCGAGGGCTGGCTGTTGTGCTTAGACGGGGTTGAGAAGGGTGTCCCCGGCAAACTGCCGGTCTGTGAGGAAGATGCAGGCAGACATGTTAGGTTGCCTTGATCCAAAGGTGGTGCTATCCATGTCGGACAGCGCTCAACACCAGCTGGTGTTTCCACCTCCAAAGAAAATGATGACCTGCCAATCACACTGGCTGTTGCGGGTAAAGAGGTGGCAGGTCTGCGTCCCAAAACAGGTGTGACTGCTGTCTCCCCAGTCACAGAGGATGAAGAGGCCGTGGATGCACAAGATGTGGCAGACGGTGGTTGGCCCGGCCGGCTAGGCCGCATTGTAGCACAGTGAGCTTCCCACTGCAACTTATGCTTCATGTCCATGTGCCGGTTCATGCATGAAGTACTCAAACTATGTATTTTTTGGCCTCTACTTAGCTTTTGCTGACAAATGTTACAGATAACACGAGTTGGGTCATCTTTATCGATCTGAAAAAATGCCCAGGCTATGCAAGGCTTAGCACCCATGCGACCTGAAGAGCCACCACGACTTGTGGTCAGAGGCAGAGTTGGGTTTGAGGATGTAGTTGTTGACATGTTTCCAGTACTACGTCTCTGTCCAGGAAGGCGCAACCTGACCTCGTCGTCACTAGCATCCTCGTCCACCTCCTCTGCTGACCTCATCTCTTGGCTGACTGTGGGTTGACAGTAAGTGGGATCTCCAACCTCATCATCATCACCCTGTGTGTTATCACACCCGTCGTCCTCAGAGCCAACCTGTTCCTGCCCTGACAAAAAACTAAAGTTGTCGCTCCAATCAGGTATTTGAGTCTCATCATCGTCTTCCTCATTGTCTCCACCAACAGGAGTTACAGTTTGGGAATGAGGGTCTACATTATGGTCAGAACCTTCTGCGTCTGGTCCTGGATCCGACTCATAAAGATTCTGGGCATCAGTGCAGATCATTTCCTCGTCTGGATTCACAGAAGCTCTTGAGCCGACCTCTGATTCCCAGGCTATAGTGTGAGTAAACAGCTCTGCAGACTCAACCATCTGTTCTACCCCATACTCAGACGGGCAGCTGGAGATTTGGGAGCTGTGAGGAAGCAAGTTCGATTGGGGTGACACCTCTGAGGACTGGAGTATTTGTGATGTTGAAGTTGAGGTGGAGGAAAGCCCACTTAAAGAAGTACTTGATATCCGTTGAAGCACCTGCTGTTTTTGTGCCTCATCTGGAATTTGTAGCGATTGGCGTGGCCTTAAGAAAGGGATCTTATCACATTGTCCGCTAAAAGAAGTAGACATTTTAGTTTGGCTGGAAGATGGTCTTTGTTCTGCAGATGTTACTGTTGCTTTAACATCTACCCCACGGACACAACCTTTTTTCCCCTTCCCAACACGCCTATTCCCCTTTCCACCAGCAGCAGGCCTTTTTCCACTCATTTTGGTTGTTAACTAATTCATAACTCTGGAGTTGTTTGCACAAAAAAACAATGGATGGGAACCGAGCAGAGCTGAGTGGCCAAACTGTGGTATTAGGCCAAAAGTATTGGCTGGGTTAGATGCAGATAAAAATGATATTGAATTTGCAAAATGGTGGAGGATAGTATAGATGGACTAATCGAACAAGTCCCACACACTGCTAGAAGCCGAAATATTTTTTCAGAGCTAGATGCAGAAAAAAATTATATTGAATTTGTAACCTGATGGAGGTCAGTATAGATGGACTAATAGACCAAGTCCCACACACTGCTAGAAGCCCAAATATTTTTTCAGAGCTAGATGCAGATAAAAATTATTTTTAATTTGCAACCTGGTGGAGGTTAGTATAGATGAACTAATAGACCAAGTCCCACACACTGCTAGAAGCCGAAATATTTTTTCAGAGCTAGATGCAGAAAAAAATTATATTGAATTTGCAACCTGATGGAGATCAGTATAGATGGACTAATAGACCACGTCCAACACACTGCTAGAAGCCCAAATATTTTTTCAGAGGTAGATGCAGATAAAAATTATTTTTAATTTGCAACCTGGTGGAGGTTAGTATAGATGGACTAATAGACCAAGTCCCACACACTGCTAGAAGCCGAAATATTTTTTCAGAGCTAGATGCAGAAAAAAATTATATTGAATTTGCAACCTGATGGAGGTCAGTATAGATGGACTAATAGACCAAGTCCCACACACTGCTAGAAGCTGAAATATTTTTTTAGAGCTAGATGCAGATAAAAATTATTTTTAATTTGCAACCTGGTGGAGGTTAGTATAGATGGACTAATAAACCAAGTCCCACACACTGGTAGAAGCCAAAATATTTTTTCAGAGCTAAATGCATAAAAAAATTATATTGAATTTGCAACCTGATGGAGGTTAGTATAGATGGACTAATAGACCAAGTCCCACACACTGCTAGAAGCCCAAATATTTTTTAAGAGCTAGATGCAGATAAAAATTATTTTTAATTTGCAACCTGGTGGAGGTAAGTATAGATGGACTAATAGACCAAGTCCCACACACTGCTAGAAGCCGAAATATTTTTTCAGAGCTAAATGCAGAAAAAAATTATATTGAATTTGGAACCTGATGGAGGTCAGTATAGATGGACTAATAGAACAAGTCCCACACACTGCTAGAAGCCGAAATATTTTTTCAGAGCTAGATGCAGATAAAAATTATATTGAATTTGTAACCTGATGGAGGTCAGTATAGATGGACTAATAGAACAAGTCCCACACACTGCTAGAAGCCTAAATATTTTTTCAGAGCTAGATGCAGAAAAAAATTATATTGAATTTGCAACCTGATGGAGGTCAGTATAGATGGACTAATAGAACAAGTCCCACACTGCTAGAAGCCGAAATATTTTTTCAGAGCTCGATGCAGAAAAATATTATATTGAATTTGCAACCTGGTGGAGGTTAGTATAGATGGACTAATAGAATGATGCTATGCCCAAAAGGTTTTACTTCACTAGGTGCAGTAAAAAAATTGGTATTCTATACACAGGTGGTGTAGCTTGCAACACAGATAGGCTACTCCACTGACTAACACACTCTGCAATAGGCCAAAAAGGATTTGCTTTGCTAGATTTAGCCAAATGCTGTGAAAAAAACTTGCACAGCACTGGCATAGACCTGCCTGGCAAAAACTGATAGGAACTGATGTAACTTAGTCCTGAAAAGGACTGCAATTACAATTAGTCTTTACTCCCAACCTATCTATTTAAGAGCACAGACCTGCCTGATAAAAGTCATAGGAAATGATGTAACCTTGTCCTTAAAAGGACTGCAATCACAACTCTTCCCTACTCCCAAGCTATCTGTAGATTTGTGCGAAAATTGGCTTGAAATTAACAAGGTATAGCGCACACAGCAACAGCGGTGCCGTCTAACACGCAGCTGCAGCAGTGAGAAAATGGTGGCGACGAGGAAAATGGCTGGGTCTTATAGGGCAAGGACATGTGACATACACTGCCAATGACACATGCCCTTGCTTGCGTGAAAAAAAAGCACTTGGCTCCGTGTGTGCGCTGCTGATAGGCTGACAGATTGGACCTCCCCACTGTAAATGCGGGAAAGAGAAAAAAAAATGGAGATCTTCACTATTCCTGCAGAGATCCATCCCCTGCCCCTCCCCCCGCCCCGCTGTACACTCAAACTGCGTATTAACATTAATTTTCAGCATTATTGAGAAAAAATCCAGTTATGATTTTGGTGCACGAACAGTTATCGAACATAACCTCGAACAGCCGAATTTTTTTCAAATCGTTCGTGTTCGCCGAACGGCTCGAACACCGCCCAAAACAGCTCGAATTTGAGATTGGCGAACAGTTCGAGTCGAACACCGCTCATCTCTACTCCTGGGCCTCTCACTCTAGGCCCGCTCCTCTGAGCAGAGCTCCTACAGAGCTCCTGCTCCCACTCCTTCTCCTCTGTCTGACTGGTCTCAACTGTCCCCCTTCTAGATGGTTCCTTACTTTCTTATACTCCTACTGAAGTGCTCCTCTAAACTACTTCCTCCACCCACACCCACTACATGGTTCCACCCTCCAGCCAGGGACCAGGGACTGTTCTCTCCCTTAGGAGCAATCTCGCCCTTCCCTCTGAAGTGGAGTGTAATGGATGCAAGTGTGTGGATCCCGACAAGCACTCCATCCTTACCTGAGAGTGGGATACCACACCTCTGGGTGAGATGCAGTACCTCTGTGGCGACTGAACCCGCAGGGGCACCACATACTGCCCTGGTAAAACACAGCACGTCCGCTGGCTGGAGCAGAGTAAAAACTAGGTATTTTAGACATACTAAATTTTAGAATGTATTCACTTAGAAGAACAATCAAAACTTTTTCTTCCCTTTATGGGAGGCATATTTTCTTAAACGTTACAGGTTTCTTATCAGCTTACAAAACATTATAAAACTTTTTCCAATTAAATTCTCTTCACATTAATAAAACATTTTTCACATTAAACAATTTTCAGCTCAATACAGTGAGATCCATAACTGGGTGTCCATCTCACTGAAGAAGGTGCAATTTGAGGGACCCGTCTGAAAACCCTCAACGTAAGCCCTGGGCATGGCATAGGTGATCCAGCTGTTGGACCACGTCTTCGGCCACGCCAAACAGGTTTTTGTTCTGTGGTCTGTATAAAACCAATAAGAAGCACCTTAAGAAGTGCAAACTATATACAGTTTAAAAGTTTTTGGCTGCTCACAGTCCTCAGCCTATCAGTTTTTATACCCTTACCGGGTAACTAAGTAAACACACACAAACTTTACCAGTTCACTCAACAATGATGTACCCTTCTGGGTAACTATATACAGTTTAACTTTTCAGTAAACAGTTCAGTAGTGGGATCCCCTCCGGGGGAACATTGACCCACCACTAAATGGCCCAGCCGGGTCATCTTCTTCGGATGGCAAGGGTGCACTCTCCTCCACCACCCTGTGAACATGGAGAGCTTACCAGTCCCGCTCTCCTCTGTGCCTGGTGTAGGTGACCTTGTCACCATGGTACAGATCCCACGCCGGATGTCCCTGCTGTTAATGGGACTCCACGTCCCACCGATTTACAAAGAGGTCCATGCCAAGTTGGGGTTCCCGGATAAAGCCCCATCCTCCATTAAGGCCGAACTTGACTACGACCCCCTCTACCCGTGGATCGGGCATGGCCGGCTTTGCTTTGCGGGCCCGGGTTTTCTCCTCCATATTGCGGGCCTCCATCCTCTCCCAGCGCACCTGCCGGGTGCACCGCTCCGCCTCTAGTTAAAGGAGTTCCCGCCGGCAATGCTCTTCTCTGCATGCGGCCGCCTTTTGGGTCTCCCGGGGAAATCCCATCAGGTCACCCGCCGGGTTATCCCATCTGAATTGGCCTCCCTCTTCCCTCTGGGCAACCGAGGGTGTGGGAGCGGGCAACAGAGGGAGGCTCTGGTCCTCGACCTCCGCGGACCAATCCCAGACTGCGTGTCCGTGCACCCATTCAGGTGTGGGGGCAGGTGGCTCTTGCAGGGGGCCCAGGAGCAGGTCTGCATCACAAGCGCCCGGGGTAAGAGGTTCCGTCATCGGGCCCAGGAGCTGGTCAGCGCTGTCAGCACCCGGGACAGGGGCGTCGTCCTTACCTGCTCCCGAGGCCGCTTCAGCCCGGCCTGTCACCTCCTGGTCCTGGAGTAGCTCCGCCAGGGCTGGGGCGCCGCTGGTCGGATGCAGCGCAGACTGCTGCCGGGTCAGCAACTTCTCCAGTAGCTCGACCCTCCAGATGGCAACAGCAGCCTGCTGAGCCTCCTCCATTCTTCTGCCCACCTCTTGCACCTCATCTCAGAGGAATCCAGTATCCTCCAGGGACAGCTTTGTTAAGATCCCCTCCAGGTTGAGGGATGATGCACTTGGCTGCAGGCCACGGCCTGGAGTCTGAGGCTGGTATCCGTCCATGTTGCCTGCCGGGTGCGGTCTGGCTGTTTTGCTGGAGACTCCGCCCTGTCTCCAAGGTTTCTTTTCTCCTCTTCCCTTTCTGGAGCGGTCCCATGGCTGCTTGCTGTCGGCCACACCAGGGGGCGGCTTCCCCAGACTGATGGACAGGTCTAGCTATATGGCCACAGGCGCACAGGGCCGTGTCTGCTAGCTCTGACGCGGCCGTGCCAGCACCCAGCTAAGTTTAAAGGTGCAATGCCGACCCAGCTGAAGAAGAAGTAGGGGCCCTGCGCAGCTGATGGGGGAGTGGCCCGATGCCCCCCTCGGCCCAGCCTGCTTCTGCCTGCTGTGATATGTGCACCGAATTGGGCAATGTGGGCATGGGCCCACAGTAGCCTTGGGCCCCAGGTGATAGCCCAGATTGCCCTCATTATAATCCGCCTATATCACAAGAAAACAATATCTGAATCAGTGGGATCTGTTGAAACATTCCAGAGTTATTACCTTATGAAGTGACAGTGGTCAGAATTGTAAAATTTGGCCTGGTCATAAAGGTGAAAACAGGTTTGGAGGGTTAGGCTATGTGCCCACGATGCAGAAATGAAGCACAAATTTTCCGGAGCATTTCTGCATATCCTTGGCAGAAAAAACGCGGATTTTACACACATTTTTTAAGTGTTTTTTAAGCGTTTTTACTTGCGGATTTGCCATGTGTTTTTCCAATCCATTGTATAGGCAAATTCGTGCATGTAGAAATGCACAAGAAATGGTCATGCTGCGTTTTTTTCCACACCTAAAATCCAGAAAAAATGCTGACCATGTGCACAGAACTTGCAAAATGTCATAGGAAGTCATGGGATAAGATGTGCAATGCGTTTCTGCTGCATTTCCGCACGGAAAAAAAATGCTGGTTTAAATGCTGAAGAAAATGCACCAACACTTAAAAGAAATAAACCACCCACCAAGGCTATGTAATCTGAAGACAGTATGCTGTAGGGGTTAAAACACAGATTTCAGTGATTCCTCTCTTATCAAGCTACATTCTGTTGTTTGCTTGCAATGATTGTTTTAGCACCAGGAACTTATCATTGCTGGGACACAGCAGCTCCTGCCTCCTAGTCGACATACCCCCTCCTGTGATAAGCAGCTAAGGAGCTATAGACATTGTGTCAGAACGGCTGCACCCAGTAAACTAAGTGATACATCATTGGATACAGCTTCTCTTTGCCTACATGACAAGTTAAAGAGGGATTCTGGGTCGTTCATACCACGACCCCACATCTATCTATATAATTGTCTTATCCCTTCTGTCTGTCTGTGTCACGGGTGTGTCGCCACGAAGATCGTCACGATTACACAGCCTGACTTCTCGCAGCTGACTTTTTGGTGCTTTGTGTTTTCGGCAGTGAGGGAGTTAATTCTCTCTCTCTCTGTGCTAGACGAGGTCCAGCCTCGCCCAGCTGCAATCAATGCTGCTGTAGTGAGACTCCTTCAAATGCCTGCTGGTCTGTTTGGGAAGTGTCGGTGAAAGCATTTCATTCTGACTAACAGAGCGGATCGTGGTATTTGGAGTTTCTGAGATAAGTGTATTTGGAGTGTTTTTTCCCTTCCTCGCTTTATCATTTATCTCCTTTCCCGTTGGTGTTCCCTCTGTTGTAGTTGTGTAGTTGTTGTATGCAAGGTGGTTTTGGTTTTTCCCTTGTACTGTCTCGTTCGTCTAAGTACTGTGTGTGGGCATATTATTACTTGTCCCCTTTTGTTGTGATCGGGGTCCTTCTCAGGACTAGATTACTTAGATGCAGGGATCCTCAGGAGGTAGGGGTTACGCTGGCGGCCTGGACCTCTGTACCTTTAACAGTACCTCCAGGTTGAGGGATTAGTCAGGGCCCCAGCTTAGGGTCAGCTTAGGCCCCCTACCTCCAGTATACAGAGACAACGTGACATTTTCACCGACCCACTTAGTTTTTCTCCAGCTACCATGGATCCAGTAGCCGGTCTAGCTCGGCAGTTGCAGAGTTTGTCCATGGAGCTGGCGGACGTTAGGTCCAAGGTTTTGCATCCTCAGGAGCAAGCCGGACCAGAACCTAAAGTAGCTCTCCCTGACAGGTTCACTGGGGGGCGGGACAAGTTTTTTGTTTTCCGGGAGGCATGCAAGTTGTACTTTCGGCTGCGGCCTCGGTCATCGGGGAGTGAAGAACAAAGGGTGGGAATTGTCATCTCGCTCCTACAAGGGGACCCACAATCTTGGGCGTTCTCTCTTCCCCCGGGCTCCCCGGCTCTCCAGTCAGTGGATAGGTTTTTCGCTGCTCTGGGACTCGTATATGATGACCCAGATCGGATCTCCCTTGCTGAGTCTAAGTTACGTAGGATCCAGCAGGGAGATCGTCCGGCGGAGGAATTCTGTTCGGAGTTCCGTAGGTGGGCCACGGACACCCAGTGGAATGACCCGGCTCTTAGGAGCCAGTTTTGTCAAGGTTTATCCGACAAATTACAGGATGTGTTGGCACAGTATGACTCTCCCGCGTCACTGGAAGCCGCTATGGCCCTTGCTATTCGCGTTGACAGACGGCTTCGGGAGAGGTGCGGGATAACTCTACCCCCTGTGATGACTCCACCTCCTACAAGGTCCCCTCATATGGTGGTTCCCCTGGTCAGTCCAGAGGAGCCTATGAAATTAGGAGGGACATCATTTCGGGGGAGGGGACCGGTGGTGCGCCATAAGACGGGAAGGTGTTTCTTCTGCGGGAGAAAGGGACATTTTATTGGGGGGTGTCCATCCCGTCCCTTGCAGAGTGAAGAGTCGTCGGAAAACTGTTGATCCCAGGTTGTGTGGTGGACGGCAATCTGGGAGTAGGTATTTCGTCCCTAGGTTCGTCTCAGTTTCTCGTACCGGCGGAGGTGGTGGTGGGTACGAGAACTGAGAGGATATCTGTTCTTCTGGATAGTGGGGCCGGGGCTAATCTGGTTGATGCTCGGTTTGCCCAGGTTCAAGGTATGCGATTGAGTGAGTTGGCTAAACCCATCCCCATATTCTCGATCGATGCCAGGCCTCTCGGTCAGGGAAGTTTTTTGCAAGCTGTGCATGACGTAAAACTTCAAGTGGGGGCGATACATAAAGAACTGTTGTCTTGCTACGTGTTGGAGGGTCTTCCCACTCCTATAGTGTTGGGCCTTCCTTGGTTAGCTAAGCATAACCCGGTTATTAATTGGCAAACCAGAGAGATAAGCCAATGGAGTAAATTCTGTAATAAAAACTGCATGAACACGGTCATCGGTGCGGTTACTCCTTGGGTCTTACCTCCATTTCTGGCGGACTTTGAGGATGTATTCTCGGAGAAAGGGTGTCAGGAACTACCTCCTCATCGCGAGTATGACTGTTCTGTAAAACTGCTCCCTGAGGCCAAGTTACCTAAAGCTAGGTTGTATAACCTTTCTGGTCCTGAGAGGCAGGCCATGAAGGATTATATTTCAGAAAGTCTGGCTAAGGGGCATATTAGACCTTCATCTTCACCGGTGGCTGCAGGGTTCTTCTTTGTTAAGAAGAAAGATGGAGGCCTACGCCCTTGCCTGGATTTCCGTAAACTTAATCGGATTACGGTCCGAGATCCGTATCCGCTTCCACTTATTCCCGATCTCTTTAATCAGATCGTGGGCGCCAAATGGTTCTCTAAGTTGGATCTCAGGGGGGCGTACAATCTGATTAGGATGAAGGAGGGGGATGAGTGGAAGACGGCGTTTAACACTCCGGAGGGGCATTATGAGAACCTTGTCATGCCATTCGGTCTGACTAATGCCCCGGCGGTGTTCTAACACTTTGTTAATGACATTTTTCGCCGCCTGGTGGGACAGTTTGTTGTCATATATCTGGATGATATCTTAATTTACTCGCCGGATCTGGTGTCTCATCAGGAGCACGTTAGGCAGGTGTTACAGATCTTGCGGGATAATAAACTGTATGCCAAATGGGAAAAGTGTGTGTTCGCCGTACAGGAACTCCAGTTTTTAGGCTTCCTGGTTTCAGCGTCCGGTTTTCGTATGGACCCTGGGAAAGTGCGGGCAGTTCTTGAGTGGGATCGGCCAGAGAATCTTAAGGCACTACAACGTTTCCTGGGGTTTGCTAATTATTACCGGAAGTTCATTCGTAATTTCTCGTCCATGGTTAAGCCTCTCACAGACATGACTAAAAAGGGGACGGATTTTTCTAGGTGGTCTGACAAGGCTTGTCAAGCATTCTCCTCCTTGAAAAAATGTTTTGCCTCGGCACCCATACTCATTCAACCTGATGCGTCACAGCCATTCATTGTAGAGGTAGACGCTTCCGAGGTAGGGGTGGGAGCAGTATTGTCACAGGGTTCGTCCCCTGGTAAGTGGCATCCGTGCGCCTTTTTCTCTAAAAAATTGTCGTCCGCTGAGAGGAATTACGATGTCGGCAATAGGGAACTCTTGGCCATTAAGTTAGCTTTTGAGGAGTGGCGCCATTTTTTGGAGGGGGCAGTCCATCCGGTCGCCGTCATCACCGATCACAAGAACCTGCTATATCTGGAGTCCGCGAAACGTCTGAATCCCAGACAAGCTAGGTGGTCATTGTTTTTTACCAGGTTTAATTTTGTCGTTACATATCGTCCTGGGTCAAAAAATGTAAAGGCGGATGCCTTATCTCGTAGTTTCCCTGGGGCCGGGAATACGGACGACCCGATTCCTATCCTTCAGGAGGGGGTGGTGGTTTCGGCAGTATGCTCTGAGCTGGAGGAGGAGGTAATGGAGGCTCAGGGGGACGCCCCTGTTGGACCTCTGGGGAGACTGTTTGTTCCAGATCAGTTGCGACAAAAGGTGATCGAGGCACACCATAACTCAGTTTTGGCAGGACACCCGGGGAGTAAAGCAACTGTGGATCTCCTCTCGCGTCGGTTTTGGTGGCCTAACTTACATAAGGAGGTGGTAACTTTTGTCGCGTCCTGTGGGGTTTGTGCGCGCTCTAAGACCTCACATACCCGTCCGTCTGGGGCCCTCTTACCTTTGAAGATCCCGGAGCGTCCTTGGACTCATCTGTCTATGGACTTTATTACGGACCTCCCTCCGTCTTCGGGTAAAACGGTCATACTCGTTGTAGTGGACAGGTTCAGCAAGATGGCACATTTTATCGCTCTTCCGGCTCTCCCTAATGCTAAAACTCTTGCGCAGGTGTTCATTGGGGAGATTGTGAGGCTTCACGGGGTACCCTCCGATGTGGTGTCTGATCTGGGGTCTCAGTTTGTGTCCAAGTTCTGGAAGGCGTTTTGTGTACGGCGGGGGATGCATTTGTCATTCTCATCGGCTTTTCACCCTCAGACCAATGGTCAGACGGAACGTATGAACCAGAGCTTGGAGACATATCTCCGGTGTTTTGTGTCAGAGAACCAGGAGGGCTGGGCTTCTTTCTTACCTCTGGCAGAGTTTGCTCTTAATAATAGGCGAAGCGAGTCCACTGGTAAGTCCCCGTTTTTTGGGGCATATGGTTTTCACCCCCAGTTTTGTACTTTCAGTAGGGGGGGCTCTTCGGGGGTTCCTGAGGAGGAACGATTTTCCTCATCACTCGCTTCAGTATGGAGAGGGGTGCTGAAGAATCTGAATACTATGGGGAACCGATACAAACGTATGGCTGATAGGAGGAGAGTGTCTGGTCCGGACCTAAGTGTGAACGATCGGGTATGGTTGTCTACCAGGAATATTAAACTTAAGGTTCCCTCCTGGAAACTGGGTCCCAGGTTCATCGGGCCGTACAGAATCAGTTCTATTATTAATCCGGTGGCATTCCGTCTTGACCTCCCCCCTATGTTTAAAATTCACAACGTGTTCCACAGATCGTTGCTTAAGAGGTATGTGGCGCCGGTGGTACCGTCACCTTTACCTCCCCCTCCAGTGGTGGTCAATGGTAACTTGGAGTTCCAGGTATCAAGGGTCATCGATTCACGTTTTAATCGCCGGTCCCTTCAGTACCTGGTTCATTGGAAAGGGTATGGTCCTGAGGAGAGGATGTGGGTTCCTGCGTCGGATATTAACGCAGACCGATTAGTTCGGGCCTTCCACACGACTCACCCGGATAAACCTGGCCCTGAGGGTCCGGAGGCCCCTCGTAGAAGGGGGGCTACTGTCACGGGTGTGTCGCCACGAAGATCGTCACGATTACACAGCCTGACTTCTCGCAGCTGACTTTTTGGTGCTTTGTGTTTTCGGCAGTGAGGGAGTTAATTCTCTCTCTCTCTGTGCTAGACGAGGTCCAGCCTCGCCCAGCTGCAATCAGTGCTTCTGTAGTGAGACTCCTTCAAATGCCTGCTGGTCTGTTTGGGAAGTGTCGGTGAAAGCATTTCATTCTGACTAACAGAGCGGATCGTGGTATTTGGAGTTTCTGAGATAAGTGTATTTGGAGTGTTTTTTCCCTTCCTCGCTTTATCATTTATCTCCTTTCCCGTTGGTGTTCCCTCTGTTGTAGTTGTGTAGTTGTTGTATGCAAGGTGGTTTTGGTTTTTCCCTTGTACTGTCTCGTTCGTCTAAGTACTGTGTGTGGGCATATTATTACTTGTCCCCTTTTGTTGTGATCGGGGTCCTTCTCAGGACTAGATTACTTAGGTGCAGGGATCCTCAGGAGGTAGGGGTTACGCTGGCGGCCTGGACCTCTGTACCTTTAACAGTACCTCCAGGTTGAGGGATTAGTCAGGGCCCCAGCTTAGGGTCAGCTTAGGCCCCCTACCTCCAGTATACAGAGACAACGTGACAGTCTGTCTGTCTTTCTGTCTGTCTGTCTGTCTGTCCTGGAAATCCCGGGTCGCTGATTGGTCCGGCCGCGGCCAATCAGCGACACGGGACTTTAGAAAAACATGGCGGCCATTAGCGGCTCATGTGTGGCACGGAGGTCAGCGGCGATGCAGCCGGGAGATGCAGCCGGCTGCTCGCAGCATAAGTCCCCTGACCGCAGGCGCCGCTGACCTACATGCGGCTATCGTCGGAAGATCAGCGGCTACTGCCGCTTATCTCCCAAGGACAAGTGTGATGCCCCTCCCCTCCTCTCCCCTACCGTCCCCTCCTCTCCCCTCCCCTCTCCTCTCCTCCCGTCCCTCCCCCCGCTCGATCAGGACCCCGGCACCCGGCGTCATACTTACCCTTCCCCGTGCCTGCGCAGGAGCTCCTGTGTCTTCCGCTGCAGCTCTGTGATGTCTCAGGTCAGAGGGCGCTCTCTCCTGAGCGGTCACAGCGCAGAGCGGGAAGATGCCGGCTACGCTGGAATCCAGAGAAGCAGTGAGGTGAGTATTGGATTTTTTTTTTGTATGGGGCCATAGGGGACCTGCATGGGGCACTATAGGGGGATGTGACATCCTGCATGGGGTATTATATAGGGGGGATGTGACTTCCTGCATGGGGCACTATGGGGGGATGTGACATCCTGCATGGGGTATTATATAGGGGGGGATGTGACAGCCTGCATGGGGCACTATGGGGGGATGTGACCTTCTGCATGGGGTATTATATAGGGGGGATGTGACAGCCTGCATGGGGCATTATATGCATGGGGTATTATATAGGGGGGATGTGACAGCCTGCATGGGGCACTATGGGGGGATGTGACATCCTGCATGGGGTATTATATAGGGGGGGATGTGACATCCTGCATGGGGCACTATAGGGGGATGTGACATCCTGCATGGGGTATTATATAGGGGGGATGTGACTTCCTGCATGGGGCATTATATAGTGGGGATGTGACATCCTGCATGGGGTATTATATGCATGGGGTATTATATAGGGGGGATGTGACTTCCTGCATGGGGCATTATAAAGGAGGGTCGGGAGACATATGCTAGAATACCCGATGCGTTAGAATCGGGCCACCATCTAGTGCTTATCATAATACTCTTAAATAAACACATGACTGCTTGCGACTTGGTATTAATTGCCACAGCAGACTTTTATAAATTTTTTATATACCACTTGGGACGCCCCTCATTCTAGCGCCCCAAACATCAAAAAACAATGTAAACATTACAACATTAAATAACACAAGAATCCCATTAACCCGCTGATAGGTCTGGTCCAGAGGCATATCCAGTTATTTCCCTGGCCGCACCACACCAGCCCAGAGAATGAGGTATTAATGACACCTAATTAATACCCCTAACTTTTGCAGGACCTACGCCCGCAATTAACCCTGGCTATCACTGAAGTCACCATACCCTGATAGTGTCTTCCAACCAAAGACCATCACCACTTGACCTGCCTTTAACCAAGACCCATCACCCCACCGCTGTGACATATCAAAAGGCTTATTATTACACTCATTTATTTTCACTTTTTATTGTTTTATATACCTAACACCGAAACTTCTTAAAGGAGGGGGGAGGGGTGGGCAGCTGTGTCCTGGAGACAAAGAGGGTAAGCAAACCCCTCCTACCCCTTACATAGCCCCCCATTAGCCCTGCCCCTGAATCTGCCCCCACCAATCAGGCCTCTTGGCACGTACACCAGGAAACTGCCCCATCCCTATTTCAAATCTTTTAACCCTATCACTCCCACCCTCTAAATTTGTCATGAAGCACCTTATGGGCTCCCTTGCCTTTCTTGATAAGTTAAAGAGGGATTCTGGGTTGTTCACACCACGACCCCACATACTTATCATAATACTGTTAAATAAACACATGACTGCTTATGACTTGGTATAAATGGCCACAGCAGCCTTTTATTCATTTTTTACATATCACTTGGGTCGCCCCTCAACCTAGCGCCCCAAACATAAAAAAACAATGTAAACATTATAACATTAAATAACATAAGAATCCCATTAACCCGCTGATAGGTCTGGTTCAGAGGCATATCCAATTAAGGAATGAGGTATTAATCACACCTAATTAATACCCCTAACTTTTGCAGGACCTACGCCCGTAATTAACCCTGACCTATCACCGAAGCCACCATACCCTGATAGTGTCTTCCAAGCAAAAGCCGTCAACACTTGACCTGCTTCTAACCCAGACCCATTACCCCGCCACAGTCCGGCCCCGTGACACCTTATGTGGCCCGGTCCCGCCACCAACGCACCGCTTGTTCGATACCATTCCTCAAACCTAACATCCACAAATCCGTACCGATGACTTTAAGATGAACCCTGTCCTCCCTCATATGTTCCTCTGATGGTGTTTCCAACTCCCTGTGCCAAACAAAAATATCGCCGTCTCTGGACACAAAACGCCCCATAAAAAGCTAAAACAAAGGCAGCAGTGAATAACCGTACCTCATATTCTGAAAAACAAATTGACCTTAAGCAGCCCAACAATTTACCCAACAAATCAAAAGACATCGTTCGCCTCTTATCCCGACTGCCCATGCCTCTTTGATAATCTCTAAGCGCCTGCCTCACTAGGAAATCCTTCATCACATCACTTGCACAATGTAATTTAAACCAGAAGGCTAACGCCGCCAGTCTTTGCCCCACTGCCGATGCCGACCTACCATCCACAAAGTCCCTACTCACCAAGGTCAGCACAAGAAGCAAACTGTCCTCATAACTTGACCCAACTCCCGCCTCAGCAGCACACTACTCCCACTCAGCCCAAAGTTTTTTATATCTGCTCCATGGGGCTACAGCTACTGATTGTCTAATCAAATTAGAAATCACACAGTTATCAGGCTCCACAGCTATTCGGGACATTCTTCACCCTTCTCATCCACCCAAGGAACCAGACTCCAGAACCTGTCAAACTGTAAATGAGACAACGAATCAGCCACATCATTTGACTCACCTGCCACATGTTTCACGACTACAAACACATTCCACTCCAAACATCACAATACTAGATGACGCAAATATGTCACCACCGGAAGTGACTTTTCCGAAAGTGTATTTATCGCGTACACAACTGACAGATTGTCACAATGAAAACACACCTTCTTTCCCGCCAGTTCTGACCCCCACAGCTCCATTGCTACAATGATTGGAAACAGTTCTAGAAGTGCTAAATTCCTTACCAAACCTGCTCCATACCATCCTTCTAGCCACCTCCCTGCACACCAATGTCCCTGAAAGATTGCTCCAAAACCACTGGCACCTGCCGCATCCATGTACAGCTCCAAACCACTGTTTGACACCCCTTTCTCCATCCATAATGAGCACCCATTATACCTCTCTAAAACGGAATCCCACACTCGTAGATCCGCTTATATTCCCTGAGTTATCCGAACAAAATGGTGCGGGGAAGTCTTTCCCGCCATTGCAACCGTCAAGCGCCTAGAAAAAACTCTTCCCATTGGCATAATTCGGCAAGCAAAATTCAGCTTACCTAACCTTCAATGCCAGCACTAACAATCGCAAATCACACAATTTGTCCTCCGGAAGCCTGAATTCCATTGCCACAGAATCAATTTCTATGCCAGCAAAATGCATGACCATCACTGGGCCTTCTGTTTTTTCCAGCGCCAAAGGGACACCAAATGCAGACACCACCTCTTTCAACACAAACAATAACTTAGAACAAACCGCTAGCCCCACCAGACCAACGCAAAATAAATCATCCAGACAATGAATCAATGATGGGATACCCAAGACCTCCCGCACTACCCACTCCACAAATGAGCTAAAGGCCTCAAAATATGAGCACGATATTGAGCAACCCATGGGCAAACAGCGATCTATGTAAAACTCTCCATCCCACATGCAACCCAAGAAATGGAAGCTGTCAGGGTGCACAAGAAGCAAACGGAACGCTTCTTTGATGTCCGATTTTGCCATCAAGGCTCCCATCCATGTTTTTATCACCAAATCCAGTGCTCTGTCAAATGAGATGTACGAAATGGACGATAATTTTGGAGAAATCCCATCATTAACCGAACCCCTGGCCAGGTATGACTAATGATGAATAAGCCGGAACTTGTTTGGTTCACGTTTCAGAACCACACCCAACGGGGAAACCCTCAAGTTGGGCAACAGGGGGTCCTTAAATGGACCTGCCATCCTACCCAATTCCACCTCATTAGCTAGCTTCTCCGAAACCACCCCTGGATGTTCCTTTGCCGATTTCAAATTACCTGGAAGAAATAACGGAGCTCCAGGATCGAACCGGATCCTGAAAACTTCCAAAAAAAACCCAAACAAAATGACTTCACCTTTTCCATATCAAAGTACCTATTTAAAAATGGCCCCATCACTGCGACCTTCACCGGAGTCCTCTCTTTTTCCAATACTCTCTCCCGCCTTTCCCTTACCTCTCTTGAAACACTTGGACAGTCTGTGACTCCCGCCACATCCTGAGCACTCATGCATGAACTTGCATGAGGCGCCAAACTTACACTGGCCTTCATTAAATTGCCAGCAAACCCCTTTTTTGAGAGATGTCAAAGACCCATTTTCTAATCCAAAGCCCCCGGCCCCACCCCAAAAGGGCTGAGAAGCCGGCGCCATCATTAACCGCATGCACCTCATCCCTGGTCTCATCGCTTTCCGCTGCCTAAATTGCTCATCATACCGCATCCAGGCCAGGCCGCCATACACCCTGTAAGCTTCGCCTATAACATCAATGTAACCCAAAAGAGCTGAACAATGTTCCGACTCTTTTTCCCCAATAATACAGGCCAAAATAGCAAACGCTTGCAGACAGTTTGCACATGTTCTCGGAATTAGCCTATATCTGCATTTTTCTTCCTCATCTTTTTCCTTTTTTGAATCAGTAGGCTTTACCTTATCTAAATTAAACTTCTCCAATGGAAGTAATGAAAATATCTCCACATACTCCCCTTTCCAGATCTTGTCCCTAACCTCTTTCTTTAGATGCGCCCAAAATGGGCCCTCAAACATACATACACCTCCTTCTCCTTCTCCACCGATCCCTTATCTGCCGCTCCTGCAGAACTACTCTTTTGCTGTTCCACCTCTCCACTATTCTGAGGAGCTATGGCATCCTGCCCTTCCACCGAACCCGAACTTGCTGGGCCCAACCAAGCCCCCACCGGGGACTGTACTTCTCCCGTTCCCGAGTGCGCCACCGCTAAACCCTGCAACACTCCCAATAATTGACCCTACAAGTTAGGTGCCCCCCATTATTACTCTGCTTATCACATGAAACTAACCCCCCATTAACTGCTCTCCCTTCATTAGCAACATGCCCCCCGTCAGACAAATCATTTTCAAAATTTACATTTGTCGTGTCCTCACCAAGCTGCCTCTGAGGTAACCTCGGATCAGCCACCACACCGCCGTCTTGAACTTGTTCCTCCTGGGAAATCTCGCCATCTTCACCACTGTGGACTTTCGTCATTGTCATCCAGCACCGGGGGACCACAGGAGGCGTGGCTCTCCGCCACCTGCGATCACCACCCCCAGTTGCGGTGCCCAGCTCTCCGCCTGCAGCTGGACGCTTTCTACCTCCAGCAGCCCATGGTCTTAAGGCCCTGCCATATGATGGAGCACTGTCCGCAGATTCCTGTTGCTCTGAGCCCATCTGTGGTGAGTGTGAAGGCCCTGCCCCCCCTGCCGACTGAAGGAGGACCATCGATCCCAACTTGCATGGCCCTCAGCTGATCCATCCCCAGGGACTATCCCCACCGTTGACCGCAGCCCGCCCCGCCGAGCCACAGAGGCCGGCCACGCCCCATCCTGCTGACTGTAGGGGAACATCTCGCCTTTATCTAAATGCTGGGTGCGACCCCCAGCCATCATGTTCTCTAGGGGGGCCACCGCTGTGCGGCTCCTGCTCCCCACCGACCTTGCCCTTTCAGCTGGCCGCACGCCTCCTAGCCGACTGCTAGGAGTCCTCACATCCGTCCTGGTACGTTGGTCTTGACCCCCAGCCGGCTCATCATGGGGGCCACCGCAGAGCTGGTCCAGGGCCTAGCTGGCCGCAAACCAAAAGTAGGCCACTGGGCGGGAACACCCACTTTCAGTAGGCCGCGGTTCTGGTGAGGATTCCTCCTGGTTGCTGGAGAAGAGGCCGCAGGCTCGAGGCTCCCCTCCAGATCCAGATGGTCCCCGAGGGAGCTCATGGATCTCCTTCTTTCCCCCCTCCTAGCCTCAGGGGAGTAACACTTCGGCGGACAGGACCGCCAAGTGCACGCAGCGGGGGCAGCTGGGCTTACCTTTCTTGCACCGTCTGGGCTCCATGTACTGCCGAGGCAGCCTGCACCATTTCCAGAAGCGTTGCCAGGTCAGCCATTCTCCCCGCACGTGTTACCTGCTGCAACTGTGTCCTGGAG
Source organism: Phyllobates terribilis (assembly GCF_046119375.1). Classification (NCBI taxonomy): domain Eukaryota; kingdom Metazoa; phylum Chordata; class Amphibia; order Anura; family Dendrobatidae; genus Phyllobates; species Phyllobates terribilis. The sequence goes on from NW_027362771.1 coordinate 177,806,070, forward strand.
AAAAAGAGGATAAGCAAACCTCTCCTACCCCTTAAATAGACCCCCATTAACCCTGCCCCTGAATCTGCCCCCACCAATCAGGCCTCCTGGCACGTACACCACGAAACTGCCCCCATCCCTATTTCAAATCAGCCTCTAAATTTGTCATGAGGCCCATCCACCTTATGGGCTCCCTGGCCTTTCTTTATGCTGCTCTAAGATGAGGTAGCAAAAACCTTCTGACAGATTCCCTTTAACATTGTAAAGAGGCTAATATTGATTTAAAAGTCAAAACATATAGTTATTAAGACATAAAGCATGACAGGAAGGAAGAGAATAATGTTTAAATGGAATCTGTCAGGTGATTTTTGTGTAGTATCCTAACAGTATCATGACTTTTATTTCTGTACGCAGCACCATTGTGTTCCTGTAAGCCCCGCGCAAATTTATTGCCTCACATCGGCAAGTCAATCATATGTAAATTGCAAACGAATATTCAGTTCCTCCTCTGCCCGAAATTCCACCCACCCCTCTGCACTGGCATCACTGATTCAGTCAAACTGCCGTATGTCTGAGGGTCGCATCACAATCATTGGACTGGTTGTCAGCTCTCCTGACCGGAGACTGACAGCTGCATAGAAATACCTGCTGTGATGCACGTCTCAGTAGAGCAGACAATGAGTCTGAGGATTGGGATGTGATCCTCGGGCAAGTAACACAGCAGTCTCACTGCTCAAGGCAAATTTCCCCCCTAAATGCTGCGATCTATATCAATCGCAGCATTTAGAAGGCAGGGAGGGGGCTCCCTCTCCCCTCTGATGGGTGCCTCCGTGACATCATCGTGAGGAGCTGATCTTTGCCATGGTGACCAAATGTTGTCATGACAACATCCAGGTCACCAGGGTAGCAAGATTGTTAGACCATGCTAAGATCATGGTCTAAAAGCTTATGTCAGTCCAGCACTGACAGTTTGTAAAGCAATGCAATTCATCAGAGCCTTAAAAAAATCACAAAATAATAATAATATTTTTTTTCTATAAATAAGTATTTTTATGTAAAAAAGCAGAAAAACAAAAAAAAGTACACATATTTGGTATCGCTGCGTCGGGAACGACCTGACCTATAAAACTTTCACACTAGTTAACCCCTTCAGTGAACACCGTAAAAAAATAAGTAAATAAAAACTAGGCTGCTTTTTCATGATACTGCTGAACTAAAAGTGGACTAAAACCCAATCAAAAAACAAATATAAATAAAAATGGTGTTGCTGAAAACATCATCTTGTCCCGCAAAAAAACAAGCCACCATACAGCTACATCAGTGGAAAAATAAAAAAGTTATAGCTCTTAGAATAAAGCGATTCAAAAATAATTATTTTTTCTATAAAATAGTTTTTATTATGTAAAAATGCCAAAACATAAAAAAAATATGTAAATGTGATATCGCTGTAATCAAACTGACCGGTAGAATATAGCTGCCATATCAATTTTATCACACGCGGAACGGCATAAAAACTAAATTCCTGAATTGCTGATTTTTGTTCTTTCTGCCTCCCGAAAATCGGAATAGAAAGTAACCAAAAATGTCATGTGTCCGAAAATGGTCATACAAAAAAACATGTCCTCACATGACTCTGTCAGCAGAAATATAAAAAATTATAGCTCTCAAAATATGGCGATGCAAAAACTAGTTTTTGCAAAAAAAAAAACTCTTTTAGTGTGTGATAACAGTCAAACATAAAAAAACTATATAAATCTGGTATCGCTATAATCGCACCGACCAAAAGAATAAAGTCATCTAATCACTTATACCGCATGAGAAATGGCATAAGAAATAAATAAAACCAATTCTTCCCCTACTATTGATTTGTTCTTTCCCATAGATCGCAGTAAGGTTCGGAGCACATTTTTCCTGCACTCTATGCTGAGCGCTTACACTGGGTTTTCGGTGTAAATTAGCACTGCAGCCTTGCAGCACTTGGGTCCTGGGTTCAAATTCTACCAAGGACAACATCTGCAAGGAGTTTGTATGTTCTCCACGTGTTTGCGTGGGTTTCCTCCGAGTTCTCCGGTTTCCTCCCACACTCCAAAGACATACTGATAGGGAATCTAGATTGTGAGCCCCAAAGGGGACAGTGCTGATAATATACGTATGTAAAAGCGCTCTGGAATGAATGGCACTATATAAGTGAGCAAAATAAATAAATAAATAAATCTAAATCTCTGAAATAAGGACACTGTGGACGCTGTCTGGCCTGTGATCCAGCGGTCGACCACAATTTTGTGCAAAAGAAGGACAATGCTCAACAGAGACCAGACGGAGTACACAGTAACTCTGCTGCCTCATTATAGTGAATGAACTCGTCGGGTGTGTGATCTGAATTACGTCATTCGAAGATTTAGATGGAAACTCCGATGTAAGTGCTCAGCGTAGATCACAGGATAAAAGTGATCCCAAATGTTACGTAAAATGTTCCCAATCTAGGGAATTCTACACTACATATCCAACTGTCCCTCTCCCTTCTGAGTACCACAATGTGCCTAAATCACATTTAGCATCCACATGTTTCACATTTCTGTAGCGATGATAGCCCTCTAAATTTATGGGTGTATGTCTCCATAAGCACGAGCTGGGCATAATATAGTGGGCACTACAACATACTGGGCACTACAATGTACAGGCACTATAATAGCAGATTTGCACTTTTCACACAGCAACATCCACTCCTGCTTGTTTCTGGAAAACGCCCATGGAGTCAAATCATCACTACACATGTAGATAAATTCCTAAAGGGGTATAATGTCCAAAGTGGGGTCCCTTGAGGGGGGTATTCTGCTCTTCTAGCACTTAGGAGCTCTGTATATTTATGAATATACAGTGGAAAGCCATTACAGTACTACCACATATGGGGTATTTCCATATTTAGCAGAAATTGTTTGACAAATTTTGATAATATATCAATATATAATGTATATATTATATACATTTTTACCCATTACCCCATATGAAAATATAAAATCTGGGGCGAAAACAATTTTTTTGTGGTAAAAATTTAATTATTTTTTCTTCACTGCCTCATGGCATAAAATTTTGTGACACACCTGTGATGTCAATATGATCACTGCACTCCTATATGAATTCATTGAGAGGTGTAGTTTGTAAAATGTGTTCATTTACAGGGGGATTCTGCTGTTCTGGCACCTCAAGGGCTCTTCCAATGGGACATGGCACCCGCAAACCATAAAATCTCCTTCTCTTCGAACTTTGCACTGTGCCTCAAAAGTAGTTCCTGATTACATGTAGGGTATTGTTGCACTCAGGAGAAATTGCATAATGAACTGAGAGGTCCATTTTTCCTAGCAGCCTTTCTAAAAATAAAAAAATTGGGGCTAAAACAAATTTTTTGCTGTAAAAATTTAGTTATTCTTTCTTCACTACCCAATGGCATAAATTTCTGTGAGGCACACGTGGTGTCAACATGCTCACTGCACCCCTAGATGAATTCATTGAGATGTGTAGTTTGTAAAATGACATCACTTATGGGGGTTTCTGCTGTTCTGGCATCTCAGGGGCTCTGCCAGTGTAACATGGCACCCTCAAACCATTCTAACAAAATCTGAACTCCAATATAGCGCTTCTTCACTTCTGAGATTTGCACTGTGCATCAAAAGTAGTTTTCGACCACATATGAAGTATCGGTGTACTCAGGAGAAATTGCACAACAAATTGTATGGTCCATTTTGCTCATGCTACCCTTGTGAAAATGAAAAATTTGGGGCAAAACCATCATTTTTGCGGGAAAAATTTATTTTTTCATTTTCACAGTTCAATGTTACAAACTTCTATAACTACGTTATAAACTTCTGTGAAGCACCTGGGGATTCAAGGTGCTCACCACACTTTTAGATACATTCCTGGAGGGGTCTAGTTTCCAGAATGGGGTCACTTGTGAGGTTTCCACTGTTTAGGCACATCAGGGGCTCCCAAACTCAACATTGGGTCTACTCTCAGTGCCAGCCATTTGCATTCAAAGAGTCAAACGGTGCCTCTTCCCTTCAGAGTCCTGCCATGTAGTAGTTTTCCCCCACATATGGGGTATCGACGTACTCAGGAGAATTTGTACAACAAATTTTGGGGTCCATTTTCTCTTGTTACCCTTGTAAAAATAAAAAATTGAGGGTGAAAGTAAAAGTTTTGTGAAAAAAAGTAAAATGTTAATTTTTTCCTTCCACGTTGCATTAATTTCTGAGAAGCATCTGAAGGATTAATAAACTTCTTGAATGTGTTTTTGAGGACTTTGAGGGGTGCAGCTTTTAGAATGGTGTCACTTTGGGTATTTTCTGTCATTTTTGTTGGAAAAATAAGAAATTGTTGATAAATCGAGCCTTACTGTGATCTTTGGGAGACAGAGTGAACAAACCAACAGCAGTTTAAGGGTTGCGTTAATTAATGCATTTTTTATGCAGTTCAACATGTGGTATAATTTACTAGATGGCTTTATTCTTCTGATCAGCACGATTCCAGCGATGCCAGATTTATATAGGTTTTTTTGTGTTTTGGCTTTATTCTTCTGATCAGCACTATTCCAGCGATGACAGATTTATATAGGTTTTTTGTGTTTTGCTACTTTTACACACTAAAAACCTTTTTTTTTTTTTAGAAAAAACAATGTTTTTGCATTACCATATTTTGAGAATTACTATTTGTCTACTTTTGTTTTTTGTTGGATGAGATGAATTTTTTATTGGTACTTTTTCAGGTACATACAATTTTTTGATTGTTTTTTATTTCAATTTTTGGAGACACAATCAGCAAAAACAGCAATTTAGGAATTTTTTTGTAGCTGTATTTAATGCCAGTAACTGTGCTGTAAGAGTGATAAAACAGCTTTTTTTTCTTTAGGTCAGTACAATTACAGTGATACTATATTTATGTAGGTTTCTAATGTTTTGCTACTTTTGCACATTAAAAACTAATTTCTAGAAAGCAAAATTGTTTTTTTGATCACCATATTCTGAAAGCTATAACTACTTTATTTGCTGACAGAGCTGAGTAGGGGCTTGTTTTTTATAAGACAATATGCCATTTTCAGGGCTACAATTTTTATTTACATTCAACTTTTTAATTGTTTTATTTTACTTTTTGTTCAGCTTTATGTGGAAAAATATTGTTTTTGCCATTTTTATATTGTTCACATTAGCTGTTAAAAGGAGCCTGTCAGCTTTTCCAGTCCTTAAAATAACTGCAATATCTTTCAATATCTTTATTGAACCCTTTATTTACTTCCTAACAAGCCCCTTTTTGTGTCTTACAGATTTTTGAATCTCCATAAACTAAATTTTCGAACTGGTCATGCAATATGTTAATGTTGTCACAGTGGTCACCTCCCGAGGCCTGGTTGTGGCTGTAAGTCCTGTTCCAAAATGAAGACCCTGGCATGCATAGGTGGAAAAAAGGGGCATGAGGACTGGCGAGCATCGAGGTGATAGCAAGGCCGGCGTCAGGACCCGGCTCACCCGGGCAAGTGCCAGGGACCTGAGCAGGTGGGGGGGCCCACTCGCCGTCGGGCACCCCAGCGCGCTATGGGACCTGTGAGCGGAGGAGAATGGTGCCAGCGCCTGCCACCACCCCACCGCTTGCTCAAGGCCCCGGCACAATACTTACCTCTCCCCGTGCCTCCGTAGCAACTTGGGTCTCTTCCGCGTCCTCTGATTGTGGCTTCTCAGTCAGAGGGTGCGATGACGTCTTTCCACCGCGCCCTCTCCTGAGTCGTCACAGAGCAGAGCGGGAAGACGCCGACGACGCTGAGGAGTCCGGAGCAGCGGCAGCAGGTGAGGAGTAGTGAGGTGAGTAGTGATGAGCGAGAATACTCGCAAGTACTCAGTACTCGCCTGAGCATCTCAGTACTCGAGATGCTCGGAGCTAGCCGAGTACTTGCGAGATGCTCGGGCGGATGCTCGGGTCCCCTCCCTGCATGTTTGGCGCTCTTAAGAGCGCCAATCAACATGCAGGGATTGCCTGCCACTCACTGTAATGCCGCAGCCATGTTAGTTGTAGCATTACAGTGATAGGCTGGCCGCACAGTGTCATCAGCTCTATATCAGAACTGGCGCCACTGTGCTCGTCCGTCTACTCCGCAATGAGGCAGTGCAGGGAGAGGTGCTGCTGAGCTAGGGATAGATTTAGTTGTGTATTAGGTAGTGTAGGGAGAAAACAAGTACATTACACATATTCATCTCAACAAACAGTCCTTCTGAGGACTAATCCATCTGCAGCGATAGCAGGCAGGCAGTGTATATAGGCAGGCAGGCAGTGTATATAGCAGACTGCAATGCATATAGCACAATTTGCTCCATTCCAGTTCTGCCTTCTGCTGCTGTTACATATTTCTACACAAAGGCCCAGGTCTCAGGGGCCAGGAATATTTTTTTGGATCTTAATCCTCATTATTTGCTTAAAAGCAATCCAGAGAATACCATTTTTCTGCGCCATTTGCTTGTTGGCACTGCAGAATACAGCCAGGTCCTTTCCATATTACAGCACTAAAAATCCAGCTATTTAAAACTGTGGTTTGTCCTTCACATGGATCACATATAATTGCGCTGAAAATACTGCTGTTTTTGGTCTCCATTAAAATTTTTTTCCGTGTGTCAGCAAAGTTTTTGACACCGGTTTGCTGTTCAAAATAGTTACCTACAGGCCAGGTACTTAAAACTGTGTTTTCTCCGTCACACGAATCACATTTACATATAATTGCACTGAAAATACTGCCATTTTTGGCCTCCATTCAAATTTTTTTTCAGTGTGTCAGCAAAGTTTTTGGCACCGGTTTGCTGTTCAAAATAGCTACCTACAGGCCAGGTATTTAAAACTGTAGTTTCTTCGTCACACGGATCACATTCACATATAATTGCGCTGAAAATACTGCCATTTTTGGCCTCCATTCAAATTTTATTTCAGTGTGTCAGAAAAGTTTTTGCCACTGGTTTGCTGTTCAAAATAGTTACCTACAGGCCAGGTATTTAAAACTGTGTTTTCTCCATCACACGGATTACATATAACTTCGCTCCAAATTCAGCCATTTGTAGTGAGTGTGGAAGATATTGTCCTCCATTTAAAATGGGCAAGGCGCATGGCAAGGGACGGGGAACTGGACGTGATGGTGCATGCAGAGGCCGAGGCCGTTGGCAAGCTGAAATTGTGCCACAACAAACATCCACATCTTCTCGCCTGACCTTCCTGTCCCAATTGCTAGGGGACCGCAGCACACCACTATTGAACCCACAGCAGTGTCAAAAGGTTGTTGGTTGGATAGTGAATAATTCTTCCAGTCACTTATCCACCACCACCACCACCCTGTCTTCCACACGGTCAAGTCTCAGTAGCCGTGAGTCTGGACCACATATTCCTCCTCCTGATCCTCCTTCCTCCCACCATGCCACTGATCCCACACTTGGACACTCTGAAGAGCTGTTCACTTTTCCATTTATAGATTCGGGCCTCTCGCCCGGTCCACTTGAAGCGGGGCAAGAGGAGATTGTGTGTAGCAATGCCCAAATATTTGAGCAGCCACGGTCACATGAAGGCGACGGTGGGAAAGTTTCACAAGAGGTGGACGATGATGAGACACAATTGCCAGAAAGTCAGGAGGAGGACCAGGGTGCGGAAGTGGAAGACGAGGTGGTGGATAATATAGTAACTGACCCAACCTGGCAGGAGGACATGCAGAGCGAGGACAGAAGATCACAGGTGGAGGGAGGCAGAGCACCCCAACAGGCAGGAAGAAGCAGTGTGGTGGCCGCAGACAGAAGGCAGGCAACCATTCCCCGTAACACCAACACGAAGGAAGTTGCCAGTACAACTGTTAGGTCTTCCTGAGTCTGGTAGCTTTTTAAAGACTCTGTCGATAACCCCAAAAAGGCCATTTGCACCACCTGCTATGCCAGCATCAGCAGGGGTGGCAAAACTAGCAGCCTGACCACCACCAGCATGATCAGGCACATGGCAGCAAAGCACCCGACTTTGTGGGCCGAACCCCAGGGTCCAGGAACAGTGTCTGCGGATGGCACCATTGCTTCATCTGTTGTGCATGCATGCCAATCCCTTGTCCATGGTGCATGTGAAGATGCCTCCTGCCCTGCACCTGTCGTTGCACACTCTCAAGTAGTAGCATCAGGAAGCACGTCCCTGTCCTTGTCCCAGCACAGCGTTCAGTTGTCCATACCCCAGTCCTTGGAATGCAAATACGCAGCCAGCGCCCCACAGGCTACACTACTAAATTCTCACAGTTCACGACTGCTTGCGCTCGAAATGTTGTGTTTTAGGCTCGTGGAGATGGAAGCATTCCGCAACCTGATGGCGGCGGCCGTCCCTCGGTACTTGGTCCCCAGCCGACACTATTTCTCCCGGTGTGCCGTCCCCGCATTACACAAACACGTGTCCCAAAACATTAGCCGTGCCCTTAACAACGCATTTACCGGGAAAGTCCACCTAACCACGGACACGGGAACAAGTGCTTGTGGGCAGGGACGGTACATCTCGCTGATGGCACACTGGGTTAACATAATGGAAGCAAGGACCCAGTTGGACCTTGGGACGGAACACATCCTCCTGACGCCAAGGATTGCGGGCCCTAGGTCAATCAGGGTTGCCCCCACAGTCTACAGCTCCTGCACCTCATCCTCCTCAGCCTCCCCCTCCTCTTCAGCCTCCATTTCTGAAATGACCACATCAGTCACAAGCTTTAAGCACTGCAGCACTGCCTCGGCCCAGTGACAACAGGCTGTGCTGAAGCTAATATGCTTAGGTGACAAACCGCACAATGCTGAAGAGTTGTGGACAGCTCTGAAAGAGCAGGCAGATCTGTGGCTCACACTGCTAAACCTACAGCCAGGCATGGTTGTAAGTGACAATGGCCGGAACCTGGTGGCGGCTCTGAGGCGAGGCGAGTTCACACATGTACCATGCCTGGCCCATGTGCTTAACCTCGTGGTTCAGCGGTTTCTTAAATACTACCCAGAGCTGCCGGATCTGCTTCTTAAAGTACGCTGCCTGTGTGCCCATTTTAGAAAGTCACCTACAGCTACCGCCGCCCTTGCCGTGTTTCAGCAGTGTTTGCAACTTCCGGCTCACAGATTGGAGTGATGTCCCCACGCGCTGGAACTCTACACTGCAGATGTTGGGAAGGATTTGTGAGCAGAAGAGGGCAGTTGTTGAGCACCAGCATCAACAAGGCCATCGTTATTAAGTTTAGACTCCACACTTAAGACCTCAGGAGTGGACATGGATGTCAGACATATGTACCATCCTCCAAAACTTTGAGGACTCCACCAAGATGGTGAGCGGCAATGAAGCCATAATTAGTGTCACCATCCCGCTTCTCTGTTTTCTGAAATACTCTCTGCTCACAATCAAAGAGGATGCATTGAAGGCGGAGCACGCAGAAATGGAGCAAGGAACCATACAGGGTGATTACACACAGCCCAGCCTCATCTCATCCCAATGTGGATTGAGTGACAATGAGGAAGAAGAGGAGGAGGAGGAATAACAGGAGCTAGTTTCATGCGCTATAGACGGTACTACCTGCACAGCTATCATACCGTCTGTTCAGCGTAGATGGCCAGAGGACAAAGAGGAGGAGAGCATGGTCAGTCATCCTCTTGGTGAGGACACGAAAGTCTTTCCTGTTAGCAGTCTGGCACGCATGGCTGAGTTTGTGTTACGCTGCCTTTCCCATGACCCTCGCGTTCTCAAAACTTTGGGTGACAGTCATTACTTGTTGGTGACACTTCTAGACCCACGCTAGACTTTATATCTCTTATTCCTGAGGTGGAGAGGTCTACAAAAATGTACCAGAAGGTCCTTGTTGCGGAACTATTAAAAAAATTCCCATCTGAAAACGCTGGCTGCAGAGGTCACAGTTCGTTGGACAACCAAGGAGTACAGGCGAAAGAGACACAACTTCAATCAAGCAGAGGCAGGGGAACACTGTCAAAGTTCTGGGAGAATTTTCTCAGCCCCTCTCATTGCACAAGCCCTGAGGCGTGGGGTACTCTCACAAGGAGTGCAAAGTTTGGAAAGATGCTGAGGGAGTACCTTGCCGACTGTACCAACGTCCTCCGTGATTCCTCTGTGCCTTATAATTATTAGGTATCCAAGCTGGGTACATGGAATGAACTGGCTCTCTATGCCTTGGAGGTCCTGGCCTGCCCTGCCACTAGCGTTTTATCAGAGCGGGCTTTTAGTGCCGCTGGTGGAATTATAACTGATAAGGGCTTCCGCCTTTCAACTGAAAATGCTGACAGGCTGTTACGCTGGCATGTCCTTTAATAAAATAAAATAAAACTTAAAGGACACGTCCACCGGACTGCAGAGGAGCTGCAGCAGTTGAGTCCCAGAGGAATGTTCAGCTAAGCACAGAAAAAGAAAAGAAATAGTGTGCTAAGTGCACACACAAGTAGTAACTAAACAAGGTACAATTCTGGGAGTTAACAATATTCCAGAAACGAAACTAATAAACTTCTGCACTGCAAGACTTGGCAGCAAGAAACGCCAGAGCACTAGATGGCGGCGTATAGAGCTGCAGAGAGCTGCGGGCCAGGAAGGCCTGGAACCTAAGTTCCTAAGAGGAGGATCTCTGCAGCACCCAACACATGGGTGTAAAAGCGGCAGTGTGACCACACATACAATGGCGGACCCTGGAAAGCTGGATCGGTAGCAAGGACGCCTCCGTGGCGTGGACACCAACCGGTGAACCGACACGGTAGAGCGTGCTGCTCACAGCATCCCTAGCCCTAATTGATGGCTAGGATGACTAGGGAGCTTTCAGCAAGAATCCTTGACAATGACTCTCAGACACTGCATTTACTGCCAGAGACCTCACCCCAGGTTAGAAAGAGATAGACTAGGCACCGGGGCGGAGCCCACAGAGCCCTTAAATACACTAGAGACAGCCCCAGGCCCCCAGGACAACCAACCACGCTGTACCAGACAGCAGGGGGCGTGGCCTAGCGGCACATGACCGCAAGGGGCGTGGCTTAGTGGCACATGACCACAAGGAGGCGTGGCTTAGCGGCACATGAGCAGAACCGCAGAAACCACACTTAGAATCCCTAGAACGAAACCTAAATGCTGACAATTACTGACCAGCAGGAAAGGGCCTGGCCGGACGTCGCGAGAAAGCCCTTCTCCTGCGTACCGGCCTAAGACAGGCTGACTCTTATAACAATGAATAAGGGCTGGATAGGGCTAGACTTCTCAACACCACCGAATGATAGCAGCGTAACATAAACTCAAATCCAGTGTCTTTTTTTGGGAGGTGTATTCCCATGCACTTCTTCACACCCACACATGGGTATACGATTCATGATTTTGGCTATTTGCTCTTGTCCTCCTCCTTCTCCTCATCCTCCACCACCATATCACCAGGGTGACCGTGGTCCGTGATGCAACACTCACATAATTCATGTATACCCCCCTGGGGTAAATGTTTGTCAGCCCATACACTTCGTGCATGGGCATTACAAGTATAGCAGACCCGCTCCTTTCTAATGGGAACATTTTTTTATGAGGCCCTCCTCAACGTCTCTTCCAAGGGGCATTGGAGTGCCTCCCAATTTTTAGCATCCCTTCCATTCACTGCATAGGCCAACACTATGGGAGACCCACTTCCTAATAATGGGAACATTGTTTTAAAGAGGCCCTCTAACCTCCACGTCTCTTCCAAGGGGCATTGGAGTGCCTCCAAATTTTTGGCAACCGTTGCATTCACTGCATAGGCAAACACAATGGGAGACCTACATCCTAATAATGGGAACATTGTTTTCAGGAGGCCCTCCTCTAAGTCTCTTCAAAGGGGTATTAGGGTGCATCCAAATTTTGGGCAGCCCTGGCACTCACTGCATACGCAATAACAGTATAGGAGACCCACTCTTTAGTAATGGGAACAATAAAACATAGCCGGCTGATGGCTCTCTAAGAATAGTGAGGGCCGACTGCTGGCCCTTTAAGAATAGTAAAGCCCGCCTGATTGCCCTATAAAAATAGGCTTTGTGACTTTCAGAATCCCTCCTTCATAAAGAAAACATGATGTGTCTGATGATATCTCACACACCACATGGCCAGATAAGGTTGTAAAATGTTAAAATGACATTTCCTGCTGAATGCATTTGTCACGGTTGAAAGCAATGCAAAAGTGAAAAAACGCATCAAAAAAGCTACGTGTGAACAGAGCCCAAGGTGTGGAGGAGCATTTTTGTTTTTGGTTATTTATTTTGCTTTATATACAAGTCATTACCCTGGAAAGGATGTTCCTTAACATATTTCCCAGGAAAATCCATTTTGTTTTTGTTTTTGTTGTTTTATTGTGAGTCCGTAAAAGTGGCGTAATACCTCTGACGTCTGACAAGTGACCTGGGAGTCAGAAATGCTTCCAGGCATCTTCTCCATGCTGTCCCCATGTAATTTGAGCACTGTTCCCATCGATTTGGGCAATTTTTAGGCCCTCTGCAGACCGCCGGGGGGAGCCGTCTGAAAAATGCTCGAGTTTCCAATAGACTTACATTGGGCTCATTGCTCGGGTCGAGCACCCGAGTATTCCAATGTGCTCAACCCGAGCATCGAGTACCAGGGCATTTTAGTGCTCGCCCATCACTAGAGGTGAGTATTTGATTTTTTTTTTATGTATGGAGGCATGGGGCATTATAGGGGGGGACGACAGCCTGCATGGGGCATTATAGGGGGTGAGAACAGCCTGCAATGGGGCATTATAGGGGGACAGAACAGACTGCAATGGGGCATTATATGGGGGAGAACAGACTGCAATAGTGCATTCTATGGGGGAGGGAGAACAGACTGCATGGGGCATTATATGGGGAGGGGAACAGCCTGCAATGGGGCATTATAGGGGGGGAACAGCCTGCATGAGGCATTATGGGGGGGAACAGCCTGCAATGGGGCATTATGGGGGGGAGAACAGCCTGCAATGGGGCATTATAGGGGGAGAGTACAGCCTGTATGGGGCATTATGGGGGGGGGGGGGAGAGCAGCCTGCATGGGGCATTATGTGGTGGGGGGAGAACAGCCGGCAATGGGGCATAATAGTGTGGGGAAGAATAGCCTGCAATGGGGCATTATAGGGGGTGAGAACAGCCTTCATGGGGCATTATGTGGGGGGGAGAGAACAGCCTGCATGGGGCATTATGTGGAGAGGGACAGCCTGAATGGGGCATTATGGGGGGGCACAGGCTGCATGGAGCATTATGTGGGGGGCACAGCCTGAATGGAGCATTATATGGGGGCCAGTATTCTGTATGGAGAGTTATATGGGGGCCAGTATTCTGTATGGTGCGTTATATGGGGGCCAGTATTCCGTATGGAGTGTTATATGGGAGCCAGTATCCTATATTGAGCTTTATATGGGGGCCAGTATTCTGTATGGAGCAATTTATGGGAGCCAGTATTCTGTATGGAGCATTTTATGGGGGTCAGTATTCTGTATGGAGCATTTTATGGGGGTCAGTATTCTGTGTGGAGCGTTTTATGGGGGCCAGTATTCTGTGTGGAGCATTTTATGGGGGCCAGTATTCTGTATGGAGCGTTATATGAGGACCAGTATCCTGTATGGAGTGTTATATGGGGGCCAGTATTCTGTATGGTGCGTTATATGGGGGCCAGTATTCCGTATGGAGAGTTATATGGGAGCCAGTATCCTATATTGAGCTTTATATGGGGGCCAGTATTCTGTATGGAGCAATTTATGGGAGCCAGTATTCTGTATGGAGCATTTTATGGGGGTCAGTATTCTGTATGGAGCATTTTATGGGGGTCAGTATTCTGTGTGGAGCGTTTTATGGGGGCCAGTATTCTGTGTGGAGCATTTTATGGGGGCCAGTATTCTGTATGGAGCGTTATATGAGGACCAGTATCCTGTATGGAGTGTTATATATGGACCAGTATCCTGTATAGAGCGTTTTATGGGGGCCAGTATCCTGTATGGAGCGTTTTATGGGGGCAAGTATTCTGTATGGAGCGTTTTATGGGGGCAAGTATTCTGTATGGAGTGTTTTATGGGGGTCAGTATTCTGTATGAAGCGTTATATGGGGGCCAGTATTCTGTATGGAGCATTATATGGGGGCCAGCATTCTGTATGGAGCATTATATGGGGGCCATAATACTGTATAGAGGACTATGTGGTGCCCATAATACTGTATGGAGGACTATACTATCCGGTCTGAACTGTGTGCTGCGAGGATTCGCCGATTTCTGAGCTATTGTAGACTTTACAATAGATATCGCTCATGTAATGTAAGAAGTGAAATCTTTGGCATTGTACTATATATATATTTCTCTGAAGTATCTGTGCTTCATGAATCGTGGTATGTGTTAAAGGGGCCCACTGATACTCTTTCGCCCAGGGCCCACAAAAACCTGGAGTTGGCCCTGGGTGATAGGACAGGTGAGCGATGAGCTGAGTACTAGTTTTGGTTATTTTTGATATGTTACTTTCATTATGTTCTGGGGCTTAGAGAGACCTCAGATCTTAGTAGGTAACATTCAATTCAGGGACAATAGCTTTGCTGTTTATTAGAATATCTTGGTAACCGATTTGGTGAATTTGAATCTCACCAGATCTGCTCATCTCTAGTGAATAATTATTTCCAGCGTTTCGTCTGAATGTTTTTTCTTATTTATTTGAACCCCCCTCTTTTCCACTACTGCTGGGGGCCCTTTCGAGGATAGGGGCACTGCTGGCTATTTAAATAGCACCTGCAAACTATTTCAGCACAATCTACACTCCAAAAATCAAATAACGCTTCTTCTCTTTTAAGCTCTGCTGTGCAACCATACAGCAATTTTTAACCACATATGGGGTATTATGAAGTTTGGAAGGAAATTCTTAACAATTAGTGGGGTTGTTTTCTCATATTACTCCTTGGGAAAATGAAAAATGTATGGCTGAAACATTTTAGTTGAAAAAAATGTTCTTTCTGTTCATTCTGCTTTGCGTTAATTCTTGTGAAGTACCAGAAGGTGACAGCAGTTTTGAATACTTTGAGGGCTGCGGTTTTTAAAATGCCATCACCTTTGTGGATTTTCCAATATATAGGCCTATCAAAGTCATTTTAAACATTAATTGGTCTCTAAAAATGCATTGCGTAAGTGACAAGCCCAGGGGATGGGGGATGACTCGGTTACCCGGGCCTTTAGCCCTAAGGAGGTCGCGGTGGTCGGCTCCCGGGCCCGTACTCTGGGGTCTCTCTTTAAAAAGGCGTTGATAGATGTTAAGTTTATAAAAGTTTGTGACGCCACCTATGGTTTCTGATGATATTCACCAGCGCTGCGCAGTCCACTGAGGCCGGTGATAAGGCAGCTAGATGGTATGGCTCCCCACAGGTGGAGCTAGGCCTCAGGGCAGGGTACGGACGGGTACGCAGGACCAGGAGACTCAGCCGAGTCGGAGCAAGAACAGGGATGGACACAAAAGTCACTTCAGTACCTTTTACTGGTGGAATTTCAGGCACTCCCCGGAGCACTGTAGGGTGAAGGGTGTATGTCCGGATCCTCCCCAATGAGCAGGTTTTGGGCCTCCTGGTTCTTGCTTCTGCGTAATAAGTTTCTGACCTGCCTGGAGCTAGGCCTAACTTTGTCTCTGTCCTGCACTGGCTGACCTTGTGGTAGGGCCTTCTCTTGGAGTGCACGCTCCTGACCTACGGGGCCTATGTGTCTCCTGGCTCTGGTACGTATCAGCACTTTAGCGTTCCTGGGACCTGTAGTTCTCCAGGGATTCCGGTTTATCTTACTGGGTCGTAGAGATCCCGGCAAGCTTCGGACCCGGTGTCCGGTAACTACTTCTTCTTCGGGGTGAGCTAATTAAGCTCCTCTGCCCCCTATGAGCTAACTCTCTACTCCTTCGCCTTCGGCCTACTCGGACCCTCAATAGGCTACTCACACTAACGGCAGCGGGCCGCGTTTCACCGATCTTATGGCGCCGGCACACCTAAAGCTCACCTCTCTGAGCTACAACCGAGTCTGGACTCCACTTTTTATTCAGGCTTGCACCAACTGAACTCTCAGATGAATTGCTGAGTCACTGAGCTCCACTGCAGACTGACCTGCTTCTGTGTCTCGCTCTGCAGGAACTCATCAACAGACTAACTGCTGCCTGGCTCCACCTTCCCTTTTATATCTCCCTCTAGTGGTCTGAGGTGGAAGGTGGAGATGTGTGAATGGTTATGGGGGCCTCTTGTGGAGGAATCCTTCAATACACCCTTCTAGGATTTGTGATACCAAGCACAGCTGGGCTTCACATTCCCCCCTAGTTAAACTCAGCACTCCCGGGCTGAAGTACATTTTATAAAACAGTAACAATAGGAACATAAGCAATACTAGAACATTCTTCCCTTTATGGGAGGCACAAATCTTAAACGTTACATAATAATAACAAATGCAAAGCGTCCTCAGAATCCAAGTCTCTGGTGGTGAGGTTCCCAAAAAGGATGTCCATCTCACAAAGTAGAGTACTTGGTGTTTTTGAGGGACCTGTCCTAAACCCTCTACGTAGGCCCTGGGGTGGCTACAGGGCATGAAGATCCCGAGTTGGACCTCCACACGTGCCACTCCAGACAGGTTTTACTTCTGAGGTCACCTAAAAGGGCACTCCAGGGAGCGCAATTATATACAATAAAAGTTTTTGGGCTGCACACAGTCCTCAGCCACGAAGTCCTTTGGTAAATAAGATAGTAATTAATGACGTAAAGCACAAATTGATATACATGCATGAAAATACACAATTAATTCAATACATTTTCAGTTTATTACACAATACCCCAGGGGTAACTATCTACACTCTCTGAAATTTTGCTACTTTACTCAGTGTACGTAGCAGGAGGTTTACCTCTTGTGCTGCATACTGATCTGCGTAGTGCTGTGGTTGGTGGAGTGTCAGTATCTGTATCCTCAGTTACTCTATCAGTTCTACGTGTGACCATGTTGTAAAACTGCCTTAACCTCTCCCTTGGACTGGCAAGTCTACCATTGGCTGGGCCCTCTTGCTCCGTTCCTGCCGGGGATCCTTCATCCGGGGATACTTCTTGAGCTGGGTCTTCTACAGCACTTACAGGCACAACTTGCTGTGGAGGGTTCTCTGGCTGTTCATAGAATTGGAGTACTGGAATGATTATTGCACCTCCGATCTGAGGCCAATCCGCCGGGAAGTCTCCTAGGTCAGTGTGGATCACTGTTTCTTTAGGTTCTTCCTGGGTTGTGAAAGACACTTCTTCCTGAGTCTTTAGTAGATGTGGACACAATTTTAAGTGGTCCCTGGACACTGTAGCAGATGTTTTTCCTCCATCACGAGTAATTATGCATGTCTTTCTGTTGTCAAATCTTGACGGTAAGACAGTGTAGAGGTCTTTTTCCCACTGGTCGTCAAGTTTGTGGTTGCGTCTTTTCCTTTTTAGTACTGTTTCACCAGGTGTGAAAGGTTCTGCAGGTGTGTTCTTGTTGTATTGAATTTCCTGTTTTTCTCTCACCCGAGTAAGACTGTCCTTGACACAAGCTTGTACCCTTCTGTACTGCTCTTGTCTGGTGGTGTCCCAGTCCTCAGTGGTCATATCAGCTTCAGGTTCTACAACACCAAGCTCCAAATCCATGGGCAGCTTTCCTGGCCTTGCCCGCATGAGATATGCCGGAGTGCAATTGGTGGAACTGACTGGTATATGATTGTACAGATCCACTAGGTCTGGTAGTAGGTCTGGCCACTGGTTTCTTTCCTCAAGTGGTATAGTCTTTAGCAGGTCGATGATGATGTTGTTCATCTTTTCGCAGAGACCGTTTGTTTGTGGGTGGTAAGGTGTAGTTCTTATCTTTTTACACCCGTAGAGATGGCAGAACTCTTTGAACAATTCAGCCTCAAAGGCCGGGCCTTGGTCAGTCAGTACTTGCTCAGGGTATCCATGGGGTCTGCAGAAGTACGCTTGGAACGTCTTCGCTGCTGTCTCTGCTTTCAGGTCTTTGACAGGGGCGACCACCAGGAAACGTGAGTAATGATCCACCATAGTCAGAGCATAGGAGTACCCTGACCTGCTGGGGGACAGCTTCACATGGTCCAGGGCCACGATCTCCAGGGGCCGAGTCGTCTTGATGGGCTGCAGGGGTGCCTTCTGGCTGCTGAAGTCTTTCCTTCTTAGGCCGCAGGGTCCACAGTCCCGGCACCACCTTTCAATGGAGCTGCGCATTCCTACCCAGTAGAATCGACACTTCAGCAGGGTCTCTAGCTTTTCCCAGCCAAAGTGCCCCGCCTGATCGTGGTAAGCTTCCAATACCATCTGGATGTCTGTCTTCGGGACTACTATCTGCCATACCATCTCATGGGTTCTTGGATTAACATACCTCAGGCACAGCTTCTCACGGTAGATAAACAGCCGGCTCCTCTCGTTCCACAGCTGCTTTGCTTGCAGAGACGCATCTTTCTCCAGGGAGGCACCTTCTTGGGTTATCAGCTGTTTGATGCAGCTGACAACCGGGTCACTGTCCTGGGTCTCTTTCTAGCTGTGGTGAGGAAGGGGGTTTAACGTCTTTTCAGGCGGTTTCCTGGAGGCTCGTTGCTCATGGATCATCCCACTCCGGTGAAAGGCAGGTAGCTCTATCTCTTCCAGGTCATCCACTTCTTCTTCTGTGTCTGACTGGTGAGGCATCCTAGACAGGGCATCGGCGTTTGCGTTCTTGCGGCCCGCCCAGTATTTAATTGTAAATTGGTAGTTTGACAGCCGAGCCATCCATCGTTGTTCCAGAGCCCCCAACTTAGCTGTTTCAAGATGGGTCAAGGGGTTATTATCAGTAAAGGCAGTGAACTTGCTGGAAGCCAGATAGTGCTTGAATCTTTCAGTGATGGCCCAGACTAAGGCCAGGAACTCCAACTTGAAGCTGCTATAGTTCTCTGGGTTCCTCTCAGTCGGACGGAGCTTCCTGCTTGCGTATGCGATGACTTTCTCTTGCCCATTCTGCTTCTGACTTAAGACAGCGCCCAGGCCTTCGTTGCTGGCATCCGTATACAGCAGGAATGGTTGGCTGTAGTCAGGGTAGGCTAGGATCTCATCACCTGTCAG
The DNA here is from genome assembly GCF_046119375.1 of Phyllobates terribilis. Classification (NCBI taxonomy): domain Eukaryota; kingdom Metazoa; phylum Chordata; class Amphibia; order Anura; family Dendrobatidae; genus Phyllobates; species Phyllobates terribilis. The sequence continues at coordinate 177,825,156 of NW_027362771.1, forward strand.
GATCTCCTTCATCTCCTGAAACGACTCTGCTTGCTCCTTACCCCAGTGGAATGGAGGGTTTTTGCCTTTGGGGGACTGCCCTACCAGGAGGTCTTGCAGAGGAGCTGCTTTTTTAGTGTAGTCCTTTACGAACCTCCGGTAGTATCCTACTAGTCCCAAGAACTGACGCACCTCCTTGAGATTCTTCGGCTCCGGCCACTTCTGGATGGCTGTGACTTTCTCCGGGTCTGGTGCTACGCCTTCCGGACTGACAATGTGTCCCAGGTACTGTACCTTCTTCTTGAGCAGATGGCACTTTGAGGGCTTCAACTTCATCCCGTACCGGGACAGTGACTCAAATACCTCTGCCAGGTGTTTCAAGTGGTCCTCGTACATTCTGGAGTACACAATTATGTCATCCAGGTAAAGTAACACAGTCTCGAAGTTGCGGTGTCCCAGGCAGCACTCCATCAATCTCTGGAACGTTCTGGGGGCATTGCAGAGTCCAAACGGCATGCTGTTGAACTCGCAGAGTCCCATCGGGGTGGTGAAGGCCGTCTTCTCCCGATCCTCCTCAGCCACAGCTACTTGCCAGTATCCACTAGTGAGGTCAAGGGTGGAAAAGTAATTTGCAGACTTCAAGGCAGCTAGGGACTCCTCTATGCGTGGTAAAGGGTATGCATCCTTATGTGTAATGCGATTTACTTGACGGTAATCTACACACATTCTCATGCTCCCATCCTTTTTCCTAACCAGCACTAGCGGAGCCGCCCAAGGACTACAACTATCCCTTATCACTCCCGCCTTCCTCATGTCATGCAGCATTTCTTTTGCCTTCTGGTAGTGAGTTGGGGGTATAGGCCTATAACGTTCTTTAATTGGGGAATGGTTGCCTGTGGGGATATGATGTTGAACCCCCTTAATCCTCCCGAAGTCTAGTGGATGTTTGCTGAACATCTGCGAGTATTTTTGAACCACCCGGTGTACTCCCTGTTTTTGATGGGCAGGAGTGGTGTCTGTCCCAACATGGAGCTGTTGACACCAATCCTCCACCTGGGTTACAGGGTCATTATCTTCTACTTCGTCTGGTGAGGTTAAGGACTCCGCCTCATGGATGCAGTTATTATTGACAGCATGTAATTTGGCAACAGTGGCATAACGTGGCAGTTTGACCTCATCTTCCCCTAAATTGAGGAGACGGACAGGCACCCTCCCATTACGTACATCTACCACTCCCCTGGCGGTTAAGAGCGTGGGTCTATGCTCAGAGCAAAGGGGTTCTACTACCGCCTGGTAGCTCTGTCCTCTAAGACCTATGGCAGCTCTACACCAGATGAGCATTTCACTCATTGGGGGGATGACAATGGGTACAGGGTCTGTTACCCTCACGTTACCGATTTCACCATCTGTCAACCTTACTTGCTGTTGATACATCAGGACGCGGATCTCCTTCTGCAGTGCCCTCCTCTGTCCTGGCTTGGCAGTGTCGGCGATCTGTTGGAGCAAGAACACAACCTCTCCCAAACAGTTACCAACAATGTTAGTGCCAAGTACCATATACGGATTAGTGTCATCAGGATTCGTCTCTACTACAATTAGTCCCTGGTCCTTCAGCTCCACTCTCCCCACCTTTACAGTCACATTCTTAACCCCCAGTAGGTTAAGGGGGAGTCCATTTGAAGCATATACAGACAAATTTGGAGCTGGCGGACGTAGATCGTCCATGGACCAGAACCTCTTGTAGAGGACTTCAGGCATGATGGCTACCTGAGATCCTGTGTCCAGCAGGGCATGCGTCAGGATCCCGTCCAGTACAATGGACAGGAAAGGTCTTCCTCCGATGAACCTGTTGTACCAGTCTGATGGGCCTGGTGAGTCTACTCCTGGGTGGCGGCCCTCGGACCCAGGGTTTTCCCGTTTAAAGGACACTTCTGGGCGAGGTGTCCAGTCTTGCGGCAGTGGTAGCAGGTCGGATCCTTCGGTGGGCGGCGCTGGTCACTGGTCCTTGGCGAGGGTGGTGTTGGCCTCCTCCTCCTGCGCATCCAGGGGACATCCTCAGGGCTGTCGGCTAGCAGGATCTTCCCTCCTTCCTCAGGCTCGGTCCGCAGCGGCAGGGCACTCAGCATGGTGGTCAGGGTTTTGCTCAACTGACGCACCTCAGAGCGCAGACTGTCCAGTTCTTTAGGGGACGTTGCTGGGACTTTAACTTCAGCAGCCACTGGGGATAAGGTGGGTGTAGCAGGCACTGGAGTAGCCCCACCCTGGTAACGTTGGATGGCATTTGTTTCCAGGGGCTGCAGTCCTTTTATAGCCATGTCCTTAAGATTGTCAAAGGTGGCATCCGGATGATCCAGGGACCACCAACGCACAGTCCTGCTCTCCTCTGGAGACTTCAGTCCCCGGACAAACTGTTCCTTCAGCATTTCGTTCTCATTCTCAATGCTGGTTAGACTAACCTGGTTCAGAGCCCGCAGGGCCCCTTGGAGACGCCAGGCGTAGTCCCGAACATTGTCCTCTGGTTGTTGGGAGCAGCTGTAGAACCTCATCCGGAGGTCCGCCTCAGTAAGGTCCTCAAATACAGTCTGTAGTTTTTGGAATATTGCGGACACTGACTCCTGGTCTGCGGCTGACCATGTTTCCACTTCCCGTTCCGCAGCACCGGTCAGTTGTCCTACTACAACGGCAGCTCTTTGTTTGCCGGTCATAGAGTATATGTCTAAGATACCACATATCTTCCGCTTGAATCCAGACAGGGTATCTGGTTTGCCGTTGTACTGGGGGAGCCACTTTGCTCCAGGAATGTACGGTAAAGCCATAGGAATAACAGGTGTTACAGGCGCTGCTGGTGGAGCGGCGGCTTCGGCCTGCCCATTATCGAGCGCGGGTTGGACTTCAGGGACGTTGACCGGCAGGTCGGCGTTCTGCTGTTCAACGGACATCTTAGTGCCCCCCTAGTTAACTGTGGCCTTCCTCCTGAGTTTTCTTCCGGTAGGCCGCAGCTCCGCAGGTGACGGTTATCTTCAGGACCTTGTTTCGCTTGCGCCCTACGTCAGAGCGTTCAGCGATGCTCCTTTCAGGACCTGGCGCTTCCTGCTTTGACGTCGAGGCGTGGGGCGTGTCCGGGACTTCGCGCTCTTTTGCAGGTACGCCCCTTATTTTCCCGCGGTTACGCCCTTCTTCTTGCTCAATGGCCCAACAATGGTGGCTATCTTCACCACAACTTTACGTACACAGTTCAGAATAAAGGCGCACAGTACCCGGTGGCAACGGGCAAAACACTTCGTCGTTGCAGCGGGCACGAAATCCTGTTCTCGACGCCAGAAAGAGAATGACAAGCCCAGGGGATGGGGGATGACTCGGTTACCCGGGCCTTTAGCCTTAAGGAGGTCGCGGTGGTCGGCTCCCGGGCCCGTACTCTGGGGTCTCTCTTTAAAAAGGCGTTGATAGATGTTAAGTTTATAAAAGTTCGTGACGCCACCTATGGTTTCTGATGATATTCACCAGCGCTGCGCAGTCCACTGAGGCCGGTGATAAGGCAGCTAGATGGTATGACTCCCCACAGGTGGAGCTAGACCTCAGGGCAGGGTACGGACGGGTATGCAGGACCAGGAGACTCAGCCGAGTCGGAGCAAGAACAGGGACGGACACAAAAGTCACTTCAGTACCTTTTACTGGTGGAATTTCAGGCACTCCCCGGAGCACTGTAGGGTGAAGGGTGTATGTCCGGATCCTCCCCAATGAGCAGGTTTTGGGCCTCCTGGTTCTTGCTGCTGCGTAATAAGTTTCTGACCTGCCTGGAGCTAGACCTAACTTTGTCTCTGTCCTGCGCTGGCTGACCTTATGGTAGGGCCTTCTCTTGGAATGCACGCTCCCGACCTACGGGGCCTATGTGTCTCCTGGCTCTGGTACGTATCAGCACTTTAGCGTTCCTGGGACCTGTAGTTCTCCAGGGATTCCGGTTTATCTTACTGGGTCGTAGAGATCCCGGCAAGCTTCGGACCCGGTGTCCGGTAACTACTTCTTCTTCGGGGTGAGCTAATTAAGCTCCTCTGCCCCCTATGAGCTAACTCTCTACTCCTTCGCCTTCGGCCTTCTCGGACCCTTAATAGGCTACTCACACTAACGGCAGCGGGCCGCGTTTCACCGATCTTATGGCGCCGGCACACCTAAAGCTCACCTCACTGAGCTACAACCGAGTCTGGACTCCACTCTGTATTCAGGCTTGCACCAACTGAACTCTCAGAGGAATTGCTGAGTCACTGAGCTCCACTGCAGACTGACCTGCTTCTGTGTCTCGCTCTGCAGGAACTCATCAACAGACTAACTGCTGCCTGGCTCCACCTTCCCTTTTATATCTCCCTAACGGGCTCCCTCTAGTGGTCTGAGGTGGAAGGTGGAGATGTGTGAATGGTTATGGGGGCCTCTTGTGGAGGAATCCTTCAATACACCCTTCTAGGATTTGTGATACCAAGCACAGCTGGGCTTCACATAAGTTTCCTAGAAAACATTAATATTTCCTGCTAAATTTTTAAACCTTAAAATATTCTAACAAAAGTAGACCTATGTGAAACGTTATTTTTTGACTTTTTTGTGTGCAATTACAATCTGGCTTAGGTCTAGAAAAATTAAAACTGTGAAAACTGCAATTTTTTTTACATTTTCATTCAATTTCAGATATTTTCATAAATAAATGCAAATTGTATCAACCTAAATTTACCACTAACAAAGTACAATGTGCAACAAAAAACAATCACAGAATCCCTATGAGGGCGCAGTCAGACGGCCGTATAACATGGACGACGATCACATCACAACGCTTGGACTGGCCGTCAGCTCTCCTTACCCAAGCGTGTCAGCATGTATTTTAATGCAGCTATCATGCTCGGCTCAGGAGAGCCACCAGCCAATCCGAGCATTGAGTTGCGATCGTCATCCATTTTACCATTTTATATGGCCATCTGACTGCGCCCTGATACGTACAATGATTCCAAGCTTTTTAACACATAAATTGAAACATCAGAATTTAAAAATGGGGCTTGGTCATGAAGGGCAAAGTTGGCTTGTGACTAAGGAGTTAGTTTCTCACTGATCTAGCTCAATCCTAAATTGATCTTTGAAAACAAGCTACCAGCTTGTAGTACCAACACATGACCAGTGCAGCCAGTCAGTGGGCTAAGCGGTCATGCACCATACAGTAGAAGATAGAACTAGGGATCTTCAGTTGACAGAAGAGAGTTGAGTTGCAACAGGTACAGTGAAGGAAATAATTATTTGATCCCTTGCTGTTTTTGTAAGTTTGCCCACTGACAAAGACATGAACAGTCTATAATTTTAAGGGTAGGTTAATTTTAACATTGAGAGATAGAATATCCAAAAAAAGATAAAAAAAATCAACTGTATAAAAGACTCCTGTCCACAGACTCAATTAATCAGTCAGATTCTAACCTCTACAACATGGGCAAGACCAAAGAGCTTTCTAAGGATGTCAGGGACAAGATCATAGACCTGCACAAAGCTGGAATGGGCTACAAAACCATAAGTAAGACGTTGGGTGAGAAGGCAGACAACTGTTGGTGCAATAGTAAGAAAATGTAAGAAATACAAAATGACTGTCAATCGACATCGATCTGAGGCACTATGCAAAATCTCACCTTGTGGAGTATCCTGGATCATGGGGAAGTTGAGAGATAAGCCTAAAACTACATGGGGGGAACTTGTTAATGATCTAAAGGCAGCTGGGACCACAGTCACCAAGAAAACCATTGGTAACACATTACGCTTTAAAGGCTTAAAATCCTGCAGTGCCCGCAAGGTCCCCCTGCTCAAGAAGGCACATGTGCAGGCCCGTCTGAAGTTTGCCAATAAACACCTGGATGATTCTGTGAGTTATTGGGAGAAGGTGCTGTGGTCAGATGAGACAAAAATTGAGCTCTTTGGCATTAACTCAACTCGCCGTGTTTGGAGGAAGAAGAAGGATGAGTACAACCCTAAGAACATCGTCCCAACCGTGAAGCATGGTGCGTGAAACATCACACTATCACACTTTGGGGGAGCTTTTCTGCAAAGGGGACATGATGACTGCACCGTACTGAAGGGAAGATGGATGGGGTCATGTATCGCAAGATTTTGACCACCAATATCCTTCCCTCAGTAAGAGCATTGAAGATGGGTCGTGGCTGCGTCTTCCAGCAAGACAATGACCCAAAACATAGAGCCAAGGCAACAAAGGAGTGGCTCAAAAAGAAGCACAGTAAGGTCATGGAGTGGCCTAGCCAGTCCTCAGACCTTAATCCCATAGAAAACTTTTGGTGGGAGTTGAAGCTCCGAGTTGGCAAGAGACAGCCTCAAAATCTGAATGATTTAGAGTTGATCTGCAAAGAGGAGTGGACTAACATTCCTCCTGACATGTGCGCAAACCTCATCATCAACTACAAAAAACGTCTGGCTGCTGTGCTTGCCAACAAGGGTTTTGCCACCAAGTATTAAGTGTTGTTTGCCAGAGGAATCAGATACTTATTTCTCACTTCAAAATGCAAATAAATGTATCTAATTTATACAATGTGATCTTCGTGATTTTTTTTTTGGATATTCTATCTCTCAATGTTAAAATTAACCTACCCTTAAAATTACAGACTGTTCATGTCTTTGTCAGTGGGCAAACTTACAAAAACAGCAAGGGATCAAATAATTATTTCCTTCACTGTAAGTTCTCAATTTACTGTTTGCAATTAGATTACCATACACTGTGCTGTCTAATTCTACATTCTGCAAGCTTGGCGATCTGATAGTCTGATGTGGATCGCAAGACCAAAAATGTTCAAAGTATCATGTGCTGTTGTAAAATAAAAGAAAACTGATCAATTTCAGCAAGAGTGTTGCAAAGTGTTACATTCTGTACTATAGCATCACCACTCGCTTATGCAGCTTACAGAGGGTTTTATCATGTATTTGCTGGTAAATTCACTCTTGCATTGCAAATAATGGAGGGAAATTCACAGTATAGCCTCATTCAAACGTCTGTGTTTCATGTACTCATTGTATCAGTGTTTTTCACAGCTATAGCAGGTACCCATTATAATCTATAGTGCTATTCATATGTTCGTGTTGCTTCATGGCGACATGTCCGTTTCTTTCTGGTATCACAGATGAAAAGTGTAAATAGAAGTCTATGGATCCGCGAAAAACACGTACAGTACATGGATGACATCCATGTGTCATCCATGTGCCTCCGTATTTAACATTGCAAAGGATAGGAGAAGCTTTCTAATTTATTTATCTTTTTATCCATCCGTGAAAAACATTAATGACACACTGATGGTAAAAACGGACACATGGGCCAAACACTAATCCAAAACACTGACGACATTGCCACCATTTTTTCACATATGCGTTTAAACATGGATGTGTGATTGAGGCCTAAAAATGTGACTTTCCAGTAGAAAGTTTTCAATGTGTACATGAGATTTTCTACAATCTCATCCACATAGGCTGCTATTGTATTCCGCTGTAGATTTTATACACGCAAATCCATAAGGAAAATTTGCAGCATATCTGCCCAATGTTTATTTACCTTAATTATTCTGCATTCATTTGAACAAAAAAAATGCATAAATGCAATGAAAATGAAATAAAACACTTAAGAACTAGTTCATTATCTTTATTAAAAACATCAGTATGTGTCAGTTTTAGAAGCATCACATTTAATGTTTACATCAGATAACTAATACAGAGTCTATCAAATGTGCACCAATGAAACAATTTATATTCAAGTTGTGATATCTAGAATAACAAAGGTTACGTCGAATTTTAGAAATAACATTCAAGTTATATTTTCTCATCTTAGAGGGAATGTGTCATCAGAAAATAATCTGTTGATTATGGGTATGTGCACACGATGCAGAAATGCTCAGGATTTTTTCCTGAGCGTTTCTGCATCTCTCTGGCAGGAAAAAACGCATGCGGATTGTACATGCGGTTTCCTGCCAGGGACATGCGGAAATGAAGCGGTCTTCACTTTCATTTCCGCATGCGGGTTGACAAGCGCTTCCCAAGCGATTTTAGCATCACTTGGAAAGTGCTTGACAACTTGGTCACACTATATAAATCCATGCAACCGGCATGGATTTATATAGTGTGTGAATGTCAAAAAATAAAAAATAAATCTATACTTTACCCTCTGATGGCCCCCGGTGTCCTGCTTCATCGGTCCCGGCTGCCGGCAGTGAAGACTTTAGGACCTTCCGACGTCAGCGTCACGTGACCCGTCACATGACTCTGACGTCAGCGAAGGTCCTTCTTCATTCAACCGCGAAGTGCCCGGGAAGCCGGCAGGACGCAGCGCGGGCCGTCAGAAGGTGAGAATATATATATTTTTTATTTTATTCTTTTTTTTTTAATGGTACCTGGGTCTGGATGAGAGTTCTCTCATCCACACCCGGGTACCATCCGCACATTAGACCGCATGAAAAGCGCATCAACATATACAGTGATGCGGATTCCATGCGGTCTAATGCAAGTCAATGGCGGCAAAAGAGCAGCGTTTCCGCAAAATTAATTGACATGCTGCGGATTTTTGACCGCAGCGTTTACGCTGCGGAAAAATCCGCATCATGGGCACAGCACATGCGGATTTCCATTGGGGAACATTGCTGCCCTTCTACCATGCGTTTTTCATGCGTTTCCGCGGCGTTTACGCAACTGCAAAAACGCCGCAGAAACGCATGAAAAACGCATCGTGTGAACTCAGCCTATATCAGGTTTTTGGGTTAAATGTATTTCTTAAAAAAATGTTGCTAGTATTTGTTTTTATTTTTCATGTAACTATTAAAAAAAATTGCAATTTTCACTCTGGCGACCAGGCGTAATATTAGACCTCTGCCTCCTGTTCTACACATCGACATTCGCAACAATGGACTGACTCAGACCCTATTTGTACAGAAGTTTAAACTGGGTATGCTCTAATCTGAGCCAAGGTAATTGTGAAGGGAGGAGAAGGAGGGAGCTGTAACATCACCTATTGTGAATTGTGAATGTTTCCTTATCTACTGTAAATAGAGCTGTCACCTTTCATTGTACTCCTTTATGTGATGATAAAGTCATCTGTTCTGAACAGGAAGTACAACAGATGTGAAAGTGTGAAAATTGCAAGACTTCATTTTTTTTATATAGGTAGTGATATGAAAATTTGAAGGAAAAAACAACAAAAATATTATCAAAGTTTATTAAAAAATACATTTAACATGAAAACCTGATTTGAACAATATAATATTTTCTGCTGACACTTTACCTATAAAACTCATGTCAAAACAGGACCAAAAAGAAAACTTGGTCTAATTACAATGGCACAGGAACTGGAATTATTGAAATATTTAAAAAAAAAACATATGAAATTACACCTTAAAGGGAACCTGACAGGTCCCCCATGCCCTCCAACCCACCAGCATTTGAGTATGTATTGCTAAATTCCCTGCCTAACAAGCCCTTTATGCCCTCAGTCACCTAAACAGGTGTTTAAAAAAGTATTTAGAAACTCTGCTTTTCTTATGCAAATGAACCTTTTGATTAGTGGATGGAGCGTTAGTTTCCCCAGACTAGTCATCCCTCTTTGCATGTTATCACGCACCTGTTGGAATGATAACATGATTTGTAAGAGTCGGCATCATCGCCAGCTCTCTGCAAATCTTGTGCATGCGCACGGCTTTCTTCAGCCACGTCATTGCGCCTCTGAAGCTGGGTGAGCGCTTCCTGACTTCATAGTCGCACTGGTCATGACCTGATGTCCAGAAGATGGCTCACGTACACTGAAGAGCCAAAGATCAGTAGGAACAAGTGGAGCTATCTGTAAGGACCACTGAAGAAAGCCGCGTGCATGTGCGAGATTTGCAGAGATTGGGCAATGATGCCGGCTCTTGCAAATCATGTTATTATTCCAACAGGGGCGTGACAACATGTAGAGAGGACGACTAGTCTGAGGAAAACAATGCCCCATCGACTAGTCAAAAGGTTCTTTTGCATAAAAAAAGAGAGTTTCTAAATACTTTTTTTAACCATGCGTTTAGGTGACTTAGGGTATGAAGGGCTTGTTAGGCAGGGAATTTAACAATACATCTACAAATGTTGGTGGGTTGGAGAGCATCGGGAATCTGTCAGGTTCCCTTTAAAGGGGCTTTCTGGCTTTGGAAATCCCCTCTCCTCGACTAAAGTTTGTTTTTAAAAAAACAATTCTGCTTTATTCATTCTCCCAGGGTTTATGGCTGAGTCTTCTCTGCTGTTCCTTGTGTCTGTTATTGTCGGCAGCACTGATATCACGACAACGCTGCAGCCAATTACTAAGTGGCTCTTGTCATCAACTTGGGCAGAGCCCATGATCTCAGTTACTAGCTGTGCCACTGTTCATGTGTAACTTTAGTGCTGCAAACAATAACAGATATTGGGAGCATAATTGGGCACTGAACCCGGGAATTGTGAATAAAACTTGGTTTTCTTTTTTAAAACAAACTGCAACTACAGAAAAGGGGTGTTCTGAAACCGAAAAACCACTTTCAATACATTTTTCAATAAATGTATTTTTCCTTTTTAAAATTTTGGGGAAAAGTCCAAAACTTGATGCCAAACTTCATGTTCTTTCTGTAATGAAATAACCCCCAAATTTTCTTCTTTACCATATGAGTAAATAGGTAGAAAATACAGAGCCCACATGAGACGACTAACATCAATACTGATCAATATCACAGTTTTGATAAGAAAACATCTTACTGTCATGGCAGTTCTAGGGTTGCCATAATTTTTATTTTAAGAATACAACCCCACAAGTACAATACAATCATTAATTGTAGTCTGTTAGGTAAAAATATAATTTAATAGCATAATATTTTGAGGCATGTTATTTTAGATTTTTAGTCTAAGCCCTGCTATGAAAATATTTTCTCAAGTATAAGTCGAAAATGGGATATCCATTCTGGACATTTTTAACTGAAACTTGTTTATGGGGTATCTGTTATACGTTGTGATCTTGAGTGGAAGAAATCTCATTACAGTTGATAGCTGTTTCCGATGGTTAAAAAAGTAGCCCAATTTAGAGGAAAAACTTTGAGAAGACTCTCTTCCTTGTTTTTGTTTGTTTTAGTTCTTTCTTTTTTTTTTACTGAAAAGTTTTTAAATAATGCAACCAATATGCTAAATAAAGTAAGAAAAAAGTCATATATACCTCTCCGACCAATGCCGCTCATTCACTTTGATTGCTGTATCCCCTGGTGATCTTGTGACATGTTTATCTCAGGAGAGCGCTGCAGTCTACCTGTGGCCACTGATGGGCAGCAGTACTCACTAGACACAAACAATCAGCGACTTCTGACCCAGGTTGCTACGGATCAGCGGCTGCTGATATAGAGCAGAGCTCATGTGACTTAACAGCATAAGTTTGCTGGGGCTACAGTGTTTCGAGTGCAGGGGTGGCACTTTTCTCTTATTTTATTTAGCACACTTAGGGCATTAAAATAGGTTGTTCAGTAGTGGACAACCCCTCTAAATCTTTTATATGATAAAAATGTTGGGTTGTTTTTTTTTGCAATTTTCTTTTTATATTTTTTAGTTTTTTCTTATTTCAGTTAACTTTTGTAACATTTTGTTGTAGTATCACTGGGAGTGAGGGTGGGTTGTACTGCAGTGTAAATGTCAATGTAAAATAAGTAGTACAATTATATCCGTAAGGGTCATTATGAGGTCCTAAATGCCATAACAACCATCAATACCCTGCAAAGTTATCCAAGGGGTATAAAGTTGACAGAGCGGGTCCCTTTGCATTGCCATTGACCTTGACATCTATGGTGTTTAGTGGCCAGAACCTACGTTAGCTTGGATTGCAATTGCAACCAGGCTTCAGCTGTTAGTTACAGTTGACACAATATGTTGACGGTAAACTCACGGCATCACTGTACCATACAGGTCAGTTGCATTGCAGCAACTACCCACTTGCTGTGCCATACATGTATAGCAGCTGTTGATAAGCGGTTTATTGCTACCTCAGGTAGGCCAGTAGGTATTGTTCGTTTACTTAAGATTACACATTGTGCAGTGTTTTTCTTAACATCTATTTTAAGTACAAATTTTATTTTTCATTTTGTTTTACTATGAATTCCAACTACGTCATTAACTACATCTACGAAAATACCTAAAATGGTAATTCTAACTTGACAACTAAAAAGAAACCATTGCAAAAATATATAGCATATTATCTATTTACAGCATATGTACATATAAACACATTAATAACAGAATGACTTATGCATAGAGTTACAATTTTTGGGCATCACGATACAATAAACACAAAATTCTATCCTGGAATGCATCTGCTTACATAGTCCAAGCATCTATATTATGCTTGCACCCTATGTTGTACATCATGGATTTATCTTACATGAACTGATAGAGAATTGATCATCACATTTGCCTTTTTTTTCCTTTTAAGTGTTGATTTTATTAAAAATATTTAAGGTGGCAGTATGAGAATTCATAAGAACCACATTAAGTTGTATTCATATCTTCATTGTGCCTTCTGTTTATAACTCAAGCAACAACACTGTGCCGGCTCCGGTTGAACCCCATTGACTTATAATGAGGTTTGCTGAGTTCTCCTAAGGTTTCTGATGTAGATTTGAACAAAGCCTTTTTATAACATTCAGGAAAAGGGTCTATAGTAAGAAAATTCTCAATTTTTTTCTAAAATTTATAAAGTGTTTGTCCAGATGTGTGCTTATAATTCATATTTGTAAGGCTCATGCTTCCCTCCTCTTTATTTAGTCAGTGCTTGTTGTTTGGATAATTTGTAATGTCTCCATTAGGGTTGAGTTGTGATCTGTGACTCCACTTTATCTAGAGTGCCTATGAAGAATCTGTGTCAGTCTGAAATACATACCTTGCTTTAAAGAGAACCTGTCACCAGGTTTTTTCATACGAAATAAGACCAGTACCTGTAAGCTGTCATATACAGCATTCTAATATGCTGTATATAAACCCCCAATCTGGCCTGCAAGACAAGAAAAATACCTTTCATAATACTCACCTATGGGTCCGATGGGCGTTGCTGGTCTTGGTCCGGTGCCTCCTCTCTTCTTGCAATGCCGTCCTCCTTCTTGCTTAGTGTGGATGACGCTTCCTACATCATCCACAGTGTCCCCGGCATTGCACTCCTGCGCAGGTGTACTTCTATGCCCTGACTAGGGCAGAGTAAAGTACTACGGTATGCATGTGCTGTAGCCTCTTTGGCCTTTTCCTGGACATGCGCACTGCAGTAATTTGCTCTGCCCTCGACAGTACGCCTGTGCAAGAACGCGATGCCGGGGAGACTGTATGGATGATGTAGGACACGTTATCCACATGAAGCAAGATCGAGGACGGCATCGCAAGAAGAAGATAAGGCACTGGACCAAGATAATGATGCCCATCGGACCCGAAAGCCCCAAAGGTGAGTATAATAGAAGGTCTTTTCTTGTCTTGCAGGCCAGATTGGGGGCATATATACAGCATATTAGAATGCTGTATATCAGGGCTGAAAGGTATTGGCCTTACCTCATAGGGGAAAAATGTGGTGACAGGTTCCCTTTAACATTGGTTTGGGTGGATGCTTTCTCTCTTCCCCTGCCAGCCTACCAAACCAACAGAAAAAAAGGGAAATTATAAAGTAACTGCCACCCATATACTAAGGCGGATCCCTGGATATTTGTTTCATCATTATAACTCAGTAAATTATGATATATCCTCTTTCAAGCTGCTAGCTTGTATGTTTTTCATTACACATGGGAGGATACGTACTAAACTTAGATTTTAAAACTTCAAAACTTCATAAACATGTAAAATACATTTTGTATTCTGTATAAATAAAGTGTATTTCCCTAAGTCTATTGAAAACTAGAGGCAAGTACCAGGGAGCCATTTTAAGCAGTGGCTCAATATATACCCTAGTGCAAAACTTGTTCACAGACAGGAATAATGATAACAGTACCATAAATATATTATATTAGAATACACCAAGATACAAAAAATTGCAGTGATATAAGGGCAAAATTGGAGTAATCCATTTCTACAGCCCACTATGATCTTATGCTATATTTTACTACAAGCTGGTACCAAGTTAATAATAATTGTTAATAGTATTTCAGAATTTTTTAAGGGAATCTGTCACTTTATAGTAGGACATCTCTATGGTATAATGCCCTATTAACCGGAAGTTTTTACTGGGTTGCTCTCACTAAATGCAACCCAAAGTGGCATAATGGGGGCCATAATAAGTGAGCACAGCCCTTGACTTTTTAGAAATAGGTGAGATATATGTATGTGTCAATCGGTTTTCCAATCTCCAGAATGTCACATTGTGATGTTATTTGGACATCAATTGCAAAGATAGTTGGTGATAGTTTTCCTTTGAAAGGGTGCCCCCTTTTGAGTAACTGATGGCATATCACTAGGGCATGCCAACATTTAATGATCACTATGGGTCTGACCTCTAGCTTCTCCACGATTCCTGAGAATGAAGGCACTGCAGTGCTGATAATCCTGGAAGCAGTGATGATAATGGGGTGGTGAGACCTCCAAACATTTATCTATTCCTGATGTCAGACTTTCCTGGGAAAGCTCATTATTAGGGTTTGGGACCATTCCAGACCTATGCCTTTTGTGTGACATCTCAATATTTTCAGTGTTGAAATGCAGCTCAGCTTAAAGGCAAAATGATACTTAGGGTAGATTTTTGCGCAAACATAGAGTTGAGCATAATAAAGATTTGGAGGACTCTTGTCCGGCGGTCATGTCAATAGTCCAGAGCCCTGTGAACCTCCTCCTACATACTGTCATTCCCCGACACCTCTTCGGTCTTGCTTGGTCTACTAGTAAGTAGAGGCGCCTGGGCGCAGTTAGGAGAGTGTTCGTAGAGTTCTGGTTCAGTGACCACGGACTTTGCAGAACTCTGGTCTGGTGACTACAGACTTTCAGTGTGACCTTTGGAACAAGGTCCTCCGTGTCATTTTGCTCAACTCTATTCCCATATAAGCATTGTAAAGAGACCTGGACTATTAAATTATTTGCCCTGTTCTTAATGTAAAATGACTGAATTTCCTAATATTTATTGATATGGGAATTTGAAGATATCTTGCACCAGACTGCTTAATTATCACACACATATGCCCACTATACTACTAAGATTAGTACACACTTGAATCCCAAACCTGTGCTCATGTTTAGTTCTTCATTCATTTCTTAATAAATATATTTAAATAACATACACGTAGAAAAGGACTAGTACTAACTACTGTGCTTTGTGAATGTTCCTTGGTAAGAACAATGAAGCCAAGGATGAGGACTTTTCAACATTCAGATACTACACAACATAGCAGCATTGTACAAATAGCAGAATATCAGAATCGAAAAAATCTGCAGCATATACTCCATCCTTAATACCACAAAAATATTGGTCAACATATCCACAGCATTTTTAAAGTCAAGAAATAAATGAAATAATATGTTAATGATACCGAACAATATTTACTTTGTGTGTCTATTAAAACATTGGGAAGAGACAATTTCTTTCTGCATATGTTCTCCTTAACCATGGTAGCTAAATTTAGTAACATTGGAGTGCAATCTATGGACAAATTTATATTAATCCATATAATGTCCATATTTCACCTGTATATTTTTCTACAAATGGAAGTAGATCCAATTTGGATAACGTGTTCCCTATCAATCTTTTACCCGGCCACATACAGTTATGTGTATTTCTATCTTTTTTCTTTTGTACCATTAGTTTTCTTTGCTTCATTCATAACAATTATAATTTTTCAAGAAAAAAAAAATTATTTTACATTTCACATTTATGTTAATTATATTTTATGTTTATATTTTATAAATTGAAAAATGAAAATGTATATAAAACAATTTAATTTCCACACAAATAGGTGGCAAAATCAAATGTATATACTGGATTGTCTTTGGCTGTTTCTAACATTTAGAAATTACCAGAAGAGTTTAGTAGAATTTACCATAGTCAGTAGTTTAGAGGTTTTTAAAGGAATTGTCCAGTTTATCTATATTTTAACGAATGAGTTTAAGACACTTGTGGCACTTACTACTAATATATATGAATTACAGGGTCTCCTCTTTTGTCTTGTCAATGCAGCTTTCCTCACAATATGGAAGCTGATGGAGGAGCATGTGACCAGATCAGGCCATAATCCTCCTCCAATTGAAGAACAGACATGGGAAAGCTGGTTTTCTATTGGAGGTGGCTGATGGACAACTATGGTCACATGCGCCTCCACCAGCGGCCATTTTATGGAGAGCTGTGAAGTCTGTGAGGAAAGCTTACACTAACAAGAGAAAAAGGAGAACCTGTCATACTTATATAATACTAAGTGCCACAAAATGATGCCCCTAACACATCTGCTAAAATAAATTGGCAATCCCCTTTAAGACTAAATGTGTATAGATATTGGTTTGTTTATATCTTTAACTATTATCTATTTAGGTTTTTAGCAAACTATTAACTGCCTAACAATTGATACATCATTATTGTATGCAAGTAGGCCGAGTCCCTGGACACAAGCAAATAAAGATCTTGATGGTAACCGAATCAATAAAGAACTACTGAAATGATCTAAAAATACTAATATAGGATAAAACCCGAATATATTAAGTTATCGGTTACTAGAAACATCTTTTAATTCTAAGGCATTAGAATTAAAAAACAACAGAGCTGTTAATGGGTACATCTTAATGCACATATGGTGTTGTTAGAGAAATCATAATAGGGTTCATAAATAACATGTCTATGCCGATGGAAAAGTGCTATTCCATAGACTCAGGTTTTCATTAGCATAATACATGCTGGAACTTTAATGCCACCAATTGCAGGCCCATGAAACAGCTCACACAATTAGTAGATACCAGTATGAACTAACTTTACCAATGTCATTGCACCATATATAGTGCGACACCTTCTTAAATTCTGAAAGGGATATGCATTTAAAAATGTAGCTGAAAATCAGCCATGACTGCTATTAATGCATTACTATTTTAATATGGCAATCAATGAAAAGAGCAAGCCATTAGAAAATCATCAACAAAAAATTTGTCTTCACAACTGAGACCTAACATGGTATAAGATGGACACAACTTTTGACAATGTAAGGGGGGCAGCTTTTATCTCCAGTTAAACCAGCTCACAATTGTTCATTTCACCTGCAACAAAATGAAACATTATATTTTGCTCACTGGACTGTACATAATAGAGGGGCAAGTCAGAGGAAGAGATGCCTTTTTGTAGCTGATCTTTTGTAGTTACGTTTTTGTACCTTGTATTTGCTGTGGGTAATAGATTGACAGGGAATACATAAAAGAATTGTCGAAAGCAGACAACGTCTGACTAGTCATTATGGACAATGGAACATTTGGAAAAATATAAGCAGGAGTAAGTGCAAGTGCACTAAAAAGAGTATTTAGAATATATCAGTTGATGACTCATTACTTCAACTAACAAAGTCTTACAAAGGAATAAGTCAATTGGCCCATTTTTATATACTGGAAAAATTAGCCATAGTTAGGGGCAATTGAGTTTTAGATTTTTCTATTTTAAGCAATTAGGTCTATTGGCAGTCAAACGTTATGCCTTTTTCAGTTAACTATTTAACTACATATTTAGAATTTGAATCTGTCAGTATATCCTGGTTAAAAGGTTTTATTTCTTTATTGTTACTTACTGAGTAGAATTTTTGGACTATGCCATTACAGGACCAATAGCACATTAATCTTCAGTAATAGCAAAAGTGAGGATAAGTGGACTTGAACCAAGCCGCCTAATATAATAGTTACCATCTACGTGCTAATTCCATTTGAAAAATAATTCCAGATAAATTTAAACTGTACACTTCTATGGCCAATGGCAATCCATTAGCCTTAAAGATGGTCCCAAAGTTGAGGCCAATAATTGATAAATATTCAATGGGTAAAGTTGAGGTGAACGTTATGTTGGTTTCTTATGTAATTTATGTGTTTTAACACAATTGGTGAAAACATTGAGGCAATTTATGGAACTCATCTAAACATAAGTTGAAGAAGTAGTATTCTACAAAGTGTAATATTTCATTGAGAAACATAATTGTGACACTGAAAGACATGGAGTAGGGAAATCCAATGAGGTATAGTAAGAATTGTCCTCCTAAACGATTGCCTTTATGTGCCTTTAAAACAATGTGGTGGTAGTGGTTAGCGGACACCTTGTAGGCAAGATCAGCTTCCATCTTATGGATTTCATGGATGAACCCAGTCGTATATGACAAGTGGAATGCTTACGCCGGAGAACAACAAGCCAAGTACAAAGAAAGCACATGCCTGTGAAGAAAAAAGCAATAAAATGCTGTATTAAATAAAGAAAATAGGTAAACCTTGCTAGACATCTTCACTAAATCAGTTGTGATGTATGAAGCGACCGTATCTGTTATTTTGCTGATGTCTAATGCTCATCATATATAACCTACAACAGATAATACATAATGAAAAAAAAAAAGCGCAAAATGCTTGTGCAGTGTTTATAACATTATTAGCCATTTCCAACAGGCAGAAAACATATGCTCTACCATGCCTCATTACACATATGCATTTGAGCATGCAGCTTAGAGTAAAAAAATAATTTTATGACAGTTCAAACATTGTACTGAACTTGCATGTAAAAAGAATATACCGTAATCACAATTAATCGTTAATTCCTAATAGTATGTAAATCCATATGGACAGGAGTGTTGTTGTGCTGCATGATATAATACAAGATCTATGTACCAGTCAGACTGTCTTCCAGTCAACTTGTACTGGGGCTTGTGGGACCTTGTAATGCTATATTGTGCATTATAGTTTAAGTAAAATAGCTAGTACTAATCTGAAAATCCTTAATAGAGGCATTGAGAACAAAAAGACTTAAGGTCCCCAGGATATATTGACTTCAGTAAAGTCATGGCAATCATGTGACGGTAAACTTGTCTTTTATTCCACAAATAGGACACGTTTCAGCCCATTCCAGGCTTGGGATGGGCTGAAATGCATCCTATTTACTTGCTGAATAAAAGACAAATTTTCCACAACGTCAGTGCCGAGACTTTATTGAAGTTTATTGTTTGGATCTTGACGAGCACAACTCAAACAATAGAGTGCTGATCTTTGATTTATTACCCAGAATACATTAGACGTACGTTGGCCGACAGTCTAATGTGTATGCGGCCTCCCCACTCTTCCCAACAGATTATGTCAGGAGAGATTAGGCACTGGCTTGTCTGATTTTGGACTGCCAAACCTTTTGTTCTCAGTGATATTAGCCGCCTCCAAAGGAGTTTGGCAGAAGTTCTCTCATAGAGTATACAAGAACGCTTGGCAGATCAAGCACTCTAGTTTATGAAGGAGAAGAGAGAGATAATCGCCTACTGAATAATTGGCCGAACATTCATTTGGCAGACAGCTATTTATTGTTTACTGTGCCCCTAAGATGGCTGTGCACATTACATAGTAGTAGGCTGACAATTTCATTACATTTCATTTTAGTCCATATTGGTTGTTTCAGTTGTCCATCCAGGTCATACATTTTTAGTGACCTCGGGTAAATGACAAATTATCTTTCTGGATGAGTTCATGGATGAAAAAACTTTCTTCAGAACAACTATTAGATGAAATATTCAAATGTGGCTGACCTTTTGTAAGACGATAACAGTATATCGTAGTCCAGCTAAAATGTTTGTCTGTTGAATTTCACCTGATCAATGTTCTTTAAAGTTGAAAGCTTCAACTTTAGTTTAATATGTATGAGCACCTAAGCTAACAATACATTCGAGATTTTAGACAGCTATTTTATTACTGCCTTGTTGTTTGACTGATCTGCGATAGTTTTCATTTTAGATGGTAGAGCCATATATTAAAAGTGAGATATCAGGCAATAACTGAAAAAAATCCAAGACAGATAATCAACTTTTCAACCTGTATTTGCCTTCGGCAATAGTCCTGCCTGCATGTGTCATCAGAAGGCACAGATGGTTAAAGGGGTTGTCCGGTCCAAAACGATAAGTCTGCAGTCACTCTGTGTGACTGCAGACTTATGAATCCCCCACCCTAGCACACACTGTGCAATGTGTGGATTCACTAATTTCTGAGCTGGGATCGGAGGGTATGTATGAGGCCGCGCCCTCTAGTCGGCCACGCACACTAGACAGGGTGTGGCCTCGCTCAATACAAGTGTATGGAGCGAGGCCATGACCACTAGCCAGTAGTATGTATAACTCATACATACCCTCCAGTTCTGGATCTGAAACCGGCAAGTCAAAAATAGTCTTACATTCTGTTGAGACATTATTAATAAAAAAAAATTCTATAAAGCTGACAAAAATTTATTTTGTAAAAACCAAAAAAAATCCCTTTTTAATTACCCGTAATTATGTAAAAAGCTCTCCTTTTCTAACCTGCTGAAAAACAGAATCTAGACAAGAGGACACATTTCAAATGGACATTTGAGCCTTACAGGTCCCATACAGGATAACTTTATTGTCATGAATGTCATAACAGGGTGGAAAATGTGACACAAAACCCAGTCTAAAAAATACATTTCTAATCTGGTTTTGATATTGGTGCACTTTTT
This sequence comes from Phyllobates terribilis, assembly GCF_046119375.1. NCBI lineage: Eukaryota > Metazoa > Chordata > Amphibia > Anura > Dendrobatidae > Phyllobates > Phyllobates terribilis. Next base: position 177,845,794 of record NW_027362771.1, read on the forward strand.
CCATGTGTGTTTTTTTTATAAAATGAAGAGTGAATCCCTAAAGGAAAGACTTCCACTATTCCGCTCTTCCAGACTGCACCAAATATACACCATATGTACAAGGCCGGTGTGGATGATATTAGGTGATTTATACATTCAAGCTGATGGGAATTAGGTTGAATCAAAACTAACTGCATATAATGCAAAATAATAGCTGACATCTTCTGGCTGCTTCTGACGTGACCATCAATTTTTAACTTCATTTTAGGGATCATTTTGACAAATGATCAGAATATTGCATTTAAAAGATAATTTCAACACAGACATTTCTAGTGTATCTACGGATGTTCCATAGATGCAAGTCCTATGCAGGCTGGTTTGGTTTATGACTCTTCTCTGCCAGCCTGCTTCTCCAGCCAGCAGCCACTCCTTGGACCCAAACCAGGGGGCCCCGTATAAGTCCAGATCCTTGTACAATGGTTGAAGGTTGAAGGCGGGGTTTCATATTGTACTTGACAGATAAAGTGGATGACGCAAACCGTACTGTGGAAGCCCTATTTAGAGCTGCCAAACTATCACAAACAGAAGTATTTTGCAGTTTTGTACAAAATAGAAGAGAGAGCTGTGTAAATGCTCCATTTGACTAGCTTACCAAGCAGATTAGGGTTAAATGGACCACAGTTCTCTACATAGGTACAGGACTCGCATCTATCAGACCTTTTGGCATGCTCCATCGATATGGCAAAAATGTCTGTGCTGGGACCTCCACTTGAAGGTTGTATATATATATATGCAATGTAGAAAAAGTTTAACTTTTTTTAAGTGGGTAAATAAACCAATTAAAGTGAATAAATCCATTGCTTGATTGGAAGTGACAAAAAGAATTAGAAATGCAGTAACCCATGCACTTTTGACAGGCCCTTTCCAAATTGCTCACAGGTTACACATGCCTGCATTTTTGCAAGGTTAGCAGTGCAGCGAGTCTAGTAATGGACATGAGAATGAATACCAAGAAGATGCATTAAGATGGTATTAAACTGACCACTTTTTTTACCATGTGGAATCTGGCGTCATACTGTACAACATCACAAAAACAAATTATGTACATGGCTTTAGTATAATTTCGAGCTTACTTTTCAGGCATTTCCAACTTTCATTACTGAGTATCATTAAAGGTATCAATAAACTTACCCAAAATCTCTCTTTGGACAAAGTATCATTACCATGAGTAATTTTCAAGTATAATATTGAAGGAAGAATAAATATCAGCATATTAGCAGATGTTGCACCTGTGAAGTATATTAAAATGCCTATTATCACTGCATGTCATGTAGGTGAGCACCTAAAAGTGGGTGAATATATTTTATAGATTTTCACGTATAACTGCATGAAAGAAGGCAAGACCTCTTAGACCCCAAGATTGATAAAAATTAAAGAACAGAATCTTCTCTGCTTTTCCTGTGGATTCTGGGCCACCCTTTATGAGCCACAGAAACTCTCCAGGAAAAATTGATGCAAGTCAGCGGCTATATCAGGGCTTCTCTCTGAAGCCCTGGAAAATGGGATTCTGGTGGATCCATCAATGGGGCAATTGACTTTAATGAGGCAGACAGAGCTACTTTATTCTCAGTCTGGCTTTCATTTCCGCAGTGACCACCTTCTTGAGGCAGGCAACAAAAGCTTGGTCGACTGCACTTTTGGCCCGCTTTAACAAGGTAGACACTGTCGAAAAATAGGCCAGACAGAGCACAAAATGACTCCACCTGCCTTATTACAGTGAATGCCTCTGTAGGATGCCCCATCCACCCAAGTCCTGTACATAACAATAGATACACACTTGGAAAAAATAGTTTGTACCCTTCTGAAAAAGTACAAAACACCCACAATGGTCACTGAAATAACTAATATTGAATATAAACTAATGAAAATCACACATTGCTTTTGAATTTTGGTTCAACAAAAAAATATAAAAAAATAAAATAATGTAAATGGCCCCGACAAAAAAATGATGGTACCCCTAGAAAAAAATGAAAATAAATACTTCACCAGAAGGATACCAACAGTTTTGTTTTTTTACCATAGTGCCCCTCCATTTTAATGATTGGTGGGGCCCTGACCCTTTCTGATCAGGAAGTTGTATCTTATCTTAGCGATTTTCTATCACTTACTATATTATCCACACAAGAACATGAACTGAAATACTTTACCTATGGCTCCAAAAATGTCTTTCATTGCTGGTATAAATATAACAAGTAGGTCAATTAAAATTAGAAGGATTACTGTCACTAGTAAATGCTGCCAGAATTTATATTTTGTCTTCCGTGCCAGTTCAAACAATGAGGAGCGAACCTTTGAAAAAAGAAGATAATAATTTAAAGATGAATATCACCTTAAGTAAGTTCATCATAAAGTCCAAAATTTCTTCTAAGGGTATGTGCGCATGGTGTCTTTAAAAAGCCTAAGGAATTGCCAAGTTTTCCAAGGCAGAAATGACCATCGGCGTTTTCCTGAAGGAACTTCTTTAGTGTATTCTTGGTGATTTTTGCTGTGACTCTGCCAAAGGCATCTTTATTCTATACTTTCTACTATAGGGAGCGGGTAGCTTCCAAATGAAGCCACCGGAAGAATGAACATGTTACTTCTTTTAACCACTTCAAGGTTTTTGAACCCTGAAGCGGGCAAAAGAAGTGACCTAAGACGAAACATGTGCACAGCAATTTCGTTTTGACATTGATGTGCAATATGTTTATTTGTTGTGACACTTTTTAGAGCAAATTACCGTTAGAATCCATTTGTAAAAGGTGCCGTGTGCACATAGCCTAAGATTATCTATAAAAGTTCATCTTAGCTATGAAAAAAAGAATTTAGTTCAACTGTTAAAGTGATTCCTTTCTTAGACATTTATGGTATATACACAGGATACCATAAATGTCTAATAGATGTGGAGATCTGCACGTCCTCTATTCCCGACTGCGAAAGGAGAAACGGCCCAACATGTCTATTCACTCCTATGGCACATCTGAAAACAGCTAAGCACCTCTCAATTCAAAGCAGCTGCAAGGCAGTGGTCATGGATTTCAGTTCTAGAGATAGCAAAAAAAGTGAAAAAAATAGGAAAAATCTTTAGAAGCGGTGCTGCTCAAATATAATTAAAATAAGTAATGGAGGTAAATATATACAAATGAAGAGTTTGTTTATAAATTCATAGGTCTACATGTGTTGGCACCGAATTAGTTCTAGAGATAGGTGCAAGTGCAAGTTCACCTCTCCACTTGGTTAGTTCACCAAGCTTGTTAGGTGGGAAGTCCACAGTTTTCCAGGTAGATATGGATTTAAAAGGTGGAACTTAGATATATCTGATATAAATGGAAAATTATGTAGACATTCCTAAAGGAGAACCTGTCAACAGGTTAAAAATGGCCAGTTTTGCTGTTATTTTATTCCCACTGCTGCGCTGGGTAGTCTGTTTTTGTTTGTTTTTTAAATCTACCTTACGGTACAGAGATATGGACCCTTTTATGCTACTTTTTATCGTCTTTACCAAGAGTTCATTGCACACATGGTAATAATGCAAAGCATGACCCCAGAGAATAACGTAAGCAACATCCATTTGGTAAAGACCATAAAATTAGCTCAAAACAAAAAGGTCTATAACTCTGGAACCGTATATATCCATATATGAAAAATGGAGTACTCAGGGGAGCAGTACAAATAAAATATGAGCAAAAACTGCTCACTTTAGTTCTGTTGACAAGTCCTCTTTAGATGAGAATAAGCTTTTAGAAAAATGAATACAAGTCATATTTATAAAATCGAATTTTATGTATACAGCATAATTCCAGTGTTTTTTTTTCACTGCTGGAGTGGTGATACTAATCTAACTTTCCTGAACCTAGTATTATACTTACCAGCCGCCGTCTTAAGCTCTTACCGCGCTGCTGTTCCGGTCCCACGCCGACAACTTCTGACTGACTGGAAGCCATAGGTAACGGTCTCAAGTTCTCAATTTAAGTCTATGACAGCCTCGTTCTGGCAGGTCTGCTGGAGACCGGCCGGAGCAAAGCTGATAACGGAAGAGGGCGGCTAGTAAGCATGAGACTAAGTGCAGGGCACTTAGATTAGTGGCACCACTCCAATAAAAAAAAAAAGCTGGAGTGATGCTTTAACAAATGGTGTCAAAATGATGTTACATAAGAATGATAATATGCACTTACAGTGAAAAATAATACTGGTACAGTAAGTATAACTGCAATTATAACTGCCAGGCGTACAGTCAATAAGAGAATGTCCTTTTTATCGTTATATGTCCCGAGAAGTTCAGACTCGACCTTATCTGAAGAAATGAAATTTTAAAAAATATCAGTGATGTTACATAAAATAATGAGATAGAAATTACAAATATATCATGAGGATAAAAATAGAGACAATTGAAATTACACACAATCATAACTTAGGCCCCTATTCATGAAGATGTTTTACCAGTTTTCTGGTGGAAAACACCTTCAATGTTGCAAAACTTTTACACAACATGAAAGCTGTGCAAAACTTTTACGAGTCACGCTAATCTTGGCCAGCTCTGCCAAAATAGGTGGAGGTCTAGTTCATGAAAAGGTATGCTACTTTATTCGCGGAATGGAGTATATTTCTGCCATGGTGCACGGCACTTGAAAGGTGCACATAATTCTTTAAGTGGCTGGCGCCTCTTAATGAATTAGGAGCATCTTACTCCAGCGGCCACGTTCATTAATACAACTCCAGTCGTAATGAATCAGGGCTATAGTTTCTTAATAAAACAGCATTGTGCTGAACATCTCACAAAAAGTGACGTACACATTCTCCCCATTTAAAACATATGTGTGCTTGTCTGAGCCAAGCATGTACAGTAGTGTTCAAAATAATAGCAGTGTGTTCAAAAACATGAGTTAAGCATAAAATATTTATACTAGTTTTTATTTCCATGCATTGGGAACATTGCATACTTTTTCTAATTCAAAACATAAAGAGAAATGTATATAAGTTTTAACTACTTTACAGAAAATAAATTTTGTATTTGTCTCCTACAGCTCGTGTATGAACATTTCGATGGAGTAATTTAGTTGTAAGTGATGTAATGTATAAACACCTTCAATTGTCACTGAGTAAAATCGACTTATCACAGCATACCATGCAATATAGGATGCTTCCCGTAATATTCCATCTACAGAATTAAAGCATTTGATATCAAACAAGCTAATTACAGCAAATGCAATCACAACTCACCATAAAAAGTCAGATAGCCAAATATGGCAGTAAGAAGATACATAAGAAACATAGCGAAGAAGGAAATTTTTGATACCAGCTGCATTTTTTTCTGTGAGCGACTAGAAAACAAAAAGATAACAACAATATTTAATATCTATTCGTTGAAATATTTGCAGTAAAAATTAGAAATTTTTGTTCAATTTCATGAGATAGAGATGTTATAAAATAGTTTCAGCTGCACCATATACACTTTTAATTGACTTGTGCCAGACCCCTCTAGCATTTGTTTATTTCCTAGATGTGTAAAGATGCCCAGGTTTAAATCCAACATGCATAATTCTTCTTTCCGCCAAGCCACATGTCAGGGAATTGTTGGGCTGCCCCATTCACATTAGACAGCTGCGTATCTTTGTTAGGCTGGTTTCACAGTATGAACCTTAAATCGGGCTCGGGTCTCTTGATCCAAATTCAACAGCCTCATAATTACCTGCTGAATCCTGATGTTGGTTCAGACACTGAGGTCCGTACTCAGACCATGAATGTTAGAACTGTGGAACTGGCCTTTGTGAGAGTAGTGGATGTAGAAATCTAAGGGAGTGATGTGTGGGATTGAGCAGGACAGATGAAGACTTCTATAACATTTAGCATACATGTGTGGAGTGGAGCAGGACAATAGAATAATTCTATAAAACTTGTAGATGGATGTGTGGGATGGAATGGGACAGATGAAGACTTTTATAAAACGGATGGATGGATGTGTATGATGGACTGTGACAGATGAAGACTTCTCTAAGACTTGTGGATGGATGTGTGGGGTAGAGTGGGACAGATGAAGATGATGCGCCCAGGGGATGGGGACGACTCGGTACCCGGGCTTTTGCCTGGTTTGGGGATGTCGCGGTGGTCGGCTCACGGGCCCGTACCCTGGGGTCACTCTTGAAAAAGGGGATTGGAACTTGGATAGAAATAAAAATAAAGTAAATAGTTTGTGACGCCACCTGCGGTACCTGGTAAGGATTACCAGAGCTGCTGCAGACCTCCGGGGGGTGATGGGATGCAGTGCAGTCACCCGAGTTTTTACTCACAGTTCTCCTGTAAGTTCCACAGGTATACTGCGCGGGTGCCAGCCTCCCACGTCGCGCTGCGTCTACCAGAACGGGGGTTCAGCTCTTCCTCAGATGTGTCAGGAGTGCTTGACGGAACCCCGCTTTCTTATGTTCCTCACTAGACCGACTTCTCACGCTGGGTCTTTTCCCTCCTGCCCTGCGCTTCCCCATACACAGTTCCGCTTGGGTGTTCTGAAGTCTCTCTGGGCAACCTGGAGTTCCCGGACCTACTTGACCCTCACAGTGGCTAGGATGAGGCTGTGGCAACTGCACTATAAAAGTCAGAAGTCTCCGGTTTTTCCAGCCGAGACCTGGAGTAACACGGCTGGTCCAGGGGTCAGTCCCCTTCTTGCGGCCTGATCCTTCTGACACCTGGCAGATTCGGGGCGTACGGGTGCCGTCCTGCACTCGCCGTACCCCATGGGTTCTATAGAACGGAGTCTTCCTCCTCTGCTCCCCTCCTGGGCCTCTATCACTAGGCCCCAACTTGTTGGGCAGAGCTCCTAACAAGACTCTGCTCCCTGACTGACTGTCCTCACTCACTCCTCTTACTGACCTGCCACCCTAAGATGGCTTCCCTTTATATACCTCCTATGATGGTGCTCCCCTACTCTACTTCCTCCACCCACACCCACTACTGGTTCCCCCTACCTTTGGTTCCCCCCACTCCAGACAGGGACAGAGCTCAGGAGGAAACACATTGCATCTTGCCCTTCCAGCCGGCCTGGAGTTGTGTAGTGTTGAATGTTGGTGTTGGGGTTCCAGGCAGCACTCCCTCCTTACCTGAGAGAAGGAGATACCACACCTCTGGGTGAGGTGCAGTACCTCTGTGGCGACTGAACCCTTAGGGGCACCACAAAGACTTCTCTAAGACTTTTGGATGGATGTGTGGGGTAGAGCGGGACAGATGAAGGCTTCTCTAAGACTTGTGGATGGATGCGTGGGGTAGAGCGGGATAGATGAAGACTTTTGTAAGACTTGTGGATGGATGCGTAGGGTAGAGCTGGACAGATGAAGACTTCTGTAAGACTTGTGGATGGATGTGTGGGCTAGAGTGGGACAGATGAAGGCTTCTCTAAGACTTGTGGATGGATGTGTGGGGTAGAGTGGGACAGATGAAAACTTCTCTAAGACTTGTGGATGGATGCGGGGGGGGGGTAGAGAGGAACAGATGAAGACTTCTCTAAGACTTGTGGATGGATGCGGGGGGTAGAGCGGGACAGATGAAGACTTCTCTAAGACTTGTGGATGGATGTGTGAGGTAGAGCGGGACAGAAGAAGACTTCTCTAAAACTTGGGGATGGATGTGTAGGGTAGAGCAGGATACATAAAGACTTTTATAAGGCTTGTGGAAGGCGTTGACAGGCATGGAGACTGAAAGGCAAATATAATGTTTATACAGTTATACATATATTTCAATGCATTATTCCAATTAATTGACATGTCATCCATTCCTGCTAGAAGTAAAAGAGCGTTAACATACATTTATCTCGCTGTGCTATAGTATCCCTATGAATTGAATAGGAGAGATAATAAAAAAGATAATGAAACAAAGTTTTATTATTACACTTGAAAGAAGCCCAGATCAACACATATGACAATGACATCATGAAATACATAGGTTTTTCAGATGTCTTTTTACCTGGACATGAAATGCAATAATGAAAACAAGTCTGTAGAAATGAAAAATTGTGATGAGAGCCAAATAATAAAATGATAAGACCACTCCAATGGTGGTGACATTAGATGAGTGTCAGAGAAATCTAATGATTTTAGCAGGACTAGCTATCCTTCTGATGGTATAAGGTTTGGTTTTCCTGAATTTTCTCTGATGGCAGAAGTCAGGGAAAGAAGCATCAGGCATGTTGGATTTCCGTATGCCCAATCCTTTGTTCTCAAGGAAGATAAACCTCCAGAGGTGTCTGGTAGCAGCTTACTCCTTTCTCTTTCTATTTATAATACATACAGTCTTGGCAGAATGTGCACTTCTGCAGATGGGCTGGGAAGACTGTCGGCTAATCAAGCATTAAGCTGACAGCTATCCAAGGTCTATGGCCACCTTAAACATTTCTATACTCTTTAGATAGCTGCCAGATTAACGATTTTTGCCATAAACATACATGCTTGGCTTGACCAATTGTGCATGTTGTTTCTTTTTTGGCAGAAGCTTATCTTTTGTGAGAACTGAGGATAGGACATTAATATCCAAATCCCTAAGCCTTTTTTCCCCAACATCTGCAGTCCATGGAGAGTTGGGAGAGCCTCATACACATTAGATTGACGTTCAGTCCTGCTGGATTCGACAGATCTGGCTGACTTTTCTCTAATGTGTGAAAACATAAAAAAGATATATGACAAATCACAGCATGTAAATCTGTATATACTCCAAATCTCTAAACTGGATCTGAAGTATAGTAATGTGCATTATTCTTAACCTGACAGTTGTGTTAATACATATACATTTTTTCTTACTCTCTGAGCTCGCTGTATATGGGTAGGACTGACGGATGACACACGAATGCAAATGCAAGTGTTGGCAGTGCATAAGCAGTCTGTAGATGAAAAGAAGAGACACACATAATTAGGTCACATCATTAAATCTAGTAAAAGCCTCTGCTCACAATTAACCATTGCAAATGTCATAAACATTTGCAATAAAAAAGAGAGAAATACCAATGAATGTGGAGGTCCCAGAGCAAAAAACTTGATAGATGTGACCATCCCTTCTCTAGGTACCATAACCTACCTCATTCTCTTAGAGCCATACATATGAGAAGTGGCTGCATATGTGCACGGCGAGTGGCGTAACTTGAAAATTGTGTGCCCCAAGGCGAAAATCTCCAACAGATCCCTCAACTATCATGGGTTTTTAATATTAGTTTTCTCAAATGGGCTAAAGGGATCCTTTGGCACTCCTTGGCTCCAGGTGGGGCTGCAACACCGGCACCTGTTATAGTTACGCCCCTGTGCATGGCATTACTCCTTTATATTACTCATGTTTATGGAAGTTGTGAAGAATGCCAAGTTGGTGATCCCTCAGGGCAGTTTAACAACGCCACCAAAAACTCCTAAAAATGCATGTAATTTTTCAAGATGCTGAATGAAAGTGCGTGAAGGAGGTCTAAGCTTTTTTTTAAAGCATTACTTCTTGCTTTGCTGATTCAACTCTGACATGACTATAATTTGTCTTATAGTGGAAGGGTAGCAATTGATTACTGAGCATCAAATCTAAATAGCTTGTAAAAGAGGTGAATCTAAAAATAAGCCAGAAATTAAATGTTAAAGGGTTGTTCCATCTCTCGCAGACATCTGGGGCATATTCACAGGAGGGATAGGCATTGGTGGGAAATTTGCTTATGAGTGAATAGGCAGAGCTGTCGACCTCTCCATTCCCAATGGCGTGACAAAGGGTCACAATGCCATCATATTTATATGCTATAATGTGCTAGAAGGGACAACCTGTTTAAAGTAAAAATCTATCAGTATTACTTTCGATTTTTTTTATGAGATGTGTTTCCCAAAATAATTATAGTCTTGTTAAAGGGAATCTGTCAGCAGGTTTTTGCTACCTCAACTGACAGAAGTTTGATGTAGGCAAAAATAATCTGAATCCAATGATGTATCACTTAGCTTACTGGGTGCAGCCGATCTGACACAATCAGAGATTTTAGAATTAGCAATGAAGCAGAGCTGAGGAAACTAGGCCTGCCCACACCAGGCTCTCCATGTACATTGTCTATAGACCCTGAGCAGCTTATCACAGGAAGAGGCGGAGTCGGGCTAACCAGGCAAGCACTGCTGTGTGCAATGATAAGCTAGTGGTGCTAAAACAATCATTACAGGTAAACAATACCTCAAAGCTAGATAAGAGGGGCATCCCTGAAATCTGTGTTTTAAACCCTACAGCATGCTGTCTTCAAATTACATAACAAAACCATGCTGACAGATTCCCTTTAAACATCACATGGCATTTCTCTGATACAAAAACAAGGGTCAGATTATTACACTTTACAGATTATGAGAATCTGTAATAAAATAATTTTAAATTAAAAGAATATTACCTTAGAATTAAATGTGAAAAACTTTGGTGTACACTGTTCCTCTACTGATGTATTGTAAGGAGTGTGCGAGGTTCCATTATTACTTATAGTACATGGAATTTTAAATTTGTTGTAGACCACCTGGAAGATTAAAAAGCAGAACATAAAAAATTAAAATAAAATAAAAAAGGGCTATCATAAAATAACTGTATAAATAAAACACCATGTTGAAATGTAAATGAAAATATTTCTGAACTTACCACCACAAGGAAAAAAAACATACAGGTCAAGGAAAACCCACTGGTATAGCCAAGGTATCCTGTTTGGATTAAATATAATGTTTAAGTCTAAAGCTGTTATAAAGCGCTTATAGTTATGTGAGGATATTCTTTATATTGTTTTCTTTCGCTGCTGATCTGTATGAATGTTCATTTAGCAAGAAGCAGCAATAATGCTCTCCACCAGCAGATGGCAGTCACTGAATTTGAATAGATACATATACTATACATGGCAGTATTTTAGATATAATCAATTTTTCTTATAATATTTCTAAATTACAGAAATTGGAATTCCATGTATTTTATTATCTCTATCCTACCTCATAACAAATATATTTATGGCTATATAAAATATATCTAACTTGGCAAATTATGTAATTTGGGATAGGCAGACTCTATCTTACCTAAATTCTTGAGAAGACACAATGGAAGTATAATTCCAATAGTTACAACAACAAGTAGAAATCGTCCATCCAAATACCATGGCCTGTAAAGCAAAAAGGAATAAATGATGAGTCTGACTGATCATGAGTTGAAAATGCAAGAAATATTGATTTTAATTTACAGTAAATTCCCAGAAAATGTTATTTATTGTAAAATGTAATTTCTCGAATGAATATTTTTGCATGAAACGCATGGAGAAATTCTAATGTAAACCACTAAGCATATCTGCCTCCTACATGGCTGGATAACGGTAACATGGAGCCTTATTTAGAATGGAAAAATTTTAAATTGGGTTAAGAATTGGAGTTAGAATCTGTCCAGACAGAAGAATGTCCAGACTCACAGACAGGAGAATGTCCAGACTCACAGACAGGAGAATGTCCAGACTCACAGACAGGAGAATGTCCAGACTCACAGACAGGAGAATGTCCAGACTCACAGACAGGAGAATGTCCAGACTCACAGATAGGAGAATGTCCAGACTCACAGAGAGGAGAATGTCCAGACTCACAGACAGGAGAATATCCAGACTCACAGACAGGAGAATGTCCAGACTCACAGACAGGAGAATGTCCAGACTCACAGATAGGAGAATGTCCAAACTCACAGACAGGAGAATGTCCAGACTCACAGATAGGAGAATGTACAGACTCACAGACAGGAGAATGTCCAGACTCACAGACAGGAGAATGTCCAGATTCACAGACAGGAGAATGTCCAGACTCACAGACAGGAGAATGTCCAGACTCACAGACAGGAGAATGTCCAGACTCACAGACAGGAGAATGTCCAGACTCACAGAGAGGAGAATGTCCAGACTCACAGACAGGAGAATGTCCAGACTCACAGACAGGAGAATGTCCAGACTCACAGACAGGAGAATGTCCAGACTCACAGACAGGAGAATGTCCAGACTCACAGACAGGAGAATGTCCAGACTCACAGACAGGAGAATGTCCAGACTCACAGAGAGGAGAATGTCCAGACTCACAGACAGGAGAATGTCCAGACTCACAGACAGGAGAATGTCCAGACTCACAGACAGGAGAATGTCCAGACTCACAGACAGGATAATGTCCAGACTCACAGACAGGAGAATGTCCAGACTCACAGACAGGAGAATATCCAGACTCACAGACAGGAGAATATCCAGACTCACAGACAGGAGAATATCCAGACTCACAGACAGGAGAATGTCCAAACTCACAGACAGGAGAATGTCCAGACTCACAGATAGGAGAATGTACAGACTCACAGACAGGAGAATGTCCAGACTCACAGACAGGAGAATGTCCAGATTCACAGACAGGAGAATGTCCAGACTCACAGACAGGAGAATGTCCAGACTCACAGACAGGAGAATGTCCAGACTCACAGACAGGAGAATGTCCAGACTCACAGAGAGGAGAATGTCCAGACTCACAGACAGGAGAATGTCCAGACTCACAGACAGGAGAATGTCCAGACTCACAGACAGGAGAATGTCCAGACTCACAGACAGGAGAATGTCCAGACTCACAGACAGGAGAATGTCCAGACTCACAGACAGGAGAATGTCCAGACTCACAGAGAGGAGAATGTCCAGACTCACAGACAGGAGAATGTCCAGACTCACAGACAGGAGAATGTCCAGACTCACAGACAGGAGAATGTCCAGACTCACAGACAGGATAATGTCCAGACTCACAGACAGGAGAATGTCCAGACTCACAGACAGGAGAATATCCAGACTCACAGACAGGAGAATATCCAGACTCACAGACAGGAGAATATCCAGACTCACAGACAGGAGAATGTCCAGACTCACAGACAGGAGAATGTCCAGACTCACAGACAGGAGAATATCCAGACTCACAGGCAGGAGAATGTCCAGACTCACAGACAGGAGAATGTCCAGACTCACAGACAGGAGAATGTCCAGACTCACAGACAGGAGAATGTCCAGACTCACAGAGAGGAAAATGTCCAGACTCACAGACAGGAGAATATCCAGACTCACAGACAGGAGAATGTCCAGACTCACAGACAGGAGAATGTCCAGACTCACAGACAGGAGAATGTCCAGACTCACAGACAGGAGAATGTCCAGACTCACAGACAGGAGAATGTCCAGACTCACAGACAGGAGAATGTTGGTATCCAATTACAGATATTATGTCCCCTGTGCATTTTTGTAGCGCCATTATGTCATTATGTAATGTATGACTGTAAAGAGCTGTGGAATTAATGGCTTTTTATGGTTAGTAAAATAAATAAATAAATAAAAATAATGTACTCCGCCATGTGCATGGGTCCTTAGAAGGGTGTTCTGGTAGCTCTGTACTTGCTGTATAGAAAATAAATGGTGCTGTTTCAGCAAGTGCATGCCTCTCTATTCACATGGAGGACAAAAGTGCGCCGTCAATTCGGCATCTAATTTACCTCCATGTGCTTTTGATTTGATATTTAGGCATACATATTTTTTTTCCTTTGGATTTCATGACATGCTCTACCAGAAGTAAGTACAGAAGTACTCTGTTTATAGAGAAAATGCCTCTGTACACACAAACTCTGACAGAGCCTCTAAAGCTGCGTATGAAGACCATGCAGTTCTGTACTAAGGAGCCATATGTCTCTCGTGCTAGTTGTATTGCCTTAGTGTATTAAGGAGCCATATGTCCCCCATGCATTGTTGTAGTGCCTTTATGCAATTTTTTCTGCCACATGAATGAACCCTTAACCCCTCCACCCCGAAGACTGTTTTCACCTTCCTGACTAGGCCAAATTTTACAATTCTGACCAGTGTCACTTTATGATCTAATAACTTTGGAATGCTTTAATGTATCCCAGTGATTCTGAGATTATTTTTTTATGACCTATTGTACTTCATGTTTGTGGTAAATTTTGGTGGATATGATTTGTGTTTATGGATGAAAATAACCAAAATTTGACAGAAAATTTCGCAATTTTCAAACTTTTAATTTTTATGCTCTTAAACCATATAGTTATATCATACAAAATAGATAAAAAAAATAACATGTTTCCCACATGTCTACTTTATTTATTTATTGATTTTTGTTAGAAGTGTCTTTCATTTACACAAGAGTAACATGAGAAAATGGACCATACAATTTGTTGTGCAATTTTTCCCCATATGTGGGGCAAAACTACTGTTTGGGTGCACGGCATGGCTCAGAAGGGAAGGAGCGCCATTTGACTTCTGGAGCACAAAAATGGCTGGAATAGATAGCAGACACCATGTCACGTTTGCAGAGCCCCTAATGTGCGTAAACAGTGGAAAACCCGCGCAAGTGACCCCATTTTGGAAACTATACCCCTCAATGAATTTACCTAGAGGTGTGATGAGCACCTTGAACTTGCAGGTGCTTCACAGAATTTTATAACATTGAGCCGTGAAAATGAAAAAATACATTTTTCCCACAAAAAAATTTCTTTAGCTCCAAATTTTTCATTTTTATAAAGGTAGCAGGAGAACATGGACCACACAATTTGTTGTGCAATTTCTCCTGAGTACACAGGTACCCCACATGTGGTGGGAAAACTACTGTCTGGACGCATGGCAGGGCTCGGAAGAGAAGGAGCACCATTTGACTTTTGGTGAGCAAAATTGGCAGGAATGGATAAAGGACACCATGTTGCATTTGCAAAGCCCCTGATGTGCCACAAGTGACCCATTTTGGAAACTACACCCCTCAAGGAATTTATCTTGAGGTGTAGTGTGCATCTTGAACCCATAGGTATTTCACGGAATTTTAAAACATTGGGCTGTGAAAACTAAAATTTTTATTTTTTTCCCCAAAAATGTTGCTTTAGACCCAAATTTTCATTTTCATAAGGGTAACAAGTGGACCACCCAATTTGTTGTGCAATTTGTCTTGAATACGCAAATGCCCCATATGTTGGGGAAAACAACTATTTGAGCACACGGGAGAGCTCCAAAAGAAAGGTGTGCCATTTTGGGAAGCAGTCTTTGCTTGTATGCTTTGCAAGCACCATGCCGCATTTGTAGAGCCCTTTTACTGCCAGAAAAGTAGTAACCCCCCACAAATGACCCCATTTTGGAAACCACACCCTTCAAGAAATTCATCTAGGGGTGTGGTGAGCATATTAAACCTACAGGTGCTTCACAGAATTTTATAGCATTGGGATGTGAAAATGAAAAATAAGGGTTTTTTTTAACATGAAAATGTTGTTTTAGCATCAAATTTTTAATTTTCACAAAGAATAACAGGGTGAAATGGACCCAAACTTTTTTAAAGCAATATCCTTCAAATCCAGCAATACCCTATCGGTTGGAATACACTTTTGTTTGGGCGTACGGCAGGGCTCAGAAGAGTGGGAGTGCCATTTGGCTTTTAGGGTGCAGAGATTCCTGGAGCATGTTGTGGGCACCATTTGCAAAGCCCCTAAGCTTTCAAAACAGCAGAAATCCCCAAAATTTAGCAAGTTACACTCAGGGTAATCATCTAGGAGTGTACTGACTATTTTGACCACACTGGCGTTCTCCAGAGATTAGTGCACAATAGATATTGAGTGAAATTGGCCAATCTGCCATTTTAGTGCCCAATACATAGTGCCTGGCCTGTGCATTTGGAGACATGTGTTGCATAGATTGTTAAAAGGGTTTCAAGGACCTAACAATTGATGACTCCTCTCAATATAAGATTGGTGGGGGTCCGACAATCTTACGATCAGCTGAAGCTGCTCCGGCAGTGGCCTGAACTAAGGCTAGGTCCACACTGCGCTTGTCGACACTGTTAAGTGCATACACTTGGGAGGTATGCGACAATCAGTGTGCACTGTCAAATGGATACTGAAGCATCCGTCCACCAAAGGGATCCACTATAAGGATACATGGTATACATCTCTTTGCAGTGTCCCACTATATTGGAAAGTTCAATTTGCTGTGCTTTCCTATATAGTAACACAGGCGCATGCTGGCTAGACAGAGGCTGAAAGATCACACTTTTAGCCTGTGTCTGGTGAATGGTTGTCCAAGGTGATATTAGAGGATATGTTTGGAAAAGTTTCCAGACGTATACTGTTGGCTAGCTGCACGTACACAGTGTGCACCTAGCCTAAACTATGTACGAACTATATATAGCAACCCCGTACATTGCTTGGTGGCCGCTGCCTGAATACTGCAATACATTCACTTCAATGGGAAATAAAGCTCAGGACTCTTCTACTAAGCAATGTGCAGGGCTGCATTATTCCGCCTGTACATCGCTTAGGAATGGCCGCTGCCGGAGCAGTTTTCAGCTGATAGGTGGGTGTGCTAATGTTTGACCCCACCGATCTCATACTGAAGAACTATTTAGAAGATAGAAAATCAATGATTAGATCTGGAGAAGCTCTTTAAGTGTGTTCTTCCCTCGACAGATCTGAGTAGGTGCTTGTTTTTTGGAGAATGGGATGAAGTTTTTATTGGTGCCATTTGGAGGTACATAACATTTTTTATTTGATTTTTATTACAATTTTTGAGAAACAGAATAAACAAATAAGCAATTCAGGAATTGTACATAATTTTTTTTGCGACATTTTACACTGTTCACTGCGTGGTAAACTTGATTAGACAACTTTATTCTTCGGGCTAGTACAATTACAGTGACGCCAGGGTTATGAAGTATTTTTATAATTTGATATTGCTAAAATTCTGATTTACAAAAAAAAGCATTTTTTATTGCATATTCTGAGAGCTATAACTTTTTTATTTTTCCTCTGAATGAGCTGTGTGGGGGCTTGTCTTTTGTGGGATGAGTTGACACTTTTATTAGTACCATTTGGACTAAAAAACATTTTTTTAAATAAAAATAAAGTTATTTATGGGTGGCAGAGTGAATTAAAACCAGAAATTTATAAATGTTTTTTTTTTTCACGCCATTCACCTCACAGTAAAAGTGATCAGGCAAACTTATTCTTCATATCATTATGATCACAGTGAAATCAGATTTACATAGTTTTTTTATGTTTTGCATCTTTTGCACACTACAATTTATTTTTTACAAACAATTATTTGTTTTTCCATCGTTATACTCTGATAGCTGTAACTTTTTTGTCGATGGAGCTATATAAAGGCTTTTTTTTCTGGGACAAGATGACATTTTTATTTATACCAATTTTGTTTGTATGTGATTTTTTGATCACTTTTTATTCTATGTTTAGTTTCAGTATGATGGAAAAGCTATATTTTTGTCGTGCTTTTTATTTATTTTTTGTACAGTGTTCACCAAACGGGTTAAGTAATATGATATTTTTATAGATTGTTTCATTCCAGATGCGACAATACCAAATATATGAACTATTTTTCCTTCATTTTTTTTTTGTGAAAAACTGCATTTTCACTTTCAAAACGTTGTTCTATTTTTTTGTACTTTCACTTTTATTTTTTTCACATTTTTAGAAACTTTATTTTACTTTTTATAATTTTTTTTACTTAGTCGCAGTATATACATTAACTTTTCCTGCTCTGATGGCAGATCTAAATCTCTGTAATGCTTTTGCATTGCCGGGCATTAGATCTGTCAATCAAACACAGGCAAGAGTCATGTCAGGTCCTGCTTTCGGCAGGACCTTACAGGCCACTGTACCTGCGTAACCCGCAGCCATCATTTGTTCTGGGGTCACCATGGAGACCTTCGGCACAACGTGATTGCAATCGCATTGTACAGATCGGAACAGAGAGGGAGCTCTCTCCCGCTGTAAGCTGGTCGATGCCACTGTCGCTATTGACAGCGACATCAAAGTGGTTAAATGCCTGCGATCAGTGCAAGCACCGATCGTGGGCATTATTACAGGGTGTTAGCCATGATGTATCGCTGTCACCAGCTGATGATCGTACTTGCTCTGTCCCGTCTTACTGTACATTTACTGCTGTTTGCAAATGTCATAATGGGATTAAACGGTTATTCCTGTGGTGTTGTACTTGGCTATATAGAAAATATGGTGCTATGTTCGAGCAAGGAGCCATATGACCAGCCTATATTATTGTATTGCCATAGTGTACTATGGAGTCATTTGTCTCCTGTGCATTGTATATTACCTTAGTGTAATAAAGAGTCATATGTTCACTGTGCATTGTTTATTGCCTTAGTGTACTAAAGAGCCATTTGCCCCCCATGCATTGTTGTAGTGCCTTTATGTAATGTTCTCTGCCACTTGCATGAGCCCTTAAAGGGGTATTACTAGAGTGTTGTACTTGGCTATATAAAAATATATGGTGCTGTGTTTGAGCAAGGAGCGATATGACATGTGTACATTTGTTGTATTGCCTTAGTGCAGTGTTTCCCAAACTCCAGTCCCCACTGCCCCCCACGGGTCATGTTTTCATGATTTCCTTAGTAGTACACAGGTGGCGAAAGTATCATCAAGGCATCAGGAATTCTCTCACCTGTGCAATACTAAGGAAATCCTGAAGACATGACCTGTGGTGGGCCGTGAGGACTGGAGTTTGGGAAACACTGCCTTATTGTAAGAATGAACCATATGTCTACTGTGCATTGTTGCACAGCCTTAGTGTACGAAGGAGCCAAATGTCCTGTGGATTGACAATAATTCCTTATTACCAGAATAACTCTTTAAACATTCAACATTTATAGACATACTCATCTAACCAAAAATATCAAGTAAAGGCTACATTAAACAATACATAAAAGCCAACTTTCCACTTACGATGATGTATCTTCCATTCCAATCAGGAATTTAATAACATTTGGTAATTCATTTTTGACTATAAAAAGATAACTCAGCATTGCTGTAAGACAGAAAACCAGAAAGGATTCAATCACAATTTAGTATTTTAACCATTTAAAATAATGATTCGCTGTACTGATAGCTCTGAAATGGCAAAGTTCCCATTCCAGGATCATGATTTTCTGGTGTTAGAAAAAAGCATTTTCACACTGGTGTTAGGAACTTCTTAGAGATTCAGACTATGCTGGTCCCTTTTCCGCTCTGAAGAAATATCCCACTATAAATAACCAAGGAGTTAATTTTCACAAACGCAAGAAGACCCAATTTGGACCAAATGTTCACGTATGCAGACTAATTCTCCACCTTTCATATGGCCTCACAAATTCTAGGACTTCCTATTTACAATATCTGGTGCATTTTTTATGTGTGAAAACCAATATATCAAATAATTGAATAATTTAAACAACTAAAAAGATAAATAATCTACCGGAAAAAGAAAATAATCTGGCTCTTCTTACAGATCGCTCCAACCACTACTGTTCCAAAACAAATTTAGTGGACTTTTTTATGCAGTTATTTAAGCACTTACCTCCTGTGTTCTGAAGTGTAGTTGATCCGAAGACCAGAAATCTTCCTGGAGTGCCATATACTTGCTCCCCGAGCTTCTCATACACCATACAGCCTGGTTACATGAATAATTGCTATTTAGCATTAATAATCTCCCATTAGCACAGACCACAAAGTATACACAGGAAATGGTTTTCTGTTGCTGAATTTTGTGTATTTTTTTCCTTTTAATCTATTTTCTGTTTCATATGCAAGAAAGTTTTTTTTTATATCTAAACTGCCATTTTTTTTAATTTATCAGTGCAATGAGCATGCTTAACAGTACAAAATAAATAATTAAAAAATTACCTGTTTCCTGGGAACATTTCAGTAGGAGGTTAATAGAATAGATAGACAACAAAGTCACTGAAATTAGCAGCACTCTAAAAAGTAAGGGGGAAAACACAGAATTTTCAGTTAGCGTACAGTCAGAGATCATGACATATTTCACGTATAAAGTGGCGATGCTAGGATAGTCAGCTCAGCTTTCCAAATGGTATAATTAAAAATACTCACTGCATCATTGGCATTACTTGGATTTTTTTTCATCAGCATGGTCAAATAAAAAAAATGGTGTCAAATTAGTTTATACCCTAATTTTTAGACCAAATGTGAGGATGTTTAATAAAAACTTGCATGTAAAAAATATACACTAATTGGTTTTCCTTCTTTTGCACATTTTTGTTCAATTTTGTATCTATATAAAGCTTTCTTTACATTGCTTGATGCGCACCGTTATACAACCACCGACCAGCAACACGTTTGCCCATCAGTGATTGGTTAATAGCTGATCTATAATAGACCTTTCTGGGTGAATAGGCCACAATTGTTCTTGGCAGCACAAATCCAATAGAACTGTGTGCTGTTGAGAATGATGATCTTTTGTGAAAACCAACAGATCATTTTATCTTATGAATGAACATTTCGCTCGTTCGTCGGGTGATCGGCAGGCAGTTTAGACTACGCATATCGTGAAAGCGATCGTTCATGGTAATTGTGCAGTGTAAATGCACCTTTAATGTATCAAGCTAACATCGTAGTATTTTTTTAGGTAACTATGTTAAAATATTGTTAAAATATTTAAAAGACCAGTTGACCAGGTTTCTTCTAATGATTACAGTGACAACTTTGTCCACCAGGCTGTCCCCACCTACTAGTTTTGTAGTAGAAATAAGAAGAAATAATGTTCCATCCATATTGGGTAGGGCTGTCTGGCGAGCTTTCAGTCAGTGCAGGGGCATGCTAATAGCTGTCACTCTCAGTGCTTGAGCATGGACTATAATTGCTCCGGGCATGCCTGCATGACTGAAAGCCGGCAGCTCACTGGAGAAAGAGAGTTCATTTTCGCCAGGGTGCCACCCTTTCAGTACTGCACCCAGATAGATTCATAATGCTATTAACCTGCAGATTAGCCCTATACCAGCAGCATAATCGCATTATCAGACCTGACAGGATCCCTTTAACAGCCTATTGTCTCAACAATCTTTTATAGAAGAGAGTATGTTCAGAGGAAACTATTAAAAGGAAACACAAGACTTGTGAAACTGGCAGTTTTTTTCGTAACAGTTCTGGTAACTCACGTCTGTGGTTTTTCAGTCAATAATGAAGAATTACTTAGAATAGATCACACACAATTTTACAAGCTTTAGAGTATATTTGACCAAGGAACTGAATGTAATAAATTTTACTTTTATGTTTAAAGGGAACCTGTCAGGTTGAGCAAACCTGCCAGACCGTCACTATTAGGTTCAGTTGGCTTATACCTGCATTACAGAGCACGCTGTCAAACACATATGCTTCTATACGGCTAAAAACAACTTATGCGCCTTTTCGGTATATGCTAATGAGGCAGGACGAGTCTGGTGAGGTGTTGCCTTCCTGAGACTCTGACTAAAGCTTTCTTCTGCTGCTGTCTGTGATAAGTGCACAGCGGATTGGCACAGTGTTACATTCAGCACACAGAAAGAGCTGCATCCAGCAGCAGAGGAAAGCTTCAGTCAATGTGCACTAATCTCCTGGGCTGTACAACCTCGGGAGCAGCGTTGAGCAGTACAGTTGTATATAGACAGCAGCCAGGCAGTAGACAATGCCAGTGCCTGGGGTCAATTCGACCCCAGAATAGAGGATATCAATCATGATTACCGGATATGAAACAGAATTAGTCACGGAAGTGATACCTTGATGGACTAGCCCTAACTTAATAGCATTTACCAAACGGCACATAAAAGTTGTTTTTTACAATATCCATGTACATGTATAACATGAATTATTGTGTTATAATGGAGATATAAGCCAATTTATCAGCCCTAAATGTTAGACATTGAAGAGTAAATGGCAGCACCTTGTTTGCTTCTACAGTACATGTATAAGGCCGTGGTCACACGAACGTTGATCCTCTCATGTGAGAGAATCGGCTCGATTATGGTAATGACGACGACTGAAACTCTGTCAGAGTTTGAACACAGTGTCAGTTTACTGTGATCTGATTCTCTCACTTGAGAGAATTGCATTACAGGTGCGGAGAAGAAGAAGAACTTAACTTCTTCATCTTCTTTATTGTCTGTGTAAACCGGGCTGCACTCGGATGACAGTCCGAAGTTTCACACACACCCATAGACTTGAATGGATGCACGTGCTCTGGTAGTTTGAAGAGCCACCCCTGCAATTTTTTGCTCCTGCCGAAAAAAAAGAAAAACAAACGCAGATCTGCCCTGCCTCATAGTACAACATAGGGCTGAGTCCTATCCGATAAAACATCAGATAGCACTCAGTCATGTTTTACCCTCATGTGAGCGAGTCCTAAGAGTAATTGTTACACACACGCCGCTAGGTTCAGATAGGAAGAGATGGGTTTCATGAATTCTTTGGAATTCTGTGGGAACCGTCACTCAGGGCGACCATAGGCTGTAGCTTCTCTCAGGCACACTATGAACTCACTTGCCGACCAGACACATCTGACAAGAGTCTTTTTCAACAGTTTAACAGTGGAATTGAATCTGAAGCACAGCCAGTGCAATTCAGGAATATTACAGCAACAATCTTCATTACAGTACAGTCTGAGTTTCTTGAGCAACCGGCTCCAGTAGCAATAAAGTAGTTTCTTCACAAGGAACAGTATTACAGTCCCTTCAGTAGCATAATTCAGCATAGATTAGATCTCTTAACAGCACACTTCTATGCATACACAACCACAGGTTTTTCCTTCACAAGGACACAATAATACACAGCATTCTTTATCCTGCATGGAGATGGAGGGGGGTGGGTTTAATGAGGGAGATGATCCCTGTAACACAATTGCTTCCAGTCCTTATCTTCCCGCTCGATAATACTCTGCACTGTTAGTTCAGGGAGTTTATCTGACCTGTGTTTAGTTTCTCTCCTGATCTGAATCCTGTTCAGTTGCCTTCTGTCAGATCCAGATAACACATCACCTTTCTCTTTGGCTTCAGCCAGACTACAATAACAAGTTTCTCACAATCCCCCTGGGGCTCTGCTAAAACACTCCCTGTCTCCTGTGACTGTGTTAACCCCTGTAGTTGCTGGATGCTTCTGAAGCACAACACTTCCTGTCTCCTGTGCTTGTGTTATTTGTAACAGTTGCTGGATGCTTTTGAAGCTACAGCACTACTTCTGCATCTTACATAATATCAGGGGACCATGCAATGGAAGGTTCTATTAAAAGATGCCCCAGAATTGCTATTTAAAGCACCACTGCTGTGTTTTTTTTATTGTAGCGCTGGAGTGTTGCTTCTAATGTAAGGTCCCTGGACCTAGTCTGATACTTATCCTCCACTGTCTTCACCTTCTTTTACCACCGCTCCCATCGGTCTCCAGCAGTTTGTGATCTGCTGGATCGCTCCAGTGTTTGCTGAAGCGAGCCGGAGGTCACAACTCAATACAACTTTATGAGAGCCTCGTTCTGGCTCTCATAGACTTGAATTGAGAGCTTGTGATGTAACTTCTGACTTCTGGCCAGTCAAAAGCTGTGGTCACAAGATGGCACCATGGGATCGGAGCTGAAAAAAGGTGAAGAATCCGGAGGGTGAGTATAAGATGGGGCAGGGAACTTAGTAGCACCACTTCAGTGCTGAAAAACAACAACGTTGGAGTGGCGCTTTTTATAAGGAGAACAAGTATTACAAAAACAGATACATCAGGAGGGCTGACAGCTCCTCTTTAAATGTATCTATTTTTTATTGTTTTATTTAATTTCCTTTAAACGTTCCAGATTTATATGTATGTATAAATATGCCCATTTTGTGTAGTAAATATGCTTAACATTCGTGATACTGGTATTCTTTAACTCCTGCACTATATGATATCACCATGTAATACACAATTCTGTAGTTCTTAAATTCTGGGAAACAAAATCACTTCTATTGGAGATTCTGTTTAGCTTGGGTTTTCTCTAACCACCAGAATCACTTTGTATTTGGCATTAGTAAAGTCTAGGCATCAAGAGACTCCAGGAATTGTGTGTTTAAAGGGAACCTGTTAGGTGATTCACATTGTTCAAGCTATGGACAACATGAATTGCAGTCTAGCAGCACAATGTCCATTCTCTGAATAGCTCCGGCATTCCAGTTCCTTTTAAGGTCTGACCAGAGACCTTAGTTGTCGACTAAAGTAGTCTGGCTACACCACCGGCTGACTCTTCCTAGCACTGCTGTAGGAGATTGACAAGTGTTTCCCTATGCACACACATCGGAGAGCCCTGTCAACTACCTGTAGCAGCGCTAGGAGAACCTGAGTTTGGATGGAGCTGGACTAGTGAAATTTCCGGCTATTGTCACCAGCTAGATCTTCTAAGCATATTTTCTCTGGTGTTTCAGAGAAAGATATACCCATCTGCAGTCTTGCCATCAGGCTGCGATTCATGCTGCATGTGGTTTGGGGGTTGAATTGCTTGACAGGTTCTCTCAAAAGGGCCACTGGTACTGGGATTCACCTCAGGAGTTCTTTCCCTTGTGGCAATTGCAATGTTTGTCCCTTAATGCCACCTAAGTAAAAAAAAATCAGCATCCCACCTCCAGGACACAATTCCAGCTTCATCAATACATTTAACTGTTGGTCCAGTAAGGTCATACATCAATTAAAATGTCCATGTCGTAAGATTTATTAACTGCGTAAACATCTTCAGAAACATATTTGTACCATCAATCTCGGGGCCCGGGATCATCTCAAGAACAAAGGACTGACCACATTCGCCTCACATTGTCTACAACCATCAGGGTGGTAAATGTCAGGGATTGCAGGTATTTGGTCTTTAAAAAGTTTCATTTACTGTCTTTAGTGGGTGTCTAGCTCCTCCCTTTTACAGAAAGAATCCAGATGCATTTTTGAACTTCAAGATTTCACTCCCTATTGGCATTAATGAAGATCTTTCATTCGTGGGCTTTTATCAGACATAGGTATGTATACATAAACTAATATCTATAAAATGTATATATATATTTTTTTTTGTATACTAATTTCTTTCATTTTTTAGTCCACAGGGTTTTTCTATGTGATATTTCAGTTTTTCTTTTTTAATATATTTGCAAAAATTTCTACATTTCTGTTTTTTTTTCAGTCAAGATGGGGTGCAGAGTGTACTTTAATGAGAAAAAAATGAACTTTATAGAATTTACCAAATGGCTGCAATGAAACAAAGACTGAAAAATTGAAAGGGGTCTGAATACTTTCCGTACCCACTGTATAAGGCCAAACAACTTAGGAGACAATTCAATAAAGGAACTAAATATACCCCAACAGTAGCATAGATGATAAACGGTAAGGGTGAATAAGGAAGCCCATGTGGAAACAGACCAGTTCCAATGCACATTTCACATTAGCTTGGCTGGTTTAATGTAAAATATCCTTTGGAAGCTAATGTGAAATGCACTTTGGGGCTGGTCTAGTTTCGCTTGGGTTTCCTTATTCACCATTACTGATTACTATCTATGCCACTTTTTGTGTATATTTAAATACTTTATTGAATTGTCTCTTAAGTTGTTTGTCCACTTGGCCTTATGTACAGTTGAAACCAGAAGTTTGCATACACTATATAAAAAGACACATATGCATGTTTTTCTCAATATCTGACATGAAATCAGAATAAACCTTTCTCGTTTTAGGTCAATTAGGATTACCATAATTTTTAATAATTGGCAAATGCCAGAATAATGAGAGAAAATGTTTTAAGGCATTTTTATTACTTACTGCAAAGTCAAAATTTTACTTGCACTAAGATTACTATGCCTTTTAACAATTCTTGACTGCCCATATGATGATGTCATGTGTTTGGAAGCTTTTGATAGTTTTTTTTTACAATATCTGAGTTAATTACAGACACGCCTGTTTTTATATAGTGTATGTAAACTTCTGGTTTCAACTGTATATATGTATATTGTTGACTTGTGGTTTTATCTTGGTTAGTACCTTAGTGCTGCAGACTTTCATTTCTGTGCTACATTCAATATTTTATTGGATGTCTTTAATCCTGTCTTTTGATGAATCATGAATACATTTTGTTACTTTTAGTGAGTTTATGCTTCCTGTGTTTGTAGATAGCTTTTTAATATTTGGGATTACCCTGTATATAGTTTTTTTATTCCTGCTATTTGTATTTAGCCACCATACTTACTCAATCCCCCATTGTGTCTATGTAGCATTGCCTGTGTTCCCTTGTGAACTACTTGCCACCTCTTCTGGCATGGATGGCACTTGACTGCTGTTTCTTATCAGTGGACACAGCAGTGACCAACATGTCACCCAGAAATAAAACGTGCCACTGATTTTCATCAGCAGTCAATCCTGTAAGAACAGGGATATCAAACTCAAATACACAGAGGACCAAACTTAAAAACTTGGACAAAGTCGAGGGCTAACCTTGATAGTTATTAAAAAAAAACGTTAATATTCGGTGGGGTCACAGAGGTGTATATCTCAGAACTTTGCAGGCTTACAGAGTAATTCTCCTCCTATTGAAGTTCCTAGATTGCCCTTGCATAGCACCCATAAAGTATGATGCCAGCAAAAGTGCCCGCCAAACACAGTATGATACCCCCGCAGTAAATTCTTCCACAGTACCCTCCACAGGTATTGTATGATGACCCTACTGTGCCCCTACCCCCTCAACTTCCCTGATAAAGTATGGTGGCACCCAACACAGTATGATGCTACAACTGTGATCCCAATGCAACTCTCCACACAGTATAATGGGCCTGTTGTAAGGGGGAAGACCGGGGTGTAAGTACTTTCAGAGCAAGGGATCTGGAACTGCCGGGGCCGTGCCTCTGATTGCAGGGGGAAGACAGACTGCGAGCACATGAGTCAGGTGACTGGGAAGCTGGGGGTGTGTCCAGAGTGAGAGCTGGGAGGTCAGGTGACCGGGGAACTGGTGGCGTGGCTAGAGAAAGGAAGAGACGAGGACGTTTGCGCGGAAAAGCGGAGCTGGGTCCTGCTCAGCAGAGCTGTGTGAGAGGGTCCAGGCTCCTGGCTACAGTACTTAGAGCAAGATCCAAGTGCAGTGGACGGGAGGAGTCAAGCCGACTAGAGGGAGAAGAGACGCAGAGTCCGTGGAGCCGAGCACGTGAGGTGCCGTGTTATGGACTAGGGGCTCAGCGGGTAAAATCGGAGACCGCCCGCTGCCGCCAGAAGATGGAGCATTGGTTGGGCGGGGATGCCTGAAAAAATCAACACCGGATTCAGCTGGCAACTGCCTTGTGAGGAGCAAGAGTCAGCTAAGTTAAAAAACTGTCGATTACAACCGGTTCGACTCTGCTACATCTAGTTAAACTGTGAACTGTCAGTAATAGACTTTTACCTGCTACTTCCCTTGTTTTTCCCCCATATTTTCCCCTGTTACTCCCTGCGTAGAGGTTGACCCTGTTATCATAAACCTCCCCTGTTTATTAACCCCGTATTGGCTGCTCTGTGTTTCTGTGTCACTGCATCTAAAGTACCCGTGTTACACTGTCACGGGTGTGTCAGAAGTTACAGACAGTTGCCCTGCAGTTGGTTGCAAGAGATCTCTACGTTTGGCATTACAGACATCTTCTTAGAGGCTGTCTCTAGGACCCAGCGGCTACCTTCCTCTAGCTAATTAACTCCCTGGTCTGGGTGTATAAATACCTGATGTGTATCAGAGGTGCCGGCGATATTCATTTACTCCTTGTGAAGGCTTTAGCATGCGCAGTACTGCTTCCTCTCTGGTGCTTGAGGTCGTGTGCATATTTGTCTGGAGTCGTCTAAAGCTAAGCCATTTCCCCTATTTGTCCTCCCTTGTTGTAGTGTTCAGTGGGGATTGTCTAGTGCACATCTCCTCCTTTCCCTAGCCTGAGTTTTACGCCAGGGAAAGACAGGGCGAGGTACACGTGCGACGATTGGTGAAGAGCCAATAGAGGGTCAATAGTTGATACAGGATACCACTAGACAAGACTAAGAGGTTTCCACTTCCCCCTTTCCCTAGAGTCTGGGCTCCCTTTCCCTCTTCCCTCTGTGTTACACTAAGTCTTTCCCACACCTTGCGTGACAGGGCCACATATACAGTACAGACCAAAAGTTTGGACACACCTTCTCATTTAAAGATTTTTTTGTATTTTCATGACTATGAAAATTGTACATTCACACTGAAGGCAACTGATGGTCCCAACCCCATTTATAAGGCAAGAAATCCCACTTATTAAACCTGACAGGGCACACCTGTGAAGTGAAAACCACTTCCGGTGACTACCTCTTGAAGCTCATCAAGAAAATGCCGAGAGTGTGCAAAGCAGTCATCAAAGCAAAAGGTGGCTACTTTGAAGAACCTAGAATATAAGACATATTTTCAGTTGTTTCACACTGTTTTGTTAAGTATATAATTCCACATGTGTTAATTCATAGTTTTGATGCCTTCAGTGTGAATGTACAATTTTCAAAGTCATGAAAATACAGAAAAATCTTTAAATGAGAAGGTGTGTCCAAACTTTTGGTCTGTACTGTAGTTCTCCATACAGAATAATGGCCCCACATAGTCCTCCATACAGTATAATTGGCCCCACATAGTCCTCCATACAGAATAATGGCCCTACATAGTCCTCCATACAGAACAATGACCCCACATAGTCCTCCATACAGTATAATGGGCCCCACATAGTCCTGCATACAGAATAATGGCCCCACATAGTCCTCCATACAGAATAATGACCCCACATAGTCCTCCATACAGTATAATGGGCCCCACATAGTCCTGCATACAGAATAATGGCCCCACATAGTTCTACATATGGCATTGCGGGCCAAATATAATCACCTTGAGGGCCAAATTTGGCCCAGGTGCCAGAGTTTGACATGTGTGTGTTAGAAGATGAAGTGAGGAGACCAGCAGAGGCTTGTGTACTGCTTTAGCAAAGTGGCGGGGAATCAGTTGGTTACCCCTACAGCCACTGAATTGCTGCAGTAGTTAAGGGAGCAATGGAGGAATCAGTATATGACTACATACACTGCTCAAAAAAATAAAGGGAACACTCAAATAACAACACATCCTAGATCTGAGTGAATGAAATATTGTCATTGAATACTTTGTTCTGTACAAAGTTGAATGTGCTGACAACAAAATCACACAAAAATCATCAATGGAAATAAAATTTATTAACCAATGGACGCCTGGATTTGGAGTCACCAGCAAAATTAAAGTGGAAAAACACACAGGCTGATCCAACTTTGATGTCATGTCCTTAAAACAAGTCAAAATGAGGCTCAGTATTGTGTGTTGCCTCCACGTGCCTGTATGACCTCCCTACAGTGCCTGGGCATGCTCCTGATGAAGTTGCGGATGGTCTCCTGTGGGATCTCCTCCCAGACCTGGACTAAAGCATCCGCCAACTCCTGGACAGTCTGTGGTGCAACGTGACGTTGGTGGATGGAGTGAGACATGATGTCCCAGATGTGCTCAATCGGATTCAGGTCTGGGGAACGGGCGGGCCAGTCCATAGCTTCAATGCCTTCATCTTGGAGGAACTGCTGACACACTCCAGCCACATGAGCTCTGACATTGTCCTGCATTAGGAGGAACCCAGGGCCAACCGCACCAGCATATGGTCTCACAAGGGGTCTGAGGATCTCATCTCAGTACCTAATGGCAGTCAGGCCACCACTGGCGGGCACATGGAGGGCTGTGCAGCCCTCCAAAGAAATGCCACCCCACACCATTACTGATCAACTGCCAAACCGGTCATGCTGAAGGATGTTGCAGGCAGCAGATCGCTCTCCACGGCGTCTCTAGACTCTGTCACATCTGTCACATGTGCTCAGTGTGAACCTGCTTTCATCTGTGAAGAGCACAGGGCACCAGTGGCGACTTTGCCAATCCTGGTGTTCTGTGACAAATGCCAAGCATCCTGCACGGTGTTGGGCTGTGAGCACAACCCCATCTGTGGACGTCGGGCCCTCATACCACCCTCATGGAGTCGGTTTCTAACCGTTTGTGCAGACACATGCACATTTGTGGCCTGCTGAAGGTCATTTTTCAGGGCTCCAACAGTGCTCCTCCTGTTCCTCCTTGCACAAAGGAGGAGATAACGGTCCTGCTGCTGGGTTGTTGCCCTCCTATGGCTCCCTCCACATCTCCTGGTATCTACTCCATGCTCTGGACACTGTGCTGACAGGCACAGCTACCCTTCTTGCCACAGCTCGCACTGATGTGCCATCCTGGATGAGCTGCACTACCTGAGCAACATCTGTGGGTTGTACTGTAGACACTGCCTCATGCTACTGTACCTCTAGGGGTGAGAGCAATGGCAAAATGAAAAAGTGACCAAAACAACAGCCAAAAAGGATGAGAACAGAGAAATGGTCTGTGGTCACCACCTGCAGAACCACTCCTTTATAGGGGTATCTTGCTAATTGCCTATCATTTCTACTAGTTGTCTGTTCCATTTGCACAACAGGAGGAGAAATTGATTCACAATCTGTGTTGCTTCATAACTGGACAGGTAGATTTCACAGAAGTGTTATTGACTTGGAGTTACATTGTGTTGTTTAAGTGTTCCCTTTATTTTTTTGAGCAGTGTATATTATATATTATGAAAGTAGCAGCACTTTAGAATTCAAATTAATAGAAACAGTTGTACCTTTATTGAGCCTTGTGTTTATGTGCAATGTTTTGGTTACATGAGAATACATACATTTATAAACAGTATATATTTATTTTTTGTTTTTAAAGACCATGCTGGGCCCTATTAAAGAAGGGTTCCAATAATATAATTTTATGATGTGTCTTTTAAAAGGAACCCGTCACCATGAAAATGCAGCCCACTTTGCAGGCACTATATTATAGAGCAGAGGGAACAGAGTCTATTGATATATAATTCTGATATAAACAATTCAGTATTACCTGTGTTTAAATCATTTAAACCTCTGCTCTTTCTGGGGTTTTTAGTCCAGTGGGTGGTCCTCTCAGTGACTGACAGCTATATTTGTATGCACTGTTATACGTAGAAAGCTGTCAGTCACTGATAGGACCACCCACTGGACCGAAAATTATTAAATGATAAAAACACAAGTTATAATGAATATTTTCTCAGAAAACTATATATGAATCTACCCTGCTCCCCCTGCTCTGTATCATTATGCCAGCAGATTAGACTGCATTTTCATGGTGACAGATTGTCTTTAAATATGTCATAAGAAACAATTATGAGCATCCAGGAAGCAAGCAGGTTCTTACATCTACTGATCATTACATTTTTAAATGATATACTGGTATAGCCCTTTAACTTGTATACTACTTTCAATGACTATATTTTTAATTTGTCGTTATGATGTATTATTAGATGTATCTGAAGTTAAAAATATATTTGTAATTTTTGAAGCATATTGGCATCGTAATACAAAAGAACAAAATGCTTTCTACAGGCACAAGTAGATAAATAATAGAGGAATTCTCCCAACCATGTTTTCCTTTATTAGTAATGCAAGTAATAGCTTTGCTGATTGTTGAACTTTAAAACCTAGTGATATAATAGTACTCATAGCATATTTCATGAGCTTCTTTCCACAACTGATAGTGACATTAATCACTTGCATTATTCAAATATGGAAGTGGAGCAGGACGACTTTTTAAAGTGCCCCCACCTTCCTTGTCTGTGTTTTTTCCTTAGTAGCTCTTTGTCAGTGGACAAAACATGCCATTATACAAAGCAGATTACTGTAAGGGGAAGCATAGTGATACACAATGTCAAGGACGTATTCGGGAAATGTACACAAAGAGTCCTGGAATGTTAGTACAGAAAAAAACATGAACGTACTCGTTGTTTTCGCAATAATGATTCAGGTTTCTGAACATTGTCAACTTAGAAGACTACAAAGGTAAGAAAATACTATCCAAGTTCATTCATTTACTCCACATATACATGTGTTCCTAAAGCCTTAGAGACAGAGGAAAAAAGTCTCACGAAAAACTGTTATTGTTGACGCGTTTCGAAGAAACGTTTCTTAAGTGTTACTTCGAAACGCGTCAACCATAAGAGACTTTTGTGGGATGTTTTTTCCTCTGTCTCTTGCCATGTTGGATATGTTTTAGAATTCCAAATAAAATTAAAATTTGTTTTTACCGAAGTGCTGGATCGCCTGCCATCTCTTGGATTGCATTTGGATTGCCATTACCATGGAGCCTGAATCTGTGCATTCAGTGGATGGGTGGATGGAGCAGCTGGTTATTTTCTCTATACTGGCACATATCTATACATGGCACCATCTCCCCTCCTCAAAGTTGCATTTATCTGTGTCTTCTATTTTTGAGATTTGTACAAAATAACTATTGGCGGATATTTACTTTCTGTTCCTTTCAGTATCTCATGGCTGACAGTTCTATAAACAATTATTTTGGACAACGTTGGCACATTTTATAACTCTACTTACCCATGTCCCTTTTTACATATATATATATATATATATATATATATATATATATATATATATATATGTATTTATATATAGTGTATATATATATATATATTTTTTAAGTTCCCTTGTTAGAAAGTGTATAAAACACCTAATACTCATTCGATAATGTTTATGCAAGTGTTAACCTGAGTGGCAAGGCCAAACGATGACGATTGTACTGCCCCAACAAACACTATGTGACTGTTTTCGTCATATTGCCAGAAAAGCTAACAAGAAAACAGCAGAGGTCATGGAAACCTCTATGTGCTGAATGTTCCCTGAGAAGACCTAAGACAGCTTGGGATCTGCACCACAGCTGACTTAAGACTCATGCACATGGCAAAGCTTTGTGCACAGAGCCTACTAGCAGAGTATGAAGTCTTGCATGCTATAGAACCATAAAGGATAGTGATAATTTATTAATCCTTCTGGGTTTCCCCATTAGAGGCCACGCCGATCGGCACAACAGAGCACTTTTTTAGGATGTAGCGGCGGTGTGCATGCTCATCCACCGCCCCATTTATTCCCTGTAAAACTTTCGAGTGCTGCCCCTGGCTTTTTCCAGCAGTCCCATAGAGCATGAATGGAGCAGCAGTTGATTATCCAACCTGCCACTCCATTTCGTAATGGAGATAAAAGTACCCAATAGGGATAAAAATTCAGCCTTCTGCCGATCAGTAAGTTATCATCTAAGTGAGGATAGATGATAACTTATTTTCGCCAAACAACCCCTTTAACTAAACTGTATTTTGAGAATCTAACATTATTACACTATAAGGCCACCATCAGATAACTATAATACAGGTGCATTAGGTCACATCATATTGCTGTCTTAGACGTCTTAGAGTTCTGCTGAACTGATCTTCGCTCACCACAGAAGCCTATCACTTATGTTACAGCTGTAATATTGTGTAGATTACAAATGTGCGCTTTATTTGGCAATGGAAAAGTAACCGATGTAACAAAACCATCTCATTATACAGCCTATACCTGCATTCTCTGTAAAATACCAGCACATATATTCTATAAGTCCTAGAAAATATCTATGTAAAATGAATTATTGTTACTACTACTACTACATATTACACTGCCTACAGCGGGTGATGAGCCCTAATAAAGGCAATACCACTGAGGAACCTTAATCATTGCACCCTAAGGATATCCTAAGGAGGAAAAAAGACCATGTGTGAGACATTACAGAAGCAAGGGGACCTATATGAAAATTAATTAATTGAATATAGTAGAAACTTGTGAAATAATTCCTTACTAAGATCCTTGAAGCCAAAAGCCATGATAAACCAGTCCTGGTGCACCATGGAATGGGTCACCAGTGAATCAATATACACTATTTATCTAGGGACAATCAACTATTGGATGTTTCTGTGACACTTTGGGGGTGATTCATTAAATTGCTTATGCCGAAATTTGACATAACATAGTAGTTGCGCAAACACATTGTGTCTTTTGGCATTTACAAGTTCCACTTAGCTAGGCCAATATGGGTGTAGAGTTGGTGGGACGGAGCAGGTCACACTCCCCCTCGCCCCAACAAATTTAGCATGAGTTATACCTCAAAAATGGCATAACTTACTCCAGAATTTCTGGATGCGCCACACACTGGGTACCAGACATGCCTGATTCATGAAGTGCCGCGTGCCGCTTAATGAATCAAGTCAGTTTACTCCAGTGAGCTCTTCATTAGGATTGGTGTGTGCTACGCCAGACTTAATGAATCCCCCTCTTTGTGTATCCATATATGTGCAAGTATACTTAAATCATTAGTATTATCAGCTATCATGGTTATGTCTTTGTTGTATTATGCAGTCCTTTCCCAATATTAACAAATATAATTTTTTCGTGTCTGTATGTTACATAAACTTTGGTATATGACAACCAAATAGAAATGTGTTGGAACTGTGGACACAATTCATCAAGACCTGTGTGTTCTACTCTGAGAGGGCATCCTGGAGTAAGATGCAGAAACTCCTTCCCATTAAGAGGCACATGCCTCTTAATGAATAAGGAGTGTAGGACAAGCAACGTGTGCATCTATGTGCTCCTCGCCACAAATCCTACTCCAGTCCCTGCTGGAGTAACATTTGTAGTGCAGTGAACTTCACCACTTGTCATGAATTTGATCAGCGGTGGTCGCCATGCCGCCATCCTGCCTCAGCTCTGCACACTTTGTTGGAACTGTGCAAAAATGGCGTCAGAATGCCAAAGGTTGCAAAAGTTTAGTGCAGGCTCGAGTTGCACGTAAATGTTGTGGCTTTTTAAAGCTTTTCACGCTTGAATACTGGTGTAAAAGCTTTGATGAATTGGACCCTCAGTCTTTTAATACCATTTTGTATACATTATCACTGTTCTCTATTGTTTTACTTCTAGGTGACCAATAGGGTCTAATTTTCTAGTGCTTCCATAATATGCAACAATAGTATTTGATGATGATGTTGGCTCCCAATACTGATGTGTGAATAAACTTTTAAGTTTTGTCTGGAGTTTCTGCTTGTTTGGACTATTTTACTTGTGAGAAAGCATGATATTTCATACACTGTAAATACATTTTTCACTCTTTGTTTCATTGCAGCCATTTGGTAAATTCCAAAAAGTTCATTTTTTTCTCATTAAAGTACACTCTGCAACCCATCTTGACTGAAAAAAAACGAAATGTAGAAATTTTTGCAAATTTATTAAAAAAGAAAAACTGAAATATCACATGGTCATAAGTATTCAGACCCTTTGCCCAGACACTCATATTTAAGTCACATGCTGTCCATTTCCTTGTGATCCTCCTTGAGATGGTTCTAGTCCTTCATTGGAGTCCAGCTGTATTTAATTAAACTGATAGGACTTGATTTGGAAAGGCACACACCTGTCTATATAAGACCTCACAGCTCACAGTGCATGTCAGACCAAATGAGAATCATGAGCTCAAAGGAACTGCCCAAGGAGCTCAGAGACAGAATTGTGGCAAGCCACAGATCTGGCAAAGGTTATAAAAGAATTTCTGTATTACTCAAGGTTCCTAAGAGCACAGTGGCCTCCAAAATCCTTAAATGGAATAAGTTTGGGACCACCAGAAGTCTTCCTAGACCTGGCCATCCAGCCAAACTGAGCAATCGTGGGAGAAGAGCCTTGGTGAGAGAGGTAAAAAAGAACCCCAAGATCACGGTGGCTAACCTCCAGAGATGCAGTAGGGGGATGGGAGAAAGTTCCACAAAGTCAACTATCACTGCAGCCTTCCACCAGTTGGGCCTTTATGGCAGAGTGGCCCGACTGAAGCCTCTCCTCAGTGCAAGACATATGAAAGCCCGCAGAGAGTTTGCTCAAAAACACATGAAGGACTCCGAGACTATGAGAAATAAGATTCTCTGGTCTGATGAGATGAAGATAGAACTTTTTGGTGATAATTCTAAGCGGTCTATGTGGAGAAAAACAGGCACTGCTCATCACCTGCCCAATACAATCCCAACAGTGAAACATGGTGGTGGCAGCATCATGCTATGGGGGTGGTTTTCAGCTGCAGGGACAGGATGACTGGTTGCAATTGAATAAAACATGAATGCTGCCAAGTACAAAGGTATCCTGGATGAAAACCTCTTCCAGAGTGCTCTGGAACTCAGACTTGGCCGAAGGTTCACCTTCCAACAAGACAGTGACCCTAAGCACACAGCTAAAATAACAAAGGAGTGGCTTCAGAACAACTCTGTGACCATTCTTGACTTGCCCAGCCAGAGCCCTGACCTAAACCCAATTGAGCATCTCTGGAGAGACCTGAAATTGGCTATCCACCAACGTTCACCATCCAACCTGATGGAACTGGAGAGGATTTGCAAGGAAGAATGGCCTAGGATCCCCAAATCCAGGTGTGAAAAACTTGTTGCATCATTCCCAAGAAGACACATGGCTGTACTAGCTCAAAAGGGTGCTTCTACTCAATACTGAGCAAAGGGTCTGAATTCTTATGACCATATGATATTTCAGTTTTTCCTTTTTTAATAAATTTGCAAAATTTCTACATTTCTGTTTTTCAGTCAAGATGGGGTGCAGAGTATACTTAAATGAGAAAAAAAATGAACTTTTTAGAATTTACCAAATGGCTGCAATGAAACAAAAAGTAAAAATTTTAAAGGGGTCTGAATACTTTCCGTCCCCATTGTATATCTATGTGTCTTCCTTTTCATTAAACATAATATAATTAATCAGATCTCTACCCAGCCCATATTTGTAACTACAATCCATATTACAACCACTGCTCCTACAGAAAGCCCTATACTTTTTCCATAAACCAAACCTGATACACAAATTATATTCCAAAACAGTTTTGTACATTTATGCAAAATATGGAGTATAATTGATTTATTCTTGAAGTTTGCTAGTATGAAACTACCTTTCACTTTTTGTACCAGCAGTGCAGGAATCAGAATTAATTATTTGATTTTTTGTGCCTAAGGCCACGGCTCCACTATCAGTATTTGGTCAGTATTCGGTCAGTATTTTTTCTCATGAGTGGGAGCCAAAACCAGGAGGGGGTGATAAATGCAGAATTGGTGCACTTGTTTCTATTATACCTTTTCTCTGATTGTTCCTCTCCTGGTATTGGCTCCCACTCCTGAGAAAAAATACTGACCGAATACTGACCAAATACTGATAGTGGGGCCGTGGCCTTGCACTTCAAATTCGGTAATTACTGTTTGAAAGCTGGAAACTGCAGAAACTGCTGCTACGGCATTGTAAATTGCACCAAAATTAAGCAGATGCACATGATGCTGATGAAACAGTCTTATCACATTTTCTTGTCAGCCATCTACAAGAACCAGTTTGAAGGGAACCTGTCACATATTTTTTAGCAACTAAACTGTCCCCAGTGTGTAGTTAGTGATGCAATGTGCATCACTAGCACATTGTTTTCAATCAAAACGGTGCCGTATTAATCTTACACAGTGACGAGCGGCTCCCCGCGGTCACAGAGCCAGTGACTCGCAGCGGCCCAAAAGCATGCGCATACAATGAAGCTGGGTATGTACATCCAGATTCAGTGCGCATGCGCGGGGAGCCGCTCGTCACTGCGCAAGTGCGCGGAGTTGCTCGACACTGCGCATGCGTGGGATTTTAGAGCAGATTCCGTAACGTAGGCGCAACCCAGAACATCAATCAGAGTGCATGGGCGTCGACAATATGACGATCCCCTGAATGAAAAGAAAATTAAGCGCCACCCCTATGACTGAAAGAGAAGGTATAACATAACTATACAAAGTGATTTTTGGAGATGATTATGGCGCCATTTTGATTTAAAGAAACATGTTAGTTATGAACATTGCATCACTAGCAACACACTGGGGACAGCTTAGTTGCTAAAAATAATGTGACAGGTTCCCTTTAAAGGGAACCTGACAGGTCCGATAACATTATTAACCTGCAGATATAGGGTTAATCTTCTGGTTAATAGCATTATGAAGGTACTGTACTGAAATTGCAGCACCTAGGAGAAAATTAATCTTATTCGTCTTGGGAGCCGCCAGCTTTCAGTCATGCAGGCCTGCCCAGATAAATTACAGTCACCACTCAAAGCACTGAGAGTGGCGGCTGTAAGCATGTCTCGACAGTGACTGACAGCCGACTTTGCACACCTGCATGACCGAAAGCCATAACGCTATTAACCTGCAGATTAACCCTATAGCTGTAGGTTAATAACGTTATCGGACCTGATAAATGCCCTTTAACTAATGACAGGACCTTTTCCAAATTAAAAGAGTTTGGAATACCATTTTACCACTGCCATATAAAGGAACTCAATACAAAAACAAACTGTCACTGTTGTTTATTTGGAAGAATGAATAAAATTTGATTTCTTATATTACACAAAATGTATATCTATAAATTATGGGCACTTACACAAACAGTACAATCCCGGTGTTTGCCAAAGCAAAAGCCAAGCCAAGAATCCCACTCCCCATAATAGCATTGCTCAAGTTAAAGACCGACATTCCAACGGACGTTGTGCCTGGACTCTGTAGAAAACAAAAATGTCTCTGGAATTAACTGTATACACAAGCCGTGTGGCTGGGTCGTCAAGAAGTCTGAGGTGAAAAGCCAGGAGAGTACATAATAGACAGAGGGGTGAGACAAACGGCATATTCAGATAACAGTACGAGGTCAGAAATCCAAGAAGGCAGTAGATCACTACAAAAGGGCTAGGCAAATGGATGGTCAATGCAAATCCAAGGTTGAGCAGCAAAGATCAGAATACAAGACTAGGAGCACAAAGCAAACACACACCTCTTGAGTACTGATGAGCGAGCATGCTCGCTACTCGATCGTGCATCAGAATGCTCGGGTAGGCATCGAGTATCGCGGGTGCTGGAGTCCCTGCCTCGCATGCAGGGTTTACCTGCCATAAACTGTAATGCCATAAACATGTTGGCTCCGGAATTACCGTGTATGGTAGGCAATGCTTGCATGTTTACTGGCTGTCTAACAGCCGTGAAACATGCGGAGCAGGGACTGTCACGCACAGTGTGGGAAAGACTAAGTGCAACACGAAGGAATGAGGGGAGGGTAGCCCAAACGCTAGGGAAAGGAAAGGTGGAGTGGATACCCCTAGGCAGATCTAATATCACCTTACCGGTCCTACCGTCCTTATATAGATTCCACACCTATCACCGAACAGGAAACCTAATCCCTGTATATCCCCAGACCTAGGCCCTAGATAGGGAGGGGGTGAGCACTGGTCAGTCCTCACTATAAACTAAAGACAACAAGGGAGACAAACAAAGGGGGGAAAACTTATCTTGAGCAGACACCAGAGATAACACCAAACGTCCTCCAAGTGCACCAGAGAGGAAGCTAGTCGACTGCTATTGCTCCAAGCCTTCACAAGGGAAAATGAGAATATCAACGGTGACTCCCTGAAACAGACAGAGTTTATAAACTCCCAGACCAGGGTGTGTCAATCAGAGAAGTGGGGAAGGTTGCCGCGGGGTCCAAAAGTCAGAAGGATTAAGAAGGTGTCTGCAATGCCAAAAGCAATGACCTTCTGCAGCCACATCCAGAGTGACTGTCTGCTACATTTGACACACTCATGACAGGGACTTGAGCATGGTGCTCCAGCACCCGCAATACTCGATGTGTACCCGAGCACCCCGATGCATGATCGATTGGTGAGCACGCTCACTCATCACTACCCTTGAGCAAAGCTACAATTGGCAGCAATCTAAGGCAGAGAGATGGCTAAATAGCCAGGTAATTACTCTGAACAGGAGACACATGAATGAAGCCCCAGCACACCCTGGTCCTGATTGGACTGCTAAACTGTCACTCAAGACACTGACAGCTCAACACATCTCAGCATCCAATTGGACGGCTGAGCTGTCAATCACCATACTGACAGCTCAGCACACCCCTGTCATAGATTGGATGGCAGAACTGTCATTCACTGCATCCAGACACACTAATAGGAGGAATCGAGACATAATGACAAGGAAAGTGGTAACATCCAGTTGTTAAAGTAATAGTTCAGGACTTTAACATTGATGGCCTATCCTTAGGATCAGCTGTTCAGGGCCTGAACTGCTCAGTTATGGAGCTGCACAGCTCCGTCGACTCTATAGTGGCCAAGGCCAGGTACTGCACATCCACAACCTATTCAAATTAGTACCCGGTTGTGGCCACTATTCCGGGAACAGCTAATTGGCGAGGGAACTGCTGTCGCACCCCCCCCCCCACCGATCAGACATTAATTACCTACTGTATTCTAAGAATAGCCCATCAGTGTTAAAGTCCCAGACAAAACCTTTAAAATTTTCATTCATTTACTAAAAGGATATCCGATAAACAGCACAACACAGGGTTATACAAATAAATGTCCCACAATTACTACACATATAAAGATTTGAGTTTCTCAAGGAAGAATATTACAAATATTTCCTTACTTTTCATTTAAGTTACAGTTACCAGCATTAATTATCGCTTTTTTATATGTATGTGTAGTGTCATATGTGGATTACAATATTCAGAATGTTGTATCAAGAATATCCATTAGCAACTAGAAAAGAACAAGGCCACTTACATAATCATCGCAGGACTTCTTCTTTTCCAGGTGACTATTAGTAAGACTTCTTCTGCTTTCACGATCCGCAATAAATTTACTGTAGAGAAAGTGAAAGACATTGAGCGATCTCTTTTATTATAGAACTTAACTGTTTCGTGCTGAAGAACTGTTACAGCAGGGGGGTATCCAGACTGGAAGTGAAGTAAAGCCCACGCAGAACACATATAAATGGATTACTATTATATTTCACACTCACAAACTCTGAGCATTGTATAGAACAGGTCAATTGCAGATGGGTGCTGGGTAAAATGCAGGAAGGAGGTAGTTCATTCAGTCCTGCAGGATAAAGTTTATTCTGTACTAGTACTGACTGAACGGTGACAAGCTTATGCATGGACACTAGTGCAAGGGAGCTTGCGAAGGGGGCAGGCTTCCCTGCTTTGGCGTCATTGTATCACCATACCTCCTGTGTGCATTGAGAACAGTAGCACTAATACTACAGTATATGATTTTCCTGGCAGTAAGTGCAAGCTCTGCTGCCTTCTGAACTACAGTGCATTGTGAAAGTATTTGGCCCCCTTGAACTTTTCTACCTTTTGCTACATTTTTGGCTTCAAACATAAAAATATAAAATTCTAATTTTTTGGGGAAGAACCAACAGCAAGTGGGACACAATCGTGAAGTGGAACAAAATTTATTGGATATTTTAAACTTTTTTAACAAATTAAAAACTGAAAAGTGGGGCGTGCAATATTATTCGGCCCCCTTGAGTTAATACTTTGTAGCGCCACCTTTTGCTGCGATTACAGCTGCAAGTCGCTTGGGGTATGTCTCTATCAGTTTTGCACATCGAGAGGCTGAAATTCTTTCCCATTCTTCCTTGCAAAACAGCTCGAGCTCATTGAGGTTGGATGGAGGGCGTTTGTGAACAGCAGTTTTCAGCTCTTTCCACAGATTCTCGATTGGATTCAAGTCTGGACTTTGACTTGGCCATTCTAACACCTGGATACGTTTATTTTTGAACCATTCCATTGTAGATTTTGCTTTATGTTTGGGATCATTATCTTGTTGGAAGATAAATCTCCGTCCCAGTCTCAATTTTAACCATCTTCTCTGTCCCTGCTGAAGAAAAGCAGGCCCAAACCATGATGCTGCCACCACCATGTTTGACAGTGGGGATGGTGTTTTGAGGGTGATGAGCTGTGTTGCTTTTACGCCAAACATATCGTTTTGCATTGTGGCCAAAAAGTTCGATTTTGGTTTCATCTGACCAGAGCACCTTATTCCACATGTTTGGTGTGTCTCCCAGGTGGCTTGTTGTGGCAAACTTCAAACGAGACTTTTTATGGATATCTTTGAGAAATGGCTTTCTTCTTGCCGCTCTTCCATAAAGGCCAGTGTACGACTGATTGTTGTCCTATGGACAGACTCTCCCACCTCAGCTGTAGATCTCTGCAGTTCATCCAGAGTGATCATGGGCCTTTTGGCTGCATCTCTGATCAGTCTTCTCCTTGTTCGAGATGAAAGTTTAGAGGGACGGCCGGGTCTTGGTAGATTTGCAGTGGTCTGATACTCCTTCCATTTCAATATGATCGCTTGCATAGTGCTCCTTGAGATGTTTAAAATTTGGGACATTTTTTTGTATCCAAATCCATCTTTAAACTTCGCCACAACAGTATCTCGGACCTGCCTGGTGTGTTCGTTGGTCTTCATGATGCTCTCTGCACTTGAAAACCCTGAGACTATCACAGAGCAGGTGCATTTATACAGAGACTTGATTACACACAGGTGGATTCTATTTAACATTACCAGTCATTTAGGACAACATTGGGTCATTCAGAGATCCTCAAGGAACTTCTGGAGTGAGTTTGCTGCACTGAAAGTAAAGGGGCCGAATAATATTGCACGCCCCACTTTTCAGTTTTTAATTGGTTAAAAAAGTTTAAAATATCCAATAAATTTCGTTCCACTTCACGATTGTGTCCCACTTGTTGTTGATTCTTCCCCCAAAAATTAGAATTTTAGATCTTTATTTTTGAAGCCAGAAATGTGGCAAAAGGTAGAAAAGTTCTACTTTCACAACGCACTGTAATTATACAGTGATGAAAGTCTCCAGCTGTGTGCTTGTTGCTTTTCTGTCTCTGAGTGCTCCTATTATTGCTTTGCCCTCAACTACTGCAAGCCTTTGCTCTGCCCCTCCCCCCCCATTATGCAGCTCCTAGTCACCGCCTATGGGCTGTGCTGTTCTTTATCCCCTGTTTGTGCTGTGTTACTCTTACCCATGTGATTTGCTGCTCTCTGTTCCCCCTGTGGACAGTGCTGCTTTCTGTCCTTTCTATGGGCTATGCTGCTCTGTCTATCCCTATGGGCAGGGCTGCTCTCCATTCTCTTTTTGGGCTATAATGCTTTATCTTCCCATGTGGGCTGTGGTGCCCTCTATCCTCTCTTTGGGCTATGCAGCTCGGTATTCTGCTGTGAGTTGTGCTGTTCTCTATCCTTTCTTTGGGCTCTGCTGCTTTGTCTTCCCACTGGGCTGGGCTGCTCTCTGTCCTCTCTTTGGGCTCTGCTGCTCTGTCTTCCCATGTGGACTGTGCTGCCCTCTATTCTCATTTTAGACTATACTGCTCTGTCTTTTCCTGTGAGGTGTGTTCCCTCTATCCTCACTTTGGACTATTGTTACACGCTGCCACTAGGTTCAGATAGGGGGAGACAGGTTACAATAATTCTTTGGAATCCTGGGGGAACTGTTACTCAGGGTGACCATAGACCATGTGCTGCAGCTTCTCTCAGGCACACAGTGGTGTTGACCCTCAGGTACAGACATGTAGGTTGTTTCACTTGCTGACCAGACACACTTGACAAGAGTCCTCATAAATGGTAGAACAGTAGAATTTAATAAGAAGCCACACAGCCAGTGCAAGTTAAGTCTTATGAGCAAATAATACAGTTTCCTTAGCAGCACAGCAGTTCACAGTCTTCCCAGTAGTACAGGACAGCACAGTTCTAATGCAAAGGCACATTAATTAACACAGCATTCTTACAGCACAGTGAGATGGAGGAGAGGGGGAGGGTTTGCTGAGGGAGATGATCCCTGTGACACCATTTCTTCCAGTCCTTATCTTTCTGCCTGACAATACTCTGCACTGTTAGTTCAGGAACTCTACCTGACCTGTGCTTAGCTTCACTCCTGACTTGAATCCTTTTCACTTGCAGGGGCGCTTCTGTGAGATACAGAACTCACACACCACCTTCCTCTTCTTTCGCTTCAGCCAGACACTCCCCTTCTCCTGTGACTGTGTTAACCCCTCTAGTTGCTGGATGCTTCTAGAGCACAACACTTCCTGTCTCATGTGCTTGTGTTACTTCTAATAGTTGCTGAATGCTTTTAAAGCAACAGCACTACTTCTGCATGTCACACTATACTGCTCTGTCCTTTCCTGTAAGGTGTGCTGCTCTCTATCCTCTCTTTGGGCTATATTGCTCTGTCTTTTCAGGTGAGGCGTGCGGCTCTCTGTCCTCTCTTTGGCTATGCTGCTCTCTCTTTTCCTGAGAGTTGTGCTGCTCTCTACCCTTTCTTTGGGCTCTGCTGCTTTGTCTTCCCACTGGGCTGTGCTGATCTCTGTCCTCTCTTTGGGTACTGCTGCTCTGTCTTCCTATGTGGACTGTGCTGCCCTCTATTGTAATTTTGGACTATATAGCTCTGTCTTTTCCTGTAAGGTGTTCTGCTCTCTATCCTCTCTTTGGGCTATATTGCTCTGTCTTTTCATGAGAGGTGTGCTGCTCTCTCCTCTCTTTGGGCTATGCTGCTCTCTCTTTTCCTGTGAGGTGTGATGCTCTCTGTCCTCTCTTTGGGCTATGCTGCTCTGTCTTCTCATGTGGGCTGTGCTGCTCTATATCTTCTCTTTTGCTATGCTGCTCTGTATTCTCCTGTGAGCTGTGCTGCTCTCTACCCTTTCTTTGGGCTTTGCTGCTCTGTCTTCCCACTGGGCTGTGCTGCTCTGTCCTCTCTTTGGGTTATGCCGCTCTCTCTTTTCCTGTGAGGTGTGATGCTCTCTGTCCTTTCTTTGGGCTATGCTGCTCTGTCTTCCCTTGTGGGCTGTACTGCTCTCTGTCCTCTCTTTGGACTATGCTGCTTTGTATTCTCCTGTGAGCTGTGCTGCTCTCCATCCTTTCTTTGGGCTTCGCTGCTCTGTCTTCCCTTGTGGGCTGTACTGCTCTCTGTCCTCTCTTTGGGCTATGCTGCTCTGTCATTTCATGTGGGCTGTACTGCTCTCTGTCCGGTCTTTGGGCTATGCTGCTCTGTCATTTCATGTGGGCTGTGCTGCTCCCTGTCATGTCTTTGGACTTTGCTGCTCTGTCTTCCCACCGGGCTGTGCTGCTCTCTATCCT
The DNA here is from genome assembly GCF_046119375.1 of Phyllobates terribilis. NCBI lineage: Eukaryota > Metazoa > Chordata > Amphibia > Anura > Dendrobatidae > Phyllobates > Phyllobates terribilis. Next base: position 177,890,528 of record NW_027362771.1, read on the forward strand.
CTCTTTGGGCTTCGCTGTTCTGTCTTCCCACTGGGCTGTGCTGCTCTCTGTCCTCTCTTTGGGCTATGCTGCTCTGTCATTTCATGTGGGCTGTACTGCTCTCTGTCCGGTCTTTGGGCTATGCTGCTCTGTCATTTCATGTGGGCTGTACTGCTCTCTGTCATGTCTTTGGACTTTGCTGCTCTGTCTTCCCACCGGGCTGTGTTGCTCTCTATCCTCTCTTTGGGCTATGCTGCTCTGTCTTCCCTTGTGGGCTGTACTGCTCTCTGTCCTCTCTTTGGGCTATGCTGCTTTGTATTCTCCTGTGAGTTGTGCTGCTGTCTACCCTTTCTTTGGACTTTTCTCTGTCTTCCCACTGGGCTGTGCTGCTCTCTGTCCTCTCTTTGGACTATGCTGCTCTGTCTTCTCATGTGGGCTGTGCTGCTCTATATCCTCTCTTTTGCTATGCTGCTCTGTATTCTCCTGTGAGCTGTGCAGCTCTCTATCCTTTCTTTGGGCTATGCTGCTCTGTCTTCTTCCTATGTGGGCTGTACTGCTCTCTATCCTCTCTTTGGGCTACGCTGCTTTGTATTCTCCTGTGAGCTGTGCTGCTGTCTACCCTTTCTTTGGCTTTGCTCTGTCTTTCCATGTGGGCTGTGTTGCTCTCTGTCCTCTCTTTGGGCTATGCTGCTCTGTCATTTCATGTGGGCTGTACTGCTCTCTGTCCTGTCTTTGGGCTATGCTGCTCTGTCATTTCATGTGGGCTGTGCTGCTCCCTGTCCTGTCTTTGGGCTTTGCTACTCTGTCTTCCCACTGGGCTGTTCTGCTCTCTGTCCTCTCTTTGGGCTTTGCTGCTCAGTCTTCCCATGTGGGCTGTACTGCTCTCTGTCCTCTCTTTGGGCTATGCTGCTCAGTCTTCCCATGTGGGCTGTGCTGCTCTCTGTCCTGTCTTTGGGCTTAGCTACTCTGTCTTCCCACTGGGATGTTCTGCTCTCTGTCCTCTCTTTGGGCTATGCTGCTCTGTCTTCTCATGTGGGCTGTACTGCTCTCTGTCCTCTCTTTGGGCTTTGCTGCTCAGTCTTCCCATGTGTGCTGTTCTGCTCTCTGTCCTCTCTTTGGGCTTTGCTGCTCAGTCTTCCCATGTGGGCTGTACTGCTCTCTGTCCTCTCTTTGGGCTTTGCTGCTCAGTCTTCCCATGTGTGCTGTTCTGCTCTCTGTCCTCTCTTTGGGCTTTGCTGCTCAGTCTTCCCATGTGGGCTGTACTGCTCTCTGTCCTCTCTTTGGGCTATGCTGCTCTGTCTTCCCATGTGGGCTGTACTGCTCTCTGTCCTCTCTTTGGGCTATGCTGCTCTGTCTTCCCATGTGGGCTGTACTGCTCTCTGTCCTCTCTTTGGGCTATGCTGCTCTGTCTTCCCATGTGGGCTGTACTGCTCTCTGTCCTCGCTTTGGGCTTTGCTGCTCAGTCTTCCCATGTGGGCTGTACTGCTCTCTGTCCTCTCTTTGGGCTATGCTGCTCTGTCTTCCCATGTGGGCTGTACTGCTCTCTGTCCTCTCTTTGGGCTATGCTGCTCTGTCTTCCCATGTGGGCTGTACTGCTCTCTGTCCTCTCTTTGGGCTATGCTGCTCTGTCTTCCCATGTGGGCTGTGCTGCTCTCAGTCCTCTCTTTGGGCTATGCTGCTCTGTCTTCCCATGTGGGCTGTACTGCTCTCTGTCCTCTCTTTGGGCTATGCCGCTCTGTCTTCCCATGTGGGCTATACTGCTCTCTGTCCTCTCTTTGGGCTATGCTGCTCTGTCATTCCATGTGGGCTGTACTGCTCTCTGTCATGTCTTTGGACTTTGCTGCTCTGTCTTCCCATGTGGGCTGTGCTGCTCTCAGTCCTCTCTTTGGGCTATGCTGCTCTGTCTTCCCATGTGGGCTGTACTGCTCTCTGTCCTCTCTTTGGGCTATGCTGCTCTGTCTTCCCATGTGGGCTGTACTGCTCTCTGTCCTCTCTTTGGGCTATGCTGCTCTGTCTTCCCATGTGGGCTATACTGCTCTCTGTCCTCTCTTTGGGCTATGCTGCTCTGTCTTCCAATGTGGGCTGTACTGCTCTCTGTCCTCTCTTTGGGCTATGCTGCTCTGTCTTCCCATGTGGGCTATACTGCTCTCTGTCCTCTCTTTGGGCTATGCCGCTCTGTCTTCCCATGTGGGCTGTTCTGCTCTCTGTCCTCTCTTTGGGCTATGCCGCTCTGTCTTCCCATGTGGGCTATACTGCTCTCTGTCCTCTCTTTGGGCTATGCTGCTCTGTCTTTCCATGTGGGCTGTACTGCTCTCTGTCCTCTCCTTGGGCTATATACTATTCTGTCTTTCACTATGTGCTGTGCTGCTCTCTATCCCCTCTTTGGGCTCAGCTGCTCTCTGTTTCCTTTGCACATTTACCTCTGAGTGATATTAGTTATATACTCATTATTGGATGGATAGTCCCGTATTTCATATATCAGAAATGAAGACGTTAAGATAAGAGAGCTACTAGAAACAGTGGATGTATTTGAATTGTTATCTAGTTTGCCTGTGTTGCATATGTTATGTGCTGTTTTCTCCTACATGTACTGTAGCTCTGAGTTTAATTTAACTCCATTCCAACATGGCTGGCAAATTTAGTTGTTTTTTTTTATTTTCATTTTTTTCCTTCCTTCCTTCAAAAAGCCAAAAGTTTTTTATTCTTACAGTATGTCATAATAGCCATATGGAGCTTGATTTATTGTGGGCCAATTTATTTATTTATTTTACTCACTTATATAGAGACATAAATTCCAACATTAATTTTAATTTCTTCATTTTTAAAGCGGGAAAAGGGGATGATTTAAAGTTTTTTTTATTACTTTTTTTAGCTATCTTGCTGTACTTGAACCTGTGATCAGCTGATCATTTATTCTGCTGTATATACCGTAGTACAATTGTATTGCAGTATATACGGTAGCTAAAATCATGATTTCCTATGAACAGGACTACCAGCAAACAAAGCATGGAGGCCTTCAGCATAGCAACCTATCGGCACATGCAATCGCTTTCCTGGGTGGACGATGAGCCCCCTAGAGCGTATCCCCTGAACCACACATGTTAGAGACTGACAGGGACAATATAGGGGTTAACAGCAGCAATCAGTGCTTAGCTCTGATCACCACTGTTACAGGCAGATGCCATCTGTATTACACAGCCAGCATCCTATTTGTTTGAGCCCACTCCATACATTTGTACTGAAATGAGTTGTACATGTACAGCAGTCACAACTGGGCCATGGAAGTCTAATGTTTGCCTACAATACACATTAGGCTACTGTCAGCCATTGGCATTGAAAATGATGGGTTCTGCCATCAGTGTAATGGGTATGGAAGCCCTGGAAAATTGCTTGTCGAGAGAGATAAGGATCCGACATGTCCAATTTTAGACTGCCAATTCTTTTGTTCTCCCAAAGATAAGACATGTCTGGTGACTTCTCTCTAGAGAACTCAGACAGCACAACCCTGTGTATGGGAGAGATGGCCGCTGGGCAAACGATTGACTGAACCATCTCAGGCCGACAGCCATCTTATGTGTGTGGGTTTTTTATATGAACACTTCAACATCTTTTCATAATCTGTTCTTCATACACGGATACTGTAGTTCCGATAAATGATTATTTTAAGAAATTACACCCAAAATAGTTGTCTCTAAAATTCCCAATGAAAGGCACCAGGCAGAATGGTAGACACTGATCTGTATATCGCATGTGTCTACTATGCACTGTACTGTCACAGCTGAAAACCGGCGCTGACAAATCCTGCACAGCAGGATGACCGGGATCAGATAAAGAAATCTTCTTACCTAGTGACCAGCATAAGAAGCCAGCCATTAATTAACCTTCTGTACATCTTCTGGGGTATCACAATGAGGGCATAGGTTATGTACAGTATATTTCCTTTCTACCTGTTCCTTATCCCACTACAAGTCTCATATCCATTTATATAGCTCCTGTTATTGTAGACAGTAATGCATTTATTAATGAAATGTTTGGTCTTCAGGAATAGGAACTTTTTTACTGACATTGCTGTGTCTATCAGCCCAGACCCATTAACCACATGCATAATCTTACATTTTCTAAAATCAGCACATCTGACCTAAAAAGCCAAGAGCGCTATTGTAAGAGGTGTCTAATAGGTGGTTTTGAACCCATAAATTATTACTAAGTATTATGCTGAGCAGATACTGCTGTGATAAATAGCTAGATTTCTTCAGACTGCGATGATCAGGTTTCTGTACAAAATGATAGCGTAATAAAGCTGTCTTTAAAGAGTAACTGTCATTTCAATTTTTATTTCAGAAATCAAAAGGACACATTAAAGTAATAAACTTTGTAATATACCTTATCTTCTTTCTTTTCCTTTATTGATATTTGACTCTTAATTAAAATCTGTGTTCAATTTCACATTCCTAAGGTAGGAGATGGCAGCTGGTGCTTTTAAAATTCTATGGAGAGGGAGGAGGAGGAACTAAAGGCAGACACCAACATTCTGCTGCAAGTTCTCTTGAAATCAGTTATAGTTCGCCATAGAACTTTATGAGCACCAATTGTAATCTCCTATCTCAGAAAGGAGAATATCTGTATTTACCACAGGTTTTATCTGAGAATTGAAAAATATTTAGATTTGAGAGTCCTCAGTGGTTGATACCTTTTAATGGCTAACTGAAAAGATGGTAACAAGTTGCAAGCTTTCGAGACTACTCCGGTGTCTTCATCAGGCTATCTACCGGCTAACACAGTACAAAAATATATATTTTCCCTGTATCTGAGAATTGTAAATCTTAAAAATGGAAGATCAGTCCAGGAGCAGAAAGATGCAGATTTCTCTGATAAGACAAATTACAAAGTTGGTTATTTTCATGTGTCCTATTGATTTATGAAAATTTATCACATAATTAAAATGACAGTTACTCTTTAAACCTCAAAGACTGAGCCTTAAAGCTTTCTAAAACTATAGTCTTATATCCTAGATTTCCTAAAAAAGAAAAAAAGAGACACTTGCACAGGGTAATTTAAATATCCGGGGCTCCAATGTAAAATCTGTAATAGAGCCTATCACCTACTACTTGACATTTATAATACTTTTGTTCTTTAATGTTATGAGACAGCGGGACTATCGGACCCTTATGGCACCAGATCCTTCACCTCCAATGGTACACAGAAAAAATAAAGAGTTATGCTAAGTCATGTATAAATTCAATTGCGGCATTATCTGGTGTTTTTGTATAGAACAAAATAGTTTTTTTATCGCCACCGCTTTTAGGTTGTCTGATTTATGAAATGTTCTCAACTACTTCTTTTTTCCTTAAAGGAACACCTGCCTTCATAAACTACCCCTATGCCATCTACAGAATATTAATGTTAAAGGGAACCTGTTATGTTCAAAAACATTATATAACTACAGATATATGATAAATCTGCATGATACATACAATTAAAATCCATTAATGTTGCAGCAGTGGCTGCAGGGAGGACATGAATTCATATTCTCCCAGCAGCTGCTCGCTTCCAGTAATCAGGGTGGTATAGGGGGCTGTGACAGTCACTGCTCACTATGCTGTGAGCGCAGCTGTAATGACTGCCTGGCACTTTGATTGACAGGCTGCACTGCACACACACAGTGCACATGTAGCACCCTGAGGATTCGGCTGCTACAGGGGTATTGCACCTCAGCCAGAGGTGTGATATTCCACTCCCGGGTAAGGATGGAGTGTGGAACTGAGCTCAGTAGGCTGCATGCACTACACACATCCCATTTCCGGGGGACAGACCAATGGTACTCCCACTAGAGAAATGTGCAGGTACGACAGTGTCTGTCCCTGGCTGGAGTGGGAGGGGGGTGGAACATCCCAGTAGTGTAGGGGCAGATAGGGGGAGCAGTCTGGGTAAAGCTAGGAGCTCATTGGGTGCTGGTCACCTGAGCTCACACATAGAGGGAGTATATAAGGTGGGAACCATCTTAGATCAGGGTCTTTTGTAGAGGTTTGGTCAGTCAGTCTGTCAGTCTTTGGTAGAGTGAGTCAGAGGAAGAGAGCAGAGGAGGAGAGCAGCTCCAAGGCCCAGAGAGAGAGAGGAGAAAGAAGGACCCAGAGGGGGAGAAGAGAGAACTCCAAGAACCCAAGATTAGATCAGAGGGTGAAGAGTTGGCACAAGGGTACCGGATCCCAAGCTGGTGGAGGGCCCTAATCCTTAGCCAGAGACCGGAGGTCGTGGGCAAGATCTGCCACGACCACCCACTAAATCCACCCGGAAGGCAAACCAAGAATAGGGTCAGGGAACCCAGAGACAAGGGTTTACCAACAAGAGGCCCGAGGGAGCCGGACATAGGTGGATCCCTGGTGGGGAAGGCCAGAGAGAAGGACAAGTCAGAAAGGGAGCTCAGGACCACGCTCCAGAATCACCTGGGGGTTGGCCGAGTCCAGGACCTGGTGGACGCAGCACGGCTCGGGCGGTCACTCAAGGCCGGAGTGACCAGAACAACAGCAGTAAGTAAAAACCCTGAACTGCACAGCCCGACTCTGAGTCTCATTACCATCCTCACTGCACCTCCACAACCACCATCCTCTACACCTGACCCCCTGAGGCTATACCCCTCCCGTTGGGGGTTATACTACCTGAGCTGCACACACATCACCAGCCTCAGCGGACCCTGCTGCAGCGGCGGCCGTATTGACCGCAATTCAACGGGTGGCGTAGTCGACATAAAAGAACATCCAGCAACATCTGTAGGACTGCCACACACTGAGCTTGACACCCTGGGCACGGACCGGGTCACCGCCACTCAGAGACTACAACCCCCATCTGATCCGGCTCCGGGTATCCCCCAAACAACACTGGCCCAGGGGGCGCGTCAACTTTGGCGTAGTCGGCAGGATCACGTGCCTGCAACAACCGGGTACTGCGTGCCTGAAGAGAAGTTCACCGTTACCTTAAAAAGAAGTCTCCCGCCGGTTCCGGAGGGTCCCCGCCAACGGACCCCATCACAGGTCGTTTCCCGCCGGTTGTCCGCCATTTGCAGCTTTTTCCCGCCATTTCCAAAGATTTCCCGCCTTGGAAGAGCGGACGCCATTATGGGCGTGCCAGAGGGTGGCAAGAGGCCACCTCCCATCATGGGCCAGGTCGAAGAATGGCGCCAAAAGCGGAAACCGCCCCCACCAACAGAGACTGTGATGCTGGAAGTGTCCATCAGCGTGAGAGAACTGCCCCTGGAACTGAAGTTGCCCCGGGACCACCCTCAATGTGGGCGGAGACAGAACAAGAGAGCAAAGATGGGTGTCGCCTGGAGCAGTCTGGAGAGAGCGCACCCGGAGACAAGAAGTCTGGAGAGGAGTCCAGAGAAAGCCTACCCGGAGATGGAGGGAGAGTCAGGCAGCACCGACCCAGTGGTCAGGAGCCTGCTACAAGCCACAACCCCACTAGGCCTAGTGGAGGTCCTGGCACAGCTCCCCCGAGACCGGGAGTGTGCACAGACTGCGCTGGAGGGCCTCGCACGGAGGATGGCCCGGGTGCAGCGAGAGACGTTGGCGGAGTGGAGCCGAGAGATGGCCCAGCAGACCGGAACCCGTCAGCGGAGCACGCCACCCGAGACGAGGAGACAGACCGCCTCTGAGGATGGTGCAGGAGGAGTGAAGGCCGGAGACGGCGCCGAGAAGGGAGCTGAACGAATGGAGGCAGGTAAAGGGGACGTCTCTACCCCGAGCCGGGAAACCGTGTACCTGCCCCAGCTCCCCGTCGCAGAGCCCGAAATTCCCCCTGCCGTGCCCGTCGCTGCATCGTCACCGCCGCAGACTAGGCCTCAACCGGAAACCGCGGCCGCGACCCCTGTGACGTCACACGCCTCGACCTCGAGCGTGGCCAAGCAGGAAATACCATCGGCCTGGTCGCAAGGCCTAGTACACCCGGGCGACGCCATTCCAACAGCGCCCCCTACCTCCGCGGAGCCACCAGCCTGGTCGCAGGGCCGAGTAACCACGGGCGCCACCGTTCTTACGGTGCCCTTTGCTTTTAGGGTGCCCCAAGCCTGGTCGCAAGGCCTGGTCAACCCGGGCGCCGCTACCATCAACGCGCCCTCAACATCTAGAGTGCCGCACCTGGGTGAAAATCTATTTGCCCAGCATACGTGCCCGGATGGGCAGCCCTTTGTATGGCCCCAGGAGTACATTCAGCTGGAACTCCAGAGAGCAAGGCCCATGTGCGAGCCCCTGATTCCGGCTCCGAAGCCTGTAAAGAGGACCTCGACCCCGCTAGAGGAGGTACAGTTTGAGTGGGACCCCACTGGAGAAGACCTCATGGGGTTCACCCAGGAGACTCGGGCGGCCGCAGCGGAGCGTGCAGAGTGCTGTCGGCAGCAGCTCGAGGTCTTCGAGAGGGAGCGGAGAGAGAGGCGGGTCCGGGAACAGCAGATGCAGATAAGAAGCGCGGAGCAGAAGAGCCGGACCAGGAGGAACCCCCGTGCAGCTCATGGTCCCTGTACCACCGGGACTGTGATTAAATTCAACCTGCAGCATGGGTGGGGCTTCATAAGAGACCATCATACCCCCGGCGACGTCTTTGTCACCCGCAGAGACGTAGAAAGCCATCTGCCGGAGGGACACAGAGGTCGTGACCTTTACCTGGGTGATGAGGTCACCTTCACCCGGCACAAGTGTGCCAAAGGACCCTACGCCCTCCATGTGCATCGCCTGACGGAGGAGGAGCTGCGGTGTGAGGAGGAGCAAGAGGACCCGGACGGGTCTGAAACTGAAACCAACCAACAAGAAAGAGCAGGAGGACGCCGTCGTTGAAGTACGGTAGAGAGAGACTGTATAAAGTTGCCCGTCGGGGTACCAAGAACTGTTACTTATTTAAAATATGTTCCCCGTTGGGACAAAAGTGTGAACTGTTACCCGTGTGACCCTATTTCCTAATACCTGGCCGAGGACTGAGAGCGGCCACTATCCCCTTTGTATATAGTTGCGCTTCCTAAAGCGCCCCCTACTGGTTTTATAGGAAAGCCGAGTTTTTCAAGAAAAGACTGTCGCACTTTACCCGGTCACAAGTTGCACCGTGACCGGAGGAACCAGAAGCAAGAATGTTATTTATGAAAAGTTTTATATGAAAAGTTTTATGCAGATATATATATGATGTTTTATATGTTTATATGTTGATGTTTATGAAAAAATAATTGTATGTTTTGGATGTTTTTATCTTTAACAGCCCGAGGACGTGCTGTGATTTACCAGGGGGGAATGTAGCACCCTGAGGATTCGGCTGCTACAGGGGTATTGCACCTCAGCCAGAGGTGTGATATTCCACTCCCGGGTAAGGATGGAGTGTGGAACTGAGCTCAGTAGGCTGCATGCACTACACACATCCCATTTCCGGGGGACAGACCAATGGTACTCCCACTAGAGAAATGTGCAGGTACGACAGTGTCTGTCCCTGGCTGGAGTGGGAGGGGGGTGGAACATCCCAGTAGTGTAGGGGCAGATAGGGGGAGCAGTCTGGGTAAAGCTAGGAGCTCATTGGGTGCTGGTCACCTGAGCTCACACATAGAGGGAGTATATAAGGTGGGAACCATCTTAGATCAGGGTCTTTTGTAGAGGTTTGGTCAGTCAGTCTGTCAGTCTTTGGTAGAGTGAGTCAGAGGAAGAGAGCAGAGGAGGAGAGCAGCTCCAAGGCCCAGAGAGAGAGAGGAGAAAGAAGGACCCAGAGTGGGAGAAGAGAGAACTCCAAGAACCCAAGATTAGATCAGAGGGTGAAGAGTTGGCACAAGGGTACCGGATCCCAAGCTGGTGGAGGGCCCTAATCCTTAGCCAGAGACCGGAGGTCGTGGGCAAGATCTGCCACGACCACCCACTAAATCCACCCGGAAGGCAAACCAAGAATAGGGTCAGGGAACCCAGAGACAAGGGTTTACCAACAAGAGGCCCGAGGGAGCCGGACATAGGTGGATCCCTGGTGGGGAAGGCCAGAGAGAAGGACAAGTCAGAAAGGGAGCTCAGGACCACGCTCCAGAATCACCTGGGGGTTGGCCGAGTCCAGGACCTGGTGGACGCAGCACGGCTCGGGCGGTCACTCAAGGCCGGAGTGACCAGAACAACAGCAGTAAGTAAAAACCCTGAACTGCACAGCCCGACTCTGAGTCTCATTACCATCCTCACTGCACCTCCACAACCACCATCCTCTACACCTGACCCCCTGAGGCTATACCCCTCCCGTTGGGGGTTATACTACCTGAGCTGCACACACATCACCAGCCTCAGCGGACCCTGCTGCAGCGGCGGCCGTATTGACCGCAATTCAACGGGTGGCGTAGTCGACATAAAAGAACATCCAGCAACATCTGTAGGACTGCCACACACTGAGCTTGACACCCTGGGCACGGACCGGGTCACCGCCACTCGGAGACTACAACCCCCCCCCATCTGATCCGGCTCCGGGTATCCCCCAAACAACACTGGCCCAGGGGGCGCGTCACACACATACACTGAACAGGAGGGTGTCACTCAAAGTGGCAGGCAGTGATTACAGCTGCTCTCACCGTGTAATGAGCGGTGACTGTATCAGCCCCCTGCACTGCCCCAATGACTGGAAGCGAGCGTCTACAGGGAGGATAAAAGTTCATTTGCTCCCAATAGTCACTGCTCTATTAAGGCAGCCAGGCAGAATTTTAACGCTATTTACCTGCAGATTAACCTTATATCTGCAGGTAAATAGCTTTTCTTTACATGACAGGTCCACTTTAACTACCATTGAATGTATAGATTTTATACTATTATTTACAATTCCCATTAAGTCTGCCTGGCCCTCAACAGATGTTGTGTATATAATAAGTAATGTTTGAGATTTTCTTTATAGAAAACACGTTGGAATCTGCTTAAAATCCACACAATTTAACAGAAATCACATATACAAGAGAAATGTTTATGTGAACAGCTCTTATAGACTATTTTTATAATGAAACTGACTTTGACTTTATCGTTTAATAAGGACTAGTAAAAAAAAAAAAAACTAAAAAAAACTCGGGAGATAATTTTTTCTTTCTAAGGCTATGTGCCCACGATGCAGAAATGCTCAGGATTTTTTCCTGAGCGTTTCTGCATCTTCCTGGCAGAAAAAATGCATGCGGATTGTACATGCGGATTGTACATGCGTTTTCCTGCCAGGGACAAGCGGATGTGAAGCGTTCTTCACATGCATTTCCGCATGCGGGTTGACAAGCGCATTCCAAGCGATTTTAGCATCACTTGGAAAGTGCTTGACAACTTGGTCACACTATATAAATCCATGCAACCGGCATGGATTTATATAGTGTGACCGTAAAGAATGGTAAAAAAATTAAAAAATAAATCTATACTTACCTTCTGATGGCCCCCGCAGTCTTTATTCGCTCTGTCCTCGCTGCCGGCAGCTCGCGGTACACTGAAGGACCTGCCGTCACATGACTAAATGACGTCAGCACAGGTCCTTCAGTCCACCGCGATCTGCCGGCAAGCGAAGACAAGCACACCGGGGGCCATCAGAAGGTAAATATAATATTTATTTTTTATTTTATTCATTTTTTTACAGGTTCTATGGTACCCGGGTCCGGAGGAGAGTTTCCTCTGCTCCAGACCTGGGTACCATCCGCACATTGAAACGTATGGATTCCGCATGTACAGATGCAGTGATGCATAATCCATGCGTTCCAATGCAAGTCAATGGCGGCGAAAATGCAGCGCTTCCGCAAAATAATTGGTAGTGCTGCGTTTTTTTCCGCAATGATAATCTGCAGCGGAAATTTCTGCAGAATGTGCACAGCACATGCGGATTATCATTGGGGAACATGGCAGGCCTTTTACCATGCGTTTTTTAAGCGTTTCTGCAGCGTTTTTGCCGCTGCGGAAACGCTTAAAAAACGCATTGTGGGCACACAGCCTAAATCTAAGCTCACTGCCTGTATAGGCAGTATATTCTATATCCTACAACTTTGTTAGACAAATTCAGTAATGGGGATACAACACTCAAAGTGAGATATCATATAGCCAGGATCTGTTCACTCGTAATACGGAAATACACCTTGTAATCAGTTAGCCATACATTATAATAAGGAAAATGACTAACCTGCTGATACGATTGCCATCTGCTTCAATGAGCTCATTGGAATCATTACTAATGTTGTCATCCTCCGGTGTGTTCATATTCTGCAATTCCGTCAATTCCAAGCCATTTTTGAACGGCATTTTAAACCCTTCTTTCCAGTTGCTATCTTTTACTCAATATATATTTTTCTTTGGGTATCCTTGGTGGCGAACCTTTAAGAGAAAAAAAATTATATGTTGATGTATTTATTTTCCATTGTTTAATATCACCAACACTTTTTGCAGCTCTGTCTAAATTGCCACCATTTGTATCAACACGTTTGCGGGTCACAATCTAATTTTTTTTATTTCAGACACATAACCACATTCTATAGCCAATTGAATAATAAATGTACTTATTGTGTGTGGAAAACTTGCTTTTAATACCTTTTAGATTTATTATAGTATTATTCTAGTAAAAGATTAGTCTTTGAAACATGACAATCTTGGCAAAATTGGTTGAATATCATGAAAATCTCCCAACCGTAGCTTTAGTGTATAAGCGGGATCATATTGGATTTCTAAATGCCCAATACTTTACAAAAATAGGACAAAAACAATACCATAAAGTAAGTAAATGAATTGTAATAGTATATGTAAATAACATAGGGTACTTAGTTGACACTACTTTGATAAAAAAAACCCATAAAAAACATCCCACTGCGACAAGGTGTACCCAATCAGGATGGTCTCTAACTCTAGTATGGCACCTTCCTATGTTCTAGCAGGCCTCCAAAAAGATGAGGGCAGAGCAGGACCTGCGACTGACTGTTTAACACCTGCTTGTGGACAGCTAAATAGACAAGATGCACAGCCCAAAAGTATGTGTGTGGGGGGCATGCCTCTATATGTAGAAAGTACACAGACCTAAAACAAAACTGAAAAAATGGGACGTCACACCTGTTGGTAAGTGCAATGTGTAGCTGCACATTCACACTTTGGCCATTAACAAACACAACCTAGAATAAAAACAATAAGCAAATACCCTGCAGTAAGTCCTGCTCTGCCCCCATATATTTTGATGACTCCTGGCACATAGCAAATTGTGGACTATCCTGCTTGGGTACACCTTGTTGCTGTGGAATGGCTTTTATGCTTTTTTGATCAAAATAGTGTCAGTTAAGTACCCTTCAGGGTATTTGCTCATTGTTTTTATCCTAGGTTTTGTTTGTTAATGGCCACAGTGGGAATGGTCACCTACACATTGTACTTATACCAACAGGTGTGCCAGCCCATTTTTTCAGCTATGTTTTTTTAAAAAATAAAATAAATAATACTCCTCTTACCAATCACTTGTCACTACTCTTTTTAATGCTGGACTCCCCACTGATCTCCATACTTCTTTTTCTTTTTGAAAGAGTATGTAACTGCTGCAGCCAGGCACAGACCACAGAGTTAACCAACATGTCATCACTAGTGATGAGCGAGCACTAAAATGCTCGGGTACTCGTTGCTCGGGTCGAGTAAATTGGAATACTCGGTGCTCGACCTGAGCAACGAGCCCAATGTAAGTCTATGGGAAACTCGAGCATTTTTCAGGCGGCTCCCCTCGGTGGTCTGCAGAGGGCCTAAAAATTGCCCAAATCGATGGGAACAGTGCTCAAATGACATGGGGACAGCATGGGGAAGACCCCTGGAAGTATCTCTGACTCCCAGATCACTGCTGTCAACAACGTTGTCAGAGTATTACACTACTTTTACGGACTCACAATAAAACGTACAAAAATGAAAACAAAATGGATTTTCCTGGGAAATATGTTAAGGAACATCCTTTCCAGGGTAATGACTTGCATATAAGGCAAAATAAATAACCAAAAACAAAAATACTCCTCCACACCTTGGGCTATGTTCACACGTAGCGTTTTTGATACGTTTTTGCACTTTTGCATTGCTTTCAACCAAGACAAATGCATTCACCAGGAAATTTCATTTTAACATTTTACAACCTTATCTGGCCATGTGGTGTGTGACAGATCATCAGACACATGCATACAGTGCTGAAAAGTCATGGGAACAGCATGGGGAAGACCTCTGGAAGCATCTCCCAGGTCACTGCCTAAAAGTGTGCCCGTCATAAGTGATCCTTGGCGCATGCGAAGATCTCTCCCGCCATGAACCTGTCGTTGCAGACTTGCAAAAACCACCGTCCACGTCCTTGTCCCACTGCAGCGTTCAGTTGTCTCTACGCCATTGTGTCACCCTAGCCTGGATGCCACAGATGTATAATAAAGCTGTGTCTGAGAGCAAGGGGGAGGTTCTCTAGTCAAGGACCATTAGCATGCAATACCTCCTGTTACAGGCCAGTAGGGGGAGCAGGCTGCCCCTATAAAAGCTGGAGCTGGGGGAAGGGTTAGACAGAACTGGACAACCTGTCTCTGGATTGAGAGGTGTCCCCGAGCAGGGACAGACAGTTGTGTTGCAGCCTAAGAGGACGTGTGGCAGTAGGAGAGCCACTAGTCTGGGACAAAAGGCGAAGTGAGTCTGTCCTTGCAGATAAACAGACTAATCTACCAGACTTTGGTGTCTGAGGCTGTGAGGATTCCACATCCTACAGCAGATAACCAGTCCGCAGGGGACTGTAAGTTCCTTGGCCTAAGAAGCCCGGAGGCTCCGCCACTGCAGAAGGGACCAGCAGAGCCGTACCAGGCCGGGAGTAGCAAGGGACCCGAGTTGCAAGCCATACGGGCGAGAGGACACGGTGAGCTCAGGAACATGGGCTGTTACATTACCAGAAGGGAAATAGCCAGAAGGAGCACAGAGAGCACGGTAGGCCGACACCCTCACCTTGACCAGGGCCAGCTTCCCACTTGCTCTCAGACATCCAGGCCCCCTCCTAGCCGGGCCTGTTTCTGGGTCGTTTTACCTGTTCTAATAAAGACACTGAACTGTTTAAGAGGCCTCCGTTTCCTGGCTAACGCGGTTGGAATCATCCCCTCCATCATCCATCATACACTGCCCTGGGGCCCTACTCTTCCCGTGGGGAGTTGTACTATTCGGAGCTGCACATTTACATCTGCCCCAGAGGTCTGCACTGCAGCGGCAGTTAGCACTGACCGCAATCCACGGGTGGCGTAGTCGGACATTACTTAAAACTTATAAAGGACTGCCACTAGTCTGACCACCCTGAGCCACGGACCGGGTTGCCACTACTACCCCCATCGTCTCCCTATTGCCCGGCTCCGAGTGCCCCATGGCCCTGGGGGCGAGTCACCATTCCTTGGAATGCAAGCGCAAGTATGCAGGCAGCCAGCCACCCACCCACCCACAGGCTGGAATACTATACTGCCAAATTTTTGACAGCTGATTGCACTTGAAATGTGGCCTTTTAGACTCGTGGAGGCGGAAGCTTTTCACAACCTCATGCCGGCGGCAGCCGGGTGTCCATACTCGGTCCCCAGCCGCCACTATATTTCCCGGTATCGCCTCCGCCTTCCACAAGCACGGGTCCCACAACATTACCATCCTCAGTGCACTTACTGGGAAGGACCTCCTAACCACAAACACGTGGACAGGTGAATGTGACCAGGGACAGTACAGAGCCAGTCCACAACTTTTTTTGCTGACAGTTGTATTTATCTCAGTGAAAGGACTGGCATAGAGGGAAAGTCTATCTAGCCTGCATGTCATTTCTCACAGGAAGTCCTGTAAAGCTGCTTTCACTTGAAATGTGGCCTTTTAGGCTCGTGGAGGCGGAAGCTTTTCACAACCACATGCCTCATGCCTCGTGTCCATACGCGGTCCCCAGCCGTCACTATTTCTCCCGGTGTTATCTCCGTCTTCTACAAGCACGGGTCCCTGAACATTACTGCTGGTACTTTTCTGTGGGAATTTGCTTGCCTCCTACCAGGCTAGAATATTTCCAGCAAACTATGGTACGACGCCATGATATTAGCACTGCCCCCAGTACCAGTAGTGAAGCCATCCCCAATTTCCTTCTCAGGAATTTTATTTGGTAGACAGAGTGACTGCCCAAATACATTTTCTCACAAAGGAGCTGAAGATAGAGTGGCAGTAGGTGCAAGTTTCTCCAACCTGTTAGATATTAGAGGGTGAATGGCAGCACATTGGATCAGTGGTTAGCACTGAAGACTTGCAGCGCTGGGATTCTGGGTTCAAATCCCAGCAAGGACAACATCTGCAAGGACTTTGTATGTTGTCTCCGTGTTTGCATGTGTTTCCTCCTCAGTAAAAAAGCAGCCATAGAGTGTCCGGGAACTTTTCCACACACTTTTCTTAGCCAGGACTGCTTCTTGGCAGGGTTGGACGGTCCCACCAGAGAATCCTCTGGTGTGCCTTGGCTTCTACCTCAGGAGAGTTCATGACAGCGCTAACTTTGCAGCTGCTATGGGGCTCTTGAGCGGGGGAGAAAGGTTAGCCCTCAGAATCAAATCCACTGGTGGGCACAATGTTTTTCAATCTGAAACAGCTTCTCAGTGGGAGTTGTATTTCACCACAGCCATATTCTTTAACTCGGTGAAAGGACTGGCATAGAGGGAAACCGTATCTACCCCGGCTGTCATTTCTCAGTCACCAGGTTCCGCCCATTGTCACACACGACCATGCCTAGCTGTATGTTCAGTGGTGAGAACCACAGATCAGGCTGCTGTGTTACAGCTTTCAACAACTCTGCAGCGCTGGGCGGTTTGTCAATTAAGCATTAAGCATGTTATCTTCAGCACAGCCTGTTGCCGCTTGGCCAAAGCAGTGCTGCAGTGCTATCAGCTTGTGACTGATGTGGTCATTTCGGAGATGGAGGAGGTGCATGAGCTGAACAATGTGATTACATTGAGGTTAAATTGGTGACGCTGTTTTTTATACTAAAGAAAGATCCTATTGTTTTGTTTTTTTTACGTTTTTTTTTAAGACAAATGCATTCACCGGGAAATGTCATTCTAACATTTTACAACCTTATGTGGCAATGTGGTGTGTGACATCATCAGACACATCCTGTTTTATTTATGATGGAGGGACTCTGAAAGTCATAAAGCCTATTTTTATAGGGACATCAGATGGCCCTTACTATTCTTAAAAGGCCAGCAGTCAGCCCTAGCTATTGTTAGAGAGCCCTCAGCCGGCTATGCTTTGTTGTTCCTATTATTAACAAGTGGGTCTCCTATACTGTTATTGCATATGCAGTCACTGCAAGGCTGTCAAAAATTTGGACGCAACCCAATACCCCTTTGAAGAGACATAGAGGAGGGTCACAGTAAAAAAAATGTTCCCATTATAAAGGAGCGGGTTTCCCATAGTGGTAATGCCCATGCTGTGACTGCAAGGGCTGCCAAATTTTGGGAAAAACCCCACTAAGAATCTAAAGACACATGGAGCAGGGCCACAATAACAAGGTACGACATGTTCCCATTAGAAAGGAGAGGGTTTGCTATACAATTATAGGATCTGCAGTGAGTCCAACGGCTGATAATTTTAGGAAAAACCCCACTAAGAATTTAAAGACACACAGAGCAGGGCCACAGTAACAAGGTACGACATGTTCCCATTAGAAAGGAGAGAGTCTGCTATACAGTTATAGGGTATGCAGTGAGTCCAACGGCTGTCAATTTTAGGAAAAAACCCACTAAGAATTTAAAGACACATGGAGCAGGGCCACAGTAACAAGTACAACATGTTCCTGTAGCGCCCCGAGGGTTCGGCCGCTACAGGGGTATTGCACCTCTGCCAGAGGTGTGATATTCCACTCCCGGGTAAGGATGGAGTATGAACCAGGGCTCAGTTAGCTGCATACAGCACACACACCCCATTTCCGAGGGACAGCTCAACGGTGCTCCCACTAGACAGAAGTGCAGGCACGACCGACTATGTCCCTGTCTGGAGTGGGGAGGGGGGTGGAATACCCAGTGCTGTAGGGGCAGATAGGGGTTGGTTCCTGAGCGTAGGTAGGAGCCCATTGGTTGCTGGTCACCTGGGCTCATGGCTAGGGGGAGGTATAAAAGGTGGGCACCATCTTAGATCTGGGTTCTGTCCAGAGAGGAGAAGACAGGGTGTAGAGGCTCTGTAGGAGCTCTACTCCAGGAGGGCCTAGTGAGAGGCCGAGGAGGAGGTGAAGGGGAGCTGTGGTGTCACCTCAGCCCAGCTCCACGAGAAGGGAGGAGAAGAAGGAACAGGAAAGAAGGAGGAGAGACAGAGAAACAGAAGGGCTCAGGAACAAGAAGGTAGAAGGGACTCTAAGAACCCACGAGAATACAGGGTGAAGGGTCAGGCAGATTAAGGGTGCCGGATCCCAAGTTGGTGGAGGAGAAACTACCCTCAGCCAAAGACCGGACGTCGTGATCATTCATTGGTGCGACACCTCATCAAACCTGCTAGGAAGGCACCATATAGGACAGCGGAGGATGGGGCCCACGTTTAACCGCACAAGTCCGCGGTAGCAGGACAAAAGTGGGTCACTGGTGAGGCAGGCCAGAGGAAGGATTGAAGGGGGTCGTGAGCCATACTCCTGAGCTGCCTGGGAGTTGACCGAGCCCCTCACCTGGTGGACGCAGCACGGTTCGGGCAGTCATTGCCAGCTGAAGTGACTTGGATATTAACCGTGAGTAAAGACCCTGGACTGCAGTACGTTGTCTGTGTGCTTTTTCGCTCCTCCGGCACTACCGGTACTGGGACTCTCACCACCATCACTCCCACCATCCACTACACTGCCCTGGGGTCGCACTCTTCCCATGGGGAGTCACACCATCCCAGCTGCATACATCATCAGCCCCAGCGGTCTGCCATGCAGCGGCGGTTCCTAATAACCGCAATCCACGGGTGGCGTAGTCGGACATCTCTTAAAACATCTAAAAGACTGCCACTGGTCTGACCACCCTGAGCCACGGGACCGGGTCGCCACTACTGCCCCCATCGTCTCCCTATTGCCCGGTTCCGAGTGCCCCATGGCCCAGGGGGCGAGTCATTCCCATTAGATAGGAGAGAGTCTGCTATACAGTTATAGGGTATGCAGTGAGTCCAATGGCTGACAATTTTAGGAAAAACCCCACTAAGAATTTAAAGACACACAGAGCAGGGCCACAGTAACAAGCACGACATGTTCCCATTAGAAAGGAGAGAGTCTGCTATACAGTTATAGGGTATGCAGTGAGTCCTACGGCTGACAATTTTAGGAAAAACCCACTAAGAATTTAAAGACACATGGAGCAGGGCCACAGTAACAAGTACGACATGTTCCCATTAGAAAGGAGAGAGTCTGCTATACAGTTATAGGGTATGCAGTGAGTCCAACGGCTGACAATTTTAGGAAAAACCCCACTAAGAATTTAAAGACACACAGAGCAGGGCCACAGTAACAAGGTACGACATGTTCCCATTAGAAAGGAGAGAGTCTGCTATACAGTTATAGGGTATGCAGTGAGTCCAACGGCTGACAATTTTAGGAAAAACCCCACTAAGAATTTAAAGACACATGGAGCAGGGCCACAGTAACAAGGTACGACATGTTCCCATTAGAAAGGAGAGAGTCTGCTATACAGTTATAGGGTATGCAGTGAGTCCAACAGCTGACCAATTTTAGGAAAAACCTCACTAAAAATTTAAAGACACACAGAGCAGGGCAACAGTAACAACAAATTCCCATTAGAAAGGAGAGAGTCTCCCATAGTGTTGGCCTATGCAGTGAATGCAAGGGCTGCCAAAAATATTTGAAGGCACTTCAATGCCCCTTGGAAGAGACGTGGAGGAGGGCCTCATAAAAAAATGTTCCCATTAGAAAGGAGCGGGCCTCCTATACTTTTAATGCCCATGCACTAATTGTATGTGCTGACAAACATTTACCCCTGGGGGGTATACATGAACATACTGTATAAAAAATTTTTTTTACGCACATCATAAACACCCTTTAAAAAAATTAGGCGGGTGTTGCATCACGGACCACGGTCACCCTGGTGATATGGTGGTGGAGGATGAGGAGAAGTAGGAGGACAAGGGCAAATAGCCAAAATCAGGAAGCATATACCCATGTGTGGGTGTGAAAAGGTGCATGGGAATACACCTCCCAAGAAAAGACACTAGATTGGAGTTTATGTTAAGCTGCTATCATTTGGTGGTGTTGAGAAGTCTGGCTCAATCCAGCCCTTGTTCATTTTTATAAGAGTCAGCCTGTCAGCATTTTCAGCTGACAGGCGGATGCGCTTATCAGTTATTATTCCACAAGCGGCACTAAAAACCCGCTCTGATAAAACGCTGGCGGCAGGGCAGGCAAGGACCTCCAAGGCATAGAGAGCCAGTTCATTCCACATATCCAGCTTGGATAGCCAATAATTATAAGGCACAGCGGAATCACGGAGGACGTTGGTACGGTCGGCAAGGTACTCCCTCAGCATCTTCCCAAACTTTGCACTCCTTGTGAGAGTATCCCGCGCCTCAGGACCTGTCCGATGGGAGGGTCTGAGAAAACTCTCCCAGAACTTTGACAGTGTTCCCCTGCCTCTGCTGGATTGAAGTTGTGTCTCTCTCGCCTGTACTCCTTGGTTGTCCAACGAACTGTGCCCTCTGCCGCCAGCGTTTTCAGATGGGAATTTTTTTAATAGTTCCACAACAAGGGTCTTCTGGTACAGCCCCATTTTTGTAGACCTGTCCGCCTCAGGAACAAGAGATATAAAGTTCTCCTTGTAGCGTGGGTCTTGAAGTGTCACCAACCAGTAATGACTGTCATCCAAAGTTTTGAGAACGCGAGGGTCATGGGAAAGACAGCGTAACATAAACTGGGCCATGCGTGCCAGACTATTAACAGGCAAGACTTCCATGTCCTCACCAAGAGGATGACTGACCATGCTCTCCTCCTCCTCTCTGTCCTCTGGCCATCCACGCTGAACAGACAGTATGACAGCTGTGCAGGTAGTACCGTCTATAGTGCATGAAACTAGCTCCTGTCCTTCCTCCTCCTCCTCCTCTTCCTCATTGTCACCCAATCCACGTTGAGATGACATGAGGCTTTGCTGTGTGTAATCACCCTGTATGGTTCCTTGCTCCATCTCATCGTGCTCCGCCTGCAATACATCCTCTTTGATTGTGAGCAGAGAGCGTTTCAGAAGACAAGCGGGATGGTGGCGCTAATTATGGCGTCATCGCCGCTCACCATCTTGGTGGAGTACTCAAAGTTTTGGAGGATGGTACATATGTCTGACATCCATGTCCACTCCTGAGGTCTTATGTGTGGAGTTGGAACTGAATACAGATGGCCTTGTTGATGCTGGTACTCAACAACTGCCCTCTTCTGCTCACAAATCCTTCCCAACATCTGCAGTGTAGAGGTCCAATGCGTGGAGACATCACACACAAGTCTGTGAGCCGGAAGCTGGAAACGCTTCTGAAACACAGTAAGGGCGGCGGAAGCTGTAGCTGACTTTCTAAAATGGGTACACAGGCGGCATACTTTAACAAGCAGATCCGGTAGGTCCAGGTAGGAATTGAGAAACCGCTGAACCACGAGGTTAAGCACATGGGCCAGGCATGGTACGTTTGTGAGCTCGCCTCACCTCAGAGCCGCCACCAGGTTCCGGCCATTGTCACACACGACCATGCCTGGCTGTAGGTTCAGCGGTGTGAGCCACAGATCGGCCTGCTCTTTCAGAGCTGTCCACAACTCTTCAGCATTGTGTGGTTTTTCACCTAACCATATTAGCTTCAGCACAGCCTGTTGTCGCTTGGCCGAGGCAGTGCTGCAGTGCTTCCAGCTTGTGACTGATGTGGTCATTTCGGAGATGGAGGCTGAAGAGGAGAAGGAGGCTGAGGAGGATGAGGTGCAGGAGCTGTAGACCGTGGGGGCAACCCTGATTGACCAAGGGCCCGCAATCCTTGGCGTCGGGAGGACGTGTTCCGTTCCAAGGACCGACTGGGTCCCGGCTTCCACTATGTTAACCCAGTGTGCCGTCAGTGAGATGTACCGTCCCTGCCCACAAGCACTTGTCCACGTGTCCGTGGTTAGGTGGACTTTACCGGTAACTGCGTTGTTGAGAGCACGGCTAATGTTTTGGGACATGTGCTTGTGTAATGCGGGGACGGCACATCAGGAGAGATAGTGGCGGCTGGGAACCGAGTACAGAAGGACGGCCGCCGCCATCAGGTTGCGGAATGCTTCCGTCTCCTCGAGCCTAAAAGGCAACATTTCGAGCGCAAGCAGTGGTGAAATGTGAGAATTTAGTAGTGTGGCCTGTGGGGCGTTGGCTGCATATTTGCGCTTGGGTTCCAAGGACTGGGGTATGGACAACTGAACGCTGCGCTGGGACAAGGACATGGACGTGCTTCCTGATGCTGCTACTTGAGAGAGTGCAACGACAGGTGCAGGGCAGGAGGCGTCTTTGCATGCACCATGGACAGGGGATTGGCTTGCATGCACAACAGCGGAAGAAGCAATGGTGCCACCTGCAGACACTGTTCCTGGACCCTGGGGTTCGGCCCACAAAGTCGGGTGCTTTGCTGCCATGTGCCTGATCATGCTGGTGGTGGTCAGGCTGGTTGTTTTGCCACCCCTGCTGATGCTGGCCTGGCAGGTGGTGCAAATGGCCTTTTTGGGGTTATCGGCAGAGTCTTTAAAAAACAACCAGACTCGGGAAGACCTAACAGTTGTACTGGCAACTTCCTTCGTGTTGGTGTTACGGGGAACGGTTGCCTGCCTTCTGTCTGCGGCCACCACACTGCTTCTTCCTGCCTGTTGGGGTGCTCTGCCTCCCTCCCCCTGTCCTCGCTCTGCATGTCCTCCTGCCAGGTTGGGTCAGTTACTATATCATCCACCACCTCGTCTTCCACTTCCGCACCCTGATCCTTCTCCTGACTTTCTGTCAATTGTGTCTCATCATCATCCACCTCTTGTGACACTTTCCCACCGTCGCCTTCGTGTGACCGTGGTTGCTCAAATATTTGGGCATCGCTACACGCGATCTCCTCTTGCCCCGCTTCAAGTGGACCGGGCGAGAGGCCCGAATCTATAAATAGAAAAGTGAACAGCTCTTCAGAGTGTCCAAGTGTGCGATCAGTTGTCTCTGGGTACTCGGCATGGTGGGAGGAAGGAGGATCAGGGTGAGGAATATGCGGTCCAGACTCACGGCTACTGAGACTTCACCGTGTGGAAGATAGGGTGGTGGTGGTGGCTAAGTGACTGGAAGCATTTTCCACTAACCAACCAACAACCTTTTGACACTGCTCTGGGTTCAATAGTGGTGTGCCCCTAGAAATTGGGACAGGAAGGTTAGGCGAGAAGATGTGGGTGTTTGTTGTGGCATAATTTTGGCTTGCCCACGGCCTTATCCTCGGCCTCTGCATGCACTATTACCATCACGTCCAGTTCCCCATCCCTTGCCACGTGCCTTGCCCATTTTAAATGGAGGACAGTATCTTACACGCTCACTACAAATGACTGAGTTTGGAGCAAATTTATATGTGATCTGTGTGACGGAGAAAACAGAGTTTTAAATACCTGGCCTGTAGGTAAGTAATTTGACCAGCAAACTGCTGTGAATTGCTTCACTGACACACTGAAAGAAATTTTTAATGGAGGCCAGAAATGGCAGTATTTTTTGACAACGTATATGTGAGCCGTGTGACGGAGAAAACACAGTTTTAAATACCAGGCCTGTAGGTAACTATTTTGAACAGCAATCTGGTGTCAATTGCTTCACTGACACACTGAAATTTTTTTTTAATGGAGGCCAGAAATGGCAGTATTTTCTGAAAACGTATATGTAATCTGTGTGACGGAGAAAACACAGTTTTCAATACCTAGCCTGTAGGTAACTGTTTTGAACAGCAAACCAGTGTCAAAAACTTTGCTGACACACTGAAATTTTTTTTTACTGGAGGCCAGAAATGGCAGTATTTTCTGAAAACGTATATGTAATCCGTGTGACGGAGAAAACATAGTTTTAAATACCTGGCCTGTAGGTAACTGTTTTGAACAGCAAACCAGTGTCAAATACTTTGCTGACACACTGAAAAAAAAAGTTAATGGAGGCCAGAAATGGCAGTATTTTCTGACAACGTATATGTGAGCCGTGTGACGGAGAAAACACAGTTTTAAATACCTGGCCTGTAGGTAACTATTTTGAACAGCAATCTGATGTCAATTGCTTCATTGACAGACTGAAAATTTTTTTTAATGGAGGCCAGAAATGGCAGTATTTTCTGAAAAAGTATATGTGATCCGTGTGACGGAGAAAACAGAGTTTTAGATACCTGGCCTGTAGGTAAGTAGTTTGACCAGCAAACTGCTGCGAATTGCTTCACTGACACACTGAAAGAAATTTTTAATGGAGGCCAGAAATGGCAGTATTTTCTGACAACGTATATGTGAGCCGTGTGACGGAGAAAACACAGTTTTAATTACCTGGCCTGTAGGTAACTGTTTTGAACAGCAAACCAGTGTCAAAAACATTGCTGACACACTGAAAATTTTTTTTTAATAGAGGCCAGAAATGGCAGTATTTTCTGAAAACGTATATGTAATCTGTGTGACGGAGAAAACACAGTTTTAAATAGATGGATTTTTAGCGCTGTAATATGGAAAGGACCTGGCTGTATTCTGCAGTGCCAACAAGCAAATGGCCCAGAAAAAACGGATTGCTTTTTAAGCAAATAATGAGGATTAAGATACAAAAAATATTATCCTGGCCCCTGAGACCTGGGCTTATTTCCAGAAATATCTAACAGCAGCAGCCGACAGAACAGGAATGGAGCCTCTTGTGCTATGTGCACTGCAGGCTGCTATATACACTGCCTGCCTGCCTATATACACTGCCTGCCTGATATCTCTGCAGATGGATTAGTTAGTCCTCAAAAGGACTGTTTGTTAAGATGGATATGTGTAATGTATGGTTTTTCTCCCTACACTACCTAATACACAAGCAAATCCCTCCCTGACACAGCAGCAGCTCTCCCTACACTCTCTGATCCGGAGTGACTGTGACGAGCATGGCGGCGCCAGGTCTGATATACACCTGATGACGCTGTGCGGCCAGCCAATCACTGTAATGCCCACAACCAACATGGCTACGGCATTACAGTGCATGGCAGTAAATCCCTGCATGTTCATTGGCTCTCTAAAGAGTGTCAAACATGCAGGGAGGGGACCCGAGTTCCCGCCCCAGCAACCCGGAAATACTCGGCGAGCGCCGAGCTTGTCAATCACCATGATGCTCGGGCGAGTACCGAGTAGTGGCGAGCACGTTCGCTCATCACTAGTGTTGAGCGATACCTTCCGATATTGGGAAATATCGGATCGGATTGGATCGGACCGATACCCAAAAAATATCAGATATCGCCGATTCCAATACCGGAAACCAATGCAAGTCAATGGGACACAAATATCGGAATAAAAATAAACCCTTGCTTTCCTTGTAGGTTAATTCTACATGAAGGAAAACAACTAAGAATAATGTAGAATGTATTACATGAAAAGCCGGCAATTCAGCAGCGGCATACACCGGTACCCGACAATTTAGAAAAGAAAGAATAGAACATCACACACAGATTAGATAGAAACATGTCAGTCACATATATAAGAAGTACAGTGACAGTGTTGCTTACTGTACTTGTCATTTAGTGTAATGGATTTATTAAAAAAAATAACAGTGTTTTCATGCACCGTCTCTTTAAAAAAGCCGGCCGGCAATTCAGCAGCGGTACCCGACAATTTAGAATAGAAAGAATTGAGAATCACACATAGATTAGATACATAGAAAAATGTCAGTCACATACAGTTATATGAAAAAGTTTGGGCACCCCTATTAATCTTAAGGTTAATGTTTTCTTAAAATTGGTGTTTTTGCAACAGCTATTTCAGTTTGATATATGTAATAACTGTTGGACACAGTAATGTTTCTGCCTTGAAATGAGGTTTATTGTACTAACAGAAAATGTGCAATCTGCATTCAAACAAAATTTGACAGGTGCATAAGTATGGGCACCCTTATCATTTTCTTGTTTTAAATACTCCTACCTACTTTTTACTGACTTACTAAAGCACTTTTTTTGGTTTTGTAACCTCATTGAGCTTTGAACTTCATAGCCAGGTGTATGCAATCATGAGAAAAGCTACTTAATGTAGCCACTTGCAAGTTGTTCTCCTGTTTGAATCTCCTTTGAAGAGTGGCACCATGGGCTCCTCAAAGCAACTGTCAAATGATCTGAAAACAAAGATTATTCAACATAGTTGTTCAGGGGAAGGATACAAAAAGCTGTCTCAGAAACTTAACCTGTCAGTTTCCACTGTGAGGAACATAGTAAGGAAATGGAAGAACACAGGGACAGTTCTTGTTAAGGCCAGGAAAGCAGGCATAGAAAAACATCAGAAAGACAGAGAAGAAGAATGGTGAGATCAGTCAAGGACAATCCTCAGACCACTTCCAGAGAGCAGCAGCATCAACTTGCTGCAGATGGTGTCACTGTGCATCGGTCAACTATACAATGCACTTTGCACAAGGAGAAGCTGTATGGGAGAGTGATGTGAAAGAAGCCGTTTCTGCAAGCATGCCACAAACAGAGTCGGCTGAGGTATGCAAAAGCACATTTGGAGAAGCCAATTTCTTTTTGGAAGAAGGTCCTGTGGACTGATGAAACCAAGATTGAGTTGTTTGGTCATACAAAAAGGCGTTATGCATGGCGTCAAAAAAACACAGCATTCCAAGAAAAACACTTGCTACCCACAGTAAAATTTGGTGGAGGTTCCATCATGCTTTGGGGCTGTATGGCCAATGCCGGTACCGGGAATCTTGTTAAAGTTGAGGGACGCATGGATTCCACTCAGTATCAGCAGATTCTTGACAATAATGTTCAAGAGTCAGTGATAAAGTTGAAGTTACGCAGGGGATGGATCTTTCAGCAAGACAATGATCCAAAACACCGCTCCAAATCTACTCAGGCATTCATGCAGAGGAACAATTACAATGTTCTGGAATGGCCATCCCAGTCCCCAGACCTGAATATCATTGAACATCTGTGGGATCATTTGAAGAGGGCTGTCCTTGCTCGGCGACCATCAAACTTAACTGAACTGGAATTGTTTTGTAAAGAGAAATGGTCAAAAATACCTTCATCCAGGATCCAGGAACTCATTAAAAGCTACAGGAAGCGACTAGAGGCTGTTATTTTTGAAAACGGAGGATCTACTAAATATTAATGTCACTTTTCTGGTGAGGTGCCCATACTTATGTACCTGTCAAATTTTGTTTGAATGCAGATTGCACATTTTCTGTTAGTACAATAAACCTCATTTCAAGGCAGAAACATTACTGTGCCCAACAGTTATTACATATATCAAACTGAAATAGCTGTTGCAAAAACACCAATTTTAAGAAAACATTAAACTTAAGATAAATAGGGGTGCCCAAACTTTTTCATATAACTGTATATAATAAGTACAGTGATAGTGTTGATTACTGTACTTGTCATTTAGTGTTAAAATAAAGGATTTATTAAAAAATAAATTGGCGTGGGGTTCCCCGTAATTTTAGTCTGTAGCGAAGGTTAAGCAGACGGCTGGGGCAGATGTTTGAAGCCTGGGAAGGGGGTAATACCCACGGAGCTTCCCAGGCTACTAATATCAGCCCCCAGCTGAATACCTAGCCTTTACTAGCTATTAAAATGGGGGACCCCCCAAAAAATGATGTGGGGTCCCCCCTATTTTAATAGCTAGCAAAGGCTAGGCAGACAGCTGGGGGCTGATATTAATAGCCCAGGAAGGGTGCCATGAATATTGGCCCCCTCCCAGGCTAGAAACACCAGCCGTCAGCCGCCCCAAAAATGGCGCATCCATAGGATGTGCCAATTCTGGCACTTAGCCTCGCTCTTCCCACTGCCCTGTAGCGGTGGCAGTGGGGTAATAGGGCTGGGGTTGATGTCAGCTTATAATGCCAGCTGACATCAAGCCCAGGTTAGTAATGGAGAGGCGTCTATAAGACACCCCCATTACTAACCCCATAGTCAAAGTTAAAAAAAAAACACAAACACCCAGAATAAAGTCCTTTAATTGAAATAAAGACACAATTCTTTATTGTTCTAAATTAAACCATACTTACCATCACGCCCATTCCAGCTGAAGCCAACGATCTCCTGCAATAAAAGTAAAATAATAAAGCAACCTCATCCTTACCTTGCCATGGTTCCCACGACGGCTCCAGCTCTGCTACATTCAAATGACAGGCTGGATCGCAGCCGAAAGCTGCCATCCAGCTTGCCATGTCGCAGACACTGAGAAGCGCAGGCATGCTTGCGCTCCTCAGTGTCTGGCTGTGACGGCATCCAGATGAGCCGAGTTAATGTCCAATGAATTCAGCTCACCTCATGCACGTCACTGACAGCGTGGGAAAATTCTCCTGCTCAAGCGCCATTTCATGATGCGCCATTTCTGGGGCGGCTGACGGCTGGTGTTTCTAGCCTGGGAGGGGGCCAATATTCATGGCACCCTTCCTGGGCTATTAATATCAGCCCCCAGCTGTCTGCCTAGCCTTTGCTAGCTATTACAATAGGGGGGACATTTTTTTTGGGGGGGTCCCCCATTTTAATAGCTAGTAAAGGCTAGGTATTCAGCTGGGGGCTGATATTAGTAGCCTGGGAAGCTCCGTGGGTATTACCCCCTTCCCAGGCTTCAAACATCTGCCCCAGGTGTCTGCTTAACCTCCGCTACAGACTAAAATTACAGGGAACCCCACGCCAATTTTTTTTTTAATAAATCCTTTATTTTAACACTAAATGACAAGTACAGTAATCAGCACTATCACTGTACTTCTTATATATGTGACTGACATGTTTCTATCTATCTAATCTATATGTGATTCTCTATTCTTTCTGTTATAAATTGTCGGGTATCGCTGCTGAATTGCCAGCCGGCTTTTTTAAAGAGACTGTGCATGAAAACACTATTATTTTTTTTAATAAATCCTTTAACACTAAATGACAAGTACAGTAATCAACACTGTCACTGTACTTCTTATATATGTGTCTGACATGTTTCTATCTATCTAATCTATGTGTGATGCTCTATTCTTTCTGTTGTAAATTGTCGGGTACCGGTGTATGCCGCTGCTGAATTGCCGGCTGGCTTTTTTAAAGAGACGATGCATGAAAACACTATTATTTTTTTTAAATAAATCCTTTAACACTAAATGACAAGTACAGTAAGCTGAGCGCTGCCATCCAGCTTGTCATCCTTCAGAGACACTGCAGAGCGCAGGCATTATGGGAACTATTCGATATTCTAAAAGTATCGGAACTCAGTATCGGAACTCCGATACCGTGAATATTGGTCGATACCCGATATTTCAGTATCGGAATGCTCAACACTACTCATCACTAGTCATCACTGCTGCTAGTGATTGACTTACAGTGGTCACATGTCTGTCTGGACAAAGCAGGAACTACAGATCTCATCTATGTAGATCCTGTTCTGTCCTAACAAACGTGACCACTGCAGACATCGCGTTGACCACTGCTGAGGCCAGTGATTGACTCCAGCAGTCACACTCTTGCCCAGACTAAACAGTAAGGACAGAGCAAAGCAGGAGACCTATTGTAACGGGAGCAATGGGGAATCAGTAACATAAGCATTATTTTTCATTATTATTCTTTTAAGCATTCTAAGTGTTTAAAAACATTTTCAATTGCTGGCCCACCTCTATAAATGTGCTTTATAAACTTTACATTTTAAACAGCAGACAAAAATAAAAACTTAAATTTAATCTTTATGTGTGGTAATTGATTGTGATTTTCTCTTATAGCTATTTGTACTGGTGAATTTCCATTTTTAGTTTCTGTGACAGAAAGCTGGTTTATGATAGATCAGATTATTGCCATATTAGCTCTACAGATGCACATTTTTGGAGGGTTCCTAGCAGGCTCGTACTGGCCCACATGAGAACAGGAGAATCCTCCGGTGGGCCCCTATGCAAGAATAAGTCACTTACCCACAACATGGGCAGTAGTTGGCCAATACATTAATTCACTATGTGCGGCATCTGATCAATCATTCAACAAACTACCTAATTTATTTTTATATAGAAGCAGAAGTAAATTTGTGAAAGAGGGTAATATAATATTTGCATGAAGCTGAACACTTTGTCCCCCAAGTTAATATTACTGGTGGGCCCTTGCCACCCCAGTCCGACACTGATTTCTAGTTTACTTTCATGTTTTCTTAAGTTATTCTTCCTAATTGGTATGTTTTAAAAATGCAGAATGCACTACTTTCATTTGGTTTCAAGATTTAATATAGCGAATTAAGTCTTTGGATAATACTTAAAATATGGATTCATTAGTATTCCATCAATATTGCATCAGCATTGTATCTATATTTGCATTCATTAGTAATATTTTCTATTGGCTATAGTGCAACAGATGTAATATTAATGAAATATTGATGCATTTTGTTTCTTCATTATTCATATTGCAGATTCATATTACGTATATTTTAAGATAGTCTTCTGTGAAACAGGCCAAATACTTTACAGTATCTATAGACTTCTATGTAGCAGATGTAGACCAAAAGTGTATCCTTTCAGGATACCTTTAGCAGAATTACATCTGTATACTTAAAGGGGTTTTCCCACAAACAAAAGTACATTTTAATCAATAGATCTTGGAATGATAATAAGTTCCACAATTGGATGTGTTTAAATAAAATGTTCCTGTGCTGAGATAATCTTATAAATGTGCCCCTGCTGTGTACTGTGTAAAGGCTGTGTCTGACCGTGCAGGAACATGGTCTGATCATACCACAGCTCCTGGGCAGGGGAGGATACAAAAGAGTATACCGACATTACAGCACGGAATTGCAGCTGATTCTTTCTTTGATCAACATTAACAGAAATAAACACTTGAAATAGATCACTCTGTTTGTAATGACTCTATATAATATATGAGTTTCACTTTTTGTATTAAAGAACTGAAATAAATTAACTTTTTGATGATATTATAATTTAGTGAGAAGCACCTGTATGACCGCCCCTGAATCAGAGCACAGCATCCAAATAGAGGATAATAATTGGCTGCAGGGTTCATGTGGCCTAACAATGTCAATCAACCCCCAGGAGACCCCGCGCCAACATTGCTGTAATGGCGTCAGTGCAGGAGGTGAGTATATGTATTTTATATTTTACAATGGTGAGTGCTTTATATAAAAAAGGGTAATTAAGATAGTGGAGAACCCCTTTCAGTTTATAATAGTAATAAAATGTAACACAATACAGTTACTAGGTCACTTGTACAGCACAGTGTAGGCCAAACAAACATATCCAATAAGCAATTGCTGTTTCTTTTTTTTCATGTCACCCCACAAAGATTTTTTTTTCATTTTTATTACTAAAGGAATGTGACATGCAGAAGTAGTGTTGTTGCTTTAAAAGCATGCAGTAACTATTAGAAGTAACACAAGCACAGGAGACAGGAAGTGTTGTGCTCCAGAAGCATCCAGCAACTAGAGGGATTAACACAGTCACAGGAGAAGGGGAGTGCTTTAGCAGAGCCCCAGGGGGCATTATGATCTGTATCTCACAGAAGGCAAGGGAACAGAATTCAGGTCAGGAGGGAAGCTAAACAAAGGTCAGTTAGACTCCCTGAGCTAACAGTGTGGAGTATTATCGGCCAGGAAGATAAGGACAGGAAGGAAGCCTGTCATAGAGATCATCTCCCTCATCACACCCTTCCCCTCCTCCATCTCCATGCAGAATAAAGAATGCTGTGTACTATTGAGTCCTTGTGAAGGAAAAGCCTGTGGTTGTGTATTCATTAAAACTGTGCTGTACTGTGCTACAAAGGAGACTGTACTGTTATCACTGGAGCCTGTTGCTCAAAGAGACATTTGCATTGCACTGGCAGTGCCTCATAAAATGTTACTGTTCTACCGTTTATGAAGACTCTTGTCAGATGTGTCTAGTTAGCAGCTGAATCTATCGTGTGCCTGAGGGAAGCTGCAGCCTATGGTCGCCCTGAGTAATGGTTGCTACCCTGAGGCTCCTCCCTTTCCTGAGTTCCCATCCACTTTGCGGAGAGTACATACTGTTTCCTACTTGGCAAGTGGGGTTTTCCCACATCCATTCGGGCCACTACTGCAGTGGTGAGTGTGGCTTGAAATTCTGATGGCTGCAACGTCCTCAGCATTTGGGATGGGATACAGTGAACTTTTGGGGACCTTGGTTTAGGCACTTTTCACTTTTTTCCCCTTCTCCTACATTTATGATATTTAAAATTAATTTTTGTACTGTATATTTATCTATTAATAAACAATCTTTTTTGTAAGCCATTTATACTCCTAGTCTCTGTTTGGTTTTATATATGCTGTGAGTAGGCTGTCTGGGTAAAGCCCGGTTATTCGGGATTCTAACCCGTTTTTTTGGTTATTTGACATGTTGGCTGCTGTTTATAAACCCTTACTGAAATATGGCTGACACCCTCTGACACTGCCTCCCCTGCTGCCCTGTGTTACGGCGGCCTCCACTTCACCCACACTTCTCTCCCTGACATGGTGGAGGAGTGGGTCTTCTCCTTTCTAACAACTGCACCTTTAACCCAAGCCCATCTCTACCCTCCCTTATTCTCCATTCTTTTGAAGTCTACTCCGTCCGCATCTACTCTCCCTCCAACCTCCAAGTGGCTGTCATATACCGTCAACCGGGCTCGGTCACTGCATTTATTGATCAATTCTCCACCTGGCTTCTTCACTTTCTATCTGCTGACATTCCCACCACCATCATGGGCAACTTCAATATCCCCATTGACACCCACCAGTCAGCAGCTTCCAAACTTCTGTCACTTACTTCATCCTTTGGACTTACTCAGTGGTCCTCGTCAGCCACCCATACAGACGGACATACATTAGACCTTATCTTCACTCATCTCTGCTCTCTATCTAACTTCACAACCTCCCCTCTCCCCCTAACTGACCACCATCTACTCACTTTCTCATCCCTGTCCTCCTCTCCTGTCATCCATGTCTAACAATTAGCAC
This sequence comes from Phyllobates terribilis, assembly GCF_046119375.1. Taxonomy (NCBI): domain Eukaryota; kingdom Metazoa; phylum Chordata; class Amphibia; order Anura; family Dendrobatidae; genus Phyllobates; species Phyllobates terribilis. The sequence continues at coordinate 177,923,591 of NW_027362771.1, forward strand.
ACCCCCGCAGAAACCTCGCACATCTAGACACTCACACACTCTCAGATTCGATTCTACCACTGACATCCATATCTTCACTCCATGACACAGACAGCGCCACAGCTTTCTACAATGCCACTCTGCCATCAGCTATTGATGCATTTGCCCCTCTTGTGCATAGCAGAGTGCGACAAACCAATAGACAACCCTGGCCCAATAACCTCACTAAAAAGCTTTGGTATGCGTCCACGGTTGCGGAGCGGCATTGGAAGAAAACACATTCACAAGATGACTTCACTGTATTCAAACAAACAACTCTCACTTTCAAATCAGCCCTCACCTCTGCTAAACAAGCTTGTATCTTCATTATCCTACAATCCCAAACAGTTATTCAACACTTTTCACTCCCTCTTCCGCCCTCCACTGCCCCCTCCGACCCTCCTCATCTCTGCTGAGGATTTTGCCACACACTTCAAAAATAAGATCGACCAAACAAGGCAAGTCTTTATTGTTCAACCACCACCACCCCTTTGTATACCAGACCAATGCCCTTACTCTATAACCTCTCTCTTCAACATCACTGAAGGAGAGCTTACTTGCCTCCTCTCCAAATCACACCTCACCACTTGTGCACTCTACCCCATCCCATTCCACCTCCTTCCCCAACCTTGCTACCACACTTATCCCGGCCCTAACCCACCTCTTCAACGTATCACTAACTTCTGGTACCTTACCTTCTGCTTTCAAACATGCCACAATCACGCCTATCCTCAAAAAGCCATCCCTCGACCCGACCGCTATGTCAAACTATCGCTCCATATTGCTGCTCCCATTTGCTTCCAAACTCCTTGAGCAACATGTTCACGCTAAACTTTCCTCCCATCTCTTATCTAAATCTCTTCAACAACCTACAATTTGGTTTCCGTCCCCATCATTCCACTGAACCTGCCCTGATCAAAATTGCTAATGACCTACTTACAGCCAAAGCTAACAGACAATTTTTTATACTCCTCCTTCTAGACCTGTCCTCTGCCTTTGACACAGTTGACCACTGCCTCCTACTACAGATCCTCTCTTCCTTTGGCGTCAAAGACCTTGTCCTATCCTGCATCTCCTCATAACTTTCCAGCCGCATATTTAGTGTCTCCCACTCCCACACTACCTCCTCATCCTGCTCTCTCTCTGTTGGAGTCCCTTAAGGCTCTGTCCTAGGACCCCTACTCTTCTCCATCTATACCTTTGGCCTGGGACAACTCATAAATTCCCATGGCTTCCAGTACCACCTATACGCTGATGACACTCAGTTCTACCTCTCTGGCCCAGACGTCACCTTTCTGCTGTCCAGAGTCCCAGAGTGTCTATCAGCCATATCCTCCTTCTTCTCCTCTCGCTTCCTCAAGCTCAATGTGGACAAATCTGAACTCATCATCTTTCCTCCATCTCGCATATCTTTCCCACTTGATCTTTCTATCACAATAAATTACATCACACTTTCCCCTGTACCGGCAATCCGCTGCCTCGGAGTAACCCTTGACTCCAGCTCAAAAATATTTCCAGAATCCGTCTTTTCCTCAACCCTCAATCTACTAAACTGCTTGTGCATGCCCTCATCATCTCCAGCCTCGACTACTGCAACACCCTCCTCTGTAGCCTACCTGATAACACTCTCGCACCCCTACAGTCCATCCTTAACTCTGCTGCGCGACTAATTCATCTCTCGCCTCGCTACTCCTCTGCTACCCCACTTTGCAAATCCCTTCAATGGCTCCCAATTGCCCAGCGTATCCAGTTCAAACTACTAACACTAACCTACCAAGCCATCCATGACCTTTCTCCTCCGTACATCTCTGAACTAATCTCCCGATATATTCCCTCACGTAATCTCCGGTCCTCCCAAGACCTCCTTCTCTCCTCCACACTTATTCGTTCCTCACCCAATCGCCTACAAGACTTCTCCCAAATATCCCCCATCCTCTAGAATTCTGTGCCCCAACAAGTCCGACTATCCACCACACTCGGATCCTTCAAACGGAACATGAAAACCCATCTCTTCAAGAAAGCCTACAGCCTGCCATGACCCCGCTGCCTCCTCAACACCACTGAAGCTGCTGCCTTCCCAACACCGGATCTGCGCCTCACCAACACCGAAGCTGCTGCAACCCCCCATCTACTGTCTCCTTCCCCATCATCCTTTAGAATGTAAGCTCTCAAGGGCAGGGTCCTCTTCCCTCTGTACCAGTCTATCATTGTTTATTTGTTACTGTAAGTGATATCTGTATTTTGTATGTAACCCCTTCTCATGTACAGCACCATGGAATCAATGGCGCTATGTAAATAAATAATAATAGGATATTATATGGTAAATTAAATTGTGCCATTAAAAATACAACTCATCCAGCAATAAAACACGTTTTCTAACTGCTAAGTAGATGGAAAAATAAAAAAGAAATGGTTCTTGGATGATGGGAATAAAAAAAGCAAAATGAAAATGGCCACAGCAGAAAGATGTTAGCCAGTGATTTGTAAAGGTAAAATTCTGGTATGCATTAAAATAACCATAGATGCATAGGTCTAATAAGAACATAACTCAGTATTGTGCACGTTTACCATATATGCTGGGAAATCTGCTGATGTATACATGGAACGTATGCACCCATAGTATGAAAAAACAGTTGTCATACACCTTCACTGTGTTTTAGGCTATGTTTTTTGTAACTAGATTGAAAGAGTAGCCAGATACGATTTTCAATACAGAAGAATGAAGCCAAAAACAACAATTTTGTGTTTACTGCTGTGTATATTTTTACAGTGGGAAAAGCTTGATGCATATGATAAATTATATTTGATTTTCTTGATAACCTTAGTATGGAATTGGCAACACTAATATCTGTGGGTTCAGCCGACGGTCTAATGTGTATGGAGGCCTCCCGACTTTCCCTCAACAGAAGATGGGGGGGAGAAATAAGGATTCAACATATCCAACTTCAGACTGCCGATTCTTTTGTTCTTGGTAGGATAATCTGCCGCCAAGGAAGTCTGACAGCAGCTCTTGTAGCGAACACAGGAGCATCCAGCAAAGCGAGCAGCCCTGTGTATGGAGGAGTCGCGATAGATATCAGCTGGCTGAACAATCGTCCATTGCTTGTGGGGCCTCTTAAGCTTCAGTTTTAGATCCAAGTATTTGGTGTCCAGTCCACATGTGTTTATTTAAAGGGGTTTTACATTTTTCCATTATTAATGCTTTACTGAGATGGTGGTACTTTTTTGTAGAATGTTGTATACTAAACATAATTGATAGCATTCTCCATAAATCAGGGTCTAGGCTGCAGTAGTGAGGCTACTTTGATATTGGTATACAATGTACACTAGAGAGTTACATGGTCCTTTTGCATAATATAGGGGAATGTCAACTCAGTAAAACAGAAATTAAGGGATGTGAGTATTGCAAGCGTCTCTCCCCTTTTTCTTCAAAGATCTATAGTGTAACATTCTCAGATGGAGCACTCAGTATGTTGGAATGGTCCTAAGGTACATGGGGCAGCCCAGCCTCTACTAAGCATAGGTCAGTAGTGTGGGTTAAGCAAAACTCACAATGTTTCTGCCCATGAAAGTGCATCAAAACAGTGCAATGTAATTGACTCGCCCCCTGGGCCGCGTGGGGGACCCGGAACCAGGCTTCTGGGGGGTTGTAGTCTCCGTGGCGGCGACCCGGTCCCATGGCTCAGGGTGGTCAAACCAGTGGCAGTCTATTTGTAAGCTTTGGGTTAATTGTCCGACTACGCCACCCGTGGAATGCGGTCAGTGCGAACCGCCGCTGCAAGGCAGACCGCTGGGGCTGATGGTGTGTGCAGCTGAGGTAGTGTGACTCCCCACGGGAAGAGTGCAGCCCCAGGGCAGTGTAGTAGATGGTAGGGGTGATGGTGCGGGCGTCCCAGCACTAGTAGTGCTGGTGCGGCGATGAAGCACAGAGACGTGGGGTTGCAGTTCAAGTTCTTTACTCACAGTTCTTTACTCACAGTTCTTTATATTCCAAGTAACTCCGCCGACAATGACTGCCCGAGCCATGCTGCGTCCACCAGATGCGGGGCTCAGTCAACCCCAAGGCAATTCCAGAGTGTGTCACAGGACTCCCTTCTATTCCTTTCTCTGGCCGTGCCCCACCAGTGACACTACGTCTGTCCAGCTCCCGCGGGCCTTCTCTTGGGAGGGCTTCATGCTCACCTCCCTGACCCTATGTGGTGTGCCTTTCTAGTAGGTGTAGCGAGGGGTCGCACCAAGATATGATCACGACCGCCGGTCCTTGGCTGAGGATTAGTCACCTCCACCAACTTGGGATCCGGTACCCTGTTCTGCCAACCCGTCACCCGTCACCCGCAATCTCCTGGGCCTTTGGGGTTCCTTCTGCCCTCGTGTCTCTGGGCCTCTCTGGGCGTTCTGTTCCTTCCTTCCTTTCAGTATCTGTCCTCTCTGCTGGTTCTGGCCTCCACTCCAGGCCTGCCTCGTGGAGCTGGGCCCAGATTGAGCCACAGCTCCCTGTCAGCCCTCTCTGGCTGAACTCCTTCTCTTCTCCAACTCTCTGTCTGAACTCACTTCTTCTACTCCAGTGCTGGCTGGGCCCCACAGGCTAGGCCCGCCTCCGGAGCAGAGCTCCACAGAGGCCCTGCTCTGTCACTTCCTCTCTCAGACTGAACACTGATCTAAGATGGTGCCCACCTTATATACCTCCCTCTCTGTGTATGAGCCCAGGTGACTTGCAACCAATGGGCTCCTACCTATGCCCATAAACCCTCCCCTCCTGCTCCTACATCACTGGGTTTTCCTCCCCCCTCCACACTCCAGCCAGGGACAGATTCTGTCGTGCCTGCATTACTGTCTAATGGGAGCACCGTTGAGCTGTCCCTCGGAAATGGGGTGTATGTGATGCATGCAGCTAAACGAGCCCTGGTCCACACTCCATCCTTACCCGGGAGAGGAATATCACACCTCTGGCAGAGGTGCAATACCCCTGTAGCGGCCGAACCCTCGGGGCGCTACATAATTTTCTTTCATTTTACAGAGATAAGCTTGAATTAAAATATCATGTAGATGGTATCATACAGAGAGAACTCACTTCCTTTGTAAGTTTTTGTGGCTAGAAAGTTTTATATCTAACATATGTATCTGTAAACCTTATACTATTAAAAAACACAAGCCTTATTAAACATACTCATTAAAGATATAAACATCACCAACACACAGTGGCCTTAATTCAGCAAAGCAATTATGCCAGAATTCTGTTGTAAACTGCTTTGAAGACACAAAAGATTTGAGTTGTGCAAAAATGTTGTGAGTTTTGGCGTTTTCACACCAGTTTTACCCAGATCCGCCAAAATGGGCAGAGCCTGGGTGAGACGTGGGCAGAAAAGTGGGTGCAGTGCCACAGCTAATCTAATTCATGACCGGCTGCGGTTAACCATATGCCAGAAATCATAGTCCAATCCCAAAGTGGAGTAAGATTTGTGGTGTGATGCACAGAGATGCATGCCACTGGTCAAACGCTCCTGACTCATTAAGATGCATGTGATTCCAGCACTCAGATCTTAATAAATTGGTGCCAATGTATCGAATAGATAAAAAAATAGAACTGAAATTAGAAAGACTAGAGGTAATATTGTGGAACTAATCAAAAATAACTTGGATAATAATGCTTACAGGATATCAAACATGTGCAGAAAACAGATGAAAGCATATCATAACTATAAATTATTAATAAAGTCTCTACCGAGGAGGATGGCATGCTTGTTAGTGTGCATTAGTGACACCCTGATCTTTGATTGCTTTCCCTATCCTTTCCCTATCCTTTCCCTAGTCTTTTCTAATCCCATACAGGATGTTTAGAGAAATAGGGTGGTTAGTTATGATAGTAATTTGCACAATAAATATATCTGAGATAACAGAAATACAGCTATGACCAGTTGTACTAATACATAGCGTAGTAAATACAGTAAAAAGCCGAATTTGGACAAGTCTGATATCTACAGTGGATATGGAAAGTATTCAGACCCCTTTAAATTTTTCACTCTTTGTTTCATTGCAGCCATTTGGTAAATTCTAAAAAGTTCATTTTTTTTCTCATTAAAGTACACTCTGCACCCCATCTTGACTGAAAAAAAACAGAAATGTAGACATTTTTGCAAATTTATTAAAAAAGAAAAACTGAAATATCACATGGTCATAAGTATTCAGACCCTTTGCTCAGTATTGAGTAGAAGCACCCTGTTAAGGGGACGGTTGCAAACAACATTATTAAATAATGGAAAGCAACCGAACCCGGGGTCCGCGAGGCAGCCTGGAGGACTGCGGCCGAACACCTTCCGGGTAAGAAGGTAAAACAACCAACTGAAATAACAATCCCTTCCGTGTTACTGCACACCGGAACGGGAATAGGGATTCGCACTATCTCCGTTAGCTGCACGAGAGATGTGCGACAAATAATGTATCCATAGCCCTGTTTACTTGCACAGGGACTACGCAGCAGGTGCTAGGATGCGTGTGTGATTCACGCCGGCGTATACGTGCTCCCAGCCGGTGTGCTACCGGACTGAGGAGTATCTCTCCATGTGGCTTACAGGCGGTGCCGGGAATACGGCGTCTGCAGACTGCTCGGGGTGTATGGCGACCAGGCTGTCAGATGAAGCTACCTGCCTCCCTCCATCTAAGGCTGCCTATCCCCCGCTAAACCTGCCTGACAGAAGCTAAAGCACACGTGGAGCCCAAACGACCAAGCGTCCACACAATAACACCATCATAGCTCAATGATCAGAGCGCGCCGCCATATTTGTGGGCGGGCTATTTAAAGATTAAGCCCTGCCCACCGTCACATTATTGGTGACGTCACCCGCGACTAATCAGGCGGTGCCAGGTCACTGGTTCAGCTGACTCCCAAACCACCAATTACGGTCCACTATGCCACGGGCTTGCTCAGTGCAGTGAATCCTGGACTTAGGCTGTAGCAGCCCTGTTTCCCTCTGCAACCTATGCTTCATGTTGCTAGGAACAAAGACCCAAGAGACAACCTGTACATCTTGTGCACCAGCTAGGCATTGGGGCTGATGACAATGCTGAGCAGCATCAGCCCCAGCTGGACTGGAATGGGAGACCACAGAATCCACTGATGGTTCTGAACCCATTTCGTATCCAGCAAACACCTGACGCCTAACACACTCTTTTGAGCTAGTACAGCCATGAGTCTTCTTGGGAATGATGCAACAAATTTTTCACACCTGGATTTGGGGATCCTCGGCCATTCTTCCTTGCAGATCCTCTCCAGTTCCGTCAGGTTGGATGGTGAACGTTGGTGGCCAGCCATTTTCAGGTCTCTCCAGCGATGCTCAATTGGGTTTGGGTCAGGGCTCTGGCTGGGCAAGTCAAGAATGGTCACAGAGTTGTTCTGGAGCCACTCCTTTGTTATTTTAGCTGTCTGCTTAGGGTCATTGTCTTGTTGGAAGATGAACCTTCGGCCATGTCTGAGGTCCACAGCACTCTGGAAGAGGTTTTCATCCAGGATATCTCTGTACTTGGCCGCATTAATGTTTCCTTCAATTGCAACCAGTTGTCCTGTCCCTGCAGCTGAAAAACACCCCCATAGCATGAAGCTGCCACCACCATGTTTCACTGTTGGGATTGTATTGGGCAGGTGATGAGCAGTGCCTGGTTGTCTATACACATACTGCTTAGAATTATCACCAAAAAGTTCTATCTTCGTCTTATCAGACCAGAGAATCTTATTTCTCATAGTCCTTCATGTGCTTTTGAGCAAACTCTATGTGGGCTTTCATATGTCTTGCACTGAGGAGAGGCTTCCATCTGGCCACTCTGCCATAAAGGCCCGACTGGTGGAGGGCTGCAGTGATAGTTGACTTTGTGGAACTTTCTCCCATCTCCATACTGCATCTCAGGAGCTCAGCCACAGTGATCTTAGGGCTCTTCTTTACCTCCTTCACCAAGGCTCTTCTCCCACGATTGCTCAGTTTGGCTGGACGGCCAGGTCTAGCAAAGTTTCTGGTGGTTCCAAACTTCTTCCACTTAAGGATTATGGAGGCCACTGTGCTCTTAGGAACCTTGAGTAATGCAGAAATTCTTCTGTAACCTTGGCCAGATCTGTGCCTTGCCACAATTCTGTCTCTGAGCTCCTTGGGCAGTTCCTTTGAGCTCATGATTCTTATTTGGTCTGACACGCACTGTGAGCTGTGAGGACTTATATAGACAGGTGTGTGCCTTTCCAAATCAAGTCCTATCATTTTAATTAAACACAGCTGGACTCCAATGAAGGAGTAGAACCATCTCAAGGAGGATCACAAGAAAATGGACAGCATGTGACTTAAATATGAGTGTCTGAGCAAAGGGTCTGAATACTTATGACAATGTGATTTTTCAGTTTTTATTTTTTAATAAATTTGCAAAAAATTCTACATTTCTGTTTTTTTCAGTCAAGATGGGGTGCAGAGTGTACTTTAATGAGAAAAAAATGAACCTTTTAGAATTTACCAAATGGCTGCAATGAAACAAAGAGTGAAAAATTTAAAGGGGTCTGAATACTTTCCGTACACACTGTACATATGCAGCAGGCAAGTAATTTTGGCAAAAAAAATTACTTCCAATGCTATCACAATATCATTATTGCATAAAACATGCAAGGCAAACAATAATAATAGACGTTCATCAAACCTTAAATCAGTACAATTGCAGGCCAATCGCAATCAAGTAGTATTAGTCCAGTAGAGAAAGGCAAGATGTGAACTATTCCCAGACAAATGGGAACCCTGGACAGCAAAAATATAAATATCACATATATCTTCCCCAATGTGCTTCCCTTTCCAAATACTGGGATCATCAGGGAACTCTGCAGGGCCACCAGAAGGGAAGCACTCCAGAGAGCAGGCACATCAGTGCCACAACTAGGAATAGCCTTTGTCCTCTTTCCTTCTAGTGGTCCTGCTTGTCATTAATATTAGATCAGTATAGATCGGAGGGGGTGACACCTGCCACCACCATATTACAAGCTCTGATGGCGGCCAGATGTAAACACTTTGAATGGAGCTGCAGTATACAGTAGTGTAGAACACCTCCCATTCAAAAGAACCTAGCAGCAGTTACTACACACTGAATGAAGCTGTGGCTCACTTGTAACAGCTGATCAGTGGGGGTGACGGATTTCAAACTCCTCCATTCTGAGGTCGATGACCTATCCTAGGTCATCAATATGGTGTGAGCCTACAAACCTTTTAAAAACCCTTTAAAAGCATGACTAGAGTAGGACACTATTTTCATGTTGGACATAGATGTAATTTGTGCGCTGCCCATTTGCAGAGCAGACCCATTAGAGTGGATTAGACTGCAAATCAGACCAAGTAGTACAGAAGTTTTTCTCTGCATATCACGAGACCATCAAAATACTTAAAGAGCCATAGGTCATAGTCTATAATGTGTCCATGTACTTTTTATTTAAAAAAATGCATTGTACATTTACAACAAAGCATACTATACGTATTATAAATCTACCACAAAATATAAAGTATATAAAATATCAATAGTAAAAAAAGCATAATACTGTTAGATGGTGCTCTCAGGAACTATGTGGAGGATAATCACTGTTCTCTACTGTGCAAGTTAACCCTCAAATTCGGTGATGGTCTCTGCAAGTGGGACATTTAGGCATCTTATACAAATGCAGCTCCAAAACCCACTAACACAAACTCTACAGGGCTGCCAATTATAAATTCACAGACCAAGCCAAAATCACAGACAGACGTTATTTTATGGACAACCCTGACTCTCTGCTAGTATTGAAATCATGTTAAAAAAGAGATTTCAACATTTTGAAGAGAAGTCACAATGTAAATATATATTTTTCACTAACCTAATTTAAGTTTACTATTTAAACCAATAAATTTTATGCTAGACATCAATTTTTTATTTAACATTTTTTTGTATTATAATTAATATATTTTTATGTATAAATACATACACACACAAAAAAACACACTGAGACATAGACACACACACAGATACACACATTTTTTTAAATACAATAACCAGTGGCCAAAAGAATCCCGTTTTACCCAATCCAAAATAAAACATAACTTTTGTTAAATTAAAACTATGAGTAACTAGTGCAAATCATGTTACAATGCACATTAAAATTACACTGTTCATTGTTGGTCCTATCTATGTTTAAATGTATCCCAAATGGTCAAATTCCTACATTATTTGGCTCATTCAACTGTAATATACATATGGTTAGGTCTACCTATTTGTAGTTACATAGGTGTGCAGCTCTAATAACCACAACTTGTATAACTAGCATAAATTAAAAAAACAAACACACACACATATAAACACACACAAACAAAGACACTCACACACACAAACACACACAGTCACAGACACACACAGTCACACACAGGCAAACACTCACACAAAGACGCACACAAACACAGACAGTCACACACACACAGTCACACACAGACACAGACATATAGACACACAAATACAGACAGTCACACACACACAAACGCAGACACACACACACGTCACACGCAGACAGACACAAACATATAGACACACACAAACACAGTCACACACACAAACACAGACAGTCTCACACACACACACAGTCACACAGAGACACAGACATATAGACACACAAATACAGACAGTCACATACACACAAACGCAGACACACACACACATCACACACAGACAGACACAAACATATAGACACACACAAACACAGTCACACACACAAACACAGACAGTCATACACACACAAACACACAGATACACACAAACACAGACAGTCACACACACACAGAGAAACATACAGTCACACATACACAGACACACACAGTCACACACACACAGACACACACACACACTCACACACAAAGATGCACACAAACACAGACGGTCACACACAAACACAGATATATAGACACACACAGTCACAGACACACAGACACACACACACTGTCACACACAGACACAAACATATAGACACACACAAACACAGTCACACACACAAACACAGACAGTCTCACACACACACATAAACACAGTCACAAACACAGACACACAAACACAGTCACACACAGACATACACAGACACATATACACAAACACTGTCACACACACAGTCACATACAGACAGACACAAACATATAGACACACACAAAGACATACACAGTCACAGACAGACACACACTGTTTTGTCTAGACCTTTATTAAAAGTGTAGAGCATGTCAGAAACAACCTAAAATTTTAACACAAATTATGCCATTAAAGTGGCTCACTTTTGATGTAATCCCATTTTTTTTTCACAGCTAAAGTTGCATTTTTTAACATACATTTTTTTCCATGTGAATATTGTTAAACATAATACAATTCCTTCTGCCTGTTCTTCCTTTGCTTACAGATCTGTAGCTTAGATTATACTGCGTGATCTGAGAGGATTATGGTGGATAAAAACTTGCCTTCCTCAAACGTCACTTCCTAGCAGTCATTTAGTAAATGGAATTTCCCCTTTTAAACTATTACTGATAGAAAATAGAAGATAAGTGACGAATGCTGCAGAATGCCGAGCTGCTACCATGATGCTGCTGCACCGACACCGAGTGCGGTCTGCAGGGAATTATGTGACAAACGCCTGGGGAGACGTGTATATTCATGGCATTGTGCTTGTGACGTCAGTCTCACCTCCAACCGTAATGAATACATTGTGACTGCACGTTATCATGTGAGAGCAGCACATTGTTAAAGAGCACCGCTCGTCATAGCCACATGCAGCTTTATTATGTACCTCCAATGAATGAAACATTACCGTCACAAATTACCCTCCATCAATTACCATGTCACTTGTACGTTTAGGCCATGCTAAAGGATGAGGACATTTCCCTTTATGATGTATGTCATCATCATATGTCTAAAACCTCAGACATCACAACGTGGCAGTCTGTGTTCTAGGTCAATTGTTATAATCCTATTGTATAAGCGTTACATATATGCTTATCGAAAGCCTTTAAAATGGAGGGAAATGGGCGGAAATGGAGGGAAATGCAAGAAATTTAGTCGAATGACAGGGGATAGAATATTTAGTCGAATGACAGGGGATAGAATACACAATTTATAAAGGACGCGTCCAGTGACAGCACAAGTCCTGGTGCCCTGCAGTGAATCAGTGAAGGACAGCTCCATCCAGCATCCATTCAATAGAGCTATCATGGGATGTAAGCATGCTGCTGTTTACATAGGGCTGACAGCAAGGCTTATACACCGCACATCATGACTTGCCGCCTTATTGTATTTGCAGCCAGGGAAACTTATATATGAAATCAGGGTAATAAATATGGTCTAAGCACAAGAAGGTACATGCCGCTAGTCACTATTTTTTACATAAAACAAGGTTGAGACATTTAGACACATAGATGTTGAGGGTGAAATGGTGAGAATGGGTGTTACCTGGGTCCTGGAGCAGTGCAGCTGGTCCGATAGGGATGACCGGGCAGTACATCCAAAGGTAGATTCCTGTATCACAATCTGATCTGGATGGGGAGATGTGTAAGTGCCAGCCGGCCAAGTGAATATGTGTGCTCTACTGAACAGACAAAGGATTGCATCAGACTAGTGTGCAGCATGTGTGCTGGGGAGTCAGTGTAAGATGAAGCATCCTGCCTGCCTGCTTATTAGAGCTCCCCATGCTGGTAGCTACACTGAACAGGATTAGGTCCACCTTAAGAATCTGCTCATTTGATTTGAACATGAGTCACATGAAAAAGAGAAAGAAAAAATAGGGCCGGCACACCTTTAGTATTAAATTAATGTACAGGTGCACAAATACGCTATGTATATGGCCAATATGCAAACATATACACGATGGATCAGCACACTGCAATTAATGAATACATGAACTTCAATATTGCTGTAAATTTAGAAAATGTAAGGTACTTAGCATCTTTTGATCAAAGAATACAAATCGACCCATCCTTCCCAAACAAGGTTTTAATAGCATCTATGTCTGATTTCATTTTTACTCCCCATTCAGATGATGCCTGGCTTGGCACATGGACATCAGTGATAGAGACCATCCATATTTAGGTACACCTTGACGTGGTTGGATGGCTTTTGCGCTCATTAATGAAAACACACTAAGTACTGTGTGTGTTTAACGTTTACAGCAATATTGGAGTTTGTTTGTTCATTAATTGCAGTGTGGTGACACATGGTATGTGTTTATGAGTCACATGAAAAGTCTTTATTTTCTCATTTTCTCTAAAGTATCTATGAAAAGTCTCCTTTATTTTCTCTAAATTATCTGCCTCAATCTTAAACTATTTTTGTAAAATTGTAAATTGTACGTGCCATACTTGGGATTTTTTTAGGCAGTGAAGAAAATTTCTTAAAACAGTAAAATAATCTAATTAGCTTACTGGAAACATGAGAACGGTATGTTTATTGAAATATGTAATTATTTTATTACTTTTCCTCCCCAGGAAAACAACCTTTAAACTAAAAACATGTCAGCACTGGAAAAATACAAAAACAGCTCAACATTCTTGATGGCCGAGTCTGATATTTGCACAGAAGCCTAAATACAGAGTGATAGCAAACTGAAAACTGATAGTACAGCATCCAGGGAGTTTTTATAAAATAATCCAACTTTATGTAAACTATATTAAAATCCGCACGGAGCCAGTGTTTATGGTCTAGCCGACATAATTTGGATTGCATCAGTCCTTACTCATGCACTGGAAACATAGGTTAGAAGTTGATCAAGCCAACATTTGTGAATCTTCACATTCCAAAAAAGCTGACTTTCTATCACATGTGTATATCAGATTAGGAAAATAACTAATAGAGAAATAAGGAATATTGGATTAGAAAATTTAAAAATAAAGAGATAAATAAAAAACAATATTCATATAGAAAGTAAGAAGTAGAGTAAAAAAACTCCAGCACCTTCTCCATATCCATAACAAGAAATGTAAAGTTAAAACGTCCATTTTATTAGTTATATTAAAAAAGCGGCATATGTAAGGCAGACCTTATGCGTTTCGAACCAAACAGGGGTTCTTAATCATAGGTTACATTGCTGTAGTTAAAAGACATATATATACATATGGACTGAAAACAAAAGAGAAAAGAGGGTGAAGACAACAAAGAACAGGAAGTTCATTAGTGAATGAAAAACCTCCTGAGGATAATTCCTCAGTAATATGCATAAATTAAATTTATGTGCATGGTATGCTAGCAAATTATGTACACCATTAGAAAAAAGTATCAAAAAATGTACATTAGATCATTGCGAGACCATTGGGAATGCGAGAGTTAAGTTTAAGAATCCATGAGGCTTCTCTGGCTAAAGGCCCTGTCACACATAACGAGATCGCTAGCGAGATCGTTACTACGTCACAGTTTTGAGATCGCTGGAGAGATCGTTCGGGAGCCGTCAAACATGTATAACTTGCCAACGATTTCGGCCGCCCCAGCGATCTAACTAACGATCTCGTTGGTCGCTGGGACGCTGTCACACAGCAGCTATTTCAACGATCCACACTCAACGATACACACTTTGAGGGACTGTACTGTGACAGAAAGGCGTACATAAAATTACCTTTCCGCGCCCACTCATCTTCGATTGGTGGACGCTACTGCGTTCTGATTGGCCGGGGGTTTTTAAAAAGGCGACGTTGGGGCAATTCCGCTCCCTTGTTCCTATCTGCGCTTTGCTTTCGGATCGTAGCAGTGTTCTCCGGGCAAGTTTCGTCCATCTGGGATTTGTTGAAGCCTTGTCAGCGTCCTGATTTTTGGATCCTAGTTGCGTTCTACTGCTGTGATTCCATTCATTTGTGGATTTTCTTCAGCTGTGACTGAACATTGACTTTTGGGTTTTTCAGGCACTGTATTGCTTTGTTTCCACGGTAAGTTATTTTAGTGGATTTTTATCACACTCAATAAGTATATATTTGCTTATATATTGGAGGCCATTTTTAGTCAGCAAATGGTGTGTAGTACTTTTTACTTTGTTTGAAAATGTTTCATGTATGCTCACTGTATTGCTATCCTTTTCAGATGGCTTTCAAAAGTGAAGAGTTTGTGAGGGAAATGATTGACCTCTACCGCTCCCTGCCGTGCCTTTGGCAAATAAAATCAACAGACTACTGCAATAGAGAGAAAAAGAGGGAGGCCTACCAGCAATTAATTTCCCTCTTTAAAAGGCATGGCCCCAACGAGAAGGTGGATGAAGAGCTGGTGAAGAGAAAGATCCAGGGTCTACGTACCGTATATAAGAAAGAACTCAACCGGGTGGAGAAATCAAAGAAGTCAGGTACCGGCACAGATGAGGTTTATGTGCCGACATTATGGTATTATGATTTGCTTGCCTTCACCCGTGACCAGGAGCTACCTCGGCGAATGGTGTGTACGATACGGCAGACCCCGGAAGAAGACCCCGACATACGGACTGACTCCCCTGTTGAAGATGTAAGTACCTTCTTTGCTTCCCTGTAAATAGCATTTATACTTTCAATGTACATGCCATAGTTTAGCCGCCCCTCATATTTGTTTTTTAGTGCACGTGTACCCATGCTGGTCATAACATACCTGCTGGATGTTGTAACCAAATCTTAACTTTATTTTTGTGTTCCCACAGCACCATTGGCAAGATGACGACATCTCGGCTACGGAACGTGGTATGGAGGAGGCGAGTGTTATGTCAAGGAATGAGGAACCTATGGCATCGGTGAATGAAGACCCTATGGCCTCTACAAGTGAAGACCTTGTGCCTCGGCGACAGAGAAAATCAAGGAAAAGAAAGGCCAGCTTGCCGCCATCGCCAGATCTAGTATCTCTGGCGAACAAGATTCTACTTCTGCAGACCCAGGCCAAGCGGGACAGCTTTGCAACATATGCTGGCGAGAGACTACAGAGGCTGGATGACCGACAGAGGGCGCATGCAGAAAGGGTCATGTTTGAGACTTTAAATAAAGCGGCAGCCGGTGAACTTAATGAAACGTCTACTGTACATACTCTGATTGACCCTGGCCATTTTCAACAACATTCTTGGACCCATAGGCCGGACCCACTTCACAGCACACCAGTGCAGAGGATCCGGCGTCCACAAAGCCTTGCCCCCCCCCCACAGTATCCCATGTGTTCTGATTCTTTTGTTTCCCCCAGGCACGGATACACAAATACAGGTAATCGATATGAAGAACTGTAGTGATGTTTCATTTCAATTTTTTTTTATCATTTTGTAAATATTGTTAATTTAATACTTATTTAAATTGTTAAAATTGTTTATATTTTTGTTTGTTTATAAAAACAAGGTTTATTGTCCTCTTTTTTAACTTTACCCCTGCCCTCTGATCTCACCCTGATTGAAATAAAAATGTTTTTTGGTTGCCTTATTTTCTGCTTTACCTCTTCCCGAGGGTGGGACCCCTCACCCCTGCCCTCCGATCCCTTCCCAATCTCCGTTCCCTCCCCTCCATTCTCTACCGTCTATTCCCATCCCTGCTCTCCGCTGGTGATCACCTCCTCCCCTTCTCCTCCTCCGGCTCCAGGCTTTATCACCTGTCTTCTGTCTTTTCCCTGTGTCCTCTGGTCTTCTTCACAGCTGGTTTTCTTCCCCTCCTCTTCCTACTTCCCTTCTTTTAGTCTTTGGGGTCATAGTCATGGTGCACGGTATGGCAATGATCTGCCATACCATGCACTATGAGTCTGACTCAGATTATAGGTTGTATATACTAGATTCTTGATAGGGCGTTGATCCAGGGAACTAGTCTGATTGCCGTATGTGGAGTCAGGAAGGAATTTTTTTTCCCAAAACGGAGCATGGGTTTTTTTTGCCTTCCTCTGGATCAACATGTTAGGTCTTCCTTATAGTTTTCATACTATGTTCCTATTCTTTCCTCTTCTCTCTTTTTCTTCAATTAGCTGGCATCTGTGAAAGCCGACTTCAGACGGCTTTCCTGCCCCCACACAACTTCAGCTAATAATATCAATAAGTAGGCGGCAATGAAAGCCGACTTCAGACGGCTTTCCTGCCCCTACACTACTTCAGCTGATAACATCAATTAGTAGACAGCTATTAAAGCCGACTTCAGACGGCTTTCCTGCCCCCACACAACTTCAGCTGATAATATCAATAAGTAGGCGGCAATGAAAGCCGACTTCAGACGGCTTTCCTGCCCCTACACTACTTCAGCTGATAACATCAATTAGTAGACAGCTATTAAAGCCGACTTCAGACGGCTTTCATGCCCCCACACAACTTCAGCTGATAACATCAATTTGCAGGCGGCTATTAAAGCCGACTTCAGACGGCTTTCCTGCCCCTACACAACTTCAGCTGATAACATCAATAAGCAGGAGGGTGTGAAAGCCGACTTTGGAGTGGGCTTTACTGCCCCTGGACTGCTTGTTTTAGGCAGTATCACACAGGATAGGATTAGATACACAACCCGTCAGGCAGTATCACACAGGATAGGATTAGATACACAACCCTTTAGGCAGTATCACACAGGATAGGATTAGATACACAACCCGTCAGGCAGTATCACACAGGATAGGATTAGATACACAACTCTTTAGGCAGTATCACACAGGATAGGATTAGATACACAACCCGTCAGGCAGTATCACACAGGATAGGATTAGATACACAACACGTCAGGCAGTATCACACAGGATAGGATTAGATACACAACTCTTTAGGCAGTATCACACAGGATAGGATTAGATACACAACCCTTTAGGCAGTATCACACAGGATAGGATTAGATACACAACCCGTCAGGCAGTATCACACAGGATAGGATTAGATACACAACTCTTTAGGCAGTATCACACAGGATAGGATTAGATACACAACCCTTTAGGCAGTATCATACAGGATAGGATTAGATACACAACCCGTCAGGCAGTATCACACAGGATAGGATTAGATACACAACTCTTTAGGCAGTATCACACAGGATAGGATTAGATACACAACCCGTCAGGCAGTATCACACAGGATAGGATTAGATACACAACTCTTTAGGCAGTATCACACAGGATAGGATTAGATACACAACCCTTTAGGCAGTATCACACAGGATAGGATTAGATACACAACCCTTTAGGCAGTATCACACAGGATAGGATTAGATACACAACCCGTCAGGCAGTATCACACAGGATAGGATTAGATACACAACTCTTTAGGCAGTATCACACAGGATAGGATTAGATACACAACCCTTTAGGCAGTATCATACAGGATAGGATTAGATACACAACCCGTCAGGCAGTATCACACAGGATAGGATTAGATACACAACCCTTTAGGCAGTATCACACAGGATAGGATTAGATACACGAACCTGTCAGGCAGTATCACACAGGATAGGATTAGATACACAACTCTTTAGGCAGTATCACACAGGATAGGATTAGATACACAACCCTTTAGGCAGTATCATACAGGATAGGATTAGATACACAACCCGTCAGGCAGTATCACACAGGATAGGATTAGATACACAACCCGTCAGGCAGTATCACACAGGATAGGATTAGATGTAACAAAGTGTAGACAATAGTGGATATAAACTAATTTTTTTTTATAAAAATATAAAAAATATAACCAACCAAATAATATCAACTACATAACAAAAAATAAGTTATTGGCTGCCGTGACGGTCATGGGCTGCCACAAATCTTGCCAGCATCACTCCGTGCTGGTGGATCTCTTCACTCAGTCTCCGTTGTGACGCCAGGAGATCTTGTAGTGTTGGGATTTCTACGGAGGTAATAGTTAAACTTAAAAGTCCAATAATTCTGTACATTCATCAAATTAAGGCTATGTGCCCACGATGCACCACTCCCGGGTACCATCCGCACATTAGAACGCGCTAATTACGCAAGTACAGATGCAGTATTGCGGAATTGGCGCATTATAATGCAAGTCAATGGCGGCGCAAAAAAACCACCTTATGCAAAATAATTGGTAGTGCTGCGTTTTTTTCCGCAATGATAATGTGCAGCGGAAATTTCCGCAGCATGTGCACAGCACATGCGGATTATCATTGGGGAACATGGCAGACCTTCTACCATGCGCTTTTAATGCGTTTCCACAGCAGCAAAAACGCTGCAGAAACACCTTAAAAAACGCATCGTGGGCACACAGCCTATCAGGTACATGTTTGGTATTTAACACTTACGGTTTTCAGGTTGCTCGGATGATGATGAGCTTAAGGACCACCCGGATCCCCTGGCACCACCGGCTAGAGAAAGACACAACACTTAATAGTACATGACAGCCCTATACTTTCCAAGTTGTATGGACCGTATTTTATGTCAAAGCATTACCGAAAGATGAAGCTGCACCTATATCACGGAGTGATGCTGGCGAGCTGGCAGAGGAATGCTGCTGGGGCTCCAGGGCTGGAGGTGACTCCCTTGGGGGCTCTGGGGCTGCAGGCGCTGGAAAACAAATAACATTAGATACCTAAGGTGATTGCAGTTGTAACTAATGTGCTGCCATATATTGTGTTAACATATTTTAAAACCACTCACCACGGCGGGGCAGGGTCCGTGACCGGATGCTAACGATTCGGTCGGCAGACCTATATTTCAGGTCCGCCAGCTTTTTACGGATTTGTGTAGCAGAGCGCTGCACCCCAAATCTCCGGACCAGACCCCGACCGATCCTCTGCAGCACCGCCTGTTTATGGAGCACTGGATGCTCAGAGTGCACATGGCACTCATAATCAAGTGCATCCAGGTGCTCCACAAGGTAGCACACCTCAGCATCACCCCAAGGAGATGCCCTGACCCTGGATGCCATAATGCTCTTAATAAGCTAGGCCGCAACTACGTCGTTAGACCCGCCCACGACGCATGAACGTCGGTAACCACGCCCACGACGCATGAACGTCGCCAATAAACCCGCGGTTTATTAGAGAACCCTATTGTGACTTGAATTATTAGCGTGTCGGACTAGAGACGCTGTATTGATAATGCGACGTCTGTAGAACGCAGCAGTGTCTCTATTGTGACGGTCACACAGGAATACTGGTGTTTAGGTGGTTTTATGTAGAAATATGTATCTATATTTTTATGTAGGTATGCATACTTCTGTGTCTGTGAGTATGTGTGTGTATATCTGGTTATCTGTATATAAGTGTGGATATGGGTGTAGATTTTTATGTATCTGAATATGTATGTGTATATGGATGTGTATATGGATGTATACATACGAGTACAACAGTGGCGTACCACCATTGGTGGCAGGCCACATAACTGCTATGGGGCCCGTGGCCGTAGGGGGCCCGTGAGCCAGCGGACCCCATAGCAGTCTCCCCCATTCTGGAGTAGTAAGTATGTATTTATATATTTTTGTAAATCAGTCAGTACTGATAATACTGGAGGACTGGGCTGCCTTTTACCCTATGGGGGGCTGCATTATACTGTGTGCTCTCCCATCCTGGTATACAGGGCTGCGGAGTCGATAAGCCAAACCGACTCCTCAATTTCCATTACTCCGACTCCACCTCCCTCATACATGGCTCATGTGATACATTAGGGTCATTACACTGTGCATGTGGAGGCTAAAAAGGAGGAAGTCACCATCGGGGTATCATACTGTGTTAAGGGGGACACTTTTGTTGGCATCACATTTTTATGGGGCTATGAAAGAGTAATTTAGGAGTTCAGAAAGGAAGAAAGGCTGGAAGGTTGTGGGATCTGCTCTTCTGTGTCCCCAACAATTATTTTCTTTTTTTTTTTTTTTTTTTTGTGGGGGGGGTCCCAATTATAACTTCTGCTATGAGCTCCCATGATTCCTATGTCCGCCCCTGGAGTACACGTATGTGTATACGGGCCCTTACTATTGAAACAATGATAAACAAATCTTTTGCAAAGTTAAACACAGTTTATTACACAAATCAATACAAAACTGAAAGTAGTGTATAATTGTCAGTAGTTGCCCACTATAAGTTCTGATGTTGCCAAGTAACAGCACCAGGACCGTTAAAATACTGGCAGTAGTTGTCGCGGCTGGTTTTCGCATCCTGGGTGTTTCTGCCATATCCCACTGGTTGAAGGCCTGCAATTGCAGGATCGTTTGAACGCCATTCACCGAGCTCCACTTCCCCATTGGCTAGGTCCACAGAGTCCACGAAGCCAGGCGGACAGTACGTAATTGCATCACGTCGACGAAGAAAGTTGTGAAGTGTGCAACAGGCCAAAACAACAGAGTCTATTGATGTAAGCTTCATGTTAATTGGCGTGTGAAAAACTCTGAAGCGGTTGGCCATGATACCGAAGGCATTTTCGACAACACGACGTGCCCTTGACAAACGATAATTGAAAATTCTTCTTTCCTGGGTAAGACTTTTTTGGGGGAACGGTTTAATAAGATTGGGATGAAGTGGGAAGGCTTCATCGCCGACAAAAACAAAATTAAGGTTACCTGTAGTCTCTGAGTTGGGAGGCAAGTGTAGGTCACAGTTGTCCAATCGCTCTCCAAAAAGTGTGTGCTCTAAAACACCACCATCAGAAACCCTGCCGTTCATGCCAACATCTACATTTATAAATTCGTAATTGGCATTAACAAGGGCCATCATGATGATGCTGAAATAGCCCTTATAATTATAAAAATAGGATCCGCTATTTGGTGGCTGAGTGATTCGGACATGTTTCCCGTCCAAAGCCCCACCACAGTTAGGTAACTGCCACAGCTGCTCAAAATCAGAGGCAATCTTTTTCCATTCCTCCTCCGTGTTGGGAAACTGTATGTAACTACGTAGACTGTGGTAAATTGCATTACATGTCTCCGGGATTAGAACACTGAGCATGGGCCTGGAAATGGCTGCAGAAAAATGCAAGTCTTGGAGTGAGCGTCCGGTGGCCAGGAATCTCAGTGTGACTGCCAATCTTTCATCTGCCGGAATGGCAGCACGCATCGCTGTATCCTTCCGTTGAATACGTGGCGTAACTCGTTCCAATAACTCTTTAAAAGATTCCTCTGACATCCTCAGATAGTTGCGGAAATCATGAGGATTCTTCTCCTGAAGCTCTCTTACAAGTTGCATGTGGGACAATTCAGACCTCTTCTGCAGCCACTCTCTGGTCCACATGCGACGCTTTCGTTTGGAACGCCTCTGTAGCTCTCGTGCCTCATCTTGACGCCGAGCTTCCTCAACCAGCAATGCAGCAACCACAATAGCACACTGCCCGTCGTCCATGATGTGCAAACTGCAAACATAACATGAAAAGATGAGAACACTTTCAACAAAACAATTAACACAAGTATTGAAACTGTATATAAAAAATATCATGGAAAACCATATTCCATTCTGTTAGTGAGCATGACAGAAAATGCGCTATGTGGGTGCATGTGCATGAGACCCCTAAAATATCTGCCCATGCAAAAGCATACATATATATATATACAAATAGAAGCCAAGCCCTCCCTCCCTGAAAAGCAAAGATAACAGATAATTAGTAAATGTGATAAAAGAATAAAAATGGAAACGCATCTGAGACCTCAAACAATACCTACCTTACTAAAGATGTCTGATATGTTCAAAGCGGAGTCACAGCTGGAGAACGCTGCAATGATCCGCAAAAATCAGCACTAGTCCAATGAACGGATATTAGCAGCCCGGAGAACTCTGGTAGGATCTGCAATAAAGCACGAGGTCAGAAACAAAGGACGGAATCGCTATTCTGTTGCCTTCTTTATGCGCGTCCGGAAATGAGAACGCCGTAGCGACCACCAATCGGGGACGAGGGGCGCGGAATAGTCCAATTTATACACGCCTACGTGTCTCAGTTCTGAATCGCTGGACGAGGTCGTTGGCTAGGTGTCAAATACAGCGATGCACACTGCCCAGCGGGAGTGCAACGACCCAGGAATGGTCCAGGGAGCTTTGTAACGATCAACGATCTCGCAGCAGGGGCCTGATCGTTGCTACCGGTCAAACGTAGCGAGATCGCTAGCGATGTCGCTGTTGCGTCACAAAACCCGTGACGTATCAACGATCTCGCTAGCGATCTCGTTATGTGTGACAGGGCCTTAAGAGAAGCTTGCCTCTATCTCCTCCACTACTTGTATTTGCACCTTATCTATAACAATAACCTTAAAGCCCCGTCTCACATAGCGAGATAGCTAGCGAGATCGCTGCTGTGTCATGGTTTTGGTGACGTAACAGCGACCTCACCAGCGATGTCGCTATGTGTGACACTTTGCAACGATCAGGCCCCTGCTGTGAGGTCGCTGATCGCTGCAAAGTGTCCTGGACCATTTTTTGGTCGTTGCTCTCCCGCTGGTCAGCACACATCGCTGTGTGTGACCAGCGGGAGCAGTGATCAGGCTGGTAACCATGATAAACATCGGGTTACTAGGGGCACACGCGCACCTAGTAACCCGTTGTTTATCATGGTTACGAGCCTGCTAAAGTGAGCGGTAACCTCCCGCTCACTGTAGCAAAGTGGTAACCATGATAAACAACGGGTTACTAGGTGCGCGTGTGCCCCTAGTAACCCGATGTTTACCATAGTTACCAGCCTGCTCCTGCTTCAGGAGGCTCGTAACCAGGAGCAGGACATCGTGGAAAGATTCTTTCCACGATGTCGCTGCTCCCCTGATCGTTGGTGAGCCTGCCTGTTTGACATCTCACCAGCGACCACACAGCGACGCAGAAACGATCCCTGACAGTTCGTCTCGTTGTCGGGATCGTTGCAGCGTCGCTAAGTGTGACGGGGCCTTAAGTGAGGAAAGATGCAGTGAGAATAAGCAAAATGTTTGCTGAGCCCTGACATGGAGCGACTCACTGCATTAGGATTCGGAGTCCTCCAGCAACATGCTCTGTGATGCGTATTTTAAGCATGCGGCTACTGTAACCCACATAAAAATTTTTGTAAGATGTGCACAGTGCTTGATAAATGACATATGTACTAGAGCAATTAATAAAGTGCTTGATATTATATACAATGCTCAAAAAAATAAAGGGAACACTCAAATAACACATCCTAGATCTGAATGAATGAAATATTCTCATTCAATACTTTGTTCTGTACAAGGTTGAAGGTGCTGACAACAAAATCACACAAAAATCATCAATGGAAATCAAATTTATTAACCAATGGAGGCCTGGATTTGGAGTCACCCCCAAAATTAAAGTGGAAAAACACACTACAGGCTGATCCAACTATGATATAATGTCCTTAAAACAAGTCAAAATGAGGCTCAGTAATGTGTGTTGCCTCCACGTGCCTGTATGACCTTCCTACAACGCCTGGGCATGCTCCTGATGAGGTTGCGGATGGTCTCCTGTGGGATCTCCTCCCAGACCTGGACTAAAGCATCGGCCAACTCCTGGACAGTCTGTGGTGCAATGTGACGTTGGTGGATGGAGCGAGACATGATGTCCCAGATGTGCTCAATCGAATTCAGGTCTGGGGAACGGGAGAGCCAGTCCATAGCTTCAATGCCTTTGTGGCACCCCAGGGGTCTGGTTTCCACAATAATAGCAATATTATGTCTGAGAGCAGGTGGGAGGTCTCTTGGTCAGGAATCCTATGCATGCCACACCTCCTGCCCAGTCCTGGGAGGGGAAGAACTTCCCCTATATAAAACTGGGGCTGAGGCAGGGTTAGAGAGTTAAGAAGGAGAGTTAAGAAGAGGAGCAGCTATAGGAAAGAAAGATCAGGAGCTCAGTGGGAGCAGTGCTACAAGGAATCAGGGGCTGGCAGCTGTAGAGCTCGCCCTGATTGAAGAGTTACCACCGGACCCGGAGTCCGAGGCATTGGGGATTAATCCTTACCCAGCAGCAGAAACCAACCGGCAGGGGATTTCAGGTCCTCTGGCCAAGAAACCCGAAGGCACTGTCACACGCGTGGGACCAGCACCGCCGTCGTGGAGCGGAAGCCACTAGAAGGCCCCGAGTCACCGGCCATACGGGTGAGCACCACACGGTACACTCAGGGACGTGGGCTACTTTTACCCGCCTCTAGCAAGGTAGCCAGAAGAGTACAATTAGTTGGGGAGGCCTACAACTCCGCCTGGCCAGGGGAAATCCCATCTGCTCAAAGACTGACCAGGCCCCGATCGCTAGCCAGTACTCCGGGAGGGTCTATCTTTATCACCAGTAAAGACCCTGAACTACACCGCATCGTCTCTGAGTGGTTCCTGCTACCCCCATCATCCACGTCGGCTGCCCTGAGGCCATACCCCTTCCGTTGGGGGTTATACCATCTACGCTGCACAATCGTACCACCGGCCTCAGCGGTCTGCCCTGCAGCGGCGGCCTCATAGCTGCATTCAACGGGTGGCGTAGTCGAACACCGTACCATCTACTGCTAAACTCTGCCACTCAGTTTGACTCCCTGGGCACGGACCGGGTCACCGCCACGAGACTACTACCCCCAACAGGCCCGGCACCGGGTAGTCCCCGCGTGCGCAACGCTACACCAAGTAGGCCCAGGGGCGCGTCAACTTTTGGCGTAGTCGGCAGGATTTCGTGCCCGCAACCACCGGGTACTGCGTGCCTGAAAAAGACTGTTCAAACTTACCAGTGGTGAAGATTCCCGCCATCCGGCGCCATCTTCTACCTTCTTCCCGCCATCCGCGAAGTTTTCCCGCCATCCGGCGCTATCTTCTGCCTTCTTCCCGCCATCCGTGGAGTTTTCCCGCCGTTGGACGCCATCTTGAAGACGCCGCGCGGGAAGAAGAGGGGCGTGGACTCCGAAAGCGCGCGAGAACTGAAGTCCCGCCTCACGTCCGGACATTGCGTAAAGGTCCTGGAAGGAGCCCAGCAGACGCCGACGTCACAGGAGCGCGACGGAAGGTCCTCAACCCTGACGGTCCACTGCGGAGCCGCGGCCTACGGAAGAGGATCATCGCAAGGTAGGCCACGGTCCACTAGGGGGGGAGAAAGATGTCGGATACGGAGGAGAGCTTCACTGCCTCAACCCCCGCCAGCGCCACCGCTGCTGCAGTCATGCCTTTCACCATGCCCTATATCCCGGGAGCAGCCTGGCTACCCCAGTACTCAGGGGAGTCACATACCCTGAATGACTTTAAAGAAAAGCTGGATAGCCTCTTCCAGGTGTACCCCCTCACAGAAGAGCAAAAAGTGAGCATCCTGGTGGCCCAACTAACCGGGGCAGCCCAAAGGGAGGTAAAGTCCTGGCCACCTGGGAGGAGGACTGTCGCAGGGATACTAACCCGGCTGAGGGACACCTTTGATACCCGCACCTCAGCCGAGATTAAGCTTAGATTCTACGGGTGCAAACAGCGAGCACATGAGAATATAAGGGACTATGCACTAAACCTACAAGAGGCCCTGAGAGCCATTAAGCAGACCGACCCTGACGGCGTGGGAAACGAGGACAGGCTGTTGACCGAACAATTTATAGAGGGACTATATTGCAATGCCCACCGAACCCAGTTGCGGGCAATGGCCTTACAGGATCCTCATCTGGACTTTGCACAGTTCAAGGACAGAGCTATCCGGGTGCTCCGAGAACCGGCACCGGTTGGCGTTGTGGCCCACAGGCGCCCTACTACCGCTTACCATCAGGAGGCGGCGCCCTTGTCGGCAGGGCCTGTGGGAGCTGACGCGCAGGCTTTGAACACTGACCCGGCTCCAGACCTGCACCATCAGGTCCAAGAGCTAGCTAAAAGCGTTGCTGCGCTAACCCGAACTGTGCAGTCTTTACAGGTTTCTGCTCCAGGGAAGATCCAGCTGGCATCCGGACCGGAGGACATCCCGTGGCGTCGACCAAGGAGGACCCCACCGGCCAGAGGAAGACCCAGCGACCGGTACAACGAGGACGGACAACCCATCTGCCGCCGCTGCAATCAACCCGGACATATGGCAAGGTACTGTCCTTTAAACTGGCACAACCTGGGGTAGAGGGCCAACCCCCAGGAAAAAGATCACCAGTCCCATCGAACTGGCGCGACAAATATGTGGGAGGACGTCCAGTTTTGCCTGTGGTACTGGATGGCATCCCTATGAGTGCCCTACTGGACACCGGGTCACAGGTCACCACCATCCCGTACGTGCTCTTCAAGCAGTACTGGAATGACTCGGATATAACCCGCTATCCAGACGACGACTTGAGTATCATCGCCAGTAATGGTCAGCCCGTGCCACAAATCGGATTTAAAGAAATGACCATTAAAATCGGTAGAGTCGAACTGGCAGCACAGGGACTGATCATTGTAGACATTGACAAGCGCGAGAGTCACCCAAAGATAACTCTAGGAACTAATGTGATTGAAAATTGTCTTGCAGAGGTGATTTTCATTTTACAGCAGGTTGCCAAGAACGCCAGCTCCGGCTAGCAGAGAGTGCTCCAGAAAGAGATCCGGGCACTGATGCGATGGCAACAGGTGGAACTCTCCGGTGGTGAGATTGGTAGCGTAAGAATGTGTGACCCTTTCCCTATTGCCATGCCCCCGAAAAGTGAAATGATGATTTGGTGCCGGGCAGCTATTGGTCTGAGAGGTAGAGATTACCAGGCCATGGTAGAACCAGTCTACTCAGACAGTAGGCCCACCATTTTGACAGCACGGGGGGTAGTTGATGTATGCCACGGGAGGGTGCCCGTTCGTATAATAAATATCGGGAAAAGGGAAGTATACCTGCCCCGGTATGCTACGCTAGCCAAATTATATACTATCAACCAAAATTCTATACAGTCTGTGGAACCCTTGCCTCCATCTCACCCGGAGGAAGGTAACGGCTCTACGAAAATAATGGAGGATTGGTGTCAGCAACTACATTTGGGTACTGACTCCACTCCCTCCCACCAGAAACAGGGAGTCTACCGGGTGGTTCGAGAGTACGAGAGAGTGTTTAGTAAACACCCGTTAGACTTCGGGCGAGTCAAGGGGGTAGAACACCACATCCCCACGGGAGACCATCCTCCCATAAAAGAGAGGTATCGACCCGTACCCCCTGCACACTACCAACACGCCAAGGGGATGCTTAGAGACATGAAGGAGGCTGGGGTAATCAGGGATAGCTGTAGCCCCTGGGCAGCTCCACTAGTCTTGGTCAAAAAGAAAGACAACACCATGAGAATGTGTGTAGATTACCGGAAAATTAACCGTATCACACACAAAGATGCGTACCCCTTACCAAGAATAGAGGAGTCTTTGGCTGCTTTAAAATTTGCTAGCTTCTTCTCCACCTTGGATCTCACTAGCGGGTACTGGCAGGTTCCTGTAGCAGAGGCGGACCGGGAGAAGACCGCATTCACCACCCCGATGGGACTTAGCGAGTTTACCTGCATGCCGTTCGGACTCTGCAACGCACCAGGAACCTTCCAGCGATTGATGGAATGCTGTCTGGGACACCGAAACTTTGAGACGGTCCTGTTATACCTGGACGATGTCATCGTCTATTCCAAGACCTACGAGGACCACCTGAAACACCTGGCGGAAGTGTTCGAAGCTCTGGCAAGTTACGGCCTAAAGGTGAAACCCTCCAAGTGTCACCTCCTGAAGCCAAAGGTGCAGTACCTGGGACACGTGGTGAGCGCTGACGGAGTGGCTCCCGACCCTGATAAGATCACCGCAATTAAGGAATGGCCAAGCCCCTCCAGTGTAAAGGAAGTGAGGCAGTTCCTCGGGTTGGTAGGCTACTACCGAAGGTTCATTCCCGGTTTCACCAAAAAGGCAGCTCCTATGCAGGACCTCCTGATAGGCCAGTCCAGGAAGGCCAAGAACCAGAAGCCACCCTTCAGATGGGAGAAGCTGGAAGAAGAGTCCTTCCGCCAGCTGAAGATGGCCCTCACGGGGGATGAAATCCTGGCGTACCCTGATTATAGCCAGCCCTTTATCCTCTACACCGACGCCAGTAACATCGGGCTAGGAGCCGTACTGTCCCAGATCCAGCAGGGGAAGGAACGGGTAATTGCTTACTCCAGCCGAAAACTGCGACCCACCGAAAGAAACCCTGAGAATTACAGTTCATTTAAGCTAGAGTTCCTGGCAGTGGTGTGGGCAGTCACCGAACGCTTTAAGCATTACCTCGCTGCTTCCCGGTTCATCGTGTACACGGATAACAACCCGTTGACACACCTGGACACTGCAAGACTCGGTGCCCTAGAGCAGAGATGGATGGCCCGCTTGTCCAACTATGAGTTTACAATCAAATACCGGGCAGGACGCTCCAATACCAACGCGGACGCCCTGTCCAGGATGCCGAACCTACCGGACGTAGGGGAAGATTCAGAGGAACTGGAAGAAGTTGAACTCCCCGCGTTCCACCGTCATGGGACTATCCAGTATTCCCACCGAGTAAGGAGTAAGCAATCCGCTACGTTCAACCCATTACCTCATTACAACTGGGCGGAGACGCAAGACAGTGACCCTGCCGTCCGACTGGTAAAGGAGATGCTGACTCGGCCAGATGCACGCCTTGACCCAGACGCTCCGGAGGAAGCCAAGCAACTGTGGGCTGAGAAGAGTCGACTGTTCCTTTACAAGGGGAAGTTGTGCCGCAGAATGGTTAACTCCCGGACGCATGAACTAATCTGGCAAGTAGTGGTGCCAAGAAGAGATGCAGCTATGGTGATGGAGGCATACCACGACGGAGCTGGGCACTTCGGATGGAAGAAGCTGGAGTTCCTGCTGCGCGGGTGGTTCCATTGGGTAGGCATGAGAGGAACCATCAAGAGGTGGTGCAGAGACTGTGGCCCATGCAACCTAAGAAGGAGGGACCGTGCCAGCCAGAAGACTCCCCTGCAGTCCATCATCACCAGACAGCCGTTGGAACTGGTAGCCTTGGATCATGTAAAACTGACCCCAAGCAGAAGTGGCTACGTCTACGCGTTAACCATCGTGGATCACTACTCCCGGTTCTTGGTTGTCGTCCCCGTCAAGGACTTAACGGCTCAAACAGCAGCTAGAGCCTTCCAGCAGCACTTCTGCCGTCCGCACGGATACCCGGAGCAGGTGCTGACGGACCAGGGACCTGCCTTTGAAGCGGAGGTCTTCCAGGAGTTCTGCACCCTGTATGGCTGCCGGAAGATTAGAACAACACCCTATCACCCGCAAACTAATGGACTTTGTGAGAAAATGAACCAGGTGGTGATAGATCTTCTGAAAACATTGCCCCTGGAAGAACGTAGTCTGTGGCCTGAAAAGCTGCCCGACCTGGTGGACCTATACAACCACATCCCTGTAGGTTCCACCAACTGTACCCCGGCTTACATAATGAGGGCAAGAACTGGTAAGCTTCCTGTTGATCTGGAGATGGGAGTCCTGACACCCGAGGACACTTCACCAGAAGCAGACTGGGACACAGAGAGGCAGCAGCAGTACCGGAAAGTACAGGAGAGCGTGGAGCAAAGTCTCTGTCAGGCTAGGGAAAGACAAGAGAAAACTTACAACCAGTATGCTCCCGCTGTTCCCCTGGTGCCCGGAGAGCAGGTCTTGAAGAGGAAAAGACGGCTCCACAAGTTGGACGACCAGTGGGAGAAGGACCCGTACACCGTACTGCCCTCAAGCCACGACAACCCAAAGATCTGTACAATCAGTAAAGACGGAGGGGAAACCACAGCCATTGTATCCCGGGATCACCTGAAGAAGTGTCCCGAACAGCTACGGAACCCTGAAGAGGAACAAGAAGACCCTCGACCCGTAGAGGAAAGGGAAGATATGATTAGTACTGTGCTCGGAGACTTCCCTCGGTCTTGGACTCAAGTCAATGGTGCTGTTGTGGTACCCGTCCTCACGTTCCTCCAACCAGCATCCCAAGTGCCTACGGAGACACAGGTAGAGCTGGAAGAACAGCCGGTCCAGGAGGCAGAAGACCCCACACAAGCAGACCAGGAGAATCAACCCTCTGCTTATAGTGAGCCTGCCATACCCCTAGTGAGCCAAAGAGTCCGTAGACGGCTGCCCAGTTTACCCTTGACAGCTCCTATACCCTGTAGCTCATGACCAGTCAGCCAGCTCCGTAGGTCCACTAGGGTCACTAGAGGCCAGTTGCCCATACGGTGGAGGATCTAAATGTTCAAGCTATTTTATTAATGTTTACCTGTTTATTGTTGCTTGTGTATAATTTTGTGTTTCTAGTTATTTGTAGGAGTCTTTGGTGGATTTACCGGGAATCCTTTTTGCATATAGTTGGAGCGTAACCCAGGACGGACTAAAAGACTGATAAGGACTCGGGGCAGGACAGACCCCTACCTGGTTACGTCTCCTTGTTTTGGTGAAATGGACACCTTTGTTTTCCTCAAAAGTTACACCCAGTTGCGGACACGCCGTGACCATCCTAATGTGTTTTTCTTTATTATACTGTTTCTGTTTTTACTTGTTATGTTTACAAAAGTATGTTTAGTCCCGGAGTACTAAATTTTACTAGGGGGGAATGTGGCACCCCAGGGGTCTGGTTTCCACAATAATAGCAATATTATGTCTGAGAGCAGGTGGGAGGTCTCTTGGTCAGGAATCCTATGCATGCCACACCTCCTGCCCAGTCCTGGGAGGGGAAGAACTTCCCCTATATAAAACTGGGGCTGAGGCAGGGTTAGAGAGTTAAGAAGGAGAGTTAAGAAGAGGAGCAGCTATAGGAAAGAAAGATCAGGAGCTCAGTGGGAGCAGTGCTACAAGGAATCAGGGGCTGGCAGCTGTAGAGCTCGCCCTGATTGAAGAGTTACCACCGGACCCGGAGTCCGAGGCTGTGGGGATTAATCCTTACCCAGCAGCAGAAACCGACCGGCAGGGGATTTCAGGTCCTCTGGCCAAGAAACCCGAAGGCACGGTCACACGCGTGGGACCAGCACCGCCGTCGTGGAGCGGAAGCCACTAGAAGGCCCCGAGTCACCGGCCATACGGTTGAGCACCACACGGTACACTCAGGGACGTGGACTACTTTTACCCGCCTCTAGCAAGGTAGCCAGAAGAGTACAATTAGTTGGGGAGGCCTACAACTCCGCCTGGCCAGGGGAAATCCCATCTGCTCAAAGACTGACCAGGCCCCGATCGCTAGCCAGTACTCCGGGAGGGTCTATCTTTATCACCAGTAAAGACCCTGAACTACACCGCATCGTCTCTGAGTGGTTCCTGCTACCCCCATCATCCACGTCGGCTGCCCTGAGGCCATACCCCTCCCGTTGGGGGTTATACCATCTACGCTGCACAATCGTACCACCGGCCTCAGCGGTCTGCCCTGCAGCGGCGGCCTCATAGCCGCATTGAACGGGTGGCGTAGTCGAACACCGTACCATCTACTGCTAAACTCTGCCACTCAGTTTGACTCCCTGGGCACGGACCGGGTCACCGCCACGAGACTACTACCCCCAACAGGCCCGGCTCCGGGTAGTCCCCGCGTGCGCAACGCTACACCAAGTAGGCCCAGGGGCGCGTCACCTTCATCTTGCAGGAACTGCTGACACACTTCAGCCACATGAGGTCTGGCATTGTCCTGCATTAGGAGGAACCCAGGGCCAACCGCACCAGCATATGGTCTTACAAGGGGTCTGAGGATCTCATCTTGGTACCTAATGGCAGTCAGGCTACCTCTGGCGAGCACATCGCGGGCTGTGCGGCCCTCAAAAGAAATGCCACACCACACCATTACTGACCCACTGCCAAACCCGTCACGCTGAAGGATGTTGCAGGCAGCAGATCATTCTCCACAGCGTCTCCAGACTCTGTCACGTCTGTCACATGTGCTCAGTGTGAACCTGCTTTCATCTGTGAAAAGCACAGGGCGCCAGTGGCGACTTTGCCAATCCTGGTGTTCTGTGGCAAATGCCAAGCGCACTGCATGGTGTTGGGCTGTGAGCACAACCTCCATCTGTGGACATTGGGCTCTCATACCACCCTCATGGAGTCAGTTTCTAACTGTTTGTGCAGACACATGCACATTTGTGGCCTGCTGGAGGTCATTTTGCAGGGCTCTGGCAGAGTTCCTCCTGTTCCTCCTGTCATGTTCTGCAGCTTAGAACTAAGGAATAGGAGGGAAAAGCTGTCCCTGCACTGAGACTCAGCTTAACCCTACACTGGGGTGGGTGCCCTATTCCTAATGAATAGCCCCACCGAAACTCCTGCATTGAGCTCAAACGAAGACCTGTAGGAA
Organism: Phyllobates terribilis; assembly: GCF_046119375.1. NCBI lineage: Eukaryota > Metazoa > Chordata > Amphibia > Anura > Dendrobatidae > Phyllobates > Phyllobates terribilis. The sequence continues at coordinate 177,956,701 of NW_027362771.1, forward strand.
GGGGAAAGAGGGGTCCCTAAAAGATCTAAGGACTGGGAGCAAAAGCAGGAGATCTCCTAACAGAAAAGTTAGTTGCAGAAATGAAGATTAAAGGGAACAAAACTGGTATAACAAGAAGTCCCAGGATAACAATTGTCCAAAGCACAAAGAACTACAAGGCTACTTAGCCAGAGCACAAGCGTAACAACACTGATGTCCAGCAGGGAATGGGAGCCAGGTGCTGAGTAATAAAGAGTGCAGAGATCACATGACCAAGAAACAAAGCACCAGAGGAAAAGACTAAAAGCCAGCAAACCACAACAAGTACCTCCCCTTTTACGAGGATCCTCCGGATCCTCTAGGCCGAGCCTTACCAGGAAATCTCCTGTGAAAAGCCTTAATTAGCCTTAAGGCCGAGATGTCCTCGGCCTTCACCCAGGAATTATCCTCGGGGCCGAATCCTCTCCAGGACACAAGATACTGTAATCTTCCTGTATGCCAAATGGAATCCAAAATGCGAGAAATCTCAAATTCACCGTCCTCATCAACAGGAGGAACAGTAGGCTTTGCTTGCTTATCAGGCGTGTCAGCCTTCTTAAGTAACGACACATGAAACACAGAATTAATCCTCCAGGACGAGGGAATGCCCAACCTCACCGCTGCCGAGTTGACAATCTGAACCACTTTGAAAGGACCCACAAATTTAGGCCCCAGTTTTTCAGAAGGAATTTTCAAACGAATATTCCTAGAGTACAACCAAACCATATCCCCCACAGCAAACAAGGACTCCTTTCTTTTTTTGTCAAATACCTTTTTGATCTCCCGTTAGCCTCTTTAAGGTTCAGGCATACACTGGTCCAAACCCTCTCCAAATCACCAGAAAAATTGTCCTCCTCTGGTACAGCAGCCCCAACTTTGGAAAATGGACCAAAAGATGGATACCTGCCAGTACAACAAAAAAAAGGAGAACAACCAGCCGAGGAAGAAGTATGATTATTAAAGGCAAACTCCGCAAGTGGTAGAAATTCTGACCACATTTCCTGATTATCTGCCACAAAACATCTCAAAAACTTCTCGACATCCTGGTTCTTCCTTTCAGTCTGTCCATTGGACTCTGAATGATACCCCGACGAGAATGACAAATGAATTTTCAATCTGTCACAAAAAGCACGCCGAAAGCGAGCCACAAACTGTGGCCCTCTATCGGAAACAATGTGAACACCATGGAGCCTGACAATCTCCTTCACAAAAGCCTTAGCAAGAGTCTTGGCGCAAGGTAACTTGTTGAACGGAACCAGATGACACATTTTACTAAACCGGTCCACAACAACCCAGATGACAGAAAAAACCTCCTATAAAGGCAGATCGGTGATAAAATCCATGGCAAGGTGCGTCCATGGCGAACTAGGAACTTCCAAGGGGCATAGCAACCCTGCAACCGGAGCGTGAGAGGCCTTTGACCTAGCGCACACAGAACACTGATGCACCCACTTGATGACTTCCCTTTGCCACCCTGGCCACCAGAAACTCCGACTGATAGACTTCCTAGTTTCCGAAATCCCTGCGTGACCCGCCATCCGAGACTCATGACATTCAACAAACAACGCTCTCCTCAAAGCTCTAGGTACAAACAATTTACCACACGGAGTGTTAGTTGGTGCCGCACTCTGAGCTCCTAGAATGCTATTCTCCAACTCAGAATCCAATGCGGCCAACACCACCCCTCTCTGCAAAATACACTCCTCCCTCTCAGCAATCACCGCTGGAGAGAAACTACGAGACAAAGCGTCAGCCTTAACATTCTTTGTTCCCGGGACAAAGGTTACGGAAAAATTGAACCGGTCAAAAAACAGTGCCCACCTAGCCTGACAGGTTAAAACGTTTAGCTGCGTCCAGATATATCAAATTCTTATGATCAGTGAAAACCTGTATAGGATGTCGAGCCCCCTCCAAAAAATGTCGCCAATGCTCGAACACGAGTTTAATGGCCAACAACTCATGATTCCCAACATCATAGTTGAGCTCTGTCTCAGAAAATTTTTTGGAAAGGAAAGCACAGGGATGCACCGCAGCCTCACTCTCCTGGGACAGAACTGCCCCTACCCCTATAGATGAAGCATCCACCTCAACCAAAAATGGCTTGGTCTCATCCGTCGGGATAAGAACAGGAGCAGAGCTGAACCTCTCGTTGAGATATTCAAAAGCTTCAACAGCCTCAGTGGACCATTGGACTGTATTAGCACCCTTCTTGGTGAGATAAGTAATGGCTTTAGCGATGACAGAGAAATTCTTTATGAATTTCCTGTAATAATTGGCAAACCCCAAAAACCTCTGTATGGACTTCAAACCCTCAGGCCTCAGCCACTCCAGCACAGCCTGAACTTTCACTGGGTCCATCTCAAAACCATCACAAGAGACAAAGTAACCCAAAAAACTAATTTTCTGAACAGCAAACTGACACTTCTCCAATTTAGCACAGAGTGTGTTATCTCTCAGTATCTGAAGAACTTCGCGGACTCTCTGCCAATGAGACTCAAGATCCGATGAATAAATCAAAATGTCATCCACATAAACAATAACACTCCTACCGATCAAGGGTCTCAGAATGTCATTGATGAGATTTTGAAAAAATGCAGGAGCATTAGTAAACCCAAAAGGCATCACCAGACACTCAAAATGTGCTTCTGGGGTGTTAAAAGCTATCTTCCATTCATCTCCGTCCTTCACCCGCAGCAAATTATATGCCCCTTGAAGGTCAATCTTAGAAAACCATTTAGCTCTGGTCAATTGGTTAAACAAATCAGGAATAAGTGGTAACGGGTAAGGATTGCGCACAGTGATCTTATTAATCTCCTGAAAATCCAGACATGGCCTAAGACCCCCATCCTTCTTTTTGACAAAAAAGAACCCAACCGCCACAGGAGACTTAGAGGGTCTTATGTGACCTGCAGCTAAACTAGTCTGAAGGTACTTCTTCAAAGCCTCCCTCTCGGGAATTGTCAGATTAAACAACCGACTCTTAGGGAGCTTAGCATCAGGGACGAAGTCAATAGCACAATCGTAATCTCTATGAGGTGGTAAAGCTTTCGACTCCACATCCGAAAAAACCCTCCAGAAATCCTGAATGGGTTCTGGTTACTCCCCCTTCACAACAGCCGCAATGTGAACATTAGAACACTTACCATAACACCCCTGACCCCAGGATTTTATGGAACCAGACGACCAGTCCAGCAAAGGATTATGCACGTTTAACCAGGGCAACCCCAGGACGACCGGGGAAGGCAACTTAGCAAGTACAAATAAGTCAATCTGCTCCTGATGTTCCATATTCATAGTAAGCGGAAACCCAGTGACCTTTCGTAGAATGCTCCCATGCACCAGGGGAGTATTATCAATCGCCACCACAGGAAAAGGAGACTACAAAGGTTCAGAATCAAACTTATACTTTTCAAGAAATTGTTGATCAATCAAATTAAGTGCAGAACCACAATCCACCATAACCTGAAACTCAATCAAACGACCCTGACTGGTGGTATTACCAGGAAAAAACACCCCAGCAGAACGTAAAAACGCAAAAACGGGAGTGTTATTTCTACTGACCATTTTTTTTTCTTTCCTTAAGCGAACCTCACATTGCTTTAAAAAATGATCAGCCTTACCGCAATACAAGAAAAGTCCCTCAGAGAACCTCCTGTCCCCCTCCTTGGAACAGGATGACATTGCCCCGACCTGCATAGGTTCCCTAGTGTCAACAAGAATATCGTGAGAAACAGAATCTAATACAGGAAATGGTTATAGGAAGTTTCGCCCCCAGCAGTTCGCCCCCAGCAATTTTCCCCCAGCAGTTCACCCCCATCAGTTTGCCCCCAGGTACATTTCGCCCCCGCACATTTCGCCCCTATCATTTCGCCCCCAGGAAGATTCGCCCCCACACGTTTCGCCCCTGGACTGGGGCGAACTGGGGGCGATATGTGCGGGGGCAAAACATCCTGGGGGCCAAATGCTGAGGATGAAATGTGCGGGAGCGAAATGTACCTGGGGGCGAATTGCTGAGGGCAAACTGCTGGGGGCGAAACATCCAATTCCCACAGGAAACTTCTCCTCATTCTGTCTAGCCCTCAACCTTCTGTCCACACGGATAGCTAGCTGCATGGCAACTTGCAGAGTATCAGGTGCAGGGAATGCAATGAACAAATCTTTAACCCTTTCACTCAAGCCTGCCAGAAACTGAAACTTGAGTGCAGAGTCATTCCATCTGACCTCTGCAGACCATCGTCTGAACAGGGTGCAGTAACTCTCAGAATCAAGAGAACCCTGTTTGAGACGTCTGAGCTCTGTCTCAGCTGATGTAACCCGATCAGGATCATCGTATAGCAAACCCATGGCATCAAAAAATGTCTCCACAGACCTCAAACAATGATCATCAGGAGACAAGGAAAACGCCCAGATTTGAGGTTCTTTACGCAATAGAGACATAATAATCCCTACACGCTGCAGTTCACTCCCAGAAGATCTAGGTCTGAGCCGAAAATACAACAAACAAGCATTTTTAAATGAAAAAAATCCTGTCGTTTCCCTGAGAAACACTCAGGTAATCCTACCTTCGGTTCTCCATAGAGTTCTGCAGGGTACTCACGTACTGCTGAAGACCGCCAACCTCCAAAGTCAACCCTTGCAAGCATTGAGAAAGCTCCTGGATGGTACTAATACTGAAGAAAATCCAGGAAGAGGAGAGGAGAAGAGAAAAAAAACTTTTTTATTTTTAAAATGCGGCTGGACATACTGTTATGTTCTGCAACCTAGAACTAAGAAATAGGAGGGAAAAGCTGTCCCTGCACTGAGACTCAGCTTAACCCTACGCTGGGGTGGGTGCCCTATTCCTTATGAATAGCCCCACCGAAACTCCTGCACTGAACTCAAACGAAGACCTGTAGGAAGGGGAAAGAGGAGTCCCTAAAAGATCTAGGACTGGGAGCAAAAGCAGGAGATCTCCTAACAGAAAAGTTACAGAAACGAAGATTAAAGGGAACAAAACTGGTGGAACAAGAAGTCCCAGGATAACAATTGTCCAAAGCACAAAGAACTAAACAAGGCTACTTAGCCAGAGCACAAGCGTAACAACACTGATGTCCAGCAGGGAATGGGAGCCAGGTGCTGAGTAATAAAGAGTGCAGAGATCACCTGACCAAGAAACACAGCACCAGAGGAGAAGACTAAAAGCCAGCAAACCACAACAAGATAGCCAATAGTAAAACAAAATAGATTCTAACACCTCCTTGCACAAAGGATGAGGTAACGGTCCTACTGCTGCGTTGTTGCCCTCCTATGGGTCCCTCCACATATCCTGGTATCTGCTCTATGCTCTGGACACTGTGCTGACAGACACAGCTACCCTTCTTGCCACCGCTCGCACTGATGTGCCATCCTGGATGAACTGCACTACCTGAGCAACTTCTGTGGGTTGTACTGTAGACACTGCCTCATGCTACTGTACCTCTAGGGGTGAGAGCAATGGCAAAATGAAAAAGTAACCAAAGCAACAGCCAAAAAGGATGAGAACAGAGAAATGGTCTGTGGTCACCACCTGCAAAACCACTCCTTTATAGGGGGTATCTTGCTAATTGTCTATAATTTCTACCAGTTGTCTGTTCCATTTGCACAACAGCAGGAGAAATTGATTAACAATCAGTGTTGCTTCATAACTACACAGGTAGATTTCACAGAAGTGTTATTCACTTGGAGTTACATTGTGTTGTTTAAGTGTTCCCTTTATTTTTTTGAGTAGTGTATTTTGCCTGTCAGTCAATGTCTGGGTCTTAAACATAAATTTGCAAATGTTACACTTGGTGCCTCCACATTTATAAGATCCATTAATATAAAGCCATGTGTCTGACCGTGGTTCTCTTGTAATCCTTGATAAGGCATTATACATCAGAGAAATTAACTCCATGCTATCGGATGTAAAAACCTATAGTAAACTAGCAGTAGATCCAACTAATCACGTAAAAGGAAAATTGGATTTTATCCTAAGAGGAGGCTTGCAAAAGGGACTCATTAATCAAAAATTGTATGAATATCTATTAACTGAGTCACCAGTGTGCCCAATACTGCAAAGTAACCTATGATTAAGAACCCCTGTTTGGTTCGAAACCCGCAAGGTCTGCCTTACATATGGCGCTTTTTTAATGGAACTAATAAACTTGACGTTTTAACTTTACATCTCTTCTGATGGAGAAGGTGCTGGAGTTTTTTTAATCTACTTCTTATTGCTTCTCATCCCTGGATTTGCTACCAAGGATTTCCGTGCACCAGTGGACCCTTATGGCATATGTATGGTATGCTGAAATTTTTCTTTTTTTTTCTTTATACATTCATACAGACAGTCTAAGCAATCATATTCCATTCAAGGTACATTACATTTATTTACAGTCATTGCTGAAAGCGTTGCACACCCTTGTTCCAGAAAATGAAGTATTTGTCCCAGAAAATTATTGCAATTACACATGTTTTGTTATACACATGCTTATTTCCTTTTGTGAGTATTGGAACAACACAAAAAAACATGTGGGAAAAAAGCCAAATTAGACATAATTTCACACAGAACCCCAAAAATGGGCTGGACAAAATTGTTGGCACCCTCAACTGAATATTTGGTTCAACACCTTTTGGAATAAATAACTGCAATCAATTGCTTCCTATAACCATCAACAAGCTTCTTTCTACACCTCTCAACTGCAATTTTGGAGCACTCTTCTTTTGCAAACTGCTCGAGGTCTCATATTTGAAGGGTGCCTTCTCCCAACAGCAATTTTAAGATCTCTCTACAAGTGTTCATTAGGATTTAGATCCAGACTCATTGCTGGCCACTTCAGGACTCTCCAGCGCTTTGTTTTTGTCTCCATCCATTTCTGGGTGCATCTTGAAGAATGTTTAGGTTCATTGTCCTGCTGGAAGACTCATGTCCTAGGACGCAAACTCAGCTTTCTGACACTGGGCACTACATTGTGACCCAAAATCCTTTGGTAATCTTCACATTTCATGATGCCTTGCAAACGGTCAAGGCACCCAGTGCCAGAGGCAGAAAAACAATCCCAAAGCATCTTTGAACCTCCACCATATTTGACTGTAGGTACTGTGTTCTTTTCCTTGTAGGTCTCATTCCATTTTCAGTAAACAGTAGAATGATGTGCTTTACCAAAAACTCTATCTTGGTATCATCTGTCCCCAAGATGCTTTCCCAGAATGATTTTGCTTTACTTACATACATTTTGGCAAACTGTAGTCTAGCTTTTTTATATCTCTGTGTCTCCTGCCATAGTGTTTCCTTTCATTCAAACGTCGACAAATAGTTTGTGTTAACACTGATGCACTCTGAGCCTGCAGGACAGCTTGAATTTCTTTGGAACTTGGTTGGGGCTGCTTATCCAATATCCTGCGCTGCAACCTTTCATCAGTTTATTTCTGCCATCCACGTCCAGCTACAGTGCCATGGGTTGTAAACGTCTTGATTATGTTGCGCACTGTGGACAAAGGAACATCAAGGTCTCTGGAGGTGGACTTGTAACTGTAACATACCTGGCGGCATCCTTGCATAGTGGTCCATCTCCCACTGTGCAAGAGCGCGCACTTGATTTCCAGTCCAGACTATCACTTTGGCTTCTTTCCATATTGTCTGCTTTGCTCTGCTCTGTCTGCTTAGGGCGACGCCCGCTGAACTTCCTGTTTCTTGTAGCTGCTGCAGACATACCCCTGATGCTTCCTCAGCCTATTGCTGTCTGTCACCTGGTATTTAACCCAGCTCCTCCCTGGAATCCTTGCCTGAGCATCTTGTTCTGTCAGTTGGCTTCTTGTCACTGATGTGCCAGGTCCTGTCTATGTTTCCTGCCTTGCGGTATCAGTTCCCGTGTCTGAACTGTGTCCTGTCTGTGTACTCTAGCCAGCTGCCTTTCCTGGAGGCTGTAATTCCAGGCCCGTGTGAACACTCTCTTAGCCTGTTCCTTCTGCCCTCTAGGGGCCGCATACCTAGATCTGTTGTCTGTGTCTTTTCCCAGTGTCTGTTCCAGCCCTAACTATCTTCCAGCCTGTTTTCCGTTTCTCTCTACGCCCATATCTCCCCTTTTTCTGCAGAGTCTGAACTCGTACCTACTCCTGCTCGTTGTCACTGTACTTCCGTTTGTGAGTTTGTGGTCCACTCGCTTCTTCACTGCAAGTACCCTGTGGGTATCTGGTTCTGCCTTTCCCTTCCTGTCTTTTCCGTGTGAACAGAGCCCTGTCCTCTCTGCCCTGCCTTGCCCGCCGCTCCGGCGGTTTCTGCCTGCTCTGCCTTGTTCACCGCTCCGGCGGTTCTTGCCTGCTCTGCCTTGTTCACCGCTCCGGCGGTTCTTGCCTGCTCTGCCTTGTTCACCGCTCTGGTGGTTCTTGCCTGCTCTGCCTTGCTCACTGCTCCGGCAGTCTCGCTCTGCTCTGACCCTTTGCTCACTGCTCCGGCAGTCTCGCTCTGCTCTGACCCTTTGCTCACTGCTCCGGCAGTCTCGCTCTGCTCTGACCCTTTGCTCACTGCTCCGGCAGTCTCGCTCTGCTCTGACCCTTTGCTCACTGCTCCGGCAGTCTCGCTCTGCTCTGACCCTTTGCTCACTGCTCCAGCAGTCTCCCTCTGCTCTGACCCTTCGCTCACTGCTCTGGCAGTCTCGCTCTGCTCGGACCCTTTGCTCACTGCTTCGGCAGTCTCGCTCTGCTCTGACCCTTTGCTCACTGCTCCAGGAGTCTCGCTCTGCTCTGACCCTTTGCTCACTGCTCCGGCAGTCTCGCTCTGCTCTGACCCTTTGCTCACTGCTCCGGCAGTCTCGCTCTGCTCTGACCCTTTGCTCACTGCTCCGGCAGTCTCGCTCTGCTCTGACCCTTTGCTCACTGCTCCGGCAGTCTCGCTCTGCTCTGACCCTTTGCTCACTGCTCCGGCAGTCTCGCTCTGCTCTGACCCTTTGCTCACTGCTTTGGCAGTCTCGCTCTGCTCTGACCCTTTGCTCACTGCTCCGGCAGTCTCGCACTGCTCTAACCCTTTGCTCACTGCTCCGGCAGTCTCGGTCTGCTCTGACCCTTTGCTCACTGCTCCGGCAGTCTCGTCCTGCTCCGACCTTTTGCTCACTGCTCCGGCAGTCTCGTACTGCTCCACTCTCGCTCACCGCTCCAGGCGGCCTCGTCTTGCTCTGCTCTTGCTCGCCGCTCCTGGCGGCCTCACTCTGCTGTGTTTGTCCACCGCATCTGCGGTTCTGTTCCTGAGTCCTAGTCTGTACTGGGACCTATCCACTCTGTGCTCCAACCTGTCGTACCGGCCAGTACCTCCCTGCCTGCATACCAGTCGTGCTTACCAGCATCCACCTGCCTGCATACCGGCCGTACCTGTCAGCACCTCCCTGTTTGCATACCAGTCGTGCTTGCCAGCATCCACCCGTCTGTGTGCCAGCCTAACCTGCCTGTTCCTGTATTCCCTGGTGTGGGTCAACAGCCGTGTCCGGGGTCTGACCTGGAATAGCACCTGGTTCCTCTGCTCGGTTCCTCCTTGGTGCACTGGCGTCGTATGCCGTCGTGCGACCTTGGTCAGATCGGGTGGATACTTAGTTACGCCCCTCCAGGCATTCTCTCTCCGGTACGGTCCAGTGGAATCACTACATATACACGCACATGCAAGTCAGTCCGGGCGCGTGCATTGCAGTAACCTTGAGACAGACATAGAATGCAAAGATTGAGTCAATTTCTCCCCTTTTTATCTGGTTTCAGGTGTGATTTTCATATTGCTCACACCTGTTACTTGCCACAGGTGAGTTTGAACTGGCATCACATGCTTGAAACAAAGTTATTTACCCACAATTTTGGAAAAGTGCCAGCAATTTTATCCAGCCTATTTTGGGGGTTTTGTGTGAAATTATCTCCAATTTGCTTTTTTTCAGTTTTTTTTTTGTGTTGTTCCAATACACACAAAGGAAATAAACATGTGTATAACAAAACGTGTGTAATTGCAATAATTTTCTGGGAGAAATGCTTCATTTACTGGAACAATTTCAAGGGTGACAACACTTTCGGCCATGACCATGGCATATATGAATATTATGTATTTTTATAATATTGTATATGTTTAAAGTACTATGTTTGTAAGAGGTCTTTTTTCTTTTCGATTTGGTAAATTTTTCAATATCTGAGACATATGGATAACACATGCACATCCTCGCTTGTCAAATGCTAGCCTATCTTTTAGTCAATTATATATCGTGACACAGACAATGTTTTTTTTTTGTTTCCTTTTTTTATACTATAGTATCGATGTTGATGTCATTACTTTCTTATGTGATCATTGAAACATGACCTGTTCAAAATATTAAAGTGGTACATCTGACTTTATTCTTGGTTATATTGTTAAAATATACTAAAATATATATGAAAGAGAAATTCCATTTCATGTTTTGAAGCTGAGTTTCTTTCTCCATTGATTTCACAGGGGAAAAAATAACCAGAAAAAAACCCCACACATAGTGTTTTACATAGAAGCATTTACATTCTAGGTACATTTCCTGGAAACTTATTAAAGACACACACACTGCAAAACCAAGAAAATGCAGTGCTCAGCCGAGAAGCATGCTATGAATTTGCCTTACCAGTTCAACTTATTACAACAAGTCACCCATATTCTAAGTGTAGGAATAGATGTAATGGATTGCATAACCAGCAGATAGCTTTTTGTTCCTTCTTGTTCCAATTCTAGGCTTTTTGTTATTTTGTTATATTCATGTATGGTAATACCCAAGGGCAAACACCATCAGGAGACCCCTTGATGTGTGTTTCGTCTATCTTCTTCACCCCTTCTGAAGAAGATAGACGTAACGCGCGTCAAGGGGTCTCCTGACGGTGTTTGCCACGTGGGTATTGCATTTCAGCGGTTAATATATTTTGTATTGTGCAATAAAATACTTTTGTGAAGAGACAATGTCTATTTGACATAAGATATCTTCCTCATATGCAATCAGCACTTTATGGGGAGATTATAACATCACTCATTGTTATTGTTAGATATCATTAATCTATCTTGGATACTTACATCCTCTGCACCTGACACTTTCTAAGAATACTCTGAGACTTTATCTTTTTGTGTGGTGAAGTACTAGCTCACTATCTAAGGGTAAGACCCAGGGTCAGTCAGGGCTTAGGCACGTGACTGCACACAGGGGGAAGGACACGTCTAGGGCAATAGGTACCGCAGGTGTCAGCATGAGGTGAGTGTTGAGGGCTCACCACCTTCTCCCTATCGGCAGGGTTCCATAGCTCTTCTTGTTTGAATTGCTCACTAATGTGTTAATCTGTAATGATTGTACTTACATGTATTCTCTGAAATGAAAAGTACTAAGTGAAATATGTTAAAGCTATATAAATACAAATTTTTATTACTAGTATTATTATTTTAGCTTTGTGAATGTTTTGGAAGATTATCATGGACACATATAAGATTAAAAAGTGATCAAAACGCCAGCCATTTTTCTTAATTTCTTTTGTGCTATCCTATGAAAGAGCACTGCAGTCAGATTAATCAGCCTCAAATCAAAGGTATACATACCATAGAGGAAGCCCATGAAGCTCCTATAGGGCTCATGAAAATAGGGGCCCATCACATCCATTTACCTATGGTTGGTAATAATGTTCACAGAGCTTCCCCTGTCCACAACAATTACATTAAACAAGTGGGAGAGAATGCAGTAAATATCAAGTTCCCCTGTCCATAGATTTTTCTCATCCATGTCTATGTTACACCATAGTGCCCCTCTTGTTCACAGGCTGTGTATGGTACTGCAGATCCACCGCAAATCGATTGAATAGTACTGAGCGGCAATATCAAGACCAACCTATGGACATGTGTCTCAGATACACGCTTTAAGAATTGTCAACCTGGTGATGAATCAGGCTTCCTTCTATGAAAATCAATAGATTGTGTCTATTTGGAAAGTGAACAATTTCTATTTCTGAAATTCAATATCTATTGGTAGTATTGCAAGAAGGGAACACACTAAATCAGCTTTCCGAATTCATAACACTTTTTCTTATATGGCTTCAAGTCTTTTCTGGACATAATTGCAACAAATAAGAATACATTTTTTTATAAAAGCCTTTGTTATAAATTGGCAGCATAAGACCCTTATTGTTATATTGCAGAACAACCTGTAGTATGATTCATACATTCCCGTTACAATACAGTTCCGATGTAGCAGTTTGCCATTCTGTCAGAACAAGTTTGTACCTTAGTTATTACGCTAGAAGTAGTATGAGTCAAGTGATTTCTAGCTTTCATTTTCCAGAAACAAAATACATTTTTTTCTGCATCCAAATAGAAAGTTTTGAACAAACAAACTACATTTATTGTATTGATATTATATTTTTCTCCTTCATACATTTTACTGGAAACATATTCTTCAGCATCATGATTACATTTACATATTTTACTCAGTATTTAGCAAAATACGGTAACTCATTTTTTAAATAGTTGGTTTGTACTACTTGTCGTAAAGCGACTTGCTCGGCTCTCCAGAGGCAGACACAGGACACACAGTTCGGGTAAACTTTCTGCGGGTTTATTGAGCGGCATAAACTTCAACAGCGTCCCATAAAAATAAACAGTCCCTCTCGGGGTTAACGAGAAAAACAAAAGATAAAGTATAATAGAGTCCTTTAGCCAGCGAGGCTCTGCCCGCTGCTGGTAGCACAGTGAAGTCTCAGCAACACCAGTCCTCCGGTGTTGTTCTCTGGCTTCAGCCCAACACAGCCTGGAGACTTCCCTCTCCAGACCACACACTACAGCCAGGAAACAAAAATGACTGAGCATTTAAACCTTGCTCCTCCACACCCTGAGGGGAGATAGGGGGAATGGCTTCCCACCCTCTTTGCCATTCCCATAAAACCACACCCTTTAAGAGAGTTAACCCCCAGCATATAACATGCTGGCAGAAATTTAGTAGGTTTCAGTTCACACAGGAGAGCAACCTGAGTGACACATACCTCCCCTCGTATGTCACACCAGTGACTCTGTCACATACTTTAAAAGTTTTTGGTCAATGGGCTCAGGGTGAGGTAAGAAAAAAAAATCCTATACTTACCTCCTGAACCAGCGCTGCTCCTCCATACTTGCTACTATTTCATACACCAGTCTTAGTGCATCAATATATGGAGTAAGAATCATGTGGCCACAGATTGGCAGTAGGCTTTTCATTTTGTCCTGCTGAAGAAGCCTGCTCAAACAGAATCTAACGGCTGCAGCCAGTCGGTAGCTGCTAATTGACTGCAGCAGTCATGTGATGCCTCCTCTGGATGTTGATCCCCTAAGTGACTGGCGGGGGACACAGCAGTGAGTCCAGAGTAACTGCACTTTTAAATTAGGGGTAAACACCTTTAAAGGAAATCTGTCATGTAAAATAACGCTATTAACCTGCATATAGGGGATAATCTGCAGCTAAATGGCATTCTGACACTGGGTGGCCTGCTGCTGAGAGGAAATTACTTTTTTACCCCTAGCATCATCTGGCTTTCAGTCATAGGGACAGCGCCAGCAGGATTTCAGTCACTGCTCTATGTATAGAGAGCGGTGTCTGTAAGCGTGCCCCCTGTACTGACTGACAGCTGGTTCAGTATTAGGGCCGGCTGTTAGTCAGTGTTAGGAGCGTGGTGCAAGAAGCTGAATGCTGCCAAGGTGAAAAAAGTAAATTTTTTTGGTAAAGCACATTATTCAACTGTTTACCGAAAATGGAATGAGGCCTACAAAGAAAAGAACACAGTAGCTAAAGTCAATTATGGTGGAGGTTCAAAGATGTTTTGGGGTTGTTTTGCTGCCTCTTGTACCAGTTGCTTTGACTGTGTGCAAGGCATCATGAAATCTGAAGATTACCAAAGGATTTTGGGTCACAATGTAGTGCCCAGTGTCAGAAAGTTGGGTTTATTTCCTAGATCATGGGTTTTTCAGCAGGACAATGACCCTAAACTTACTTCAATAAGTGGTGGGGGACAGCAAAGATGCATCCTCAGCATGGCTCATGGTTAGTCACTCTTTATTTGTAATTCATGGGCACTGTCCTAAATGTATTTATTATTCAAGCACTTTATTTAGGTATTAATTAGCACCATGCAGTTTTTATAACTGCATAGAGACTACATTAGGTTATACTATTCATCATTGTGTGTATTTACATACTTTTTGTATACATTTAAATAGATTTTTAAAATATTGGCACTGTGCACTGTATTTAGATTTTGGTTGTTCTCTATGTGTATGACGCACCCCTGGGCCTGCTGCTTCGCGCGGCATCGCGCGCACGGGGGAGCTTACCCGGATCCGGATCAGATGGGGGTAGTAGTCGCGTGGCGGTGACCCGGTCCGTGCCCAGGGAGTCAAACTGAGCGGCGATGTATTAGCAGTAGATGTTGGACAACTACGCCACCCGTTGAATGCAGCTATGGAGCTGCCGCTGCAGGGCAGACCGCTGAGGCCGGTGGAAGGATTGTGCAGCGGGGATGGTATAACCCCCAACGGGAGGGGTATGGCCTCAGGGCAGCAGATGTGGATGATGGAGGTAGCAGGAATCACTCAGAGACGATGCGGTGTAGTTCAGGGTCTTTACTGGTGATAAAGATAGACCCTCCCGGAGTACTGGCTAGCGATCGGGGCCTGGTCAGTCCTTGAGCAGATGGGATCTCCCCTGGCCAGGCGGAGTTGTAGGCCTCCCAAACTGACTGTACTCTTCTGGCTACCTTGCTAGAGGCGGGTATAAGTAGCCCACGTCCCTGAGTGTACCGTGTGGTGCTCACCCGTATGGCCGGTGACTCGGGGCCTTCTAGTTGCGTCCGCTCCACGACGGCGGTGCTGGTCCCACGCGTGTGACTGTGCCTTCGGGTTTCTTGGCCAGAGGACCTGAAATCCCCTGCCGGGCGGTTCCTGCTGCTGGGTAAAGATTAGTCCCCACAGCCTCGGACTCCGGGTCCGGTGATAGCTTCTCAGTCAGGGCGAGCTCTGCAGCTGCCAGCCCCTGACTCCTTATAGCACTGCTCCCACAGAGCTCCTGATGTTCTTCTCCTATATCTGCTGCTCTTCTCTGTCTCTACTTCTTCTCTACACACTAACCCTGCCTCAGCCCTAGGTTTATATAGGGGAAGTCCTTCCCCTCCCAGGACTGGGCAGGAGGTGTGGCATGCATAGGATCCCTGACCAAGAGACCTCCCACCTGCTCTCAGACATAACATTGCTGTTACTGTGGAAACCAGACCACTGGGGTGCCACATTCCCCCCTAGTGAAATTTAGTACTCCGGGACTAAACATATTTTTAGAAAAACATAACAAGGTATAAACAATAATAATACAATAAGAAAAACACATAAAGATGGTTACGGCGTGTCCGCAACCGGGTGCAGTTTTGAAGAAAAGCAAGGTGTCCATTTCACCAAAACAGGGAGACGTAACCAGGTAGGGGTCTGTCCTGCCCCGAGTCCTTAACAGTCTCTAGTCCATTCCTAGGTTACGCTCCAACCAATTGTACAAGGATTCCCGGTAAATCCACCAAGGACTCCTAAAAATAACTAGAAACACATAATTATTTACAAGTAACAGACAGGTGACCACAAATAAAACAATTTAAACGCTTCAAATCCTCCAACGTGCGGGTAACTGGCCTCTAGTGGCCCTAGTGGACCTACGGAGCTGACTATCTGGCCCTGAACTACAGGGTGTAGGAGCTGTCAAGGGTAAACTGGGCAGCTGTCTACGGGCTCTTTGGCTCACTAGGGGTACGGCAGGCTCACTATGAGCAGAGGGTTGATCCTCCTGTTCTGCTTGTGTGGAGTCTGCTGCCTCCTGGACCGGCTGCTCTTCCAGCTCCACCTGTTGCTCCGTAGGCACTTGGGATGCTGGTTGGAGGAACGTGAGGACGGGTACCACAACTGCACCATTGACTTGAGTCCAGGACCGAGGGAAGTCTCCGAGCACAGTACTAACCATATCTTCCCTTTCCTCTACGGGTCGAGGGTCTTCTTGCTCTCCTTCTGGGTTCCGTAGCTGTTCGGGACACTTCTTCAGGTGATCCCGGGATACAATGGCTGTGGTTTCCCCTCCGTCTTTACTGATGGTACAGACCTTTGGGTTGTCGTGGCTTGAGGGCAGTACGGTGTACGGGTCCTTCTCCCACTGGTCGTCCAACTTGTGGAGCCGTCTCTTCCTCTTCAAGACCTGCTCTCCGGGTACCAGGGGAACAGCGGGAGCATACTGGTTGTAAGTTTTCTCTTGTCTTTCCCTAGCGAGACAGAGACTTCGCTCCACGCTCTCCTGTACTTTCCGGTACTGCTGCTGCCTCTCTGTGTCCCAGTCTGCTTCCGGTGAAGTGTCCTCGGGTGTCAGGACTCCCATCTCCAGGTCAAAAGGTAGCTTACCAGGCCTTGCCCTCATTAGGTAAGCCGGGGTACAGTTGGTGGAACCTACAGGGATGTAGTTGTATAGGTCCACCAGGTCGGGCAGCTTCTCAGGCCACAGACTGCGTTCTTCCAGGGGCAACGTTTTCAGAAGATCCATTACCACCTGGTTCAATTTCTCACAAAGTCCATTAGTTTGCGGATGATAGGGTGTCGTCCTTATCTTCCGGCAGCCATACAGATTGCAGAATTCCTGGAAGACCTCCGCTTCAAAGGCAGGTCCCTGGTCCGTCAGCACTTGGTCCGGGTACCCGTGTGGACGGCAGAAGTGCTGCTGGAAGGCTCTAGCTGCTGTTTGAGCTGTTAAGTCCTTAACGGGGACGACAACCAAGAACCGGGAGTAATGATCCACAATGGTTAATGCGTAGACGTAGCCACTTCTGCTTGGGGTCAGTTTTACATGATCCAAGGCTACCAGTTCCAACGGCTGCTTGGTGACGATGGACTGAAGGGGGGTCTTCTGGCTGGCACGGTTCTTCCTTCTTAGGTTGCACGGGCCACAGTCTCTGCACCACCTCTCGATGGTTCCCCTCATGCCTACCCAGTGGAACCGCCCGCGCAGCAGGAACTCCAGCTTCTTCCATCCGAAGTGTCCAGCCCCGTCATGGTATGCCTCCATCACCATGGCTGCGTCTCTTCGTGGCACCACTACTTGCCAGATTAGTTCATGCGTCCGGGAGTTAACCATTCTGCGGCACAACTTCCCCTTGTAATGGAACAGTCGACTCTTCTCAGCCCACAGTTGTTTGGCTTCCTCCGGAGCGTCTGGGTCAAGGCGAGCCTCTGGCCGAGTCAGCATCTCCTTCACCAGTCGGACGGCAGGGTCACTGTCTTGCGTTTCCTCCCAGTTGTAGTGAGGCAAGGGGTTAAACGTAGCGGCTTGCTTACTCCTTACCCGATGGGAATACTGGATAGTCCCATGACGGTGGAACGCGGGGAGTTCGACTTCTTCCAGCCCCTCTGAATCTTCTCCTACGTCCGGTAGGTTTGGCATCCTGGACAGGGCGTCCGCGTTGGTATTGGAGCGTCCTGCCCGGTATTTGATTGTGAACTCGTAGTTGGACAGACGGGCCATCCATCTCTGCTCTAAGGCACCGAGTCTTGCCGTGTCCAGGTGTGTCAACGGGTTGTTATCCGTGTACACGGTGAACCGGGAAGAAGCGAGGTAGTGCTTAAAGCGTTCGGTGACTGCCCACACCACTGCCAGGAACTCTAGCTTAAATGAGCTGTAATTCTCAGGGTTTCTTTCGGTGGGTCGCAGTTTTCGACTGGCGTAAGCGATTACTCGTTCTTTCCCCTACTGGATCTGGGACAGTACGGCTCCTAGCCCGATGTTACTTGCGTCGGTGTAGAGGATAAAGGGCTGGCTGTAATCAGGGTACGCCAGGATTTCATCCCCCGTGAGGGCCATCTTCAGCTGGCGGAAGGACTCTTCTTCTAACTTCTCCCATTTGAAGGGCGGCTTCTGGTTCTTGGCCTTCCGGGACTGGCCTATCAGGAGGTCCTGCATAGGAGCTGCCTTTTTGGTGAAACCGGGGATGAATCTGCGGTAATAGCCTACCAACCCGAGGAACTGCCGCACTTCCTTTACACTGGAGGGACTTGGCCATTCCTTAATTGCGGTGATCTTATCAGGGTCGGGAGCCACTCCGTCAGCGCTCACCACGTGTCCCAGGTACTGCACCTTTGGTTTTAGGAGGTGACACTTGGAGGGTTTTACCTTTAGGCCGTAGTTTGCCAGAGCTTCGAACACTTCCGCCAAGTGTTTCAGGTGGTCCTCATAAGTCTTGGAATATACGATGACATCGTCCAGGTACAACAGGACCGTCTTGAAGTTTTTGTGGCCCAGACAGCACTCCATTAATCGTTGAAAGGTTCCTGGTGCGTTACAGAGTCCGAACGGCATGCAGGTAAACTCGCTAAGTCCCATCGGGGTGGTGAATGCGGTCTTCTCCCGGTCCGCCTCTGCTACAGGAACCTGCCAGTACCCACTAGTGAGATCCAAGGTAGAGAAGAAGTTAGCAGATCTTAAAGCAGCCAAAGACTCCTCTATCCTTGGTAAGGGGTACGCATCCTTGTGTGTGATACGGTTGATTTTCCGGTAATCTACACACATCCTCATGGTGTTGTCTTTCTTTTTGACTAAGACTAGTGGAGCTGCCCAGGGGCTACAGCTATCCCTGATCACCCCAGCCTCCTTCATGTCCCTAAGCATCCCCTTGGCGTGTTGGTAGTGTGCAGGGGGTACGGGTCGATACCTCTCTTTTATGGGAAGATGGTCTCCCGTGGGGATGCGGTGTTCTACCCCCTTGACTCGCCCGAAGTCTAACGGGTGTTTACTAAACACTCTCTCGTACTCTTGAACCACCCGATAGACTCCCTGTCTCTGGTGTGAGGGAGTGGAGTCAGTACCCAAATGTAGTTGCTGACACCAGTCCTCCATTGTTTCCTTAGAGCCGTTACTTTCCTCCGGGGAAGATGGAGGCAAGGGTTCTACGGACTGTATGGAGTTTTGATTGATGGTATACAATTTGGCTAGCGTGGCATACCGGGGCAGGTACACTTCCCTCTTCCCGATATTTATTATGCGAACGGGCACCCTCCCATGGCGTACATTGACCACCCCCCGTGCTTTCAAAATGGTGGGCCTACTGTCTGAGTAAACTGGTTCTACCATTGCCTGGTAATCTCTACCTCTCAGACCAATAGCTGCCCGGCACCAAATCATCATTTCACTTTTTGGGGGCATGGCAATAGGGAGAGGGTCACACATTCTTACGCTACCAATCTCACCACCGGAGAGTTCTATCTGTTGCCGTCGCATCAGTGCCCGGATCTCTTTCTGGAGCACTCGCTGCTGGCCGGAGCTGGCGTTCTTGGCAACCTGCTGTAAAAGGAAAATCACTTCTGCAAGACAATTTTCAATTACATTAGTTCCTAGAGTTATCTTTGGGTGACTCTCGTGCTTGTCAATGTCTACAATGATCAGTCCCTGTGCCGCCAGTTCAACTCTACCGATCTTAATGGTCACCTCTTTAAATCCAATCTGTGGCACGGGCTAACCATTGCTGGCGATGATACTCAAATCGTCGTCAGGGTAGCGGGTGATATCCGAGTCATTCCAGTACTGCTTGAAGAGCACGTACGGGATAGTGGTAACCTGTGACCCGGTGTCCAGTAGGGCACTCATAGGGATGCCATCCAGTACCACAGGCAAGACTGGACGTCCTCCCACATATTTGTCGCGCCAGTTCGATGGGCCTGATGATCTTTTTCCTGGGGTTTGGCCCTCTACCCCAGGTTGTGCCAGTTTAAAGGACAGTACCTTGCCATATGTCCGGGTTGATTGCAGCGGCGGCAGATGGGTTGTCCGTCCTCGTTGTATCGGTCGCTGGGTCTTCCTCTGGCCGGTGGGGTCCTCCTTGGTCGATGCCACGGGATGTCCTCCGGTCCGGATGCCAGCTGGATCTTCCCTGGAGTGGAAACCTGTAAAGACTGCACAGTTCGGGTTAGCGCGGCAACACTTTTAGCTAGCTCTTGGACCTGATGGTGCAGGTCTGGAGCCGGGTCATTGTTCAAAGCCTGCGCATCAGCTCCCACAGGCCCTGCCGACAAGGGCGCCGCCTCCTGGTGGTAAGTGGTAGTGGGGCGTCTGTGGGTCACAACGCCACCTGGTGCCGGTTCTCGGAGCACCCGGATGGCTCTGTCCTTGAACTGTGCAAATCCCAGATGAGGGTCCTGTAAGGCCATTGCCCGCAACTGGGTTCGGTGGGCATTGCAATATAAACCCTCTATAAATTGTTCAGTCAACAGCCTGTCCTCGTTTCCCACGCCGTCAGGGTCGGTCTGCTTAATGGCTCTCAGGGCCTCTTGTAGGTTCAGGGCATAGTCCCTTATACTCTCGTGTGCTCGCTGCTTGCACCCGTAGAATCTAAGCTTGATCTCGGCTGAGGTGCGGGTATCAAAGGTGTCCCTCAGCCGGGTTAGTATCCCTGCAACAGTCCTCCCCCCAGGTGGCCAGGACTTTACCTCCCTTTGGGCTGCCCCGGTTAATTGGGCCACCAGGATGCTCACTTTTTGCTCTTCTGTGAGGGGATACACCTGGAAGAGGCTATCCAGCTTTTCTCTAAAGTCATGCAGGGTATGTGACTCCCCTGAGTACTGGGGTAGCCAGGCCGCTCCCGGGATATAGGGCATGGTGAAAGGCATGACTGCAGCAGCGGTGGCGCTGGCGGGGGTTGAGGCAGTGAAGCTCTCCTCCGTATCCGACATCTTCCTCCCCCCTAGTGGACCGTGGCCTACCTTGCGATGATCCTCTTCCGTAGGCCGCGGCTCCGCAGTGGATCGTCAGGGTTGAGGACCTTCCGTCGCGCTCCTGTGACGTCGGCGTCTGCTGGGCTCCTTCCAGGACCTTACGCAACGTCCGGACGTGAGGCGGGGCTTCAGTTCTCGCGCGCTTTCGGAGTCCACACCCCTCTTCTTCCCGCGCGGCGTCTTCAAGATGGCGTCCAACGGCGGGAAAACTCCACGGACGGCGGGAAGAAGGCAGAAGATGGCGCCGGATGGCGGGAAAACTTCGCGGATGGCGGGAAGAAGGTAGAAGATGGCGCCAGATGGCGGGAAACCTCCACGGATGGCGGGAATCTTCACCACTGGTAAGTTTGAACAGTCTTTTTCAGGCACGCAGTACCCGGTAGTTGCGGGCACGAAATCCTGCCGACTATGCCAAAAGTTGACGCGCCCCTGGGCCTGCTGCTTCGCGCGGCATCGCGCGCACGGGGGAGCTTACCCGGATCCGGATCAGATGGGGGTAGTAGTCGCGTGGCGGTGACCCGGTCCGTGCCCAGGGAGTCAAACTGAGCGGCGATGTATTAGCAGTAGATGTTGGACAACTACGCCACCCGTTGAATGCAGCTATGGAGCTGCCGCTGCAGGGCAGACCGCTGAGGCCGGTGGAAGGATTGTGCAGCGGGGATGGTATAACCCCCAACGGGAGGGGTATGGCCTCAGGGCAGCAGATGTGGATGATGGAGGTAGCAGGAATCACTCAGAGACGATGCGGTGTAGTTCAGGGTCTTTACTGGTGATAAAGATAGACCCTCCCGGAGTACTGGCTAGCGATCGGGGCCTGGTCAGTCCTTGAGCAGATGGGATCTCCCCTGGCCAGGCGGAGTTGTAGGCCTCCCAAACTGACTGTACTCTTCTGGCTACCTTGCTAGAGGCGGGTATAAGTAGCCCACGTCCCTGAGTGTACCGTGTGGTGCTCACCCGTATGGCCGGTGACTCGGGGCCTTCTAGTGGCGTCCGCTCCACGACGGCGGTGCTGGTCCCACGCGTGTGACCGTGCCTTCGGGTTTCTTGGCCAGAGGACCTGAAATCCCCTGCCGGGCGGTTCCTGCTGCTGGGTAAAGATTAGTCCCCACAGCCTCGGACTCCGGGTCCGGTGATAGCTTCTCAGTCAGGGCGAGCTCTGCAGCTGCCAGCCCCTGACTCCTTATAGCACTGCTCCCACAGAGCTCCTGATGTTCTTCTCCTATATCTGCTGCTCTTCTCTGTCTCTACTTCTTCTCTACAAACTAACCCTGCCTCAGCCCTAGGTTTATATAGGGGAAGTCCTTCCCCTCCCAGGACTGGGCAGGAGGTGTGGCATGCATAGGATCCCTGACCAAGAGACCTCCCACCTGCTCTCAGACATAACATTGCTGTTACTGTGGAAACCAGACCCCTGGGGTGCCACATGTACATGCTGGTGATGTTTCCTTGCCCTCTCTGTTTTTCATTTTAATTGTTGTATGTATGTTTTTAATAGTCATTGTCATGAGGTGTCTTTTCAATTAATAAAAATATTTATTATTATATTTGAATTGTGTATTAATTTATTCCCTGATAGTTTTCTTCTATGCTTCAAGAAGCACCTACACAAATCACGTGAGACTAGCCTTCTCATCTCTCACGCATTACCATGGAATTTTTGGAGTCTCAAAGCGATATAGAGGGTAGAATGTTGCTGGTTAAGGGCAAAATTGCCTCTCATGTCTTTACCTTTGCCTCGCTTTACCTCCCGAATGTAGGTCAGATATAGGCTTTAACTGAATTTTTTAACTGAATTGGACCTGGTAGACGAGTTCTCTGAGGGCACTTTGTTGTTGGGAGGTAATCTTAACGTGGCATTGGATCCTACTTTTGACACTTCTACTGGTATGTCTGCACTTCCTGCCTCAGCCTTACGTAAGTTCAGAAAATTATCGCATGACCACCAGTTAATTGACTCCTGGAGATTATTACACCCGAATGACAAAGATTTTTCTTTTTACTCTTCAGTTCGCAATTACTTCTCTAGATTGGACTACTTTTTTCTGTAACATCAGGATCTTGCACGCCTGCGACATGCGGACATTGACACCATTTCATTTTCTGATCATGCTCTGATTACAGTATCTGTCTCTCTCCCTTCTCCAATCCCTCATCAATGGCAATGGAAATTAAACACATCCCTTCTGCATGACCCTATAGTCTTCCAGGAGATCCTTCAATCTCTATCTGAATATTTTGCTCTTAACACCACGTGTGACTCGTCCCAAAACAATGTTTGGGAGGCACATAAATGTGTGATTAGAGGTTATTCTTATAAAACACGGAGCCAGGTTGAAGAGGGAGAGAGAGATGGACATTGCTTCTGCCCTTTTGCAGCTGAAGGATCTTGAAACACGCCAGAAAAGATTACCCTCAGATACTTTGAGAAAATCAGTCCTTAAAGAGCATGAAGAATTGCGGTCCCTTCTGAATAAAAAAGCGAAGTGCCTTCTTGCCAGATGCAGATGCCATTTTTACGAGTTTGGCTATAAATGTAGTAAATTATTGGCAAGAGCCCTACGACAACAAAGACCCAAAACATATGTATCAGAAATCGCTTTGACTCACGCTATTTCCCGCCTTAGGTCCTCAACAGAAATTGCCTCCGCCTTTAAGAAATATTATGCTTCTCTCTATATTATAGATGGTAAAAATCCCTTAACTATCTCTCCGGAGTTCAAGGCCCAAATTAAAAACTACATTAAATCTGCTAAATTCCCTAAGCTCAAACCTGACGATATTAAGATTCTTGATGATCCAATATCAGCACAGGAAATCACTCATGGTATTTCCTCCTCCAGAACCGGGAAAGCTCCTGGTCCTGATGGTTTTCACTTACTCTACTATAAAAACTTAGAGAACATTTGATCCCTTACTTGATGCTATCTTTTAACTCCATGTCCAGAACACATCCTCCCCTTGCCGACTTTCTCAGAGCCTACATATCAGTAATCTACAAAAATGGGAAGGACTCCTCACAATGCTCCAGTTACAGAACTATCTCCCTTTTAAATGTAGATATAAAAATTATTGCAAAAATGTTTGCCACCAGACTATCTCCCCTATTGCCGAATTCCATTCACCCCTGACCAGGCTGGTTTTATGATGGGCCGTGAAGCACGAGATAACACTGGCAAAAGTATCAACCTTATTTATAAGGCCAAATCGTCCAATATTCCCATGATGCTTCTTTCCACAGACGCTGAAAAAGCCTTCGTCAGGGTTAACTGGGTGTTTACTGAGGAGACTTTGAGACAACTGGGTCTTGGCAATCAGATGCTTCAATTGATCTTGTCCCTATACTCGTCTCCTTCAGCCAGGGATAAGGGTGAACGGAATTTTTTCAGACTCTTTTAATATTTAAAATGGAACACGACAGGGCTGCCACCTCTCCCCAATAATTTTCATTTTAACAGTCGAGCCCTTCCTCAGACATATAAGAGCTAATGACGATATTGAAGGTATTAAAATTCACCAAAACTCACATAAAATTGCTGACTACGCAGATGATCTTCTCTTCTTTATCACTAAGCCTAAAATTTCCCTTCCCAATCTAATGCGAGAATTCCAGTTATTTTCACAGCTATCTAACTTCAACATTAATTTTACAAAATCTGAAGCCTTAAATATTAAGCTCTCAGATACAGTGCATTGTGAAAGTATTTGGCCCCCTTGAACTTTTCTACCTTTTACCACATTTCTGGCTTCAAACATAAAGATATAAAATTCTAATTTTTAGGGAAGAATCAACAACAAGTGGGACACAATCGTGAAGTGTAACGAAATTTATTGGATATTTTAAACTTTTTTAACAAATCAAAAACTGAAAAGTGGGGCGTGAAATATTATTTGGCCCCTTTACTTTCAGTGCAGAAAACTCACTCCAGAAGTTCAGTGAGGATCTCTGAATGATCCAATGTTGTCCTAAATGACTGGTAATGATAAATAGATTCCACCTGTGTGTAATCAAGTCTCCGTATAAATGCACCTGCTCTGTGATAGTCTCAGGGTTCTGTTTCAAGTGCAGAGAGCATCATGAAGACCAAAGAACACACCAGGCAGGTCCGAGATACTGTTGTGGCGAAGTTTAAAGCCGAATTTGGATACAAAAAGATTTTCCAAGATTTAAACATCTCAAGGAGCACTGTGCAAGCGATCATATTGAAATGGAAGGAGTATCAGACCACTGCAAATCTACCACGACCCGGCCATCCCTCTAAACTTTCATCTCGAACAAGGAGAAGACTGATCAGAGATGCAGCCAAAAGGCCCAGAGATCTACAGCTGAGGTGGGAGAGTCTGTCCATGGGACAACAATCAGTCATACACTGCACAAATATGGCCTTTATAGAAGAGCGGCAAGAAGAAAGCCATTTCTCAAAGATATCCATAAAAAGTCTCGTTTGAAGTTTGCCACAAGCCACCTGGGAGACGCACCAAACATGTGGAATAAGGTGCTCTGGTCAGATGAA
Source organism: Phyllobates terribilis (assembly GCF_046119375.1). Lineage (NCBI taxonomy): Eukaryota > Metazoa > Chordata > Amphibia > Anura > Dendrobatidae > Phyllobates > Phyllobates terribilis. The sequence goes on from NW_027362771.1 coordinate 177,981,988, forward strand.
ACCAAAATCAAACTTTTTGGCCACAATGCAAAACGATATGTTTGGCGTAAAAGTAACACAGCTCATCACCCTCAAAAGACCATCCCCACTGTCAAACATGGTGGTGGCAGCATCATGGTTTGGGCCTACTTTTCTTCAACAGGGACAGGGAAGATGGTTACAATTGATGGGAAGATGGACAGAGCCAAATACAGGACCATTCTGGAAGAAAACCTGTTGGAGTCTGCAAAAGACGTGAGACTGGGACGGAGATTTATCTTCCAACAAGACAATGATCCCAAACATAAAGCAAAATCTATAATGGAATGGTTCAAAAATAAACGTATCCAGGTGTTAGAATGGCCAAGTCAAAGTCCAGACCTGAATCCAATCGAGAATCTGTGGAAAGAGCTGAAAACTGCTGTTCACAAACGCCCTCCATCCAACCTCAATGAGCTCGAGCTGTTTTGCAAGGAAGAATAGGAAAGAATTTCAGCCTCTCGATGTGCAAAACTGATAGAGACATACCCCAAGTGACTTTCAGCTGTAATCGTAGCAAAAGGTGGCGCTACAAAGTATTAACTCAAGGGGGGCGAATAATATTGCACGCCCCACTTTTCAGTTTTTAATTTGTTAAAAAAAGTTTAAAACATCCAATAAATTTTGTTTCACTTGACGATTGTGTCCCATTTGTTGTTGATTCTTCCCAAAAAATTAGAATTTTATATCTTTATGTTTGAAGCCAGAAATGTGGCAAAAGGTAGAAAAATTCAAGGGGCCAAACACTTTCACAATGCACTGTACATGCGTAAAAGACCTTAAAGACTCCTTCAGTTTTAGATGGGCCCAGCAACATTTGAATTATCTTGGTGTAAGCCTCTCTGCCAATATCCAATCGCTCTATCAGGATAACTTCCTGGATCTGATCAATTCTATACTTGGTGATGGTGACTAGTGATGAGCGAACGTGCTCGCCATTGCTCGGTACTCGCCCGATCATCACGGTGCTCCACAGGCTCGGCGAGTATTTCCGGGTTGCTTGGGTGGGAACTCGGGTCCCCACCCTGCGTGTTTGGCGCTCTTTAGAGAGCCAATGAACAGGCAGGGATTGCCTGCCATGCACAGTAATGCCGTAGCCATGTTGGTTGTGGCCATTACAGTGATTGGCTGGCTGCACAGCGTCATCAGGTCTATATAAGACCTGGCGCCGCTATGCTCATCACAGTCTACCTCGGAATCAGGCAGAGTAGGTAGAGCTGCTGCTGAGTCAGGGAGAGATTTGCTTGTTTAGAGTTAGTATAGGTATTCCACAACATATATATATCCATCTGAATTAACAGTCCTTCTGAGGACTAATCCAGGTGCATATTTTCTGTGATGAAGGTGATAGCAGGAGTAAGACAGGCAGGCAGTGTAAGTGGCAGACTGCAGTGTATATAGTGCAAGAGGGTCCATAGCATGTTCCTGCTGCTGCTGTTCTTACAGATATTTGTAGACATAGCTCCATATATCAGGGGCCAGGGTCAATTTTTTTTATCTTAATCCTGATTATTTGCTTAAAAAGCAATCCAGAGTACACATTTTTTCTGATCCATTTGCTTGTTAGCACTGCAGAATACAGCCAGATCTTTTCCATATTACAGCTATAAAAATCCAGAAATTTGAACTCAACATGGAAAATATTGGCTTACATTTTCATTTTGTTGCAGTGCGTCGGTCAAGCTATTCACACCAAGTCTGAGAAGAATAGTATTACTAAACTACAGGCCTGCTATTTAAAACTGTGGTTCTCCGTCAGACGTATCTCACATATAACTGTGTTCCAAAATCAACCATTTCTGCCTTCCATTTCATTGCAGTGTGTCGGTCAAGCTATTCACACTAGGTCTCTGTGAAGAATAGTATTAGTAAATTACAGGCCTGCTATTTAAAACCATGGTTCTCTGTCAGACGTATCACATATACAGTAACTGTGTTCCAAAATCAGACATTTCTAGTGAACGTGGAAAATATTGTCCTCCATTTAAAATGGGCAAGGTGCATGGCAAGGGATGAGGAAGTGGATGTAATGGTGATGGTGCATGCAGAGGCCGAGGCCGTGGGCAAGCTGAAATAGTGCCACAACAAACACCCACATCTTGTCGCCAGACCTTCCTGTCCCAATTGCTAGGGGACCGCTAGACACCACTATTGAACCCAGAGCAATGTCAAAAGGTTGTTGGTTGGATAGCAGATAATGCTTCCAGTCACTTTGGCACCAACACTACCACCCTGTCTTCTACACTGTCAAGTCTCAGTAGTCATGTGTCTGGACCGCATATTCCTCACCCTGATCCTCTTTCCTCCCACCATGCCGAGTGCCCGGAGACAACTGATCCCACACTTGGACACTCAGAAGAGCTGTTCTCTTTTACATTTGTAGATTCGGGCCTCTCACCCGGCCAGCTTCAAGTGAGTCAAGAGGAGAATGCGTGTAGCGATGCCCAAATATTTGAGCAGCCACGGTCACACGAAGGCAACAGTGGGTAAGTGCAATTACTGTCACAAGAGGTGGATGATGATGATGATGAGACACAATTGCCAGAAAGTCAGGAGGAGGACCATGGTGCGAAAGTGGAAGAAGAGGTGTTGGATGATATAGTAACTGACCCAGCCTGGTAGGGGGACATGCAGAGCGAGAACAGCAGCACACAGGGAGAGGGAAGTATAGCACCACAACAGGCAGGAAGAAGCAGTGTGGTTGCGGCAGACACAAGGCGGGAAAGCGTTCCCTGTAACACCAACACGACGGAAGTTGCCAGTACAACTGGTAGGTCTTCCCAATTCTGGTTGTTTTTTAAAAACTCTACAGATAACCCCAAAAAGGTCTTTTGCACCACCTGCCAGGCCAGCATCAGCAGGGGTAGCAAAACTAGCAGCCTGACCACAACCAGCATTATCAGCCACATGGCAGCAAAGCACCCTACTAAGTGGGCCGAACCCCAGGGTCCAGAAACAGTGTCTGTGGGTGACACCACTGCTTCTTCCGCTGTTGTGCATGCACGCCAATCCCCTGTCCATGGTGCATGCGAAGATGCCTTCCGCCCTGCACGTGTCGTTGCACACTCTCAACTAGCGCTATCAGCAAGCACGTCCACATCCTTGTCCCAGTGCAGCGTTCAGTTGTCCCTACCCAGTCCTTGGAATGCAAGTGCAAATACGCAGCCAACGCCCCACAGGCCATACTACTAAATTCACACATTTCGCGACTGCTAGCACTCAAATTGTTGCCTTTTAGGCTCATGGAGACAGAAGCTTTCCACAACCTGATGGTGGTGGCCATCACTCGGTACTTGGTCTCCAGCCGCCACTATTTCTCCTGGTGTGCCATCCCCACATTACACTAGCACGTGTTCCACAACATTAGCCGTGCCTTCAACAACGCAGTTACTGGGAAAGTCCACCTAACCACGGACATGTGGACAAGTGCTTGTATGCAGGGACGGTATATCCCGCTGACGGCACACTGGGTTAATATAGTGGAAGCCGGGACCCAGTTGGACCTTGGGACGGAACACGTCCTCTCGATGCCGAGGATTGCGGGCCCTGGGTCAATCAGGGTTGCCCCCACATTCTACAACTCCTGCACCTCCTCCTCCTCTTCAGCCTCCATCTCCAAAATGACCACATCAGTCACAAACTGGAAGCACTGCAGCACTGCATCGGCCAAGCGACAACAGGCTGTGCTGAAGCTAATATGTTAGGTGCAAACCGCAAACCGCTGAAGAGTTGTGGACAGCTCTGAAAGAGCAGGCAGATCTGTAGCTGACACCGCTGAAAATACAGCCAGGCATGGTCATGTGTAACAAGGGCCGGAACCTGGTGGTGGCTCTGAAGTGAGGCGAGCTCACACAACACCATGCCTGGCCCATGTGCTTAACCTCGTGGTTCAGCAGTTTCTCAAAACCTACCTAGATCTGTCGCATCTGCTTGTCAAAGTATGCCGCATGTGTGCCCATTTTAGAAAGTCAGCTACAGCTTCCGCCGCCCTTGCTGTGCTTCAGCAGCATTTGCAGCTTCCAGCTCACCGACTGGTGTGCGATGTCCCCACGTGTTGGAACTCTACATTGCAGATGTTGGGAAGGATTTGTGAGCAAAAGAGGGCGGTTGTTGCCTCCCAGCATCAACACGGCCGTTGGTATTCAGGTCAGACTCCACATATAAGACCTCAGAAGTGGATATGGATTTCAGACATCTGTACCATTCTCCAAAACTTTGAGGAGTCCACCAAGATGGTGAGCGGCGATGACGCCATAATTAGCGTCACCATCCCGCTTCTCTGTCTTCTGAAACGCTCTCTGCTCTCAATTAAAGAGGATTTTCAGGAGGCGTAATTTTCACCGTTGAAAGCAGGGGCGTATCTAGGGGGGGAACACCCGGGGCATGTGCCACGGGCGCAGCCGGCAGTGGGGGGCACTGTCGGGCTCCCTAACGCGGCGTTCTGCCGCCCCCGGACCGGGATTTGGCCGTTCTCTGAGCGGGCGTCAAGCTGACAGCCCGCTTAGAGAAGCTGCGGCGTGCCGGTTCCTAGTGATTGTACTTGCGTCTTTCAGACGCAAGTACAATTGAAGCTCTGAGCAACTCCAGCAGCGTGATCAGGTCATGTGATCACGCTGCTGGACGTCACTCGCCGGCACCCACAGGAGGAAACAGCAACGGTGCTAAGTGCTCCTGTGGAGCTGAAGACACCGAAGATTCAACCCGGGGAAGGGGAATATTTATTAATTGTGCAGAGGGGTATTAATTGTGTAGTGGGGGTATTAATTGTGCAGGGGGGTATTAATTGTGCAGGGGTGGGGGAATTAATTGTGCCTGGGAAGGTATTTATTGTGCAGGGGGCTATTAATTATGCAGGGGCATATTTATTTATTGTGCATGGGGCGGTATTTATTGTGCAGGGGGCTATTAATTGTACAGGGGCATATTAATTGTGCAGGGGGGCATATTTATTTATTGTGCAGAGGGGTATTAATTGTGTAGTGGGGGTATTAATTGTGCAGGGGGTATTAATTGTGCAGGGGTGGGGGTATTAATTGTGCCTGGGAGGGTATTTATTGTGCAGGGGGCTATTAATTGTACAGGGGCATATTAATTGTGCAGGGGGGCATATTTATTTGCAGGGGGGGTATTTATTGTGCAGGGAGGCATATTTATTAATTGTGCAGGGGGGTATTTATTGTGTAGGGGGCATATTTATTAATTGTGCAGGGGGCTATTAATTGTGCTGGGGGCATATTTATTAATTGTGCAGGGGCATATTTATTTATTGTGCAGGGGGCATATTTATTTTGCAGGGGGGCATATTTATTTATTGTGCAGGGGGCATATTTATTTATTATTCAGGGGGGTATTTATTGTGCAGGGGGGTATTAATTGTGCAGGGGGAATATTTATTAATTGTGATCAGGTCATGTGATCACGCTGCTGGACGTCACTCGCCGACACCCACAGGAGGAAACAGCAATGGTGGTAAGTGCTCCCCTGGAGCTGAAGACACCGAGGATTCAATCCAGGGGGGAATACTTGTTAATTGTGCAGGGGGGGTATTAATTGTGCAGGGGGGTATTAATTGTGCAGGGGGTATTAATTGTGCAGGGGTGGGGGTATTAATTGTGCCTGGGAGGGTATTTATTGTGCAGGGGGCTATTAATTGTGCAGGGGCATATTTATTTATTGTGCATGGGGCGGTATTTATTGTGCAGGGGGCTATTAATTGTACAGGGGCATATTAATTGTGCAGGGGGCATATTTATTTATTGTGCAGGGGGGCATATTTATTAATTGTGCAGGGGGGGTATTTATTGTGCAAGGAAGCATATTTATTAATTGTGCAGGGGGGGTATTTATTGTGTAGGGGCATATTTATTAATTGTGCTGGGGGCATATTTATTAATTGTGCAGGGGGCATATTTATTTATTGTGCAGGGGGGCATATTTATTGTGCAGGGGGGAATATTTATTTTTTGTGCATGGAGGCATATTTATTTATTATTCAGGGGGCATTTATTGTGCAGGGGTATTAATTGTGCAGGGGGCATATTTATTAATTGTGCAGGGGGCTGTAAATTGTGCAGGGGGGCATATTTATTAATTGTGCAGGGGAGTATTTATTGTGAAGGAGGCTATTAATTTGTGCGGGTTTTTTTTATTAATTGTGCAGAAGGGTATTTATTAATTGTGCAGGGGGGTATTAATTGTGCCGGAGGCTATTAATAGTGCAGGGGGATATTTATTAATTGTGCAGGGGGGATATTTATTAATTGTGCAGGGGGCTATTAATTGTGCATGGGGCTATTTATTAATTGTGCAGGGGGGCTATTAATTGTGCAGGGGGCATATTTATTCATTGTTCAGTGGGCTATTTATTTGTAGGGGCCATATTTATTCAGTGTGGAGGGGAGATTTAATCTGTGGGGAGTGAGTGAGGAGTGGGTGCAGACACACTATTGGTAGTGAAGGGGAAAATGTGTGCGACACAGTATGGGAAGCGGGGGTGATGGGATGTGTGCTGACACAGTATGGGGAGTTGGGGGATGTGTGAGGAGGAAATATTAGAAGGTAGGGGGAAATGTGTAAGGAGACTATTGAGGGGAATAGTGTGAGGAGACAGTATGGGGGAAGAAAAGTGTGAGTTTGCACAGAATAGAGAATGAGTAGTGGGTGGGGGTAGCATGGGGGGACAGTGTAAGGTCACAGCCAGGAGGGAACAGTATCCTAAGGAGGGGGAGTGTGATGAGGGGGCACAGTATAGAGACTGAGCCTTACAGGGGGGACACAGTGTGAGGACAGTGTGAAGAGAGGGCCCAGTATGGAAAGGAGAGGGCAGTGTGGAGGGCATGTACCATAAGAAGGACAGTGTGGGGGTGATATTTTGTGCAGGGAATATAGTGAGGGGCAATTATTTATTTAGGGGCTCAGCGTAGGGCAGATATTTTTATTCAGGAGCATTATAATGACACTGCTATCTTTCAGGGCATCGAGTGTGGATGTGCTGCAGAAGACGGAAGTCTGCAGAGATGAGCTGTAGATGAGAAAAGTTATCATGGAGTCTGGGCAAGAGGAAGAAAAGAAAGAGAACGACTCCAGAGACAACGTCATCTATCAGGTACCTGGATGTAAATGTTTTTTGTGATGCTGTAATTTTTTTTTATTATTATTTATGTTAGGAGCATTAAAGTTGTTGTCCCTGTTTGTGATGATTCTGCAGTAATTCTATGTGACCGCAGACTTCTGAATTCTCACAGTGCGCACTGCATACTTTCAGGATTCTCTTGTACCGGATATTTGTATACATGCAGTCACGTGCCGACTAGACATGCATGGTCTCACTCAATGACAATGAATTGAGCGAGGCCGGACATGTCTAGTCAGAATGTGGCCGGAAGTACACAAATCTCAGACTTGTGGTGACATGACCGTCCACTCTTGCCACGGCAAGGGAGAATCCTACAGTGTAGAGTGCATAAGCTGTGAGAATTCAGAAGCCTGAAGACACAAAGTGACTGCAGACTTTCATCTCAAACCTGGACAAGCCCGTTAATTATAAAATGAAGTCCTGTAGCCAATCCTGACAGTGTGTAATATCCTCACTGTCAGGATTCAGCTCCGCTTGCAGGTTCCATCAGTCTTCACACGGCCACTTCACTCACATGCGATTTCATACTTATGTTCACCTGACGATGAGCTTTTCTTTCTGCTTCTCTCAGAGAGAATTAGGAAGAGCAGCACGTCTGCACGTGACTAAGGCCACGGCCCCACTATCAGTATTTGGTCAGTATTCGTCAGTATTTTTTCTCAGGAGAGGGAGCCAAAACCGGGTGAGGAACAATCTGAGAAAAGGTATAATAGAAACAAGTCACCAATTCTGCATTTATCACCCACTCCTGGTTTTAGCTCCCACTCCTGAGAAAAAATACTGATCAAATACTGATAGTGGAGCCGCGGCCTTAGTGTGAAAATCACATATGTGCTGGGGAAGGAGTAGGGGGGGGGAGCACCAAACTGAATTCTTGCCCTGGGTGCTAGAAGAACTAGAAACAGCTCTGGTTGAAAGGAAAGCAAAAGTGCAAAAACGCTACGTGTGAACATAGCCCAAGGTGTGGAGCAGCATTTTTGTATTTGGTTATTTATTTTGCCTTATATACAAGGGTGTTCATTAACATTTTTCCCAGGAAAATCCATTTTGATTTCATTTTGTATGTTTTATTGTGAGTCCGTAAAAGTGGTGTGATACCTCTGACAACATTGTTGACAGCAGTGACCTGGGAGTCAGAGATGCATCCAGAGGTCTTCCCCATGCTGTTCCTATGTAATTTGAGCACTGTTCCCATCGATTTGGGCAATTTTTAGGCCCTCTGCAGACCGTCGGGAGGAGGGTGGCGCCGGAAAAATGCTCGAGCTTCCCATAGACTTACATTGGGCTCGTTACTCGGACAGAGCACTCGAGCATTCCAATTTGCTCGACCCGAGCAACGAGTACCCGAGCATTTTAGTGCTCGCTCATCACTAATTACGACAGGTGGTCTAAATCCACCTTCACGTGGATTGGTAGATGCTAGATTTTCAAATTGAACATACTACCAAGAATTCTATACCTTATGCAAGCCCTTCCTATTAAATTGCCTGAAGTATTTTTAAGACAATCTCATCCATACAGTGTGCATTCATTTGGGCTAAGAAAGCTTCTAGACTTAAAAGTTCAATTCTCTGCAGGTCCAGAGATAGATGTGGTATTGCTCTCCCTGATATTAAGTTATATTACTTAGCTGCCACCAACAAGAGTAGTGGATTGGTTCAGAAATTGGCAAAGTAAAGCTTGGGTCCATGTGGAACAAAGTTTTTGTCCCATGCCTTTACATGTTCTTCCATGATCTGCTAAGTCTATACCTAACTATCTGAAGTCACATCCCACAATAGGTCCTACATTAAAGTGTACACTGCTCAAAAAAAATAAAGGGAACACTCAAATAACACATCCTAGACCTGAATGAATGAAATATTCTCATTGAATACTTTGTTCTGTACAAAGTTGAATGTGCTGATAACAAAATCACACAAAAATCATCAATGGAAATCAAATTTATTAACCAATGGTGCCCTGGATTTGGAGTCACCCCCAAAATTAAAGTGGAAAAACACACTTCAGGCTGATCCAACTTTGATGTAATGTCCTTAAAATAAGTCAAAATGAGGCTCAGTATTGTGTGTGGCCTCCACGTGCTTGTATGACCTCCCTACAACGCCTGGGCATGCTCCTGATGAGGTTGCGGATGGTCTCCTGTGGGATCTCCTCCCAGACCTGGACTAAAGCATCCGCCAACTCCTGGACAATCTGTGGTGCAATCTGTTGGTGGATGGAGCGACGCATGATGTCCCAGATGTGCTCAATCGGATTCAGGTCTGGGGAATAGGGGGGCCAGTACATAGCTTCATTGCCTTCATCTTGCAGGAACTGCTGACACACTCCGGCCACATGAGGTCTGGCATGGTCCTGCATTAGGAGGAACCCAGGGCCAACTGCACCAGCATATGGTCTCACAAGGGGTCTGAGGATTTCATCTCGGTACCTAATGGCAGTCAGGCTACCTCTGGCGAGAACATGGAGGGCTGTGCGGCCCTCCAAAGAAATGGCACCCCACACCATTACATGACATCAGCCAGAAAGCATTGGTAGTGAGATGTGGTCTGTGGTCCCCACCTGCAGAACCACTCCTTTATTGGGGGTGTCTTGATAATTGCCAATAATTTCCATCTATTGTCTATTCCATTTGCACAACAGCATGTGAAATTGATTGTCAATCAGTGTTGCATCCTAAGTGGACAGTTTGATTTCATGGAAGTTTGATCTACTTGGAGTTATATTCTGTTGTTTAAGTGTTCCCTTTATTTTTTTGAGCAGTGTATTAATCAAGTAGTCAACAATGTTGCTATTCCCAATTGCTCAGTACTTTTCTCAATATTGAGTCACCCAGATTTTACACCTAGACTCTCAGATCCCACCTTCAGGTCGTGGATCGAAGCAGGGAAAGATCAGGTGGAATCTTTCAGAGGCAATAGCGATTGGCCTTCCTTCGAGGTTCTCATGAGTCGAGTCGAGCCAGTTCCTCTGGGCTTCTGGAGATGTGTACAACTAAAGCACTATTTTGACAAGCTTCCTTCTAAATCAAATTTTCAGCAAACTAAAACACAATTTGAGCTATTATGTCTTGGTTCGGGTCAAGTCAGACATACCTTGTCTAGTGTTTACATACTGAATTCCCCACTGGATCAACCTCCTCCTCCATTCATCGTAAAATGGGAAAATGATCTAAATATTAAATTCTCCACTGAACAGAGATCTCGTATTTTCACCCTCTCCCACAAATCCTCTATCAGCTCCAGATTCCAGGAGGCTGGATATAAGATCCTCTCCAGATGGTACAGAGTACCTACACATCTCCATGTTCTTTTTCCTTCCGTTAACCTAGCTTGTTGGAGGTGTGGTGGGGCAGAGGGTTCATTCTTACACATCTTCTGGGATTGCAGTATACTCAGACCTTTTTGGTCTAGAGCATCTGAGGTCATTTGTAAAGATACTGGCTTTGTTGGGGACCTGGGTCCCGCTCTCTTCCTCTTGCACCACTGCGAGGCTCCATTGGTTACATATAAGTAGAGAGGAGCGTTGTTCTACTCGAACTGTTCGCCAATCTCAAATTCGAGCTGTTTTGGGCGGTGTTCGAGCCGTTCGGCGAACACGAACAATTTGAGAAAAATTCGGCTGTTCGAGGTTATGTTCGATAACTGTTCGTGCACCAAAATCATAACTGGATTTTTTCTCAGTAATGATGAAAATTAATGTTAATATGCAGTTTGAGTGTACAGCGGGGTGGGGGGAGGGGCAGGGGATGGATCTCTGCAGGAACAATGAAGATCTCCATTTTTTTTTTCTCTTTCCCGCATTTACAGTGGGGAGGTGCAATCTGTCAGCCTATCAGCAGCGCACACACGGAGCGAAGTGCTTTTTTTCACACAAGCAAGGGCATGTGTCATTGGCAGTGTATGTCACATGTCCTTGCCCTATAAGACCAAGCCATTTTCCCCGTCGCCACCATTTTCTCACTGCTGCAGCTGCGTGTTAGACGGCACCGCTGTTGCTGTGTGCGCTATACCTTGTTAATTTCAAGCCAATTTTCGCACAAATCTACAGATAGCTTGGGAGTAGGGAATAGTTGTGATTGCAGTCCTTTTAAGGACTAGGTTACAGCATTTCCTATGACTTTTATCAGGCAGGTCTGTGCTCTTAAATAGATAGGTTGTGGGAGTAAAGACTAATTGTAATTGGAGTCCTTTTCAGGACTAGGTTACATCAGTTCCTATCAGTTTTTGCCAGGCAGGTCTGTGCCAGTGCTGTGCAAGTTTTTTTCACAGCATTTGGCTGAATCTAGCAAAGCTAATCCTTTTTGGCCTATTGCAGAGTGTGTTAGTCAGTGGAGTAGCCTATCTGTGTTGCAAGATATACCACCTGTGTATAGAATACAAATTTTTTTACTGCACCTAGTGAAGTAAAATCTTTTGGGCATAGCATCATTCTATTAGTCCATCTATACTGACCTCCATCAGGTTGCAAATTGAATATAATTTTTTTCTGCATCTAGCTCTGAAAAAATATTGGTCTTCTAGCTGTGTGTGGGACTTGTTGTATTAGTCCATCTATACTGACCTCCATCAGGTTGCAAACTGAATATATTTTTTTCTACATCTACCTCTGAAAAAATATTGGGCTTCTAGCTGTGTGTGGGACTTGTTCTATTAATCCATCTATACAGACCTCCATCAGGTTGCAAACTGAATATATTTTTTTCTGCATCTACCTCTGAAAAAATATTGGGCTTCTAGCTGTGTGTGGGACTTGTTCTATTAATCCATCTATACAGACCTCCATCAGGTTGCAAATTAAAAATAATTTGTATCTGCATCTACAGTACCTCTGAAAAAATATTTGGGCTTCTAGCTGTGTGTGGGACTTGTTCTATTAGTCCATCTATACTGACCTCCATCAGGTTGCAAATTGAATATAATTTTTATCTGCATCTAGCTCTGAAAAAATATTTGGCCTTCTAGCAGTGTGTGGGACTTTCTCTATTAGTCCATCTATACTGACCTCCATCAGGTTGCAAATTAAAAATAATTTTTATCTGCATCTACCTCTGAAAAAATATTTGGGCTTCTAGCTGTGTGTGGGACTTGTTCTATTAATCCATCTATACAGACCTCCATCAGGTTGCAAACTGAATATATTTTTTTCTGCATCTACCTCTGAAAAAATATTGGGCTTCTAGCTGTGTGTGGGACTTGTTGTATTAGTCCATCTATACTGACCTCCATCAGGTTGCAAACTGAATATATTTTTTTCTGCATCTACCTCTGAAAAAATATTGGGCTTCTAGCTGTGTGTGGGACTTGTTCTATTAATCCATCTATACAGACCTCCATCAGGTTGCAAACTGAATATATTTTTTTCTGCATCTACCTCTGAAAAAATATGTGGCCTTCTAGCAGTGTGTGGGACTTTCTCTATTAGTCCATCTATACTGACCTCCATCAGGTTGCAAACTGAATATATATTTTTTCTGCATATAGCTCTGAAAAAATATTTGGCCTTCTAGCAGTGTGTGGGACTTTCTCTATTAGTCCATCTATACTGACCTCCATCAGGTTGCAAATTCAAAATAATTTTTTGTCTGCATCTAGCTCTGAAAAAATATTGGGCTTCTAGCTGTGTGTGGGACTTGTTGTATTAGTCCATCTATACTGACCTCCATCAGGTTGCAAATTAAAAATAATTTTTATCTGCATCTACAGTACCTCTGAAAAAATATTTGAGCTTCTAGCTGTGTGTGGGACTTGTTCTATTAGTCCATCTATACTGACCTCCATCAGGTTGCAAATTGAATATAATTTTTATCTGCATCTAGCTCTGAAAAAATATTTGGCCTTCTAGCAGTGTGTGGGACTTGTTCTATTAATCCATCTATACTGACCTCCATCAGGTTGCAAATTCAAAATAATTTTTTGTCTGCATCTAGCTCTGAAAAAATATTGGGCTTCTAGCTGTGTGTGGGACTTGTTGTATTAGTCCATCTATACTGACCTCCATCAGGTTGCAAACTGAATATATTTTTTTCTGCATCTACCTCTGAAAAAATATTGGGCTTCTAGCTGTGTGTGGGACTTGTTCTATTAATCCATCTATACAGACCTCCATCAGGTTGCAAACTGAATATATTTTTTTCTGCATCTACCTCTGAAAAAATATTGGGCTTCTAGCTGTGTGTGGGACTTGTTCTATTAATCCATCTATACAGACCTCCATCAGGTTGCAAACTGAATATATTTTTTTCTGCATCTACCTCTGAAAAAATATTGGGCTTCTAGCTGTGTGTGGGACTTGTTGTATTAGTCCATCTATACTGACCTCCATCAGGTTGCAAACTGAATATATTTTTTTCTGCATCTACCTCTGAAAAAATATTGGGCCTTCTAGCAGTGTGTGGGACTTTCTCTATTAGTCCATCTATACTGACCTCCATCAGGTTGCAAATTAAAAATAATTTTTATCTGCATCTACCTCTGAAAAAATATTTGGGCTTCTAGCTGTGTGTGGGACTTGTTGTATTAGTCCATCTATACTGACCTCCATCAGGTTGCAAATTAAAAATAATTTTCATCTGCATCTACAGTACCTCTGAAAAAATATTTGGGCTTCTAGCTGTGTGTGGGACTTGTTCTATTAGTCCATCTATACTGACCTCCATCAGGTTGCAAATTGAATATAATTTTTATCTGCATCTAGCTCTGAAAAAATATTTGGCCTTCTAGCAGTGTGTGGGACTTTCTCTATTAGTCCATCTATACTGACCTCCATCAGGTTGCAAATTGAATATAATTTTTATCTGCATCTAGCTCTGAAAAAATATTTGGCCTTCTAGCAGTGTGTGGGACTTTCTCTATTAGTCCATCTATACTGACCTCCATCAGGTTGCAAATTAAAAATAATTTTTATCTGCATCTACCTCTGAAAAAATATTTGGGCTTCTAGCAGTGTGTGGGACTCATTGTATTAGGCCATCTATACCAAGCTCCACCAGCTTTGAAATTAATAATAATTTTTAGCTGCATCTAGCCCTGAAAATAATTTTTCCCAATAGTGGTAGCAATAGAAATATGGGGCGCGCGCCTGGCTAACAAAAATATACGCTTCATAACACAAAACACCAGCCTAGCGCACTGCATTAATAAGATGGCATCATCGTCTCTCCCAGTGCTAGGCCTACTACGCAGGCTAGTATTCCTGTGCCTAAAACACAATGTATGGGTCCGCGCTAGCCACTATGCTGAGGGGTATAAAGCTGCTGCTAACGCTTTATAACAATTCAATTGGCAGATTTTCACAGAGCTCTTCCACAACGCCCACCCATCGGGCAACAGTTGCCCACCCTCCCTATGGGATCTAGTGGCGAATAGTTGATGCCTTTAATCAGAGCGTCAGTTGCCCCGTCAACGTGGCAAGCATATGGTAAGGCATGGGAAGAGTGGACACGACTAGTAGCAGGCAGACGGGTTGACCAATGTGAACAAGCCAGATCACAAGTCACCATAGAATTTCTCCACCAGCTAATGATGAGGGGCATATCAGGGGCGTCAGCGCAGCGGTGTCTGACCGGAGTAGCATTTCACTTCCAACTACTGAATTGGGGAGATGTGACAAAGATTCATCATCAGACAATCCATAAAAGGGTGGAAAAGGGGTCAGCCAAGTCAGGAATGTAGACGTCCCGTCCCGTGTCACTAAAACTGATTTCTCACATCTTATCCCTAACACCATTAACATGACACTCACAATTTGAAGCAACACTAATGTCTACTGCATTTGTGATCGCCTTCTTCGGGGCGCTATGTATAAGCGAATTAGTCCCTCAATCCAAAATTACCACCAGTGGACGCTTATTACACCAGGAAGTAGTCATAGCCAATAATGCAATACGTGTACGCATACACCAATCGAAAACGGTTCCAGCGGGCAGGGGTACTTGGGTACTTCTACAACCCACAAACGGTACACTGAGTCGGGTAACAATAGTAAAAACATATCTAACCATCAGATCACAAAGTAATTTCTTCGTATCACACATTGATGGAACGCCATTATCAAGATACCTGTTCCAAGCTATATTTAATAAATGCATAACATCGGCAGGGAACCACCCCAAAGATTACGGGACACACTCATTCCGCATAGGTGCGGCCACGGAAGCAGCAAGAGCAGGACTGTCAGAAACGGAAGTTCAGAGGATAGGGAGATGGCGATCCACGTGTTTGGCGAGATACATAAGACCGGACTTGTTATCCTAACGTGGTTTGTTTCTTTTACAGGTGACGCTAAGCCAACAGTGTGAGTGATAGGCCACTCGTATATATATTGGGCACAAAAAAGGGCGAAAGTCCACCCAGGTGGGAGGAAATTAGAGTTTCATAACACATATTTCAACTGGAGAGGTATTAGAGGCCTGCTATGGCCACAGGTACTAATGGAGGTAATCAAGGTAGGGAGAGAGGCAAGAGGTCCGGTCATCTTAGTTATACAGGCCGGGGGAAACAACCTAGGTCATCACAAGAGCGCATAACTAATGGCAATAATGAAACTAGACACTGAGCGCTTCAGAGAATTTTTCACAAAATTAGCTATAGTATGGTCAGAGATTGTGCCGATAGCGGTATGGCAAGGTGCGTGAGACATCACGGCCATCGAATGGACAAGGCGGGTAATAAATATTCGGATGGCAAAATTTAGAAGAGACAGAGGCGGTGTAGTGATACGACACCGACAACTGGAAGGAGATAAAGCAGGCCTCATACGGCCCGACGGTGTTCACTTAATAGATATTGGACTGGACATATTCCTGTCAGGACTCCAGGACGGAGTGGAACAAGCGTTAAGAGTGATGGGTGGGGGTCAGAGTCCTGCATACGAGTACGCTGGATCCTCCGTGGCCTGGAAATAGAAAGGACATGTTGGAGAGTTACACTTGTTGGCCAACTTGCCGGAGTGGGGACCCAGGGCATGCTGCAACAAGCTGAATTATTTTAGAAATAAAATGCCTTTCTAATGGAATGAGTATAAAGAGTTAATAAAGCTGTGACCGATCCTCACCCATCCAGTTGTAAGAGTTACATTATTGGGTTGTCCATGAAAGGGGGGCAGTAGGGGGGCTGAGCATCTGGGTTTGGTTGGGGGTCCCCACAGTCTGCCTAGGCTAGATTAATTTAAAAATTCTTATTAGATACACAGGCGGTGCAGCTTGCTTCGCAGCTGGGCTACTACGCCCAAAGTATTGCCTAGGCTAGATGCAGTTAAAAATTCTACGCTGACTAGCAGACACTGAAGATTTGGAGCAGACCTCTGAGTAAACAGCTCTTCAGACTCAACCATCTGTGTTACCCCAAGCCATAGTGTATGTAGTTTCTTACAGTTAAAAGGGGGGGGGTGCGACCCAACCCACCTGGAATTGACGATGCCAACGTCACGTAAGACACAGCAAGGGGACTCCCAAAATTGTGGCACAGACACCACTTAACCCTAGAACGCATACCTGTGGCCTTGCAGGCCCGCCCAGTTAATTGTTTTCTATTTTCTGCAAGATTGCTTTAGTTAGAATTTTGAAACTCTAGGTATTCTTCATGTATATAGTTGTTTGTCATTTGAGTTTGAGTTATCCCATGTTATTTGCACACGGGCCTAAAGGGCCCCAGGTATGTGAAAGTGTAGATTTTTATGGTCATGCGTTCTAGGGTTAAGTGGCATCAATTGCCCCACTGTTGCTTAAAACGGTTGGTGAGGTGATTTTACCAAATCCCCAAGCTTTTAGTCTCCCAAGGATGACACAGGGGTAGAAATGTCCTTGCGAATCCATGATTTGATCATCTTTATGAACGTGAGTCTGTCTACATTCTCAGTGGACAGCCGCGTGCGCTTATCTGTCAGCACACCACCAGCAGCGCTGAACACACGTTCAGAGAGAACGCTGGCTGCATGGCATGACAAGATCTCCAAGGCGTGAGTGGCGAGCTCCGGCGATTTTTCAAGATTGGAATACCAAAATGAGCAAGGGTCCAGTGACACAGTCATGGCTTCGATGTTCACTTGGAGATTCTCCTGTACCATCCTCTCTAGGCATTGACTATGTGTCAGACTTCTTGTCTCCTGTGGCCTTGCAAAGGATGGTCTAAAAAAGTGGTGAAACGATTCCACAAAATTGCTGTTACCAGCAGATACTGTGTTACTGTTACTGTTTGAGTGATGAAGACTCGACAGTCCCACCGTTGGCAAGTTAGAACTGTGAGATTCACTACGTGCACCACTGGTGTTTTGTGGAAAAGCACATGTAAGATTCTGCAACAGATACTCCTGCATTCGTCAATACCTTTTTATGGCAGGAATTATTTCGGCAAATATACTTTTGTACCGGGGATCTAAGAGTGTGGCAACCCAGTAGTCGGGATTACTTCGAATTCTGACAATCCGGGGGTCATGTTGCAGGTAGTGCAGCAAGAAGGCACTCATGTGTCTTGCGCATCCAGAAGGACCAAGTCCTTGTTGTGTTGGTAGCGAGGTAAGAATCATGCTTCCTTCCTCTGCCCTCTCCCTCCAACCTCGCACAACAGAAATGTGATCAAGGTCTCCCTCATCTGATGAGTCTTCCATGCCCATTGCCAGTTCGTCCTCCACTTCTTCCTCGGCTCCTGCACCTTCCTCAACAGTTTGGCTGCTACCATGCGCCCTGGTTAATCCCTCTCCCCCACCCTCCCATGCCTGCCGCCTTGGTGCTGCCAACCGTCTGGACCTTGGAGATGTTATCCCTTCCGCATACGACTCCTCCTCTACTTCCTCCACCTCCTCTTGTCCCACCACCTGACTCCGAATTCTGTTTAACATGTGCTCCAGCATGTAAATCACCGTAATAGTCATGCTGATAATGGCATCGTCAGCACTAAACATCTTCGTCGCCATTTCAAGACTGTGCAGAAGGGTGCATAGGTCCCTGATCTGAGACCACTCCTCCAGCGTGATTTGCCCCACCTCTGGATCTCGTTGGCCCAGGCTATACGTCAGAACGTATTGCACCAGGGCTTGTCGGTGCTGCCACAGTCGCTGCAACATGTGCAGAGTTGAATTCCACCATGTCGGCACATCGCATTTCAGCCGGTGAACTGGCAGGCCCAACGACTTCTGTAGAGATGTAAGTCGTTGAACTGCGGGATGCGAACGGCGGAAGTGAGCACACAGCGACCGTGCACTCTGCAGAAGGCCATCTAGTCCGGGATAGTGGGCTAAAAATTGCTGGACAACCAGGTTCAACACGTGAGCCATACAAGGCACGTGTGTGACATTGCCCCGGCGAAGTGCCGCACCCAGGTTTGCAGCATTGTCGCACATGGCCTTCCCTGGTTGCAGGTCCAGTGGAGACAACCTTTCATGAAACTGGGTCTCCAGAGCTGACCAAAACTCCTCAGCTGTGTGACTCACATTTCCCAGACATTTCAAAGTAAACACTGATGCGTTGAGCCCTGCTGCCAGCATAGTAAGGAGGTGTGCAGGATTCCTTCTGCGCAGTTAGAAAGCAGGTGGCATTACCAGACAGGCTTTGGGTGCAGGTGGAGGACCGAGAGGAGGTTGAGGAGGCAGAAGCAGTGGAGGAAGTTCGAGATAAAGAGGATTAACACACAACTCGTGGGGACGGTAAGACTTGGACAGCAGCCCCTTGTCCTGCTGTCACCATAGTTACCCAGTGCCCAGTCAGCGACATGTAACGCCCCTGTCCATGCCTTCTCGTCCAAGTGTCTGTGGTGAAGTGCACCCTGTCACACACAGAGTTTCTCAAAGAAGCGGTGATGTTGTGTGCGACATGCTAGTGGAGCGCAGGCACACCTTTCTTTGAGAAGTAGTGCCGACTGGGCATCTGGTACTGGGGCACTGTGACGGACATAGGGTCTTGAAAATCCTCGGTGTCCTCCAGGTGGAAAGGCAGCATTTCTGTAGCCAACAGCTTGCAGATGGTGAAATTCAACCTCTTAGCTTTCTCATGGCTAGGAGGAAATGGTCTTTTACTTTTCCACATCTGAGGGACCGAGGGCTGGCTGTTGTGCTTAGACGGTGTTGAGTAGGGTGTCCCCGGCAACTGCCGGTCTGTGAGGAAGATGCAGGCGGACATGTTAGGTTGCCTTGATCCAAAGGTGGTGCTCTCGATGTCGGAGAGCGCTCAACACTAGCAGGTGTTTCCACTTCCCAATGAACTGACGACCTGCCAATCACATTGGCTGTTGCGGGTAAAGAGGTGGCAGGTCTGCGTCCAAAAACATGTGTGACTGCTGTCCCCCCAGTCACAGAGGATGAAGAGGCTGCGGATGCACAAGATGGGGCAGACGGTGGTTGGCCCAGCCGGCTAGGCCGCATTGTAGCACAGTGAGCTTCCCACTGCAACTTATGCTTCATATCCATGTGACGGTACATGCATAAAGTACTCAAACTATGTATTTTTTGGCCTCTACTTAGCTTTTGCTGACAAATATTACAGATAACACGAGTTGGGTCATCCTTATCGATCTGAATAAATGCCCAGGCTATGCAAGGCTTAGAGCCCATGTGACCTGAAGAGCCACTACGACTTGTGGTCACAGGCAGAGTTGTGGTTGAGGATGCAGTTGTTGACGTGCTTCCAGTACTCCGTCTCTGTTCAGGAAGGCGCAACCTAACCTCGTCGTCAATAGCATCTGTGATGCCCCGCTGCGCTTGGTATCACAGATCCTACAAGAGTGCATTGATGGAATCCTCCACAAGAGGCCCCCATAAACATTCACACATCTCCACCTTCCACCTCAGACCAGCAGAGGGAGCCCGTTAGGGATATAAATAGGGAAGGTGGAGCTAGGCAGTTCAGTTCCTCTGAAGAGTTCCTGCAGTAGAGAAGCCTAAGAGAGGTCAGTCTGCAGTGGAGCTCAGTCTAGTCTAGAGAACGCAGTTAATAGTTCAGCAGTGGAGCACGAGGCTCCTGCTTGCTAGATTCAGGGAGCCCAGATAGAGCTTAAGGTGTGCCGGTGCCGTAAGATCAGTGAAGCGCGGCAAGCTGCCGTTAGTGTGTATAGCCTAGTGAGGGCCCGAGTAGGCCGAAGGCGAGTGGCGAGTTAGTACATAAGGGGCAGAGGAGCTTAACCAGCTCACCCCGAAGCATTTACCGGACACAGGATCCGAGCTTACTGGTATCTCTATGACCCAGTAAGGCATAACCGGAATCCCTGGAGAACTACAAGTCCCAGGATCGCTAAGGTGCTGATATGTAACAGAGCCAGGAGACGCTTATCACCGCATACTGGGAGCGTGAACTCCAAGAGAAGGCCCTACCACAAGGTCAGCCAGCGCAGGACAGAGACAAAGTTAGGCCTAGCTCCAGGCAGGTCAGAAACTTACTACACAGAGGCAAGAAACAGGAGGCCCTACACCCGCTCATTAGGGAGGATCCTGATATGCACCCTTCACCCTACAGTGCTCCGGGATGTGCCTGAATTTCCACCAGTAAAGGGTACTGAAGTGACTACCGTGTCCGTTCCCGTTCTTGCTCTGACCCAGCTTGGTCTCGCCTGTCCTGCATTCCCCCTGCATACGCTGCCCTGAGACCTAGCTCCACCTGTGGGGAGCTATACCATCGAGCTGCCTTATCACCGGCCTCAGTGGACTGCTGCAGCGCTGGTGCTTGTCACCAGATACCACAGGTGGCGTCATGAACTCTTATAAAATTAACAATTATCCACCCTTTTAAAGAGAGACCCCAGGGTACGGGCCAGGGAGCCGACCACCGCGACATCCCCAAGGCCAGGCAAATGCCCGGGTACCGAGTCATCCCCATCCCCAGGGCTAGTCACATCCTCCTCCACCTCCTCTGCTGACCTCATCGACTGTCTGACTGTGGGTTGACAGTAAGTGGGATCTCCAACCTCGTCATCATCACCCTGTGTGTTATCACACCCGTCACCCTCAGAGCCAACCTCTTCCTGCCCTGACCGAAAAGTCAAGTTGTCGCTCCAATCAGGTATTTGAGTCTCATCATCGTCTTCATCATTGTCTCCACCAACAGGAGTTACAGTTTGGGAACAAGGGTCTACATTATGCTCAGAACCTTCTTCATCTGGTCCTGGATCCAACTTATAAAGATTCTGGGCATCGGATCAGAT
Organism: Phyllobates terribilis; assembly: GCF_046119375.1. Lineage (NCBI taxonomy): Eukaryota > Metazoa > Chordata > Amphibia > Anura > Dendrobatidae > Phyllobates > Phyllobates terribilis. Next base: position 178,003,267 of record NW_027362771.1, read on the forward strand.
CATTTCCTCATCTGGATTAACAGAAGCTCTGGAGCAGACCTCCGTTTCCCAGGCTATAGTATGAGTAAACAGCTGGGCAGACTCAGCCATCTGTGTTACCCCATACTCAGACGGGCAGCTGGAGACTTGGGAGCTGTGAGGAAGCAAGTGCGATTGGGGTGACACCTCTGAGGACTGGAGTATTTGTGATGTTGAAATTGAGGTGATGGAGAGCCCACTTGAAGGAGCACTTGATATCCGTTGAAGCACCTGCTGTTTTTGTGCCTCATCTAGAATTTGTAGCGATGGGCGTGTCCGTAAGAATGGGATCGTATCACATTGTCCACGAAAAGAAGTCGACATCTTAGTTTGGCTGGAAGATGGTCTTTCTTCTGCAGATGTTACTCCCCCCCCCACCGTGGGGGGCCTCGACCCACCGGCGGACAGGCACCAGTATTGGGATAGGGGGGCTGGCCGTCAGGGTCCACCGCGGCTCTGGCACAAACCCGGCGACACAGAGGTGGCACAGGCAGGAACGGACTGGCCGTGTCGGCTTCTCACTTTTTGGATTTTAGAAGGGCATGACATGCTTATATTTGTGTCTCCCCCTCCTTTTACTCCTCCACCTCTTTTCTTTTCACATGACTATATGTACTTGTCACTTTTCCATGTGTTAGTTGTGTCTTCTGAGCAGTTTGTCAGCTTTTGGACACCTTTGAAGGTGTTTTCTATGTCTTTCTATGTGTTTTTGTTTGCCTGCCATTGGTTTTAACGGTGTTCGAAGGTGTTCGACGAACAGTTCGACGAACAGTTCGGCGAACACACGGGTGTTCGACGAACCGAACCGAACTCGAACACTACGGGGGTGGCTCAACACTACATATAAGTGCTCCCAATTAAGGTTCCTGTTTATGGCAGCTAGGGCTTGTATTCCACTTCTCTGGAAGAAATCTTCCTGTCCCCCCCATGTCTTTGTGGGTGGCAAAAGTGAATGAGATTTTGCACATGGAAGATTTGACCTCCTCTATCCATGATTCTTACACTAAATTCCGCAATACATGGTATCAGTGGTTGGTCTTTCAGCAGACTCCTGAGTATCTGGATTTGCTTTGAATGTGAGGTTTCTGATCTTGTCCTCCTGGTTCATCCATTCTGTGTTGATTAACTGGTGATAATAATTATTGTTCCTAATAGTAAACAATTTTTTCTGCTGGTGGGTTTTCCGTTCCTCTCCCTCCTCCTTTCCTTTTCCCCTACCTCCTTCTTCTCTGCCCCGGGCATTCCCTTCCCCTCTTCCTTTCTCTCTCTACATACCTGAAAAATTAAGAGGAGTTCAGATTGTCTGTTAATTTACTCTACTAGTCTTTTATTAATTGTTATTCAGTTGAGAATCATTGTAACATAGATGTTATTTTACTGTTTATGTTCTTGCAGTTGCTTGTAGCTATCATTTTGTCATTTGTCATATCTGATTTTTCTCTTTAAATAAAGAATTATAAAGAAAAGAAGCACCTAGAAATGGATGGAAACAAAGTGCTGGAGAGTTCTGAAGTGGCCAGCAATGAGTCTGGATCTAAATCCCATTGAACACCTGTGGAGAGATCTTAAAATTTATGTTGAGAAATGGCACCCTTCAAATATGAGAGACCTGGAGCAGTTTGCAAAAGAAGAGTGGTCCAAAATTCCAGTTGAGAGTTAGAAAATTGAAAAAAACAAATACAGAATTGGAGGAATAAGGCTAAGCGACAGCACATGTGAAAAAGACTTGGGTATACTAATAGATCACAGATTGAACATGAGTCAACAGTGTTATACAGCAGCAAATAAAGCAAACACAATTCTGGGTTGCATTAACAGAAGCATACAGTCTAGATCTCGTGAAGTAATTATCCCCCTCTATTCCTCTTTCTTCAGACCTCATCTGGAATACTGTGTCCTGTTCTGGGCACCATATTTAAAAAAAATACATTGAAAAACTAGATCCAATCAGTAGTAAAAAATCCATCACCAAAAGGTTACACTCCAACAAACTTTATTCCAAAACCTTCATTAAAAGCACAGACAACGGACAGTAGAAAAAATGGCAGAGATAGCAGAGGTCCCAGACACCGGTTTACACATTTCAGGGCCAAATATGCCCCTTAGTCATAACCTTATGACTTAGGTTATGACTAAGGGGCATATTTGGCCCTGAAAAGCGTAAACCGGTGTCTGGGACCTCTGCTATCTCTGCCATTTTTTTTCTGTCGGTTGTCTATGCTTTTAATGAAGGTTTTGGAATAAAGTTTGTTGGAGTGTAACCTATTGGTGCTGGATTCTTTACTACTGATTGGATTATCCTGGGATGTCAGCCATGCACAAAGAGGACAGGTGAACTGAAAAAGACTTTTCCATTTACTTATTGAAAAACTAGAGCAAGTTCAGAGAAGAGCTACCAGGATGGTGAGCGGACTGCAAACTATGTCCTACGAGGAACGGTTAGAGGATTTGGGACTGTTTAGCGTGCAAAAGAGAAGACTGAGAGGAGACTTAATAGCTGTCTACAAATATCTCAAGGGCGGTCACACTTTAGAGGTATCAGCTTTATTCTCATTTGCACATGGAAACATGAGAAACAATGAAATGAAACTGAAAGGGAGGAGTTACAGATAAGATATTAGAAATAACTTTTTGACAGTGAGGGTGATCAAGGAATGGATCTGATGGCCAAGAGAGGCCACTGAAGATCTGTGGTTAGTTCTTTAAGATGTTTGGAACAACCTCCCTGCCGAGTTCCTACAAAAACTGTGTGCAAGTATACCTAGAAGAACTAATGCTGTTTTGTAAGCAATGGGAGGTCACACCAAATGTTGATTTTAGTCATATTTATTTTTTGGTCATTCACTTTTTTGCTTGGTAATTGAGAAAAATAAACAATTAACAATACTATTTTTGAGAGCATTCTTACTTCCCATACCTGCCTAAAACTTTTACACAGTCCTGTATGCATAAACTCCCATCATATTGTTAAAATGAAGAGCAGTGCCAAGTGATCTGAATCTGATGAGAGCAGGTCCCATACATACTAAATTGATTTTATTTTTTGTGGAGGGAAAAAGTCACTTTTTGCACATAAATTCACTTTTACAAATTAAAATAAATGTACTTTAGCCATATAGGCCTGGAAAATAATAAAATGGGACATGTAAACAAAAGTGCAGTATGCAGAAAGTACAACTAATGAGATACATGTTTTCTATGTACAAACAAGTTGTGATTTCTTGTTTTGAACATCATAATGTAAATATATGATGATTTGTACACATATAATTGAAGTCGTATGTTGCTTATTTGGCAAAATAGCATCCTTAACATCCTTGTTGTTTTATAATTAACTTGTTAACTACAAGCTCTTCCCCTTTTCTGTGTTGTGTTAACTGTGCTGATGTCTTTATTAAATGAAATACAACTAACTGCCAAGATAAAAGAGCAGTCATCTGTTTTTTTACATAACTTAATAATTTTGTATTAAACATGAAGTAATTACATAATAATACATAACAGCATATTGATGTGTAAACCAACTACTGACCACTTGAATAATGGGATTGCATTTGTAGTGACAACATGGAATAGTAGTCTGAGACTCCAACATTGTGTTAATGCCTCTAATTAGATGTAAGTGAATGTCTCTCATGGGTCTCTGCCCACCCGTCATGAAAAGGAACAAATGGAGTATGGAGCAGATGGCAGTATTATATTTTTAATATTCTTCATAGAAGACCCAAAACTATCTTGTAATGGTTGTTTCAGGAAAAGAAAGTGCGGCTAACATAACTGTCTCTAAAAATATTAAATAAGTTAACTATCAAGGTACCATAATTCTCTAGTATAAGCTTTGCAATGACTTCAAATGTAAATCTGTAAAGAGGGGTCTGTTGATGGAGTTGTTTACATGATCTTACTCTACTTATCTAGGTTGCCTGATCAGAGAGGTATATTTGCAGACAGCCTATGCCTTGTTTTAGTCGTAAGTGTCAAAAGGGAGCTGTTTTTGTGGATTTATTGAAAGGATTATTCAGTTATAGAAATTTCTGCAACAAATTCACAAATTAATGGAGAGATTGAGTAATTTTCTATACTGGGGGAGAGGTTAATATTAGACAAGAATAGATGCACCTAAGGGCAGGTGCAGATGAGCGTATTTTTTATCATCTGAGAAAATCGTATCAGTTATGCAAATCACACTCTGATCAAACACTGATTCTCTCAGATGAGGAGAAGAATGAGAAAAGAAAATTTCTCCATCTTCTTCAATCTGTGAGGACTTGGAATTCAGACTGCATTCAGATGTCATCCGAGTGCAGTCTGATGTTTCCCACACGCTCATTGACTTCCATGACCGAGTGCAATCCGAATATCTGATCAAACTCAGGCATGCAGTGATTAAAAAGCGGTCAAATTAAATATCATGGGGATCAGTACTATGTAACACTTGCGCATGGTTTGTGGTTTGTGTCCCATGGTCCAAGGAGAGCCTGGAGGGGCGAACACCTAACTCTTCGCTAGAGCCCCTGATGGTGTGGCTAGACTTGGCTCCAGATAGGTGCCAGGTGCTACTCCAGGACAGAACTTGGACACAAGGCAGCTGACCCCCAGGGAGGTACGCAGGCTCAGAGCCGGAGTGACCAGATGGACATGAATCGGTTAACGGGGGAATGGATGCTATACGGCTGGTAGACAGAAAGACACAGCAGGTGCTGGAAGGTGCAAGCTAGTATAAGCAAGACAGGTTCAGCAACCAATACAGCAGAACGAATAGGACCCAGTTCAGACAGGATGGACAGGAACTAGGTGACTGTAAGGAGAGGTACTGGACCTCAGGTGCGGACAGGCAGGGGACCGCAGGCGCGGACAGGTATGGAACCATAGGCGTTGACAGGTATGGAACCGCAGGTGCGGACAGGCAGGGGACCGCAGCCGCGGACAGGTATGGAACCGCAGGCGTTAACAGGTATGGAACTGTGGCACCCTGCTACTACAGGTACCACAGGACCCAAAAGGGTGCATGGATGGACTTCTCCACAAGAGGCCCTCATTACATTACAAACACCTCCACCCTTCCACCTCATACCACCAGAGGGAGCCCTGTTAGGGATATATATACACTGGAGGGTGGAGTTAGGCAGGGGAGTCTCTCAGTCTGAGAGAGAGTGTGCTGACACTGAGAGCAGTGAAGACGCAGTACGTCTGCTGCTGTACTGAGGGCCTCGAGTGTGGCCGAGACAAGGAGAAAGGAGAGAGGAGTTGAGGGGGCAGAGGAGCATCTGAGGCTCACCCCAAGGCATAATCCGGACACTGGGTCCACACCTACAGGGTTCTCTACACCCAGTAGGGACAACCGGCATACCAGGAGGCTTCCAGACCCCTGGTCATCCTGAAGCTACCATCAAATACAGGACTAGGAACCACGAAAGCCCCGGCGTCCAGGGATAGTGGTTGCCAAAGAAAAGTCCTACTACCAAGCGGTCAGGTGAGAAAGCAACACAACATAGAAGCTAGGCCAAGTTCCAGGCTGGCTAGAAGCTTAGAGAGAGGAAGACACGGATCAGGAGGCCTTATACCCGCTCACTGGGGAGAGTCCTGAAGTTCACCCTTCCTAGCAAGTACCCTGGACCATACATGCCGTTTCACCAGTAAAGGTACTGACGCGAATCCCCTGCGTGCGTGTCCGTCATTCCCCCTGACCCGACCGGGCCATCTCTCACCTGCATCCCTTCCATCAACTCTGCCCCGGGGGTCCGCTCCGCCTGTGGAGAGCAGAAACATCCCGGCTGACATCTCATCATCCCCCGGAGGTCTGCAGCAGCGCTGGTAACCATTACCAGAAACCACAGGTGGCGTCACGAGACAAACTGTTAACAAAAAAACTAAAACCCCTTTTAAAAAGTGACCCAGAGGAGGGGCCCGGGAGCCGACTGCCGTGATATCCTACAAAGAAGGTAAAGGCCCGGGTACCGAGTCTCCCCCATATATCCCCCTGGGCGAGTCAGAACCGCAGGTGCGGACAGGCAGGGGACCGCAGGCGCGGACAGGTATGGAACCGCCGGCGTTAACAGGTATGGAACCGCAGGTGCGGACAGGCAGGGGACCGCAGGCGTGGACAGGTATGAAACCGCAGGTGCGTACAGGCACGGAACCTCAGGATCAGACAGAGGGAGCTCAGATAAAGGTTGCAGGTTAAAAGTACTTGTTCAGACACAGCAGGTTAGAAAGTTGAGAGTGATTCAGACACAGCAGGTTAGGAGGTCGGGACTGATTCAGACACAGCAGGTTAGAAGGTTGGGACTGATTCAGACACAGCAGGTTTGGAGGTTGGTACTGATTCAGACACAGCAGGTTTAGGAAAGGGTACTGCTTTTTACACAGCAGGTATAGAGGAAGGGACAGATTCAGACACAGCAGGTTTGGAGGAAAGTACTGATTTAGACACAGCAGGTGAGGAAGCAGATATAATGCAGGTTTAGGATAGAGCACTGCTTCTGATGCAGCAGGTTTGGAGGAAAGTACTGATTCAGACACAGCAGGTGTGGAAGCAGATACTGATTCAGACACTGATAGATTCAGAGACAGGTCCAGATTCAGACATAACAGGTTCAGGAATAAATCCAAGTTCAGGCACAAACAGATTCAGAGATATGTCCTGATTCAGACATAACAGGTTGAGGGAAAGATCCAGATTCAGATACAACAGGTTCAGGGTTCAGGCCCAGGCCATACAGATCCAGGGAAAACAGGTTCAGACATGATCAGATGCAAGATACAGATTCAGAGTTCAGGCCCAGGCCAGACAGGAGTTCAGGTGCAGTCAGGACCTGAAAACAGACTTAGCAGCTTAAAGACAAGCTAGACACTAAAGTCCTAGATGTTGAACAGGAACCTCCCAATAGGGGAGAGTATCTTACATACCAGATGCCTCCAAGCTATTGGCTGGGGACATTTCAGAAGTGCGCCTGCCACCCCTTTAAGAAGCAGGAATTTCACAAGCTTCACTAGGTGCGTTGCCCGTAGACCTGCAAGGTGTGCACAGGCACGGGGACCTGGGACCTGAGGCAGATAGCTAAAACAGAAGCGCGGTCGGGCTGGTGAGCATGTCAACATCTGTGCTGGGGAGACGAGGCACGCATGGACGCTCGCTGGTGTTATATGATATCCCTCAAAATGATGGATAGTACTTGTTATAGCAGAATATGGAGTCCCTCAAGTTTAAAGGCCCCATCTATGCTATATAAGTCTGACAGTTATTTTAGGTAAAAAAACAGCAAGCTGAAATGTTCCTTCTTGTATCAATAGCGTGTCCTTTGGAGAAGATAAAGTGATTCTCCCTGGCCAGATGTTTCTTCTTGTAGCAATAATGTGTTCTTGCAGAAAGATGAAATGACCTTGCTAACTAGATAAGTCTAATTAAATATTTTAAAGCATACAGAAACTAGCTTTTTTCGCTTGTTCAGCTAAACTGTATAATCGAACCATATATGGCAAATCCGTTTCCTGCCTTTAGGGTGTATATTAGCCTTGTGTTTTGTAATAAAGTTTTTAGAGTATGTTTAGACACAAACATCCTGTCCTGTGTCTTCATTCTCTCCGAGCTCGTAATCCAAAGGATAGAAGACCCAAAATTCAGTGACGACATACTCATCCGATAATTACGGTTGTGTGCTCAAGCCCTAATAAGCATGGCAAACAAATTCAACATAAATATTATATTGCTCAAATACAAAACTGATAATCACTATTACATAATATATTAGACTTTTATTATATAGCCATAATTTGAACTGCTTTTTCAAGAGCATGACTTCCACTCTAATGTCCATGAACTTCTATACTTAGAAAAATGCTATACCCGAATTGTAATGTGCTGCGGAATATGTTGTCAATATAGAAATAAAAATTATTATTATTATACTCGTTTGCCTGATAATATGATCATCCTTCAAGGCAGAAAAGTAGAGAAACTCAGAGTACTTCTAACTATTTCCCTAAATACAGCACATTGCAGAATTATTATTGATTCATTAATTTAAATCCATGAGAAAATTCCCTTAGCATTTATTACTTCAGTCATACAATCAGGCTTAAAGGGTGACTTACAGTATAGATATTAGTGACTAATAATACATTTCTTTGAGAAACAGTGCTGCCGGTTTTCTAAGAGTAGCCTTGGTTCAATTGTAATAAAATGAAGAAAACCATCAACTTTGTCACTAATGTAATTTACATTAATTATTTTTTTCCTTCATGCAGTAGTTAATTGGAAACCATCAGCAAGCAGGCAATACAATGATACAATGTTGATAGAATTCTGATTGAACACTGCTAAAGATGTCCTCAGTCAGCTCTTACCTACAAGTGACAATTCCCTTATGATTTTACATAGCCTAACTTGCAAAGATAAACAAAGAAAGAAATGAAAGCAGAACTATTTCCATGCACTTTTAATAATGTCTGAACTATATTTGGCTACGATTTGATGGTCTGTTTCTTCTACATGAAGCTGTATCTCCTCTGTCACTCTTATCTATATTTCTGTTCCACTATGCCTCATTATAAGTCTGCAAGGTGCAGTAAATGTGCCAATCTGTGCTCAATCTGAGAAGGGACAAGCTAATAAACCAGAGTGCAGTGTTTCCTAATATATTTCCTTACTGTAAGATCCAGGCAGAATATAACATTTCAAGTGAACAGGGCTAAGTATACAAAATGTAAAAAGCCAGAAGAGGCACAGTGCCTAATAACTACTGTACCCCTACATTCTAGTGACTACTGGGGCCTCATCTCACATACTTCAACTAATGTTGTTTTATGATACCTCAATTTTTTAATGCCTAAACTCTTCTAGATTTTATGGGATTTTTTGCATTATTATAATGCTTTATATTAACTGATTTTGAAAATGATTTATCTGGGGCTTGAGTCATTGACTTAAACTTTACCTGAATGACGCCTTCTTAGATTGGTGCTACCTCTGCAGAACCATCAGACGTAACCTAGATTATGCCTGAGGGAGGAGTAGGTTCTTCTCCGAAACGCGTTGTAATAAATTGGAGGTTTTTTGTACTTACCGCCTGGATTAACCTTTGTCAGCGGCAGCACCCAGACTCCCCTGCACTCCTTTATCCTTTCTTTGTTATGTCCCCTCTCCATTTGGTGTGAGTACAGCAGCTTGAGCAGCCACGATTGAGTTATACTTCACTCTTCACGAAGTTGTGCCCCACACAACCTGTTCTGGTGAGCGACCACCCCTCCAATTTACTCTCTCCTGTTGCCCATGGTGTTACACAGGTATAGCCTCTTGTTTTTTATCTCGCACTTTGTCCAGTGATTGTTTGCAGCAATCACATTTTTGGTTGATGTCGTTACTGGAGCAGGAACAACACAGAGGTGGACACAAACCGAAGAGGTCCACTGTGCAAGAACAGTATATGGGCCCTTTCCAGTCCAATAAGGCACCCATTTATGTGTCTGTGAAAAAAAGCTGCTTGCTGCTTTGGAGGTAAAATTGAGTGCCTCACCTGTTAGGCCCTGTGCAGCTGCATAGATTGCACCAATGGTTCGTCTGCCCCTGGAACAACAGATACCAGTGTGGAATGGTTTGCCTTTTAGCTTTCTGAAATGTTTGATGGAAAAAATACCACATTCTGCTATTCTTTTTTGTGCTTTAAAATATTTAAAACAAAAAAAGCATAGCAAAATGTGTTATTTATTTCATAAATGATTTCAGAAAGCTTAAAGGGAAACCATTCCCCAATGGTATCTGTTGTTCCAAGGGCAGATAACTTTCTAATATACTATAAATGTAGAAAAAAGACATCACTACAGATCCAAAAACCACACATTGATCTATTACCGGTAAGCAAAAATGTAATTTGTTTTTAAAAAAATGTTAATTAGCAGAAAACTGCTAAAGGCCAATTTTTTGCTATCAGCTTAGAGAACATGTGGAAGGTGAGTTTTCAGCTCCTTTCACTTGGTGATGTAGGAGCCATTGCTGCTTTGATGCTGTACTGTGGGGCAGTGTGTCCATGGGGGTTTTTGCCTTGCAGCATGGGTGCTGTGTGGCACCAGGTCACTACCCCTGCCGATGTGCTTCCACTACGGTGGTGGTTGCCGCATGGCGCCACACCTTTTAGGCTCAAGTCCCACTGAGAGGTTCACCATGAATGGGCTTCATACAGTCTGATCAGAATGTTTAACTAAGAACCTCATGTTTAATTTTTTTTTTTTTTTGCTTAGCCACTATAGATCAATGTCTGATTTTTGTATGTGCAGCCCATGTCTTTTTCTATAGTTATAATTTTCTAATATATTTTTAAAATTACTTTCTAAGATGCCACATATTTTTATTTGCGTGATTCGGTAAACATCTACTTCCTTCCTCTTGTTCATGAGCTATTTTCTTTGTGATAAAAACTGTAAGTGTAAATTAACTTCCTCACTACCACTTGGCTTAACATACTCTCTACCGAAACTTTTCAAACTGAGACTACAATATTAATCCTCCTGATGGACAGGGGCTGGCTAGCAAATTTTGGCATAGGGGGCAAGCATAAAGCAGTGGCCCATGAGCAGCGGCACAGCCTCACTGCACAGGCGCGGGGCCAGCGGCTGGACATGTACAAATGCGCATGCGCCCCACAATAATAGCAGTTGCCGGGAGCAATATTCAAATACGTGGGTGGTGCCAGCAGTGACTGTATGCGGCGCCGCCCCTGACCGAATGAGAGAATCACACCCCTATGACTGAATACGAGCAGGTAGGACAAAGTATATATAAGGCTATAAAATCATTATACTACCACCGATTTTAATGAAAAAAGCTTGTTAGGGATGCACATTGCATCCCTAACAAAGCAATGGGGTCAATGTAGATAGTAGATAGCGCATGACAGGTTCCCTTTAAAGCCAAGGATGTCAAATTTAAATACACAGAGGGCCAAAGTTCAAAGCTTGGACAAAGTCGTGAACCAACCTTGATATTTATTAAAAAAGTATCTACATTGAGGAAGATTTTCTTTATCAAATATAAGATTAATTTTAAAATTATAGCGGAATATTATGTTATGTAAAAGCAGTAAAAAGAATATGGCCCAATGGCCTAATATAAATATGTAATTTAACACAGGATAAAAAACCTTGAATGAAACAAACAAAAAAAAGTGCCCACAAACCCAGTATGACACCCCCACAGTAAATTCCTCCACACTCACAGTATGATGACCCTACTGTAACCCTCTCCCTCAGTCCCCCCAACAAACTATGGTGACCCCATCACAGTATGATTCTCCAACTGGTGGCCCCACATAGTCCTCAATACAGAATAATGGGCCCCACATAGTCCTCCATGCAGAATAATGGGCCCCACATAGTCCTCCATACAGTATAATGGCCCCACATAGTCCTCCATACAGTATAATGGCCCCACATAGTCCTTCATACAGTATAATGTGTTCCACATAGTTCTCCATACAGTATAATGGGTCCCACATAGTCCTCCATACAGTATAATGGGTCCCACATAGTCCTCCATACAGTATAATGGGTCCCACATAGTCCTCCATACAGTATAATGGGTTCCACATAGTTCTCCATACAGTATAATGGGTCCCACATAGTCCTCCATACCGTAGAATGGGTCCCACATAGTCCTCCATACAGTAGAATGGGTCACACATAGTCCTCCATACAGTAGAATGGTTCCCACATAGTTCTCCATTGTAGCATCGGCATCTCTGCCCTCTGCCAGGCAGAGATGCCGTCCCTCTCACCGCCGCGCTCCCTGCCCGGCGTCCTGCAGCGCTCCTCTTCCTGCTTCTGCTGCCGGCGCGCGCAGCTTCCCGGGCACTGTGCTTAGGGCGCTTGCGCGCTCCCTTCCTCTTAAAGGGGCCGCGCGCGCCGCCCTAAGGAGTCCCCAGCCAATTGCCGGAGGTCCTCCCATATATAAGGCACCTCTTCCAAAATGAAGGTGCCTGAGCAATAATTGATGCACAGTATACTTACCTCTGCTTCAGCTCTCAGGTCCCGCTACTAGCCTGACTACTAGTCCTTTAAAGGATTGCAAAGAGCAAGCAGATAATACACATTTGAATTTATGTACAGTGTTAATACTCCTAACCATCCACATCATGGATAATGTGTCTCTGCTGACTAGATTGGATTGACCAATCGAAATAGAATGAAAAAAACTTATAAATAAACATCCGACATGAAGGCCATATGTATTCAATAAAAAAGACCTTTATTGGAACAAGTTAGGGTATATGGTGACACAGAAAAAAGAGCATACACATAATAAAAAAAAATATATATATCGCATTAGAATAGCTAATAATATGCACGCAGGAAATCAGAGTAATACTGCCACTGCACTTAAGTATAACTAACACTGCTACATCTGACCAGCTACAATGGCAGTATGTCAGTATCAATGGCAATGTAACTTGTACTACATTAGAGCACCATCCAAAATGTAAAATGTAACCAGCGGTATATGGACTTAATTGTTTTAATATGTTACAGTGTACACTAATATTTGCTGTATTGTAGCATATATTCAGCATTATAAACATATATAACATTATATGTCCTCATACCTGCTGGTTGGAGTGTCCAAATATAGCGGTGGCTATTCCTGCTGCATGTGTAATGCCCACCCCGACGCGCGCTTCGGTGCGTCCTTCCTCAGGGGGTGACGTCAGACTCCAGGTGTGTAGTTTAAAAAGAGGCTGTCAGCCAATGGAGATGAGTCAGAGGGGGGTGTGTCACGCGAGTCACTCTCACCGCTAGCCGGGGTCCGCACGAGCCCGGCGTCATGCAGCTAGAACCTAGAGGCTCCCGCTTGTCACTTGCCGTGACCACCTGTCTGCCTACTCAGAGGCTCCTGCCTGTCACTTGCCGTGACCACCTGTCAGCCTACCCGGAGGCTCCTGCCCGTCACTTGCCGTGACCACCTGACAGCCTACCTAGAGGCTCCCGCCTGTCACTTGCCGTGACCACCTGACAGCCTACCTAGAGACTTCCGCCTGTCACCTGCTGTCTCTGCCAGTTCATCTACCCGGACCTTTTGTCAGCCTGCCTGCTGTGCCCATCTGTATCGGTCAGTCTCAGCCATCTGACTGGTGGGAGTCACCTGCTCTCTTACAAGGTCGTCCCCAGAGTAGCACCTGGTCCCTCTGCTCGGTCCCTCCCTGGTCACGGAGTCGTTAGCCGCCGTACGACCAGGGTCGATCCGAGTTGATACTTAGTTACGCCCCTCTGGGTCCTTCCTTGCACCGCAGCGCAGAGGTTCCACCACCCGGATCCGTAACAGTTTGCTCGGGCCATGGAATCCGGCGGCCACTAAGCCCCCTCGCTCTCTGACCTGTACCAGGAGGTTTCTCGTCAGAGATCCCAACAGTAAACCATCCTGAACTTCCTGCGGAGTGTCAACTCCCGCCTGGACACATTGCCTGTTCCACCTGTATCCGCCTCGAGTCGTGCGACTCCCACTCCTGCAGCGCCGCTGCCCACCAATATCACAGCATCCAACCCAGGTCCCCGGCTTTCTGCACCTCCTCGTTTTGGAGGCGACCCAGCTCTAGCTCGGGGTTTCATAAACCAGTGCACCCTGCACTTTGAACTTTTGGCACATCAGTTTCCCTCCGACCGGGCCAAGGAGGGGTTCATCATGTCTCACCTCAATGGGGAGGCACTGGTATGGCTTAATCCCCTGAGGGAGAGAGGGAATCTCCTGGTGTCCGATCTATCGTCTTTCCTCGCTGCTTTCCGGAAAGTCTTCGATGAACCAGGACGAAAATCCTCTATTGCCTCCTCTTTGCTCCGTCTCCACGAAGGGAGTCTCACCGTGGGCCAGTATGCCATACAGTTCCGTACCCTCACTTCTGAGCTTGCCTGGGACAACGAGGCCCTGGTGTCCATCTTCTGGGAGGGCCTTTCCGGCCGGATTAAGGATGAGTTGGCTGGCCGGGACATTCCTACCACCCTGGATGACCTGGTGTCACTAGCTACCCGGATCGACATCCGTTTCCAGTAACGTGCTAAAAAGACTACCTGGTAGCGAAGATTTCCTCGCCTTGCTCCGACTTTCCAGAGACCTGTCTCTCAATTAGCTACTCCCCGGGCACGCTCGCCCGAACCTATGCAAGTCGACCTGACCAAGATAGTCAAATCTTGCCAAGAGTCACGCTGAGCCGAGGGGAGCTGTTTCTATTGTGGCAGTAAGGAGCACTTCGTCCGTTCCTGCCCGGTGAAGCCGGGAAACGCCAGTACCTAGGACCGCTCGGAGAGGTCGTCCTAGGCAAAAGTAAATCCTCTCCTTCCCTGACTTTGTCTGTCTCCATCTCCTGGGGAGAGAACCACTACTTTGAAATTGCACACCTAGATTCCGGAGCTGCTGGGAACCTCATTTCCCAGTTCCTGGTAGAGAAATATCACATTCCCACCAAACCTCTGGCTGAACCATTGGCAGTCGCCTCCGTGGATGGAAGACTCCTTCCGGTGACCATCCTGCTCGTCACAGAACCTATAACCCTGCAGGTGGGAATGCTGCACTCTGAGAGGATCTCCTTCCATGTGCTTTCCGGTCTCTCTCACTCCCTATTGCTAGGTCTACCCTGGCTTTAGAAACATGAACCCGTGCTGAACTGGCAATCCAGTGAAGTTCTCCGTTGGGGGCAGGATTGCCATAAGACCTGCCCGGTTCCCGGTCCGCCCGGTTCGTCCGCCCCTCACCCCGGCTAATCTACCCGGTTTACCGGCACCTTACTGGTCCTATGCAGATGTCTTCGACAAAAAGGAAGCAGAGACACTGTCACCTCATAGGCCATATGATTGCCCGATCGACCTGGTACCCGGTGCCACTCCACACTGTGGGCGTATTTACCCGTTGTCGTCGGCCGAAACCCGGGCCATGTCGGAATACATTAAGGAGAATCTGGCTAGGGGATTCATCCAGAAATCTACCTCCCCGGCTGGAGCCGGATTCTTCTTCGTCAAGAAGAAGGATGGTTCACTGCGCCCCTGTATAGACTATCGAGGACTTAACCAAATCACGGTCAAAAACAAATACCCCCTGCCACTCATCTCCGAGTTGTTTGACCGCCTTAAGGGCGCTAGGATCTTTTCCAAGCTGGATCTATGTGGGGCGTATAACCTGGTCCGGATCCGTCAAGGAGACAAGTGGAAGACGGCATTCAATACCCGGGATGGTCACTATGAATACTGTGTAATGCCCTTCGGTCTCTGCAATGCTCCCGCCGTCTTCCAAGAATTAGTCAATGACATCTTCCGTGATCTTCTATATTCCTGCGTGGTGGTGTATCTGGACGACATCTTGGTCTTCTCTCCGGACCTTCCCACACACTGGAGGGATGTTCATCAGGTCCTGCTTAGGCTCAGGCAGAATCACCTCTATGCCAAATTTGAGAAGTGCCTCTTCGAGCAGACCTCCTTTCCGTTCCTGGGTTATATTATCTCCCAGACAGGTCTACGAATGGACCCCGAGAAGCTCTCTGCCGTCTTAAAATAGCCCCGTCCAGAGGGGTTGAAGGTGATTCCGCGATTCCTGGGCTTCGCCAACTACTACCGTCTCTTCATCCTGCACTTCTCTTCTCGGACTGCTCCCATCTCTGCGCTCACCCGTAAGGGAGCAAATCCCAAGGTATGGCCGCCCGAAGCTGAGGAGGCCTTCCTTTCCTTAAAGCAAGCCTTCTCCTCTGCCCCAGTGCTGCACCATCCGGACTGCAACAAACAATTCTTCCTGGAGGTTGATGCTTCCTCCTCCGGAGCTGGAGCGGTGCTCACCCAAAAATTTTCATCCGGGAGAATGGTAACCTGCGGCTTCTTCTCCAAACTCTTCTCCTCGTCTGAGCGCAACCACTCCATAGGAGACCGAGAACTGCTAGCCATCAAATTGGCGCTGGAGGAGTGGCGTTACTTGCTTGAAGGGGCTCTATACCCAGTGATCATCTATACTGATCACAAAAATCTTGCATATCTCCAGAATGCCCAAAGACTCAATCCACGTCAGGCCCGGTGGTCTTTGTTCTTCGCTCGCTTCAACTTTGTCCTACATTTCCGCCCGGCGGACAAGAATGTTAAAGCTGACGCCTTGTCCCGATCCTTCCTGTCCTCCGATCTAGAGGAGGAGCCTACGCACATCATCGATCCCTCCAAAGTAATGAGTATGGCCCCCTTAGATCTGACTCGTTTCCCACCCAGTAAGACATCTGTAGCAGTTCCAGATCGAGAGAAGATTCTTCACTGGGGTCATTCATCTAAACTAGCCAACCATGCCGGTCAGAAGAAGACTTTCCTGCTCATTGCCCGGCATTACTGGTGGCCCACCCTGCGCAAGGATATAGTAGACTTCGTCTCGGCCTGTTCGTCTTGTGCCCGCAACAAAGTTCCCAGACATCTTCCAGCCGGGCACCTTCTGCCTCTTCCTGTACCTGCTGCCCCTTGGCAACACATTGCTATGGACTTTATTACAGATCTCCCTGTTTCTGCCGGCTGTACAGTCATTAGGGTGGTCGCCGACCGCTTTTCTAAAATGGCCCACTTCATCCCTCTGCCTGGTCTTCCGTCTGCATCAGAGTAGGCTAAAGACTTCTTCCTCCACATTTTCCATCTCCATGGCCTACCCCTCCACATTGTGTCGGATCGAGGGGTTCACTTCACCTCACGCTTCTGGAGAGCTACGTGTAAGCTACTGGATGTCACCCTGGATTTCTCCTCCGCTTACCATCCACAGTCCAATGGCCAAGTGGAGCATATCAACCAGATCCTTACCAGCTACCTCCGGCACTTTGTTAATCCTCACCATACCGATTGGGTGGACCTCCTACCATGGGCCGAATTTTCCTACAACAACCATGAGAGCAAATTGACTTCCAAGTCCCCGTTCTTTGTAGTCTATGGTCAACATCCCCGGATTCCGTTTCTCGTCTCCGCTTCTGTGGACAACCCTGCCGCGGAGTCTCTGGTCAGCGAATTTTCCACCATTTGGGAGAATACTAGGTCTGCACTTCTTCAGTCCTCCGAGCGGATGAAGAGATATGCTGACAAGAGACGTCTGGATCTGCCTCAATTCCGTCCGGGAGACAAGGTTTGGCTCTCCTCCAAACATGTTCGGCTCAAAATACCCTCCTACAAGTTGGCTCCTCGGTTCATCGGTCCATTTGAAGTTTCTCAAACAAATCAACCCAGTGGCCTACAAGTTAAAACTCCCGGCCACCTTACGGATTCTCAACTCCTTCCACATATCTCTCATCAAACCAGTTGTGTTTAATTCTTTTTCCAACAATCCAGGTACTCCCCCTGCTCCGGTTTCCGATGAGGACGTTTTTGAGGTAGAGAACATTCTGGCCACCAAGAGGTTAAGAGAAAAAAACTTTTTTCTGGTGGATTGGAAGGGGTTTGGCCCAGAGGAGAGAACTTGGGAATCCAGGGAGAACATTCATGCCCTGCTTCTTCTTGAAAAATTTCTTTCTGGCCTAAAAAAGAGGGGGCGTAAGAGGGGGGGTACTGTAGCATCGGCGTCTCTGCCCTCTGCCAGGCAGAGACGCCGTCACTCTCACCGCCGCGCTCCCTGCCCGGCGTCCTGCAGCGCTCCTCTTCCTGCTTCTGCTGCCGGCGCGCGCAGCTTCCCGGGCACTGTGCTTAGGGCGCACGCGCGCTCCCTTCCTCTTAAAGGGGCCGCGCGCGCCGCCCTAAGGAGTCCCCGGCCAATTGCCGGAGGTCCTCCCATATATAAGGCACCTCCTTCAAAATTGAGGTGCCCGAGCAATAATTGATGCACAGTGTACTTACCTCTGCTTCAGCCCTCAGGTCCCGCTACTAGCCTGACTACTAGTCCTGCCCGCCTGCCTGACTATCCGTCCAGTCCGCCAACCTGACTACTCTCCAGCCCGACAGTCTGTCTTGCGTTCAGTCCGCCAGTCTGTCTATGGGCTTCGCCGGCCTGCTTACCTGGAAGCACCTGCCTGTTACCTGTCAGCCTACCTGGAGGCTCCCGCCTGTCACTTGCTGTGACCACCTGTTTGCCTACCCGGAGGCTCCTGCCTGTCACTTGCCGTGACCACCTGTCTGCCTACCCGGAGGCTCCTGCCTGTCACTTGCCTTGACCACCTGACAGCCTACCTAGAGGCTCCCGCTTGTCACTTGCCGTGACCACCTGTCTGCCTACCCGGAGGCTCCTGCCTGTCACTTGCCGTGACCACCTGTCTGCCTACCCGGAAGCTCCTGCCCGTCACTTGCCGTGACCACCTGACAGCCTACCTAGAGGCTCCCGCCTGTCACTTGCCGTGACCACCTGACAGCCTACCTAGAGACTTCCGCCAGTCACTGCTGTCTCTGCCAGTTCATCTACCCGGACCTCTCGTCAGCCTGCCTGCTGTGCCCATCTGCAGTATCGGTCAGTCTCAGCCATCTGACCGGTGGGAGTCACCTGCTCTCTTACAAGGTCGTCCCCAGAGTAGCACCTGGTCCCTCTGCTCGGTCCCTCCCTGGTCACCGAGTCGTTAGCCGCCGTATGACCAGGGTCAGTCCGAGTTGATACTTAGTTAAGCCCCTCTGGGTCCCTCCTTGCACCGCAGCACAGAGGTTCCACCACCCGGATCCGTAACATCTATACAGTAGAATGGGTCCCACATAGTCCTACATGCAGAAAAATGGGCCCCACATAGTCCTCCATACAGTATAATGGCCCCACATAGTCCTCCATACAGAATAATGGTCCCACATAGTCCTCCATACAGTATAATGACCCCACATAGTCCTCCATACAGAATAATGGGCTCCTCATAGTCCTCCATATAGTACAATGGCTCCACATAGTCCTCCATACAGTATAAAATGGGCCTCACATAGTCCTACATACAGTATAATGGCCCCACATAGACCTCCATACAGAATAATGGGCTCCACATAGACCTCCATACAGAATAATGGGCCCCACATAGTCCTACATTCAGTATAATGGCCCCACATAGACCTCCATACAGAATAATGGCCCCCCATAGTCCTCCATACAGAATAATGGGCCCCACATAGTCCTCCATACAGAATAATGGGCCCCCCATAGTCCTGCATACAGAATAATGGGCCCCACATAGTCCTCCATACAGTATAATGGGCCCTACATAGTCCTCCATACAGTATAATGGGCCCACATAGTCCTCCATACAGTATAATTGGCCCATATAGTCCTCCATGCAGTATAATGGCCCCACATAGTCCTCCATACAGTATAATGGGCCCACATAGTCCGCCATACAGTATAATGGGCGCACATAGTCCTCCATTCAATATAATGGCCCCACATAGTCCTTCATTCAGTATAATGGTCCCACATAGTCCTCCATACAGTATAATGGGCCCCACATAGTCCTCCATACAGCATAATGGCCCCACATAGTCCTCCATACAGCATAATGGCCCCACATAGTCCTCCATACAGTATAATGGCCCCACATAGTCCTCCATACAGTATAATGGCCCCACATAGTCCTCCATACAGTATACAGGGCCCCACATAGTCCTCCATACAGAATAATGGCCCCGCATAGTCCTCCATACAGAATAATGGCCCCGCATAGTCCTCCATACAGAATAATGGCCCCGCATAGTCCTCCATACAGAATAATGGGCCCCGCATTGTGCTCCATACTGTATACACGACCCGCATAGTGCTCCGTACTGTATACAGGGCCCCGCATAGTGCTCCGTACTTTATATATGGCCCCGCATAGTACTCCATACTGTATACAGGGCCCCGCATAGTGCTCCGAACTGTATACAGGGCCCCGCATAGTGCTCCATACTGTATACATGGCCCCGCATAGTGCTCCATACTGTATATATGGCTCCGCATAGTGCTCCGTGCTGTATACATGGCCCCACATGGTGCTTTGCACTGTATATATGGCCAAGCATAGTGCTCCGTGCTGTATATATAGCCTTGCTTAGTGCTCCGTACTGTATATATGGCCCCACATAGTGCTCCATACTGTATATATGGCCCATAGTGCTCCGTACTATATATATGGCCATGCTGTATACATGGCCTTGCATAGTGCTCCGTGCTTTATATAGGGCCTTGCATAGTGCTCCGTACTGTATATATGGCCTCGCATAGTGCTCTGTACTGTATATATGGCCCCACATGGTCCTCCGTACTGTATATATAGCCCCGCATAGTGCTCCGTACTGTATATATGGCCCCACATAGTGCTCCGTACTGTATACATGGCCATACATGGTGCTCCGTACTGTATATATAGCCTCGCATAGTGCTCCGTACTGTACATATGGCCCCACATAGTGCTCCTCATAGTATAATGGCCCCATATTAAAAAAATAAATAAATTCTCACCTCTGCCATTCAAACGCTGATCCTTACTTACCTGTGGGCCCACGAGCCATCCCCCTTTCACTAGCGCCGCGGCCGCTGGCCACTCTCCTCTGCGCGCGCCCTCCCAGCAGGCCGTGTGCTCTCCCAGCAGGCCGCGCGCCCTGATGGGAGGGTGCGTGCAGAGAAGAGCAGCTGCGACAGTATTGCCGTTAGGCGGCACATTTTGGGCCGCCCGCCTGAGGCGATGGTTGACGACCGGGCGGCCCAAAACCACTGCTTGAGGACCAGCCTGCGGGGCAATTGCCCCTCTGCTACCTGTCCCAGCCCACCCCTGCTGATGGAGGACTTGTTAAATAACATTTGAACAACTTAAAGCGAACTTGTCAGCAGGATTTTGCTAAGGAAACTACAGGAAGTATCATGTTGGGGCTGCTGCACTGATTAATATGATACCTGAGGTGAAGAAATCCATCTTGTGGTTCATGTGTAATCGGTGTTTGCAGTTCTAAGTTAATGATATGCCCGTGCTCCGGTGCAGGACTGTAGGCAGGGTCTTGTCCTGGTGCTCTAGGCTAGATCAGCAAGAAAAGATCTGGTGTTTACTTGCCAACATAACACTGCCTGTAGTTTACTTAGCAAAATCCTGCTGACAGGTTCGCTTTAAGCCGGCTGTATGCTCGTACACACTTGGCTGACAACTATTCCTCCTGACTCCAGCTTTCCCCAAATATCTCCTGTTAGGAGAGAGTTGAGAGACCCCTCCATACACATGAGATACAGCAATTAGCCAGTATCATGTTCAACTCACGTTTGTCTAATATGTATTGTAATATATTGTCATAAACGTGCCAATGAAATCTATCAAATTGTATTTCTTAGTGGTTCACCACTAATATACTCTTTGTGTACTGGTATATAAAATTGCGTAATACACACCTTGATAGAAGCAGATAATAATCTTTATTTATATAGCACCAACTTATTCTGCACCACTTTATAATTGAGATTTTAAATGTACAAACAGAATCAAACCATACATAACTGAATAAACTAACCTACTGCTATCACATTATCTGATCTTAGCTCGTCAAACAAATGTTTGCTTTTCTGCACACTTTGGGGCATATTTATCAAAATTGTCTAATTCTTAGTGCAATCATAGACTGGACAGTCTAAAATGGGACAGATTTATCACAGTGGTCCATGCTGTTTATCAATAGGGGATGCTATGTAATAAGGGACAGGACTATGCATAACAAGAAGGGATGAAAGAAGGGATATTTTTTTCCCTTTCATACAGAACTGAACATAACAAGGTAAGTCCCTATATACTAAGTGATGGTGCTTTACATAATAGGGGAGTTTCTTTTGCAGACAAAACTATAACTTCAATCATCTCTGCAAGTAAAGCTGCATATGCACTGAAAGATAATCAAAGAAGAAGTGTTCATATAATATATCCTTCCAGTGTGAACAGGCTGCCGATCACCCCATGAATGAGCAAAACGCTCGTTAATCAGGTGAAATGACTTTTTTGTGTAGTACAAAAGATCGTGGTCCACTGTAAACAGGACTCGCACTGCTGAGAACAATGATCATGGTTTACCAATCAGTGGTCATTTAGCGTCACTGATCACTGTGTAAACCTTTATATGGTGCAGATACAGAATAAATATTTGCAGCCAGTAACTTATGGCTGACGTCTCGTCTGATTACAATCATTTTCTTGGTTTCTTCTCCATCTTGTCAAAACTTCTTGTTGACATCCTAAAGCCATGATGTGGCCACTACAGAGTTTGCCACACTGTTCACCACGCCCCTAAAAATAAAATTTTATATATGTATGTCCCTCATATATACACTGCTCAAAAAAATAAAGGGAACACTCAAATAACACATCCTAGATCTGAATGAATGAAATATTCTCATTGAATACTTTGTTCTGTACAAAGTTGAATGTGCTGACAACAAAATCACACAAAAATCATCAATGAAAATCAAATTTATTAACCAATGGAGGTCCTGATTTGGAGTCAACTCCAAAATTAAAGTGGAAAAATACACTACAGGCTGATCCAACTTTGATGTAATGTCCTTAAAACAAGTCAAAATGAGGTTCAGTATTGTGTGTGGCCTCCACGTGCCTGTATGACCTCACTACAACGCCTGGGCATGCTCCTGATGAGGTTGCGGATGGTCTCCTGTGGGATCTCCTTCCAGACCTGGACTAAAGCATCCGCCAACTCCTGGACAGTCTGTGGTGCAACGTGATGTTGGTGGATGGAGCGAGACATGATGTCCCAGATGTGCTCAATCGGATTCAGGTCTGGGGAACGGGCTGGCCAGTCCATAGCTTCAATGCCTTCATCTTGCAGGAACTGCTGACACACTCCAGCCACATGAGGTCTGGCATTGTCCTGCATTAAGAGGAACCCAGGGCCAAATACACCAGCATATGGTCTCACAAGGAGTCTGAGGATCTCATCTCGGTACCTAATGGCAGTCAGGCTACCACTGGCGAGCACATGGAGGGCTATGCGGCCCTCCAAAGAAATGCCACCCCACACCATTACTGACCCACTGCCAAACTAGTCATGCTGAAGGATGTTGCAGGCAGCAGATCGCTCTCCACGGCGTCTCCAGACTCTGTCATGTCTGTCACATGTGCTCAGTGTGAACCTGCTTTCATCTGTGAAGAGCACAGGGCGCCAGTGGCGACTTTGCCAATCCTGGTGTTCTGTGGCAAATGCAAAGTGTCCTGCACAGTGTTGGGCTGTGAGCACAACCCCCATCTGTGGACATTGGGCCCTCATACCACCCTCATGGAGTCGGTTTCTAACCGTTTGTGCAGACACATGCACATTTGTGGCCTGCTGGAGGTCATTTTGCAGGGCTCTGGCCGTGCTCCTCCTGTTCCTCCTTGCACAAAGGCGGAGGTAGAGGTCCTGCTGCTGGGTTGTTGCCCTCCTACGGCCCCCTCCACATCTCCTGGTGTACTGGCCTGTCTCCTGGTACCACCTCCAGACACAGCAAACCTTCTTGCCACAGCTCGCATTGATGTGCCATCCTGGATGAGCTGCACTACCTGAGCAACTTCTGTGGATTGTACAGTCCGTCTCATGCTACCACGAGTGTGAAAGCACAACCATATATATATATATATATATATATATATATATATATATATATATATATATATACACACACACACACACACAGACTCACAGTTCCCTGAAAAAAAGAATCCCCCACACTGCGCCGCCGACTGCAGACATGTACCCACCATTAATATATAATTAGCCATTGTGCAACCCACCATTCAAAATATAAATTAATACACCACCACTTTGACCCCCACTATCTATAATTAGTCACTTTTCCCCATCCAACAAAAATATAACTTAATTAGCCCCTGTGTTCTTTCCCCCAATTCATTACCAGTCACACTCCTGCGTCCTAAACCCCCCCACTGTGCTCCTCCTGCTCTCCAGATTCATTATAATCACATGTTCTCTCCCCAATTAATTCTAATTGCATGCCCCAAAATTAAAATGACATACCCCAAATTCAGTATATCCTCATTCCCCCAATTCATTATAATTACATACCCCAATTCAGTATAGCCACATACCCCCAATTCATTTTAACATATTTTGCAGTACTCTAACCTATCCTCCCACCCCAATTTATTATACCATACTGTGCAGTGCTCTCACCCATCCTCCCACCCCAATTTATTATGACATACTGTGCAGTGCTCTCACCCATCCTCCCACCCCAATTCATTATAACATAATGTGCAGTGCTCTCACCCATATTCTCACCCCAATTCATTATAACATATCGTGCAGTGCTCTCACCCCAATTCATTATAATATACTGTGCAGTGCTCTCACCCATCCTCCCACCCCAATTCATTATAACATACTGTGCAGCGCTCTCACCCATATTCTCACCCCAATTTATTATAACATACCGTGCAGCACTCTCACCCATCTTCCCACCCCAATTCATTATAAAATATTGTGCAGTGCTCTCACCCATCCTCCCAACCATATTATTATTATTATATATTATTATAGCGCCATTTATTCCTTGGCGCTTTACATGTGAATTCATTATAAGGTACTATGCAGTGCTCTCACCCATCCCCGCACTTCAATTCATTATAAAGTACTGTGCAGTGCTCTCACCCATCCTCCCACTCCAATCTATTATAAGGTACTTTGCGGTGCTCTCACCCATCCTTCCTCCCCAATCCATTATAAGGTAATATGCAGTGCTTTCACCCATCCTCCCACCCCAATCGGTTATAAGGTACTGTGCGGTGCTCTCACCCATCCTCCAACCCCAATCCGTTATAAGGTACTTTGCGGTGCTCTCACCAATCCGTTATAAGGTACTTTGCGGTGCTCTCACCCATCCTCCAACCCCAATCCGTTATAAGGTACTGTGCGGTGCTCTCACCTATCCTTCCACCCCAATCCATTATAATTTACTGTGCAGTGCTCTCACCCATCCTTCCATCCCAATCGATTATATGGTACTGTGCAGTGCTCTCACCCATCCTCCAACCCCAATCCATTATAAGGTACTGTGCAGTGCTCTCACCCATCCTCCCACTCTAATCCATTATAAGGTATTGTGCAGTGCTCTCACCCATCCTTCCACCAAAATTCATTCAGGAAAAAAAAAAAAAAGTCACCTCTCCTGGCAATCCCCTGCAGCTCTACTTCCTTCCTCTTCTTGCCGGCGCCTACATGGTAAACGACGCAGCCGCGTGATGACATCATCGCTCAAGCTGAGTCATAGAGAAGGCGACGGGCAGCAGCTATGCTGCGTCTCTCTCAAGCAGTGGAGCAAGAGGAGCACTCCTTGCTGGCGATAAGCGCCGCCGATGTTGGCGCAAAAAATATTATAATGAGGGCAATCTGGCCATGGGCTCCCCTGGAGCCACAAGCCCCGGGCAGTAGCCCAGATTGCCCATATTATAATCTGCCTATGGCTGCTATACACATTAGATAGCTATTGGCCAAATGCTTGCTAGGCTGACAGATATTGCTTGTGAAACCCCATACACATGTAAGCTTGGGTAAGTGTTTGTGTTCTCAGTAGGAAAAAGGGGAATAACCTGAAGCCATAGTTATGCATATGAGTGTATGGCCGGCTTACAGTAATACTACATAAGACACATTTGCTTTTATCTCCTTTTACTTTTAATATCTAAAGAAAACAAATTTCACATAAAGTGTACAGGAAACCTCGCCCTGAGCTGCTGGAACAGGTTTTAAGGTTCTATCCGGACCTACAAAGATTAATCACTGTATAAAAGAAAAGTTCTTCAACTTTCTAATACACTTTTTATTCAATTTGTCTCAACTTCAAGATATTTCTTTGCTGTCAGTGAATGAAAATTGAGAACTTTCTTTTCTACATTCAGAAACACAAATCTGTATAAATCTAGTCCAGCACTCAGTTGACAACTAGATACAGCTGTTCATGTGTTTAGCTCAGAGTATGAATTGCAAAGAGAACTTTGTTTAGCTCAGAGTATATACAGTGGGAGAAATAAGTATTTGATCCCTTGCTGTTTTTGTAAGTTTGCCCACTGACAAAGACATGAACAGTCTATAATTTTAAGGGTAGGTTAATTTTAACATTGAGAGATAGAATATCCAAAAAAATATCAAGAAAATCACATTGTATAAATTAGATAATTTTTTTTTGCATTTGGCAGTGAGAAATAAGTATTTGATCCTTCTAGCAAACAACACATAATACTTGGTGGCAAAACCCTTGTTGGCAAGCATAGCAGTCAGACATTTTTTGTAGTTGATGATGAGGTTTGCGCCCATGTCGGGAGGAATTTTGGTCCACTCCTCTTTGCAGATCATCTCTAAATCATTAAGGCAGGTTTTGAGGCTGTCGCTTGGCAACTCGGAGCTTCAACTCGCTCCATAAGTTTTCTATGGGATTAAGGTCTGGAGACTGGCTATGCCACTCCATGACCTTACTGTGCTTCTTTTTGAGCCACTCCTTTGTTGCCATGGCTGTATGTTTTGGGTCATTGTCTTGCTGGGAGACCCAGCCACGACCCATCTTCAATGCTCTTACTGAGGGAAGGAGGTTGTTGGCCAAAATCTCACGATACATAACCTCATCCATCTACCCTTCAGTATGGTGCAGTCGTCATGTCCCCTTTACAGAAAAGCTCCCCCAAAGTATAATGTTTCCCCCACCATGCTTCACGGTTGGGACGATGTTCTTAGGGTTGTACTCATCCTTCTTCTTCCTCCATACACGGCGAGTTGAGTTAATTCTAGAGAGCTCAATTTTTGTCTCATCTGACCTCAACACCTTCTCCCAATAACTCACAGATTCATCCAGGTGTTCATTGGCAAACTTCAGATGGGCCTGCACATGTGCCTTCTTGAGCAGGGGGACCTTGAGGGCACTGCAGGATTTTAAACCTTTAAGGCGTAATGTGTTACCAATGGTTTTCTTGGTGACTGTGGTCCCAGCTGCCTTGAAATCATTAACAAGTTCCCTCCGTGTAGTTTTAGGCTGATCTCTCACCTTCCTCATGACCATGGATACCCCACATTTCCTCCAGCATGTTATGTGTTGGGGGTTAAACCACCGTTTTAAAGAGAGTGTTTTTTTGCAAATGACATTGAGAAGGGTGGGAAGTCATTCACAGTATCTTCACCTCAGGATGTGGCTTGGCAAGTTAAATACTCAGTCACTTTTTTTTTCTGTTGCTGTGAGTTTGGAGAGGCAAGTCTCCAGACTGTGGAACTTCAGCTCAGGAGGAGCTGAAGTGTGCTGCAACTTGGGGGGGTGAATCCTGCACACATATGGACTGTGTTATTGTTTATCTTTTGTTTTGCCATTATGCCAGCAAGGCTGAGTTTATTTTGCTGAACCTGCAGTGCTTTATGCCGTTTGAAATAAACCTGCAGACGAAAACGTTCCTGAGTCTACATCTGAAAGCAGCCAAGTGAGTCGTCTTACCACAATATATATATATATATATATATATATATATATATATATATAGGCAAAAAAGCAAAAAAGGCATTATAATATCCATTTTTAGTGGTATAATTCATAGTGCTTATAAAATGTGACATAGCTACAGCAGTCAGATTACAATTCATATAGATAAATATTCATATAAAGTGCTTAGTGTTTAACTAAAATTTCATTAGTGGCATGTGTTTTAGAATTAATTAATTATGGAGGTATGACTCACCTATTCATAACATATACAGCTTTACATATGATTACACGCCGTTCTTGGCATCCGGAAACATGCTACTACGCATGTCCGTCGCGTCATAGCCCATAAACCAATTAGATTCTCCAGGGTCTCACAGGGATTTCGCGCACTGTGAATTATACCACTAAAAATGGATATTATAATGTACTTTTTTAACTATTGTATGTTACACTAATGAGAATCTATTTTCTAATCATGTAATTCACCTATATATATCACATACTTGTACCTATGCATTGCTTGAAAAAGGTTGGTCACAGCCGAAATGTTGCCACTCCATATGGGCGAATAAAGTCCACATTTTTCTCACCAAAGCTTTTTAGGAGTGCTGCCTGCCTTTTTCTTGCCTGTATTGCCTTACAAGCGGATATTTGTGTGGGGGCCCTGCACCCGGATTTAGAATATATGGTGCTGGTCCCCATTTTTTGCTATATATATATATATATATATATATATATATATATATATATATATATGTATACAGTACAGACCAAAAGTTTGGACACACCTTCTCATTTAAAGATTTTTCTGTATTTTCATGACTATGAAAATTGTACATTCACACTGAAGGCATCAAAACTATGAATTAACACATGTGGAATTATATACTTAACAAAAAAGTGTGAAACAACTGAAAATATGTCTTATATTCTAGGTTCTTCAAAGTAGCCACCTTTGCTTTGATAACTGCTTTGCACACTCTTGGCATTCTCTTGATGAGCTTCAAGAGGTAGTCACCGGAAATGGTTTTCACTTCACAGGTGTGCCCTGTCAGGTTTAATAAGTGGGATTTCTTGCCTTATAAATGGGGTTGGGACCATCAGTTGTGTTGTGCAGAAGATTGGTGGATACAGAGCTGATAATCCTACTGAATAGACTGTTAGAATTTGTATTATGGCAAGAAAAAAGCAGCTAAGTAAAGAAAAACGAGTGGCCATCATTACTTTAAGAAATGAAGGTCAGTCAGTGCGAAAAATTGGGAAAACTTTGAAAGTGTCCCCAAGTTCAGTTGCAAAAGCCATCAAGCGCTACAAAGAAACTGGCTCACATGAGGACCGCCCCAGGAAAGGAAGACCAAGAGTCACCTCTGCTTCTGAGGATAAGTTTATCCGAGTCACCAGCCTCAGAAATCTCCGGTTAGCAGCAGCTCAGATTAGAGACCAGGTCAATGCCACACAGAGTTCTAGCAGCAGACACATCTCTACAACAACTGTTAAGAGGAGACTTTGTGCAGCAGGCCTTCATGGTAAAATAGCTGCTAGGAAACCACTGCTAAGGACAGGCAACAAGCAGAAGAGACTTGTTTGGGCTAAAGAACACAAGGAATGGACATTAGACTGGTGTAAATCTGTGTTTTGGTCTGATGAGTCCAAATTTGAGATCTTTGGTTCCAACCACCGTGTCTTTGTGCGATGCAGAAGAGGTGAACGGATGGACTCTACATGCCTGGTTCCCACCGTGAAGCATGGAGGAGGAGGTGTGATGGTGTGGGGGTGCTTTGCTGGTGACACTGTTTGGGATTTATTCAAAATTGAAGGCATACTGAACCAGCATGTCTACCACAGCATCTTGCAGCGGCATGCTTTTCCATCCGGTTTGCGTTTAGTTGGACCATCATTTATTTTTCAACAGGACAATGACCCCAAACACACCTCAAGGCTGTGTAAGGGCTATTTGACCAAGAAGGAGAGTGATAGGGTGCTACGCCAGATGACCTGGCCTCCACAGTCACCAGACCTGAACCCAATCGAGATGGTTTGGGGTGAGCTGGACCGCAGAGTGAAGGCAAAAGGGCCAACAAGTGATAAGCATCTCGGGGAACTCCTTCAAGATTGTTGGAAGACCATTTCCGGTGACTACCTCTTGAAGCTCATCAAGAGAATGCCAAGAGTGTGCAAAGCAGTCATCAAAGCATAAGGTGGCTACTTTGAAGAACCTAGAATATAAGACATATTTTCAGTTGTTTCACACGTTTTTGTTAAGTATATAATTCCACATGTGTTAATTCATAGTTTTGATGCCTTCAGTGTGAATTTTACAATTTTCATAGTCATGAAAATACAGATAATCTTTAAATGAGAAGGTGTGTCCAAACTTTTGGTCTGTACTGTATATAATATATATATAGTGTATATATATATATTGTTATTGATCGGCTCACTCGGCTGCACACAGAGGTAGACACAGGAACGCTGTCTCTTTAAATCTCCCATTGGTTTATTAAGGTATGGCATAAACCAATGTAAGTTCATCAAAACAAACACAGCCTTTCAGGCATAACGGGAAAGCAAAAGAAAATGTATAGCACAGTCCATATGTCTGTGGGCATCCGCCCACTTAGGATACAACCGAGTTCAGCACAGATTAAAAGAAGACTTCTCTGGAGGTGTTGCCTCCAGATCCACTGAACACCTAACGACTCAAAAGGCTGGCTATGTATATCCCAGACCACACTCTGAGTTGGAGATATGATAAACAACCTCCCACCCGCTCTTTTGTTGTTCACTTAAAATCCAGCCCTTAAAATGGTCATTTAACCGCTCTCAGCACTTAGTGTTCTTGAGCAAATTTCCATATTTCAAATCACTGAAGCCAACAACCTCAGTGAAACATAGTTCCCCTTCAGTACTTTGCCAGTGACTTTGTCACAAATATATACAGTGGGTACGGAAAGTATTCAGACCCCTTTAAATTTTTCACTCTTTGTTTCATTGCAGACATTTGGTAAATTCTAAAAATTTCATTTTTTTCTCATTAATGTACACTCTGCACCCCATCTTGATTGAAAAAAAACAGAAATTTTTGCAAATGTATTAAAAAAGAAAAACTGAAATATCACATGGTCATAAGTATTCAGACCCTTTGCTCAGACACTAATATTTAACTCCCATGCTGTCCATTTCCTTGTGATCCTCCTTGTGATGGTTCTACTCCTTCATTGGAGTCCAGCTCTGTTTAATTAAACTGATAGGACTTGATTTGGAAAGGCACACAATGCCACACGATGCAACAAGTTTTCACACCTGGACTGCCTTTATGGTGATGTCATGTGTTTGGAAGCTTCTGATTCTGTTTTTTTTGGCAAAGTCTGAGTTAATTAGAGACACACCTTTGGTTGTATTTTAATGCACACCTGAATCACACTGCTTCTTTGTGGAGCATCATGGGAAAGTCTAAAGAAATCAGTCAAGATATCAGGAAGAGAATTGTGGACTTGCACAAGTCTGGCTCATCCTTGGGTCCAATTTCAAGATACCTGAAGGTGCCTCGTTCATCTGTATAAACAATTATACGCAAGTACAAACAAGATGGGAATGTCCAGCCATCATACCGCTCAGGAAGGAGACGGGTTCTGTGTCCCAGAGATTAACGTGCTTTAGTCCGACATGTGCATATCAACCCAAGGACAAAAGCAAAAGACCTTGTGAAGATGATGGCGGAAGCTGGTAACAATAATAATAATTTTTATTTTTATAGCGCCAACATATTCCGCAGCACTTTCCAATTTTAAGGGGGACTTATACAAACAATACAGAATAAGCATTTCTCAAATCAAAAGGAATGAGGGCCCTGCTCGCAAGCTTACAGCCTATGAGGAAATGGGGGAGACACAAAAGGTAAAGTGTACATATATTGTATAATGCAGCCTTGATGCAGCCTTGGTAAGATTGACTCAATATCCGCAGTGAAACGAGTACTGTATCAACATGGGCTGAAAGGCGACTCTGCCAGGAAGAAGCCATTACTCCAAAAGAAACATAAAAAAGACAGATTAATGTGTGCAAATGCACACAGGACCTTCATTTTTGGAGACATATCCTGTGGTCTGATGAAAGTAAAATTTAACTTTTTGGGCATAATGACCATCGTTACGTTTGGAGGAAAAAGGGAGAAGATTATGTGGCAATACTGAAGCAACATCTCAAGAAATCAGCCAGGAAGTTAAAGCTTGGGCGGAAATGGGTCTTCCAAATGGACAATGACCTGAAGCATACTGCCAAAATGGTAACAAAGTGGCTTACGGATAAGACTACAGCAACATTCTCCTCTGTGGCCTACCTGCTAACACTCTTGCACCTCTCCAGTCTGTCCTTAACTCTGCTGCCCGACTAGTTCATCTCTTTCCTCGCTACTGCTCTTCTACCCCCATTTGCAAATCTCCTCACTGGCTCCCAATTGCCCAGTATATCTAGTTCAAACTACTAACACTGACCTACAAAGCAATCCATGACCTTTCTCCTCTGTACATCTCTGAACTAATCTCCCAATATATATTACCTCACATAATCTCCGGTCCTCCCAAGACCACCCCCTCGCCTCCACACTTATTCATTCCTCACCCAATCGCCTCCAAGACTTCTTCCTAAAATCCCCCATCCTCTGGAATTCTGTGCCTCAACACGTCAGATTATCCGCCACATTCGGATACTTCAGACGGAACCTGAAAACCCATCTTTTCAACCTGCAATAACCACGCTGCCGCATCACCACCACCGGAGCGGCTGCATCCTTCCAACCTACTGTCGCCTTCCCAATCATCCTGTAGAATGTAAGCCCACAAGGGCAGGGTCCTCTTCCCTCTGTACCAGTCTATCATTGTTAGTTCATTTACTGTAAGTGATATCTGTATTTTGTATGTAACCCCTTCTTGTGTGCAGCACCATGGAATCAATGGTGCTATATAAATTAATAATAATAAATAATAATAATAATAATTAAGGATCACAAAGTCAATGTTTTGGAGTGGCCATCACAAAGCCCTGATCTCAATCCTATTGAAAATTTATGGGCAAAGCTGAAAAGGCCGGTGCGAGCAAGGTGACCTACACACCTGGATCAGTTGTGGAAGGATATCCCAAACATTTGACCCAAGTCATTCAGTTTAAGGGCAATGGTACCAAATACTAATGAAATGTATGTAAACTTTTGACTGCAGTAAGTAATAAAAATTCCTTCAAACATTCTCTCTCTCTCATTATTCTGGCATTTGGCAAATGTTAACAATTATGGTAATCCAAATTGACCGAAAACTGGAAAGGTTTATTCAGATTTTATGTCAGATATTGAGAAAAGCATGCATATGTGTCTTTTTATATAGTGTATGTAAACTTCTGGTTTCAACTGTATATATAAGCACTTGTCAGAGCGATCCTCCTCCTGCACAGTGATGATAAAAGATCCCAATCTGCTCTTGGGAGTCTACTTTTCATATGATCTTTTCCACTCCACCTTCCTTAAAAAATGCTCCTTTGGAAGATCATGGCAGATAGGAAGCATCGGAACCTACTTGTGACAGATAAAAGTAGATTGATAAGCAGATAAGCAGAAATCATATGGAAACAGCTGTGACTATTTCTATTTACTATACATTACATTAAAATACTATATTATATATAGTATATATTCATTACATTACTACATACTGCTTTATACTTTTCTTCACCTATAACCAGTTACACATTTTGTTAACTATAAACAAAGCCCAAGAGAATACCTCCTAAAAGGAATATCCTTTGCTGCAGGAATCTCTGATGCTTGCCCATTTCATGTGGTAGCATGCAGGTTTACTTCAACAGACAATGTCTTCAAAGACAATGTTCCAGCAGCATCCTAAGACATGGGATTGCTCATAAATGGCTTTTTAAGTCTGTACAGAGGAAGCCTTTCTAGATGAAGTCTTTGAGAAGTCACTCAAGCTTAGTGAAATCTGACCATTCTAAAGAGATTGGTCAAGCATGAAAGGGAAGAATGCTGAGGTCATGTATATTAACAAATCACACTTAAAGGGGTATTCCCATCTCCAAAATCATATCCCAATATGTAGTAGATGTAATAATAATATTAGCAAATACCTCCAATTAGAAATATAGTATATTTCTTTCTGATTCGCTATGTCTCTTTCCTCATGTGCAGGCATCGCAGGACCTTAGGTATCCATGGTTACGACCACTGATAAAGTGACAGTCAGCTAGTTGCTAGTGGTCGTAACCATGGATACCTAAGGTCCTGCTATGCCTACACATGAGGAAAGAGACAGAATCAAGAAAACTACATTTCTAATTGGAACTATTTGCTATTATTATTATTATTACACCTACTACATATTGGGATAGGATCTCGGAGATGGGAATACACCTTTAAGACCTGCATTACAGGTTCCACTCCACCAGTTATCTTTAACTTATCCCAAAAAGTGCTCAAAAAGTTTTTACAATTTCAAACCACATTGTAGATGCATAATCTAAAAAACAACTTTGCATAATTACTTCACATTAGCTTTAGTTTTTTTCAGCATTCTGTATGTGCTGCCTCATTTTTTTATACACTGCTCAAAAAACTAAAGGGAACACTTAATCAACACAATGTAACTCCAAGTCAATAACACTTCTGTGAAATCTACCTGTCCAGTTATGAAGCAACACTGATTGTGAATCAATTTCTCCTGCTGTTGTGCAAATTGAACAGACAACTGGTAGAAATGACAGGCAATTAGCAAGATACCCCCTATAAAGGAGTGGTTCTGCAGGTGGTGACCACAGACCATTTCTCTGTTCTCATCCTTTTTGGCTGTTGTTTTGGTCACTTTTTCATTTTGCCATTGCTGTCACCCCTAGAGGTACAGTAGCATGAGGCGGTGTCTACAGTACAACCCACAGAAATTGCTCAGGTAGTGCAGTTCATCCAGGATGGCACATAAGTGCGAGCTGTGGCAAGAAGGGTAGCTGTGTCTGTCAGCACAGTGTCCAGAGCATGGAGCAGATACCAGGAGATGGGGAGGGAGCCGTAGGAGGGCAACAACCCAGCAGCAGGACCGCTACCTCCGCCTCTGTGCAAGGAGGAACAGGAGGAGCACTGCCAGAGCCCTGCAAAATGACCTCCAGCAGGCCACAAATGTGCATGTGTCTGCACAAATGGTTAGAAACCGACTCCATGAGGGTGGTATGAGGGCCCAACGTCCACAGATGGGGGTTGTGCTCACAGCCCAACACCGTGCAGGACGCTTGGCATTTGCCACAGAACACCAGCATTAGCAAAGTCTCCACTGGCGCCCTGTGCTCTTCACAGATGAAAGCAGGTTCACACTGAACACATATGACAGACGTGACAGAGTCTGGAGACGCCGTGGAGAGCGATCTGTTGCCTGCAACATCCTTCAGCGTGACGGGTTTGGCAGTGGGTCAGTAATGGTGCTCACCAGAGGTAGCCTGACTGCCATTAGGTACCGAGATGAGATCCTCAGACCCCTTGTGAGACCATATGCTGGTGTAGTTGGCCCTGGGTTCCTCCTAATGCAGGACAATGCCAGACCTCATGTGGCTGGAGTGTGTCAGCAGTTCCTGCAAGATGAATGCATTGAAGCTATGGGCTGGCCCGCCCATTCCCCAGACCTGAATCCGATTGAGCACATCTGGGACATCATGTCTCACTCCATCCACCAACGTTGCACCACAGACTGTCCAGGAGTTGGCGGATGCTTTAGTCCAGGTCTGGGAGGGATCCCACAGGAGACCATCCGCAACCTCATCAGGAGAATGCCCAGGCATTGTAGGGAGGTCATACAGGCACGTGGAGGCCACACACAATACTGAGCCTCATTTTGACTTGTTTTAAGCACATTGCATCAAAGTTGGATCAGCCTGTAGTGTGCCTTTCCACTGTAATTTTGGGGTGTGTCCAAATCCAGGCCTCCATTGGTTAATAAATTTGATTTCCATTGATGATTTTTGTGTGATTTTGTTATCAGCACATTCAACTTTGTACAGAACAAAGTATTCAATGAGAATATTTCATTCATTCAGATCTAGGATGTGTTATTTGAGTGTTTCCTTTATTTTTTTGAGTAGTGTTTATATATATATATATCTATTGTAATGCAGCAGGTTGCTAGCATTACTGTAAATGGTCCAGGATGTGCTTACCGGACCATGTACCTTCCCCTTTATCTGACTGGTCACATGACTGTGACATCACCCAGGTCCTGCATGCACAGTAAAGCCTTGTATACATGACTGGGACAACACACAGGACCTATACACACAGCTGACTGATCACATGACTGTGACATCAGCAAGGTCCTGTCAGTATGTGGCTGTCTGTGCACAGCATATATAAACCTGCTTAATTTGAGACAGGTGTGTTCGGTGTGAGAGGCGTGAGACCTGTTCTCCATGTGTGTGGGATACCGTGATACCGTGAAGCCTGGCAGCCTGAAGGCAAAGACTAGATTCTGTGCGGATGCTAGTGGCCTTGGAAGGCAGCGGCTTTGAAGTGAAGCCTGGTACCTGAAAGATCGAGCCTGGATCCTGTGCGGATGTCAGTGGCCTTTGAGGGAGAGCCGGCTTGAGTAAGAGTCCTGGAAGGCAGAGCCTGGATCCTGTGTGGATGTCAGTGGCCTTTGAGGGAACGACGGCTGGAGACCCCTACCTGGGAAGCCGCAGAGCCACAGTGGTGGCAGAGTAACGGACTGAGACAGCTATACCCGGCAAAGGTAATACCCGGTGCTATATGGACATTGTGATATGAACATTGCTACTTTATTACCTTGCCGTAAGCTGTACCCTGGAGCAAGTGGGCCGGTGTGCCACTTGGCTCATGAATTGTTTATGTGTGTAAACCTGCCGGTGGCGGACTAAGATGAACTGTGTGTGAACAGCGGTTTATGAAGTGCCATAATAAACTGCAACACTGTGTGAAAAACGTAAAGACATTGCACGTGTGCATTGATTGACGCAGCGAAGCGAGTTACCCCAGTATGATGACGAGCGCTGCCT
Source organism: Phyllobates terribilis (assembly GCF_046119375.1). Lineage (NCBI taxonomy): Eukaryota > Metazoa > Chordata > Amphibia > Anura > Dendrobatidae > Phyllobates > Phyllobates terribilis. Next base: position 178,039,688 of record NW_027362771.1, read on the forward strand.
TACACTATATATAGATATATATAGATATATATATATATATATATATATACAGTACAGACCAAAAGTTTGGACACACCTTCTCATTTAAAGATTTTTCTGTATTTTCATGACTATGAAAATTGTACATTCACACTGAAGGCATCAGAACTATGAATTAACACATGTGGAATTATATACTTAACAAAAAAGTGTGAAACAACTGAAAATATGTCTTATATTCTAGGTTCTTCAAAGTAGCCACCTTTTGCTTTGATGACTGCTTTGCACACTATTTGCATTCTCTTGATGAGCTTCAAGAGGTAGTCACCGGAAATGGTTTTCACTTCACAGGGGTGCCCTGTCAGGTTTAATAAGTGGGATTTCTTGCCTTATAAATGGGGTTGGGACCATCAGTTGTGTTGTGCAGAAGTCTGGTGGATACAGAGCTGATAGTCCTACTGAGTAGACTGTTAGAATTTATATTATGGCAAGAAAAAAGCAGCTAAGTAAAGAAAAACGAGTGGCCATCATTACTTTAAGAAATGAAGGTCAGTCAGTGCGAAAAATTGGGAAAACTTTGAAAGTGTCCCCAAGTGCAGTTGCAAAAACCATCAAGCGCTACAAAGAAACTGGCTCACATGAGGACCGCCCCAGGAAAGGAAGACCAAGAGTCACCTCTGCTTCTGAGGATAAGTTTATCCGAGTCACCAGCCTCAGAAATCGCAGGTTAACAGCAGCTCAGATTAGAGACCAGGTCAATGCCACACAGAGTTCTAGCAGCAGACACATCTCTTCAACAACTGTTAAGAGGAGACTTTGTGCAGCTGGCCTTCATGGTAAAATAGCTGCTAAGAAACCACTGCTAAGGACAGGCAACAAGCAGAAGAGACTTGTTTGGGCTAAAGAACACAAGGAATGGACATTAGACCAGTGGAAATCTGTGCTTTGGTCTGATGAGTCCAAATTTGAGATCTTTGGTTCCAACCACCGTGTCTTTGTGCGACGCAGAAAAGGTGAACGGATGGACTCTACATGCCTGGTTCCCACCGTGAAGCATGGAGGAGGAGGTGTGATGGTGTGGGGGTGCTTTGCTGGTGACACTGTTGGGGATTTATTCAAAATTAAAGGCATACTGAACCAGCATGGCTACCACAGCATCTTGCAGCGGCATGCTATTCCATCCGGTTTGCGTTTAGTTGGACCATCATTTATTTTTCAACAGGACAATGACCCCAAACACACCTCCAGGCTGTGTAAGGGCTATTTGACCAAGAGGGAGAGTGATGGGGTGCTACGCCAGATGACCTGGCCTCCACAGTCACCAGACCTGAACCCAATCGAGATGGTTTGGGGTGAGCTGGACCGCAGAGTGAAGGCAAAAGGGCCAACAAGTGCTAAGCATCTCTGGGAACTCCTTCAAGATTGTTGGAAGACCATTTCCGGTGACTACCTCTTGAAGCTCATCAAGAGAATGCCAAGAGTATGCAAAGCAGTCATCAAAGCAAAAGGTGACTACTTTGAAGAACCTAGAATATAAGACATATTTTCAGTTGTTTCACACTTTTTTGTTAAGTTTATAACTCCATATGTGTTAATTCATAGTTTTGATGCCTTCAGTGTGAATGTACAATTTTCATAGTCATGAAAATACAGAAAAATCTTTAAATGAGAAGGTGTGTCCAAACTTTTGGTCTGTACTGTATATATATATATATATATATATATATATATATATATATATATATATATATATATATATATATATATATATACACACACATACACATATATACACTGCTCAAAAAAATAAAGGGAACACTTCCTAATAATAGGAACATTGTTTTTAGGAGGTTCCCCAATTTTTGGCAGCTTTTAAATTCACTGCTTAGGCAAACACAATGGAAGACCCACTTCCTAATAATGGGAAAATTGTTTTTAGGAGGCTCCCCGACCTCTACGTCTCTTCCAATGGGCATTGAAGTGCCTCCAAATTTTGGCAGCTTTTGCATTCACTGCATAGGCAAACACTATGGGAGACCCACTTCCTAATAATGGGAACATTGTTTTTAGAAGCTCTCCGACCTCTATGTCTCTTCCATGGGGCATTGGAGTGCCTCCAAATTTTTGGCAGCCCTTGCAGTCATTGCATACGCAATAACAGTATAGGAGACCCATTCGTTAATAATGGGAACAACAAAGCATAGCCGGCTGATGGCTCTCTAACAATAGCTAGGGCCGACTGCTGGCCCTTTAAGAATAGTAAGGGCCATCTGATGGCCCTATAAAAATAGGCTTTGTGACTTTCAGAGTACCTCCATAATAAATTAAACAGGATGTGTCGGATGATGTGTCACACACCACATGGCCAGATAAGGTTGTAAAATGTTAAAGTGACATTTCCCAGTGAATGCATTTGTCTTGGTTGAAAGCAATGCAAAAGTGCAAAAACGCATCAAAAACGGTACGTGTGAACATTTCCCAAGGTGTGGAGGAGCATTTTTGTTTTTGTATATTTATTTTGCCTTATATACAAGTCATTACCCTGGAAAGAATGTTCCTTAAAATATTTCCCAGGAAAATCCATTTTGGTTTTGTTTTTGTATGTTTTATTGTGCGTCCGTAAAGGTGGCGTAATACCTCTGACAATGTTGTTGACAGCAGTGACCTGGGAGTCAAAAATGCTTCCAGGGGTCTTCCCCATGCTGTTTCCATGTCATTTGAGCAGTGTTCCCATCGATTTGGGCAATTTTATGCCCTCTGCAGACTGCTGGGGGGAGCCACCTGAAAAATGCTCGAGTTTCCCATAGACTTACATTGGGCTCGTTGCTCGGGTCGAGCATCTGAGCATTCCAATTTGCTCGACCCGAACATCGAGCACCCGAGCATTTTAGTGCTCGCCCGTCACTAGTCTTCACTTTAAGCCAATAGCGATTATATAACTGTATCTTGAATATACTTAGCCTTAATTTGACAAAAACTATCTTTTTACTGCATAACTATCATGTAACCTATTTGTAAAGTACTACATACCAAAAAAAAGGGAATCTAGCAAATGGAACAAAAAGGGTATATGCACGTTATTATTATTAATTATTATAGTGCCATTTATTCCATGCCATGGTGATTTACATATGAAAGGGGTATACATAGCTCAAACAATTACAATAATTTTGAACAATACAAGTCAGCGACTGGTACAGGAGGAGAGAGGACCCTGCCCGGGAGGGCTCACAATCTACAAGGGATGGGTGAGGATACAGTAGGTGAGGGTAGAGCTGGTCGTGCAGCGGTGTGGTGGAGCGATAGTTACTGCAGGTTGTAGGCTTGTCGGAAGAGGTGGGTCTTCAGGTTCCTTTTGAAGTTATACGTTACGTATTTGGTTCAGAAATTTTCGGTACCATTTCTGCATCTCTTGGCAGGAAAAACACAGCGTCAAAAACGTGCATTTTTGTTGCTTTTTTTTTTACTTGCGTTTTTGATGCAGATTTTTCCCCACTCATTAGTATGGGTGAAATCAGCAGCAAAAATGATGAAAGAATTGACATGCTGTAAATTTAAATCTGCAAGTCACAAATAAGCAACGTGTGCATGAGATTTCAGGTTTCTAATTCACTTTGCTGGCATCAGGAAACCTTCAGGTTCTGTGACAATCGGCACTGAAAAAATTCAGCAAAAACGCAACGTGTACACACAGCCTTTTGCATTTCTGCACCTATTAAGTAAATTAGATAACGTGCATGTTTTTGACAGCTTTTTTTTTTACATGCATTTTTTGGCACTGTGGCTTTATTCTCTTTTTGGTGTGTCATGTATTAAACAAAGCTGTTTTGTTTTTGATACTTCCTGGTATCTGGCTTTGACAAAACTTCATGTGTGGATTACATGTGATTTTACCTGCGGATCTGCAGCGGAAATGCACTAAAAATACACTTGCATTTTTTACCTGCGAATTTTCCACATTTATTGTAATTCTATGGAGAAAATCTGCATATAAAACTCACCGTTCCTGCAAGAAAAACTGACGGGCTTGAAACACAGTGTGTGTGAAATTTCTAGAAATCTCATTCACTTTGCTTGAACTGCAAGACTCTGCATTTTTGGCGCAGCTAAAATACACAGGGTCAAAAACTCATTGTGGGAGTGTAGCCTTAGGGTATGTGCACACATTAAAGGGCATCTGTCAGTAGGATCAACCCTGCCCAGCAATCTATATGTGCATGTAGGTCATAGAAAGCTGAATAATATGATACCCTCCTATCTGTGGTCCGAAGTCTTATTCCAGAGAAATCCATGTTTTTGTTCTATGGAAATGAGTTGTTAAGCTCTGTGGGCCGGACATAGATCTGCCCAGGGCCGGCGTCAGCACCCGGCGTACCCGGGCAAGTGCCGGGGCCCTGGAAAATCAGAGGGGCCCACCGCCCACTCACTGTCGGGGCCCACCGCTCACTCACTGTTGGGGCCCACCGCCCACTCACTGTCGGGGCCCACGGCCCACTCACTGTCGGGGCCCACGGCCCACTCACTGTCGGGGCCCACCGCCCACTCACTGTCGGGGCCCTGGCCGCTTCCTCGGGACCTGTTCAGTGACGCAGGCGCTGCTTGATTGCCAGCACTTCAGACATGGCCGCGCACAGTGTGCTGTGTCTGCTAGTAATGACACGGCAGGATCGATGGCACTGCACCTTTAATTGTGCTTGTGTGTCGCCCCTGCCGCGTCATTACTAGCAGACACAGCCGCACAGCGCGTGGCCATGTCTGGGGGGAGTGCCGGCAATCAAACACCGTCGGAGGTCCTGCACAGATGGGGGGGAGCGGCCCGGACCCGACCGCAAGTGGGCCCCTCTGATGTTCCAGGGCCATGAAGTCTGTGACACGCCGGGGGCCCTGCACTGTCCCATACCCGAGGAGCTGCTGGACAGGACACTGGACCGGGGACAGGTGAGTGAGGCTTCCCCAATCCCCATATTAAAAATATTTGTAATGGGTCTGTGTGAGTGCATGTGTAGCACCCCGAGGGCTCGGCTGCTACAGGGGTATTGCACCTCAAACCAGAGGTGTGGTATTCCACTCCCGGGTAAGGATGGAGTGTGGACCAGGACTCGGTAGGCTGCATGCACCACACACACCCCATTTCCGAGGGACAGCTCAACGGTGCTCCCACAAGATAGAAGTGCAGGCACGACAGCATCTGTCCCTGGCTGGAGTGGGGAGGGGGTGGACTACCCAGTGGTGTAGGAGCAGATAATGGGTGGGTCTCTGGGCATAGGTAGGAGCCCATTGGTTGCTAGTCACCTGGGCTCGGGTGTCAGAAGGAGGTATAAAAGTTGGGCACCATCTTAGGACAGGGTCCAGTTCAGTCCGGTTCAGTTCAGAGAGGAGGAGAAGAAGACAGGAGCTCAGCCAGAGAGGGCTGACAGGGAGCTGTGGCTCAGTCTGGGCCCTGCTCTAGAGGCAGGCCTGGAGTGGAGGCCAGAAACAGCAGAAAGAGAGAGGAGAAGGAGCGGAAAGGAAAGTAAGAAAGGAACTGGAACAGAGGAGAAAGGAAGCAAGGAACACAGAGAAAGACCCAGAGACACGAGGACCGAAGGAACCCCATATGCCCAGAGGAGATACAGGGTGAAGGGTTGGCAGAACAGGGTACCGGAACCCAAATTGGTGGAGGCAGCAGATTCCTCAGCCAAAGACCGGAGGTTGTTACCACATCTTGGTGCGACCCCTCACTACATCCACCAGAAAGGCATACCGTATAGGGTCAGGGAAACCGGGAGAGGTTTCGCCAACAGAAGGCCCGAGGAAGCTGGACAAAGGTGGGTCCCTGGTGGGGACGGCCAGAGAAAGGTAGAGAAGGGAGCTCTGAACCACACTCTGGAATTACCTGGGAGTTGACCGAGTTCCTTGCCTGGTGGACGCAGCACGGCTCGGGCAGTCATCGCCTGCAGCATTGACATGAACAACAACTGTGAGTAAAGCATTGAAAACTGCAACCGCACGTCTCTGTGGTTCCTCGCCGCACCAGCACCATTAGCACTGGGACGCTCACACTATCACTCCCAGCATCTCTCACATTAGCTGCCCTGAGGCAATACTTCTCCCGTGGGGAGTTATCCCATACTCAGCTGCGCAAACAACATCAGCCTCAGCGGTCTGCAGCGCAGCGGCGGTCCCCACTGACCGCAATCCACGGGTGGCGTAGTCGGACATTTGTTATACATTAAGACTGCCACTGGTTTGACCACCCTGGGCACGGACCGGGTCACCGCCACACGGAGACTACAACCCCCAGCATTCTGTGAAAAAAGGGAAAAGAGGTGTGCTATGAAGCAGTGATCACCCAGCAATACTTCAATAAATTATCAAACGTTATAATAAGTGACAATAAATTTTATTCATTACAAATATAAATACATACAAACAACGTCAAAAAACCCAAATAGCTAAAACACAAGTAAAATCAATATAGTGGGGTTACCCACTAATTTGAAGCCCACCTGCTCCAAAAAAAACATCCCTAGTTACAACAGAACAAGCAGTACCATAATACAACAAGTGCCAGTATTATCCCTGGTGATCAATATCGTACACATGCAAATTAGTTATGACTGCCTGACATTAGTATTCAAGGAGGTGTACTATAGTCCAGAAAGATGAAGAGGGAAATATGTGCCTACTACAGCAGAGTATATATTGAAAAATACAAAGAGTCCCAAACATAAATGAAGCCCATATAGAATATCTGAGCTGACAAATACTATATACTCACATACCACAAAAAGTACTATTCAGGGTATAAATAAATACAAAACCCTTTCATGCTGTAAGTATCCCTCCTGCACATAATAGCGCTACGATCAATCACCTCCCTGAGCACAAAATCCTATGCTGGGATGAAGCAGGCGGGCATTCAGTGCTGATCCCCTTTTTGATTTGGATGGTGCCCTCCATAGTTTAGTGTTTATTGAACCCCCAGCATTCTACAATAGGCCCGGTTCCGGGTTCCCCTGCACAACACAGGCCCAGGGGGCGCGTCAACTTTGGCGTAGTGGGCAGGATCATTACCAACCTGCCACAAGCGGGTATTGCGTGCCTGGAGAAAACTGCACATGTACCTTAAAAAGAAGTCTCCCGCCATTTCCAGAAGTTTCCCGCCGTCCGGAGTCGTTACACGCCATCCGGAGCCGATTCCCGCCATCGGACGCCATCTTGGACCATTTCCCGCCGTCTTCATCCGTTTTTCCCGCCATGGCAGAGCGGACGCCATTATGTGCGCACCAAAGGACAGCAGGAAGCCACCTCCCATCGTGGGCCAGGACCCAGAATGGCGCCAAAGAAGGAGCCCGCCCCCACCAGCCATGAGTGCAGCAGTGGAGATGTCCATCAACGTGGGGGGGCTGCCCCTGAGGGTGATTGTCAGCAGATGCCCCCAAGACCAACCCCCATGGGGGCGGATAGGAAAGAAAACTGAGGGGCTGGGTGCGGCCTTGATCAGTCTGGACCTGCTGCACCCGGAGATGGAAGGAGCAGACAACTCCACCAGCACCCTGGCCCGCAGCCTCCTGCAAGCTGAGCCACCCTGCAGCCTGACTGAGTTGCTGGCCCAGCTGCCTAGAGACCCGGACAGTGCGCGCGCAGCGCTGGAAGACCTAAACAGAAGAATGGTCCGGGCGCAGCGGGATGTGTTTGCCGGGTGGAAAGAGGAGATGACCCGGCAGCACGAAGGCAGCCAGCGGAGGACCTCGCCGGGACCGGCAGCTGCAGACGACGCCGCGGAGGAGGCCATGGAGACCGAGGCAGGTAATGGGGACGCCACCACCCCAAGCCCTGGGAACACCAGCCTGCCCTCACCCTCCGTTGCGGGACCCAAAGCCCCGGGGACCGTACTTGACACCACGCCTCCACCGCCGCTATCTAGGCCTCAGACAGCGAGAACCGTCATCACGCCCCGCCCCGCGCTGTGCCCTCTGAACCCGGGCGCCGTAACGCGGGAGACGTCACAGGCCAGGAGGCAAGGCCCAGCACACCCGGGCGCCGCTGCCTCACCAGCGCCCCCTACCTTGGCGGTGCCACCCCCGGGCGCGACCAACAAGCGACCACCAGCCTGGTCGCAAGGCCGAGTGCCCCCGGGCACTGCCACACGTCCGAAGCCCGCGGTGCCGCCCCTCAGTGCGGACCTGTACGCCCAACATACCAGCCAGGACGGGCTGCCCTTTGAGTGGCCACCAGAGTTTGACAACCCCCGTCTCCGGGGAGAACAACCCCTGAGCGAGCCTCTGATCCCGGCCCCGGAGCCCACCAACATCGCTCCACCCCCGCTGGAGGATGCCCAGTTTGCGTGGGACCCCACCGATGAGAGTCTCATGGGGTTCACCCAGGAGACCCGGGCGGAAGCAGCCCAGCGCCTGGATTGCTGCCGTCAGCAGCTGGCCACCTATGAAAGAGAGCAGCGGCAGAGGCGCATCAGGGAGGAGCGACTCCAGGCCAGGAGCGCGGAACAGAAGAGGAGGGCCCGACAAGACACCCACGCCATCCGCGGTCCCAGAGCCACCGGGACCATAGTCAAGTTCCAGCTAGAGCATGGCTGGGGCTTCATCAGAGACCCGGAGGCTGACACCGACGTCTTCGTCACTAGAAGGGACGTTGAAAGCCACCTGCCAGAGGGACATCACGGCCGTGACCTGTACCCCTGGTGACTTGGTCACCTACACCCGGCACAAGGGCGCAAAGGGACTGTACGCCCTCCACGTTCACCGGCTCACGGAGGAGGAACTGCAGTACCGCCCAGACACGGAGTACACTGAGGGTCCAGACGGACCAGAAGATTACCCGGAAGAGCAAGGAGCATCAGGAGGACACCGTTACCAGTAAACGGTAAAGTGGAACTGTATATAGTTACCCGTCAGGGTACCAGAACTGTTACAAGAACTGTTATGAGAACTGCTGCTGATTGAAGTGTGGTCCCCGTTGGGACTAGTGTGGAATAGTTAAAGGACTGTTACCCGTGTGCAAGTTAACCCCCTCAATCCCTAACCAGGCTGAGGACTGTGAACAGCCATTCCCCTATCCCCACTGGCCGAGGACTGAGAGCGGCCATCCTGTACATAGTTGCGCTTCCTAAAGCGCCCCCTACTGGTTTTATACAAAAACCGCAACGTCTACCTCAAGGCAGATTAAATGGACTGTTGCACCTTTTCCTGGTCGCAAGTTGCACAGCAGCCAGAGCTCAAGAATGTTCTACTTGAAAAAGTTTTATATTGAAAAGTTTTATATGCTGCTAGAATAATAATGCAAATGTTTCATGTGATGTTTTATATGCTAAAAGAGTTCCGGTAGTTTTGACCATAGCTAGTGACAGAAGAATGTTAAAGAAAAGAAAACTAGTACCAGCAACGTTAAAAGAAAAAGAAAAGTGCCTCCCATAAAGGGATGGATTTATAGTTATTGTCTTATATACGAATGCATTCTAAAAATTTGTATGTTTAAATTGTTTTGCTCTTTTCCAGCCCGAGGACGTGCTGTGATTTACCAGGGGGGAATGTAGCACCCCGAGGGCTCGGCTGCTACAGGGGTATTGCACCTCAAACCAGAGGTGTGGTATTCCACTCCCGGGTAAGGATGGAGTGTGGACCAGGACTCGGTAGGCTGCATGCACCACACACACCCCATTTCCGAGGGACAGCTCAACGGTGCTCCCACAAGATAGAAGTGCAGGCACGACAGCATCTGTCCCTGGCTGGAGTGGGGAGGGGGTGGACTACCCAGTGGTGTAGGAGCAGATAGGGGTGGGTCTCTGGGCATAGGTAGGAGCCCATTGGTTGCTAGTCACCTGGGCTCGGGTGTCAGAAGGAGGTATAAAAGTTGGGCACCATCTTAGGACAGGGTCCAGTTCTGTCCGGTTCAGTTCAGAGAGGAGGAGAAGAAGACAGGAGCTCAGCCAGAGAGGGCTGACAGGGAGCTGTGGCTCAGTCTGGGCCCAGCTCCAGAGGCAGGCCTGGAGTGGAGGCCAGAAACAGCAGAAAGAGAGAGGAGAAGGAGCGGAAAGGAAAGTAAGAAAGGAACTGGAACAGAGGAGAAAGGAAGCAAGGAACACAGAGAAAGGCCCAGAGACACGAGGACCGAAGGAACCCCATATGCCCAGAGGAGATACAGGGTGAAGGGTTGGCAGAACAGGGTACCGGAACCCAAATTGGTGGAGGCAGCAGATTCCTCAGCCAAAGACCAGAGGTTGTTACCACATCTTGGTGCGACCCCTCACTACATCCACCAGAAAGGCATACCGTATAGGGTCAGGGAAACCGGGAGAGGTTTCGCCAACAGAAGGCCCGAGGAAGCTGGACAAAGGTGGGTCCCTGGTGGGGACGACCAGAGAAAGGTAGAGAAGGGAGCTCTGAACCACACTCTGGAATTACCTGGGAGTTGACCGAGTCCCTTGCCTGGTGGACGCAGCACGGCTCGGGCAGTCATCGCCTGCAGCATTGACATGAACAACAACTGTGAGTAAAGCATTGAAAACTGCAACCGCACGTCTTTGTGGTTCCTCGCCGCACCAGCACCATTAGAACTGGGACGCTCACACCATCACTCCCAGCATCTCTCACATTAGCTGCCCTGAGGCAATACTTCTCCCGTGGGGAGTTATCCCATACTCAGCTGCGCAAACAACATCAGCCTCAGCGGTCTGCAGCGCAGCGGCGGTCCCCACTGACCGCAATCCATGGGTGGCGTAGTCGGATATTTGCTATACATTAAGACTGCCACTGGTTTGACCACCCTGGGCACGGACCGGGTCACCGCCACACGGAGACTACAACCCCCAGCATTCTATAACAGGCCCGGTTCCGGGTTCCCCTGCACAACACAGGCCCAGGGGGCGCGTCACATGTATGTGAATGTCAGTGTGTATGACTGTGTATATATATTTGTCTGTTTTATATATGTTTTTAAGAATTTGTGTAAAGATGTGTGTATGTCTGTATGTGTACATATCTGTGTACCATGTGTGTGTGCGTGCGAGTGTCTGCGTACCGTGTGTGCGTGCATGTGTCTGCGTACCGTGTGTGCGTGCGCATGTCTGCGTACCATGTCTGCGTACCGTGTGTGCGTGCGCGTGTCTGCGTACCATGTGTGCATGCGTGTGTCTGCGTACAGTGTGTGCGGGCGCGTGTCTGCGTACCGTGTGTGCGTGCGCGTGTCCGCGTACCGTGTGTGCGTGCGCGTGTCTGCGTACCGTGTGTGCGTGCGCGTGTCTGCGTACCGTGTGTGCATGTGCGTGTCTGCGTACCGTGTGTGCGTGCGCATGTCTGCGTACCGTGTGTGCATGTCTGCGTACTGTGTGTGCGTGCGCATGTCTGCATATGTGAAGGATGAGGTGGCAGGCTGGGTCCTGTGTACTATATATATATTTCTCCGCCGTATCTGTGCATCATGAATCGTGTATGTGTTAAAGGGGCCCACAGAGACTCTTTCGCCCGGGGCCCAGAAAAACCTGGAGCCGGCCCTGGATCTGCCCAAGAACCTGCCTCCATAGTTTATTATAAATAAAAGAAGACATAACCAGTGTGATATGTAATGGCAGCACTTTGCGCTCCTGATCTCACTGCCTAGCTGTGTGTGATTATAAATGACATAGTAGAGCATTAACACTAGAACTACTGGAGGGTAATTTTGACCCTTTTGCTATTTATTTTTCTTATAATTTCTAAAATTTTAACAAATGAGTTCTGACTCTTTGTGAATTTTATTTATTCAGGGTAGTGTATATTTTAGGTCGCAAAAATGAATTGTAATTTTTTCAGGGGCTCAGATAAGTACTGAGGGGTCAGTTTGACAACATACATAATTTTATTACTTCTGCGAGCTTAGAGTCAACTTTTGGAAAATGTATATTTGAAGCATAAGTAAGCAGAGGGATCTGACAAATTACAAAAATTTTAAATGAAAATGAGTCAGAAGAATAAAATCAGGAACAAATAGAGTTTGATGAAGAATATTTTCCTCAGGACATTTCTGAAGAATCAGAGTCAAGCAGTAACAATGGAGAGGATGATGGACATCCTACTATGTCAACAAGATGTATTGTAATGTTATATAATTAATTGGCAAAAAAAAAGTTTTTTTTACTCCAGAGCCAGTACATTTGAATGGGGGTCAAAATGACCCCTAGTGGTAGCTATAGGTATTATGAAATATGCAGTAGTTCTATTGTTAAATAACCCTGTAGAACTCTCCCATTGTTCTCAGAATTCTACTGTAGTTTAAAAATTATATAGAACTATTATATAAAACTCTCCCATTGTTTTAGGAATGTTATTTAAATAACCCTGTAGAACTCTCCCATTGTTCATGGAATTCTACTGCAGTTTAAAAATCCTGTAGAACTCTCCCATAGTTTTCGGAATGTTATTGTTATTTAAACAACCCTGTAGAATTCTCCCATTGTTCTCGGAATTCTACTGCAGATTAAAAATCCTGTAGGACTCTCCCATTGTTCTCGGAATTCTACTGTAGTTTAACTCCTTAGCAACCGCCGAGACACATTAAAATGACGGCCGTTAAAGGGCCTTATTCCCTCATTGTCATTTTAAAACGGTGATAGGGAATAAGGCTGTAGAGCCCCCCAGAGTCGGAAAATCTCCGTGGGTAGTTGAGACCATGGAGAACATGATCAGGGCCAGATTTTCCAGTCCCCGATCACTGAATAACAGCAATTACACCAAAAAACTGTGCCCGCTGTTGCAATGATTTCTCTCTCTTCTGACATGATATACATGTCAGAGGAAAGAGGAATAATGTCCTCCAAGCACCCCCAGTACCTCTACCATCCTCTGGTCTCTCCTGCTCTGTCCCCCGGCCCTCCACATCATCTTCCTGTAAAAAGAATGGTGTGCGCATGCACAGTAAGCCCCCCAAGATCTGCCGGCTGGTACCCGGCAACAATAAGGAATTTTTCCTATTGGTTCCTTTTGATCACTGTGATAGACCCCATCACAGTGATCAAAAGTAAAAAAATAGTAAATCAATTTTTTGGTCACACCCTTAGTTAGATAAAAATTATAAAATAAAAAATATTTTTTTCCACTCTTTGCCTTTAGAGTTGGGGTTAGGATAGGTTAGGGTTGGGGTAGGGTTAGGGTAGGATTAGGGTAGGATAGGGTTAGGATTGTGATAGGGTTGCGGTTAGGGTTGTGTTAGGGATAGGGTTGTGTCAGGGTTGGGGTTAGGGTTGTGATAAGGTTAGAGTTGAGGTTAGGGTTGGGCTGTTTTAGGGTTGTATTATGGTTAGGGTTAGGGATGTGTTAGGGTTGCGGTTAGGGTTGTGTTAGGGTTAGGGTTGTGTTTATGATGACGATATGATGACTAGTATTGGGCGCAAGTGCTTGCTAATCGAGTTTGCATCGGGTGCTCGGGTATGCACAGAGTATCGCGGGTGCTCGAGTGACATGCTCGAGTCCCAGGCCCACATGTATCATGGCTGTTATACAGCCAAAAAAACCACGCGGCTATTGCTTGCCATACACGGACAATCCCCGCATGTTTTTCTTTTGGGTGTCTACAGCCACGAAACATGCGGGGCGGGGACTTGAGCATTTTACTCAAGCAGCAATGATACTTGGTGGATACCTGACCACCCGATGCAAACTCAAGTAGCGAGCACTTGCGCTCAACACTAATGATGACGTATTCAATATGACAACCTAATGTTATCAAGTTCTGTGTCGTACCTGTTGGTTCAAAACGCTCACTATACTCCTTGATAAAATCCTTGAAGAGTGTAGTTTCCAAAATGGTGTCACTTGTGGGGGGTTTCAACTGTTTAGGCACATCAGGGGCTCTTCAAATGCGACATGGCATCCTCTCTAGATTCCAGACAATTTTGGGTTCAAAAAGTCAAACGGTGCTCCTTGCCTTCCAAGCCCTGCCTTGCTCCCAACCAGTAGTTTTCCCCCACATATGGAGTATAGGCATGTTCAAGAGAAATTGCACAATACATTTTGTGGTCCATTTTTTCTTGTTACCCTTGTGCAAACAAAAAAATTTGGGTCTAAAGTAAAATTTCTGTGAAAAAAAGTTAAATGTAGATTCTTCCTTCCACACTGCTTCAGTTCATGTGAACCACCTGAAGGATTAATAAACTTCTTGAATGTGGTTTTGAGCACCTTTGGGGGTGAAGTTTTTAGAATGGTGTCACTTTTGGATATTTTCTGTCATATAGATCTCCCAAAGTCACTTCAAATGTGATGTGGTCCCTAAAAAAATAATTTTGTAAATCTTGTTGAAAGAATGAGAAATCGCTGGTCAACTTTTAACCCTCATAACGTCCTAATAAAAAAAAATTATGCTTCAAAAATTGTGCTGATGTAAAGTACACATGTGGTAAATGTTACTTATTTACTATTTTGTGCAACACAACTCTCTGGTTTAAAGGTATAAAAATTCAAATGTTGAAAATTGTGAAATTTTTAAATTTTCATTTTTTTTCCACAAATAAACGCAAGTCATATCAAACAAATTTTACCACTATCATGAAATACAATATGTCACAAAAAACAATCTCAGCATCAGTAAGATCCATTGAAGCATTCCAGTGTTATTACAACATAAAGTGACACTGGTCAGAATTGTAAAATGTGGCCTGGTCATTAAGGTCAAAACTGGCTCGGTCACTAAGGGCTTAAAAATCCTGTAGAACTCTCCCATTGTTCTCGGAATTCTACTGTAGTTTAAAAATTCTGTAGAACTCTCCCATTGTTCTCAGAATGTTATTGCTAGTTATATAACCCTGTAGAACTCTCCCATTGTTCTCTGAATTCTACTGTAGTTTAAAAATCCTGTAGAACTCTCCCATTGTTCTCGGAATGTTATTGTTATTTAAATAACCCTGTAGAACTCTCCATTGTTCACGAAATTCTACTGTAGTTTAAAAATCCCGTAGAACTCTCCCATTGTTCTCGAAATTCTACTGTATTTTAAAAATCATGTGTAACTATTCCATTCTTCAGAGACTTTATTGTTATTTAAATAACCCTGTAGAATTCTCTTTGTTTACAGAATTCTACTGTAGTTTAAAAATTCTGTAGAACTATCCCATTGTTCTCAGAATGTTATTGTTATTTATTTAACCTTGTAGAACTCTCTCTTTGTTCACGGAATTCTACTATAGTTTCAAAATCCTTTAGAAATCTCCCATTGTTCTTGGAATTCTATTGTAGTTTACAAATCCTGTAGAACTCTCCCATTGTTCTTGGAATGTTATTGTTATTTAAATAACCCTGTAGGACTCTCCCATTGTTCTAGGAATTCTACTGTAGTTTTAAAATCCTGTAGAACTCTTCCATTCTTCACAGAATGTTATTGTTATTTAAATAACATTGTAGAACTCTCTCATTGTTCATGGAATTCTACTGTAGTTTAAAAATCCTGTAGAACTCTCCCATTTTTCTCGGAATTCTACTGTAGTTTAAAAATCCTGTAGAACTCTCCCATTGTTCTCGGAATTCTACTATAGTTTAAAAATCCTGTAGAATTCTCCCATTGCTTTAGGAAAGTTATTATTATTTAAACAGTATCCATTGTTTTAATTTTTATTTCATAAATCAATAGGACACATACATGAAAATAAGAAATTTTGTAATATATCTTAACAGAGAAATCTGCTGTGTTCTCCGGCAGGACTGATTGTCTATTTTCAAAATTTTCATTTCCAGGGTAAAATCTGTTTTCAGTGAAGACAGATTTTTACATAACTGAGATAAGAGATGGCAGTAACTACTGAGAAGAGAGAGGACCTCCTATTGTAGTTAATTCATATTCTGCTCTGTTCTCCAGTTCTTTAGGAGGAACGTGAAGAAACTCGATGGCTGTTTAGGGAGTTTCGGTCCGAGTTTCCATCTAATAGTTCTTTGGTTAGGGCTACCTCTTTAACCACAGGCACCACTAGGGACTGCAATGTCAGGATATCTAGTCTGTACAAGAACCGGCAGGCTCAGTTGTTGTTTTTTAGTGTCTAACCTATCCCGACTGAGTTGCTGCACAGGCATAACCTAAACACTGCCTTCTGCTAATATGGACAGTATCAGATGGTGGTACTGGATGTTGCAACGTTCTGAGTAATGTTTTCCACATTTCTGCCATGCTAATCTTCCCTTCCGAGGTGATGCTGGTGCCCCAGCTGCGTTTGTGACTTCTTACTCCTCTGCCTTGTGCTTGCACTAAGCCCTTGCTGTCAGGTGAGGACGCCGTCAGTAGTGCATCTACCAGCGTACACTTGTATTCCTGCATTTTCCGATCACACTCCAGTGACGGAAGTAAGGATAGCACGTCGTGCTTGTTGCAGGGTGGCCACACTGTAATCAGCACTTGTAACAATCCGAGCAACTCGGCAGTCATTGTGCAGGCACAGCAGCATGTATTGCCTCATGTGTGCTAGGCTGCCCAGAGGCAATGACAAGCTGTCTTCATTGTGAGGTATATCATCTGGGTTCTGTATCATCTGTATCCTCCCAGCCACTCTCCAGTGATGCCCGTGAGCTGTTTGGAATGCCACCCTGCTGTGAACACGGTTGTTCCTCATCCTCTTCCTCCTACTCCTCATCCTCCAAAACTGTCCACTGGCTGGACATTTGTGTGGCTGGACATTTGTGTATCAACCGCTGTTGGTACAGGAACCCATCCTCCAAGACATATGTGGACACCTGGCCTGATAATGGTGTGAATGGTCCCTGTTCCTCCTCCTCTTCCTCCTGTGCCACCCCCTCTTCCATCATCGCCTGAAGCTTTGTATTTCTTGGAGGCATAGAAGTGGGATAATAATGCTGATGATGGCGTCATCAGCACTGCCCATGTTCGTCGAGTACTCGAAGCACCACAACACGGCACGCATGGAGGCCCACTCGTTGGTCGTGAAATGTTGTTCTGCAAAGCGACCCAACTGTGCGTGCTGCAGCTCAAACTCCAGTATCACCTGCTGCTGCTGGCACAGTGTCTCCAGCATGTGCAAGGTAGAGTTCCACCTTGTGGGTACGTCGCATGTGAGGCGGTGAGCGGGAAGGCAGAAGTGAAGTTTCAATGCAGACAGGCGAGCAACATCAAGATGAGAACGCCGAAAGCGCACACAGACGGCCTGCACTTACAGCAGCAGCTATGACATATCTGTGTAATTTTTAAGGAAGCTCTGCACCACCAAATTCAGCACATGCGCCAGGCCAGAGATGTGTGTCAAACCGGCTAGGCCCAGAGCTGTTACGAGATTTCTCCCGTTATCGCACACCACCAGGCCGGGTTTGAGGTTTAGCGGCACCAACCACACATCTGTCTGTTCTTTGATCCCCATTCACAGCTCCAGCACGGTGTGGGATTTTCCCACAAGCAGATGAGTTTCAGAACAGTCTGCTGTAGTTTACCCCTGGCTGCACTGAAGTTGATGGTGAAGGTGTTATGCTGACCAGATGAGTAGGTGTTGGAGGAAGCTGAATAGGAGGAAGAGACAACATGGACAGAGAAACATCCAAAAAACATCCAGCAATCCACTGTGGTGGTAGGACATGCACCAATACGCTTTCTGCCTCAGGCCTAGCCACCTCAACATTGACCCAGTGGGCAGTTAGAGAGATATAATGTCCCTGTTCGTGCTTACTGGTACATGAATCGGTGGTTATGTGGACCTTTACACTGATGGCATTGTGCAGTGCATACCTGATTTTGTACACAACATGTTTTGTGGAGGGCAGATCTTGCCCTCCTGAAGAAGTAGCTGGGAACGACATACTGTGTGTCAGCCACCACCATACTTTTTTTAAAAGTGTCCATTTCCTCCAGCCGGAGGCCAGGAATTTTGAAATGCATCATCCAGGACCAGGGCTCCTGGGTGGGTAGGGGGGTACTTCCTCTTTCTCTCCAGTGTGTGGGAGATGGACAGCTGAATGCTTCCGTGGGACGGTGTGGAGATGCTCGGTGACACTGCTGGTGGTGGTGGTGCTGTCACATACTTT
The DNA here is from genome assembly GCF_046119375.1 of Phyllobates terribilis. Classification (NCBI taxonomy): domain Eukaryota; kingdom Metazoa; phylum Chordata; class Amphibia; order Anura; family Dendrobatidae; genus Phyllobates; species Phyllobates terribilis. The sequence goes on from NW_027362771.1 coordinate 178,057,648, forward strand.
CTTTGCAGGGAGCCAGATGGCCCTGTTGCTCAGGAGTGGGAGGAAGAGGCCAAGACCACAGCAGTAGAGGGAGTAGGAGGAGCCTCAGATCTTTCCTGTTTTTTCATCCCTCATGAGAAAAAGCCCTCAAATGACTCTGTCAGCAGAAATATGGAAAAATTTCAGCTCTCAAAATATGTGGATGCAAAAACTAGTTTTTGCAAAAAAAAAGAAATCCAGCGAATTCTGCACTGCCAAATCCAAATACCCTTCTTCCTTCTGAGCCCCTCAGTGTGCCTTAACCACATGTGAAAATGTAAAATTTGGGGCTAAAATTTTTTTTTGTGGTAAAAATGTAATTATTTTTTGTTCACTGCACAATGTTATAAAATTTTGTGACACACCGATGGTGTCAATATGCTCACTGAACCCATAGATGAATTCATTGAGAGGATTCATTGAGAGGTGTAGTTTGTAAAATGGGGTCACTTATGGGGGTTCTGCTGTTCTGGCACCTCAGGGGCTCTTCCAGTAGGTCATGGCACCCGCAAACCATAACTGTAAAATCTGCACTATAATATGGCGCTCCTTCCCTTCTGAGCTTTGTACTGTGTCTCAAAAGTAGTTTTTGACCACATATGGGGTATTTTCATACTCAGGAGACATTGCACAACAAATTTTGGGGTCCATTTTCTCCTGGTACCCTTGTAAAAAAAAATAATTGGGAGCTAAAAGAACATCTTTGTGGGAAAAATTTGAATTTTTATTTTCACTGCTCTACGTTATAAACTTCTGTGAAGCACTTGGTGCTCACCACATGTATAGATACATTCTTTGAGGGGTTTAGTTTCCAAAATGGGGTCACTTGTGGGGGTTTCCATCATCCGGTTATCCAAACACGCTCGAGTCCTAACCAAGTATCTTCGGCATGCGTCACCGTGGCTGCATGTCTCATTAGACAGCCGCAACACATTATTCTCAGAATGTTAGACAGCCGCAACACAGGCAGGTTTTGTCAGACAATCCCTGCATGTCTCCCAGCTGTCAAACAGCCATGAATCACGCAGTCACAGCGACTTGAACATATTTTCCGAGCATACCGATGATACTCGGTTAGGACTCAAGCGTGTTTGGATAGCCCCTTATCCGAGAACGTTTGTACAACACTAATACTCACCTTAATGATCACCTTTCCATCTCTTCTGCTCTTCACCATCACCTATCTGATCCTCGTCGCATCTTCTTATCATTGCCGCTAGCTGAGGGCAGTGCAATGTCCTGAAATGCACATGCGCCGACTTCACTTTCAGGTCAACGGCTCCCTCGGGACAAAACAGAGCACGGCTGCGCAGGTGGGTACTTCAACTGCACAGGCTTGAGATTTGCAGCACTGTGTGGATGACATAGGAGACATCATTCATGTCTGTTAAAGTAGGAAGGCTAGTGACTCGCCCCCTGGGCCGTGGGGCACGCGGAACCGGGCGATAGGGAGACGCTGGGAGTAGTAGTAGTGGCGGCCCGGTCCCGCGGCTCAGGGTGGTCAGGCCAATGGTAGTCTGCTACGTGCTTCAGATAATGTCCGACTACGCCACCCGTGGATTGCGGTTATTAGGAACCGCCGCTGCATGCAGACCGCTGGGGCTGATGAGGTGTGCAGCTAGGGTAGTGTGACTCCCCACGGGAAGAGTGCGGCCCCAGGGCAGTGTAGTGGATGGTGGGAGTGATGGTGGTGAAGCCAGTACCGGTAGTGCCGGAGAAGCGAAGGAGCACACGGACAACAAGTTACAGTCCAGGGTCTTTACTCACAGTTCGTTTGTTCCGGGTCACTTCCGTCGGCAGTGACCGCCCGAGCGGTGCTGCGTCCACCAGGTGAGGGGCTCGGTCAACTCCCAGGCAGTTCAGGAGCATGGCACAGGACCCCCTTTAATCCTTTCTCTGGCCTGCCTCACCAGTGACCCACTTTTGTCCAGCTGCCGCGGACTTGTGCGGTTAAACGTGGGCCCCGTCCTCCGCTGTCCTATATGGTGCCTTCCTAGCAGGTTTGATGAGGTGTCGCACCAATAGATGATCACGACGACCGGTCTTTGGCTGAGGGTAGTTTCTCCTCCACCAACTTGGGATCCGGTACCCTTAATCTGCCTGACCCTTCACCCTGGATTCTCATGGGTTCTTAGGGTCCCTTCCACCTTCTTGTTCCTGAGCCCTTCTGTTTCTCTCTCTCTTTCTTTGCAGTTCCTTTCTGTTTCTGTTCCTTTCTCTTGGAGCTGAGAAGAGCCAAAATCTCAGCTCCCCTTCACCTCCTCCTCGGCCTCTCACTAGGCCCTTCTGGAGTAGAGCTCCTACAGAGCCTCTACTCCCTGTCTTCTCCTCTCTGGACAGAACTTCTCTCCGAGCTAAGATGGTGCCCACCTTTTATACCTCCCTCTGACCATGAGCCCAGGTGACCAGCAACCAATTAGCTCCTTCCTACGCTCAGGAACCAACCCCTTTCTGCCCCTACAGCACTGGGTGTTCCACCCCCCCTCCCCACTCCAGACAGGGACATAGTCGGTCGTGCCTGCACTTCTGTCTAGTGGGAGCACCGTTGAGCTGTCCCTCGGAAATGGGGTGTGTGTGCTGTATGCAGCTAACTGAGCCCTGGTCCATACTCCATCCTTACCCGGGAGTGGAGTATCACACCTCTGGACTGAGGTGCAATACCCCTGTAGCGGCCGAACCCTCGGGGCGCTACACTAGCTATTGCGGGGAGAGCAGAGGTGCCATGTACAGACCAGTGGCGCCCGTCAGACCAGACTGCGACAATCAGCATACAGCACAGGAGAATTGTATAAGGTATTTTCTTTGATCTGTGGAGGAGCTGGGAGCTTACACACATGTTGCTGGACTTCTGTATAAGGATATGTGCACACGGTCGGTATTGGCAGCACTTTGAACGCAGCATACTTTATGCTGCATCCAAAGTTCAGCATTATAAGCATGCAGGTGAATCCGCATGTGTTCATTGAATCATGCCGATTCACCGCATCCTATACATTGCACTGATACAATTTCTCATGCGGAGACTAGCGACTCCGCAAGAGAAATTGACATGCTGCTGACTCGCCCCCAGAGTGGTGGGGTACTCGGCAGCCGGGCCTATGGATGCTGGTGGGGGATATCACGGTTGCTGGCCCGGTCCGTGGCCCAGGGCGGTCAACAAAAAGGTGAATATTTATAGGGGATTTGTAAATAGTTTGTGACGCCACCTGTGGAATGCGGCCAAAGTGAGCCGCCGCTGCGGAGCAGTCCTCTGAAGCTGATGTTACTGCAGCAGGGATGGTATGGCTCTCCACAGAAAGAGCTAGCTCCAGGGCAGTGTAGGTGTGTTAGTTGCGCTGGGCGTTGTAGTGCAGGGGGAAGATGGCGCAGCTGAAATAATGGACGGAGGCAGTGCGGTGCAGTCATCCGAGTCTTTACTCACGGTTGTTAATTTCCTCAGGTTGTACTGTCCAGCTTACAGCCTCCCACGCCGCGCTGCGTTCACCAGAACGAGGGTTCAGCTCTTCCTCAGGCAATTTGGGAGCACCTGTCGGAACCCCGCTTTCTTGTGTTCCTCTCTCTAGACCGTCTTCACGCTGGGTCTTCTCCCTCCTGCCCTGTGCTTCCCCACTCTCAGTCCCACTCGGGTGCTCTGAAGTCCCTCCTGTCTCACTGGAGATCCCAGACCTGCTTGACCCTCACGGAGATTAGAATGAGGCTTTGGCAACTGGACTATGAAAGCCAGAAGCCTCCGGTTTTTCCAGCCGAGACCTGGAGTAACACGGCTGGTCCAGGGGCCGGTCCCCTTCTTGCGGCCTACGATCCCTCTGTCTTCTGACAGATTCGGGGCGTATGGGTGCCGTCCTGCACTCGCCGTACCCCCTGGGATCTTTTTAATAGAATGGAGCCTACTCCTCTGCTCCCCTCCTGGGCCTCTAGGACTGGGCCCTACTTGTAGAGCAGAGCTCCTAAAGAGACTCTGCTCCCAGACTGACTGTCCTCACTCACTGATCTGCCACCCTAAGATGGCTTCCATTTTTAGACCTCCTTCTATGGTGCTCCCCTAAACTGCTTCCTCCACCCACACCCACTACTGGTTCCCCCTACCTTTGGGTTCCCCCCCATTCCAGCCAGGGACAGGGCTCAGCACTGCGCATGCATCTTGCCCTTCCAGCCGGCCTGGAGCAGTGTAGTGTTGAGTGTTGGGGTTCCGGGCAGCACTCCCTCCTTACCTGAGAGAATGAGACACCACACCTCTGGGTGAGGTGCAGTACCTCTGCACCGACTGAACCCTCAGGGGTGCAACACTGCGGTCTGGAAAGACGCGCCGCATGTCCGTGTCCGCGGGTGATCCGCAGGTGCACGGAGATGCATAGTGGGCATGGGATTTCTACAAATCCCATCCACTATGCTGTAACATCTACGTCCAATCCACAGCGATTACTGATTGTGTGCACGTACCCTAAGAGTGCTTAAAAATGGTGCTTTTAGTGTATATGAGGAAAAGTGCCATTTTCATTATGATTTATATTCCCTGGGCAACCCTTTAATTCTGCTTTGTGCAGTTCAAGTTTATAAGTTTATGAAGAATGCTATGGATAAAAGGCATATGCACCTAAAAGATCTTACTGAACAAATATTGATAAACCCTTTAAATTCAACCAGTATAATGGTCTACAATGTATAGTCCAATACATAACCAATGTGCACTAAATAATATGTAATATTTGTTCATTCATTTTTTTATTTGTAAAATCAATTACTTTCAGGGAGTTAATCTGCCATGCAAAAGATTAGCCTGGAAGTGTAGATATAAATACTTCACAGCACCCTAAGCAGCTTGTGATGCAGACAGCTAAGGAAGGCACATACACCACTTCTAGAATAGCCAAGCAGAGAAGAACATAATATTATAACACATTGGAATAACCATTGTACAGATAATGTGTATAATATGTCAATTGTAAGCTAACTTTTCCTAATACATACTGCTAACAAATTATTTTGTAATATATGCCTTTTTTGTGCAGTGTTTTATAGCTCTCTTAACTCGATAATGCCAAGTGCCGTAAATTTACGGCACTTGGTTCAGGACTATGATTCTGTGCTATTGTATATTAACAGTTAAAGCTCCTGATCCTTAAGTCTAGCAAAAGTAGGTTCATCCCCAACTGTCAGATACATCCGGGAACCCCAGGGAGAATACAGAACCAGTTTATTACCACTTCTGTCTTCTAATTCGTTGGCTAGATAGTGCTCAGTGAGCGCCATGTAGTGGACAGGGGCATCAGCATTGCCGATGCTTCTATAGGATTCAAGGATCACATGATTGCTGGGTGTCGAGCAAACACAGCATAGCTGCTGGGTAATAGCAGACCCAGATCAGCTTTGTCAGCATTGTATGGCACAGCAGGGGACAGTTTCCCGCTGTAACTGAGGCCTTTATGAATACCCCGGGTAAAGTTGAAAAAATGAATATTCTCCAGAGATATTTTATGATCTCTTGAGACAAATTATGTAAAAAATATGTACATATTGTAGGGATTCTCTCTCTCGGGTAGGCAGTAGGTAGAGTTCATACAGGCAGTGCGGTTTTGTCCAAACAGGTGCAGTTTTATTCCTTTCAAGAAACGCCAAAGGAATCAAAACCAAAAACAGCCTCTTCTGGGCACAAAGGTATTACTTTCACCGATTGTATATAACTTAGTGTAAGAAAAACAGAAACAAAAATCACTGACTTAAACACTATATAAGGATTCTAATCTTAAAACATCACTTTTATTTAGAATGATTTAAAATATTTTAGTATTGACTATAGCAGCTATAATCAAATGTGATTCCAGATCATGCAAGACAGGTTTGAAACGATAGATAAATCCCTATTATAACTCTAGTGTTACCCTATCTTACCGCAGAGGTTAGCACCCTGAACCTGTGCAATGGCGCCCCCGCTCGGACGTTGACTCTCGCTGTTTGACCCTATATGGCCCTACAGAGAGAAGAAAGGTAATACAAAACCAACAATGGCTTTTTAAGGTCTGAAAAACCTTTGTCTAAGAAGACTAAATGTGAGATAACCCATTGCATACATATAGTGGTATAGTCCCTTAATCAGACTCATTCAATATTTATTATCATTGTCTCTGTATACTGTCTTGATTTGTATCATAGGGAGACAGGAAATTCCATGTATCTATCAGACAATCAAAAGTAATACCTACCTTTAGGAAAATTATAGGTATCACGATCTTTTGTTTGTCTGATCGATACATAAAGGTATTATAGCACCTAAACAGTTTAACATTTAACAGGGTACATAGAGTATGTCAGTGTGGGCTCACCCGAACAGATTACAGTCCTTTCTCCTGAAGCAGCTGTGCCATCCACACGGTTCTCTGCAGCTCGCACAAACAGACTGCTCCACTTTCCTAGCTGATCCATGCAGTTATCATTCAGAGAGAGATCCCGGGAGATCTCTCTCTCAGCTACATCTCACATTTTGGCTGGTCACTCACCAGCACCACATTCGACACTGCTCCATCCAGCAGACTGACACACCTAGTGAACACAGGCCCTGGTTTTAGCAAAAAGCTAGACAGGTGCTGGGCACCATCAGCCAACACACAAAGTCCACAGGGCTTTGCTGTCTACAGTATACACACAATACCTACAAAAGACAAAAGACAAAAATATATCTCATACCCTACCATCATTATATATAAATGTAAAGCAAAGTTGCATAATAAATATAGGGTACTTAGTGAACTATTTTTGATCAAAAAAAGTATACAAGCCGTCCCACCAGCGGCAAGGTGACCCTAAATTGGGACGGTACCTATACTGCCTATATTAAAAACCTTACTGTATATCAAAGTTGAAATAATGCATATAAAAGGGTAGACAAATAGGACCGGGTCCCAACTCCAGACCACCCAGGCCCGTGGTAAGCTACATATATACCAGTCAGCTCAACAAAGGGGATGCCACACCCTTAAATTGCACAGAATGCAAACAAGACAAAAAACCAGGCAATGTGAACTGAGGTCTAAGATGGTAGACATGCAAGAAATAGGAGCATGTTCACACTAGCAAAAAAGAAACAAAACCTACAAAAGACAAAAGACAAAAATATATCTCATACCCTACCATCATTATATATAAATGTAAAGCAAAGTTGCATAATAAATATAGGGTACTTAGTGAACTATTTTTGATCAAAAAAAGTATACAAGCCGTCCCACCAGCGGCAAGGTGACCCTAAATTGTTTCTTTTTTGCTAGTGTGAACATGCTCCTATTTCTTGCATGTCTACCATCTTAGACCTCAGTTCACATTGCCTGTTTTTTTGTCTTGTTTGCATTCTGTGCAATTTAAGGGTGTGGCATCCCCTTTGTTGAGCTGACTGGTATATATGTAGCTTACCACGGGCCTGGGTGGTCTGGAGTTGGGATCCGGTCCTATTTGTCTACCCTTTTATATGCATTATTTCAACTTTGATATACAGTAAGGTTTTTAATATAGGCAGTATAGGTACCGTCCCAATTTAGGGTCACCTTGCCGCTGGTGGGACGGCCTGTATACTTTTTTTGATCAAAAATAGTTCACTAAGTACCCTATATTTATTATGCAACTTTGCTTTACATTTATATATAATGATGGTAGGGTATGAGATATATTTTTGTCTTTTGTCTTTTGTAGGTTTTGTTTCTTTTTTGCTAGTGTGAACATGCTCCTATTTCTTGCATGTCTACCATCTTAGACCTCAGTTCACATTGCCTGGTTTTTTGTCTTGTTTGCATTCTGTGCAATTTAAGGGTGTGGCATCCCCTTTGTTGAGCTGACTGGTATATATGTAGCTTACCACGGGCCTGGGTGGTCTGGAGTTGGGACCCGGTCCTATTTGTCTACCCTTTTATATGCATTATTTCAACTTTGATATACAGTAAGGTTTTTAATAAAGGCAGTATAGGTACCGTCCCAATTTAGGGTCACCTTGCCGCTGGTGGGACGGCTTGTATACTTTTTTTGATCAAAAATAGTTCACTAAGTACCCTATATTTATTATGCAACTTTGCTTTACATTTATATATAATGATGGTAGGGTATGAGATATATTTTTGTCTTTTGTCTTTTGTAGGTTTTGTTTCTTTTTTGCTAGTGTGAACATGCTCCTATTTCTTGCATGTCTACCATCTTAGACCTCAGTTCACATTGCCTGGTTTTTTGTCTTGTTTGCATTCTGTGCAATTTAAGGGTGTGGCATCCCCTTTGTTGAGCTGACTGGTATATATGTAGCTTACCACGGGCCTGGGTGGTCTGGAGTTGGGACCCGGTCCTATTTGTCTACCCTTTTATATGCATTATTTCAACTTTGATATACAGTAAGGTTTTTAATATAGGCAGTATAGGTACCGTCCCAATTTAGGGTCACCTTGCCGCTGGTGGGACGGCTTGTATACTTTTTTTGATCAAAAATAGTTCACTAAGTACCCTATATTTATTATGCAACTTTGCTTTACATTTATATATAATGATGGTAGGGTATGAGATATATTTTTGTCTTTTGTCTTTTGTAGGTTTTGTTTCTTTTTTGCTAGTGTGAACATGCTCCTATTTCTTGCATGTCTACCATCTTAGACCTCAGTTCACATTGCCTGGTTTTTTAGAATACACACAATGTTCTATTACCTGCAGATTACACAAACAGGCTCTGCTGTGTGCACTTCATGTACAAAGTCTCTGCCGCCTGCACTTCACGCTTGTCTGTGCTCAATACACTACATCCTCCTTTCTAGCCAGTACAGTGAAATGAAATTCACTATTTACATTATTATTATTGTATGACAGCGTGGACAGACACTGCTGGCTATTGATGAGCGCTGCGAATTCCAGCAGTGTGTGCTGGTGTGTCAGCCTATGAAGCCCCATTCTCTGAATGGGGCTCCATATGATGGAATTTTGGACGGGGCTTGTCGTGGGACATCGATGTGAATTAATGCGGATTTATTGGAGTACGTTGGACCGGCGTGGAATTTTTTTGTTAAAATAAATTTGTGAAAGACGGTGTCTGTGTTTTTTTTGTTTTTTTTTCAAATAAAGGAATTTTCTGTATGTGTGTGCTTATTGATTTTTACTTGCAGGGTTAGTAATGTGGGTATCAGACTGATACCTCTCCATTACTAAACCCAGGCCTTGATGGCAGCTGTGATTTTTGACAAATCACAGGTGTCCTCAACCCCATATATTACCCCAATTAGCACCGCACCAGGGCAATCAGGATGAGCCAGGTAAAGTGCCAGAATTGGCGCATCTAATGTGATGTGCCAATTCTGGGGCAGCTGGGGGCTTCTATTTTTTTGAACATCCCAGCCTGATAATAGAAGCCCACAGCTGTCTGCTTTATCTACCCTGGTTTTAAAAAATAGGGGGGACCCCACAACGTTTTTTTCTTTCTTATTTATTTATTTAATCAATGAATTAATCACAGACAGCAGTATCTATCTATCTATGCCTTTTTGCCTTTTTTTCAACTAGCTTTAATAAGCTAAAAATAGCATTCATTGCTGCACAAAAACGCTTGAAAAAATGCACGAAAAATGCACTGAAAAATGGGTATATTGAATGCTGCGTTTTTCTGCCAAGAGATGCAGAAATAGTGCAGAACTTTCTGCATCCAAATACTCAACATATACACATACCCTATGACTGCACATGTATGTTTTTTTCTGCAGATTTCACTTATACTAATAAGTGGGGAAATCTGCACCAAAAATGTTTGTAAAAAACGCATCAAAAACCTGCCTATTTTACTCAGCATTGCATGCTGTACAAAAACGCTTGAAAAAACGCACAAAAAATGGGTGTATTGTATGCTGCGTTTTTCCTGCCAAGAGATGTAGAAATGGTGCAAAAATTTCTGCACCAAATACTTTACATCTGCACAGATATGTTTTTGCTGCAGATTTCACACATACTAATGAGTGGGGATATCTGCATCATAAACATATGTAAAAAACGCATGGGGTATTTAGGGTATTTGCACACATAAAGTATTTGGTGCAGAAATTTCTGCACCATTTCTGCATCTGTTTGCATGAAAATGCAGCGTTTTTGTTGCGTTTTATCGTGCGTTTTTTACATGCGTGTTTTTTTCAAGTGTTTTTGTAAAGCAATGACTGCTATTTTTAGCTTATTAAAAAAAAGCTTATATAAAGAGGTAGATAGATAGATGATAGATATATGGATAGATAGTGAGATAGATAGAAGATTGATAGATAGATGATTGATTCTTTTGATTCCATACACCTGTATCTATTAAGTAATTTATCATGGATTGAGCTATATTATGTAAACAATGTGTATGTATTCTCATGAAGCAAAAAAAGCTTTATATAATGTGATTTATCTATGTATATGTACTGTATGTTTTTATGCACTTTGCACTTTTTACACTTTATAATGTAATTGTCATTTAAATGGATGACCTGATATATACTTCACCTGTATACTCTGCACTTTGCTTGAAAAAGGCTGTATTCAGCCGAAACGTTGCCACAGTTCTTGCTGAGCTAATAAATCATCTATTTTTGGAGTGCTGTTTCTACTATTTTTTTCATGGATAGATGATAGATAGATAGATAGATATGAGATAAATAAATATGAGATAGATAGATACTGCTTTCTAGGTATTTTTACTGTAATAAATAATTTAACTAATAAATAAATAATTTTAAAAAATGACACGGGGTCCCCCACATTTTTAATAATCAGCTATGGGCAAGCAGGCAGCAGCATGCTTATATTAATAGGCTGGGAATGCTCATGGTTATTGGGCCCTTCCCAGCTTAAAAATACCAGCCGCCAATTCTGGCCCTTAGCCTCAACTTTTCCCGATTGCCCTGGAGCAGTGGCAATCAGGGTAATTGATTTTGGACTTGATGTTAGTAGCTGCTGCTAACACCAAGCCCAGGGGTTAGTAATGGAGAGGCGTCAGTCAGACACCCACACTACTAATCCAGTAAGTAAAAAGAAAGAAAACATACACACAGAAAAGTCATTTATTTTAAAAAAACACTCCAGACAAATCCCCTTTTTGACCAATTTATTACCCAAAAAAACACTCCCCCTCAGGTCCCACGTAGTCCACATCAAGGTCCCGAGATAATTCACGACTCTGATCCGACGGCTGTGTCAGGAAGGTTACCATCGGCCACACTGAGGTCAGCGTGGGAACTGACAGCTGTGACCTGGGGTAACCTTCCTGACATCACCGCTCGTCACAGTGGCCGGCTCTCACGCTACCATCAGTGTGAGAACAGGCAGCGGCTGCTACAGCATATCAAGCTCTGTTCTGTGAAAGAGGCTTTATATGCTTCGGACGTTGGAGCGGTGATCGTGGTGCCATGGACTACATCAGATCTGCGCGGCAGGTCTGACTGACATTTCTCTAGAAATGGGCTGGGAAAGCAGGGAATATTCATTTTATCCTCTGACTATAGATCAGTGGGTCGAGCATCGGGTCCCCGGGTCTTAGACAGACCCGAAGTCGTGATGCAGCCAGCCAATCACAGTAATGCCAATAGCCAACATGGCTACTGCATTACTGTGTATGGCAGGCAGTCCTGATTGGCTGTCTAACAGCTGTGAAACATGTCGGACAAGAACTCGAGCATTGTGCTCAAGCACCCCTGATACTCGGCTGAGTAAGAAGCGTGCACGAGAACCCTAATGCTCGATCGAGTAAAAAGCAGCACCGAGCTCATCACTAGTCAGCACTAGTGTGCACCTAAAAAGACATGCCACTGTCAGAATAGGGGCCAAATTAAGTCTAAAGTGACTGTTTCAACCACATTATAGTAAATGATTAAGTTGGGGTTTTGTTATATTGGGGAATTTAAACAGAAACCCCGAGGTAAGTGCTGAGAATAGAGCACAGAATAAATCTGAAACTAACCTTAAATGGAATCTGTCAGCATCCCTTTGCTATGTAATTGGAAGACAGCAGGAGATAGGGGTTGAAACACAGATTTCAACGATGCATCACTAGGCTGTGTGCTGTTGTTTACTTACAATAAAGGTTTTATTACCTGGTGATTACCACTTCCGACAAGGTCTCATGTGACTGCTAGACTGACCAAGCCAAGGCCACAAGGCCATTCTTCATGACACATGCCGTATTTGCATTGTATTCCTCAACTCTGATACATGTAATATCCTCATTAGTCTTTTGATCCGCTTTGCACCATACTGCATTTATGTTAGATCAGTACAGTATTCTATTCTAGGATTTTTTATATTCTTGATCCTGTCTAGAGCTATTTTAGATACTTTAGCTATGCATATGCACTATATAAGTCTGTAACGTCTTAGGCATTAGGTATCTATCAGTATATAACTTTTGTATATTGCTTATATCTATATTGTCAGTATCAATGTGTGATGCTCTATTACCGTTTCTATGATGCACCGAGTACCCCTTTTTTTGCACTATTTAATGGATCCAACTGTGTATCCATTGTGATGTTATCAACTTTTTTTGAGGAATCATGCTATATTTATAACGGTATAAATTCCTTTCATGTGAGATCAATAGTACCATTGACCTCTCTATAGTCTATAATATTTAGTCCCCTGCCTTACTTTTGTATACCTCCTGTGGTTACGTGGCACTTTGGTGTCATTACTCCTCTCCCTGTGTTTTATTCTTTTGAACATTGTTTTTTTCAGATTAATATTCTGTAATAAAATTCTATATATTTTTATATATATTTGACCAAACAGTCATTTCTATCCACATATAGGGTATTACCACATTAAGGAGAAATTTTAGAACTGGTGATGTCTGTTTCGGGGGATGGGCTGGTCTCTGGTGTTCACGTTCTCTTCTTTTCAGTGTGCACTGACAGTGTGCTCTCTTGTCGGCTCTTCACTTCTCATTAGAACAGATGAGGGAGCGCACTGTCACTGCGCATTCAAAGGGAGCAGGGAGCGCATACTGAGCATGCATCGGAATTGACAATGGACACGTGTTGAATAGAGCAGGGACTAGCAAAGCCCCTGAAATGGACATCACTGATGACACTTTATTTCAGGGTGTTGAAAGCACCTACAGCAGTGACTGCAACTTCTGCCCCCTGATGAAGCCCCCTTTGTCTACCCCAGCATGCACTGGTGATTCTAAAACGAAACATCAGAACTGAGGGTGGAGAGGAAGCAATAGAAATTTTTAATTAAAGTATATTAGAAAAATGATTAGATTATTTATTACATTAAATATTTAGACATTTAGGGTTAAATTCAACTTTATTTTCAGAACACCCCTTTAAGGCTGAAAGTGGCTTGGCACTTAAAGGGTTAAAGGCAGTGAGCAGTGGCCAAAGAGTTTCGAACCGTTTTATTCTTGATAGTGGACCATGATCATAGACTTTCCCAATGTAATCTTCCCTCTTGAATCCTACTATTTTTATCTGGGACATATCAGAAGATGAGTATATATGGGTAATGTAAGATGTACTGTGGATGTTGAAGGCACAAAATCAAACATTTTCTTCGCTATTTCAGATTGTTTGTTGCATAAAAGAGACTTATCTATAGTGAATAGCACAAATGAGAGTAAATGAGATATAAATATACACATACACAAACATTTCTTTGGACTGTTTCTCTGTTCCTTTCAACAACTCAGAATTGATGGTTATCAAACTGCTTATTTCCGTTCGCTTTCATCTTCTGCTTTTTTTCTTTCGGTATTCATACATCAATTATAAAAAAACAATCTGTTTTGAATAACACTATCCTCCACTACACAAGTAAAAACCAGGAAACATTCACCATCACACCAACAAAATGCAGCACTATAATTCTGATCCCAAAGAGCAGGGAGAAAGGAAAGGTTCGGGACACCTTGCCTTGTATAGGGAGCGGTCAACCGCGAGTTAGAAACAATAGATTATTATTACAATTATTATTTATTATTATAGCGCCATTTATTCCATGGCGCTTTACATGTGATAAGGATATACATAACCAAAACATTTACATAATCTTAACAAAACAAGTCAGCGACTGGTACAGGAGGAGCGAGGACCCTGCCCGCGAGGGCTCACAGTCTACAAGGGATGGGTGAGGATACAGTAGGTGAGGGTAGAGGAGGTCATGCAGTAATGTGGTGGAGCAATGGTTACTGCAGGTTGTAGGCTTGTCGGAAGAGGTAGGTCTTCAGGTTTCTTTTGAAGGCTTCCATGGTAGGCGAGAGTCTGATGTGTTGGGGAACAGAGTTCCAGAGTAGGGGCGATGCATGGGAGAAATCTTGTATGCGATTGTGGGAAGAGGAGATAAGAGGGGACTAGAGAAGGAGATCTTGTGAGGATCGGAGGTTGCGTGCAGGTAAGTACCGGGAGACTAGGTCACAGATAGACAATAGATGCTTTATTATGGTAAATAAACTAAGTGTTTCTGGGTCAGCACAACCCCAGCAACATATTTTACAAAATATTGGAATATACAGTTATATGAAAAAGTTTGGGCACCCCTATTAATCTTAAGCTTAATGTTTTATAAAAATTGGTGTTTTTGCAACAGCTATTTCAGTTTTATATATGTAATAACTGTTGGACACAGTTATGTTTCTGCCTTGAAATGAGGTTTATTGTACTAACAGAAAATGTGCAATCTGCATTCAAACAAAATTTGACAGGTGCATAAGTATGGGCACCCTTATCATTTTCTTGTTTTAAATACTCCTACCTACTTTTTACTGACTTACTAAAGCACTTTTTTTGGTTTTGTAACCTCATTGAGCTTTGAACTTCATAGCCAGGTGTATGCAATCATGAGAAAAGCTACTTAAAGTGGCCACTTGCAAGTTGTTCTCCTGTTTGAATCTCCTCTGAAGAGTGGCATCATGGGCTCCTCAAAACAACTGTCAAATGATCTGAAAACAAAGATTATTCAACATAGTTGTTCAGGGGAAGGAAACAAAAAGCTGTCTCAGAGATTTAACCTGTCAGTTTCCACTGTGAGGAACATAGTAAGGAAATGGAAGAACACAGGGACAGTTCTTGTTAAGGCCAGAAGTGGCAGGTCAAGAAAAACATCAGAAAGGCAGAGAAGAAGAATGGTGAGATCAGTCAAGGACAATCCTCAGACCACCTCCAGAGAGCTGCAGCATCAACTTGCTGCAGATGGTGTCACTGTGCATCGGTCAACTATACAACGCACTTTGCACAAGGAGAAGCTGCATGAGAGAGTGATGCGAAAGAAGCCGTTTCTGCAAGCACGCCACAAACAGAGTCGGCTGAGGTATGCAAAAGCACATTTGGAGAAGCCAATTTCATTTTGGAAGAAGGTCCTGTGGACTGATGAAACCAAGATTGAGTTGTTTGGTCATACAAAAAGGCGTTATGCATAGCGGCAAAAAAACACAGCATTCCAAGAAAAACACTTGCTACCCACAGTAAAATTTGGTGGAGGTTCCATCATGCTTTGGGTCTGTGTGGCCAATGCCAGCACCGGGAATCTTGTTAAAGTTGAGGGACGCATGGATTCCACTCAGTATCAGCAGATTCTTGACAATAATGTTCAAGAATCAGTGAGAAAGTTGAAGTTACGCAGGGGATGGATCTTTCAGCAAGACAATGATCCCAAACACCGCTCCAAATCTACTCAGGCATTCATGCAGAGGAACAATTACAATGTTCTGGAATGGCCATCCCAGTCCCCAGACCTGAATATCATTGAACATCTGTGGGATCATTTGAAGAGGGCTGTCCATGCTCGGCGACCATCAAACTTAACTGAACTGGAATTGTTTTGTAAAGAGGAATGGTCAAAAATACCTTCATCCAGGATCCAGGAAATCATTAAAAGCTACAGGAAGTGACTAGAGGCTGTTATTTTTGCAAAAGGAGGATCTACTAAATATTAATGTCACTTTTCTGGTGAGGTGCCCATACTTATGCACTTGTCAAATTTTGTTTGAATGCAGATTGCACATTTTCTGTTAGTACAATAAACCTCATTTCAAGGCAGAAACATTACTGTGTCCAACAGTTATTACATATATCAAACTGATATAGCTGTTGCAAAAACACCAATTTTTAAAAAACATTAAGCTTAAGATTAATAGGGTGCCCAAACTTTTTCATATAACTGTACTGTATAACAGTTTTTATAGAATAAAAACCATAATAAAAAAATCATATAAAATCAGAGAGTTTTCTACTGTCTGGAAGAGCGCCGGCTCTTTATTTTATGACACTCTTTCATCTGCATCTGGCATCTTAAGGCTATATTTGGTTGTGCCCCTCCCATGTTCCCCAGATGAATAAGTCCCCCTCGCTCTTTCACATTAGGGGATTGGTGTGATTACTTTTACGGGTTGTGATTTGCCTTGATCATTATGATGGCATTATGCAAATTCTTAAAACAAAAAACCTTCTTCTACAATCATCGGTGGTGTGATAGAACATTATAATGATGGCTATGACTTCATTATTCCCTAGATGGTATGAACCTCTTTGATTTTACATGATTTTCATTTTTTGATTATGGTTTTATTTTGTTTATTATTTCTATGTTAACAGAAGTGGGATTGATGGGAGGAATAAGGAGGAATGGCTCGTTGTAACCCCACAATAAATAGCTTTGCATGTCTCTGTGTCTGCATATGTAATCCCATTTTTTGCTAAAGGCCGTCTGTGGCTGAAATGTCACAGATATTTTCTGTGTGGTAATAATAAAGAAGACTATTGAGGAAGACACCCAGTATCTTGGATATCTTTGCTTGAAGAATAGTTTGTTTGACAGACTTATACACAAATACATTTTCAGTAATTTTAATTGAATTAATATTAAAAAAAATGATTAATAGAAGAAAATGGAGAAAAGACTATGATTGCTTCTAGTTACTAAGATCCAAGAGGTAACGTTTCTCCTTGCAGAGACTGACATGTTAATCATGTCAAGGTGAGAAGACTTTTAAGCAATAATGCTCCCCTGGGAAATATACAAATTCAGGGAGAAAGAGGACCAGGGATTGAAGCTTGAAGAGGACAATTTGCATATTCCAGATGCCTTCTGGGAAAAGCGAAGATTCTCCTTCAGCTAGAAGATCGTTGGGAAAAGCCGGGACCAGCTGCTTGGAAAGCATCGCCAAACCAGGGATTGAAGCTTGAAGAGGACAATTTGCATATTCCAGGTGCCTTCTGGGAAAAGCGAAGAGTCTCCTTCAGCTAGAAGATCGTTGGGTACAGCCGGGACCAGCTGCTTGGAAAGCATCGCCAAACCAGGGATTGAAGCTTGAAGAGGACAATTTGCATATTCCAGGTGTCTTCTGGGAAAAGCGAAGAGTCTCCTTCAGCTAGAAGATCGTTGGGTACAGCCGGGACCAGCTGCTTGGAAAGCATTGCCAAACCAGGGATTGAAGCTTGAAGAGGACAATTTGCATATTCCAGGTGCCTTCTGGGAAAAGCGAAGAGTCTCCTTCAGCTAGAAGATCGTTGGGTACAGCCGGGACCAGCTGCTTGGAAAGCATCGTCAAACCAGGGATTGAAACTTGAAGAGGACAATTTGCATATTCCAGGTGCCTTCTGGGAAAAGCGAAGAGTCTCCTTCAGCTAGAAGATCGTTGGGTACAGCCGGGACCAGCTGCTTGGAAAGCATCGCCAAACCAGGGATTGAAGCTTGAAGAGGACAATTTGCATATTCCAGGTGCCTTCTAGGAAAAGCGAAGAGTCTCCTTAAGCTAGAAGATCGTTGGGTACAGCTGGGACCAGCTGCTTGGAAAGCATCGCCAAACCAGGGATTGAAGCTTGAAGGCGCGCAAATTTGTTTAATTTGTTTATCCTAGGGTATCACAAGAAAGAAGACAGACATCAAGTCAGCAGGGGCAAGGAGCAGCATGGCAGATGTGACAACCTACATGGTGAGCTGCAACATGTGCTACATGTTCACAGATCGACCAGAAGCTGAAACCAACTTCACCTGCCAGAAGTGTAGACTACTGGCTCTTTTAGAAGAAAAGGTGCAGGGACTGGAAGAAAGAATTGCAACATTAAAACTCATCAAGGAAAATGAAGACTTCCTGGACAGAACAGAAGCGTCACTACTGGTCACGGAAAGTCATGGAAGCATCAGAGAACCTCCAGAGGCAGACAAGTGGAGGCAAGTGACCAAAAGAAGCAAGAAGACCATGGAGACACCACCAACCACACAACTGAGAAACAGATTCCAAGGACTTGTGGAGGACGAAGATGCCACACCTAAGGATGAGGAACTACCAGCAAGCAAAAAAGAAAAGAGCACCCAGAAACACCCAGAAGCGACAAGAAAAAGGACAGCCAAGAAGGGAAGAAGAGTGGTGGTGGTGGGAGACTCACTACTGAGAGGAACAGAAGCAGCTATCTGCAGACCGGACATAACCGCAAGAGAAGTATGCTGCCTCCCAGGGGCGAAGATCAAGGATGTTACCGATAGGATACCGAAGCTCATCAGTTCCAAGGATGTCCACCCATTTCTTCTGATACATGTTGGCACCAATGACACGGCAAAGAAGGACCTACAGACAATCTGCAAGGACTTTGAAGCACTGGGGAAGAAAGTAAAAGAACTGGATGCGCAGGTAGTTTTTTCTTCTATCCTTCCAGTAGACGGGCATGGCGTCAGGAGATGGAACAGGATCCTTGATGTGAACAACTGGCTGAGACGATGGTGCAGACAACAAGGATTTGGATTCCTGGACCACGGTGTGAATTACCTCTATGACGGACTCCTTGCCAGAGACGGACTACACCTCAACAAACCCGGGAAACACACATTCGCCAGGAGACTCGCAACACTCATCAGGAGGGCGTTAAACTAGAAGAAAAGGGGATGGGAAGAAAAACGCCGGACACGAACATGCAACCAGAGAACATACTAATGAAAGATATGAAGTGCGACAAAGAAGGTCCAAGACAAGATACTTGGAAGGGAGGTAAGAAAATTTCTAATACAATCCACAGGGAGAAGATTGGAACAAAACAAAATCGTGTAAACTGCGTGCTAGCAAATGCCAGGAGCCTGACAAACAAGATGGATGAACTGGAAGCAGAAATATCTACAGGTAACTATGACATAGTGGGAATAACCGAGACATGGTTAGATGAAAGCTATGACTGGGCAGTTAACTTACAGGGTTACAGTCTGTTTAGAAGGGATCGAAGAAGTCGGAAAGGGGGTGGAGTCTGTCTATATGTAAAGACGTGTCTAAAGCCTACAATACGGGAAGATGTATGGGAGGGAAATGAGGAGGTCGAGTCCTTATGGGTGGAGATACATGGGGCAAAAAACAATAATAAAATTATCATAGGAGTCTGTTATAAACCACCAAATATAGCAGAAGCCACGGAAAGTCTATTAATGAGACAAATAGACGAAGTAGCAAAAAATAACGAGGTGATTATTATGGGGGACTTCAACTACCCCGATATAGACTGGGAAACCGAAAGCTGTAGATGTCAGAAAGGAAACAGGTTTCTGTCAATTATCAAAGACAATTATTTGTCACAACTTGTGCAGGAACCAACTAGAGGGACGGCCCTTTAAGACTTAATATTAACTAACAGGCCAGACAGAATAACTGAGGTGCAGGTCGGGGGGCACCTGGGAAATAGTGAGCACAACATTATACAATTCCACATGTGCTTCAGTAGGGTGCCCAGCAAGGGAGTCACAAAAACACTGAACTTCAGGAGGGCAAAGTTTGATCAGCTAAGAGATGCCCTTCACCTTATAGACTGGGATAGTATCTTTAGTAATAGGAGCACGGAGAGAAAATGGGAAATTTTCAAAACAGTCCTACATAGTCACTGTAGAAGGTACATACCTTATGGGAATAAAAGGGCTAGGAATAGGAGGAAGCCAATGTGGCTAAATAAGGAAGTCAAGAGGGCAATGAAAAACAAAAAAAGGGCTTTCGGTAAACTTAAACAAGAAGGCAGCGAGGAAGCGCTAATATCTTATAGGGAAAAAAACAAAATCTGTAAGAAACAAATAAGAATAGCAAAAGAGGAGACAGAGAGACTAATTGCCAAGGAAAGTAAAACGAATCCCAAACTGTTCTTTAACTATATAAACAGTAAAAGGATTAAAACTGATGGCGTTGGCCCATTGAAAAATAACCTGGGTAAAATCATAGAGGGCGATGAGGGTAAAGCAAACCTACTCAATAGCTTCTTCTCCACTGTTTTCACAAAAGAAAACAATTTATCGGAGGAAATGCAGAGTGATAAAGTAAACCCTCCGCTAAATATCACCCACCTAACCCAGGAGGAAGTTCAGAAACGCCTAAATAATATCAAAATAGACAAGTCACCAGGCCCAGATGACATACACCCCCGGGTACTAAAAGAATTAAGTAATGTGATAGACAGGCCGCTGTATCTTATATTCAAGCACTCTTTATGGACAGGGACTGTCCCACTAGACTGGCGCCAAGCAAACGTGGTACCAATATTCAAAAAGGGGTCTAAAAGTGAACCTGGGAACTATAGACCAGTCAGCTTAACGTCTGTTGTGGGTAAATTGTTTGAAGGATTTCTTAGAGATGCTATTGTAGAATATCTTAATGATAATAACTGTCTAACTCCATATCAACATGGATTCATGAGGGATCGCTCCTGCCAAACAAACCTGATCGCCTTCTACGAGGAGGTGAGCTCACAGCTGGACCGGGGAGAGTCAGTGGATGTTGTACACCTTGACTTCTCCAAAGCGTTTGATACCGTGCCACACAAAAGGTTGGTATATAAAATGAGAATGCTTGGTCTGGGGGATAATGTGTGCAAGTGGGTAAATAGCTGGCTGAGTGATAGAAAGCAGAGGGTGGTTATCAATGGAGTAAGCTCAGGGTGTGTCAGGGTTACTAGCGGGGTGCCTCAAGGGTCTGTCTTGGGCCCTATATTATTTAATATATTTATTAATGATCTAGTGGAAGGGTTGCATAGTAAAATAGCAATATTTGCAGATGATACTAAACTTTGTAAAGTAGTTAATACAGATGAGGATAGGGCACAGCTATAGGAGGATTTAGATAAATTGGGGAGTTGGGCCAAAAAATGGCAAATGGGGTTCAATGCCGATAAATTGAAGGTCATGCACATGGGAAAGAAAAACAGCAGTCACCCATACATATTAAATGGGAAACCGTTGGGGAAATCTGACATGGAGAAGGACCTGGGCGTCTTGGTTAATAGCAAATTAAATTGGAGTGCCCAGTGTCAGGCAGCAGCTGCGAAGGCAAATAGAGTCATGGCATGAATCAGAAGAGGAATAGGGGCATATGATGAGAACATTGTTCTTCCTCTGTATAAAGCGCTGGTAAGGCCGCACTTAGAATATTGTGCACAGTTCTGGGCTCCGGTGCTCAGGAAAGACATATTGGAGCTAGAGAGGGTACAAAGGAGGGCGACTAAGGTAATAAAGGGAATGGAGGGACTAGAATACCCAGAGAGGTTGTCAAAATTAGGCCTATTTACATTGGAAAAGAGAAGGCTTAGGGGAGACCTCATAAACATGTATAAATACATCAGGGGGCAGTACAGAGATCTCTCTCATGACCTGTTTATACCAAGGATGGTGACAAAGACGAGGGGGCACACTATGCGTCTGGAGGAAAGGAGGTTCCTGCACCAGCATAGAAGGGGATTCTTTACGGTCAGAGCCGTGAGACTCTGGAACTCTCTGGGAGAGGAAGTGGTGATGTCCAACTCACTTAAAGAGTTCAAGAGAGGCCTGGACGCCTTTCTTGAGAACAATAAAATTACATCTTATGCTTAGTTAATTAATCCAGGGATTTAATTTGACTGCCAGATTGGTGTCGGGAAGTGAATTTTTCCTCAATGATGTAAATTGGCCTATACCGCATGGTTTTTTGTTGCCTTCCCCTGGATCAACGCTGCGGAATAGCTGCAGTGCACAAGAAATAGGCTGAACTGGATGGACGCTTGTCTTTTTTCGGGCTTATAAACTATGTAACTATGTAACTATGACTAAAACTTTAATGCCACCTATAGGAAATAGCAATCCTAAAAGTCAGTATCAACTCTCTAACGAGCCTTGTCACATGACTTAGGATAAAATCCAGAATCAGAATCTCAATTTATAGACACTGTGTTTCAGGGTACTGCCCCTCATCAGTAGCATGTCAAGATGAGGAGACTTTTAAGCCACAATGCTCCTCTGGGAAATATGCAAATTGTCTCTTTAGCGAGAAAGAGGATTAAAACCCTAGTGCCACCTGTAGGAAGTAGCAATCCTAAAAGTCAATATTGACTCTCTAACGAGTTTTGTGATATGACTTAGGGTAAATCACTTAGAGGTGAATCAGAACCCTTGTTTGACTGCAAAAGACCTTCAAAAAGATTTAGCAGACTCTGGAGATGTGGTACATTGTTCCACTGTTCAGAGACACCTGCAAAAATATGGCATTCATGGAAGAGTCATCAAAAGAAAGCCTCTCCTGCATCCTTATCCTCACCATAAAATTCAGGGTCAGAAGTATGCAAAAGAACATCTAAATTAGCCTGATGCATTTTGGAAACAAGTCCTGTGGACCAATGAAGTTAAAATAGAATTCTTTGGCCACAATGATCAAAGGTATGTGTGGAGAAAAAGGGCACAGAATTTCAGGAAAAGAACATCTTGCCAACCATTAAGCATGTGAGTGGATCAATAATGCTTTGGGGTTGTGTCACAACCAATGGCACGGGGAACATTTTACGGGTAGAGGAAAGAATGGATTCAATGAAATTTCAACAAATTCTTGATGTAACCATAACACTGTAGACTGAGGACCGGGGAGGTCTCTCTCAAAATACAGCAGGTCCAAGACAAAGGATACTACCAGACAATTTATTAGGTAACCACTTTTTGCTAGGAACGGAAACTGGATTACCCCGGCAATGCAAGAAAGAAACACGGATAAATTTCACACACACCTAGCCCAGGACAGCTAAGACCCCTGCCCTGCACAACTGACAGGCCCAGGATGTACTATAAGATAAACTATAATTTGCCTGACCTGTGGTTCCATCTAATTCAGTAACCGAGAGTTACCCAGAGCAAGGATGTAATCAGATGGGTGCAAAAGATGGACCCTGCAGTGGTGCAGCGCAGAGATTCACAAACTTAACAATTCTGTAAGACTACAATTCTGTTATGCTATCTATACACAAACTCACCCACTGAGAGGAGTATCTAGTTAAGGTTCACACAGCTCTATTAGCAAACAATGTCTCTAACTGAGAATCTATATTTGGCAATAAACGGTCTATAAAGCCTGCATGCATGCTCCCACCGAGATCCCTGTGGTGGGGCCTGAGCTCAGGACTTACCGGCCGTTAACTGATCACTGAAGAGGCTGCCTGGTCATCCAATTGGCAGTTTAGCTGGGAGACCGAGGAGTGGATCCCGAAGCATTTCCTTTGAAAAAATTAAGTGTCCAAACTACAGGTGGTGTAGCTTGCTTAACAGCCGGGATAATCCGCTGACTAGCAGACACTGCTACTAGGCACAAAGTATTTCCTGGGCTAGATGCAGTTAAAAATTTGTAATTAGATACTCTCGTTGGATGCTGAGAAAGCATTCCATAGAGTCTCCTGGCACGCCATATGTGATTCTCTTAAAAAGCTTGGGGTAGGGGTCTAGGGGACCCTTTTATAGCCAAAATCACGGCCCTGTATCGCAATACGTCACCTAGGGTGAAGATAAATGGAACTGTAGCACCCTGAGGGCTCGGTTGCTACAGAGGTATTGCACCTCACCCAGAGGTGTGATATCTCACTCTCAGGTAAGGATGTAGTGTGGATCAGGACCCGACACCTGCATGCATTACACCACATTGCCGTGGGGCAGGGTGACCAATATGCCCCTGAGATGGGCACGACAGTCCCTGTCCCTGGCTGGAGTGGGGGGAGGGAACACTGAGGAAGGGGAACCCTGTAGTGCAGGAGCAGGGAGGAAGCAGTTCCTGGGTGCATTGAGAAGGGAGTATAAAAGGTGGGCACCATCTTAGTTCAGTGCAGAGAAGTCTGAGCAGAAGTGGCAGGGAGCAGGGGCTCTGCATGAGCTCTGCTCCGGAGGCGGGCCTAGTAACAGAGGCCCAGGCCTGGAAGAGGGAGAAGGAAGGAAGAGGAGCGGAGAAGGCTCCAGGAACGAGGAACAAAGGGATCCCAGGGGTGCGGACGGGCGAGTCGCCACCGCACGCCCTAATCCACCTGCGTGGAGGGGTCAGGCCAAAGGGGGAGACCGGTCCCCGAAACTAGTGGAGGGAGGAAACGACCCTCAGCTAGAAACAGGAGGCTGTGACATTTTATGTGGCGCAGACCCTCGCTACACCCGCTAGGAAGGCACCACATAGGGTCAGGGAACCTGGCGCCAAGTTTACCAAGAGGAGGCCCGAGGCAGCCGGACAGAAGGGTTGGTAAGAAAGGCCAGACAAAGGACACACAAAGGGGGTCCTGTGAAGCGCTCCAAAGTTATCTGGGAGTTGTCTGAGCCCCTCACCTGGTGAGCACAGTACGACGTGGGCAGCCGTTACCTGCAGACGTGGTCTGGATAATAAGAACTGTGAGTTAAGGCCCTGGACTGCATCACTGACTCCGTGTCGTTACTGCTGCTGCCCTGCACCATCACCCCCATCCTCCGCATACACTGCCCTGAGGCTATACTCCTCCCGTGGGGAGTTATGCTACGCTCTGCTGCACCCACAACACCAGCCTCAGCGGTCTGCCCTGGAGCGGCGGTTCACTCTGACCGCAATCCACGGGTGGCGTAGTCGGACATTTAAACATCAAAACCACATAAATAGTTCCGCCACTGGTTTGACCGCCCTGAGCCACGGAACCGGGTCGCCGCCACGGAGACTACAACCACCAGCATCCACCAAAAAGGGTCCGGCTCCGGGTGTCCCAAGGCCCAGGGGGCGCGTCAGAACATTTTCATCACCTTTCACAATCACCAATGGGACAAGGCAGGGATGTTCTCTGTCCCCTCTCTTATACATCCTAGTGACGGAGCACCTGCTCTCATCAATTCGCCATAACCCCAATATTAGGTGGATTGAGGTGGGAGGCACCGAGTACAAGTGCTCTCTATTTGCTGATGATGTCCTAGTATATATCACTCAATCACATATATCCATCCATGCTGTTATGGCTGAAATAGATCACTTTGTTACATGGTCAAATTTTAAAATCAATGCAGCGAAGTCTGAGGCCCTCGATGTCTCCCTCCCCAAATCCATATAGGATTCCATCCAGTCCAACTTTCCCTTTGCCTGGCCCTCACAGGGTATCAAATACTTAGGAATTCCTATTCATAGAGACCACTCCCATCTATGTTATCTTAATTTTGGGCCCTTTATTGAACAACTCCATACAGACCACGGTTGGCAAGTTAGAACTGTAAGATTCACTACGTGAACCACTGGTGTTTTGTGGAAAAGCACATGTACACTGTGTTCCAAATTATTATGCAAAAAGTGTTTAGGAGTGATAAGGGAAGAATTTGTTTGTTTGTCAGTTAAACTCATTGATGGTGATGTGTGTCAGGGCTCTTTATATCACTGTAAGCAATTGCAGACACCTGTGCTAATTAGTTTGGCAGGTGTGTCCAATGAAAGGCAAGACTACTTAAGAAGGCTGTCTCACATTATTAAGCAGCCTACATTTTCTGCCAAAATGGGAAAGAAAAAGGATGTGTCGGCTGCTGAGAAGCAACAAATTGTGGAGTGTTTAGGTCAAGGCATGACTACAATCAACATTGTGCGATGATCAGGATGAAGTGTCTTGGCAATCAAGAAGTATGTAGCTGATTCACAGTACACACGTGTGCGTGCTGATAAGGGCAAATTGAGGACTCTTTCCTACAGGTAATTACGTCAGGTTGAAAGAGCAGCGGCAAAAAAGCCTTGTCATAGCAGCAGACAAGTTTTTGAAGCTGCTGGTGCCTCCAACGTCCCCCGAACAACGATGCAGGGTCCTTCAGAGGTTTGCAGCTGTGCATACGCCATCCTGTCGACCTCCTCTATCCACTTCACACAAGCAGAAACGGCTCCAGTGGGCCAAACATTACATGAAGACTGATTTCAAAACTGTTTTGTTCACGGATGAGTGCCGT
Source organism: Phyllobates terribilis (assembly GCF_046119375.1). Lineage (NCBI taxonomy): Eukaryota > Metazoa > Chordata > Amphibia > Anura > Dendrobatidae > Phyllobates > Phyllobates terribilis. The sequence goes on from NW_027362771.1 coordinate 178,083,802, forward strand.
GCAGCGCTCGATGGTCCAGATGGATGGAGTGGAGGATGGCTGGTTGATGGACACCCCACGCAAACACGGCTACAGCGCCAACAAGGAGGAGGTGGAGTAATGTTTTGGGCTGGAATCATGGGGAGAGAGATTGTCGGCCCCTTTAGGATCCCTGAAGGCGCTAAAGATGAACTCCATAATGTAAGTGGATTTTCTCAAACAGCACTTCCTGCCATGGTTCAAGAAGAAGAACCGTGTATTTCACAGCAAGATCATTTTTTTGCATGATAATGCACCATCTCATGCTGCACATAAAACATCTGCATCTCTGGCTGATATGGGCATAAAAGGGGACAAACTTATGGTGTGACCCCCATGCTCCCCTGACCTCTACCCCATTCAGAACCTTTGGAGCATCATTAAAAGGAGTGTCTATGATGGCGGGAGGCAGTTCACATCTAAGCAACAGCTCTGGGAGGGTATTCTGTCCTCATGCAAAACAATTGAAGCAGAAACCATCCAAAACCTGACAAATTCAATGGACGAGAGAGTTCAGAAGCTCATTTCGAACAAGGGTTCCTATGTGAAAATGTAACATCACCTAGAATAAAGTTTTGAGTTGAAAACTGTTTGATTTCAGTTTCTAACAACCTGCTAATGCTTATAATTTCAAAAATAACCATTTTTTTGGTCTTTATTAAAATGAAAAGGTTGATCGAAAAGTTTGGGGGATCTAAGAGTGTGGCAACCCAGTAGTCATGATTACTTCGAATTCTGACAATATGAGGGTCATGCTGCAGGTAGTGCAGCAAGAAGGCACTTATGTGTCTTGCGCATCTCGGAGCCCCAAAATTATTTTCCGGGCTAGATGCAGCTAAAAATTATTATTAATTTTAAATCTGGTGAAGCTTTAGTATAGATGGCCTAATAGGATCAGTGCTGCACACTGCTACAAAGCCCAAATTATTTTCCAGTCAAGATACAGATAAACATGATTAGTAATTTTAAATCTGGTGGAGCTTATTATAGATGGCCTAATAGAATCAGTGCTGCACACTGCTACAAAGCCCAAATTATTTTCCAGCCAAGATACAGATAAACATGATTAGTAATTTGAAAGCTTAAAACGGTTGGTAGGGTGATTTTAACCAATCATCAAGCTTTTACTCTCCCCAGGATGACACAGGGGTAGAAAAGTCGTTTCGGATCCATGATTTGTTCATCTTTATGAACGTGAGTCTGTCTACATTATCAGTGGAGAGCCGCGTGCGCTTATCTGTCAGCACACCACCAGCAGCGCTGAACACACGTTCAGACAGAACGCTGGCTGCGGGGCATGACAAGATCTCCAAGGCGTAAGTGGCTAGCTCCGGCCATTTATCCAGATTGGAAGCCCAAAAAGAGCAAGGGTCCAGTGACACAGTCATGGCTTCAATGTTTACTTGGAGATACTCCTGTACCATCGTCTCTAGGCGTTGACTATGTGTCAGACTTCTTGTCTCCTGTGGCTCTGCAAAGGATGGGCTAAAAAAGTGGTGAAATGATTCCGCAAAATTGATGTTACCAGCAGATACTGTGGTTCTGTTACGGTTTGAGTGCTGAACACTTGACGGTCCCACGGTTGGCAAGTTGGAACTGTGAGATTCACTACGTGCACCACTGGTATTTTGTGGAAAAGCACATGTAACATTCTGCAACAGTCTCTGCTGATACTCCTGCATGCGTGCATCCCTTTCTATGGCAGGAATAATTTCTGCAAATTTACTTTTGTACCGGGGATCTAACAGTGTGGCAACCCAGTAGTCAGGATTATTTCTAATTCTCACAATTCGAGGGTCATGTTGCAGGTAGTGCAGCAAGAAGGCACTCATGTGTGTTGCGCATCCAGGAGCACCAAGTCCCTGTTGTGTTGGTGGCGAAGTAACAATCATGCTTCCTTCCTCTGTCCTCTCCCCCCAACCTCGCACAACAGAAATGTGATCAAGGTCTCCCTCATCTGATGAGTCTTCCATCAGTTCGTCCTCCACTTCTTCCTGGGCTCCTGCACCTTCCTCACTAGTTTGGCTGCTACCATGCGCCCTGGTAAAACCATCTCCCCCACCCTCACATGCCTGCCGCCTTGGTGCTGCCGACCGTCTGGACCTTGCAGATGTTAGCCCTTCCGCATACAACTCCTCCTCCTCTACTTCCTCCACCTCCTCTTGTGCCACCACCTGACTCCGAATTCTGTTTAACATGTGCTCCAGCATGTAAATCACCGGAATAGTCATGCTGATAATGGCATCGTCAGCACTAAACATCTTCGTCGCCATTTCAAAACTGTGCAGAAGGGTGCATAGGTCCCTGATCTGAGACCACTCCTCCAGCGTGATTTGCCCCACCTCTGGATCTCGTTGGCCCAGGCTATACGTCAGAACGTATTGCACCAGGGCTTGTCGGTGCTGCCACAGTCGCTGCAACATGTGCAGAGTTGAATTCCACCGGGTAGGCACATCGCATTTTAGCCGGTGAAGTGGCAGGCCCAACGACTTCTGTAGAGATGTAAGTCGCTGAGCTGCGGGATGCGAACGGCGGAAGTGAGCACACAGCGACCGTGCCCTCTGCAGGAGGCCATCTAGTCTGGAATAGTGGGCTAAAAATTGCTGGACAACCAGGTTCAACATGTGAGCCATACAAGGCACGTGTGTGACATTGCCCCGGCGAAGGGCCGCACCCAGGTTTGCAGCATTGTCGCACACGGCCTTCCCTGGTTTCAGGTCCAGTGGAGACAACCATTCATGAAATTGGTTCTCCAGAGCTGACCACAACTCCTCAGCTGTGTGACTCACATTTCCCAGACATTTCAATGTAAAAACCGCCTGATGACGTTGAGCCCTACTGCCAGCATAGTAAGGAGGTGTGCAGGATCCCTTCTGCGCAGTTAGAAAGCTTGTGGCATGACCAGACAGGCTTTGTGTGCAGGTGGAAGACCGAGAGGAGGTTGAGGAGGCAGAAGCAGTGGAGAAACTTTGACATAAAGAGGATTGACGCACAACTCGTGGGGACGGCAAGACTTGGACAGCAACCCCTTGTCCTGCTGTCACCATAGTTACCCAGTGCCCAGTCAGCGACATGTAACGCCCCTGTCCATGCCTATTCGTCCAAGTGTCTGTGGTGAAATGCACCCTGTCACACACAGAGTTTCTCAAAGAAGCGGTGATGTTGTGTGCGACATGCTGGTGGAGCGCAGGCACACCTTTCTTTGAGAAGTAGTGCCGACTGGGCATCTGGTACTGGGGCACTGCGACGGACATAAGGTCTCGAAAATCCTCTGTGTCCACCAGGCGGAAAGGCAGCATTTCTGTAGCTAAGAGCTTTCAGATGGTGAAATTCAACCTCTTAGCTTTCTCATGGCTAGGAGGAAATGGTCTTTTACTTGTCCACATCTGAGGGACCGAGGGCTGGCTATTGTGCTTAGACGGGGTTGATAAGGGTGTCCCCGGCAAACTGCCGGTCTGTTTCGAAGATGCAGGCGGACATGTTAGGTTGCCTTGATCCAAAGGTGGTGCTATCGATGTCGGACAGCGCTCAACACCAGCTGGTGTTACCACCTCCAAAGAAAATGATGACCTGCCAATCACGCTGGCTGTTGCGGGTAAAGAGGTGGCAGGTCTGTGCCCCAAAACAGGTGTGACTGCTGCCCCCCCAGTCACAGAGGATGAAGAGGCCGCGGATGCACAAGATATGGCAGACGGTGGTTGGCCCGGCCGGCTAGGCCGCATTGTAGCACACTGAGCTTCCCACTGCAACTTATGCTTCATGTCCATGTGCCGGTTCATGCATGAAGTACTCAAACTATGTATTTTTTGGCCTCTACTTAGCTTTTGCTGACAAATGTTACAGATAACACGAGTTGGGTCATCTTTATCGATCTGAAAAAATGCCCAGGCTATGCAAGGCTTAGCACCCATGCGACCTGAAGAGCCACCACGACTTGTGGTGAGAGGCAGAGTTGTGTTTGAGGATGCAGTTGTTGACGTGCTTCCAGTACTACGTCTCTGTCCAGGAAGGCGCAACCTGACCTCGTCGTCACTAGCATCTTCCTCCACCTCCTCTGCTGACCTCATCTCTTGGCTGACTGTGGGTTGACAGTAAGTGGGATCTCCAACCTCATCATCATCACCCTGTGCGTTATCACACCCGTCGTCCTCAGAGCCAACCTGTTCCTGCCCTGACAAAAAACTAAAGTTGTCGCTCCAATCAGGTATTTGAGTCTTATCATCGTCTTCCTCATTGTCTCCACCAACAGGAGTTACAGTTTGGGAATGAGGGTCTACATTATGGTCAGAACCTTCTGCGTCTGGTCCTGGATCCGACTCATAAAGATTCTGGGCATCAGTGCAGATCATTTCCTCGTCTGGATTCACAGAAGCGCTGGAGTCGACCTCTGATTCCCAGGCTATAGTATGAGTAAACAGCTCTGCAGACTCAACCATCTGTTCTACCTCATACTCAGACGGGCAGCTGGAGATTTGGGAGCTGTGAGGAAGCAAGTGCGATTGGGGTGACACCTTTGAGGACTGGAGTATTTGTGATGTTGAAGTTGATGTGGAGGAGAGCCCACTTAAAGGAGCACTTGATATCCGTTGAAGCACCTGCTGTTTTTGTGCCTCATCTGGAATTTGTAGCGATTGGCGTGACCGTAAGAAAGGGATCTTATCACATTGTCCGCTAAAAGAAGTAGACATTTTAGTTTGGCAGGAAGATGGTCTTTCTTCTGCAGATGTTACTGTTGCTTTAACACCTACCCCACGGACACAACCTTTTTTCCCCTTCCCAACACGCCTATTCCCCTTTCCACCAGCAGCAGGCCTTTTTCCACTCATTTTGGTGGTTAACTAATTCACAACTCTGGAGTTGTTTGCACAAAAAAACAATGGATGGGAACCGAGCAGAGCTGAGTGGCCAAACTGTTGTATTAGGCCAAAACTATTGGCTGGGTTAGATGCAGAAAAAAATTAAATTCAATTTGCAACCTGATGGAGGTCAGTATAGATGGACTAATAGAGAAAGTCCCACACACTGCTAGAAGGCCAAATATTTTTTCAGAGCTAGATGCAGATAAAAATTATTTTGAATTTGCAACCTGATGGAGGTCAGTATAGATGGACTAATAGAGAAAGTCCCACACACTGCTAGAAGGCCAAATATTTTTTCAGAGCTAGATGCAGATAAAAATTATATTCAATTTGCAACCTGATGGAGGTCAGTATAGATGGACTAATAGAACAAGTCCCACACACAGCTAGAAGCCCAAATATTTTTTCAGAGGTACTGTAGATGCAGCTAAAAATTATTTTTAATTTGCAACCTGATGGAGGTCAGTATAGATGGACTAATAGAGAAAGTCCCACACACTGCTAGAAGGCCAAATATTTTTTCAGAGCTAGATGCAGAAAAAAATTATATTTAGTTTGCAACCTGATGGAGGTCAGTATAGATGGACTAATAGAGAAAGTCCCACACACTGCTAGAAGGCCAAATATTTTTTCAGAGCTAGATGCAGATAAAAATTATTTTTAATTTGCAACCTGATGGAGGTCAGTATAGATGGACTAATAGAGAAAGTCCCACACACTGCTAGAAGGCCAAATATTTTTTCAGAGCTAGATGCAGATAAAAATTATTTTTAATTTGCAACCTGATGGAGGTCAGTATAGATGGACTAATAGAGAAAGTCCCACACACTGCTAGAAGGCCAAATATTTTTTCAGAGCTAGATGCAGATAAAAATTATATTCAATTTGCAACCTGATGGAGGTCAGTATAGATGGACTAATAGAACAAGTCCCACACACAGCTAGAAGCCCAAATATTTTTTCAGAGGTACTGTAGATGCAGATAAAAATTATTTTTAATTTGCAACCTGATGGAGGTCAGTATAGATGGACTAATAGAGAAAGTCCCACACACTGCTAGAAGGCCAAATATTTTTTCAGAGCTAGATGCAGAAAAAAATTATATTCAGTTTGCAACCTGATGGAGGTCAGTATAGATGGACTAATAGAGAAAGTCCCACACACTGCTAGAAGGCCAAATATTTTTCAGAGCTAGATGCAGAAAAAAATTATATTCAGTTTGCAACCTGATGGAGGTCAGTATAGATGGCCTAATAGAGAAAGTCCCACACACTGCTAGAAGGCCAAATATTTTTTCAGAGCTTGATGCAGATAAAAATTATTTTTAATTTGCAACCTGATGGAGGTCAGTATAGATGAACTAATAGAGAAAGTCCCACACACTGCTAGAAGGCCAAATATTTTTTCAGAGCTAGATGCAGATAAAAATTATTTTTAATTTGCAACCTGATGGAGGTCAGTATAGATGGACTAATAGAGAAAGTCCCACACACTGCTAGAAGGCCAAATATTTTTTCAGAGCTAGATGCAGATAAAAATTATATTCAATTTGCAACCTGATGGAGGTCAGTATAGATGGACTAATAGAACAAGTCCCACACACAGCTAGAAGCCCAAATATATTTTCAGAGGTACTGTAGATGCAGATAAAAATTATTTTTAATTTGCAACCTGATGGAGGTCAGTATAGATGGACTAATAGAGAAAGTCCCACACACTGCTAGAAGGCCAAATATTTTTTCAGAGCTAGATGCAGAAAAAAATTATATTCAGTTTGCAACCTGATGGAGGTCAGTATAGATGGACTAATAGAGAAAGTCCCACACACTGCTAGAAGGCCAAATATTTTTTCAGAGCTAGATGCAGATAAAATTATTTTTAATTTGCAACCTGATGGAGGTCAGTATAGATGGACTAATAGAGAAAGTCCCACACACTGCTAGAAGGCCAAATATTTTTTCAGAGCTAGATGCAGATAAAAATTATATTCAATTTGCAACCTGATGGCGGTCAGTATAGATGGACTAATAGAACACGTCCCACACACAGCTAGAAGCCCAAATATTTTTTCAGAGGTACTGTAGATGCAGATAAAAATTATTTTTAATTTGCAACCTGATGGAGGTCAGTATAGATGGACTAATAGAGAAAGTCCCACACACAGCTAGAAGGCCAAATATTTTTTCAGAGCTAGATGCAGATAAAAGTTATATTCAATTTGCAACCTGATGGAGGTCAGTATAGATGGACTAATAGAACAAGTCCCACACACAGCTAGAAGCCCAAATATTTTTTCAGAGGTACTGTAGATGCAGATAAAAATTATTTTTAATTTGCAACCTGATGGAGGTCAGTATAGATGGACTAATAGAGAAAGTCCCACACACTGCTAGAAGGCCAAATATTTTTTCAGAGCTAGATGCAGAAAAAAATTATATTCAGTTTGCAACCTGATGGAGGTCAGTATAGATGGACTAATAGAGAAAGTCCCACACACTGCTAGAAGGCCACATATTTTTTCAGAGGTAGATGCAGAAAAAAATATATTCAGTTTGCAACCTGATGGAGGTCTGTATAGATGGATTAATAGAACAAGTCCCACACACAGCTAGAAGCCCAATATTTTTTCAGAGGTAGATGCAGAAAAAAATATATTCAGTTTGCAACCTGATGGAGGTCAGTATAGATGGACTAATACAACAAGTCCGACACACAGCTAGAAGCCCAATATTTTTTCAGAGGTAGATGCAGAAAAAATATATTCAGTTTGCAACCTGATGGAGGTCTGTATAGATGGACTAATACAACAAGTCCCACACACAGCTAGAAGCCCAATATTTTTTCAGAGCTAGATGCAGAAAAAAATTATATTCAATTTGCAACCTGATGGAGGTCAGTATAGATGGACTAATAGAATGATGCTATGCCCAAAAGATTTTACTTCACTAGGTGCAGTAAAAAAATTGGTATTCTATACACAGGTGGTATATCTTGCAACACAGATAGGCTACTCCACTGACTAACACACTCTGCAATAGGCCAAAAAGGATTAGCTTTGCTAGATTCAGCCAAATGCTGTGAAAAAAACTTGCACAGCACTGGCACAGACCTGCCTGGCAAAAACTGATAGGAACTGATGTAACCTAGTCCTGAAAAGGACTCCAATTACAATTAGTCTTTACTCCCACAATCTATCTATTTAAGAGCACAGACCTGCCTGATAAAAGTCGTAGGAAATGCTGTAACCTAGTCCTTAAAAGGACTGCAATCACAACTATTCCCTACTCCCAAGCTATCTGTAGATTTGTGCGAAAATTGGCTTGAAATTAACAAGGTATAGCGCACACAGCAACAGCGGTGCCGTCTAACACGCAGCTGCAGCAGTGAGAAAATGGTGGCGACGGGGAAAATGGCTTGGTCTTATAGGGCAAGGACATGTGACATACACTGCCAATGACACATGCCCTTGCTTGTGTGAAAAAAAGCACTTCGCTCCGTGTGTGCACTGCTGATAGGCTGACAGATTGCACCTCCCCACTGTAAATGCGGGAAAGAGAAAAAAAAATGGAGATCTTCATTGTTCCTGCAGAGATCCATCCCCTGCCCCTCCCCCCACCCCGCTGTACACTCAAACTGCGTATTAACATTAATTTTCATCATTACTGAGAAAAAATCCAGTTATGATTTTGGTGCACGAACAGTTATCGAACATAACCTCGAACAGCCGAATTTTTCTCAAATTGTTCGTGTTCGCCGAACGGCTCGAACACCGCCCAAAACAGCTCGAATTTGAGATTGGCGAACAGTTCGAGTAGAACAACGCTCATCTCTAGTTATCTATCTTCCACCTCACCCCCTTCCAAATCAGGCAAGCAGTCTGAGCCTCAAGTCATGCAGCAGTCACTTCTGCTTTTTGATGACTCCACTGGCTGTGATTCCGTGGGCCAGCCACCTGTTCTTGCCCCAGAAGTGGAAGAGATTGAGTGCACTGATGCCCAAACACTTGTTCTGTTTGAGGATGCGACACGGGTGCAGAGTAGAACAATTTCTTTTCATGCACAGTAGTATCACAGACATGGGTGCAGATTAGAACAATTTGTTTTTACGCACACTACTCCCACAGATATGGGTGCAGAGTAGAAGAATTTGTTTTTAGGCAACATACTCCCACAGACACGGGTGCAAAGTTCAACAATTTGCTTCTATGCACAGTGCTGCCACAGACACCTTTTAGGCACACTACTCACACAAACACTGGTGCAGAGTGGAACATGTTTTTCTTATGCAAAATACTCCCACAGACATGGGTACAGAGTAGAAACATTTGTTTTTAGGCACACTATTCCCACAAACACGGGTGCAGAGTAGAAAAATTTGTTTTTATGCACATTACTCCCACAGACACAGGTTCAGATTAGAAATTTTTTTTTCATGCACACCACTCCCACAAACACGGCTGTAGATTTGAAAAAAATATTTTTAGGCACACTACTCCCACAGACATGGGTGCAGTGCAGAAAAAATTGTTTTTACGCACATTACTCACACAGACACGGGTGCAGAGTACACACAGAGAAGTTTTTTTGAAAACTACACATGCACAAAACCTAACACTGTCCCTCATTCCAGCTGTGTCTTGTCGCTACTGTAAGCAAAGCAGAATGGCGGAGGCACCGATGATCCAGCATTTATACAGTCAAGGTCACGTGATGCCCTGCCAATCACAGCGATGGCAATAACCAATACTTGACATGGCTGTGATTGCTTCGAAAGCTTGTTGATTGAAAGGCTGCAGCCTTTCAACAAACTTTATTTGGCATCCGTACCTGAACAGTAAATCGGATTTCTGGTAAAAATTCCAGGTTCGGGGTTCTGTATTGGACACTTTACAGTTCGGGTTTGCTCAGCCCTAATAAGGAAGCAATCACATTGCATATTAAAAATACCTTATTTATCTCATCACTCTTTCTTAAACTCCATATGGGACACATAATAATTCTTCTGTCTCACTCAACCCTTCTACCCAATCTATCTGTCAGAATAAATGACATCACGCTTTCCCCTGTATCACAAGTCTGCTTCCTCAATATAACACTTGACTCTGAAGTGTTCTTCAAACCACACATCCAAGCCTTTACCACCAAATGCCACTTCCAACTCGGTCTATCCTCAATCCCAAATCTAGTGAATGATCTTATCATCTCCTGCCTCAACTAATGCAAAATCCTCCTCAGTTGCCTATCAAATAACACTTTCACACCTCTCCAATCCATTCATAACTCTGCTACCCAATTCATCCATTTATTGCTTCACTACTCATCTGCCTCTGCCCTCTGCCAGTACCATCACTGCCTTCCAATTCCCCAGTGAATCATGTTTAAACTACTAACAATGACTTACAAGGCTTTCCCTGATTTCACAATATATTCCTACATGTAATCTCTAGTCCTCACAAGACATCCTTGTTCCTCAGCTCTCATGTGTTCTTCACCCAATCATCTCCAAGAGTTTTCCAATATCCCCCATCTTCTGGAATTCAGTGCCTCAAAATGTCTGATTGTCTTCCAGAGACTGCCATCTATCTTCTTCACGAAGAAGAAGCCTACTGCCTTGGGAGAAGATGAGGGTTGGATACGTCCCTTCTCCAGACTTTCTGCAATGAAAACCTTCATGACTTCTCTCTCAGGGCCAGAAAGATTATTCAGTCTGGACTTTGGTAGTTTAGCTCTGGGGGTCAGGTTAATGGGACAATCAAATGTACGATGAGGAGGCAAATCCTGACACCGCTTCTCAGAAAAAAAGTACTCAAAACCAGACAAAAACACAGTTAAGGACTCTGTAGAGACTTGGGAAATGTTTAAACAGTTTTTATGGCAGTAAACTCCCCATTCAATGATCTCTCTGGATTGCCAATCCACTATCGGATTATGTTTCACCAATCAGGGTAGACTCAGTACAACTGGAGTGAGAAGACCATCCAGGACATAACAAGGAATTATCTCAATGAACAGACCCCACCCTCAATCTTACATTATGTACAATCTGAGTCAGAGCTTTCTGTGCAAGTGGTGCTGAGTCAATGGCAAATAAAAGGAATGGGCTTCGCTAACGTACAGCAAGCAAGCCCATGAGTTCTCACAAACTCAGCATCAACCATGCTGACTCCAGCTCCATTGTCTACAAACACAGAAATGTTCTCAGTCCTGCTCTCTAGCACCACCTCTGCTGTCAGGATAAACCGAGAACTGCAAGTTGATGACAAACACACCCCTTGATTATCCAACTCCAGACTACCTAGGGTTAATAGAGTTTTATTTTGCTTAGGAATAAAGGGACAGGCCCCAATAAAATGTCCTTTTTTGCACAAAAAAAACACACCTTTCTTTTTGCCAATCTCAGGGAAAACATACGATGCAAAGGCATTCCCTAACTGCATGGGTTCTTCCACCTCCACCAGTACTGGTTCACCCCCAGACCGCTCCCCCGGCAAAGGGGCATTACCCCAAAAAGAGGGCTCCGGATAAGGTGATCTCACCCACCTATATCAAAGGCATCTATCAACACGAATTGCCAATGACATGGCAGCCTCCAAGGACTCTGGGGTTTCATACACTGCCATGGCATCTTTCAACCTTTCAGTAAGGCGTTGGCAAAATTGGCTTCTCAGAGCTGGGTCATTCCATTTGGTATCAGTTACCCACCTGCGAAATTCGAAGCTTTATGTCTCCACTGACCGATTCACCTACTAAAGGCGACGCAGCCTGGACTCAGCCAAGAAGATACGGTCAGGATCATCAAAGATGAGGGTTAGAGCCCCGAAAAACCCCTCCACTGACTGGAGAAAAACTGAACCTTGTGGCAAAGAGAAAGCCCAGGATTGAAGATCTCCTTGCAACAGTGAGATCATAATCCCCACTCGCTGCATCTCATCTCCAGAGGAGTAAGGAGAAAGTTTAAAATATAGCTTGCAAGCTTCCTTGAACACAAAACATTTGTCCCTATCTCCTGAAAACCTGTCTGGGAGGGCAATTTTAGGTTCAAGCTGTACCGGCCAACCCGCAGAGACCCCAACATTAGGAGATTGCAGCCGCTGCCGTTGCTGCTGAACCTCAGAGTGAAAGTCAGTCACCTCCAGAGAAAGCTTGTGCAGCTGCTCTGCCAACATTGCAATGGGATCCATGAAACAAGGGAGAGAGAAAAAAAAAACACACCCAAAAAAAACCCCACACAAATAAAACCACGTGTCAGTTTTTTTTTCAAGGTGAGGGAAAGACTAAGTGCAACACAAAGGGAAGAGGGGAAGGAAGCCCAAACACTAGGGAAAGGGGGAGTGGAGACCCCTAGACAGATCTAATGTCACCCTGCCTACGCTATCGTCCCTATATAGGTTCCACTTCCACACCTATCGCCAAGCAAGAACCTAAGTCCTGAATGTCCCTAGAGCTTGGCCCTAGATAGGGAGGGGACAGGGTGAGCACTAGTCAAGCCCCACTACAAACTAAAGACAACAAGGTAGACAAACAAAGGGGATACACTTAGCTTGAGCAGACACCAGAGAGATAATGCCAACTGTCCTCCAAGGGCACCAGAGAAGAAACTAGCCAACTGCTAGTGCTTCAAGCCAACACAGAGGTACATAGAATTATCACCGGCGACTCTCTGGAGAAAGTGAGTGTATTTAACTACCAAGCAAGGGTATGTCAATCAGCAGCAGAAGGTGGAGGTTGCTGCTGGGTCCTAAAGGATAAAGGATATAGCTATACTATAGAGATGAGAGGATCAAGAAGGCGTTTGCAATTTTACAGCCTACTACAGAGGGACTGTCAAACCTGACACACCCGTGACAATATACCTCATGCGCACCCTGTCATAATTCCTTGTATGTGCTATGAGTGGGCGATCACATGACCGCATGTATGCAATTTGCATACTTGTGGTCACATGCTAACCAGTGTCATCCCACTTCTCTCAATAGAAGATAATTGAGAGAAGCAAGGTGAAACTAGTCAGAATGTGATTGCAAGAATGCAAATTGCAGACATGTGGTCACGTGACTGCCCATTTGAATAGTGCACAAAAGGTAGTCTTGACAGCCCTTGCATTGGCAGTCTGCAGTCACATAGAGTGACTGCAGGCTTTGCTGCTTAGATCAGACAACCCATTTTATTTTTAAGCAGTATGCAGTGGCTTGTGATAGTATTAACCCCTCTTGGCATTTTTTGTGTTTTGCTGCCTTGCTAATTTCACAGTTTCTTTTTAAGAGGGTTTGCATCAATTCATGTAAAGAACATACCTACAACTGTGAACATTTGGATTTCTTTTTATTGTGAAGCAAACAACAAATAGGACAAAATAACTGAAAACTTCACTGTGCATAACTATTCACCCCCCCTAAAGTCAGTACTTTGTAGAGTCTCCTTTTGTGGCAATTACAGCTGCAAGTCGCTTTGCATAAGTGTCTATGAGCTTTCAACATCTGGCCACTGGGATTTTTGCTCATTCCTCAAGGCAAAACTGTTCCAGCTCCTTCAAGTTAGATGGTTTCCTCTGATGAACAGCAATCTTCAAGTCTACCCACAGATTTTCAATCAGATTAAGGTCTGGTCTTTGAATAAGCCACTCCAAAACATTCACACATTACCCCTTAAACCACTCGAGTGTTGCTTTAGCAGTATGCTTTAGGTCATTGTCTTGTTGGAAAGTGAACCTCCATCCCAGTCTCAAACCATTGACAGACTGAAACAGGTTTTGCTAAAGAATATTCCTGTATTTCGCACCATCCATCTTCCCCTCAACTCAGCCTAGTTTTCCGGTCTTTGCTGCCGAAAAATATCCCCACTGCATGATGCTTACACCACCATGTTTAACTGTGGGTATTGTGTTCTTGGGGTGATGAGCTGTATTGGTTCGGCGCCAGACATAGTGTTAATCTTGGTGGCCAAAAAGTTAAGTTTTGGTCTCATCTGACAACAGCACCCTCCTCCATACATTTTGGTAGTCTCCCAGATGTCTTTTGGCAAACTCAAAACGAGCTTTACAGTTTTTGTGTGTAAGTAAAGGCTTTTTTCTGCCCACTCTTCCATAAAGGCAATGTCTATGTGTTACACCCTGAGCGCAGGGCACCCATTAAACCAGGCATCCTTCTTACTGTCACATGGGGGTTTGGTGGCCTTGGCAAGTAGCAAGTGTAAACAGAGCCAATCCTGTTATCCAAGCTGACACGATAGAGTCTTCTTCTATCCTACTAGGGTGACATTGTCCAGCAGACCCCTATATACCTGCTTCCTCTGACCTTCATTATGTTGTAGGATTTCTGTTTTCCCATCTCCATTATGGGGGACCACCCTCCAGACCCGTACTCCTCCTGCATCCACAGCGTAATATTCTGGTAGGCTAAGGGTGCTGTGCAGACCAGGGAATTCCATTTGCCTCTGGTCCTCAGGCTATCCTACAGGTTTCTGCTGGTCAGCTCATCTCTATTCGGCCCACTGGAAGGGGGAAAATAATCCCCACACATGTTTTCTGGCTGAGTCACTGGCTGGTCCCCAACTGTACTCTGAGGTGCTCACTGGAACTCTAACTGAAATAACAGTTACAGCTATTTTTAGTAAACCCAGAGGCTCCACTCACCAAGCCAGTAGCCTAGTAACTGCCTCAGTGAGGAGTCTAACTACTTTCTACTTGGGCTGCTGCAATAAATGCTGACATACATACACAATAATATAAATCCCTACATGAAATAGTACTAAACTTCAATAATATAAAGAGTACACAGAGTTATAGTAATACCCAACGCTAGGGTATTAAATATGGAGGCTACGGCTTATTGTGGTCATATGGACAGATACTCCAGTCTCTGCTTGGGAACTCTGCAGCTACTTCAAGGTTACCTTTGGTCTCTGTCCTGCCTCTCTGATTAATGCCCTCCTTGACCGGGCTGAGAGTTTTGGTAGACGGCCCTCTCTTGACAGGTTTGTTGTGGTACCATGTTCTTTCCATTTGATGGTAATGGATTTGATGGTGCTCCGGGGAATCATCAGACATTGGGATTTTTTTTTTATATAACCCAATCCTGACTTGTACTTCTCAATAACTGTGTCCCTGAATGGTTTGAAGATCTCCTTGGTCTTCATAGTGTTGTTTGGTTAGTGGTGCCTCTTGCTTAATGATGTTGCAGCCTCTGTGGCCTTTCAGAAAAGGTAGTGTCTATACTGACAGACCATGTAACACTTAGATTGCACACAGATGGACTTCCTTTCACTATACATGTGACTTATGAAGGTAATTGCTTGCACCAGAATTTTTTAGCGGCTTCATAGCAAAAGGGGTGATTACATATGCACATGCCATTTTTTAGTTATTTGATGCTATAAATGTAATTTATGCCTAGATTTTTCTCACTTCACCAATTTAGACTATTTAGTGCTGATGCATCACACACAAATTGAATTACAAAAATATTTAAACACAGGCTGTAATTAGTGTTGAGCGATCACTAAAATGCTCGGGTGCTCGAAGCTCGGGCCGAGCTCACCGTGATACTCGGGTGCTCGACTCGAGCAACGAGCCCAATGTTAGTCTATGGGAGACCCGAGTATTTTTGTGTCGGCACCCCCGGCAGTCTTTTAAAAGCCTAAAAAGTGCCCAAAACGATAGTGACAGTGTTCAAATGACATGGGAACAGCATGGGAATCGCCCCAGGAAGAATTTCTGACCCCCAGGTCACTGCTGTCAACAACGTGATCAGAGGTATTAAGCCACTTTTAAGGGCTCACAATAAAACATTCAAAAATAAAACTGAAACTGCTTTCCTGTGAAATATGTTAAGGAAGTTCCTTTCCAGGGTAAAGACTTGTGTATAAGGTAAAATAAATAACCAAAAAAAAATACTCCTCTACACCTTGGGCTATGTTCACAAGTAGCATTTTTTATGCGTTTTTGCACTTTTGTATTGCTTTCAACTGTGACAAATGCATTCACCGGAAAATGTCATTTTAACATTTTACAATCTTATCTGGCCATGTGCTGTGTGACATATGCATACAGTGCTGAAAAGACATGGTAACAGCATAGGGAAGACCCCTGGAAGCATCTCTGACACCCAGGTCACTGCCTAAAAGTGTGCCCATCAGAAGTGATCCTTGCCGCATCAGAAGATGTAGACTTGCAACTATCCCCGTGCAAGTCCTTGTCCCAGGGCAGTGTTCAATAGTACCTACCCCATTCCTTGCAATGCAAGCGCAAATATGCAGCCAACCAACCACCCACCCACCCACAGGCTGCAATACCATACTGCTAGCTTTCACTTGAAATGGGGCCTTTTAGATTGGAGGAGGCCGAAGCTGGCCACTACCTCATGGCTGCTTCGGCAGCGAGGTATCCATACTCAGTCCCCAGCCGCCCGGTGGCCGGGTGTCCACGCTCGCTCCCCAGCCGCCAGGGGGCGGCCGGGTGTCCATACTCGGTCCCTAGCCGCCCCGCGGCCGGGTGTCCACACACGGTCCCCAGCCGCCTGGGGGCGGCCGGGAGTCCATAAACGGCCCCCAGCCGCCCCTATTTCTCCTGTTACCTTCCCACACACTTTTCTTAGCCTGGCCTGCTTTAGGGCAGCATTGGACGAGCCCACCAGAGAACCAGACTCCTCCGGTGGGCCCTGGCTTCTCCATCAGGGGAGTTGAGAGTGCCAAGGTGAGGAGCATGATGATGATAGAAGTTAACATCTGCTTTGTTTTCTTGGAATGCAAGCGCATGTATGTAGTAGCGGCTAGGCCTGAGGTGTTCAGCTTTTTGGCGCATATCCTACCTCCTCCGAGGATTGCTGGATGTTTTCCTGCTAGTATCCCAGTTCTATGACTCCCATTAAAACAAAGCATCAGGTGATAAATGATGGATGAGGTGGTGGTAAAGGAGAAAGAGCAGGAGGAACAGGGACCATTCACATCAATATCAGGCCAGGCAACCACACATGCCTTGTAGGATATGTTTCTGTACCAAAAGGAGCAGTTCGGCTACACAGTTATAGGGCATACAGTGAGTGCAATGCCTACCAAAAATTTAGAGGCACTCCAATGCCCCTTGGAAGTGACATGGAGGTCAGAGAGCCTTAACTAAACCATTTTTTCCATTTATAGCAACTGGGTCTCCTGTGCACTGTTGGCCTAAGCAGTGAATGGAAGGCTTTCCAAAAATTATGAGGAACTGCAATGCCCCTTGAAACAGACGTGGATTACAGCGTACTAAAAACCTTCTACCCATTGGGGAGTGAGTCTCCCTTAGTGTTCACCTATGCATTGAAAAGCAAAAGTTGACTAAAATTAGGAGGAAATGCAATGCCCATTGGAAGAGTCGTGGAGGTCACAGTAGCTTAACAAGACGGTTTTAATGCCCCTTGGAAGAGACGTAGAGGTCGCAGTAGCTTAACAAGACGGTTTTAATGCCCCTAGGAAGAGACATGGAGGTCGCAGTAGCTTAACAAGATGGTTTTAATGCCCCTTGGAAAAGTGGTGGAGGTCGCTGTAGCTTAACAAGATGGTTTTAATGCCCCTTACAAAAGCCATACAGTACAGCATCTTAAAAACATTATTCCCATTATTGGGGAGTGGGTCGCCCATAGTCTTTGCTTATGCCTTCCAAGCAAAAGCTGCCAAAAATTAGGACGGAGGAACTTGCAATGCCCCTTACAAGAGCCATGCAGTACAGCATATTACAAACATTATTCCCATTATTGGGGAGTGGCTCTCCCATAGTCTTTGTGTATGCCTTCCAAGCAAAAGCTGCCAAAAATTAGGACGGAGAAACTTGCAATGCCCCTTGCAAGAGCCATGTAGTACAGCATATTACAAACATTATTCCCATTATTGGGTAGTGGGTCTCCCATAGTCTTTGCCTATGCCTTCCAAGTAAAAGCTGCCAAAAATTAGGACGGAGGAACTTGCAATTAGAGATGAGTGGTGTTCGACTCGAACTGTTCGCCAATCTCAAATTCGAGCTGTTTTGGGCGGTGTTCGAGACGTTCGGCGAACACGAACAATTTGAAAAAAATTTGGCTGTTCGAGGTTATGTTCGATAACTGTTCGTGCACCAAAATCATAACTGGATTTTTTCTCAGTAATGCTGAAAATTAATGTTAATATGCAGTTTGAGTGTACAGCGGGGTGGGGGGAGGGGCAGGGGATGGATCTTTGCAGAAGTAATGAAGATCTCCATTTTTTTTTATTTTTCCCGCATTTACAGTGGGGAGGTGCAATCTGTCAGCCTATGAGCAGCGCACACACGGAGCGAACTGCTTTTTTTCACACAAGCAAGGGCATGTGTCATTGGCAGTGTATGTCACATGTCCTTGCCCTATAAGACCCAGCCACTTTCCCCGTCGCCACCATTTTCTCACTGCTGCAGCTGCGTGTTAGACGGCACCGCTGTTGCTGTGTGCACTATACTTTGTTAATTTCAAGCCAATTTTCGCTCAAATCTACAGATAGCTTGGGAGTAGGGAATAGTTGTGACTGCAGTCCTTTTAAGGACTAGGTTACAGCATTTCCTACGACTTTTATCAGGCAGGCCTGTGCTCTTAAATAGATAGGTTGAGAGTAAAGACTAAATGTAATTGCAGTCCTTTTCAGGGCTAGGTTACATTAGTTCCTATCACTTTTTGCCAGGCAGGTCTGTGCCAGTGCTGTGCAAGTTTTTTTCACAGCATTTGGCTAAATCTAGCAAAGCAAATCCTTTTTGGCCTCTTGCAGTGTGTGTTAGTCAGTGGAGTAACCTATCTGTGTTGCAAGCTAAACCACCTGTGTATAGAATACAAATTTTTTTACTGCACCTAGTGAAGTAAAACCTTTTGGGCATAGCATCATTCTATTAGTCCATCTATACTAACCTCCACCAGGTTGCAAATTCAAAATAATTTTTTTCTGCATCTAGCTCTGAAAAAATATTTCGGCTTATAGCAGTTTGTGGGACTTGTTCTATTAGTCCATCTATACTAACCTCCACCAGGCTGCAAATTCAATATAATTTTTTTCTGCATCTAGCTCTGAAAAAATATTTCGGCTTGTAGTAGTGTGTAGGACTTGTTCTATTAGTCCATCTATACTAACCTCCACCAGGTTGCAAATTCAATATAATTTCTTTCTGCATCTAGCTCTGAAAAAATATTTCGGCTTGTAGCAGTGTGTGGGACTTGTTCTATTAGTCCATCTATACTAACCTCCACCAGGTTGCAAATTCAATATAATTTTTATCTGCATCTAGCTCTGAAAAAATATTTCGGCTTGTAGCAGTTTGTGGGACTTGTTCTATTAGTCCATCTATACTAACCTCCACCAGGTTGCAAATTCAATATAATTTTTATCTGTTTCTAGCTCTGAAAAAATATTTCGGCTTGTAGCAGTGTGTGGGACTTGTTCTATTAGTCCATCTATACTAACCTCCACCAGGTCGCAAATTCAATATAATTTTTTTCTGCATCTAGCTCTGAAAAAATATTTTGTCTTGTAGCAGTGTGTGGGACTTGTCCTATTAGTCCATCTATACTAACCTCCACCAGGTTGCAAATTCAATATAATTTTTTTCTGCATCTAGCTCTGAAAAAATATCTCGGCTTGTAGCAGTGTGTGGGACTTGTTCTATTAGTCCATCTATACTAACCTCCACCAGGTTGCAAATTCAATATAATTTTTATCTGCATCTAGCTCTGAAAAAATATTTTGGCTTGTAGCAGTGTGTGGGACTTGTTCTATTAGTCCATCTATACTAACCTCCACCAGGTTGCAAATTCAAAATAATTTTTATCTGCATCTAGCTCTGAAAAAATATTTTGGCTTCGGCTTGTAGCAGTGTGTGGGACTTGTTCTATTAGTCCATCTATACTAACCTCGGACAGGTTGCAAATTCAATATAATTTTGTTCTGCATCTAGCTCTGAAAAAATATTTCGGCTTGTAGCAGTGTGTGGGAATTGTTCTATTAGTCCATCTATACTAACCTCCACCAGGATGCAAATTCAATATAATTTTTTCTGCAACTAGCTCTGAAAAAATATTTCGGCTTGTAGCAGTGTGTGGGACTTGTTCTATTAGTCCATCTATATTAACCTCCACCAGGTTGCAAATTCAATATAATTTTTTTCTGCATCTAGCTCTGAAAAAATATTTTGGCTTGTAGCAGTGTGTGGGACTTGTTCTATTAGTCCATCTATACTAACCTCCACCAGGTTGCAAATTCAATATAATGTTTATCTGCATCTAGCTCTGAAAAAACATTTCGGCTTGTAGCAGTGTGTGGGACTTGTTCTATTAGTCCATCTATACTAACCTCCACCAGGTTGCAAATTCAATATAATGTTTATCTGCATCTAGCTCTGAAAAAACATTTCGGCTTGTAGCAGTGTGTGGGACTTGTTCTATTAGTCCATCTATACTAACCTCCACCAGGTTGCAAATTCAATATAATTTTTATCTGCATCTATCTCTGAAAAAATATTTCGGCTTGTAGCAGTGTGTGGGACTTGTTCTATTAGTCCATCTATACTAACCTCCACCAGGTTGCAAATTCAATATACTTTTTTTCTGCATCTAGCTCTGAAAAAAATATTTTGTCTTGTAGCAGTGTGTGGGACTTGTTCTTTTAGTCCATCTATACTAACCTCCATCAGGTTGCAAATTCAATATAATTTTTTTCTGCATCTAGCTCTGAAAAAATATTTCGGCTTGTAGCAGTGTGTGGGACTTGTTCTATTAGTCCATCTATACTAACCTCCACCAGGTTGCAAATTCAATATAATTTTTATCTGCATCTAGCTCTGAAAAAATATTTCGGCTTGTAGCAGTGTGTGGGACTTGTTCTATTAGTCCATCTATACTAACCTCCACCAGGTTGCAAATTCAAAATAATTTTTATCTGCATCTAGCTCTGAAAAAATATTTTGGCTGGTAGCAGTGTGTGGGACTTGTTCTATTAGTCCATCTATACTAACCTCCACCAGGTTGCAAATTCAATATAATTTTTATCTGAAATCTAGCTCTGAAAAAATATTTCGGCTTGTAGCAGTGTGTGGGACTTGTTCTATTAGTCCATCTATACTAACCTCCACCAGGTTGCAAATTCAATATAATTTTTATCTGCATCTAGCTCTGAAAAAATATTTCGGCTTGTAGCAGTGTGTGGGACTTGTTCTATAAGTCCATCTATACTAACCTCCACCAGGTTGCAAATTCAAAATAATTTTTATCTGCATCTAGCTCTGAAAAAATATTTTGGCTTCGGCTTGTAGCAGTGTGTGGAACTTGTTCTATTAGTCCATCTATACTAACCTCCACCAGGTTGCAAATTCAATATAATTTTGTTCTGCATCTAGCTCTGAAAAAATATTTCGGCTTGTAGCAGTGTGTGGGACTTGTTCTATTAGTCCATCTATACTAACCTCCACCAGGATGCAAATTCAATATAACTTTTTTCTGCAACTAGCTCTGAAAAAATATTTCGGCTTGTAGCAGTGTGTGGGACTTGTTCTATTAGTCCATCTATATTAACCTCCACCAGGTTGCAAATTCAATATAATTTTTTTCTGCATCTAGCTCTGAAAAAATATTTCGGCTTGCAGCAGTGTGTGGGACTTGTTCTATTAGTCCATCTATATTAACCTCCACCAGGTTGCAAATTCAATATAATTTGAATCTGCATCTATCTCTGAAAAAATATTTCGGCTTGTAGCAGTGTGTGGGACTTGTTCTATTAGTCCATCTATACTAACCTCCACCAGGTTGCAAATTCAATATAATTTTTATCTGCATCTATCTCTGAAAAAATATTTCGGCTTGTAGCAGTGTGTGGGACTTGTTCTATTAGTCCATCTATACTAACCTCCACCAGGTTGCAAATTCAATATACTTTTTTTCTGCATCTAGCTATGAAAAAATATTTTGTCTTGTAGCAGTGTGTGGGACTTGTTCTATTAGTCCATCTATACTAACCTCCACCAGGTTGCAAATTCAATATAATTTTTTTCTGCATCTAGCTCTGAAAAAATATTTCGGCTTGTAGCAGTGTGTGGGACTTGTTCTATTAGTCCATCTATACTAACCTCCACCAGGTTGCAAATTCAAAATAATTTTTATCTGCATCTAGCTCTGAAAAAATATTTTGGCTTGTAGCAGTGTGTGGGACTTGTTCTACTAGTCCATCTATACTAACCTCCACCAGGTTGCAAATTCAATATAATTTTTATCTGCATCTAGCTCTGAAAAAATATTTCGGCTTGTAGCAGTGTGTGGGACTTGTTCTATTAGTCCATCTATACTAACCTACACCAGGTTGCAAATTCAATATAATTTTTATCTGCATCTAGCTCTGAAAAAGTATTTCGGCTTGTAGCAGTGTGTGGGACTTGTTCTATTAGTCCATCTATACTAACCTCCACCAGGTTGCAAATTCAAAATAATTTTTATCTGCATCTAGCTCTGAAAAAATATTTTGGCTTCGGCTTGTAGCAGTGTGTGGAACTTGTTCTATTAGTCCATCTATACTAACCTCCACCAGGTTGCAAATTCAATATAATTTTTTTCTGCATCTAGCTCTGAAAAAATATTTCGGCTTGTAGCAGTGTGTGGGACTTGTTCTATTAGTCCATCTATATTAACCTCCACCAGGTTGCAAATTCAACATAATTTTTTTCTGCATCTAGCTCTGAAAAAATATTTCGGCTTGTAGCAGTGTGTGGGACTTGTTCTATTAGTCCATCTATACTAACCTCCACCAGGTTGCAAATTCAATATAATGTTTATCTGCATCTAGCTGTGAAAAAATATTTCGGCTTGTAGCAGTGTGTGGGACTTGTTCTATTAGTCCATCTATACTAACCTCCACCAGGTTGCAAATTCAATATAATGTTTATCTGCATCTAGCTCTGAAAAAATATTTCGGCTTGTAGCAGTGTGTGGGACTTGTTCTATTAGTCCATCTATACTAACCTCCACCAGGTTGCAAATTCAATATAATTTGAATCTGCATCTATCTCTGAAAAAATATTTCGGCTTGTAGCAGTGTGTGGGACTTGTTCTATTAGTCCATCTATACTAACCTCCACCAGGTTGCAAATTCAATATAATTTTTATCTGCATCTATCTCTGAAAAAATATTTCGGCTTGTAGCAGTGTGTGGGACTTGTTCTATTAGTCCATCTATACTAACCTCCACCAGGTTGCAAATTCAATATACTTTTTTTCTGCATCTAGCTCTGAAAAAATATTTTGTCTTGTAGCAGTGTGTGGGACTTGTTCTATAGTCCATCTATACTAACCTCCACCAGGTTGCAAATTCAATATAATTTTTTTCTGCATCTAGCTCTGAAAAAATATTTCGGCTTGTAGCAGTGTGTGGGACTTGTTCTATTAGTCCATCTATACTAACCTCCACCAGGTTGCAAATTCAATATAATTTTTATCTGAAATCTAGCTCTGAAAAAATATTTCGGCTTGTAGCAGTGTGTAGGACTTGTTCTATAGTCCATCTATACTAACCTCCACCAGGTTGCAAATTCAATATAATTTTTGTTCTGCATCTAGCTCTGAAAAAATATTTCGGCTTGTAGCAGTGTGTGGGACTTGTTCTATTAGTCCATCTATACTAACCTCCACCAGGTTGCAAATTCAAAATAATTTTTATCTGCATCTAGCTCTGAAAAAATATTTTGGCTTGTAGCAGTGTGTGGAACTTGTTCTATTAGTCCATGTATACTAACCTCCACCAGGTTGCAAATTCAATATAATTTTTATCTGAAATCTAGCTCTGAAAAAATATTTCGGCTTGTAGCAGTGTGTGGGACTTGTTCTATTAGTCCATCTATACTAACCTCCACCAGGTTGCAAATTCAATATAATTTTTATCTGCATCTAGCTCTGAAAAAATATTTCAGCTTGTAGCAGTGTGTGGGACTTGTTCTATTAGTCCATCTATACTAACCTCCACCAGATTGCAAATTCAAAATAATTTTTATCTGCATCTAGCTCTGAAAAAATATTTTGGCTTCGGCTTGTAGCAGTGTGTGGAACTTGTTCTATTAGTCCATCTATACTAACCTCCACCAGGTTGCAAATTCAATATAATTTTGTTCTGCATCTAGCTCTGAAAAAATATTTCGGCTTGTAGCAGTGTGTGGGACTTGTTCTATTAGTCCATCTATACTAACCTCCACCAGGATGCAAATTCAATATAACTTTTTTCTGCAACTAGCTCTGAAAAAATATTTCGGCTTGTAGCAGTGTGTGGGACTTGTTCTATTAGTCCATCTATACTAACCTCCACCAGGATGCAAATTCAATATAACTTTTTTCTGCAACTAGCTCTGAAAAAATATTTCGGCTTGTAGCAGTGTGTGGGACTTGTTCTATTAGTCCATCTATACTAACCTCCACCAGGTTGCAAATTCAATATAATTTTTAACTGCATCTATCTCTGAAAAAAAATTTCGGCTTGTAGCAGTGAGTGGGACTTGTTCTATTAGTCTATCTATACTAACCTCCACCAGGTTGCAAATTCAATATACTTTTTTTCTGCATCTAGCTCTGAAAAAATAATTTGTCTTGTAGCAGTGTGTGGGACTTGTTCTATAGTCCATCTATACTAACCTCCACCAGGTTGCAAATTCAATATAATTTTTTTCTGCATCTAGCTCTGAAAAAATATTTCGGCTTGTAGCAGTGTGTGGGACTTGTTCTATTAGTCCATCTATACTAACCTCCACCAGGTTGCAAATTCAATATAATTTTTATCTGCATCTAGCTCTGAAAAAATATTTCGGCTTGTAGCAGTGTGTGGGACTTGTTCTATTAGTCCATCTATACTAACATCCACCAGGTTGCAAATTCAATATAATTTTTATCTGCATCTAGCTCTGAAAAAATATTTCGGCTTGTAGCAGTGTGTGGGACTTGTTCTATTAGTCCATCTGTACTAACCTCCACCAGGTTGCAAATTCAATATAATTTTTATCTGCATCTAGCTCTGAAAAAATATTTTGGCTTGTAGCAGTGTGTGGGACTTGTTCTATTAGTCCATCTATACTAATCTCCACCAGGTTGCAAATTCAATATAATTTTTATCTGAAATCTAGCTCTGAAAAAATATTTCGGCTTGTAGCAGTGTGTGGGACTTGTTCTATTAGTCCATCTATACTAACCTCCACCAGGTTGCAAATTCAATATAATTTTTATCTGCATCTAGCTCTGAAAAAATATTTCGGCTTGTAGCAGTGTGTGGGACTTGTTCTATTAGTCCATCTATACTAACCTCCACCAGGTTGCAAATTCAAAATAATTTTTATCTGCATCTAGCTCTGAAAAAATATTTTGGCTTCGGCTTGTAGCAGTGTGTGGTACTTGTTCTATTAGTCCATCTATGCTAACCTCCACCAGGTTGCAAATTCAATATAATTTTGTTCTGCATCTAGCTCTGAAAAAATATTTCGGCTTGTAGCAGTGTGTGGGACTTGTTCTATTAGTCCATCTATACTAACCTCCACCAGGATGCAAATTCAATATAAGTTTTTTCTGCAACTAGCTCTGAAAAAATATTTCGGCTTGTAGCAGTGTGTGGGACTTGTTCTATTAGTCCATCTATATTAACCTCCACCAGGTTGCAAATTCAATATAATTTTTTTCTGCATCTAGCTCTGAAAAAATATTTCGGCTTGTAGCAGTGTGTGGGACTTGTTCTATTAGTCCATCTATATTAACCTCCACCAGGTTGCAAATTCAATATAATTTGAATCTGCATCTATCTCTGAAAAAATATTTCGGCTTGTAGCAGTGTGTGGGACTTGTTCTATTAGTCCATCTATACTAACCTCCACCAGGTTGCAAATTCAATATAATTTTTATCTGCATCTATCTCTGAAAAAATATTTCGGCTTGTAGCAGTGTGTGGGACTTGTTCTATTAGTCCATCTATACTAACCTCCACCAGGTTGCAAATTCAATATACTTTTTTTCTGCATCTAGCTCTGAAAAAATATTTTGTCTTGTAGCAGTGTGTGGGACTTGTTCTATTAGTCCATCTATACTAACCTCCACCAGGTTGCAAATTCAATATAATTTTTTTCTGCATCTAGCTCTGAAAAAATATTTCGGCTTGTAGCAGTGTGTGGGACTTGTTCTATTAGTCCATCTATACTAACCTCCACCAGGTTGCAAATTCAATATAATTTTTATCTGCATCTAGCTCTGAAAAAATATTTCGGCTTGTAGCAGTGTGTGGGACTTGTTCTATTAGTCCATCTATACTAACCTCCACCAGGTTGCAAATTCAAAATAATTTTTATCTGCATCTAGCTCTGAAAAAATATTTTGGCTTGTAGCAGTGTGTGGGACTTGTTCTATTAGTCCATCTATACTAACCTCCACCAGGTTGCAAATTCAATATAATTTTTATCTGCATCTAGCTCTGAAAAAATATTTCGGCTTGTAGCAGTGTGTGGGACTTGTTCTATTAGTCCAGCTATACTAACGTACACCAGGTTGCAAATTCAATATAATTTTTATCTGCATCTAGCTCTGAAAAAATATTTCGGCTTGTAGCAGTGTGTGGGACTTGTTCTATTAGTCCATCTATACTAACCTCCACCAGGTTGCAAATTCAAAATAATTTTTATCTGCATCTAGCTCTGAAAAAATATTTTGGCTTCGGCTTGTAGCAGTGTGTGGAACTTGTTCTATTAGTCCATCTATACTAACCTCCACCAGGTTGCAAATTCAATATAATTTTTTTCTGCATCTAGCTCTGAAAAAATATTTCGGATTGTAGCAGTGTGTGGGACTTGTTCTATTAGTCCATCTATATTAACCTCCACCAGGTTGAAAATTCAATATAATTTTTTTCTGCATCTAGCTCTGAAAAAATATTTCGGCTTGTAGCAGTGTGTGGGACTTGTTCTGTTAGTCCATCTATACTAACCTCCACCAGGTTGCAAATTCAATACAATGTTTATCTGCATCTAGCTGTGAAAAAATATTTCGGCTTGTAGCAGTGTGTGGGGCCTGTTCTATTAGTCCATCTATACTAACCTCCACCAGGTTGCAAATTCAATATAATGTTTATCTGCATCTAGCTCTGAAAAAATATTTCGGCTTGTAGCAGTGTGTGGGACTTGTTCTATTAGTCCATCTATACTAATCTCCACCAGGTTGCAAATTCAATATAATTTTTATCTGAAATCTAGCTCTGAAAAAATATTTCGGCTTGTAGCAGTGTGTGGGACTTGTTCTATTAGTCCATCTATACTAACCTCCACCAGGTTGCAAATTCAATATAATTTTTATCTGCATCTAGCTCTGAAAAAATATTTCGGCTTGTAGCAGTGTGTGGGACTTGTTCTATTAGTCCATCTATACTAACCTCCACCAGGTTGCAAATTCAAAATAATTTTTATCTGCATCTAGCTCTGAAAAAATATTTTGGCTTCGGCTTGTAGCAGTGTGTGGAACTTGTTCTATTAGTCCATCTATGCTAACCTCCACCAGGTTGCAAATTCAATATAATTTTGTTCTGCATCTAGCTCTGAAAAAATATTTCGGCTTGTAGCAGTGTGTGGGACTTGTTCTATTAGTCCATCTATACTAACCTCCACCAGGATGCAAATTCAATATAACTTTTTTCTGCAACTAGCTCTGAAAAAATATTTCGGCTTGTAGCAGTGTGTGGGACTTGTTCTATTAGTCCATCTATATTAACCTCCACCAGGTTGCAAATTCAATATAATTTTTTTCTGCATCTAGCTCTGAAAAAATATTTCGGCTTGTAGCAGTGTGTGGGACTTGTTCTATTAGTCCATCTATATTAACCTCCACCAGGTTGCAAATTCAATATAATTTGAATCTGCATCTATCTCTGAAAAAATATTTCGGCTTGTAGCAGTGTGTGGGACTTGTTCTATTAGTCCATCTATACTAACCTCCACCAGGTTGCAAATTCAATATAATTTTTATCTGCATCTATCTCTGAAAAAATATTTCGGCTTGTAGCAGTGTGTGGGACTTGTTCTATTAGTCCATCTATACTAACCTCCACCAGGTTGCAAATTCAATATACTTTTTTTCTGCATCTAGCTCTGAAAAAATATTTTGTCTTGTAGCAGTGTGTGGGACTTGTTCTATTAGTCCATCTATACTAACCTCCACCAGGTTGCAAATTCAATATAATTTTTTTCTGCATCTAGCTCTGAAAAAATATTTCGGCTTGTAGCAGTGTGTGGGACTTGTTCTATTAGTCCATCTATACTAACCTCCACCAGGTTGCAAATTCAATATAATTTTTATCTGCATCTAGCTCTGAAAAAATATTTCGGCTTGTAGCAGTGTGTGGGACTTGTTCTATTAGTCCATCTATACTAACCTCCACCAGGTTGCAAATTCAAAATAATTTTTATCTGCATCTAGCTCTGAAAAAATATTTTGGCTTGTAGCAGTGTGTGGGACTTGTTCTATTAGTCCATCTATACTAACCTCCACCAGGTTGCAAATTCAATATAATTTTTATCTGCATCTAGCTCTGAAAAAATATTTCGGCTTGTAGCAGTGTGTGGGACTTGTTCTATTAGTCCAGCTATACTAACGTACACCAGGTTGCAAATTCAATATAATTTTTATCTGCATCTAGCTCTGAAAAAATATTTCGGCTTGTAGCAGTGTGTGGGACTTGTTCTATTAGTCCATCTATACTAACCTCCACCAGGTTGCAAATTCAAAATAATTTTTATCTGCATCTAGCTCTGAAAAAATATTTTGGCTTCGGCTTGTAGCAGTGTGTGGAACTTGTTCTATTAGTCCATCTATACTAACCTCCACCAGGTTGCAAATTCAATATAATTTTTTTCTGCATCTAGCTCTGAAAAAATATTTCGGATTGTAGCAGTGTGTGGGACTTGTTCTATTAGTCCATCTATATTAACCTCCACCAGGTTGAAAATTCAATATAATTTTTTTCTGCATCTAGCTCTGAAAAAATATTTCGGCTTGTAGCAGTGTGTGGGACTTGTTCTGTTAGTCCATCTATACTAACCTCCACCAGGTTGCAAATTCAATACAATGTTTATCTGCATCTAGCTGTGAAAAAATATTTCGGCTTGTAGCAGTGTGTGGGGCCTGTTCTATTAGTCCATCTATACTAACCTCCACCAGGTTGCAAATTCAATATAATGTTTATCTGCATCTAGCTCTGAAAAAATATTTCGGCTTGTAGCAGTGTGTGGGACTTGTTCTATTAGTCCATCTATACTAACCTCCACCAGATTGCAAATTCAAAATAATTTTTATCTGCATCTAGCTCTGAAAAAATATTTTGGCTTCGGCTTGTAGCAGTGTGTGGAACTTGTTCTATTAGTCCATCTATACTAACCTCCACCAGGTTGCAAATTCAATATAATTTTGTTCTGCATTTAGCTCTGAAAAAATATTTCGGCTTGTAGCAGTGTGTGGGACTTGTTCTATTAGTCCATCTATACTAACCTCCACCAGGATGCAAATTCAATATAACTTTTTTCTGCAACTAGCTCTGAAAAAATATTTCGGCTTGTAGCAGTGTGTGGGACTTGTTCTATTAGTCCATCTATACTAACCTCCACCAGGATGCAAATTCAATATAACTTTTTTCTGCAACTAGCTCTGAAAAAATATTTCGGCTTGTAGCAGTGTGTGGGACTTGTTCTATTAGTCCATCTATACTAACCTCCACCAGGTTGCAAATTCAATATAATTTTTAACTGCATCTATCTCTGAAAAAAAATTTCGGCTTGTAGCAGTGAGTGGGACTTGTTCTATTAGTCCATCTATACTAACCTCCACCAGGTTGCAAATTCAATATACTTTTTTTCTGCATCTAGCTCTGAAAAAATAAATTGTCTTGTAGCAGTGTGTGGGACTTGTTCTATAGTCCATCTATACTAACCTCCACCAGGTTGCAAATTCAATATAATTTTTTTCTGCATCTAGCTCTGAAAAAATATTTCGGCTTGTAGCAGTGTGTGGGACTTGTTCTATTAGTCCATCTATACTAACCTCCACCAGGTTGCAAATTCAATATAATTTTTATCTGCATCTAGCTCTGAAAAAATATTTCGGCTTGTAGCAGTGTGTGGGACTTGTTCTATTAGTCCATCTATACTAACATCCACCAGGTTGCAAATTCAATATAATTTTTATCTGCATCTAGCTCTGAAAAAATATTTCGGCTTGTAGCAGTGTGTGGGACTTGTTCTATTAGTCCATCTGTACTAACCTCCACCAGGTTGCAAATTCAATATAATTTTTATCTGCATCTAGCTCTGAAAAAATATTTTGGCTTCGGCTTGTAGCAGTGTGTGGAACTTGTTCTATTAGTCCATCTATGCTAACCTCCACCAGGTTGCAAATTCAATATAATTTTGTTCTGCATCTAGCTCTGAAAAAATATTTCGGCTTGTAGCAGTGTGTGGGACTTGTTCTATTAGTCCATCTATACTAACCTCCACCAGGATGCAAATTCAATATAACTTTTTTCTGCAACTAGCTCTGAAAAAATATTTCGGCTTGTAGCAGTGTGTGGGACTTGTTCTATTAGTCCATCTATATTAACCTCCACCAGGTTGCAAATTCAATATAATTTTTTTCTGCATCTAGCTCTGAAAAAATATTTCGGCTTGTAGCAGTGTGTGGGACTTGTTCTATTAGTCCATCTATATTAACCTCCACCAGGTTGCAAATTCAATATAATTTGAATCTGCATCTATCCCTGAAAAAATATTTCGGCTTGTAGCAGTGTGTGGGACTTGTTCTATTAGTCCATCTATACTAACCTCCACCAGGTTGCAAATTCAATATAATTTTTATCTGCATCTATCTCTGAAAAAATATTTCGGCTTGTAGCAGTGTGTGGGACTTGTTCTATTAGTCCATCTATACTAACCTCCACCAGGTTGCAAATTCAATATACTTTTTTTCTGCATCTAGCTCTGAAAAAATATTTTGTCTTGTAGCAGTGTGTGGGACTTGTTCTATTAGTCCATCTATACTAACCTCCACCAGGTTGCAAATTCAATATAATTTTTTTCTGCATCTAGCTCTGAAAAAATATTTCGGCTTGTAGCAGTGTGTGGGACTTGTTCTATTAGTCCATCTATACTAACCTCCACCAGGTTGCAAATTCAATATAATTTTTATCTGCATCTAGCTCTGAAAAAATATTTCGGCTTGTAGCAGTGTGTGGGACTTGTTCTATTAGTCCATCTATACTAACCTCCACCAGGTTGCAAATTCAAAATAATTTTTATCTGCATCTAGCTCTGAAAAAATATTTTGGCTTGTAGCAGTGTGTGGGACTTGTTCTATTAGTCCATCTATACTAACCTCCACCAGGTTGCAAATTCAATATAATTTTTATCTGCATCTAGCTCTGAAAAAATATTTCGGCTTGTAGCAGTGTGTGGGACTTGTTCTATTAGTCCAGCTATACTAACGTACACCAGGTTGCAAATTCAATATAATTTTTATCTGCATCTAGCTCTGAAAAAATATTTCGGCTTGTAGCAGTGTGTGGGACTTGTTCTATTAGTCCATCTATACTAACTTCCACCAGGTTGCAAATTCAAAATAATTTTTATCTGCATCTAGCTCTGAAAAAATATTTTGGCTTCGGCTTGTAGCAGTGTGTGGAACTTGTTCTATTAGTCCATCTATACTAACCTCCACCAGGTTGCAAATTCAATATAATTTTTTTCTGCATCTAGCTCTGAAAAAATATTTCGGATTGTAGCAGTGTGTGGGACTTGTTCTATTAGTCCATCTATATTAACCTCCACCAGGTTGAAAATTCAATATAATTTTTTTCTGCATCTAGCTCTGAAAAAATATTTCGGCTTGTAGCAGTGTGTGGGACTTGTTCTGTTAGTCCATCTATACTAACCTCCACCAGGTTGCAAATTCAATACAATGTTTATCTGCATCTAGCTGTGAAAAAATATTTCGGCTTGTAGCAGTGTGTGGGGCCTGTTCTATTAGTCCATCTATACTAACCTCCACCAGGTTGCAAATTCAATATAATGTTTATCTGCATCTAGCTCTGAAAAAATATTTCGGCTTGTAGCAGTGTGTGGGACTTTTTCTATTAGTCCATCTATACTAACCTCCACCAGGTTGCAAATTCAATATAATTTGAATCAGCATCTATCTCTGAAAAAATATTTCGGCTTGTAGCAGTGTGTGGGACTTGTTCTATTAGTCCATCTATACTAACCTCCACCAGGTTGCAAATTCAATATACTTTTTTTCTGCATCTAGCTCTGAAAAAATATTTTGTCTTGTAGCAGTGTGTGGGACTTGTTCTATTAGTCCATCTATACTAACCTCCACCAGGTTGCAAATTCAATATAATTTTTTTCTGCATCTAGCTCTGAAAAAATATTTCGGCTTGTAGCAGTGTGTGGGACTTGTTCTATTAGTCCATCTATACTAACCTCCACCAGGTTGCAAATTCAATATAATTTTTATCTGCATCTAGCTCTGAAAAAATATTTCGGCTTGTAGCAGTGTGTGGGACTTGTTCTATTAGTCCATCTATACTAACCTCCACCAGGTTGCAAATTCAAAATAATTTTTATCTGCATCTAGCTCTGAAAAAATATTTTGGCTTGTAGCAGTGTGTGGGACTTGTTCTATTAGTCCATCTATACTAACCTCCACCAGGTTGCAAATTCAATATAATTTTTATCTGCATCTAGCTCTGAAAAAATATTTCGGCTTGTAGCACTGTGTGGGACTTGTTCTATTAGTCCATCTATACTAACCTCCACCAGGTTGCAAATGCAATATAATTTTTATCTGCCTCTAGCTCTGAAAAAATATTTCGGCTTGTAGCAGTGTGTGGGACTTGTTCTATTAGTCCATCTATACTAACCTCCACCAGGTTGCAAATTCAAAATAATTTTTATCTGCATCTAGCTCTGAAAAAATATTTTGGCTTCGGCTTGTAGCAGTGTGTGGAACTTGTTCTATTAGTCCATCTATACTAACCTCCACCAGGTTGCAAATTCAATATAATTTTGTTCTGCATCTAGCTCTGAAAAAATATTTCGGCTTGTAGCAATGTGTGGGACCTGTTCTATTAGTCCATCTATACTAACCTCCACCAGGATGCAAATTCAATATAACTTTTTTCTGCAACTAGCTCTGAAAAAATATTTCGGCTTGTAGCAGTGTGTGGGACTTGTTCTATTAGTCCATCTATATTAACCTCCACCAGGTTGCAAATTCAATATAATTTTTTTCTGCATCTAGCTCTGAAAAAATATTTCGGCTTGTAGCAGTGTGTGGGACTTGTTCTATTAGTCCATCTATATTAACCTCCACCAGGTTGCAAATTCAATATAATTTTTTTCTGCATCTAGCTCTGAAAAAATATTTCGGCTTGTAGCAGTGTGTGGGACTTGTTCTATTAGTCCATCTATACTAACCTCCACCAGGTTGCAAATTCAATATAATGTTTATCTGCATCTAGCTGTGAAAAAATATTTCGGCTTGTAGCAGTGTGTGGGACTTGTTCTATTAGTCCATCTATACTAACCTCCACCAGGTTGCAAATTCAATATAATGTTTATCTGCATCTAGCTCTGAAAAAACATTTCGGCTTGTAGCAGTGTGTGGGACTTGTTCTATTAGTCCATCTATACTAACCTCCACCAGGTTGCAAATTCAATATAATTTTTTTCTGCATCTAGCTCTGAAAAAATATTTCGGCTTGTAGCAGTGTGTGGGACTTGTTCTATTAGTCCATCTATACTAACCTCCACCAGGTTGCAAATTCAATATAATTTTTATCTGCATCTAGCTCTGAAAAAATATTTCGGCTTGTAGCAGTGTGTGGGACTTGTTCTATTAGTCCATCTATACTAACCTCCACCAGGTTGCAAATTCAAAATAATTTTTATCTGCATCTAGCTCTGAAAAAATATTTTGGCTTGTAGCAGTGTGTGGGACTTGTTCTATTAGTCCATCTATACTAACCTCCACCAGGTTGCAAATTCAATATAATTTTTATCTGCATCTAGCTCTGAAAAAATATTTCGGCTTGTAGCAGTGTGTGGGACTTGTTCTATTAGTCCAGCTATACTAACGTACACCAGGTTGCAAATTCAATATAATTTTTATCTGCATCTAGCTCTGAAAAAATATTTCGGCTTGTAGCAGTGTGTGGGACTTGTTCTATTAGTCCATCTATACTAACCTCCACCAGGTTGCAAATTCAAAATAATTTTTATCTGCATCTAGCTCTGAAAAAATATTTTGGCTTCGGCTTGTAGCAGTGTGTGGAACTTGTTCTATTAGTCCATCTATACTAACCTCCACCAGGTTGCAAATTCAATATAATTTTTTTCTGCATCTAGCTCTGAAAAAATATTTCGGATTGTAGCAGTGTGTGGGACTTGTTCTATTAGTCCATCTATATTAACCTCCACCAGGTTGAAAATTCAATATAATTTTTTTCTGCATCTAGCTCTGAAAAAATATTTCGGCTTGTAGCAGTGTGTGGGACTTGTTCTGTTAGTCCATCTATACTAACCTCCACCAGGTTGCAAATTCAATACAATGTTTATCTGCATCTAGCTGTGAAAAAATATTTCGGCTTGTAGCAGTGTGTGGGGCCTGTTCTATTAGTCCATCTATACTAACCTCCACCAGGTTGCAAATTCAATATAATGTTTATCTGCATCTAGCTCTGAAAAAATATTTCGGCTTGTAGCAGTGTGTGGGACTTGTTCTATTAGTCCATCTATACTAACCTCCACCAGGTTGCAAATTCAATATAATTTGAATCAGCATCTATCTCTGAAAAAATATTTCGGCTTGTAGCAGTGTGTGGGACTTGTTCTATTAGTCCATCTATACTAACCTCCACCAGGTTGCAAATTCAATATAATTTTTATCTGCATCTATCTCTGAAAAAATATTTCGGCTTGTAGCAGTGTGTGGGACTTGTTCTATTAGTCCATCTATACTAACCTCCACCAGGTTGCAAATTCAATATACTTTTTTTCTGCATCTAGCTCTGAAAAAATATTTTGTCTTGTAGCAGTGTGTGGGACTTGTTCTATTAGTCCATCTATACTAACCTCCACCAGGTTGCAAATTCAATATAATTTTTTTCTGCATCTAGCTCTGAAAAAATATTTCGGCTTGTAGCAGTGTGTGGGACTTGTTCTATTAGTCCATCTATACTAACCTCCACCAGGTTGCAAATTCAATATAATTTTTATCTGCATCTAGCTCTGAAAAAATATTTCGGCTTGTAGCAGTGTGTGGGACTTGTTCTATTAGTCCATCTATACTAACCTCCACCAGGTTGCAAATTCAAAATAATTTTTATCTGCATCTAGCTCTGAAAAAATATTTTGGCTTGTAGCAGTGTGTGGGACTTGTTCTATTAGTCCATCTATACTAACCTCCACCAGGTTGCAAATTCAATATAATTTTTATCTGCATCTAGCTCTGAAAAAATATTTCGGCTTGTAGCACTGTGTGGGACTTGTTCTATTAGTCCATCTATACTAACCTCCACCAGGTTGCAAATGCAATATAATTTTTATCTGCCTCTAGCTCTGAAAAAATATTTCGGCTTGTAGCAGTGTGTGGGACTTGTTCTATTAGTCCATCTATACTAACCTCCACCAGGTTGCAAATTCAAAATAATTTTTATCTGCATCTAGCTCTGAAAAAATATTTTGGCTTCGGCTTGTAGCAGTGTGTGGAACTTGTTCTATTAGTCCATCTATACTAACCTCCACCAGGTTGCAAATTCAATATAATTTTGTTCTGCATCTAGCTCTGAAAAAATATTTCGGCTTGTAGCAATGTGTGGGACCTGTTCTATTAGTCCATCTATACTAACCTCCACCAGGATGCAAATTCAATATAACTTTTTTCTGCAACTAGCTCTGAAAAAATATTTCGGCTTGTAGCAGTGTGTGGGACTTGTTCTATTAGTCCATCTATATTAACCTCCACCAGGTTGCAAATTCAATATAATTTTTTTCTGCATCTAGCTCTGAAAAAATATTTCGGCTTGTAGCAGTGTGTGGGACTTGTTCTATTAGTCCATCTATATTAACCTCCACCAGGTTGCAAATTCAATATAATTTTTTTCTGCATCTAGCTCTGAAAAAATATTTCGGCTTGTAGCAGTGTGTGGGACTTGTTCTATTAATCCATCTATACTAACCTCCACCAGGTTGCAAATTCAATATAATGTTTATCTGCATCTAGCTGTGAAAAAATATTTCGGCTTGTAGCAGTGTGTGGGACTTGTTCTATTAGTCCATCTATACTAACCTCCACCAGGTTGCAAATTCAATATAATGTTTATCTGCATCTAGCTCTGAAAAAACATTTCGGCTTGTAGCAGTGTGTGGGACTTGTTCTATTAGTCCATCTATACTAACCTCCACCAGGTTGCAAATTCAATATAATTTTTTTCTGCATCTAGCTCTGAAAAAATATTTCGGCTTGTAGCAGTGTGTGGGACTTGTTCTATTAGTCCATCTATACTAACCTCCACCAGGTTGCAAATTCAATATAATTTTTATCTGCATCTAGCTCTGAAAAAATATTTCGGCTTGTAGCAGTGTGTGGGACTTGTTCTATTAGTCCATCTATACTAACCTCCACCAGGTTGCAAATTCAAAATAATTTTTATCTGCATCTAGCTCTGAAAAAATATTTTGGCTTGTAGCAGTGTGTGGGACTTGTTCTATTAGTCCATCTATACTAACCTCCACCAGGTTGCAAATTCAATATAATTTTTATCTGCATCTAGCTCTGAAAAAATATTTCGGCTTGTAGCAGTGTGTGGGACTTGTTCTATTAGTCCAGCTATACTAACGTACACCAGGTTGCAAATTCAATATAATTTTTATCTGCATCTAGCTCTGAAAAAATATTTCGGCTTGTAGCAGTGTGTGGGACTTGTTCTATTAGTCCATCTATACTAACCTCCACCAGGTTGCAAATTCAAAATAATTTTTATCTGCATCTAGCTCTGAAAAAATATTTTGGCTTCGGCTTGTAGCAGTGTGTGGAACTTGTTCTATTAGTCCATCTATACTAACCTCCACCAGGTTGCAAATTCAATATAATTTTTTTCTGCATCTAGCTCTGAAAAAATATTTCGGATTGTAGCAGTGTGTGGGACTTGTTCTATTAGTCCATCTATATTAACCTCCACCAGGTTGAAAATTCAATATAATTTTTTTCTGCATCTAGCTCTGAAAAAATATTTCGGCTTGTAGCAGTGTGTGGGACTTGTTCTGTTAGTCCATCTATACTAACCTCCACCAGGTTGCAAATTCAATACAATGTTTATCTGCATCTAGCTGTGAAAAAATATTTCGGCTTGTAGCAGTGTGTGGGGCCTGTTCTATTAGTCCATCTATACTAACCTCCACCAGGTTGCAAATTCAATATAATGTTTATCTGCATCTAGCTCTGAAAAAATATTTCGGCTTGTAGCAGTGTGTGGGACTTGTTCTATTAGTCCATCTATACTAACCTCCACCAGGTTGCAAATTCAATATAATTTGAATCAGCATCTATCTCTGAAAAAATATTTCGGCTTGTAGCAGTGTGTGGGACTTGTTCTATTAGTCCATCTATACTAACCTCCACCAGGTTGCAAATTCAATATAATTTTTATCTGCATCTATCTCTGAAAAAATATTTCGGCTTGTAGCAGTGTGTGGGACTTGTTCTATTAGTCCATCTATACTAACCTCCACCAGGTTGCAAATTCAATATACTTTTTTTCTGCATCTAGCTCTGAAAAAATATTTTGTCTTGTAGCAGTGTGTGGGACTTGTTCTATTAGTCCATCTATACTAACCTCCACCAGGTTGCAAATTCAATATAATTTTTTTCTGCATCTAGCTCTGAAAAAATATTTCGGCTTGTAGCAGTGTGTGGGACTTGTTCTATTAGTCCATCTATACTAACCTCCACCAGGTTGCAAATTCAATATAATTTTTATCTGCATCTAGCTCTGAAAAAATATTTCGGCTTGTAGCAGTGTGTGGGACTTGTTCTATTAGTCCATCTATACTAACCTCCACCAGGTTGCAAATTCAAAATAATTTTTATCTGCATCTAGCTCTGAAAAAATATTTTGGCTTGTAGCAGTGTGTGGGACTTGTTCTATTAGTCCATCTATACTAACCTCCACCAGGTTGCAAATTCAATATAATTTTTATCTGCATCTAGCTCTGAAAAAATATTTCGGCTTGTAGCACTGTGTGGGACTTGTTCTATTAGTCCATCTATACTAACCTCCACCAGGTTGCAAATGCAATATAATTTTTATCTGCCTCTAGCTCTGAAAAAATATTTCGGCTTGTAGCAGTGTGTGGGACTTGTTCTATTAGTCCATCTATACTAACCTCCACCAGGTTGCAAATTCAAAATAATTTTTATCTGCATCTAGCTCTGAAAAAATATTTTGGCTTCGGCTTGTAGCAGTGTGTGGAACTTGTTCTATTAGTCCATCTATACTAACCTCCACCAGGTTGCAAATTCAATATAATTTTGTTCTGCATCTAGCTCTGAAAAAATATTTCGGCTTGTAGCAATGTGTGGGACCTGTTCTATTAGTCCATCTATACTAACCTCCACCAGGATGCAAATTCAATATAACTTTTTTCTGCAACTAGCTCTGAAAAAATATTTCGGCTTGTAGCAGTGTGTGGGACTTGTTCTATTAGTCCATCTATATTAACCTCCACCAGGTTGCAAATTCAATATAATTTTTTTCTGCATCTAGCTCTGAAAAAATATTTCGGCTTGTAGCAGTGTGTGGGACTTGTTCTATTAGTCCATCTATATTAACCTCCACCAGGTTGCAAATTCAATATAATTTTTTTCTGCATCTAGCTCTGAAAAAATATTTCGGCTTGTAGCAGTGTGTGGGACTTGTTCTATTAGTCCATCTATACTAACCTCCACCAGGTTGCAAATTCAATATAATGTTTATCTGCATCTAGCTGTGAAAAAATATTTCGGCTTGTAGCAGTGTGTGGGACTTGTTCTATTAGTCCATCTATACTAACCTCCACCAGGTTGCAAATTCAATATAATGTTTATCTGCATCTAGCTCTGAAAAAACATTTCGGCTTGTAGCAGTGTGTGGGACTTGTTCTATTAGTCCATCTATACTAACCTCCACCAGGTTGCAAATTCAATATCATTTTTTTCTGCATCTAGCTCTGAAAAAATATTTCGGCTTGTAGCAGTGTGTGGGACTTGTTCTATTAGTCCATCTATACTAACCTCCACCAGGTTGCAAATTCAATATAATTTTTATCTGCATCTAGCTCTGAAAAAATATTTCGGCTTGTAGCAGTGTGTGGGACTTGTTCTATTAGTCCATCTATACTAACCTCCACCAGGTTGCAAATTCAATATAATTTTTATCTGCATCTAGCTCTGAAAAAATATTTTGGCTTGTAGCAGTGTGTGGGACTTGTTCTATTAGTCCATCTATACTAACCTCCACCAGGTTGCAAATTCAATATAATTTTTATCTGCATCTAGCTCTGAAAAAATATTTCGGCTTGTAGCAGTGTGTGGGACTTGTTCTATTAGTCCAGCTATACTAACGTACACCAGGTTGCAAATTCAATATAATTTTTATCTGCATCTAGCTCTGAAAAAATATTTCGGATTGTAGCAGTGTGTGGGACTTGTTCTATTAGTCCATCTATATTAACCTCCACCAGGTTGAAAATTCAATATAATTTTTTTCTGCATCTAGCTCTGAAAAAATATTTCGGCTTGTAGCAGTGTGTGGGACTTGTTCTATTAGTCCATCTATACTAACCTCCACCAGGTTGCAAATTCAATATAATTTTTATCTGCATCTAGCTCTGAAAAAATATTTCGGCTTGTAGCACTGTGTGGGACTTGTTCTATTAGTCCATCTATACTAACCTCCACCAGGTTGCAAATGCAATATAATTTTTATCTGCCTCTAGCTCTGAAAAAATATTTCGGCTTGTAGCAGTGTGTGGGACTTGTTCTATTAGTCCATCTATACTAACCTCCACCAGGTTGCAAATTCAAAATAATTTTTATCTGCATCTAGCTCTGAAAAAATATTTTGGCTTCGGCTTGTAGCAGTGTGTGGAACTTGTTCTATTAGTCCATCTATACTAACCTCCACCAGGTTGCAAATTCAATATAATTTTGTTCTGCATCTAGCTCTGAAAAAATATTTCGGCTTGTAGCAATGTGTGGGACCTGTTCTATTAGTCCATCTATACTAACCTCCACCAGGATGCAAATTCAATATAACTTTTTTCTGCAACTAGCTCTGAAAAAATATTTCGGCTTGTAGCAGTGTGTGGGACTTGTTCTATTAGTCCATCTATATTAACCTCCACCAGGTTGCAAATTCAATATAATTTTTTTCTGCATCTAGCTCTGAAAAAATATTTCGGCTTGTAGCAGTGTGTGGGACTTGTTCTATTAGTCCATCTATATTAACCTCCACCAGGTTGCAAATTCAATATAATTTTTTTCTGCATCTAGCTCTGAAAAAATATTTCGGCTTGTAGCAGTGTGTGGGACTTGTTCTATTAGTCCATCTATACTAACCTCCACCAGGTTGCAAATTCAATATAATGTTTATCTGCATCTAGCTGTGAAAAAATATTTCGGCTTGTAGCAGTGTGTGGGACTTGTTCTATTAGTCCATCTATACTAACCTCCACCAGGTTGCAAATTCA
Source organism: Phyllobates terribilis (assembly GCF_046119375.1). NCBI lineage: Eukaryota > Metazoa > Chordata > Amphibia > Anura > Dendrobatidae > Phyllobates > Phyllobates terribilis. Next base: position 178,124,460 of record NW_027362771.1, read on the forward strand.
ATATAATGTTTATCTGCATCTAGCTCTGAAAAAACATTTCGGCTTGTAGCAGTGTGTGGGACTTGTTCTATTAGTCCATCTATACTAACCTCCACCAGGTTGCAAATTCAATATCATTTTTTTCTGCATCTAGCTCTGAAAAAATATTTCGGCTTGTAGCAGTGTGTGGGACTTGTTCTATTAGTCCATCTATACTAACCTCCACCAGGTTGCAAATTCAATATAATTTTTATCTGCATCTAGCTCTGAAAAAATATTTCGGCTTGTAGCAGTGTGTGGGACTTGTTCTATTAGTCCATCTATACTAACCTCCACCAGGTTGCAAATTCAAAATAATTTTTATCTGCATCTAGCTCTGAAAAAATATTTTGGCTTATAGCAGTGTGTGGGACTTGTTCTATTAGTCCATCTATACTAACCTCCACCAGGTTGCAAATTCAATATAATTTTTATCTGCATCTAGCTCTGAAAAAATATTTCGGCTTGTAGCAGTGTGTGGGACTTGTTCTATTAGTCCAGCTATACTAACGTACACCAGGTTGCAAATTCAATATAATTTTTATCTGCATCTAGCTCTGAAAAAATATTTCGGATTGTAGCAGTGTGTGGGACTTGTTCTATTAGTCCATCTATATTAACCTCCACCAGGTTGAAAATTCAATATAATTTTTTTCTGCATCTAGCTCTGAAAAAATATTTCGGCTTGTAGCAGTGTGTGGGACTTGTTCTGTTAGTCCATCTATACTAACCTCCACCAGGTTGCAAATTCAATACAATGTTTATCTGCATCTAGCTGTGAAAAAATATTTCGGCTTGTAGCAGTGTGTGGGGCCTGTTATATTAGTCCATCTATACTAACCTCCACCAGGTTGCAAATTCAATATAATGTTTATCTGCATCTAGCTCTGAAAAAATATTTCGGCTTGTAGCAGTGTGTGGGACTTGTTCTATTAGTCCATCTATACTAACCTCCACCAGGTTGCAAATTCAATATAATTTGAATCAGCATCTATCTCTGAAAAAATATTTCGGCTTGTAGCAGTGTGTGGGACTTGTTCTATTAGTCCATCTATACTAACCTCCACCAGGTTGCAAATTCAATATAATTTTTATCTGCATCTATCTCTGAAAAAATATTTCGGCTTGTAGCAGTGTGTGGGACTTGTTCTATTAGTCCATCTATACTAACCTCCACCAGGTTGCAAATTCAATATACTTTTTTTCTGTATCTAGCTCTGAAAAAATATTTTGTCTTGTAGCAGTGTGTGGGACTTGTTCTATTAGTCCATCTATACTAACCTCCACCAGGTTGCAAATTCAATATAATTTTTTTCTGCATCTAGCTCTGAAAAAATATTTCGGCTTGTAGCAGTGTGTGGGACTTGTTCTATTAGTCCATCTATACTAACCTCCACCAGGTTGCAAATTCAATATAATTTTTATCTGCATCTAGCTCTGAAAAAATATTTCGGCTTGTAGCAGTGTGTGGGACTTGTTCTATTAGTCCATCTATACTAACCTCCACCAGGTTGCAAATTCAAAATAATTTTTATCTGCATCTAGCTCTGAAAAAATATTTTGGCTTGTAGCAGTGTGTGGGACTTGTTCTATTAGTCCATCTATACTAACCTCCACCAGGTTGCAAATTCAATACAATTTTTATCTGCATCTAGCTCTGAAAAAATATTTCGGCTTGTAGCACTGTGTGGGACTTGTTCTATTAGTCCATCTATACTAACCTCCACCAGGTTGCAAATGCAATATAATTTTTATCTGCCTCTAGCTCTGAAAAAATATTTCGGCTTGTAGCAGTGTGTGGGACTTGTTCTATTAGTCCATCTATACTAACCTCCACCAGGTTGCAAATTCAAAATAATTTTTATCTGCATCTAGCTCTGAAAAAATATTTTGGCTTCGGCTTGTAGCAGTGTGTGGAACTTGTTCTATTAGTCCATCTATACTAACCTCCACCAGGTTGCAAATTCAATATAATTTTGTTCTGCATCTAGCTCTGAAAAAATATTTCGGCTTGTAGCAATGTGTGGGACCTGTTCTATTAGTCCATCTATACTAACCTCCACCAGGATGCAAATTCAATATAACTTTTTTCTGCAACTAGCTCTGAAAAAATATTTCGGCTTGTAGCAATGTGTGGGACTTGTTCTATTAGTCCATCTATATTAACCTCCACCAGGTTGCAAATTCAATATAATTTTTTTCTGCATCTAGCTCTGAAAAAATATTTCGGCTTGTAGCAGTGTGTGGGACTTGTTCTATTAGTCCATCTATATTAACCTCCACCAGGTTGCAAATTCAATATAATTTTTTTCTGCATCTAGCTCTGAAAAAATATTTCGGCTTGTAGCAGTGTGTGGGACTTGTTCTATTAATCCATCTATACTAACCTCCACCAGGTTGCAAATTCAATATAATGTTTATCTGCATCTAGCTGTGAAAAAATATTTCGGCTTGTAGCAGTGTGTGGGACTTGTTCTATTAGTCCATCTATACTAACCTCCACCAGGTTGCAAATTCAATATAATGTTTATCTGCATCTAGCTCTGAAAAAACATTTCGGCTTGTAGCAGTGTGTGGGACTTGTTCTATTAGTCCATCTATACTAACCTCCACCAGGTTGCAAATTCAATATAATTTTTTTCTGCATCTAGCTCTGAAAAAATATTTCGGCTTGTAGCAGTGTGTGGGACTTGTTCTATTAGTCCATCTATACTAACCTCCACCAGGTTGCAAATTCAATATAATTTTTATCTGCATCTAGCTCTGAAAAAATATTTCGGCTTGTAGCAGTGTGTGGGACTTGTTCTATTAGTCCATCTATACTAACCTCCACCAGGTTGCAAATTCAAAATAATTTTTATCTGCATCTAGCTCTGAAAAAATATTTTGGCTTGTAGCAGTGTGTGGGACTTGTTCTATTAGTCCATCTATACTAACCTCCACCAGGTTGCAAATTCAATATAATTTTTATCTGCATCTAGCTCTGAAAAAATATTTCGGCTTGTAGCAGTGTGTGGGACTTGTTCTATTAGTCCAGCTATACTAACGTACACCAGGTTGCAAATTCAATATAATTTTTATCTGCATCTAGCTCTGAAAAAATATTTCGGCTTGTAGCAGTGTGTGGGACTTGTTCTATTAGTCCATCTATACTAACCTCCACCAGGTTGCAAATTCAAAATAATTTTTATCTGCATCTAGCTCTGAAAAAATATTTTGGCTTCGGCTTGTAGCAGTGTGTGGAACTTGTTCTATTAGTCCATCTATACTAACCTCCACCAGGTTGCAAATTCAATATAATTTTTTTCTGCATCTAGCTCTGAAAAAATATTTCGGATTGTAGCAGTGTGTGGGACTTGTTCTATAAGTCCATCTATATTAACCTCCACCAGGTTGAAAATTCAATATAATTTTTTTCTGCATCTAGCTCTGAAAAAATATTTCGGCTTGTAGCAGTGTGTGGGACTTGTTCTGTTAGTCCATCTATACTAACCTCCACCAGGTTGCAAATTCAATACAATGTTTATCTGCATCTAGCTGTGAAAAAATATTTCGGCTTGTAGCAGTGTGTGGGGCCTGTTCTATTAGTCCATCTATACTAACCTCCACCAGGTTGCAAATTCAATATAATGTTTATCTGCATCTAGCTCTGAAAAAATATTTCGGCTTGTAGCAGTGTGTGGGACTTGTTCTATTAGTCCATCTATACTAACCTCCACCAGGTTGCAAATTCAATATAATTTGAATCAGCATCTATCTCTGAAAAAATATTTCGGCTTGTAGCAGTGTGTGGGACTTGTTCTATTAGTCCATCTATACTAACCTCCACCAGGTTGCAAATTCAATATAATTTTTATCTGCATCTATCTCTGAAAAAATATTTCGGCTTGTAGCAGTGTGTGGGACTTGTTCTATTAGTCCATCTATACTAACCTCCACCAGGTTGCAAATTCAATATACTTTTTTTCTGCATCTAGCTCTGAAAAAATATTTTGTCTTGTAGCAGTGTGTGGGACTTGTTCTATTAGTCCATCTATACTAACCTCCACCAGGTTGCAAATTCAATATAATTTTTTTCTGCATCTAGCTCTGAAAAAATATTTCGGCTTGTAGCAGTGTGTGGGACTTGTTCTATTAGTCCATCTATACTAACCTCCACCAGGTTGCAAATTCAATATAATTTTTATCTGCATCTAGCTCTGAAAAAATATTTCGGCTTGTAGCAGTGTGTGGGACTTGTTCTATTAGTCCATCTATACTAACCTCCACCAGGTTGCAAATTCAAAATAATTTTTATCTGCATCTAGCTCTGAAAAAATATTTTGGCTTGTAGCAGTGTGTGGGACTTGTTCTATTAGTCCATCTATACTAACCTCCACCAGGTTGCAAATTCAATATAATTTTTATCTGCATCTAGCTCTGAAAAAATATTTCGGCTTGTAGCACTGTGTGGGACTTGTTCTATTAGTCCATCTATACTAACCTCCACCAGGTTGCAAATGCAATATAATTTTTATCTGCCTCTAGCTCTGAAAAAATATTTCGGCTTGTAGCAGTGTGTGGGACTTGTTCTATTAGTCCATCTATACTAACCTCCACCAGGTTGCAAATTCAAAATAATTTTTATCTGCATCTAGCTCTGAAAAAATATTTTGGCTTCGGCTTGTAGCAGTGTGTGGAACTTGTTCTATTAGTCCATCTATACTAACCTCCACCAGGTTGCAAATTCAATATAATTTTGTTCTGCATCTAGCTCTGAAAAAATATTTCGGCTTTTAGCAATGTGTGGGACCTGTTCTATTAGTCCATCTATACTAACCTCCACCAGGATGCAAATTCAATATAACTTTTTTCTGCAACTAGCTCTGAAAAAATATTTCGGCTTGTAGCAGTGTGTGGGACTTGTTCTATTAGTCCATCTATATTAACCTCCACCAGGTTGCAAATTCAATATAATTTTTTTCTGCATCTAGCTCTGAAAAAATATTTCGGCTTGTAGCGGTGTGTGGGACTTGTTCTATTAGTCCATCTATATTAACCTCCACCAGGTTGCAAATTCAATATAATTTTTTTCTGCATCTAGCTCTGAAAAAATATTTCGGCTTGTAGCAGTGTGTGGGACTTGTTCTATTAATCCATCTATACTAACCTCCACCAGGTTGCAAATTCAATATAATGTTTATCTGCATCTAGCTGTGAAAAAATATTTCGGCTTGTAGCAGTGTGTGGGACTTGTTCTATTAGTCCATCTATACTAACCTCCACCAGGTTGCAAATTCAATATAATGTTTATCTGCATCTAGCTCTGAAAAAACATTTCGGCTTGTAGCAGTGTGTGGGACTTGTTCTATTAGTCCATCTATACTAACCTCCACCAGGTTGCAAATTCAATATAATTTTTATCTGCATCTATCTCTGAAAAAATATTTCGGCTTGTAGCAGTGTGTGGGACTTGTTCTATTAGTCCATCTATACTAACCTCCACCAGGTTGCAAATTCAATATACTTTTTTTCTGCATCTAGCTCTGAAAAAATATTTTGTCTTGTAGCAGTGTGTGGGACTTGTTCTTTTAGTCCATCTATACTAACCTCCATCAGGTTGCAAATTCAATATAATTTTTTTCTGCATCTAGCTCTGAAAAAATATTTCGGCTTGTAGCAGTGTGTGGGACTTGTTCTATTAGTCCATCTATACTAACCTCCACCAGGTTGCAATTTCAATATAATTTTTATCTGCATCTAGCTCTGAAAAAATATTTCGGCTTGTAGCAGTGTGTGGGACTTGTTCTATTAGTCCATCTATACTAACCTCCACCAGGTTGCAAATTCAAAATAATTTTTATCTGCATCTAGCTCTGAAAAAATATTTTGGCTGGTAGCAGTGTGTGGGAATTGTTCTATTAGTCCATCTATACTAACCTCCACCAGGTTGCAAATTCAATATAATTTTTATCTGAAATCTAGCTCTGAAAAAATATTTCGGCTTGTAGCAGTGTGTGGGACTTGTTCTATTAGTCCATCTATACTAACCTCCACCAGGTTGCAAATTCAATATAATTTTTATCTGCATCTAGCTCTGAAAAAATATTTCGGCTTGTAGCAGTGTGTGGGACTTGTTCTATTAGTCCATCTATACTAACCTCCACCAGGTTGCAAATTCAAAATAATTTTTATCTGCATCTAGCTCTGAAAAAATATTTTGGCTTCGGCTTGTAGCAGTGTGTGGAACTTGTTCTATTAGTCCATCTATACTAACCTCCACCAGGTTGCAAATTCAATATAATTTTGTTCTGCATCTAGCTCTGAAAAAATATTTCGGCTTGTAGCAGTGTGTGGGACTTGTTCTATTAGTCCATCTATACTAACCTCCACCAGGATGCAAATTCAATATAACTTTTTTCTGCAACTAGCTCTGAAAAAATATTTCGGCTTGTAGCAGTGTGTGGGACTTGTTCTATTAGTCCATCTATATTAACCTCCACCAGGTTGCAAATTCAATATAATTTTTTTCTGCATCTAGCTCTGAAAAAATATTTCGGCTTGCAGCAGTGTGTGGGACTTGTTCTATTAGTCCATCTATATTAACCTCCACCAGGTTGCAAATTCAATATAATTTGAATCTGCATCTATCTCTGAAAAAATATTTCGGCTTGTAGCAGTGTGTGGGACTTGTTCTATTAGTCCATCTATACTAACCTCCACCAGGTTGCAAATTCAATATAATTTTTATCTGCATCTATCTCTGAAAAAATATTTCGGCTTGTAGCAGTGTGTGGGACTTGTTCTATTAGTCCATCTATACTAACCTCCACCAGGTTGCAAATTCAATATACTTTTTTTCTGCATCTAGCTATGAAAAAATATTTTGTCTTGTAGCAGTGTGTGGGACTTGTTCTATTAGTCCATCTATACTAACCTCCACCAGGTTGCAAATTCAATATAATTTTTTTCTGCATCTAGCTCTGAAAAAATATTTCGGCTTGTAGCAGTGTGTGGGACTTGTTCTATTAGTCCATCTATACTAACCTCCACCAGGTTGCAAATTCAATATAATTTTTATCTGCATCTAGCTCTGAAAAAATATTTCGGCTTGTAGCAGTGTGTGGGACTTGTTCTATTAGTCCATCTATACTAACCTCCACCAGGTTGCAAATTCAATATAATTTTTATCTGCATCTAGCTCTGAAAAAATATTTTGGCTTGTAGCAGTGTGTGGGACTTGTTCTATTAGTCCATCTATACTAACCTCCACCAGGTTGCAAATTCAATATAATTTTTATCTGCATCTAGCTCTGAAAAAATATTTCGGCTTGTAGCAGTGTGTGGGACTTGTTCTATTAGTCCATCTATACTAACCTACACCAGGTTGCAAATTCAATATAATTTTTATCTGCATCTAGCTCTGAAAAAATATTTCGGCTTGTAGCAGTGTGTGGGACTTGTTCTATTAGTCCATCTATACTAACCTCCACCAGGTTGCAAATTCAAAATAATTTTTATCTGCATCTAGCTCTGAAAAAATATTTTTGCTTCGGCTTGTAGCAGTGTGTGGAACTTGTTCTATTAGTCCATCTATACTAACCTCCACCAGGTTGCAAATTCAATATAATTTTTTTCTGCATCTAGCTCTAAAAAAATATTTCGGCTTGTAGCAGTGTGTGGGACTTGTTCTATTAGTCCATCTATACTAACCTACACCAGGTTGCAAATTCAATATAATTTTTATCTGCATCTAGCTCTGAAAAAATATTTCGGCTTGTAGCAGTGTGTGGGACTTGTTCTTTTAGTCCATCTATACTAACCTCCACCAGGTTGCAAATTCAAAATAATTTTTATCTGCATCTAGCTCTGAAAAAATATTTTTGCTTCGGCTTGTAGCAGTGTGTGGAACTTGTTCTATTAGTCCATCTATACTAACCTCCACCAGGTTGCAAATTCAATATAATTTTTTTCTGCATCTAGCTCTAAAAAAATATTTCGGCTTGTAGCAGTGTGTGGGACTTGTTCTATTAGTCCATCTATATTAACCTCCACCAGGTTGCAAATTCAATATAATTTTTTTCTGCATCTAGCTCTGAAAAAATATTTCGGCTTGTAGCAGTGTGTGGGACTTGTTCTATTAGTCCATCTATACTAACCTCCACCAGGTTGCAAATTCAATATAATGTTTATCTGCATCTAGCTGTGAAAAAATATTTCGGCTTGTAGCAGTGTGTGGGACTTGTTCTATTAGTCCATCTATACTAACCTCCACCAGGTTGCAAATTCAATATAATGTTTATCTGCATCTAGCTCTGAAAAAATATTTCGGCTTGTAGCAGTGTGTGGGACTTGTTCTATTAGTCCATCTATACTAACCTCCACCAGGTTGCAAATTCAATATAATTTGAATCTGCATCTATCTCTGAAAAAATATTTCGGCTTGTAGCAGTGTGTGGGACTTGTTCTATTAGTCCATCTATACTAACCTCCACCAGGTTGCAAATTCAATATAATTTTTATCTGCATCTATCTCTGAAAAAATATTTCGGCTTGTAGCAGTGTGTGGGACTTGTTCTATTAGTCCATCTATACTAACCTCCACCAGGTTGCAAATTCAATATACTTTTTTTCTGCATCTAGCTCTGAAAAAATATTTTGTCTTGTAGCAGTGTGTGGGACTTGTTCTATAGTCCATCTATACTAACCTCCACCAGGTTGCAAATTCAATATAATTTTTTTCTGCATCTAGCTCTGAAAAAATATTTCGGCTTGTAGCAGTGTGTGGGACTTGTTCTATTAGTCCATCTATACTAACCTCCACCAGGTTGCAAATTCAATATAATTTTTATCTGAAATCTAGCTCTGAAAAAATATTTCGGCTTGTAGCAGTGTGTGAAACTTGTTCTATTAGTCCATCTATACTAACCTCCACCAGGTTGCAAATTCAATATAATTTTTATCTGAAATCTAGCTCTGAAAAAATATTTCGGCTTGTAGCAGTGTGTGGGACTTGTTCTATTAGTCCATCTATACTAACCTCCACCAGGTTGCAAATTCAATATAATTTTTATCTGCATCTAGCTCTGAAAAAATATTTCGGCTTGTAGCAGTGTGTGGGACTTGTTCTATTAGTCCATCTATACTAACCTCCACCAGATTGCAAATTCAAAATAATTTTTATCTGCATCTAGCTCTGAAAAAATATTTTGGCTTCGGCTTGTAGCAGTGTGTGGAACTTGTTCTATTAGTCCATCTATACTAACCTCCACCAGGTTGCAAATTCAATATAATTTTGTTCTGCATCTAGCTCTGAAAAAATATTTCGGCTTGTAGCAGTGTGTGGGACTTGTTCTATTAGTCCATCTATACTAACCTCCACCAGGATGCAAATTCAATATAACTTTTTTCTGCAACTAGCTCTGAAAAAATATTTCGGCTTGTAGCAGTGTGTGGGACTTGTTCTATTAGTCCATCTATACTAACCTCCACCAGGATGCAAATTCAATATAACTTTTTTCTGCAACTAGCTCTGAAAAAATATTTCGGCTTGTAGCAGTGTGTGGGACTTGTTCTATTAGTCCATCTATACTAACCTCCACCAGGTTGCAAATTCAATATAATTTTTAACTGCATCTATCTCTGAAAAAATATTTCGGCTTGTAGCAGTGAGTTGGACTTGTTCTATTAGTCCATCTATACTAACCTCCACCAGGTTGCAAATTCAATATACTTTTTTTCTGCATCTAGCTCTGAAAAAATAATTTGTCTTGTAGCAGTGTGTGGGACTTGTTCTATAGTCCATCTATACTAACCTCCACCAGGTTGCAAATTCAATATAATTTTTTTCTGCATCTAGCTCTGAAAAAATATTTCGGCTTGTAGCAGTGTGTGGGACTTGTTCTATTAGTCCATCTATACTAACCTCCACCAGGTTGCAAATTCAATATAATTTTTAACTGCATCTAGCTCTGAAAAAATATTTCGGCTTGTAGCAGTGTGTGGGACTTGTTCTATTAGTCCATCTATACTAACATCCACCAGGTTGCAAATTCAATATAATTTTTATCTGCATCTAGCTCTGAAAAAATATTTCGGCTTGTAGCAGTGTGTGGGACTTGTTCTATTAGTCCATCTGTACTAACCTCCACCAGGTTGCAAATTCAATATAATTTTTATCTGCATCTAGCTCTGAAAAAATATTTTGGCTTGTAGCAGTGTGTGGGACTTGTTCTATTAGTCCATCTATACTAACCTCCACCAGGTTGCAAATTCAATATAATTTTTATCTGAAATCTAGCTCTGAAAAAATATTTCGGCTTGTAGCAGTGTGTGGGACTTGTTCTATTAGTCCATCTATACTAACCTCCACCAGGTTGCAAATTCAATATAATTTTTATCTGCATCTAGCTCTGAAAAAATATTTCGGCTTGTAGCAGTGTGTGGGACTTGTTCTATTAGTCCATCTATACTAACCTCCACCAGGTTGCAAATTCAAAATAATTTTTATCTGCATCTAGCTCTGAAAAAATATTTTGACTTCGGCTTGTAGCAGTGTGTGGAACTTGTTCTATTAGTCCATCTATGCTAACCTCCACCAGGTTGCAAATTCAATATAATTTTGTTCTGCATCTAGCTCTGAAAAAATATTTCGGCTTGTAGCAGTGTGTGGGACTTGTTCTATTAGTCCATCTATACTAACCTCCACCAGGATGCAAATTCAATATAACTTTTTTCTGCAACTAGCTCTGAAAAAATATTTCGGCTTGTAGCAGTGTGTGGGACTTGTTCTATTAGTCCATCTATATTAACCTCCACCAGGTTGCAAATTCAATATAATTTTTTTCTGTATCTAGCTCTGAAAAAATATTTCGGCTTGTAGCAGTGTGTGGGACTTGTTCTATTAGTCCATCTATATTAACCTCCACCAGGTTGCAAATTCAATATAATTTGAATCTGCATCTATCTCTGAAAAAATATTTCGGCTTGTAGCAGTGTGTGGGACTTGTTCTATTAGTCCATCTATACTAACCTCCACCAGGTTGCAAATTCAATATAATTTTTATCTGCATCTATCTCTGAAAAAATATTTCGGCTTGTAGCAGTGTGTGGGACTTGTTCTATTAGTCCATCTATACTAACCTCCACCAGGTTGCAAATTCAATATACTTTTTTTCTGCATCTAGCTCTGAAAAAATATTTTGTCTTGTAGCAGTGTGTGGGACTTGTTCTATTAGTCCATCTATACTAACCTCCACCAGGTTGCAAATTCAATATAATTTTTTTCTGCATCTAGCTCTGAAAAAATATTTCGGCTTGTAGCAGTGTGTGGGACTTGTTCTATTAGTCCATCTATACTAACCTCCACCAGGTTGCAAATTCAATATAATTTTTATCTGCATCTAGCTCTGAAAAAATATTTCGGCTTGTAGCAGTGTGTGGGACTTGTTCTATTAGTCCATCTATACTAACCTCCACCAGGTTGCAAATTCAAAATAATTTTTATCTGCATCTAGCTCTGAAAAAATATTTTGGCTTGTAGCAGTGTGTGGGACTTGTTCTATTAGTCCATCTATACTAACCTCCACCAGGTTGCAAATTCAATATAATTTTTATCTGCATCTAGCTCTGAAAAAATATTTCGGCTTCTAGCAGTGTGTGGGACTTGTTCTATTAGTCCAGCTATACTAACGTACACCAGGTTGCAAATTCAATATAATTTTTATCTGCATCTAGCTCTGAAAAAATATTTCGGCTTGTAGCAGTGTGTGGGACTTGTTCTATTAGTCCATCTATACTAACCTCCACCAGGTTGCAAATTCAAAATAATTTTTATCTGCATCTAGCTCTGAAAAAATATTTTGGCTTCGGCTTGTAGCAGTGTGTGGAACTTGTTCTATTAGTCCATCTATACTAACCTCCACCAGGTTGCAAATTCAATATAATTTTTTTCTGCATCTAGCTCTGAAAAAATATTTCGGATTGTAGCAGTGTGTGGGACTTGTTCTATTAGTCCATTTATATTAACCTCCACCAGGTTGAAAATTCAATATAATTTTTTTCTGCATCTAGCTCTGAAAAAATATTTCGGCTTGTAGCAGTGTGTGGGACTTGTTCTGTTAGTCCATCTATACTAACCTCCACCAGGTTGCAAATTCAATACAATGTTTATCTGCATCTAGCTGTGAAAAAATATTTCGGCTTGTAGCAGTGTGTGGGGCCTGTTCTATTAGTCCATCTATACTAACCTCCACCAGGTTGCAAATTCAATATAATGTTTATCTGCATCTAGCTCTGAAAAAATATTTCGGCTTGTAGCAGTGTGTGGGACTTGTTCTATTAGTCCATCTATACTAACCTCCACCAGGTTGCAAATTCAATATAATTTGAATCAGCATCTATCTCTGAAAAAATATTTCGGCTTGTAGCAGTGTGTGGGACTTGTTCTATTAGTCCATCTATACTAACCTCCACCAGGTTGCAAATTCAATATAATTTTTATCTGCATCTATCTCTGAAAAAATATTTCGGCTTGTAGCAGTGTGTGGGACTTGTTCTATTAGTCCATCTATACTAACCTCCACCAGGTTGCAAATTCAATATACTTTTTTTCTACATCTAGCTCTGAAAAAATATTTTGTCTTGTAGCAGTGTGTGGGACTTGTTCTATTAGTCCATCTATACTAACCTCCACCAGGTTGCAAATTCAATATAATTTTTTTCTGCATCTAGCTCTGAAAAAATATTTCGGCTTGTAGCAGTGTGTGGGACTTGTTCTATTAGTCCATCTATACTAACCTCCACCAGGTTGCAAATTCAATATAATTTTTATCTGCATCTAGCTCTGAAAAAATATTTCGGCTTGTAGCAGTGTGTGGGACTTGTTCTATTAGTCCATCTATACTAACCTCCACCAGGTTGCAAATTCAAAATAATTTTTATCTGCATCTAGCTCTGAAAAAATATTTTGGCTTGTAGCAGTGTGTGGGACTTGTTCTATTAGTCCATCTATACTAACCTCCACCAGGTTGCAAATTCAATATAATTTTTATCTGCATCTAGCTCTGAAAAAATATTTCGGCTTGTAGCACTGTGTGGGACTTGTTCTATTAGTCCATCTATACTAACCTCCACCAGGTTGCAAATGCAATATAATTTTTATCTGCCTCTAGCTCTGAAAAAATATTTCGGCTTGTAGCAGTGTGTGGGACTTGTTCTATTAGTCCATCTATACTAACCTCCACCAGGTTGCAAATTCAAAATAATTTTTATCTGCATCTAGCTCTGAAAAAATATTTTGGCTTCGGCTTGTAGCAGTGTGTGGAACTTGTTCTATTAGTCCATCTATACTAACCTCCACCAGGTTGCAAATTCAATATAATTTTGTTCTGCATCTAGCTCTGAAAAAATATTTCGGCTTGTAGCAATGTGTGGGACCTGTTCTATTAGTCTATCTATACTAACCTCCACCAGGATGCAAATTCAATATAACTTTTTTCTGCAACTAGCTCTGAAAAAATATTTCGGCTTGTAGCAGTGTGTGGGACTTGTTCTATTAGTCCATCTATATTAACCTCCACCAGGTTGCAAATTCAATATAATTTTTTTCTGCATCTAGCTCTGAAAAAATATTTCGGCTTGTAGCAGTGTGTGGGACTTGTTCTATTAGTCCATCTATATTAACCTCCACCAGGTTGCAAATTCAATATAATTTTTTTCTGCATCTAGCTCTGAAAAAATATTTCGGCTTGTAGCAGTGTGTGGGACTTGTTCTATTAGTCCATCTATACTAACCTCCACCAGGTTGCAAATTCAATATAATGTTTATCTGCATCTAGCTGTGAAAAAATATTTCGGCTTGTAGCAGTGTGTGGGACTTGTTCTATTAGTCCATCTATACTAACCTCCACCAGGTTGCAAATTCAATATAATGTTTATCTGCATCTAGCTCTGAAAAAATATTTCGGCTTGTAGCAGTGTGTGGGACTTGTTCTATTAGTTCATCTATACTAACCTCCACCAGGTTGCAAATTCAATATAATTTGAATCTGCATCTATCTCTGAAAAAATATTTCGGCTTGTAGCAGTGTGTGGGACTTATTCTATTAGTCCATCTATACTAACCTCCACCAGGTTGCAAATTCAATATAATTTTTATCTGCATCTATCTCTGAAAAAATATTTCGGCTTGTAGCAGTGTGTGGGATTGTTCTATTAGTCCATCTATACTAACCTCCACCAGGTTGCAAATTCAATATAATTTTTTTCTGCATCTAGCTCTGAAAAAATATTTCGGCTTGTAGCAGTGTTTGGGATTTGTTCTATTAGTCCATCTATACTAACCTCCACCAGGTTGCAAATTCAATATAATTTTTATCTGCATCTAGCTCTGAAAAAATATTTCGGCTTGTAGCAGTGTGTGGGACTTGTTCTATTAGTCCATCTATACTAACCTCCACCAGGTTGCAAATTCAAAATAATTTTTATCTGCATCTAGCTCTGAAAAAATATTTTGGCTTGTAGCAGTGTGTGGGACTTGTTCTATTAGTCCATCTATACTAACCTCCACCAGGTTGCAAATTCAATATAATTTTTATCTACATCTAGCTCTGAAAAAATATTTCGGCTTGTAGCAGTGTGTGGGACTTGTTCTATTAGTCCATCTATACTAACCTCCACCAGGTTGCAAATTCAATATAATTTTTATCTGCATCTAGCTCTGAAAAAATATTTCGGCTTGTAGCAGTGTGTGGGACTTGTTCTGTTAGTCCATCTATACTAACCTCCACCAGGTTGCAAATTCAAAATAATTTTTATCTGCATCTAGCTCTGAAAAAATACTTTGGCTTCGGCTTGTAGCAGTGTGTGGGACTTGTTCTATTAGTCCATCTATACTAACCTCCACCAGGTTGCAAATTCAATATAATTTTGTTCTGCATCTAGCTCTGAAAAAATATTTCGGCTTGTAGCAATGTGTGGGACTTGTTCTATTAGTCCATCTATACTAACCTCCACCAGGATGCAAATTCAATATAACTTTTTTCTGCAACTAGCTCTGAAAAAATATTTCGGCTTGTAGCAGTGTGTGGGACTTGTTCTATTAGTCCATCTATATTAACCTCCACCAGGTTGCAAATTCAATATAATTTTTTTCTGCATCTAGCTCTGAAAAAATATTTCGGCTTGTAGCAGTGTGTGGGACTTGTTCTATTAGTCCATCTATACTAACCTCCACCAGGTTGCAAATTCAATATAATGTTTATCTGCATCTAGCTCTGAAAAAATATTTCGGCTTGTAGCAGTGTGTGGGACTTGTTCTATTAGTCCATCTATACTAACCTCCACCAGGTTGCAAATTCAATATAAGTTGAATCTGCATCTATCTCTGAAAAAATATTTCGGCTTGTAGCAGTGTGTGGGACTTGTTCTATTAGTCCATCTATACTAACCTCCACCAGGTTGCAAATTCAATATAATTTTTATCTGCATCTATCACTGAAAAAATATTTCGGCTTGTAGCAGTGTGTGGGACTTGTTCTATTAGTCCATCTATACTAACCTCCACCAGGTTGCAAATTCAAAATAATTTTCATCTGCATCTATCTCTGAAAAAATATTTTGGCTTCGGCTTGTAGCAGTGTGTGGGACTTGTTCTATTAGTCCATCTATACTAACCTCCACCAGGTTGCAAATTCAATATAATTTTTATCTGCATCTAGCTCTGAAAAAATATTTCGGCTTGTAGCAGTGTGTGGGACTTGTTCTATTAGTCCATCTATACTAACCTCCACCAGGTTGCAAATTCAATACAATTTTTTTCTGCATCTAGCTCTGAAAAAATATTTTGTCTTGTAGCAGTGTGTGGGATTTGTTCTATTAGTACATCTATACTAACCTCCACCAGGTTGCAAATTCAATATAATTTTTTTCTGCATCTAGATCTGAAAAAATATTTCGGCTTGTAGCAGTGTGTGGGACTTGTTCTATTAGTCCATCTATACTAACCTCCACCAGGTTGCAAATTCAATATAATTTTTATCTGCATCTAGCTCTGAAAAAATATTTCGGCTTGTAGCAGTGTGTGGGACTTGTTCTATTAGTCCATCTATACTAACCTCCACCTGGTTGCAAATTCAAAATAATTTTTATCTGCATCTAGCTCTGAAAAAATATTTTGGCTTGTAGCAGTGTGTGGGACTTGTTCTATTAGTCCATCTATACTAACCTCCACCAGGTAGCAAATTCAATATAATTTTTTTCTGCAACTAGCTCTGAAAAAATATTTCGGCTTGTAGCAGTGTGTGGGACTTGTTCTATTAGTCCATCTATATTAACCTCCACCAGGTTGCAAATTCAATATAATTTTTTTCTTCATCTAGCTCTGAAAAAATATTTCGGCTTGTAGCAGTGTGTGGGACTTGTTCTATTAGTTCATCTATACTAACCTTGCAGTGTGTGGGACTTGTTCTATTAGTTCATCTATACTAACCTCCACCAGGTTTCAAATTCAATATAATGTTTATCTGCATCTAGCTCTGAAAAAATATTTCGGCTTGTAGCAGTGTGTGGGACTTGTTCTATTAGTCCATCTATACTAACCTCCACCAGGTTGCAAATTCAATATAATTTTTATCTGCATCTAGCGCTGAAAAAATATTTCGGCTTGTAGCAGTGTGTGGGACTTGTTCTATTAGTCCATCTATACTAACCTCCACCAGGTTGCAAATTCAATATAATTTTGTTCTGCATCTAGCTCTGAAAAAATATTTCGGCTTGTAGCAGTGTGTGGGACTTGTTCTATTAGTCCATCTATATTAACCTCCACCAGGTTGCAAATTCAATATAATTTTTTTCTGTAACTAGCTCTGAAAAAATATTTCGGCTTGTAGCAGTGTGTGGGACTTGTTCTATTAGTCCATCTATATTAACCTCCACCAGGTTGCAAATTCAATATAATTTTTTTCTTCATCTAGCTCTGAAAAAATATTTCGGCTTGTAGCAGTGTGTGGGACTTGTTCTATTAGTTCATCTATACTAACCTTGCAGTGTGTGGGACTTGTTCTATTAGTTCATCTATACTAACCTCCACCAGGTTTCAAATTCAATATAATGTTTATCTGCATCTAGCTCTGAAAAAATATTTCGGCTTGTAGCAGTGTGTGGGACTTGTTCTATTAGTCCATCTATACTAACCTCCACCAGGTTGCAAATTCAATATAATTTTTATCTGCATCTAGCGCTGAAAAAATATTTCGGCTTGTAGCAGTGTGTGGGACTTGTTCTATTAGTCTATCTATACTAACCTCCACCAGGTTGCAAATTCAAAATAA
This sequence comes from Phyllobates terribilis, assembly GCF_046119375.1. Classification (NCBI taxonomy): domain Eukaryota; kingdom Metazoa; phylum Chordata; class Amphibia; order Anura; family Dendrobatidae; genus Phyllobates; species Phyllobates terribilis. Next base: position 178,141,787 of record NW_027362771.1, read on the forward strand.
TTTGTATCTGCATCTAGCTCTGAAAAAATATTTTGGCTTCGGCTTGTAGCAGTGTGTGGGACTTGTTCTATTAGTCCATCTATACTAACCTCCACCAGGTTGCAATTCAATATAATTTTGTTCTGCATCTAGCTCTGAAAAAATATTTCGGCTTATAGCAGTGTGTGGGACTTGTTCTATTAGTCCATCTATATTAACCTCCACCAGGTTGCAAATTCAATATAATTTTTTTCTGCAACTAGCTCTGAAAAAATATTTCGGCTTGTAGCAGTGTGTGGGACTTGTTCTATTAGTCCATCTATATTAACCTCCACCAGGTTGCAAATTCAATATAATTTTTTTCTGCAACTAGCTCTGAAAAAATATTTCGGCTTGTAGCAGTGTGTGGGACTTGTTCTATTAGTCCATCTATATTAACCTCCACCAGGTTGCAAATTCAATATAATTTTTTTCTGCATCTAGCTCTGAAAAAATATTTTGGCTTGTAGCAGTGTGTGGGACTTGTTCTATTAGTTCATCTATACTAACCTTGCAGTGTGTGGGACTTGTTCTATTAGTTCATCTATACTAACCTCCACCAGGTTGCAAATTCAATATAATGTTTCTCTGCATCTAGCTCTGAAAAAATATTTCGGCTTGTAGCAGTGTGTGGGACTTGTTCTATTAATCCATCTATACTAACCTCCACCAGGTTGCAAATTCAATATAATTTTTATCTGCATCTAGCGCTGAAAAAATATTTCGGCTTGTAGCAGTGTGTGGGACTTGTTCTATTAGTCCATCTATACTAACCTCCACCAGGATGCAAATTCAAAATAATTTGTATCTGCATCTAGCTCTGAAAAAATATTTTGGCTTCGGCTTGTAGCAGTGTGTGGGACTTGTTCTATTAGTCCATCTATACTAACCTCCACCAGGTTGCAAATTCAATATAATTTTGTTCTGCATCTAGCTCTGAAAAAATATTTCGGCTTGTAGCAGTGTGTGGGACTTGTTCTATTAGTCCATCTATATTAACCTCCACCAGGTTGCAAATTCAATATAATTTTTTTCTACAACTAGCTCTGAAAAACTATTTTGGCTTGTAGCAGTGTGTGGGACTTGTTCTATTAGTCCATCTATATTAACCTCCACCAGGTTGCAAATTCAACATAATTTTTTTCTGCATCTAGCTCTGAAAAAATATTTCGGCTTGTAGCAGTGTGTGGGACTTGTTCTATTAGTTCATCTATACTAACCTCGCAGTGTGTGGGACTTGTTCTATTAGTTCATCTATACTAACCTCCACCAGGTTGCAAATTCAATATAATGTTTATCTGCATCTAGCTCTGAAAAAATATTTCGGCTTGTAGCAGTGTGTGGGACTTGTTCTATTAGTCCATCTATACTAACCTCCACCAGGTTGCAAATTCAAAATAATTTTTATCTGCATCTAGCTCTGAAAAAATATTTTGGCTTCGGCTTGTAGCAGTGTGTGGGACTTGTTCTATTAGTCCATCTATACTAACCTCCACCAGGTTGCAAATTCAATATAATTTTGTTCTGCACCTAGCTCTGAAAAAATATTTTGGCTTGTAGCAGTGTGTGGGACTTGTTCTATTAGTCCATCTATATTAACCTCCACCAGGTTGGAAATTCAATATAATTTTTCTCTGCATCTAGCTCTGAAAAAATATTTCGGCTTGTAGCAGTGTGTGGGACTTGTTCTATTAGTCCATCTATACTAACCTCCACCAGGTTGCAAATTCAATATAATTTTTATCTGCATCTATCTCTGAAAAAATATTTCGGCTTGTAGCAGTGTGTGGGACTTGTTCTATTAGTCCATCTATACTAACCTCCACCAGGTTGCAAATTCAATATAATTTTTATCTACATCTATCTCTGAAAAAATATTTCGGCTTGTAGCAGTGTGTGGGACTTGTTCTATTAGTCCATCTATACTAACCTCCACCAGGTTGCAAATTCAAAATAATTTTCATCTGCATCTATCTCTGAAAAAATATTTTGGCTTCGGCTTGTAGCAGTGTGTGGGACTTGTTCTATTAGTCCATCTATACTAACCTCCACCAGGTTGCAAATTCAATATAATTTTTATCTGCATCTAGCTCTGAAAAAATATTTCGGCTTGTAGCAGTGTGTAGGACTTGTTCTATTAGTCCATCTATACTAACCTCCACCAGGTTGCAAATTCAATATAATTTTTTTCTGCATCTAGCTCTGAAAAAATATTTCGGCTTGTAGCAGTGTGTGGGACTTGTTCTATTAGTCCATCTATACTAACCTCCACCAGGTTGCAAATTCAATATAATTTTTATCTGCATCTAGCTCTGAAAAAATATTTCGGCTTGTAGCAGTGTGTGGGACTTGTTCTATTAGTCCATCTATACTAACCTCCACCAGGTTGCAAATTCAAAATAATTTTTATCTGCATCTAGCTCTGAAAAAATATTTTTGCTTCGGCTTGTAGCAGTGTGTGGGACTTGTTCTATTAGTCCATCTATACTAACCTCCACCAGGTAGCAAATTCAATATAATTTTGTTCTGCATCTAGCTCTGAAAAAATATTTCGGCTTGTAGCAGTGTGTGGAACTTGTTCTATTAGTCCATGTATACTAACCTCCACCAGGTTGCAAATTCAATATAATTTTTTTCTGCAACTAGCTCTGAAAAAATATTTCGGCTTGTAGCAGTGTGTGCGACTTGTTCTATTAGTCCATCTATATTAACCTCCACCAGGTTGCAAATTCAATATAATTTTTTTCTGCATCTAGCTCTGAAAAAATATTTCTGCTTGTAGCAGTGTGTGGGACTTGTTCTATTAGTCCATCTATACTAACCTCCACCAGGTTGCAAATTCAATATAATGTTTATCTGCATCTAGCTCTGAAAAAATATTTCGGCTTGCAGCAGTGTGTGGGACTTGTTCTATTAGTCCATCTATACTAACCTCCACCAGGTTGCAAATTCAATATAATTTTTATCTGCATCTATCTCTGAAAAAATATTTCGGCTTGTAGCAGTGTGTGGGACTTGTTCTATTAGTCCATCTATACTATCCTCCACCAGATTGCAAATTCAATATAATTTTTATCTTCATCTAGCGCTGAAAAAATATTTCGGCTTGTAGCAGTGTGTGGGACTTGTTCTATTAGTCCATCTATACTAACCTCCACCAGGTTGCAAATTCAAAATAATTTTTATCTGCATCTAGCTCTGAAAAAATATTTTGGCTTCGGCTTGTAGCAGTGTGTGGGACTTGTTCTATTAGTCCATCTATACTAACCTCCACCAGGTTGCAAATTCAATATAATTTTGTTCTGCATCTAGCTCTGAAAAAATATTTCGGCTTGTAGCAGTGTGTGGGACTTGTTATATTAGTCCATCTAAATTAACCTCCACCACGTTGCAAATTCAATATAATTTTTTTCTGCAACTAGCTCTGAAAAAATATTTCGGCTTGTAGCAGTGTGTGGGACTTGTTCTATTAGTCCATCTATATTAACCTCCACCAGGTTGCAAATTCAATATAATTTTTTTCTGCATCTAGCTCTGAAAAAATATTTCGGCTTGTAGCAGTGTGTGGGACTTGTTTTATTAGTTCATCTATACTAACCTCGCAGTGTGTGGGACTTGTTCTATGAGTTCATCTATACTAACCTCCACCAGGTTGCAAATTCAATATAATGTTTATCTGCATCTAGCTCTGAAAAAATATTTCGGCTTGTAGCAGTGTGTCGGACTTGTTCTATTAGTCCATCTATACTAACCTCCACCAGGTTGCAAATTCAATATAATTTTCATCTGCATCTAGCTCTGAAAAAATATTTCGGCTTGTAGCAGTGTGTGGGACTTGTTCTATTAGTCCATCTATACTAACCTCCACCAGGTTGCAAATTCAAAATAATTTTTATCTGCATCTAGCTCTGAAAAAATATTTTGGCTTCGGCTTGTAGCAGTGTGTGGGACTTGTTCTATTAGTCCATCTATACTAACCTCCACCAGGTTGCAAATTCAATATAATTTTGTTCTGCATCTAGCTCTGAAAAAATATTTTGGCTTGTAGCAGTGTGTGGGACTTGTTCTATTAGTCCATCTATATTAACCTCCACCAGGTGGCAAATTCAATATAATTTTTCTCTGCATCTCGTTCTGAAAAAATATTTCGGCTTGTAGCAGTATGTGGGACTTGTTCTATTAGTCCATCTATACTAACCTCCACCAGGCTGCAAATTCAATATAATTTTTATCTGCATCTATCTCTGAAAAAATATTTCGGCTTGTAGCAGTGTGTGGGACTTGTTCTATTAGTCCATCTATACTAACCTCCACCAGGTTGCAAATTCAATATAATTTTTATCTACATCTATCTCTGAAAAAATATTTCGGCTTGTAGCAGTGTGTGGGACTTGTTCTATTAGTCCATCTATACTAACCTCCACCAGGTTGCAAATTCAAAATAATTTTCATCTGCATCTATCTCTGAAAAAATACTTTGGCTTCGGCTTGTAGCAGTGTGTGGGACTTGTTCTATTAGTCCATCTATACTAACCTCCACCACGTTGCAAATTCAATATAATTTTTATCTGCATCTAGCTCTGAAAAAATATTTCGGCTTGTAGCAGTGTGTGGGATTTGTTCTATTAGTCCATCTATACTAACCTCCACCAGGTTGCAAATTCAATATAATTTTTTTCTGCATCTAGCTCTGAAAAAATATTTTGTCTTGTAGCAGTGTGTGGGACTTGTTCTATTAGTCCATCTATACTAACCTCCACCAGGTTGCAAATTCAATATAATTTTTTTCTGCATCTAGCTCTGAAAAAATATTTCGGCTTGTAGCAGTGTGTGGGACTTGTTCTATTAGTCCATCTATACTATCCTCCACCAGATTGCAAATTCAATATAATTTTTATCTGCATCTAGCGCTGAAAAAATATTTCTGCTTGTAGCAGTGTGTGGGACTTGTTCTATTAGTCCATCTATACTAACCTCCACCAGGTTGCAAATTCAAAATAATTTTTATCTGCATCTAGCTCTGAAAAAATATTTTTGCTTCGGCTTGTAGCAGTGTGTGGGACTTGTTCTATTAGTCCATCTATACTAACCTCCACCAGGTAGCAAATTCAATATAATTTTGTTCTGCATCTAGCTCTGAAAAAATATTTCGGCTTGTAGCAGTGTGTGGAACTTGTTCTATTAGTCCATGTATACTAACCTCCACCAGGTTGCAAATTCAATATAATTTTTTTCTGCAACTAGCTCTGAAAAAATATTTCGGCTTGTAGCAGTGTGTGCGACTAGTTCTATTAGTCCATCTATATTAACCTCCACCAGGTTGCAAATTCAATATAATTTTTTTCTGCATCTAGCTCTGAAAAAATATTTCTGCTTGTAGCAGTGTGTGGGACTTGTTCTATTAGTCCATCTATACTAACCTCCACCAGGTTGCAAATTCAATATAATGTTTATCTGCATCTAGCTCTGAAAAAATATTTCGGCTTGCAGCAGTGTGTGGGACTTGTTCTATTAGTCCATCTATACTAACCTCCACCAGGTTGCAAATTCAATATAATTTTTATCTGCATCTATCTCTGAAAAAATATTTCGGCTTGTAGCAGTGTGTGGGACTTGTTCTATTAGTCCATCTATACTATCCTCCACCAGATTGCAAATTCAATATAATTTTTATCTTCATCTAGCGCTGAAAAAATATTTCGGCTTGTAGCAGTGTGTGGGACTTGTTCTATTAGTCCATCTATACTAACCTCCACCAGGTTGCAAATTCAAAATAATTTTTATCTGCATCTAGCTCTGAAAAAATATTTTGGCTTCGGCTTGTAGCAGTGTGTGGGACTTGTTCTATTAGTCCATCTATACTAACCTCCACCAGGTTGCAAATTCAATATAATTTTGTTCTGCATCTAGCTCTGAAAAAATATTTCGGCTTGTAGCAGTGTGTGGGACTTGTTCTATTAGTCCATCTAAATTAACCTCCACCACGTTGCAAATTCAATATAATTTTTTTCTGCAACTAGCTCTGAAAAAATATTTCGGCTTGTAGCAGTGTGTGGGACTTGTTCTATTAGTCCATCTATATTAACCTCCACCAGGTTGCAAATTCAATATAATTTTTTTCTGCATCTAGCTCTGAAAAAATATTTCGGCTTGTAGCAGTGTGTGGGACTTGTTTTATTAGTTCATCTATACTAACCTCGCAGTGTGTGGGACTTGTTCTATGAGTTCATCTATACTAACCTCCACCAGGTTGCAAATTCAATATAATGTTTATCTGCATCTAGCTCTGAAAAAATATTTCGGCTTGTAGCAGTGTGTCGGACTTGTTCTATTAGTCCATCTATACTAACCTCCACCAGGTTGCAAATTCAATATAATTTTCATCTGCATCTAGCTCTGAAAAAATATTTCGGCTTGTAGCAGTGTGTGGGACTTGTTCTATTAGTCCATCTATACTAACCTCCACCAGGTTGCAAATTCAAAATAATTTTTATCTGCATCTAGCTCTGAAAAAATATTTTGGCTTCGGCTTGTAGCAGTGTGTGGGATTTGTTCTATTAGTCCATCTATACTAACCTCCACCAGGTTGCAAATTCAATATAATTTTGTTCTGCATCTAGCTCTGAAAAAATATTTTGGCTTGTAGCAGTGTGTGGGACTTGTTCTATTAGTCCATCTATATTAACCTCCACCAGGTGGCAAATTCAATATAATTTTTCTCTGCATCTAGTTCTGAAAAAATATTTCGGCTTGTAGCAGTATGTGGGACTTGTTCTATTAGTCCATCTATACTAACCTCCACCAGGCTGCAAATTCAATATAATTTTTATCTGCATCTATCTCTGAAAAAATATTTCGGCTTGTAGCAGTGTGTGGGACTTGTTCTATTAGTCCATCTATACTAACCTCCACCAGGTTGCAAATTCAATATAATTTTTATCTACATCTATCTCTGAAAAAATATTTCGGCTTGTAGCAGTGTGTGGGACTTGTTCTATTAGTCCATCTATACTAACCTCCACCAGGTTGCAAATTCAAAATAATTTTCATCTGCATCTATCTCTGAAAAAATACTTTGGCTTCGGCTTGTAGCAGTGTGTGGGACTTGTTCTATTAGTCCATCTATACTAACCTCCACCAGGTTGCAAATTCAATATAATTTTTATCTGCATCTAGCTCTGAAAAAATATTTCGGCTAGTAGCAGTGTGTGGGATTTGTTCTATTAGTCCATCTATACTAACCTCCACCAGGTTGCAAATTCAATATAATTTTTTTCTGCATCTAGCTCTGAAAAAATATTTTGTCTTGTAGCAGTGTGTGGGACTTGTTCTATTAGTCCATCTATACTAACCTCCACCAGGTTGCAAATTCAATATAATTTTTTTCTGCATCTAGCTCTGAAAAAATATTTCGGCTTGTAGCAGTGTGTGGGACTTGTTCTATTAGTCCATCTATACTATCCTCCACCAGATTGCAAATTCAATATAATTTTTATCTGCATCTAGCGCTGAAAAAATATTTCTGCTTGTAGCAGTGTGTGGGACTTGTTCTATTAGTCCATCTATACTATCCTCCACCAGGTTGCAAATTCAAAATAATTTTTATCTGCATCTAGCTCTGAAAAAATATTTTGGCTTCGGCTCGTAGCAGTGTGTGGGACTTGTTCTATTAGTCCATCTATACTAACCTCCACCAGGTTGCAAATTAAATATAATTTTGTTCTGCATCTAGCTCTGAAAAAATATTTCGGCTTGTAGCAGTGTGTGGGACTTGTTCTTTTAGTCCATCTATATTAACCTCCACCACGTTGCAAATTCAATACAATTTTTTTCTGCAACTAGCTCTGAAAAAATATTTCGGCTTGTAGCAGTGTGTGGGACTTGTTCTATTAGTCCATCTATATTAACCTCCACCAGGTTGCAAATTCAATATAATTTTTTTCTGCATCTAGCTCTGAAAAAATATTTCGGCTTGTAGCAGTGTGTGGGACTTGTTCTATTAGTTCATCTATACTAACCTCGCAGTGTGTGGGACTTGTTCTATGAGTTCATCTATACTAACCTCCACCAGGTTGCAAATTCAATATAATGTTTATCTGCATCTAGCTCTGAAAAAATATTTCGGCTTGTAGCAGTGTGTCGGACTTGTTCTATTAGTCCATCTATACTAACCTCCACCAGGTTGCAAATTCAATATAATTTTCATCTGCATCTAGCTCTGAAAAAATATTTCGGCTTGTAGCAGTGTGTGGGACTTGTTTTATTAGTCCATCTATACTAACCTCCACCAGGTTGCAAATTCAAAATAATTTTTATCTGCATCTAGCTCTGAAAAAATATTTTGGCTTCGGCTTGTAGCAGTGTGTGGGACTTGTTCTATTAGTCCATCTATACTAACCTCCACCAGGTTGCAAATTCAATATAATTTTGTTCTGCATCTAGCTCTGAAAAAATATTTTGGCTTGTAGCAGTGTGTGGGACTTGTTCTATTAGTCCATCTATATTAACCTCCACCAGGTTGCAAATTCAATATAATTTTTCTCTGCATCTAGCTCTGAAAAAATATTTCGGCTTGTAGCAGTATGTGGGACTTGTTCTATTAGTCCATCTATACTAACCTCCACCAGGTTGCAAATTCAATATAATTTTTATCTGCATCTATCTCTGAAAAAATATTTCGGCTTGTAGCAGTGTGTGGGACTTGTTCTATTAGTCCATCTATAGTAACCTCCACCAGGTTGCAAATTCAATATAATTTTTATCTACATCTATCTCTGAAAAAATATTTCGGCTTGTAGCAGTGTGTGGGACTTGTTCTATTAGTCCATCTATACTAACCTCCACCAGGTTGCAAATTCAAAATAATTTTCATCTGCATCTATCTCTGAAAAAATACTTTGGCTTCGGCTTGTAGCAGTGTGTGGGACTTGTTCTATTAGTCCATCTATACTAACCTCCACCAGGTTGCAAATTCAATATAATTTTTATCTGCATCTAGCTCTGAAAAAATATTTCGGCTTGTAGCAGTGTGTGGGATTTGTTCTATTAGTTCATCTATACTAACCTCCACCAGGTTGCAAATTCAATATAATTTTTTCCTGCATCTAGCTCTGAAAAAATATTTTGTCTTGTAGCAGTGTGTGGGACTTGTTCTATTAGTCCATCTATACTAACCTCCACCAGGTTGCAAATTCAATATAATTTTTTTCTGCATCTAGCTCTGAAAAAATATTTCGGCTTGTAGCAGTGAGTGGGACTTGTTCTATTAGTCCATCTATACTAACCTCCACCAGGTTGCAAATTCAATATAATTTTTATCTGCATCTAGCTCTGAAAAAATATTTCGGCTTGTAGCAGTGTGTGGGACTTGTTCTATTAGTCCATCTATACTAACCTCCACCAGGTTGCAAATTCAATATAATTTTATCTGCATCTAGCTCTGAAAAAATATTTCGGCTTGTAGCAGTGTGTGGGACTTGTTCTATTAGTCCATCTATACTATCCTCCACCAGATTGGAAATTCAATATAATTTTTATCTGCATCTAGCGCTGAAAAAATATTTCGGCTTGTAGCAGTGTGTGGGACTTGTTCTATTAGTCCATCTATACTAACCTCCACCAGGTTGCAAATTCAAAATAATTTTTATCTGCATCTAGCTCTGAAAAAATATTTTGGCTTCGGCTTGTAGCAGTGTGTGGGACTTGTTCTATTAGTCCATCTATACTAACCTCCACCAGGTTGCAAATTCAATATAATTTTGTTCTGCATCTAGCTCTGAAAAAATATTTCGGCTTGTAGCAGTGTGTGGGACTTGTTCTATTAGTCCATCTATATTAACCTCCACCACGTTGCAAATTCAATATAATTTTTTTCTGCAACTAGCTCTGAAAAAATATTTCGGCTTGTAGCAGTGTGTGTGGGACTTGTTCTATTAGTCCATCTATATTAACCTCCACCAGGTTGCAAATTCAATATAATTTTTTTCTGCATCTAGCTCTGAAAAAATATTTCGGCTTGTAGCAGTGTGTGGGACTTGTTCTATTAGTTCATCTATACTAACCTCGCAGTGTGTGGGACTTGTTCTATGAGTTCATCTATACTAACCTCCACCAGGTTGCAAATTCAATATAATGTTTATCTGCATCTAGCTCTGAAAAAATATTTCGGCTTGTAGCAGTGTGTCGGACTTGTTCTATTTGTCCATCTATACTAACCTCCACCAAGTTGCAAATTCAATATAATTTTCATCTGCATCTAGCTCTGAAAAAATATTTCGGCTTGTAGCAGTGTGTGGGACTTGTTCTATTAGTCCATCTATACTAACCTCCACCAGGTTGCAAATTCAAAATAATTTTTATCTGCATCTAGCTCTGAAAAAATATTTTGGCTTCGGCTTGTAGCAGTGTGTGGGACTTGTTCTATTAGTCCATCTATACTAACCTCCACCAGGTTGCAAATTCAATATAATTTTGTTCTGCATCTAGCTCTGAAAAAATATTTTGGCTTGTAGCAGTGTGTGGGACTTGTTCTATTAGTCCATCTATATTAACCTCCACCAGGTTGCAAATTCAATATAATTTTTCTTTGCATCTAGCTCTGAAAAAATATTTCGGCTTGTAGCAGTATGTGGGACTTGTTCTATTAGTCCATCTATACTAACCTCCACCAGGTTGCAAATTCAATATAATTTTTATCTGCATCTATCTCTGAAAAAATATTTCGGCTTGTAGCAGTGTGTGGGACTTGTTCTATTAGTCCATCTATACTAACCTCCACCAGGTTGCAAATTCAATATAATTTTTATCTACATCTATCTCTGAAAAAATATTTCGGCTTGTAGCAGTGTGTGGGACTTGTTCTATTAGTCCATCTATACTAACCTCCACCAGGTTGCAAATTCAAAATAATTTTCATCTGCATCTATCTCTGAAAAAATACTTTGGCTTCGGCTTGTAGCAGTGTGTGGGACTTGTTCTATTAGTCCATCTATACTAACCTCCACCAGGTTGCAAATTCAATATAATTTTTATCTGCATCTAGCTCTGAAAAAATATTTCGGCTTGTAGCAGTGTGTGGGATTTGTTCTATTAGTCCATCTATACTAACCTCCACCAGGTTGCAAATTCAATATATTTTTTTTCTGCATCTAGCTCTGAAAAAATATTTTGTCTTGTAGCAGTGTGTGGGACTTGTTCTATTAGTCCATCTATACTAACCTCCACCAGGTTGCAAATTCAATATAATTTTTTTCTGCATCTAGCTCTGAAAAAATATTTCGGCTTGTAGCAGTGTGTGGGACTTGTTCTATTAGTCCATCTATACTAACCTCCACCAGGTTGCAAATTCAATATAATTTTTATCTGCATCTAGCTCTGAAAAAATATTTCGGCTTGTAGCAGTGTGTGGGACTTGTTCTATTAGTCCATCTATACTAACCTCCACCAGGTTGCAAATTCAAAATAATTTTTATCTGTATCTAGCTCTGAAAAAATATTTCGGCTTGTAGCAGTGTGTGGGACTTGTTCTATTAGTCCATCTATACTAACCTCCACCAGGTTGCAAATTCAATATAATTTTTATCTGCATCTATCTCTGAAAAAATATTTCGGCTTGTAGCAGTGTGTGGGACTTGTTCTATTAGTCCATCTATACTAACCTCCACCAGGTTGCAAATTCAATATAATTTTTATCTGCATCTATCTCTGAAAAAATATTTTGGCTTGTAGCAGTGTGTGGGACTTGTTCTATTAGTCCATCTATACTAACCTCCACCAGGTTGCAAATTCAAAATAATTTTCATCTGCATCTATCTCTGAAAAAATATTTTGGCTTCGACTTGTAGCAGTGTGTGGGACTTGTTCTATTAGTCCATCTATGCTAACCTCCACCAGGTTGCAAATTCAATATAATTTTTATCTGCATCTATCTCTGAAAAAATATTTCGGCTTGTAGCAGTGTGTGGGACTTGTTCTATTAGTCCATCTATACTAACCTCCACCAGGTTGCAAATTCAATATAATTTTTATCTGCATCTATCTCTGAAAAAATATTTCGGCTTGTAGCAGTGTGTGGGACTTGTTCTATTAGTCCATCTATACTAACCTCCACCAGGTTGCAAATTCAATATAATTTTTATCTGCATCTATCTCTGAAAAAATATTTTGGCTTGTAGCAGTGTGTGGGACTTGTTCTATTAGTCCATCTATACTAACCTCCACCAGGTTGCAAATTCAAAATAATTTTCATCTGCATCTATCTCTGAAAAAATATTTTGGCTTCGACTTGTAGCAGTGTGTGGGACTTGTTCTATTAGTCCATCTATGCTAACCTCCACCAGGTTGCAAATTCAATATAATTTTTATCTGCATCTAGCTCTGAAAAAATATTTCGGCTTGTAGCAGTGTGTGGGACTTGTTCTATTAGTCCATCTATACTAACCTCCACCAGGTTGCAAATTAATAATAATTTTTAGCTGCATCTTGCCTGTAAACTAATTTTGGGCATATTAGCAGGTGTGGTACTCATTCTATTAGGCCATCTATACTAAGCTCCACCAGCTTTCAAATTACTAATAATTTTTAGCTGCATCTTGCCTGGAAATTAATTTTGGGCATAGTAGCAGTGTGTGGTACTCATTGTATTAGGCCATCTATACCAAGCTCCACCAGCTTTGAAATCAATAATAATTTTTAGCTGCATCTAGCCCGGAAAAAATGTTTTCTTCCCAATAGTGGTAGCAATAGAAATATGGGGCGTGCTCCTGGCTAACAAAAATATACGCTTCATAACAAAAAACACCAGTCTAGCGCACTGCATTAATAAGATGGCATCATCGTCTCTCCCGTCTACGCGGGCTAGCATTCCTGTGCCTAAAACACAATGCATAAGTCTGCGCTAGCCACGATGCTGAGGGGTCTAAAGCTGCTGCTGACGCTTTATCACAATTCAATTGGCAGGTTTTCACAGAGCTCCTCACCAACGCCCACCCATCGGGCAACAGTTGACCACCCTCCCTATGGGATCTAGTGGCGAATAGTTGATGTCATTAATCAGAGCGTCAGTTGCCCCGTCGACGTGGCAAGCATATGGTAAGGCATGGGAAGAGTGGACACGACTAGTAGCAGGCAGACGGGTTGACCAATGTGAACAAGCCAGATTACAAGTCACCATAGAATTTCTCCACCAGCTAATGATGAGGGGCATATCAGGGGCGTCAGCGCAGTGGTGTCTGACCAGAGTAGCATTTCACTTCCAACTACTGAATTGGGGAGATGTGACAAAGAGATTCATCATCAGACAATACATAAAAGGGTGGAAAAGGGGTCAGCCAAGTCAGGAGTGTAGACGTCCCATCCCGTGTCACTAAAACTGATTTCTCACATCATATCCCTAACACCATTAACATGACACTCACAATTTGAAGCAGCACTACTGTCTACTGCATTTGCGATCGCCTTCTTCGGGGCGCTATGCATAAGCGAATTAGTCCCTCAATCCAAAATTACCACCAGTGGAGGCTTATTACGCAAGGACGTAGTCATAGCCAATAATGCAATACATCTACGCATACGCCAATCGAAAACGGTTCCAGCGGGCAGGGGCACTTGGGTACTTCTACAACGCACAAACGGTACACTGAGTCAGGTAACAATAGTAAAAACATATATAATTGTCAGATCACAAAGTAATTTCTTCCTATCACACATTGATGGAACACCATTATCAAGATACCAGTTCCAAGCTATATTTAATAAATGCATAACATCGGCAGGGAACCACCCCAAAGATTACGTGAAACACTCATTCTGCATAGGCGCGGCCACGGAAGCAGCAAGAGCAGGACTGTCAGAAACGGAAGTTCAGAGATGGCGATCCACATGTTTGGCGAGATACATAAGACCGGACTTGTTATCCTAGCGTGGTTTGTTTCTTTTACAGGTGACGCTAAGCCAACAGTGTGGGTGATAGGCCACTCGTATATATATTGGGCAGAAAAAAGGGCGAAAGTCCGCCCAGGCGGGAGGAAATTAGAGTTTCATAACACATATTTCAACTGGAGAGGTATTAGAGGCCTGCTATGGCCACAGGTACTAATGGAGGTAATCAAGGTAGGGAGAGAGGCAAGAGGTCTGGTCATCTTAGTTATACAGGCCCGGGGAAACGACCTAGGTCATCACAAGAGTGCATAACTATTGGCAATAATGAAACTAGACACTGAGCGCTTCAGAGAATTTTTCACAAAACTAACTATAGTATGGTCAGAGATTGTGGCGATAGCGGTATGGCAAGGTGCGCGAGACATCACGGCCATCGAACGGACAAGGCGGGTAATAAATATTCGGATGGCAAAATTTAGAAGAGACAGAGGCGGTGTAGTGATACAACACCGACAACTGGAAGGAGATAAAGCAGGCCTCATACGGCCCGACGGTGTTCACTTAATGGATATTGGACTGGACATATTCCTGTCAGGACTCCAGGACGGAGTGGAACAAGCGTTAAGAGTGATGGATGGGGGTCAGAGTCCTGCATACGAGTACGCAGGATCCTCCGTGGCCTGGAAATAGAAAGGACATGTTGGAGAGTTACACTTGTTGGCCAACTTGCCGGTGTGGAGACCCAGGGCATGCTGCAACAAGCTGAATTATTTTAGAAATAAAATGCCTTTTTAATGGAATGAGTATAAAGAGTTAATAAAGCTGTGACCGATCCTCACCCATCCAGTTGTAAGAGTTACATTATTGTATTGTCAAGGAAAGAGGGGCGGTAGGGGGGCTGAGCGTCTGGGTTTGGTTGGGGGTCCCCACAGTCTGCCTAGGCTAGATGCATTTAAAAATTCTTATTACATACACAGGCGGTGCAGCTTGCTTCGCAGCTGGGCTACTATGCCCAAAGTATTGCCTAGGCTAGATGCAGTTAAAAATTCTACGCTGACTAGCAGACACTGAAGCTTTGGAGCAGACCTCTGAGTAAACAGCTCTTCAGACTCAACCATCTGTGTTACCCCAAGCCATAGTGTATGTAGTTTCTTACAGTTAAAAGGGGGGGGGGAGCGACCCAACCCACCTGGAATTGATGATGCCAACATCACGTAAAAGACAGCAAGGGGACTCCAAAAAGAGTCTCCATTTTGTCCAAATATTGCGGCACAGACACCACTTAAGTGGCATCAATTGCCCCAGAGTTGCTTAAAACGGTTGGTGAGGTGATTTTACCAAATCCTCAAGCTTTTAGTCTCCCCAGGATGACACAGGGGTAGAAAAGTCCTTGCGGATCCATGATTTGTTCGTCTTTATGAACGTGAGTCTGTCCACATTCTCAGTGGACAGCCGTGTGCACTTATCTGTCAGCACACCACCAGCAGCGCTGAACACACGTTCAGAGAGAACGCTGGCTGCAGGGCATGACAAGATCTCCAAGGCGTGAGTGGCGAGCTCCGGCCATTTTTCCAGATTGGAAGCCCAAAATGAGCAAGGGTCCAGTGACACAGTCATAGCTTCGATGTTCACTTTGAGATACTCCTCTACCACTCTCTCTAGGCGTTGACTATGTGTCAGACTTCTTGTCTCCTGTGGCCTTGCAAAGGATGGTCTAAAAAAGTGGTGAAACGATTCCACAAAATTGCTGTTACCAGCAGATTCTGTGTTACTGTTACGGTTTGAGTGATGAAGACTCGACAGTCCCACGGTTGGCAAGTTAGAACTGTGAGATTCACTACGTGCACCACTGGTGTTTTGTGGAAAAGCACATGTAAGATTCTGCAACAGTCTCTGCTGATACTCCTGCATGCGTGAATCCCTTTCTATGGCAGGAATTATTTCGGCAAATTTACTTTTGTACCGGGGATCTAGGAGTGTGGCAACCCAGTAGTCGGGATTACTTTGAATTCTGACAATCCGCGGGTCATGTTGCAGGTAGTGCAGCAAGAAGGCACTCATGTGTCTTGCGCATCCAGGAGGACCAAGTCCTTGTTGTGTTGGTAGCGAGGTAAGAATCATGCTTCCTTCCTCTGCCCTCTCCCCCCAACCTCGCACAACAGAAATGTGATCAAGGTCTCCCTCATCTGATGAGTCTTACATGCGCATCGCCAGTTCGTCCTCCACTTCTTCCTCGGCTCCTGCACCTTCCTCAACAGTTTGGCTGCTACCATGCGCCCTGGTTAATCCCTCTCCCCCACCCTCCCATGCCTGCTGCCTTGGTGCTGCCGACCATCTGGACCTTGGAGATGTTATCCCTTCCGCATACGACTCCTCCTCTACTTCCTCCACCTCCTCTTGTCCCACCACCTGACTCTGAATTATGTTTAACGTGTGCTCCAGCATGTAAATCACCAGAATAGTCATGCTGATAATGGCATCGTCGTCAGCACTAAACATCTTCGTCGCCATCTCAAAACTGTGCAGAAGGGTGTGTGGCGCTCCTGAGGGTTCAGTCGCCACAGAGGTACTGCATCTCAACCAGAAGTGTGGTATCTCACCCTCAGGTAAGGAAGGAGTATGGCTCGGGACCCTAACACCTGCATCCAACACATACCCGCAGTGGGGATATGGCAAGATTGCTCCTAAGGGAGAGCACAGTCCCAGGTCCCTAGCTGGTGGGAGGGTCCTATGTAGTGGGTGTGGGTGGAGAAAGCAGCTTAGGGGAGCACATGACAGGGAGATTATAAATAGGAAGCCATCTTAGAAAGAGCAAGCCAGTCAGAGGTAGCCTGTTAGCTAGATTCAGAGAGCCCAGTCAGAGCTTAAGGTGTGGCAGCGCCATAAGATCGGTGAAGCGCGGCAAGTTGCCGTTAGTGTGTATAGCCTAGTGAGGGCCCGAGTAGGCCGAAGGCGAGTGGAGAGTTAGTACATAGGGGGCAGAGGAGCTTAACCAGCTCACCCCGAAGCATTTACCGGACACCGGATCCGAGCTTACCGGGATCTCTATGACCCAGTAAGGCATAACCGGAATCCCTGGAGAACTACAAGTCCCAGGATCGCTAAGGTGCTGATACGTAACAGAGCCAGGAGACGCTTAGGCCCCGCATACTGCGAGCGTGAACTCCAAGACAAGGCCCTACCACAAGGTCAGCCAGCGCAGGACAGAGACAAAGTTAGGCCTAGCTCCAGGCAGGTCAGAAACTTACTACGCAGAGGCAAGAAACAGGAGGCCCTACACCCGCTCATTGGGGAGGATCCTGATATGCACCCTTCACCCTACAGTGCTCCGGGATGTGCCTGAATTTCCACCAGTAAAAGGTACTGAAGTCACTACCGTGTTCGTTCCCGTTCTTGCTCTGACCCAGCTGGATCTCGCCTGTCCTGCATTCCCCCTGCATACGCTTTTCTGAGGCCTAGCTCCGCCTGTGGGGAGCTATACCATCGAGCTGCCTTATCACCGGCCTCAGTGGACTACTGCAGCGCTGGTGCTTCTCACCAGATACCACAGGTGGCATCACGAACTCTTATAAAATTAACAATTATCCACCCTTTTAAAGACTGACCCCAGGGTACAGGCCCGGGAGCCGACCACCGCGACATCCAAAAGGCCAGGCAAAGGCCCGGGTACCGAGTCATCCCCATCCCCTGGGCTAGTCACATCCTCCTCCACCTCCTCTGCTGACCTCATCGACTGGCTGACTGTGGGTTGACAGTAAGTGGGATCTCCAACCTCGTCATCATCACCCTGTGTGTTCTCACACCCGTCGTCCTCAGAGCCAACCTCTTCCTGCGCTGACCGAAAAGTCAAGTTGTCGCTCCAATCAGGTATTTGAGTCTCATCATCATCTTCATCATTGTCTCCACCAACAGGAGTTACAGTTTGGGAACGAGGGTCTACATTATGCTTCTTCATCTGGTCCTGGTCCAGGCTATAGTATGAGTAAACAACTGTGCAGACTCAACCATCTGTGTTACCCCATACTTAGACGGGCAGCTGGAGACTTGGGAGCTGTGAGGAAGCAAGTGTGATTGGGGTGACACACCTCTGTGGACTGGAGTATTTGTGATGTTGAAGTTGAGGTGGAGGAGAGCCCACTTAAAGGAGCACTTGATATCCGTTGAAGCACCTGCTGTTTTTGTGCCTCATCTAGAATTTGTAGCGATGGGCATGTCCGTAAGAAAGGGATCGTATCACATTGTCCACGAAAAGAAGTAGACATCTTAGTTTGGCTGGAAGATGGTCTTTCTTCTGCAGATGTTACTCCCCCCCACCGCGGGGGGGGGCTCGACCCACCAGCGGACAGGCACCAGTATTGAGAGAGGGGGGCTGGCCGTCAGAGTCCACTGCAGCTCTGGCACAAACCCGGCGACACGGAGGTCGCACGGGCAGGAAAGGACTGGCCGTGTCAGCTTCACACTTTTTTGGTTTTAGAAGGGCATAACATGCCTATATCTGTGTCTCCCCCTCCTTTTACTCCTCCACCTCTTTTCTTTTCGCATGACTATATGTACTTGTCACTTTTCCATGTGTTAGTTGTGACTTCTGAGCAGTTTGTCAGCTTTTGGACACCTTTGAAGGTGTTTTCTGTGTGTTTTTGTTTGCCTGCCATTGGTTTTAACGGTGTTCTGTGACCTCCACCCCTTGGAAAAGTGGTGGAGGTCACAGTAGCTTAACAAGATGGTTTTAATGCCCCTCGGAAGAGACATGGAGGTCCCAGTAGCTTAACAAGATGGTTTTAATGCCCCTCGGAAGAGAGGTGGAGGTCGTAGTAGCTTAACAAGACGGTTTTAATGCTCCTCGGAAGAGACGTGGAGGTCCCAGTAGCCTAACAAGACGGTTTTAATGCCCCTCAGAAGAGATGTGGAGGTCGCAGTAGCTTAACAAGACGGTTTTAATGCCCCTTGGAAAAGTGGTGGAGGTCGCAGTAGCTTAACAAGACGGTTTTAATGCCCCTCGGAAGAAATGTGGAGGTCCCAGTAGCTTAACAAGACGGTTTTATTGCCCCTTGGAAAACTGGTGGAGGTCGCAGTAGCTTAAATAGACGGTTTTAATGCCACTCGGAAGAGACGTGGAGGTCCCAGTAGCCTAATAAGACGGTTTTAATGCCCCTCGGAAGAGACGTGGAGGTCGCAGTAGCTTAACAAGTCTGTTTAATGCCCCTTGGAAAAGTGGTGGAGGTCGTAGTAGCTTAACAAGACGGTTTTAATGCCCCTCGGAAGAGATGTGGAGGTACCAGTAGCTTAACAAGATGGTTTTAATGCCCCTTGGAAAAGTGGTGGAGGTCGCAGTAGCTTAACAAGATGGTTTTAATGCCCCTTGGAAAAGTGGTGGAGGTCACAGTAGCTTAACAAGACGGTTTTAATGCCCCTTGGAAAAGTGGTGGAGGTCACAGCAGCTTAACAAGACGGTTTTAATGCCCCTCGGAAGAGACGTGAAGGTCGTAGCAGCTTAACAAGACGGTTTTAATGCCCTTCGGAAAAGACGTGGAGGTCGCAATAGCTTAACAAGACGGTTTTAATGCCCCTTGGAAAAGTGGTGGATGTCACAGTAGCTTAACAAGATGGTTTTAATGCCCCTTGGAAAAGTGATGGAGGTCACAGTAGCTTAACAAGACGGTTTTAATGCCCCTTGGAAAAGTGGTGGAGGTCACAGTAGCTTAACAAGACGGTTTTAATGCCCCTCGGAAGAGACGTGAAGGTTGCAGTAGCTTAACAAGACAGTTTTAATGCCCTTGGAAAAGTGGTGGAGGTCGCAGTTGCTTAACAAGACGGTTTTAATGCCCCTTGGAAAAGAGGTGGAGGTCCAGTAGCTTAACAAGATGGTTTTAATGCCCCTTGGAAGAGACGTGGAGATCGCAGTAGCTTAACAAGACGGTTTTAATGCCCCTCGGAAGTGACATGGAGGTGGCAGTAGCTTAACAAGACGGTTTTAATGCCCCTTGGAAAAGTGGTGGAGGTCGCAGTAGCTTAACAAGATGGTTTTAATGCCCATTGGAAGAGACATGGAGGTCCCAGTAGCTTAACAAGATGGTTTTAATGCCCCTTGGAAAAGTGGTGGCGGTCGCAGTAGCTTAAGAAGACGGTTTTAATGCCCCTCGGAAGAGACGTGGATGTCCCAGTAGCTTAACAAGATGGTTTTAATGCCCCTCGGAAGGGACATGGAGGTCGCAGTAGCTTAACAAGACAGTTTTAATGCCCCTTGGAAAAGTTGTGGAGGTCGCAGTATCTTAACAAGACGGTTTTAATGCCCCTCGGAAGAGACGTGGAGGTTGCAGTAGCTCAACAAGATGGTTTTAATGCCCCTCGGAAGAGACGTGGAGGTCGCAGTAGCTTAACAAGACGGTTTTAATGCCCCTTGGAAAAGTGGTGGAGGTCGCAGTAGCTTAACAAGATGGTTTTAATGCCCCTTGGAAAAGTGGTGGAGGTCGCAGTAGCTTAACAAGACGGTTTTAATGCCCCTTACAAGAGCCATACAGTACAGCATCTTAAAAATATTATTCCCATTATTGGGGAGTGGGTCTCCCACAATCTTTGCTTATGCCTTCCAAGCAAAAGCTGACAAAAATAAGGATGGAGGAACTTTCAATAATGGCAGCACGGACCATGGTCACCCTGGTAGTATAGTGGTGGTGGAGGCTGAGGATAAGGAGAAGAACATAAAACAGCCAAAATGAGGAAGCGTATACCCATGTGTGTGTGTGAAGCGGTGCATGTGAATACACCTCCCGAAATAACACAGTGGATTTGACTTTATGTTACTCTGCTGTCATTTGGTGGTGATGAGAAGTCTGGCCCAAACCAGCCCTTGTTCATTTTGATAAGGGTCAGCTTGTCAGCATTGTCAGTTGACAAGCGAGTGTGCTTATCAGTTATAATTTCCTCAGCGGCACTAAAAACACCCTCCGATAACGCGCTAGCGGCAGGGCAGGCCAGGACCTCCAAGGCGTACAGAGCGAGTTCATTCCAAGTGTCCAGCTTGGATACCCAATAATTAAAAGGCACAGAGGAATCATGGAGGATGCTGGTACGGTCGGCAAGGTAGTCCCTCACCATCTTTTGAAACTTTCTACTCCTTGTGAAAGTACCCCGCGCCTCAGGGTCTGTCCGAAGGGAGGGTCTGAGAAAACTGTCCCAGAACGTTGACAGTGTTCCCCTGCCTCTGATGGATTGGAGTTGCATCTCTCTCACATGTACGCCTTGGTTGGGCAACGAACTGTGTCCTCTGACGCTAGCGTGTTCAGATGGGAATTTTTTTAACAGTTCTGCAGCAAGGGCCTTCTGGTACTGCTCCATTTTTGAAGACCTCTCCACCTCAGGAATAAGAGAGTGAAAGTTCTCCTTGTAGCGGGGGTCCAAAAGTGTCACCAACCAGTAATGACTGTCACCCAACATTTTAACAACGCGAGGGTCATGG
This sequence comes from Phyllobates terribilis, assembly GCF_046119375.1. NCBI lineage: Eukaryota > Metazoa > Chordata > Amphibia > Anura > Dendrobatidae > Phyllobates > Phyllobates terribilis. The sequence goes on from NW_027362771.1 coordinate 178,163,139, forward strand.
TTAAGGCAGCGTAACATAAAGTCAGCCATGCGTGCCAGACTGGTAATGGGCAAGACTTCCGTGTCCTCACCAAGATGACGACTGACCATGCTCCCCTCCTCCTCCTCCTCCCCCCTGTCCTCAGGCCACCCACACTGAACTGACGGTATGACAGTTGTACAGGTACTACCGTCTACAGCGCATGATACAAGCTCCTATTCTTCTTCCTCCTCCTTCTCCTCTCCCTCATTGTCCCCCAATGCACGTTGGGATGAGATGAGGCTGGGCTGTGTGTAATCGACCGCTACCGCTTCTTGATCCATCTCATCATACTCTGGCTGCAATGCCTCCTCTTTAATTCTCTGCTGAGAGCGTTGCAAAAGACAGACAAGTGGAATGCTGACGCTAATGATGGCGTCATCGCCACTCACCATCTTGGTGGACTCCTCAAAGTTTGTCAAGATGGTACATATGTCAGACATCCAGGTCCACTCCTGAGGTCTTATGTGTGGAGTCTGACCTGAATATCGACGGCCTTGTTGCAGCTGGTACTCCACAACTGCGCTCTTCTGCTCACAAATCCTTTGCAACATGTGGAGGGTAGAGTTCCAACGTGTGGGGACATCACACACCAGTTGGTGTGACGGAAGCTGCAAACGCTACTGCAACACAGCAAGGGCGGCGGAAGCTGTAGCCGACTTGCGAAAATGAGCTGACAGGCGGTGTACTTTGACGAGCAGATCTGGCAACTCGGGGTATGATTTAAGAAACCGCTGAACCACGAGGTTAAGCACATGAGCCAGGCATGGTACGTGTGTGATCTCGCCTCGCCTCAGAGCCGCCACCAGGTTACGGCCATTGCCACACACGACCATGCCTGGATGTAGGTTCAGCGGTGTCAACCACAGATTTGCCTGTTTTTTCACAGCTGTCCACAACTCACAAGCAGTGTGAGGTTTCTCACCTAAGCTTATGAGTTTCAGCACAGCCTGTTGCCGCTTGGCGGAGGCAGTACTGCAGTGCTTCCAGCTTGTAACTGATATGGTGATATCTGAGATTGAGGCTGAACATGAGGAGGAGGAGGAGGATGATGCGCAGGAGCTGTACACTGTGGGGGCAACTCTGACTGACATAGGGCCCGCAATCCTCGGTGTGGTGAGGATGTGTTCCATCCCAAGGTCCGACTGGGTCCCGGCTTCCACTATGTTTACCCAGTGTGCCGTCAGGGAGATGTACCGTCCCTGGCCACAAGCACTTGTCCACGTGTCCGTTGTCAGGTGGACTCTCCCAGTAACTGCGTTGTTGAGAGCACGGCAGATGTTTTGGGACACGTGCTTGTGTATGGCACACCGGGCAAAATAGTGTCGGCTGGGGACCGAGTACCGAGGGACGGACACCGCCATAAGATTGCGGAAGGATTCCCTCTCCACCAGCCTAAAAAGGCAGCATTTCCAATGCAAGCAGTCGTAAAATGTGCAAATTTAGGACTGTGGCCTGTGGGGCGTTAGCTGCGAATTTCCGCTTTCGTTCAAAGGTCTGGGATATGGGCAATTGAACGCAGCAGTGGGACGTGGACGTGGACGTTGATACTGTTTCTTGTGAAACTGCCATAACAAGTGAAGACTGAGAGGAGGGGGCATCTTTGCATGCAGTATGGACAGGGGATTGCCTTGCACACACAACAGGGGGTTCTAGTGCACGCACAACAGCGGAAGAAGCAGTGGTGACACCCGCTGACACTGGTCGTGGACCCTGGGGTTCGCCCCACAAAGTCGGGTGCTTTGCTGCCATGTGCCTTATCATGCTGGTGGTGGTCAGGCTGGTAGTTTTGTCACCCCTGCTGATGCTGGCATGGCAGGTGGTACAAATGGCCTTTTTGGGGTTATAGTAAATTTTAAAAAAATTCCAGACTCTGGAAGACCTACAGGTTGTACTGGCAACGTCCCTCGTGTTGGTGTTTTGGGGAACTGTTGCCTGCCTTCTGTGTGCGGCCACCACACTGCTTCTTCCTGCCTGTTGGAGTACTCTGCCTCCCTCACCCTGTGTGCTGCTGGCCTCGCTCTGCATGTCCTCCTGCCACGTTAGGTCAGTTACTAGATCATCCACCACCTCCTCCTCTTCCACTTGCTCACCACGATCCTCCTCCTCACTTCCTGGCAATTGCGTCATCGTCCACCTCTTGTGACAAATTGCCAGCGTCGACTTCCTGTGGCCATGGTTGTTCAAATATTTGGGCATCGCTACATGGGATCTCCTCTTCCACCACTTCAAGCGGAGCAGGCGAGGGGCACAAATCTGGAAATGGACCAGTGAACAGCTCTTCAGAGTGTCCAAGTGTGGGATCAGTTGCTGTCTGACGACATTCGGCATGGTGGGATGAAGGAGCATCAGGGTGAGGAGGAGTATGCGGTCAAGATTCATGGCTACTAAGATTTGACCGTGTGGAAGAGAGACCGGAGGTGGTGGTGCCCAAGTAACTGGAAGTATTATCTGCTATCCAATTAATAACCTGTTCACACTGATCAGTTCGCAATACTGGTGTTGTTCTGTGCTTCCCTAGTAATTCGGTCAAGAAGTGGGAGCGAGAAGATGTGGCTGTTGGTTGTGGCACATTTTCACCTTGGCCACGGCCCCATCCTCTGCATGCACCATCACCAGAACGTCCAGTTCCACGTCCCTTGCCACACGCCTTGCCCATTGTAAAGGAAGTAAAATAGCTTACACTCGCACTATCAATGGAAAAAGGGTAACAAAAAGTAGATTAGAACCGTGGAAGAGGAAAACCACAGTTCTATTTCTCTGGCCTACACCCGATTCTTTTAAACAATCTGAACAATCAGGGAGAAACTATTAATGTTTTTCTTTACGGAAAAAATACCAAAAGCTGAAGTAATAGAGATTTTTTACCATGGAATGGCAAAACCACAGTTATTGTTTACTGGGGTATACCAGGGAATTTTAAATAGATTTATTTGCGGCTGAACAGTGTGAGACACACTCAAACTGTTTTTTTTAGGTAAAAATGGCCCAAAAGTGGATAATACAGAGGTTTGAACTGCAAAACCACACTTCTATTTCTCTGGCCTTCACCAGACTATTTTCAACAGATATATTTGTGTCTGAACAATCAGGAGACACTATTACTGTTTTTCTTTATGGCAAAAAATGGCAAAAGCAGGATAATAGAGATTTTTAACCGTGGAACTGCAAAACCACAGTTATAATTTACTGGTGTATACCAGACTCTTTTAAACAGATATATTGGTGTCTGAACAATCAGGAGACACTTACTGTTTTTCTTTACGGCAAAAAATGGCAAAAGCAGGATAATATAGAGATTTGACCCGTGGAACTGCAAAACCACACTTCTATTTCTCGGGCCTACACCAGACTATTTTCAACAGATATATTTGTGTCTGAACAATCAGGAGACACTATTACTGTTTTTCTTTATGGCAAAAAATGGCAAAAGCAGGATAATACAGAGATTTGACCCGTGGAACGGCAAAACCACACTTCTATTTCTCGGGCCTACACCAGACTATTTTCAACAGATATATTTGTGTCTGAACAATCAGGAGACACTATTACTGTTTTTCTTTACGGCAAAAAATGGCAAAAGCAGGATAATACAGAGATTTGACCCGTCGAACTGCAAAACCACACTTCAATTTCTCGGGCCTACACCAGACTATTTTCAACAGATATATTTGTGTCTGAACAATCAGGGAGACACTATTACAGCTTTTCTTTGCGGCAAAAAATGCCAAAAGCAGGATAATAGAGATTTTTTACCGTGGAACGGCAAAACCATAGTTATAATTTACTGGTGTATACCAGACTCTTTTAAACAGATATATTGGTGTCTGAACAATCAGGAGACACTATTACTGTTTTTCTTTACGGAAAAAAATACCAAAAGCTGGATAATAGAGATTTTTTACAGTGGGATGGCAAAACCACAGTTATAATTCACTGGTGTATACCAGACTCTTTTAAACAGATATATTGGTGTCTGAACAATCAGGAGACACTATTACTGCTTTTCTTTACGGAAAAAATACCAAAAGCTGGATAATAGAGATTTTTTACTGTGGGACGGCAAAACCACAGTTATAATTTACTGGTGTATACCAGACACTTTTAAATATATATATTTGCGGCTGAACAGTGAGCGACACACTCAAACTGTTTTTTTTTAGGTACAAATGGCCCAAAAGTGAATAATACAGAGGTTTGAACTGTGGAACTGCAAAACCACACTTCTGTTTCTCTGGCCTACACCAGACTATTTTAAACAGATATATTTGTGTCTGAACAATCAGGGAGACACTATTACAGTTTTTTTTTACAGCAAAAAATGCCAAAAGCAGGATAATAGAGATTTTTTACCGTGGAACAGCAAAACCACAGTTATAATTTACTGGTGTATACCAGACTTTTTTCAATATATATATTTGGAAAAAAAAGAGGATTTAGATGAAAAAAAAAGGATTTTTCCTGGCCCCCCAGGACCTGGAGCTAAGTTCAGAAATTTCAGCAACAGGAGCACACAGGACTGTAATGCAGTGTTTGCTGGTATAACCACTGCGTCTCCTATACAGCCTGCCTGCCTGCCTGATATTTGGGATGGATATTAGTCCTGAGAAGGACTGTTTGTTTGATCTGGCAGCCTTTACAGACCCTACACTAACTACTTCGCAGTATAAATCTCTCCCTAGCTCAGCAGCGCTTTCCCTACACTAGCTGATCCGGAGCGACTGTGTCCAAGATGGCGGCGCCCAGTTTTAAATACTCGAGGTGACGCTGTGCGGCCAGCCAATCAATGTAATGCCCACAACCAACATGGCTGCGGCATTACAGTGACTGGCTGGCAATCCCTGCATGTTCATTGGCTCTGTAAAGAGCGCCAACATGCAGGGCAGAGACCCGAGCTCCCGCCCGAGTAACCCGGAAATGCTCGGTGCTCGCCGAACATCCCGAGTAGCGTGTCGAGCATGTTCAATCAACACTAGCTGTAATGTAACAAAATAGGTAAAAAGCCAAGGGGGGGTGAATAATTTTGCAAACCACTGTATTTGCTAAAGTTGATGCTTAGCTGATTTGTCTTCCTAAGTTTATGCCTGCCTGTTTTTTAGGGCAGCTCCAGTAGTGTAGTGCTGTGATCTGTTACTACAGTATATTTACAGTGTATACAGGAAGTTTAAAATAGTCTGAGACACACCCCTGCCTCATCATTGGTTCAGGTTGCTGTTGTTTCTTTCTTCCTACAGCACTGCCTAATCTGATTGTCACTGTGTATAAGCTCAATTCTATAATTTCTGTAATACCAAGAGCCATATTATTATAGTAAAGATTACTTAACTACTAATTTGTAAGATTAGTAATTATCACACATACTGTATATTAGAGGGAATGAGCCTTAGTACAAGAGAGTCTGGAGAGTCACCTTAATTCTTTTTAACGTTATTATCAGTTATTCAATCAATTAAATTCTGTATTAATTTTCTTATGTGTTCTATCTCTACTACATGTAGATTACAGGCATTATGCAATTGTGGAAAATTGAATTAGCCTGAAGCTCTGCCTTTTGTTAGCACTTACACCAAAAGGAAGCAATTCTCTGAGATTCTATTTGGTGGCTGTGAAGAAGAATATCCTTAAATTAAGGTCCACTAAAGGTAAACTCACACAAAAACATACAATATCCCATCACATTATCCCATCACATATTCACACCTACTTTTTAGTATGCATCTGCCATCTAGTGCTGGAAAATGGAAATCTCAGACAATGCACAGCAATTCAGACTAAAGGGGAAGATTAATAGAGTGTCTTTAATAATTTTAGGAGATACAAAACGCGTAAGTAATATTAATTGTATTAAAGTAACAAACACAAAAATCAAGATTGATCAAGTTGATAGGCGTGCTAGTTTCTTTTTTTCGGTGCTTCATGATTGGCGTACTTTACTTAGACATTTTAAATTTGTAGTGCAAAGTGCAAAAAGTAGATAAAGCGCATACATTTGGGAAATACCATGTACATAACTTTTTTGGTATAATTTTCATCAATTTTTTTTGTGCATTAACCCCTTTACCCCCGAGGGTGGTTTGCACGTTAATGACCGGGCCAATTTTTACCATTCTGACCACTGTCACTTTATGAGGTAATTACTCTGGAACACTTCAACGGATCCCCCTGATTCTGAGACTGTTTTTTCGTGACATATTGTACTTCATGATAGTGGTAAAATTTCTTCGATATCACTTGTGTTTATTTGTGAAAAAAATGGAAATTTGGTGAAAATTTTGAAAATTTTGCAATTTTCAAAATTTGAATTTTTATGCCCTTAAATCAGAGAGATATGTCACACAAAAAAAGTTAATAAATAACATTTCCCACATGTTTACTTCTGACGGCATTCTCCCTTACCCACAGGTATGTCTGGTAGGAACATAGGCGCTTTTACTAGGTTCTCATTTGGATTTGCTATCCTTATTATGGTTACACCATTAGACAAGTAAATATATTACAATATTTTTCTTTATGTTTTCCTTAGCACCAAACTGGTTTACAGTCTATTCAATCCCTTGTACAAGTACCATACATCAGTAAGTCCTTTTACCCAATGAATATTTGTCCTTATGATATATGTCAATGACAAATTCTCCTCTGACATATCTATCTGTTCTTATACATTTTACCATGTGATTGTGCTTAATGAATTAGCTCTCTAATATAACTCTTCTGTATATGATGCACTCATTTATGTTTTCTTTATTATAGAAACACCTTGATAAAGACCTATATAGGTCAAAACGTTGGTGGTAAATTTTGATTTATAAGGTCTTGGATGATGTACATGAACTTTGAAAATGAAAGGGATTTATGAATAAAATCATATATTTTTCTTTGCACAATTGACATTGCTTGGATTTCTTTGTTCCCTATGGTGTGCCGAGGTTCTCTTTTGTATATTTGGAACCTATTTTACCTCTGAGCACCCAACTATTACAGTGAGCGACCCCTCATTTATTACTCTTACATTTTTTTGGGTTCCCGCTCCTGCATAATCCATGTCCTTTTCAACCTTTGCATATTATCAAGAAGAGGCCAATGGCATCATCTCACGTGTTACTGCTCCGGGTACCTTCCTCCATACCCCTATAGAGGAGGTACGAACGAGAGATTTGGAAAAAGAACGGAAGAGACATACGGCTCTTGAGCTACATAGTATAACTCTTGCCGAATATCATAAAAGCCAACGCATTCCACGGGGCCTCCGAGTCTCATTACGCCCAACTTTATTTCATGATAATCCAGATTTTTGTGCCAAATTTGAGGGTATTTTGAATAAATGCTCAATGGACATTATATTACTTACTATTGATTTTCTTCATAAGGAAATAGCAGACCTAAGTACTCGAATCATTGCTACAGAGGAACAGCTCAACAATACGATTTCTTCCGAGGACTTCACTACATTAAAGAACAAGGTGGACAAAATCATCAGCGACTATCGTAACGACCTCCAAATAAAGAAAAAAGCAAAATTCCTCCGCGATACCGAGGACTATTTGAATAACCAAGTATATAAATGGCGTACATTCGACTTCTACAGGGGAAGCGGTCCCTACAGACGCGGTCACACTTCCTCCACAGGCCACAACTCTTCAACGGACAGCGAAAGAGACACAAGTTATTCGAGCCATTTTTTACAGCCACGAAGACCTACACCATTCAGAAGAAGACGAGGAGGGGGAGGCGAGCAATACCAACGGGATCACACCCGAATGACGACCAGATCCCAGGTAGGACATGTAATATCGTCTTCAATATCTCATCGAGCATATTAACTCCAACTGAATTATCCGTTCTACAAAAAGGACTATCTTTTTGCCCAACCCCCCCCTTGAATACATTCGTCCTGGAACAAGAACTTTCTCGTTTCTATAGGACTCTGAGATTGAAAGTACATTTTTTATCAGATAACTATGGCGTAGATTGTCCTGCTAACGTTTGTGGTGATAAAGATAACATGTTTCACTTACAGGATCTTAAACTTAGTATCCCCAGCCGCTTTCAGCCCCCTCGATCCCATCACCACGTAGAGACATATATAGATCTAGTTCAGAGAGACATCAACGGGATTCTAGAATCAATTAAACGAGGAGAATTTCGCAATAAAAATAACTTAACCTCAGAGGAAACAAGGGCTCTCGCTTCCCTAAAAAACAGGAAGGATTTAATCATAAAATCCGCTGATAAGGGGGGCGCTGTGGTGGTAATGGACCGCACCTATTATATCTCAGAGATCCAAACACAACTATTGGATAGAGACACGTATTTACCTCTTTCCACTAATCCTACTTTCGAGATCTCTAGACTCATTACCAAATTGATTAAAAAACACACACTGGCTGGGTCTATCGATACAAAACTGGCGGAATTTTTGGTCAACACTCATTCCACTATACCAGTATTCTATACACTCCCGAAGATACACAAGAATTTACAGTCGCCACCCGGGAGACCTATTGTTGCCTTGACTAACTCCATCTTATGCCCCCTGGCTATAACTTTGGAGAAGATCCTTACTCCATACATGTCACGAATCTCCTCATATCTCAAGGATACAACTCATTTTTTGTCTACCATTAATGAAATAGGCCCAATCCCTACCAATAGCATATTGGTCACTATAGACGTCAATAGCCTTTATACGAGCATTGACCATGAAAGGGGAATTCAAGCTACAACCCATTTCCTTAACACTCAGACAGATCTTACAATACAACAAATTTATTTCTGCGTTGACCTACTCAACATCATTCTCAAAAAGAATTATTTCCTCTTTGAGGATCAATTCTTCTTACAAAAAAGGGGGACTGCTATGGGGTCCAATATGGCTCCCCCCTATGGCAAAATTTATATGGCCGATTTTGAAAATACCTTTGTGTATACCCATAATCTTTTCCAAACTAATGTACGTTATTGGAAACGCTTTATAGATGATATCTTTTTGATTTGGACAGGCACAGACATAGAACTCACTCTATTTTTCGACTACCTTAATACGAGGATTTCAGGTTTGACTTTCACTAAACACTGCGACCCATATTCTATCCATTTTTTGGATACCAGAATTACATTACTCAACACAGGAGCACTAGAGAGTGACCTATACGTGAAACCTACAGATAGAAACAGTCTTTTGTTATACTCTAGCTGCCATCCACGACATGTGAAGAATTCACTTCCTCAATCACAACATTGTAGAGTGGACCGCATAGTATCTAATGATACAGTGAAACGTATGAGACACACAGAAATGGATCTCAAATTTCAACAAAGAGGTTATCCTATCAAGATTCTACAACAAACAAGACATGTTCCCAACAAAACTACAACGCCCCGGATAGCATTTGTCAATACGTATCACCCATTCAGCAGAGCCATTTACAAATGTATCGAACAACATTGGCCTCTATTGAGGCAATCCTACCCAACAATTTCTGAATTTACTGCTACGCCTTTATGTTGCTATAAGAGAACTCGCAACATTCGAGATCACTTAGTTAAGGCAAACGTTGGGTCTAGAAAGACAGGACCAATTCAACGGACCTTGGTTACTCCACGCCGAGGTACTTTTCCTTGCCTGTCATGTCCTCAGTGTTCCAACATTACCAAAGGGGATACTTTCATACATCCTCGTTCTGGGAAGAGATATCCCATTCAGGGACACTTCTCATGCGATTCTAGTCATGTTATATATCTCATCAAATGTCCTTGCGGTCTCGGATATGTTGGTGAGACTACCCAACATATCCGAGACCGTATTTCTCAGCATAAGTCCACCATCAGATGTTCCCGCACAATGTTGCCAATTCCAGCTCACTTTTCAGCCATGTCACATACGATCTCGCAGTTGAGATTTCAGGTGATTGACCATGTTCCAGCAAGTAGAAGAGGGGGCAATCGTATTTTGAGGTTAAAAGAACGAGAATCCTATTGGATTCACACCCTACAGACCCTTTTTCCTAGGGGTTTGAATAGGGAGTATGAGACGCAATATCATTAAGGCCATTTAGCTTATATGTTTTGTAAGCAGTGGGTTTATTTATGACTGTGATGTATTTCTATTATTATTTTTATTAGCATTCTAATTTTCTCCTTTTTTCCTCTTTTCTTTACAGAGTCATAATTAAACAATAGGGGGGCTTATATATACCCCACCTTTTTTGTATCCTGAGAAGGATTTTCTCCTGACTTTCACACTGCTTACAATTTCCTCCTTTGACACTGTGGTCTTAAAATTCTTATCTGACACAAGCTACAACACAGAGAATATATGTGAGCATTCTCATGCGTCTCACCGTGCGCTCCCATGATTGGAAACACCTATATTTCGTTTGCATACAAGCTGCTATACAGAGAGCATGCGCGAGTATCCTTATGCGGTCCACCGTGCGTTCCACAGACAGGAAGCATTATCCCGGAAGTCCTTTGACATCACCCGTGCACGCTACCGGTACACCTGACACGCACGTTAATTCCAGGCGCGCTATTGGATACCATAATCTCCCACTTGTGTATATAATGAGCTCCCATCAGATCACTGTTCTTACCACTCCAGTCACGGGCCAAGTCCTTCTGACGGCATTCTCCCTTACCCACAGGTATGTCTGGTAGGAACATAGCGCTTTTACTAGGTTCTCATTTGGATTTGCTATCCTTATTATGGTTACACCATTAGACAAGTAAATATATTATAATATTTTTCTTTATGTTTTCCTTAGCACCAAACTGGTTTACAGTCTATTCAATCCCTTGTACAAGTACCATACATCAGTAAGTCCTTTTACCCAATGGATATTTGTCCTTATGATATATGTCAATGACAAATTCTCCTCTGACATATCTATCTGTTCTTATACATTTTACCATGTGATTGTGCTTAATGAATTAGCTCTCTAATATAACTCTTCTGTATATGATGCACTCATTTATGTTTTCTTTATTATAGAAACACCTTGATAAAGACCTATATAGGTCGAAACGTTGGTGGTAAATTTTGATCTATATGGTCTTGGATGATGTACATGAACTTTGAAAATGAAAGGGATTTATGAATAAAATCATATATTTTTCTTTGCACAATTGACATTGCTTGGATTTCTTTGTTCCCTATGGTGTGCCGAGGTTCTCTTTTGTATATTTGGAACCTATTTTACCTCTGAGCACCCAACTATTACAGTGAGCGACCCCTCATTTATTACTGTTTACTTTACATCAGCACAATTTTGGAACCAACATTTTTTTTGCTAGGAAGCTATAAGGGTTAAAAGTTGATCAGCGATTTCTCATTTTTCCAACAAAATTTACAAAACCATTTTTTTAGTGACCACATCACATTTGAAGTAACTTTGAGGGGTCTTTATGACAGAAAATACCCAAAAGCGACACCATTCTAAAAACTGCACCCCTCAAGGTGCTCAAAACCACATTCAAGAACTTTATTAACCCTTCAGGTGCTTCACAGCAATTTTTGGAATGTGGAAGAAAAAAATGAACATTTAACTTTTTTCACAAAAATGTTACTTTAGACCCAATTTTTTTTATTTTTGCAGGAGTAACAGGAAAAAATGGACCCCAAAATGTGTTGTGCAATTTCCCCTGGGCACGCAGATACCCCATATGTGGGGAAAAACCACTGTTTGGGCGCACAGCAGGGCTCGGAAGGGAAGGAGCACCATTTGACTTTTTGATTGTAAAACTTGCTTGAATAATTAGTGGACGCCATGTTGTGTTTGGAGAGCCCCTGATATGCCTAAACAGTGGAAAACCCCCACAAGTGACCCCATTTTGGAAACTAGACCCCCCTGGGATGGGTGGTGAGCATTTTGAACCCCCAGGTGCTTCACAAATTAATTCATAAAAATGAAAAAGTATTTTTTTTTTCACTTTTTCATTTTTACGAATCAATTTGTGATGCACCTGGGGGTTCCAAGTGCTCACTATGCATCTAGATAGGTGCCTTGGGGGGTCTAGTTTCCAAAAATGTGGTCACTTGTGGGGGATCTCCAATGTTTAGACACACAGGGGCTCTCCAAACGCAACATGGTGTCCGCTAACAAATTGAATGAAAAATCCGCTCAAATTGTTAGCGGACACCATGTTGCGTTTGGAGAGCCCCTCTGTGCCTAAACATTGGAGCTCCCCCACAAGTGACCCCATTTTGGAAACTAGACCCCTCAAGGATTTTATCAAGGGGTATAGTGAACATTTTAAACCGAGAGGTACGATACAGAATTTGATAACATTAGGTCATCATTTTGAATAAGTTGTCTTTAGTCTTGAGCGCAAGTACGCGCTACTTGAGTTTGCATCGGGTACTTGGGTATGCACCTTGTACTGCGTGTGCTCGAGTGACATGCTCGAGTCCCTGCCCCGCATGTTTCACGGTTATTAGACACCCAAAAAAAAAACATGCGGGGATCGCTCGTGCATGGCAGGCAATCCCCGCAAAGTTTTTTTGGCCGCGAAGCATATGGGGCGGAGACTCAAGCATGTCACTCAAATACCCACGATACTCAATGCATACCAGAGCACCCGATGCAAACTCAAGTAGCGAGCACTTGCGCTCAACACTAGTCGCCATATCGCCATCATTTTTTCTTACTTTTGAAAAAAATCCCAACCCCATGGCAACCCTAACCCCAACCCTAACCCCAACCCCAGCCCAACCCTAACCCCAGCCCAACCCTAACCCTAACCCTAACCCTAACCCGAGAGTTTATTTTTTACGCCGTTCCTCGTGCAGTATAAGTGATTAGACGACTTTATTCTTCGGGTCGGTGCGATTACAGCGATACCAGAATCATATGGGGTTTTTATGATTGACAGCTGTCACACACTAAAAGACGTATTTTTTTGTAAAATCTAGTTTTTGCATCGCTATATTTTGAGAGCTATAATTTTTCCAGATTTTGGCAGACAGTCATGTGATGGCTTGTTTTTTGCGGGATGAGTTGATGTTTTTATTGGTGCTATTTTCAGGCACGTGACATTTTTTGATCGCTTTTTATTCCGATTTTTGGGAGGCAGAATAAACAAAAACCAACAATTCAGGAACTGTTTTTTTTTATTTTTTTTATTCTGTTCCGCATGTGGTAAAATTGATAAGGCAGCTTTATTCTTTAGGTCAGTACGTTTACAGCGGTACCACATTTATATAGTTTTTCTATGTTTTGGCGCTTTTACACAATAAAAGTTATTTTATAGAAAAAATTATTTTTTAGCATCCCTTTATTCTGAGAGCTATAACTTTTTTATTTTTCGGCTGATGGAGCTGTATCACAGCTTGTTTTTTGCGCGACGAGATGGCGTTTTCAGCGGTAGTATTTTTATTTATATTCGTCTTTTTGATCGCGTATTATTCCATTTTTTGTTTAGTGGTATGTTGATAAAGCATTGTTTTTCGCTTAGTTTTTTTATTTTTTTTTTTTACCGTGTTCACTGAAAGGGTTAACTAGTGGGACAGTTTTATAGGTCAGGTCGTTCCGGACGCGGCGATACCAAATATGTGTACTTTTATTGTTTTTTTTTTTCATAATATTTATTGATGGGTACATTATATTTTTGTTAGAACCCTCCTGTTAGTTTTTTATATTTTGCTGGTCACATGACTTTTTGTCTATTTAATCCAGCTCTGCCCTCCTGGCCTTGCTGGACTTCAGTGTTACATTTACTCTTAAGCTAGCCAGGTGCCTTGTACCTTACTCTGTAGGTTTCTTGGTCTTTTGACCACTAGTAGTTCTGTTTGTTTGTTTGTCTTTGCTCTGCTACAATTTCTGCTAGGAGGTGTCCAACTATATCCCAGTCCTTAGTTCTTGTAGGGACCCCTCCCTTATATCTATAGGTCTGCGTTCAGACTAGCCGAGGACTTAGGTGGGTCTGTTCACAAGGAACAGGTCCCCCACTGCATCGTAGGGAATCAGCTTAGTCCTATTGTAGGGACAGTTTTCCTATCTTTCCTTAATGTTTGTAGCAGTTCATAACAGTAAGTCCAGCCCAAAAATAATACACTCTAAGAAAAGAAATCCTGATTTCAGCATGGAGGTGGCCGAGCTCCAGCAACACGTGAGTAGCTGTCCTGGAGCGCATTTTGTCGAACCGAAGGTAGGACTGCCAGATTATTTTTATGGTAAACGGCAAGATTTTTTTTCCCTTAAAAACGCTTGTTTATTATTTTTTTCGTTTAAGACCCAGATCCTCGGGGAATGAATCACAGCACATTGGGTTTATAATGTCACTTTTGCACAAAGAACCACAGGGTTGGGCCTTTTCTCTGCAACCTAATGATCCTTGTTGTAGATCTGTGGAAGATTTTTTTTCTGCTATGGGGTTGTTGTATGATGATCCTGATCGAGTCTCATCTGCTGAAACTGAATTAAGACGTTTGAAGCAGGGATCAGGTGATGTGGAAAATTATTGTACATACTTCAGAAGATGGTCGGCTGAAGTGGAATGAAATGACTCAGCATTAAAATGTTTGTTTCTTGATGGACTAGGTGAAAGGGTTAAGGATCTGCTGATTGCCTTCTCAAAACCTGGAACCTTGCAGGAGGCAATGCAATTAGCCATACGTGTGGACAGGAGACTGCATGCTAGGAGTAATGAAGAGAAATCTACTGCTATGGCAGCTCCTAGTTTTCAGAGGGTCTGTTCGGAGGGTAGAGAACCGATGGAGATTGGGGCGATGTCACCCCACTCTCAGGAAAAAGACCGCAGGTTTGCTAAAGGATTGTGTTTTTATTGCGGTAAATCTGACCACTTTATTAAGAACTGTGTGCTTCGTTTGAACAAAGAAAAAAAAAAGAGGTCAGTTACGCCCGCATAGCTTGTTTAAACTCAAAAGGAGTATTTCTTTCTGGAAGCACCTCATTCCAGGAGGAGTTGATTGAATTTCGGGTATTTGTGGATTGTGGTTCTACACTCAATGTGATTGATGAGGGTTTTTTGGAAAAATTTAAATTAGAATCCAAACTTTTGTCATCTCCTATTTCTGTGGTTGCTGTTGATGGCTCTCCCTTGAAAGGTATTACTCACAAGGTTTTTGAATTTCCCCTCACCATTAATGGTATCCACCAAGAGAATTTGGATTTGGCGGTATTAAATAATTTGCCTGCTCCAGTGGTTTTGGGGTTACCTTGGTTAAAATTGCACAATCCTGTACTGGACTGGTCTACCAATGAAATTATGTCTAGGAGTCCTAAGTGTTATGATAGATGTTGCAACGGTCGCATTGCTGCTGTGGAAAGAGGGGAATTACCTGTACCTATTCAGGATTTTTGGAAGGTTTTTTCTGAGGAGGAGTCGCAAGTTTTGCCTCCTCATAGGGACTATGATTGTACTATTGAGTTTATCCCTGGAGCAACTCTTCCCAAGAGTCGCTTATTTAATCTTACTATCCCTGAGAGAAAGGCCTTGGAGGAATACATACAGACAAGCTTGGAAGCCGGTCACATTAGACCTTCTAAGTCACCTGTGGCTGTTGGATTCTTTTTTGTAAAAAAAAAGGACGGCGGTTTACGTCCATGTCTGGACTTTCGCGAAATTAATAAAATTACAGTACGCAATTCCTACTCACTGCCATTAATTCCTGACTTGTTCAACCAGTTAGTGGGGGCCAAGTGGTTCTCTAAGATTGATCTCCGGGGGGCATACAATTTGTTACGTATGAAGGAAGGTAATGAGTGGAAAACTGCTTTTAACACTCCAGTGGGTCATTTTGAGAATCTGGTTATGCCCTTTGGTCTTACCAATGCACCAGCGTTTTTTCAGAACCTTATTAATGACATCCTGAGACCTTTGATTGGTAAGAATGTGGTGGTGTATTTGGATGACATTTTGATTTATTCGCCAGATCTGGAGTCTCATTGGCAGAACGTACGTGAGGTATTGCAGTTGTTAAGCGACAATTCACTTTTTGCTAAGCTGGAGAAATGTGAGTTCGTTGTGCAGAGAATTAGTTTTTTGGGCTACATTATCTCCAGCGAGGGCTTTGAGATGGACCCGGTGAAGGTTCAGGCGGTTCAGGAATGGCCTAGGCCTATTGGTTTGAAACCAATACAGAGATTTTTGGGTTTCGCCAATTATTACAGAAAATTCATTAAGAATTTTTCTATAATTGTTAAGCCGCTGACCGATCTCACCAGGAAAGGTGCGAATACGGTCCAGTGGACTACTGAGGCCATTGAAGCTTTTGTGTATCTCAAGGAGAGGTTCAGTTCTGCCCCCATCCTTATGCAGTCTGATGAGACCAAGCCTTTTTTGGTCGAGGTTGATGCTTCTTCTGTGGGAGTCGGTGCTGTTTTGTCTCAGGAAAACAAGGATGGAGTACATCCCTGTGCCTTTTTTTCAAAAAAAATTTCTGAGACCGAACTTAATTACGATGTCGGTAATCGGGAATTGCTGGCGATTAAACTCACATTTGAACATTGGCGTCATCTCTTGGAAGGTGCTAAATTTCCCATTCAGGTTTTTACTGATCGTAAGAATCTGATCTATCTTGATGCTGCCAAGCGCTTGAATGCCGGTCAAGCTAGGTGGGCACTTTTTTTTTCGCGGTTTAATTTTTCTGTTACTTACATCCCGGGTACCAAGAATGTAAAAGCTGATGCTTTATCTCGCAGTTTTTCTCCCATGGTTGGTACCGAGGAGGAGGAGAGCATTTTACAGGAAGGCGTTGTGATAGCAGCATTGGACTCCGTTTTGGAAGATGGGATTCTGAAAGCCCAGGAGGATGCCCCATCTAACACTCCCCATGGGAGGTTGTTTGTACCTAGGAACTTTAGGAGAGATTTGTTTGTGGAGTGTCATGAGTCTCGGTTGGCAGGTCATCCAGGAATTTCGGAGACTAAGAGACTTGTAGGTCGCAGTTTTTGGTGGCCTGGGTGGCAGAAGGAAGTCATTAAGTGGGTGCGTCAATGTACTGTGTGTGCTAGATCTAAGTCTTCACATTCTCCTGCTGCGGGGTTGCTTTGCCCTCTGGAGGTTCCTAGTGCTCCTTGGACGCATCTTGCTATGGATTTTATTACTGACCTTCCTGACTCTGAGGGTTTCACTGTTATCTGGGTGGTCGTGGACCGTTTTAGCAAGATGTGTCACTTGGTTCCCTTCATCAAACTGCCCTGTGCCAAGACACTCGCTAAGGCTTTTGTTAAAGAAATTGTCAGGCTCCATGGCGTTCCTACCGACATTGTTTCCGATAGGGGACCTCAGTTTGTGGCTCGTTTTTGGCGTGCCTTTTGTGACAGGTTGGGAGTCCATTTGTCATTTTCATCTGGTTATCATCCTGAGTCTAATGGACAGACAGAGAGAAAGAACCAGGATGTTGAACAGTTTTTGCGTTGTTTTGTGGCTGACAATCAAGAGGGGTGGTCTGAGTTTCTGCCACTGGCTGAATTTGCTCTTAACAATCATATATCCTCTTCTGCTGGGTGTTCTCCTTTTTTTTGTTGTACTGGGAGACATCCGTCGTTTGGGTCATTCTCCAAATTGGTATCGGCTGTGCCGGAGGAGGAGAATTTTTCCGGTGATTTGGAGAGAGTTTGGACTGATGTACGTCGTAACCTTCAAGAGGCTAACAAAAAATCCAAGAGGTACTTTGACAGGAAACGTCAAGAGGTTTTGTTTACTGTTGGTGACATGGTTTGGTTGTCCTCTAGGAATCTGCGGTTGAGGATTCCTTCTAAGAAATTGAGCCCGAAGTTTGTGGGTCCGTTTAAGGTGCTTCAGGTAGTTAACCAATCTGCTGTTAGGTTGGAGGTTCCTACCTCGTGTTAGATTAATCCGGTGTTTCATGTTTCCTTATTGAAAAAAGCTGATGTTTCTGATAGGGACGCCACTGTCTTTGTTCCTCCGGTGGAGGAAGACAGTGAATATGAAATTTCTCGCATTCTTAATTCTAGATAGCATAGAGGGAGATTGCAGTATCTCGTCGCTTGGAAAGGTTTCGGTCCCGAGGATAACTCCTGGGTAAGGGCGGATGATGTCTCTGCTCCTAGACTTGTCGGAGCGATTCACAGGAGGTTTCCTGATAGACCTGGGCCTGGAGGATCCGGAGGATCCTCATAGAAGAGGGGGTACTGTTAGAACCCTCCTGTTAGTTTTTTCTATTTTGCTGGTCACATGACTTTTTGTCTATTTAATCCAGCTCCGCCCTCCTGGCCTTGCTGGACTTCAGTGTTACATTTACTCTTAAGCTAGCCAGGTGCCTTGTACCTTGCTCTGTAGTTTTCTTGGTCTTTTGACCACTAGTACTTCTGTTTGTTTGTTTGTCTTTGCTCTGCTACAATTTCTGCTAGGAGGTGTCCAACTATATCCCAGTCCTTAGTTCTTGTAGGGACCCCTCCCTTATATCTATAGGTCTGCGTTCAGACTAGCCGAGGACTTATGCGGGTCTGTTCACAAGAAACAGGTCCCCCGCTGCATCGTACGGAATCAGCTTAGTCCTATTGTAGGGACAGTTTTCCTATCTTTCCTTAGTGTTTGTAGCAGTTCATAACAGTTTTTATTTTTGGTGGATTATTTTTTTTATTTTTTTTTAAATATTTTTACAATTTTTTTTTATTTTTTTTTAACTTTCTGACAGTTTTTTAACTTGTTTACTTTGTCCCACTCTGGGACTTTAACTTTTTTTTCTCTGATCACCTGCATGGCACAGGAATGAAGCACCATCCCTGTGCCGTGCAGGCTGTCAGCGCTGAACAGGGAGAAGATAATTTGGAAATGCACTGCGCATGTCCAAAAACTCTTCCTGCTGTCTGGTGACCCGGATGTTGTCATGACGACATCGGGTCGTCATGGCAACATCCTGGAAGCCGCGGCAGACAGCGCTGGAGGCCGGAAGAGGAGGTGAGTATACGATCACCTCCCCTTAGCCACCGCAATGCTGCGATCGACTTCGATCGCAGCATTGTGGGGGTTAATGTGCTGGGAGCGGTGCGGGACCGCTCCCTGCACATAGCACCAGGTATCAGCTGTGACAATCAGCTGACACCCGGCGGCGATCGCGCCCGCACAGCCTGTGTGCGGGCGCGATCGCGATGACTTACTAATATGGCACAGGCCTTTAAAGCCCAGTGCACAAACGCGTATTAGTACGTCATAGGTTGTAAAGGGGTTAAAGGGGTTTTCCCACCAACAAAATTAATTTTAAAGTTGATTTTAATCAATACATCTTGGAATACTAATAATTTCCACAATTGGATGTGTTTAATTCAAATTGATAAGAATGTTCAATTCCTTGACAACACGACTCTATCTAACTCCTGGATTTATGATTCACTACATGGATTCAAATCACACATCCACCAGATGGTCTCCAGATTATTAAACATTCCCACAGACTTGCCATTTGCAACTAAAAACTCTAAATTTGATCTCTTTGACTTATCATTAGGAGGCATCACCCCTTACACCGCATGAACAAATGTCTTGCTGTAACATCTCTTAATGTTGTGCCTTTTGTCTTATGAATTCATTTGTAATATTGCCTGAAGAAGGAGCCTCTGTGCTTTGAAAGCTTGCATATACTGTATATATTTTTTCTGGTTAGCCTATAAAGGTATCACTCTGAGAATACTTTTGTCATTTTTGGGCATAAAAGTATTTACATCAATTTTTCTGGCTAACACGGCACCACAATAAAACTTTGTACTGTACATCATTTTTATGAGGTAAAGCATTTCCTTACCTGTTTTAAAAAAAATCTTTTACCTCAAAGAAAGAAGTATTTGAGATATCATGCTGTAATGTCTGTATACTTTTTTACTTCCTCCCCTGGCCAGGAGATGTGGCGGACCATGAGGAGGGGAGGACCATGATCTTGCACCATCAGACACAGCCATTACACAGTACATAGCAGGGGCACATTTATAAGATTATCTCAGCACAGGAATATTTTTTAAACACATCCAATTGTGAAAGTTATTATTCCAAGATCTATTGATTAAATTGATTTTTGTTCGCCAAAAAAAACCTTTAAGACTTGTTCATGTGAGTGTATTATACGTGTGCTGTCCATGTGTGCCAAGGACTGCGCAAGGAGAGCAGAAGCGCCCATTATAGCCAATGTGCTAGTGTTCATGTCCGATTTTCCACATGGACCAATGGAAAAATTGCAGCATACACTACTTTGTTCCAATTAAGGACCAGACTAGTAAATGTAAATGGCAGGCAGCTTCTGCACTTGTCTAATATGTGGATAAATACACAGAGCTGCACATAGAGCCAGTCACATCTGCAGTTTTCGTACAGGAGTCTGATTCCGGCCTTATTCTTAAGGTCCCGTCACACTTAGCGATGCTGCAACGATCCCGACAACGATACGACCTGTCAGGGATCGTTGCTGCGTCGCTATGTGGTCGCTGGTGAGCTGTCAAACAGGCAGGCTCACCAACGATCAGGGGAGCAGCAACATCGTGGAAAGAATCTTTCCACGATGTCCTGCTCCGGTTACCAGCCTGCTGAAGCAGGAGCAGGCTGGTAACCATGATAAACATCGGGTTACTAGGGGCACACGCGCACCTAGTAACCCGTTGTTTATCATGGTTACCACTCTGCTACAGTGAGCGGGAGGTTACCGCTCACTTTAGCAGGCTCGTAACCATGATAAACAACGGGTTACTAGGTGCGCGTGTGCCCCTAGTAACCCGATGTTTATCATGGTTACCAGCCTGATTGCTGCTCCCGCTGGTCACACACAGCGATGTGTGCTGACCAGCGGGAGGGCAACGACCAAAAAATGGTCCAGGACACATTGCAGCGATCAGCGACCTCACAGCAGGGGCCTGATCGCTGCAAAGTGTCACACATAGCGACATCGCTGGTGAGGTCGCTGTTGCGTCACCAAAACCGTGACACAGCAGCGATCTCGCTAGCGATCTCGCTATGTGAGATGGGGGCTTTAGTGAATCTCCATCACAGTATTTATCAATGAGATCACTAGCACTGCAACTGTGTCAGCTCACAATTTAAGTAGTAGTAATGTCTGGTGAAACATACACGCCTTCCAAATTATTATGCAAATTGGATTTAACTGTCATTAAGATGTAAATTTTTGTTTGTCATTAAACTGATGGATGGTATTGAGTCTCAGGGCTCTTTGGATCACTGAAATAGATCTCAAACACCGGTGACAATTAGTTTGCCAGCTGAGCCCAATTAAAAGAAAACTACTTAAGAAAGACGTTTCACGATATTAAGGAGGTCACAGGTTTCAAGCAATTTGGGAAACAAAAAGGACCTCTCTGCTGCTGAAAAGCATCAAGTAGTGCAATGCCTTGGACAAGGTATGAAAACATTAGGTATTTCACGAAAACTTAAAGGGGTTGTCCACTACTTTTAAAAATATGCCAATGTGTTTTAATGATAAATAGAAGCTTCATTCTAATTACCTCCTGGTGCTGTTTCTGCCTGTGAGCGGCGCTATCGGTGGCCGCTCACAGGCAGCATGTGACCTCCGCTGGCTGGCTGAGACATCCGCTGACGCCACGACAAGTCCAGGCTGCAGCCGAGGGTGGCTCTTCCGCATTCCACCGGTAGCTGCTGGGTTGTGGGCGGGGTTACCCCGCGCGTCACACCTGGCATCCACTGTGCGTTCTCCGTGTCCCCATTCATTGGGAAAGTGCGAGGTGAATGCTGGGTGTGACGTGGGGAATAATAACCTCGCCCACAACCCAGTACTTTTTAAAAGTACTGGACAACCCTTTTAAGCGTGATCATCATACTGTGAAGAGATTTGCAACTGATACAGAGCACAGATGGGTTCTTGCAGATAAAGGCATATTGAGGAAGGTTTCTGCCAGACAAATTCATCGGACCAAGAGAGCAGCTGTTAAAATACGATTGCAAAGCAACAAACAGTTATATAAAGCTGTTGGTGCACTGGAGTCCCGTGAACCTAAAGAAGTAGGATCTTCCAGAGGCTTGCAGTTGTGCATAAACCTATGGCCATCCCTAAACAGTTCTCACAAGCAGAAATGGTCTTTTTGACTGATAAGTGCCATGAAACCCTGGATGGTCCAGATGCATGAAGAAGTGGATGGTTGGAGGATGGCCACCATGTCCCAACAAGGCTACGATGTAAGCAAAGAGGTGACAGAATCATGTTTTGGTCTGTAATCATGGGAGGAGAGTTGGTAGGTCCCTTTAGGGTCCCTGAAGATGTGAAAATTACCTCAGAAAAATATATAGAGTTTCTGACTGACCGTTTTTTTTCATGGTACAACAAGAAGAACAGTGCCATCCACAGCAAAAATCCTCTTCATGCATGAAAATGCACCTTCTCATGCTGCAAAGAATACCTCAGAGTCATTGACTGCTATGGGCATAATAGGAGAAAAACTCATGGTGTGGCCACCATCCTCCTCTGACCTCAACCCTTTGAGAACTTTTGGAGTATCCTCAAGCAAAAGATCTGTGAGGGTGGGAGGCAGTGTATCCAATAAAATTTGATTTGTACTCTAACGGTTGCTGATTTGAACATTACACTGACTCATTTGCATCGAACATTTGGGAAAATCAGAGAAAAATGGCATTTAATGGCATTTACATAATAATTTGGAACAGGGTGTAGATTGCAATTGGATTTTATTAAGGGTACATTTACACTGCAAAATTATTGGTACTTCCCCATGATCAGGGAGTGTAAACAGGTTGCTGATCACCCGATGAACAAGCAAAATGCTTGTTCATCTGGTAAAATGATTTTCAAGTGTCTTTAACCCCTTTATCCCCAAAGGTGGTTTGCATGTTAATGACCAGGCCAATTTTTACAATTCTGACCACTGTCACTTTATGAGGTAATAACTCTGGAACACTTCAACGCATCCCACTGATTCTGAGATTGTTTTATCATGACATATTGTATTTCATGATAATGCTAACATTTATTCGATATAACTTGCATTTATTTGTGAAAAAAATCAGAAATTTGGCAAAAATTTTGAAAATTTTGTAATTTTCAAAATGTGAATTTTTATGCCCTTAAATCAGAAAGACATGTCACACAAAAGAATTAATAAATAACATTTCCCACATGTTTACTTTACATCAACACAATTTTGGAACAAAATTTTTTTGTTAGGACATTATAAGGGTTATAATTTGACCATAGATTTCTCATTTTTACAACAAAATGTACAAAACCATTTTTTTAAGGGACCACACCACATTTGAAGTCACTTTGAGGGGTCTATATGACAGAAAATACCCAAAGTGACACCATTCTAAAACCTGCACCCTTGAAGGTGCTCAAAACCACATTCAAGAAGTTTATTAACCTTTCACGTACTTCACAGCAATTAATCGAATGTGAAAGGAAAAAAAGGAACATTTAACTTTTTTCACAAAAATTTTAATTTAGACCCCAATTTTTTATTTCCACAAAGT
This sequence comes from Phyllobates terribilis, assembly GCF_046119375.1. Classification (NCBI taxonomy): domain Eukaryota; kingdom Metazoa; phylum Chordata; class Amphibia; order Anura; family Dendrobatidae; genus Phyllobates; species Phyllobates terribilis. The sequence goes on from NW_027362771.1 coordinate 178,186,581, forward strand.
TAACAGGAGAAATTGGACCCCAAAATTTGTTTTGCAATTTCTCCTGAGTACGCTGATACCCCATGTGGGGGAAAGCCATTGTTTGGGCGCACGGCAGGGCTCGGAAGGGAAGGAGCACCGTTTGACATTTTCAATGCAAAACTCGCTGGAATTGAGAGCAGACGCCATGTCGCATTTGGAGAGCACCTGATGTGCCTAAACAGTGGAAACCCCTCACAAGTGACCCCATTTTGGAAACTAGACCCTTTAAGGAACTTATTTAGATGTGTGGTGAGCTCTTTAAACCCCCAAGCCTTTCGCAAAAGTTTATAACGTAGAGCCGTGAAAAAAAAATAACTTTTTTTCCACAAAAATGATTTTTAGCTGCAACTTTTTTATTTTCACAAGGGTAACAGGAGAAATTTAACCCCAAAAGTTGTTGTACAATTTCTCTTGAGTACGCTGATGCCCCATATGTGGGGAAATCCTTTGTTTAAGCGCCCGGCAGGGCTTGGAAGGGAAGGAGCACCGTTTGACATTTTCAACGCAAAACCCGCTGGAATTGAAAGCGGACGCCGTGTCGCATTTGTAGAGCCTCTAATGTGCCTAAACAGTGGTAACCCCACACAAATTACCCTATTTTGAACCCCCAAGTGTTTCGCTAACATTTATAACTTAGAGCCGTGAAAAAAATCACTTTTTTCCACAAAAATCATCTTTAGCCGCAATTTTTTTATTTTCACGAGAGTAACAGGACAAATTGGACCCCTGATGTGCCTAAACAGTGGAAATGCCCAACAAGTGCCCCCTTTTAGGAAACTAGACCCCCAATAAATTTATCTAGATGTGTGATGAGCACTTTGAACCCCCAGGTGCTTCACAGAAAATTATAACAATGATTTGTGAAAATAAAAAAATCACATTTTTTCCATAAAAATGTTAATTTTGGCCAAAAAAATTAAAGTGGACCTCAAAATCTGTTGCGCAATTTCTCCTGAGTACGCTGATACCCCACGTGTGGGAGAAAATTACTGTTTGGGTGCACGTCATGGCTCGGAAGGGGAAGGAGTTACGTTATGGAATGCAGACTTTGATGGAATGGTCTGTGGGCATCATGTCACGTTTTCAGAGCCCCTGATGTGCCTAAACAGTGGAAATGCCCAACAAGTGCCCCCTTTTTGGAACTGATCTACTGATTCCTGATATGTGAATTTTATAATGTAGTGTCATACGTCAGTTGCGTAGCGTTTGTCAGGTTGTCATACGTCAGTTGTATAGTGTTCATCAGGTTGTCATACGTCAGTTGTGTAAGTCAGAAATGAATTTAGTAGCCCATGGATGTGTGGTACAGTCTGAAGCACTCATTCATACACAAGTCAGGTTTGTCGGGGCAGGTGTCGCATTGATAAGTGGTTTCCTTGTGTATCCTCCTTTGGTAACACACTCGGCACCTCTTTTGTGACCTTTTTTTGCTCTTTGAGTGACCTCCCCCGGGAAACGCTGGCTTGGTACGATTCGAGGTCCTTCAGTTCCAGAAGTACTTTCTCAAGGCACTGTATGACTGGAGGCCTTGATCAGAGAGATCAACTCACCCCATGTTTTTGTTGTACCCCAGTACACAGTCCGGTTTGACGACCCATGTAGAGGTACCTTGTACAGTGCTGGGGTGCTACCATCACCATGTATGGTGAGCAAGAAAAGAACATCCCTCTTTTCCTTGCACTTGACCACCAGCAGGTCGTCACTACATTGGGCTCTGCTCAGACCCCTTCTGAGCATCTGCCCAATTAGTGTCTTCGGGAGGCCTCTCTGATTTTTGCAGACAGTATCGCAGGCTGTGATATCTCGCGCAGAGAGGGACTTGAAGAGTGGGATGCTGGTATAAAAGTTATCCACATAGAGGTGATAACCTTGATTCAGCAGTGGGTGCACCAAATCCCACACAAATTTCCCACTCACTCCCAGGACAGGGGGGCATTCAGGGGGTTAAATCCGGGAGTCCTTCCATTCATGAACCCTAAACTTGTGAGTGTACCCTGAGGTACTCTCACACAGTATGTACAGCTTAATTCCGTACCTGGCCATCTTATTGGGCAGGTACTGCTGTAATTTAAGCCTCCCCTTAAAATTAATTAGGGACTCATCCATTCAGATGTCCCTTTGTGGCACGTACACTTCAACAAACTTGTTGTTGACGTGCTCGATGACAGGCCGAACTTTGAAAAGATGATCAAACTGGGGGCATCTCGTGCAGGACACCGTGCATTATCCGGGTCATTGCCATTCGGAACACTGGAGTGTTATACAAAATGTCAACACTCCAATATTGCCGAACTTCTGGCTTCTTCAGTATCCCCATAAGGAGCAGGCACCAAAACTTCATCATTTCTACTGGGTCTACAGGAATCCAGTTAGAAAACGATGAGCGTTTTTGTGCCAAAAATTGTGGAGTGTACAAATTAGTTTGGCCCACCATGAGCTTTACAAAAAAAGTCTGTTTCTGTGAGGCTGGTGGTGTCAAACCTGATTCCTGAATCCGCCACAAAATCAGGAATCAATGGCTCATAATTTTCGGGGGGCGAGGTCCATACGGGGTCAGTAATGGGGGGGCACTGGTTCATCTTCTGTCCTGGGGCGTCTTCGTTGCGATTCAGCAGCACCTGAGTAGGAAGAGGAGGAGTGTGAAAAATAAAGAAAGGTGGTATTTCCTTCCTCACTCTCAGTGTCGGAGGCAAGGAAAGCATATGCCTCCTCCACTGAATAGCGGGTTTAGAACGAGCGGGACAACATTTTTTTTTTATGTATGTGGTGTTTGCGTCAGTACTTTATTCAGTTGTGTGTGTGTGTCAGTGTGCTTGGTGTAAACTTTTTTTTTAAAAGAAAAAGATAAAAAAGTGCGGATCAGTGATGCTCGGTGTCTGCTGGATGTGCGCACGGAGGTGATGCAATGGGGTGGGAGAAAAAAAGTGTAAAACAGCGAGCACAAGTGCGGATCAATGATCTGCAGTCACTGATCAGCGCTCAGCAGCTGCAGGACGCAAGAAAAAAAACTCCCAAAAATCAACCGATCAAGTACTGATCAGCGCTCAGTGGCAGAATGGAGTGGTGGGGAGAGGGGAAGGGGTGAGAGGGGGATTGGGGTGGATGAGGAGAGGTCAAAAAATCTACTTATACTAGTCTTCTGTCTTCTTTCTTTTGTCGCAGCAGGAGCAGCGATTGTGGTGTCACAGGCTTCTGTGGTACCTCAAGGCCCAGACAGTGTGATCGCCTTGTAGAAAAAAAAAAGTGATTGAAAAAAAAAGTGTAGAACAGTGAGCACAAGTGATGATCGGTGATTTGCGTCACCAATCAATGCTTGGCGGCTGCTGGTTGTGCGCACGGAGGTGGTGGAAAGTGGGGGGGGGATGGAAAGGGACAAAAAAAGCCCTGGAAAACAGTGAGCACGAACGTTGATGTCTATTTCTTACACATTCCTCAAATGTATTAAAGTTGTCAAACAGTCGCAAATCATGCACATGGGAGTGATTCAAACATAACACCGAGCAGCTGTAACTACTCGGTGCTCAGCCCGAGCATACTCGCCGAAAGGGTTAACAGAACATACTCACTCATTACTAGCCAGATCCTTCATCTCTCAGGGAAGAGGAAGGAATCCTACGAGTGCTATCTGTCATTTTGAATGATAGTACTCGTCCCTGTGTTATTCAATGAGGGTATGCACATGTCTGATTTTTTTCTTCAGACCTAGTGATCTGGGGAAATAAAAATCACAGCATGCATGATTTGCCTCTGATGATCAGAACGCACTCGACCATTGACGTCTACAGGTCTGTGGAAACATCAAACCGCATGTGGATGATATCCGAGTGTAGTCCGATTTTCATGGACAGACTAAATGGAGAAAATAGAAAATATTTTTTTTATTCTCAACCTCTGAGAAAATCGCATCACACTCTTATCAAATTCTGATCAGAATCTGATCAGAGTATAATTAGCATAATCGGACCTATTTTTTCAGATGAAAGATAAACGGTTATGTGATCCTAGCCTTACCAATAACAGGTTCGGGTGACGTTAGTCTAATGTGTATGGGGTGCTTAAGCAATGCCTATATGAATTTTTGTCACAATTTTGCACTTCTCAATTAACATCCCTGTAAAGTTTTTAACATCTACGCAGTTAACTTGACTAAACATCTGCTTTTAATATATTTTGGCATTTCATATGCTGTGGTGCATTGCACAGCTAGAATTTATATAATGTGTAGTGATAAAGTGGGGATAGATTTATGAATGGCTATGCTGTGGTTCATTAGAAGACGTCTTGCCAAGAGGCCTGAATAGTTTATGAGCACATCTAGTTCAGTCTTCATTAATTATATCAAAAACATCCTAAACATATCAAATGTCCATGAGAACTGTGTATACTTTAAAATGCAATTTATTCCATGAAGATGGAGTGTGCATATGAAATAACCATGATTAATGGATAATACAGGTTGCATTGAATAAAAATAGGACTCAGAACAATGTAAACCAAAAGGCCAGCTACATGGATGTCTGCATGTTCTAACATGATTTCATAAATATTTATAACTGACAAGAAATAGGTTGCTGAGCTCATCACTCAATGATCACTGTGATCCCTGTGATGTACTATGATAATTTTCTGGTGCATACTAGAGATGAGTAGATTGATCCTTTGCAAATTGATTTTGAAATTTCCTCAAATTCGTTGGTCGCTGACCAAATTCGTACACTTTGTGATTCAATTCTCAATTCACACGTATTGCAAATATAAAAGAAAATGTCCAGCTCCATTTCACACACTGCAGAAGACTCAGAGAGCAGGCTAATGATGCCAGTCGTGGCTGCTAGGGCTTCCCCACAATGCCCTGCAGCTATCACATGGTCTACCTCAGAAACAGCTCATTCCACATAGGGGTAGAAAAGGGCCTAATCTGATTGTGATGTACTAATGCAGTGATGAAGCACATGGAAAATGGGAGTGATAGGCTCAGTCTGAGGGCAAAGTCAGACGGACGTATAAATCGGAGAGAGATCGGAAAGCAGTCCATGGACTGGACGGCGACTCTCCAGACTCGAGTGTAACAGCTGCACAGAAATACACAATGCTGTCACACTTTTGTCGGAAGAGCTGCCAGCCAGTCCGTGCACTTTGTCACATCTCGCTCCAATTTCTACAGTCGTCTGACTGCGCTCTGAGGAATACTAATCCACAAATTCAAGTGATATATGGAAGTTCCATACCTGCATAGTCACTCAGATGCTTCATGCATCTGGAAAACGCGCGTCCTGCGCATGGTGTATACTGCTCGTATACTCCTTCAAACTTTTGTGGAATCCGTTGCTCATCAGGGTGATCTTACATGGTCCACAGTGACCACTACTACCTACTTATTTCTGTTCCCTTGTATTTACTAAAATCTTTGCCAATACTCATTGAATTCACAACATATGCATTTTTTTTACCAGTGGTACCCTAGCCTTACATTATATCTTACAGATTTTGGCATCTGGTATTTACATGTATACATTTTATGTTTTTTGGCTCACCCACCATTTCTTTCAAGCGTCTGGGTACTCTGGCATTTTTTATTGCTTAGTCTCTTATATATAAATAATTTTCAATGAGACCTAAATAAAATGTATATGTTTTATTGCATTTCCTTGCTTTCGGCAGCTTTTTCTTGGTTGATTATTATCTAATAAGTGCAGTGGAACAAACTATTTTTGGCCACTACTCTCTCAGTTTCTTAATTTATTTTACAGATTAACCCTTTTACATCATAGGTCACCTCCCCCTCTTTGATGTGGGCTCCAGTGCTGAGCCAACATCTTTTCAGGCACATGACAGCTGATCTGATCAGCTGTCATGTGCCCCTAACAGCCGCTCGTGGAATTGCGGTCCACTCGCCGCTGTTAACATGATACATGCCGCTGTAAATCTCTGACAGCAGCGTTTAACATGCCCGCGCCGAGAGTGCGTCACTAACTCCACTCATCGGTGCCCCTGTCACATGATCGCGGGGCGCCGATGGGTTGGCATGACGACCAGCGGTCTACAGAAGACCCCTGTGCTTGTCATTGCTGATCTGCTGTGAGTTCTTCCCAATGACTAGAGTTCATAGCAGATGAGCATTTCCGCTACACATAGCAGTAGCACAAGTGATCAGACAATTGCAGCTTCAAGTCTCCTAAGGAGACTATAGAAACACGTAAAAAGTAATTTTAAAAAATATAACAGTTTAAATCACCCCCCTTTTGCCCCATTCAAAATAAAACAATAAAAAATAATTAATCTGATTGGTAAACAGCATAACAAGAAAAAAAATTAAAATGGCAGAATTGGATTTTTTTTCACCACTTTCATTACAAAATCTTCAGTTTTACAAAATTTGTTGATGCAAAAATGAATACACCCCACATCAAAAACAATTATGTCTATTATTTTGTATGACCTCTAGGATATTTAAGGACAGCATCAAGTCTTAGGCTATGTTCACACACGTTGTGTTTTGCTGCGTATTTCGCAGCAGATTTTTATGCAAATTTTCAGCTGTGTCTTGTAGAACCAGCAAAGTGTATGAGAAACCAGAATTCTCTGTTCGCACATGTTTCTTTTTGTTTGCTGCGTATTTTCTGCCTTGCTTGCGTTTTTGGAAAATAGAGCATGTCACTTCTTTCAGCACTTTTTCAGTGTTTTTTCACTCATAGGAAGTAATGGGTGGTGAAAAAAACGCTGAAAAAACGCATAAAAAAACCCAGCTAAATTTTTTTCAGCGTTTTTTTAGCGTTTTTGATGGCAAAATATGGGCTCTATTTTGTGGTTAACCATCTTGTCTTGGTCATTGAGATAGTTGTTTGTATTGGGAGAATTTAATTACCTGTGCAATACTAAGGAAATCCTAAAAACATGACCTGTTGATGGGCCTTGAGGACTGGAGTTGGGGAACACTGCTCTAGCTAACTGCAGTGAAGTTGCATGTAATTTTCTCTAAACCTTGTCATCAGAAGATGCTTATTTTTCCATGCTAACTTCGGTCAGCCTGGATGTCTCTGTGATATGATTGCAAGTCTATTTTTGTTACATTTTTGTATCACTTTTACTGCAGTATTCAGACTGATAAGTAAAACTTTGCTGATCTTCTTTTAGCATTCACCTTTATTGTGTAAAGAAATTATTTTCTTTCTCAGGTCTTGTGACATTTCTCTTCCATGTGGTGCAATTGCTGACAGCGTTGTTAAAAATTTTCATTTTTGTTGCATGCTTCTTTGTTGTGGTAGTCCAATATTAGACCTGTACATGCCAGCCATATATAGTTACACGTTGCAGCTGCTTACTTTTGGGACATGAAACTAACAAGCTTTTCTTGTCCCATTTTTTTTTTCAAAGTACTGGGGGTCCATTTCTTAAAAATCTTTTATATAATGGTCACATTTAATTTTTTTGAATACCTGTTTTAATAAATTTTAATCAATTTTCTCAACCATAAACCCTATGACCATATTGTATACAGTTGCCATATTTTCATTGCAAGACGTGAACCTACATGGAGTTTGCAATGTAGCATTTTGGATTATGTTGCATTTTTGTTCAAGGGGAAATAATGTAAATAAAATAAATAAAGTTTAAGGCTTTTCAACTGATTTAATAGTCGAATTCAACAACCATATGCCCAAGAACAATACCAATGGCTGTTGCTGCAAATTACTTTCTGAGCACGCATCAACTTAGTAAGTTAGTATTTTAGGTTTATGTACAGTATGTTACATTTTTTTTACAAGGGATGACGGGATAACTTTAAAGAAAACAAAAAACAAAGGAGAAAGCAAAATTAAACAAAAAAGCTATAATTGTTTTATTAATCTAATTTAACAACCATATGTGCTGCAACAATTCTGCTGTCTGTCTGTTGTCACAAATTACTTTCTGTGTGTATTATGGTGATTCTGTGGTGGCAAGACCTAGGAAGCAGACAGGTTGTTGAGGAGGTGTTGTCATCCAAGGAGCTAAGTGTTGGTCTTGGTGATACACTGCCCAGGCAATGTGCAGCTAAAAGATCCTCTGGGGCAAAACCTGCTCATTCTGTGGTTACCTCGCTTTTGGTGGAGGGGGCTCAAAAGCGCCTGAAAAGTTTGGTTGCTGTGGTAGTGTGTCATACACGAATATATCTTGTGTGTCGGAGCTATTTTGCTCATTACTATCATGCAAACCTTTGGCAGTCTGCGGAATCAACAAAATGAAAATATTCTATGGATGTCCTGGCTTGCATAAACTAGGAATTATGGCTATCTATCAGTACATGAAGCAACATTACATTCACGTTTCACAATCAAATTGTCCAGGAATCACAGCAAGCCACCAATGGCCTCCTCCTCTTCTCATCACTTTAGTCTTTCTGTTACCTAGGCAAGCAACACCCTCAAGTAGTACCTGTTTAGTGTCATCATCACTGTGAAGAATATTGGAGCTATAATTTCATGTAAATAATTTGTATCCCATTTGGCATGGGATTATAAAAACCCATTCAGTGTGCAGCTGTAATAGAACACCTAGCAGCAGCAGGGGGGGGGGGGTCAAGCATCAAAAGGCTTTGAGTAACAAATCTCACACCTGGAGCCAGCTAAGTTCAGAACAAAAGGCTTGCTTGCCATGTGGATACCATAAATGAATGACTGAAGAAACAAAGCAGTAAACATAATACAACTATATATGGTCCAAATGAATCCATATTACTGCCAAGATGACCTAAAACTCGGACGGAAAATCATATACATAATACTGCGTTGCAGAAAAAAGTGACGGCCACTAGAGTCCATTTAGAGATTATAAAAAATATATTTATTATTTATTTGACACATCTATACAAATTTCATATATATACACAAGCAGTCCACAGTGCAGGAACATGATGCTGAGGACAATAATACAAACTATAAAAATACAAGTATAAAAACGTGACACAGCGGCAACATGTAGCTAGCCTATTCAGTAGTGTATAGAAAATGTATTCATGACTAAGAGAGACTCAGAGAGATTTAATATCCATATTCATAATCCATATATCGCATAGTGCATAAACATAGTACTCTCATGATGCCATTAGCTCTCATATGTAAAGTCACGTCATCCAGGATTCGTAATAACAAGTCTCCTATTGGATATATTGATATTCAAAACATGCACCAGACATTGATGAAGTATATTGATACAATCATTACCTGGATAGCTACTGGCACCGCTGTACACGTCACCCCGACGCGCGTTTCGGTAGAAACCTTTATCAAGGGGTACCATGTGGATACCATGCAGTCTAAACTGCTTAGTTGAGTCAGCTGCCAAAAAAGAGAACCAAGTCATGGTGCTTTCTTTGCCACCAAGTGAGATCAAGGTGCAGGAACTTCAGGTTGCTTGTAAGTAAAATTGTTTTATTCACACTAATATAAAACAAATAAAAACTACACACGCATTTTGGCTGTTTGCAGCCTCCCACATCCTCGTTGTGGGATGCTCCTGTTTCAGGGTTCAATCTCACGTCACCAGGTCGGCCTGCAGTCTTTTGCAAATTCATCCATACTTCAAGCACGAGTTTTGCCTCTGTTTGCACAACCACATCAGGTGAGCAATTTCCTACAGACACTCACCCTTTTAATTGATAAAATCTTACTACGCTTAGTAATCTTACCCCACATTTTTTCTCCTTTAGGAAATCTATTATTGTTGAGTCAGCTATGATTTCATAAGGAGAATATCGAGATACTATACATCCTAGCCATACTTCGTGTATATTTCCGAGATCCCCAGAACATGGCAAACCCCTACTTGGGTCTCGACCCATTCTAGCACCCAGGGGTATGGAGATACATAGAACAGCTAGTAGAAACCATATAGCAAAGCTGTGTTTGGCCTTAACAAGTACCAGAGGCCTGGTAGGATCCGATGGCACCAGAACCACCTCCCTAGGACCGTCCACTAAGGAGTTATGGTACATCGGAAGTTTTGGAGTTTTTGGCTGCTAGAGACAAGGGGAGGGGATGCCCAGGGGGCAGGAGGGGCGTGACACCAAGGGGTTAAATGTTCGTGTAAAGCATGACCCAGTGCTTTGTTCTGGGGAGGTACACGACGACATATCGTGTGGGGAGAAGTCAAGCAACAGAGGGGTCTGCAAGCCTCCCATGTGACAGCCCCTCCCCCACAAGCCAGGCTTTCCATATGACTGGAAATTGACTATTATCCTCTGTATACCTTGTACTACCACTATTTGTATTTGCATACCTAACCATTGTATATGTATAACTATTGTGTATATAGTGTATTGTCTAGTGTGTCCTTAAGGCAAATAAATATATAATTGAACCTTAGGCTGCCCTTTTATCTCGATCCACAAATGCACAAGTTCATTTCTTGGTTTTAACTATACATGCTACTGGGGCTGGTTTCTGGCCTGGGTTACAGGGTCACTGGCGATGTATGTGAGGGGAGATATGTGTCACGGATGTTGCTGTGTTCCATGATGTGAAACCTAGAAGCATGTCTCCAACATGATAGGTGCTGAAGAGGTTAATTAGCCATCTTGGGTTGTTTTATTTGTGAGCAGGTGTGAGATGGGCGGGACGCCTGTTCAACATATCTCCACCTCAAGGGTGTGACTGGAGAGGTTAAATCTCCAGCATTGAGTTTTTTTCTGTTGTCTGTTTGGAGACCAGGGAAGTCTCCTGTGTAGAACTTCAGTAGGAGTTGAAGTGGGTGGCAACCTGAGTGGGCGAATCCTGCATGCCATGGACTAATGTACAGTAAATGGACTGGTAGGCAACAATACAAAATTAGAAAGTGAAGAACATGGCAATTTGATCTCTTATAATGCTCACACCTGCGCAATTTTGAGTTGTTGCCCACCTGTCCATTTGCTTTACATCTACTAGTATGTTACTAAAACCTGTTTTTAAAATAATTTTTTTTGAATAAAGATTTATTTTTATAAACAAACAGGTTTCTTTGACTAACTTCAAAAAATTCTAATTGGGTTTCATGCTCCTCTACTCCTCTCTCTTATATATGTATCATTTATCTTTTGTTTTGACGTTTTGCCGGAAAGGCCATGTTTATTTTGTTTTCTGGTTTATTAAAGTAATAAACCTGCCATAGACTTTGAACCCCAAGTTTCCTGTGTCTACCTTTGAGAGCAACTGAGTGGGTCAACCTACCACACCTGATATAAACCTGTTAACTAACTGGGCTTATATCGAGCGAGGAACTGCTGGCAGTCCTACCAGGCTGACCAGGCACTGTTTCACTGGTGCTAGTGAAAAGGCCTCTCAACCTGTCAGGATTGTGGGCGAGTGTGGTGCCACGTCAGTGACTGCATGGGCCACATCCTTTCACTCCCCGTGCCTCCCTGGGCCTATGGGGACAGGGAGGTGTCTGTGTGCCTGTGTAAAACTGTACCAAGCTGACCTTATGTGTCCCCAGGGGGTGCGGAATGTCACGTTGCTGAAAGTGGGGAGACCACATTAGGTGATCCTTCTGACGTAATGGTCACGTTAGGCAGGGTGGTGAGGTGCGGATCCTTCACTATCACCAACATCATTGTAATTCACTCATGTGTAGGAGAATGTAGGTCTTTAAAGGGAATCTGTCACCCCCATGGGCGATATCAGACCACTACTATGGCCATACAGGTGATAGAAAAGTAAATCTATACTTACCTGTATGGCCCATAGTAGTGGTCTGATTCCAGAGAAATCTTCTTTTATAAAGTTTCTTCTCCAGAGGCTTGGCGTCCGGGGGATGCCAAGCAAACCCCTCCTAACTTCTTATTATGCAGCTAAATCCCCGCCTCTGGGCTAAATTATCATCTTTCCCCCCTCCCCGGCACGTCACAGGGCCCTGTGACTGCCCTGTGACGTGCCTTGCTGTCTCTCCTGACGCGCATGCGCACAGCGCCGCTCCCATTACAAGGGCTGTGGCGCAGTGCGGGCAGGGGAGAAACAAAGTGCGCTCCATGGGAGCGGCGCTTTGCGCGGCAGGGGAGACAATATGGCACGTCACAGGGCAGTCACAGGGCCCTGTGATGTGCCAGGGAGAGGGGAATATGGTAAGTTAACCCAGAGGCGGGGATTTAGCTGAATAATAAGCAGATAGGAGGTATTTTCTTGGTATCCCCTGGACACCAAGCCTCTGAAGAAGAAACTTTATAAAAGAAGATTTCTCTGGAATCAGACCACTGCTATTGGCCATACGGGTAAGTATAGATTTACTTTTCTGTACCCTGTATGCCCATAGTAGTGGTCTGATATCGCCCAGGGGGGTGACAGATTCCCTTTAAGCTTCAAATTGCACTGTGCTGTAAAGACTTGTAGCAGGAACTATGGCCAGGGATAACACATGAGTTTTATGGCCTGAACCACTAAGAATGAGTGAATATTTGTATTGGCAGCAATGCACCGCTGCACCCAAAACAGGTGATGACTAGTGATGAGCGAGCACTAAAATGCTGAGGTACTCGATGTTCGAGTCGAGCAAATTGGAATGCTTGAGTGCTTGGACCCAGTAACGAGCCCAATGTAAGTCTATGGCAAACGCAAGCATTTTTACGGCGGCTTTCCCCGGCGGTCTGCAGAGGGCATAAAAATTGCCCACATCGATGGGAAAAATGTTAAAGAACATCCTTTCCAGGGTAATGACTTGTATATAAGGCAAAATAAATAACCAAAAACAAAAATGCTCCTCCACACCTTGGGCTATGTTCACACATAGCGTTTTTGATGCGTTTTTGCACTTTTGCATTGTTTTCAACCAAGACAAATGCATTCACTGGGAAATGTCATTTTAACATTTTACAACCTTATCTGGCCATGTGGTGTGTGACACATCATCAGACACATGCATACAGTCGTGGGAACAGCATGGGGAAGACCCCTGGAAGCATCTCTGACTCCCAGGTCACTGCCTAAAAGTGTGCCCATCATAAGTGATCCTTGGCGCATGTGAAGATGCCTCCCGCCACGCACCTGTCGTTGCAGACTTGCAACAATCACCATCCACACCCTTGTCCCAGCTCAGCATTCAGTTGTCCCTACCCCATTCCTTGGAATGCAAGTGCAAGTATGCAGCCAGCCACCCACCCACCCACAGGCAGCAATAATATACTGCCAAATTTTTGACAGCTGCTTGCACTTTAAATGCGGCCTTTTAGGCTTGTGGAGGCGGAAGTTGTCCACAACCTTATGGCGGCGGTGGCCGGGTGGCCATACTCGGTCCCCAGCCACCACTATTTGCCCCGGTGTCATCTCCGCCTTCCACAAGCACGGGTCCTACAACATTACCTGTGCCCTCCCCAGTGCACTTACTGGGAAGGACCACCTAACCACAAACACATGGACAAGTGAATGTGGCCAGGGACAGTACAGAGCCAGTCCACAGCTTGTCGATGAGTTGTATTTCACCACAGCCATATTTTTTAGCTCGGTGAAAGGACTGACTTTTGGGAAACCATATCTATTCCAGCTGTCATTTCTCCCAGGAAGTCCTCTAATGCAGCTTGTCGCATAAGCAATGGCAGCAGCCCATCTAACATCAGCTCGCACCTGTCGGAGTTGCTTCGACACACAAACATCTTTCTTTGCCCTTTAATTTCATGACTACAGAGTTGGGCAATGGCCTGATCTGCAATGCGGTTTCAGAAATAACATGCAATTAAGCACGTCCAATCTACATTAAAAAAAAAGCAGCCATAGAGTTTCCGGGAACCTTCCCACACACTTTTCTTAGCCAGGGCTGCTTCTCGGCAGGGTTGGACGGCCCACCAGAGAACCGGAGATTCCTTCGGTGGGCCCTGGCTTCTTCATCGGTAGGGTTCATAGTGCAGAGGTGAGGCCTTGATGATGATAAAGGCCACCATTTGCTTAGTTTTCTGTTACTTGGAATGCAAGCGCAGGTATGCATCCACCCACCCACAGACTGCAATACTATACTGCCAAATTTTTGACAGCTGCTTGCACTTGAAATGTGGCCTTTTAGGCCCGTGGAGGCGGAAGCTGTCCACAACCTTATGGCGGTGGCGGCCGGGTTTCCATACTCGGTCCCCAGCTGCCACTATTTGTCCCGGTGTCGTCTCCGCCTTCTACCAGCACGGGTCATACAACATTACCCGTGTCCTTCCCACTGCACTTACTGGGAAGGACAGCCTAATTGTGAGAGTGTGAACTGTGATAGCAGCAGGAGGGCATTAGGACCCTGTGACTTTTGCCTGGCTGAACTCAGAGCAGGGGCACAGCAGGAGACCCTGTGTGTTCTGAGGGTGTCTGCGGTGTGAGACCCTGGAGAGGAAGTCTGAGAGAACTGAACTGCAACAGGACTCTCTCTACAAGCTTTTCTGTGGAGATTGTTTACCCCTGGCCCTGGTGAAGCTGTGTTCCTGCTTAAGAATGAGTGCTGAGCTGGGGAAAGCTGTGTGGCTCCTTGGAGTTTTGTGGGAAGCCATGCTGAGTGACTAGAGACTTTGTGCTGAAGGAGCCAAGTGTCGGGTGAGAGGAAAGAGACTCAGGATTCCATCTCTGTGACGGAGCACATGGTCGGTGGTCTGGAAAACAGTGAGTGACTGCGAGAGGAGAGAAGGGGTCCGGTGCCATTCACATTGAGAGGACACTGACAAGCCTTGTGAAGAGTTATTCCCAGACCTTAACCTGAGGCTACAGGACTAAAGTCCCCGGCGTGTGGGCTCGGCATCAGCCGACAAGACCAGGAACCTTTGCTGTGTTTGTGAATTTTGTTGTTATTTGGCGCCAAAGTTTTCCGGGACTAGCTGCAGCCACCGCGATTCACAGGCCTGTGATAGACCACATCTGAGATTAACGGTACCGTAACTTTAAGATACCCAGGTATCCTTATACTAGGGGTATAAGAGCAATTGGTATAGTTTCATGCATTGTTATTGTTAATAGTGGTAGGATGGTACTCAGTGTGCCATCTCAGGGGGTTCCTATAGACCGCCCTCACTAGAATGTCACTGTGTTTAGGTAAAATTGTTCCAGATCTTTAGAATAATTCACATAAACTGGAAACCTTGAGATTGACACATTGATTTCAGCTTTTGCTGATTGTGTGTATTTATTAGAGACAGTGTCCCAGGTAGAACCTGAGACTGATTCATGCAATACTGAATTTTAGTCCAATCCCTGTTTTAGTAAAGAAAGTGTTGTTTATTTCTGTCTCTGTCTCAGTTTGTGACTCATTGGATCTCTCTTTGACCCTCGGTCATTACATTTTTGGCGTAGTCGGCAGGATCCAGTGCTTGTCATGGATGGAGGCAAGGGAAGAAATGACTCTGCCGCACCAGCAGCCCCCCCCACTGGTAGCGGAACCCCTGGCAGCTGCGACGAGGATATGTGCCGGTAGGAGCTCTACTCCAGAACATGCCGAAATACAACGAAATACAACGGGCGCAACATGCCGTTGCAGGATTGGGCTGAGAGGGTCCGGAGTGTTCTGCGGATGTGTAATCTGGCCCCCGCATTACGAGCAGAGTTGGCATTAAATGCACTAGAGGGCGACGCTAGGCGGATGGTGATGGTACGTCCAGAGTCAGAGAGGAGCACGTTAGAGAAAATCTTGGAGCTGTTAGAGGGGAGTTCAGGAGGCCGGGCGCATGTGGCCCAGTTTCGTTCCTTGTTTTTTAATCGGCCCCAAAGGGAATGTGAGACTTTGATGCAGTACTCAAATACTTTACAGGAAACGTTGAATGAGGTGCAGCGACTAGACCCAGGGGCCATGGAGGCATTCCGAGAGGTAGACCGCTTGCTCCGGGATCAATTCATAACGGGGTTAGCCAATAGACTCCTTCGAGACAAACTGATGGAGATGTCCCGAGCTACCCCGAAATTATCCTTCTGGCAGATTTATCGGGCCGCAGTGGAAAGGGAGGAGGAGTCTACTCTGGTGGCCAAGGGGGTAGTTGACAGTGCACAGCTAGAGGGAGGTCCAGCGCCAGTTTCAGGAGGGGGAGGACTGGTAAATGTTGTACAGGCTCTGTGTGCCGAACTGAAGGAGCTAAAGCTGGAGATGTCTAAACTCAGAGCTGGGCCGGTCCCTACTCCCACGGAAGGGCCACCCGACCCGTCCTCTGGAATGGTGGTTCCACAGTCTGCCAGGTCACCCTCCTTGAATGATACAAGTTCTCGTCCACAAGGAGCAGTCACCTGCTGGAGGTGTGGGAGTTGGGGACACATCTCCCGATACTGCCGGATGTCTGCAGCCCTGGAGCCTCCTTCGCCGGCGTTAAACTCCCAGCCGCTGCCATGAGAGTGCGAGCAGCAGCGGCCCACCCCCCACAAAGCCCTCGATGGGAAGAACAAGATTTGTTCGCATGCAGTCCAGTGCTGGAAGTAGAGTTAGAAGGACGGAAGATGAGATGCTTGGTTGACACAGGATCCGAATGTACCATAATGCCCTTAGAGGTGTACGAAAGGCACTTCAGTCAACTCGTGGTTCCCGAGGACGGCCAAGTGATAAGGCTTACAGCCGCTAACAATGGCCAACTGATGGTGAAGGGGATTGTGTGGATGCAACTGAAAATGTTTGGTCAGAAAGGGATAGTGCTGGTGGACCACCCTCCTAGAAGAGGGATGGAGGTGACGCTCGGAATGAATGAACGTTCTGCGAGATTTAAATCATCAGATGTATGCCAGTGAGGGACCCCGATACTGGGCGCGTGCTACCCACCATCGACCCACCCAGAAAATGTTACACCCTCTAGTGCTGAGTTGCGATCTCCTGAAGAGTGCGGTCCCTGGGGGTCGGGTGGGCCTGATCTGAGTGCCATCGCGGACCACGATCTCGCTAGCGTCCCGGCATGAAGAACTCTTAATGCTACTGGTGGGAGCTGCGCAGAGACTGAATGGGCTTGAAGTACTCATCGAGCCAGCCCCAGAGAAGTCCTCGTTCGCCAAGGCACATGTGGCCCGGTCTCTGGCGATTGTGAAGAATAGACGGGTGCCAGTCAGATGTATCAACGTTCTAGATGAGGCTGTTACATTTCCTGCTGGGACCATTCTGGCACCACTGTTCGTGCCAGCAGGGATGGTGCCTCACAAGGCAGTGTTGAAACTTCGCCCAGCTGAACAGTCTTCCTGGAATTTCGCGGTCGAAGTAGGCCGGACCGAACCTCCTACCAAAGAATGGAATGGTCGTGTGATCATGGACCAGATGGGATTGGATCGGGAGGAACTGACCCCCGTGCAATTGGAGCAGCTGGAGAAGGTCTTGTGGGAACATCAAGAGGCCTTTTCGCGACATGCGGAGGATTTCGGTTGTTCCCAGACGATTGAGCATGAGATTCCCACGGGGGATACTCCTCCTATTAGGGAACATTATCATCAAATTCCCCCAACGCTCTATCAAGAGGTGAAGCGCAAGGTGGCCAGTATGCTTGACAACCAAGTGATCCGAGAGAGCCAGAGCCCCTGGGCGGCCCCTGTGGTCTTGGTGCAGAAGAAGGATGGGACCCTTCGGTTTTGTGTGGAGTATCGCAAATTGAATGCTCACAGGGTGAGGGACGCATATCCATTACCTCGCATAGAAGAGTCTCTGTTGGCATTGGGTTGGGCCAAATATTTCTCGACGTTGGATTTAGCAAGTGGCTATTGGCAGGTACCAATGGCCAAAAAAGATCGGGCCAAGACGGCGTTTGTCCTACCAATGGGGCTCTATGAATTCAACCGGATGCCCTTCGGGCTCACTAACGCCCTGGGAACTTTTCAACGCCTGAGGGAACATTGCTTAGGTGATCTGAATTTTTAATCAGTCCTGATATATCTAGATGACATTGTGGAGTTCGGGACCTCATTTGAAGACCATCTTGAGAAGTTACGTCAAGTTCTCCGGCGGCTCAGTTGTTATGGCCTAAAAATAAAACCAAAGAAGTGCCAACTGTTACAGAGTCAGATTGAGTATTTAGGTGACTCCGGACGGGGTTCTGCCCACGACCAGTAAGGTCATGGTCATGTAGTAGTGGCCACCCCCCCGTACCCTGCGAGAGGTTCGGGCCTTCTTAGGTTTAGCGGGGTACTATCGGCGATTTGTACCTAAGTTTTCACAAGTAGTGAGTCCCCTGAATGAGCTTTTAAGAGGGACGACACAAGGCCCCCAAAATCGCCCCATCCCATGGGGACCCCAGCAGCAAAAGGCATTTGAGGAGGTGAAGGCCGCCCTAATGAGTGCTCCGTTGTTAGCGTATGCCCGGTTTGATTCCCCTTTCCTGTTATACACCGATGGCAGTCTGCATGTGCTGGGGGCAGTACTAGCACAAGTGCAGGATGGTCAGGAGCGAGTAATCACCTATGGCAGCAGGTCTTTAAGAGACACTGAACGCAACCCAGCTAACTACAGCTCGTTTCACCCAGAACTACTGGCCCTGGTGTGGGCGATGACAGAACGCTTTGCCGAGTATTTAACGGGAGCTGAGGTGCTAGTCATGACTGATAATAACCCTCTGGCTCACCTAGAAAACGCAAAGCTGGGAGCTTTGTAGCAGTGGTGGGTCGCTCGCCTTGCTAAGTTTAACTATCGAATTAAGTTTTGCTCTGGGCGGGAAAACGGAAAAGCGGATGCACTCTCAAGGGTGCCCCTTGGGTCCTCGGAGGAAAATGTTGATGACCAGCTTGAGGACACTGAAACCCCTGACTTGGGACAGGTACCTATCTTCCGAAGTGTGGTACATTCAAGTGGGGTGGCGTCAGGGATGCCGTGTGTTCTGGGAAAAACATCCTCGGATTGGGCGAAGGACCAGAACGATTGCCCTGACATTGCACTAGTGCGCAATTGGGTACAAAAATGGGTCTGGCCGCGTGCAGAGGAAAAGACCCAGCTGTCCGCGGAAGGAATGAAACTACTGCAGCAGTGGGATAAGTTGTGTGTGGAACAGGGCCTCTTGTACCGTAAGGTGTACCTGCCATGTGAGCTGCATCACTGGTACCAGCTAGTAATCCCTATGGAGATGAGTCCGGTGGTCGCTCGTGAGGCGCATGAGAAGGGGGCCCACTTTGGGAGTGAAAACACATTCCAGTGGCTACAGCGAGTCTTCTATTGCCCTGAATTGGGGGGGATGGTGACAGAGGCGTGTCGGCAGTGTCGGGTCTGTGGGCTCAGTAAGTGCCCTGAGCAGCGAGCGCCCACGCAATCTATTAAGACTTCCGCTCCTTTAGAGCTGCTCATGATTGACTATGTCTTGATAGGATACTCAACGTCTGGGTATTCCTATTACTTGGTAATGACAGACCACTTCACCAAGTATGCTGTAGCAGTGCCAAAATTAAAAATCTGCTGACAAAACCCTAGCGGCAGGGCAGGCCAGGATCTCCAAGGCATAGAAAGCCAGTTCATTCCACGTGCCCAGCTTGGATACCCAATAATTCTAAGGCACAAGGAATCACGGAGGACGTTGGTATGGTCAGCAAGGTATTCCCCCACCATCTTCCAAAACTTTGTACTGCTTGTGAGAGTACCCTGCGCCTCAGGGCCTGCACGATGGGAGGGTCCGAGAAAACTGTCCCAGAACTTTGACAGTGTTCCTCTGCCTCTGCTGGATTGCATTTGTGGTTCTCTTGCCTGTACTCCTTGGCTGTTCAACGAACTGTGACCTCTGCCACCAGCGTTTTCAGATGGGAATTTTTTTACTAATTCCGCAACAAGGGCCTTCACGTAATTCACCATTTTATTAGGCCTGTCCTGCAAGGGAATAGGAGACAGAAAGTTCTCCCTGTAGTGTGGGTCTAGAAGCGTCACCAACCAGTAATGACTGTCACCCAAAATTTGGACAATGCGAGGGTCACGGGAAAGGCAGTGTAACATAAACTCAGCCATGTGTGCCAGACTGCAAAGAGGCAAGACTTCCGTGTCCTTACCAAGAGGACGACTGACCATGCCCTCCTCCTCATTCTTCTCCTCTTCCTCCTCCTCCCTTTCGTCAGGCCATCCACGCTGAACAGACGGTATGACAGTTGTGCAGGTAGTACCGTCTATAGCGCAGGAAACTAGCTCCTGTTCTTCCTCCTCCTCCTTCTCTTCCTCATTGTCACCCAATCCACGTTGGGATGAGATGAGGCTGGGCTGTGTGTAATCACCTTGAATGGTTCCTTGCTCCATCTCATGGTGCTCTGCCTGCAATGCATCCTCTTTAATTGAGAGCAGAGCATTTCAGAAGACAGAGAAGCGGGATGGTGATGCTAATTATGGCACCATCGCCGCTCACCATCTTGCTGGAGTCCTCAAAGTTTTGGAGGATGGTAAAGGTATCTGACATCCATGTCCACTCCTGAGGTTTTATGTGTGGAGTCTGACCTGAATACCAATGGCCTTGTTGATGCTGATAGTCAACAACTGCCCTGTTCTGCTCACAAATCGTTCCCAACATCTGCAATGTAGAATTCCAACGTGCGGGGACATCACACACCAGTCTGTGAGCCGGAAGCTACAAATGCTGCTGAAGCACGGCAAGGGCGGGGCAAACTGTAACTGACTTTCGAAAATGGACATACAGGCGGCGTACTTTGACTAGCAGATCCAGCAGATCTGGGTAGATTTTGAGAAACTGCTGAACCACGAGGTTAAGCACATGGGCCAGGTATGGCACGTGTGTGAGCTCGCCTCGCCTCAGAGTTGCCACCAGGTTCCGGCCATTGTTACACATGACCATGCCTGGCTGTAGGGTCAGCGGTGTCAGACACATATCTGCCTGCTCTTTCAGAGCTGTTCACAACTCTTCAGCGTTGTGTGGTTTGTCACCTAAGCATATTATCTTCAGCACAGGCTGGTTCCACTTGGTCGAGGCAGTGCTGCAGTGCTACCAGCTTGCGAATGATGTGGTAATTTCGGAGATGGATGCTGAAGAGGAGGAGGAGGCGGTGCAGGAGCTGTAGAATGTGGGGGCAACCCTGATTGACCCAGGGCCCGCAATCCTCGGCGTCGGGAGGACATGTTCCGCCCCAATATGTTAACCCAGTGTGCCGTCAGCGAGATGTACCGTTCCTGCCCACAAGCACTTGTCCACGTGTCCGTGGTTAGGTGGACTTTCACAGTAACTGCATTGTTGGGCGTATGGCTAATGTTGTGGGACACATGCTTGTGTAATGCGAGGATGGCACACCGGGAGAAATAGTGGCGGCTGGGGACCGAGTACCAGGTGGTGCAAATGGCCTTTTTGGGGTTATCGGCAGAGTCTTTAAAAAACAAAAACAACCAGACGCTGGAAGACCTAACAGTTGTACTGGCAACTTCCGTTATGTTGATGTTACGGGGGACGGTTGCTCGCGTTCTGTCTGGAGCCACCACACTGCTTGTTCTTGCCTGTTGTGGTGCTATGCCTCCCTCCCCCTGTGTGCTGCTGCCCTTGCTCTGCATGCCACCTTGCCAGGTTGGGTCAGTGACTTCATCGTCCACCATCTAATCTTCCACTTCTGCACCCTGGTCCTCTTCTTGGCTTTCTGGCAATTGTGTCTCATCATCATCCACCTCTTGTGACAGTTTCACACCATCGCCTTCATGTGACCATGGCTGCTCAAATATTTGGGCATCGCTACATGCGATCTCCTCTTGTCCCCCTTCAAGTGGACCCGGCGAGAGGCCTGAATCTATAAATGGAAAAGTGAACAGTTCTTCGGAGTGTCCAAGTGTAGGATCAGTTGTCTCCGGGCACTCGGAATGGTGGGAGGAAGAGGATCAGGGTGACAAACATGCGGTCCAGACTCACGGCTACTGAAACTTGACCATGTGGAAGACAGGGTGGTGTTGGTGGTGTCTTAGTGACTGGAAGCATTATTTACTATCCAACCAATAACCTTTTCACACTGCTCTGAATTCAATAGTGGTGTTTTGCGGTCCCCTATTAATTGGAACAGGAAGGTCAAGCAACAAGATGTGGGTGTTTGTTGTGGCACAATTTCAGCTTGCCTACGGCCTCTGCCTTGTCCTCTGCATGCACCATCACCATCACTTCCAGTTCCCCGTCCCTTGCCCATTTTAAATGGAGGAAAATATTTTCCACATTCACTACAAATGGTTGGATTTGAACCTCAGTGATATGTGATACGTGTGACGGAAAATCACAGTTTTAAATAGCTGGCCTGTAGGTTACTATTTTTCACAGCGACCTCGTGTCAATAACTTCATTGACACACTGCAACAAAATTTAAATGGAGGCCAGAAATGGCTAAATTTGGAGCACACTTATATGTGATACGTGTGACGGAAAACCACAGTTTTAAATAGCTGGCCTGTAAGTTACTATTTTTCACAGGGACCTTGTGTCAATAACTTCACTGACAACAAAATTTAAATGGAGGTCAGAAATGGCTGAATTTGGAGCCCACTTATATGTGATACGTGTGACGGAAAACCACAGTTTTAAATAGCTGGCCTGCAGGTTACTATTTTTCACAGCGACCCTGTGTCAATAACTTCACTTACACACTGCAACAAAATTTAAATGGAGGCCAGACATGGCTGAATTTGGAGCGCACTTATATGTGATACGTGTGACGGAAAACCACAGTTTTAAATAGCTGGCCTGTAGGTTACTATTTTTCACAGGGACCTTGTGTCAATAACTTCACTGACAACAAAATTTAAATGGAGGCCAGAAATGGCTGAATTTGGAGCGAACTTATATGTGATATGTGGCGCCCCTGAGGGTTCAGACGCCACAGAGGTACTGCATCTCACCCAGAGGTGTGGTATCCCACTCTCAGGTAAGGATAGAGTGCTGCCCGGGACCCTAACACCTGCATCCAACACATCCACTTCAGTAGGGCAGGGCGAGATTACTCCTAAGGGAGAGCACAGTCTCTGGTCCCTGGCTGGAGTGGAGGGGAACCAAGTGAGGGGGAACCATGTAGTGGGTGTGGGTGGAGGAAGCAGATCAGGGGAGCACTTGTGAAGGAGCTGTATAAAATGGGAAACCATCTTGGAAAGACAAGCCAGTCTGAGAGGAGGAGTGGAGGGAGCAGGGGCTCTGCACAAGCTCTGCTCCAGAGTGGGCCTAGCAGAGAGGCCAGGAGGAAGGAGAGGAGAGGAGCAGGAGAGAAGGCTCTAGGAGGAACGAGGGGATCCTAGGGGTACGGGCAGTGCTGGAGGCCACCCGTACGCCCGAATCTACCAGGTGTGGAAGGATCAAGCCGCAGAGGGGACCGGCCCCTAAACTAGTGGAGAACTACAAGGCTCAGCTAGAAACCGGAGGCTGCTGTACTTGCAAGGTGCAGTGGCCATAGCCACAATTACATCGCCGAGAAGATGGTCACAGAGGGTCCAGGGGACTGCAGGTTGCCCGACAAGACCCAAGGCTACTGGATTGGGACACTGATTGTGAGGAAGGAGGGTGAGAGCCAGCGCAGGAAGACGACTGAGGAAGGCACACAGAAAGGGGTCCCGTTAAGTGCTCTGGAATTACCTGAGGGATTGCTGAACCCCTGCCTGGTGAACGCAGCGCGACGTGGGAGGCTGTAATCTGCACAGTGCAACCTGAGGAACTTAACAACTGTGAGTAAACTCTGAAGACTGCACCCCACTGTCTCTGTGAATTACTGCTGCGCCATCACTCCCTGCACTACACTGCACTATCTATAACATCTACACTGCCCTGAAGCTAAGCTCTACCTGTGGAGAGCTAAACCAACTTTGCTGCGTCAACAACAGCTCCAGAGGATCTGCACCGCAGCGGCGGCTCCACATAGCCGCATACCACAGGTGGCGTCACGAACTTTATATAAAGAACTATAAATCCCCTGCAAATAATCCCCTTTTGATTGACCGCCCTGGCTCACAGACCGGGTCACCGCCACTGTGACATCTCCCCTGGCAACGACCGGTCCGGCACCGAGTACCCCACGGCCCAGGGGGCGCGTCAGATATGTGTGACGGAAAACCACAATTTTAAATAGCTGACCTGTAGGTTACTATTTTTCTCAGGGACCTCGTGTCAATAACTTTACTGAGACACTGCAACAAAATTTAAATGGAGGCCAGAAATGTCTGAATTTGGAGCGAACTTATATGTGATAAGTGTGATGGAAAACCACAGTTTTAAATAGCTGGCTTGTAGGTTACTTTTTTTACAGCGACCTGGTGTCAATAACTTCACTAACACACTGCAAAAAAAATTAAATGGAGGCCAGAAATGGCTGAATTTGGAGCGCACTTGTATGTGATACATGTGACAGAAAACCAGTTTTAAATAGCTGGCCTGTAGGTTACTATTTTTCACAGTGACCTGGTGTCAATAATTTCACTGACACACTGCAACAAAATTTAAATGGAGGCCAATATTTTCCTTGTTCACTACAAATTTGTGGATTTTTAGCGCTGTAATATGGAAAGGATCTGGCTCTATTCTGGATTGTTTTTTAAGTAAATAATCAGGATTAAGATAAAAAATAAAATTATCCCTGGCCCCTGATACCTGAGGCTATTTCTAGAAATATCTGTAACAGCAGTAGCAGACAGAACTGGAATGGAGCCTCTTTTGCTGTATGCACTGCAGTCTGCCACATACACTGCCTGCCTGCCTAACTCCTGCTGTCACCACTGAATATATGTGTGTCACCCCAGGCCTGGATGCCACAAATATTAAAGGCTGTGTCTGAGAGCAGGAGGGAGGTTCCCTGGTCAGGGACCATTAGCATGCAGCACCTCCTGTCCCAGGCCAGTAGGGGGAGCAGGCTGCCCCTATAAAAGCTGAAACTGGGGCAGGGTTAGGGAGACCAGAACCCACTTCTGAAGTGTCCAGAAGGGTTCTCAGAGAAGATGGACAGGTCAGCAGCAGCTGAGGAGTCCGTGAGGCAGAGGAGAGACTGCGAGCCAGGGACAGAGGCGACGAGAGCCGGTCCTGGCTGAGAGAAGAAGACAACCGGACATTGGGGTCCGAGGCTGTCAGGGTTGCAAGCCCAGCAGCAGAGAACCAACCCGCGAGGGATTTCAGGTCCCTTGGTCTAAGAAGCCTGGAGGCTCCGCCACACAGAGGGACCAGTACAGCAAGGAGAAGCAAAAGGTACCCAAGGCCCGAGTCGCAAGCCATACAGGCAAAATACACGGCCAGCTCAGGGACGTGGGCTATTACACCATGAAGAGGGGGATAGTCAGAAAGAGCATAGAGAGAACGGTAGGCCTACACACTCACCCTGACCAGTGGGGCTCGCCCGAATGCTCTCAGATACCCAGGCCCATTCCTAACTGGTACTCCTGTTGGATCAGTAATAACATCTGCAATAAAGACCCTGGACTGTTTGAAGCAGACTCTGAACTCTTACTATTGCGGCCTGCACTATCACCCCCAGCACTCACCTACACTGCCCTGAGGCTACACTCTTCCCGTGGGGAGTTGTCCTACCCTTGTGCTGCACACCAACACCAGCCTCAGTGGTCTGCCTCGCAGCGACGGTTATCTCTGACCGCAATCCACGGGTGGCGTAGTCGGACATTCCCAAATCTATAAATAGACTGCCACAGCATTTGGTCTGACCACCCTGAGCCATGGGATCGGGTTGCCACTACTACCCCCAGCATCGCACAGAAGCCCGGTTCCAGGTGCCCCACGGCCAAGGGGGCGAGTCATATGCAGCTGGACTAGTCCTCAGGACTGTTAGTTCAGATGGATATATATAGATGTTGTGGTGTACCTACACTAACTAAGAAGCAAGCAAATCTCTCCCTAGCTCAGCAGCATCTCTCCCTACATGGCCTGTTTCCGAGGTAGACTGTGACGAGCATGGCGGCGCCAGGTCTTATATAGGACCCGAGCTCCCGCCAGAGCAACAGGAAATACTTGCGGAGCGCCGAGCATCTCAAGCAGTGAGATGCTAGGGTGAGTACCGAGCAGTAGCGAGCACGTTCGCTCATCACTAGTGATGACGCCTTTTGAGACTGGAAGCTACGTCTGTTTCCCTTGCGAGGCAGCGGTTTACTATCTCTTTGTACATCTCCTTCTGGTTATACTCAACAGATATGACCCTATCACCAACAGCCACAGCCACAAGATACAGCATTAATTCCACACACTGACCACACTCATTTCACTCATGGAAGGTAAAGCGCTGTCAAGTGGTTATACATGTGAAAAGTCTGGGGGACAAAAGCCATACAGAGAAAGAGTTGCTGTAGTGCATCCAGCAACTCTAAGGCTGACTAGCTCTCTTTGAACTGCAGTTGTGAACTGCCATTAGCGAGGCATGGATCAGTGAAGATTTTCATTCACCTATAGACCATGCCAATAATTACATCAGCTGTATAACCTGACTAAGCATCCGTTATTTGTCTTCTACACCTTTTTGCTGCCACCAGTGCCAATGGTCTACACTCAGCTGGATGTCTACTCCCTGTCCATCCTGTTATCTATACTGTAATAGTCATGCTGCTGGAGCTTCCATTGCTGGCCCTACACTGCCAAATATATCCTTGCGTGCCCCATCCTAATTCTCTACTCTCCAGCTTTTGCCACTGTCACTGTGACACCAGCCACACATTTGTTGGTCGCCTGCCTACTGTGTGTTATAGTACAACTCTACTGCTGCTGGTGGACCTTCCTTTGCTTACCATATACTGCTACACAACTCCTTGCCTGATCTATCCTAATAATTTTTAAGAAAACTCATTTTGAGAACAGGAAACTTGTTTCAGATATTAAAAAATGATTTTTTTCACTGCTAGATGAGAAGCCATTACATATTAATTTCCAAAAGTGCGGCAACGTAAATATAGGGATAATTTTTGGACGCCTTGTGTAAAAGCTTTTACTTCTGCATTTAGCAAAGAAAAAAAGCTCTTGAAACTCTCCAAATAGGAATCATTTTTGTATCACTTCTTGTGTTTGTGAAAAAGCCACAACTTTATCTGTTTGCACTGCCTTGCATAAATAGGTAGGCATCTGCCCCATAAAAGGGATATGTTTTTGCACTGTTTCTACAATTTACGTAGCCTAACAAGTCAGACACTCCAGTGTGTTATTAAATTGTCTTTAATTTAACACCAGTTACCATCCGTTTTAACCTTGCCAGATAGATAAGGGGACTCTGACATTCATAAGGCTGTGTTTGCATTAAACAGCTCAACAAGACCTCTGAGAGCCATACACCTATGTTCATGGCAATTAGAGACTTTGCAGTATTACGATTCATGGCAAATTTAGTCATCACAAATCCAATTCACTGGAAACATTCAGCGAAGCTGGCAAATTCGAATTTCAAGCTGTTTGATCACCTCTATTATTAATTTTCTTTAGGGCTAGCATGCGGAACAAAAGTATTATTTTTACACCAGTGATACCACTGAATGTGGTGACAATAAAGATCTGCTTGTCTTTCATGCTAATAACTCCACTGGGACAGAGACAGGTGTGAAAAAATCTTTGAATACTTCAGAAGTTAGAAACAAAGGATCCAGGTCAAGGAATCTGGATGCAGAAGATTAGTAATCAGGAAGCAGGTGCAGTGGACAAACAGGAAGCAATGGTCATAAGATATCAGGATAGTCTACACAGCAGTAGTGCAGGGCATGCAAACAATAAATCAAAATTTACAACTAAGAGAAGTGGCCTAAAATAGAAATTGTCATTATAACAGACCTCATTAAATATAAAAAAAAATAGTCTGGTACGCAAAAGTTACACCGTATTTGGTTACTCTCAGTTTTAGAGGGGAGATCTTCTGGCAGGGAAGGCAAGCCTCTAAACAAAGTCAGGCTATCAGCCACAATTAATGGGAAATAACTGCATAAGTAAATTCAACCTTTAATTCTAGACAGACATAAGATGGTGGCAGGTTTTATTCACCATAGACACTTGCTATGATGAAATTAAAAACAAGATATTCACATTTCGATTAAAAGAGTTTCACTAACAAAATAGAAGTTCATGTCCAAAGAATACAAAATAGGAAGTGTGAATCTGCTTTAGCTTTATTACTTCCTCTTTTTTTGTACACAATACAATTATGTTAACCGTATAAGTACCAGGCCAATTTGGGCCTTAACCCCTTAGTGACCGAGCCAATTTTGATCTTAATGACCAGACCAAATTTTTGAAATCTGACCTGTGTCACTTCATATGGTAATAATTCTGGAACACTTCAATAGATCCAGGTGATTCTGAGACTGTTTTTCCATGACATATTGTACTTCATAATAGTGGTAAAATTTGTTCGATATACAGTACAGACCAAAAGTTTGGACACACCTTCTCATTTAAAGATTTTTCTGTATTTTCATGACTATGAAAATTGTACATTCACACTGAAGGCATCAAAACTATGAATTAACACATGTGGAATTATATACTTAACAAAAAAGTGTGAAACAACTGCAAATATGTCTTATATTCTAGGTTCTTCAAAGTAGCCACCTTTTGCTTTGATGACTGCTTTGCACACTCTTGGCATTCTCTTGATGAGCTTCAAGAGGTAGTCACCGGAAATGGTTTTCACTTCACAGGTGTGCCCTGTCAGGTCTAGTAAGTGGGATTTCTTGCCTTATAAATGGGGTTGGGACCATCAGTTGTGTTGTGCAGAAGTCTGGTGGATACACAGCTGATAGTCCTACTGAATAGACTGCTAGAATTTGTATTATGGCAAGAAAAAGCAGCTAAGTAAAGAAAAATGAGCGGCCATCATTACTTTAAGAAATGAAGGTCAGTCAGTCCGAAAAATTGGGAAAACTTTGAAAGTGTCTCCAAGTGCAGTTGCAAAAACCATCAAGCACTACAAAGAAACTGGCTCACATGAGGACTGCCCCAGGAAAGGAAAACCAAAAGTCACCTCTGCTTCTGAGGATAAGTTTATCCGAGTCACCAGCCTCAGAAATCGCAGGTTAACAGCAGCTCAAATTAGAGACCAGGTCAATGCCACACAGAGTTCTAGCAGCAGACACATCTCTACAACAACTGTTAAGAGGAGACTTTGTGCAGCGGGCCTTCATGGTAAAATAGCTGCTAGGAAACCACTGCTAAGGACAGGCAACAAGCAAAAGAGACTTGTTTGGGAAAAAGAACACAAGGAATGGACATTAGACCTGTGGAAATCTGTGCTTTGGTCTGATGAGTCCAAATTTGAGATCTTTGGTTCCAACCACCATGTCTTTGTGCGACGCAGAAAAGGTGAACGGATGGACTCTACATGCCTGGTTCCCACCGTGAAGCATGGAGGAGGAGGTGTGATGGTGTGGGGGTGCTTTGCTGGTGACACTGTTGGGGATTTATTCAAAATTGAAGGCATACTGAACCAGCATGGCTACCACAGCATCTTGCAGCGGCATGCTATTCCATCCGGTTTGCGTTTAGTTGGACCATCATTTATTTTTCAACAGGACAATGACCCCAAACACACCTCCAGGCTGTATAAGGGCTATTTGACCAAGCAGGAGAGTGATGGGGTGCTACGCCAGATGACCTGGCCTCCACAGTCACCAGACCTGAACCCAATCGAGATGGTTTGGGGTGAGCTGCACCGCAGAGTGAAGGCTAAAGGGCGAACAAGTGCTAAGCATCTCTGGGAACTCCTTCAAGATTGTTGGAAGACCATTTCCGGTGACTACCTCTTGAAGCTCATCAAGAGAATGCCAAGAGTGTGCAAAGCAGTCATCAAAGCAAAAGGTGGCTACTTTGAAGAACCTAGAATATAAGACATATTTTCAGTTGTTTCACACTTTTTTGTTATGTATATAATTCCACATGTGTTAGTTCATAGTTTTGATGCCTTCAGTGTGAATGTACAATTTTCATAGTCATGAAAATACAGAAAAATCTTTAAATGATAAGGTGTGTCCAAACTTTTGGTCTGTACTGTAACTTGCGTTTATTTGTAAATATATCAGAAATTTGGAGAACATTTAGAAAATTTTGCAATTTTCAAACTTTGAATTCTTATGGCCTTAAACCAGAGAGTTATGTCACACAAAATGGTTAATAAGTAACATTTACCACATGTCTACTTTACATCTGCATAATTTTTGAAACATAATATTTTTTGTTAGGAAGTTATTTCTCATTTTTCCAACAAAATTTACAAAACCATTTTTTAGGGACCAAGTCAGCGCTAAGAAGGAAGGAGTGCTATTTGGCATTTGGAGCACAGATTTTGCTAGAATAGTTTACGGGTGACATTTGGGGAGCCCCGAATGTGCCAGAACAGCAGAAAAACCCCATTGTAGAACTTGCACCTCTCAATGAATTCATCTACGGTTGCAGTGACTATTTTGTAACATCCATGTCAGGCTTTTTTTTTTGGAGAATTGCAAATATGCCAGTTTAGTGCCCATACATTGTGCCCCTATACAGTGTAGTGCCCCCATATATGGTAGCGCCCACATACATTGTGCCCAGATTGTCTTCTGGCGACACACATTCCGTAAATTGTTACGAGTGCTCTCTCCACTACGAAGATGCCAAACATGTGGCTGCTTACTGTGGTTTAGGCACAGTGGGGCTCAGAAAGAAGGGGGCATTTGGATTTGGGAGCGCAGATTTCACTAGATTTTATTTGAGGGGGCTGAAGCTATGTCAAATAGGAACCCCCTATAGTTCCTGTGACAGATGACGGACCTGAGTGGGGCTGGTTTTGTGTGGGATAAATTAGGGGCTTTATTGGTCATTTTGGGGTACACAATTTTTTTTGACACTCCAGAATAAGGCTGGATCACCTTCGTGTGTTCTATGCTGAACGCTTACGTCGGGGTTTTTATGTGTAAATCCCACAAAAATGCAATTCGGGTGAAACCCCCAGTAGAACCACCCACCATAATTAGGCAGGTGGGGACACTTTGTACTCCGTTTGGGTTCTGCTCCAGTGGTATCCACCTTTTTATGTGTGCACAGAGCTGTGGTTGCCCATACTTGTGCAGTAAAAAGACACCTAAAATGATGGAACACTGCCGGAACACAGACCAGTCCAAAGTGACTCCATATGCCTCATAAGTGAGTGGTTCCATCTGGGATTTTGTCTGAATCTGCTGAAAATAAAAATAAAAATGTTAAAATTAATAAAAAAATGTTCAAATAAAAATAAAATGAGTTGAACTCATTGGCAAACGTGGGAAAATACTCACTTGCCCTCATTTGCCGGCAATACACTGAGTCATTGTATTGCCGGCTTCTGAACAAACCGTTAACATTTTACAATGTGCACGCGCTGTTCATGGGATCTTTGTGGGACCCTCGCTATTTGTACTGTGGCGGACAGGTGAGGATGAGGTTGCTTTATTATTTTACTTTTATTACAGGTGATCATGGGCTTCGGGGATTAGATGTAAGATGAGTATATGATGTTTTTTTATTTTTTGCAGGGGCGGCGAACATCGGGGACAAGGTGTAGGTGAGTATAATGTGTTTTATTTTTATTTGAACATTTTTTAATTAATTTTAAGATTTTTTTTTTTACTTTCAGCAGAGCACAGACACTGGCAGATGGGAGACTAATTCTCCCATCCAACGGTTCCTGCGCTCGCTGTTTCCTATCCTATGGCAGGAGGCGCCGGCTGATGGTGGTAGTAGTACCATCAGCCGGCGCCTATGACCCGCGGTAAGCTTTTTCCCGTGGGTCACTGCCACAGCGCTCTGACCACGGTAAAGCTATTACCGCCGATCAAAGCCTGTGTTTACTGCGCTTTCACACAATTGACAGCGCGGGAAACACACAAACCGGAAACGGAACCCGAACAGTTACACAGACTTCCTGAGGAAGTCCATGTTCGGGGTCTGTGCCCAAACAGTAGGTGTTCGGTATGGACCCCAAACTTTACTGTTCGGGTTCACCCATCTCTAATAGTGATACCATATTTAAAAGGATTTTTTTTTAGGTTTTGCTGCTGAAACACAGTAAATATATATATATATATATATATATATATATATATATATATTTTTTTTTTTTTAAAGTTTTATTTTCCATCACCATATTCTGAGAGGTGTAAGTTGTTTTTTTTTTTTGCGAAGAGAGCTGTATGAGGGCTTAGTTTTTGTGGTACTAATTGCAGATTTTTTTGGTACCATTTTTGAGCACATAATATTTTTGATTGCTTTTTATTCAGAATTTTCAAACACAGAATGAGCAAAAAACAGCAATTCAGTTTCTATTTTTAATTTTTGCACCGTTCATCATACGGTAAAAGTGATAAGACTAATTTGTTTGTCGGGTTGATACAATTACAGCGATACCAGATTCATATTTTTGCTTTGCTATTTTTTCACACTAAAAACAATATTTTACATTTTTGAGCACACAATATTTTTTGATCGCTTTTTATTCAGATTTATCAAACACAAAATGAACAAAAAACAGGAATTTAGTTTTTGTTTTTATTTTTTAATTTTTCCGCCATTCATCGTACGGTAAAAGTGATAAGACCAATTTGTTCGTCGGGTCGGTACGATTACAGTGATACCATATTTATATTTTGCTTTGCTATTTTTACACACTAAAAACAATATTTTACAAAACTGAATTTGTTTTTGCATTGTCATATTCTCAGAGCTGTAACTTTTTTATTTTTTTGCCGAATAAGCCATATTAGGGCTTGTTTTTTGCAAGACGGTTTGTTATTTTTATTTACACAATATTTTCTTACATGACTTTTTGATCGCTTTTTTTCACTTTTATGTGAGTCAGTATGAAGAAAAAGCAACATTTTTAGCGTGGTTCTTCTCTTTTTTACAGCGTTCGCCATACAGAATAAATAACATGTCAGTTTTATAGAGCGGATCGTTCTGGACGCGGCGATACCAATTATGTTTTTTTTTCTTTTTGCTTTCTTTTTCTTTATTGCATATTTTATTTGACTTTTTACACTTTTTTACTTAGTCCCACTGTGGGACGTGTATAATTTTTATTTTGATCACTGGTCTCATGCACTGCAGTACTAGTGTACTGCAGTGCATGAGACTGTCAGTGACTCACTGACTGTACCTGTGAGACCCAGCTTACAACTGGATCTCACAGGCCACCTTACTCTGGGTCATTACATGATCTCAGTGTACCATGGCAACCATCGGGACCCACGATTCTCATTGCAGGGGTCCGATGTTTACTAAGGGGGTCTTGCGATCCCCTTGCAAGCACTTAAATACTGCTGTTGCGATTGACAGCGATTAATACCGCAGGGTGTCAGGTGTCACATACACCCCACGGGGTGACGCTACACTCTGGGAAATAAGGCCCTTTAATGACCACCATTAAAAGGTGTATCAGCTGTCGTTAAGGGGTTAAAGCCCAAAGTTTTGTTTTTTTTCAACGCATCTGTCAGGGATAACACTGGTCTCTTCATGCTGGGTAATCTGACAATGTGCTCTGTTGCCGGCTCCTTACTGTTGATCTGAGCTGGCGAGAAAGAGCGCTGCCTTGGCGCACATCACACACTGCACATCGCGCTGTGACTAGCCCAGCCCCTGAAATGAGCATCACTGATGACAATTTGTTTCAGGGAGGGGGTAGGGGCTGTGACCGTGACCTCAACCTCTGCCCCTGATGTTGCTTCATTTGAGTATGCCAGCATGCAATGGGATTCTCAAATGAAGCGCTGTGACGACACAGCTTCAAATCTTAGTCAGCCAGACGTTTAGATTTGTTAAGCCAGGAAAAATACACTATTATCTTTGTTGACTTTTGAATGTATGTGTTTCTTTGGCTGGTCAAGAAGGACAGTGACTCAGTGTTTGGGAACAATGAAGCTTGTTTCTATGCTAATTGCATATTGTACTAAACCAGCTAGTTGTTGATTTACAAGAGCACCAACTATGTAAATTGATTGAATGCTCAAATAATGAGACTTGATACCGGCACCTTTCCCCCCAACCTGTGACTGATGACCATAGCCACATATGTAAATATAAAAAAGGTTTTTATATCCTGCTGCAAAGAGAATCAGTGATCAGACATTCTTCAGGACATGGTATACGGCCCTGACTGGAAGGATACAGATCTGCTCTATTGACCATCAGAGAACTCATGGATACATTTGGGGAAACCAGGTTGGGACAATGAAGTCACCTGGCCCCATGGATATGTTGTTTGAGGTTCGCCAGGTGTGACCCTCCGGTCACCTGGAAGCCATGAAGACATTCAGAGAAGCCAGATTAGGACCAGTCAGTCATCTGGCCCCATGGAAACTCTCGGAGAGGCCAGGTTGGGATCCTCCGGTCTCCTGGCCTTGTACCTCGATGAACTGTCAGCTTCCTAAGATTGCCGCTACCTCATCTCTGTGGGGACCCGCCAAAAGTGGGGGGCCACTGGTTGAGGTAGTTGGCCCTGGAAGTCCCAAAGTCACAGCTGATCTATTCTCGACGGGCCAGTGGAAGGATGAGACTGTGTAATGTTGTACTATCTTGGACATTTGCTGGGACTGTTTTATGTGCTTATTGTCTGCTTGGTGGTTCAATAAAATATTGCCACACTGTTTTATCCTCACCCTGTGTTGTCTGAGTAGTATTATGCCCACGGAAGACCCTGGGTCTTTACAAGCGCCATCAAAAAGGAAGTGGAAACCAAAGAAAAGATGTTAGATAATGTATCCACAAAAAATGGAGGCAGCACACAAATAGAGAATGAAAAATATCCAATTTATTAGCCCATGTGGCTGTGGCGACGTTTCGGTCCAATATTGTGGACCTTTCTCTGTTAGATAGTGTAGTTAGGGAAGGATAGGGAATTTTTAATTTAAATATGTTAGAAAATAGTTTAGATTATGGCATTAAATAGATAAGGATTTTGCAGGAAAATTTATTTGGACTTCTGGCCACTCATTAAGTTTGGCCAGTTGGGTCGGCCCTCCACAACAGTCAAAGTCTTTCAGTTGGTCCCTTGAGAAAATTAATTGTCCACCCCTACTCTAATCAGATGAGACATCAGCGTTAAGTTGCAGGAGGTAAATATTTATTCTGTTCTGCATCTGTACTGTATAAGGGTACATTTACATGTAAACCTTTACCGATCGGCAGTCATTTAATGGTTTACACAGTCGTTTAGCGGTCTACATGTAACATAGTGCACGACTATAGTCGGTACGACTCCTCAATAGTACCTTGAAAGTCCACTTCTCTCCGTTGGAGAATTCATGTCCCAATGTGGTGACTATAGATTCCTATCAATGTAGACAATTGTTCACTAGTGTGCTTCTGATACAGTTCCCTCTCCTTTCAAACCCCTTTAAATCGGCCTTCTGCTCCCCCTGGGCAAATTTCCGTACCATTTAAATGGCCTCACTGGCCTGAGTTCCAATCTGTCAAATGTCCCTTCATGTTTCCTCAGTCCTTAAGATGTATTATCTGATGTCCTCCCTCTTTGCACCTAACACCCTTTAGCATGCTAGGCCCTATCTGACTCACTACCAGGACGCTGTCTCCGGCATCCCCACCTATCCCCTCCCATTCTGGGCTAGTCCCAACTATTAACTCCATCTGTACCTAACTAAGTTCATGCAAATTATTAAACAGACAAAATCACATTTAAAACTATCTAATGCATAATATACCAACATCGTATCTTCAAGGGGGTGTGTGGTCAGCACCTCCACTCCCTTACATACACATGGTTTACGCAGACAAACTATAGTGAACAGTGCACACTGAGCAAGCTATATTAGATCGCTAAGTGGGCATAGGTTGTCATGGTTCTCGGCAGTGGAAGTTCTGGTTAAACAGGACGATGTACTGCTGAGGAGGATGATCTTTTACACTGCACAAAAAATAATTTCATCAAATGAAATGTTCAGTGATTGACAGCCTATTTACACTGAAATATTATATGTTAAGAATGCTCATACACGATTATCTTTCTGTGTAAATGGAGCTTTATTTGCAGAGGAATGAAGAGAGAAATACTCTTGTTTGTAAAGGAAACTCTCTTATGTATAGAGTTTTTTTTTTTTTTTAAGAAATCAATCAAAACACTATGTTTAGTGATGGAAATTTTTCTGGTTTCTTTTTCTACCTTTTTTTATTCATCAAATTGAATTCATTTTACCTTCAAAAATATTGCATGTTAATGGGATAGACCTTTAGACAAGTTAACTGTGTCAGAGTAGTTTCCTGTCAGTATAGCAGATTTCTATATTAAATTAAATGGATTTTACCACAGCTGAGGTCTGTGAGAGACAAGGAACATACAAAATATAATGCTTTCATTGTGTGCTAATTACAATGGCATATACAATTTAACTACATGACGTCAGTGTTTATCTAAAGTGGAAGGAAGGATTTAGGCACAAATGGCATAAGCAGGATAAAAGTCAAGCGTGGAAATAATTTAAGTACATTGTGTTTAAGCGTTTCATATTTGACTCTACATTCTAATTTCACAAATAAATTGCAGTTCTCATGTCTGACTTCTGAAGATTCAAGTGTAACACAATAAGGACTAACATGGCCAGTATTGTGCTCCCTTTTTTAACCTAGTCAGGACCATGCACCATAAATGTATGGCTTGATGTGATCATAAACTTTAACTCTGCATATATAACTGTATCTTATGAATTTAAAATGGTTGTCTCATGATAGACGTTTATGGCATAAGCAATGTCTTACAGATGCAGGACCCACCAGGAGATTTTCCACCTCTCCTGTCAATGATGTGCGGCAACCTCTTCTTTCACTGCAGCTGCTGCACCCTTCATAACAAAGGATCAGGGGCCCCTATCTATTAGACATTTATGGTGTATACTGTGGATATGCCATATATTACTGTCTTGAGATAATTGCTTTAAAACTTTCGTAAAATAGCAAGAGAAAATTGCATGTCTGTCATTTCCCCTATATCATGGAGAGGCATAAGGATGTTTTTTTCTGTACAAATCTGAAAAAAAAATGTCACTGTATATATGGAAGCATTCTACTTTTTGGGAGAGAATATCTGGCTACATACAGACTCTGAAAAAACTCTATAGCCGTGAATTGAAGCTACAAGCTAAAGGAGCTACATAGACTCCTTTAAAGCAATGTCGAACTGAGGTATATTGGGCCCACCAGAGGAATTACTTCTAAAGGCCCCCTTCTATCTAAAGAAGCCAATGCAAATTTAGTTTGAATGCCAGCTGTGTTATACAGCTGGTACCTGCCTGCACTTGATTGCTGCTAGCACACATCGTGACATTTTATAAGCTACTGCAACAATTGAGGAGAATCTGTCAGCAGGTTTTGCTATGTAGTTTGAAGACAGCATGAGGTAAAAGTTAAAACACAGAATTCAGTAATGTGTCACTTATCAGTGATGCTAGTCACTACTCACAAACGAGTCATGAGGCTGGGTAGTCAGGTGGTTCAGGGTCAGATACCAAGAGAGCTCATCATAAACAAACACAGTAAGGCAAAGGCTTAGTCAGGTCACAGTCCGAGGTCAGAATTCCAGGATCGTAGCGATAGCGGATCAAGACAAAAAGGCAAGGCAAACAGATGGTCAAAGGCAAGGCTCAAGGTTGGACAACAAAGATCAAATACCAAGAACACAGGGTACAGAGCAAGCACACACCAGTTTAAGCTATAACTTGCAATATTTGGAGGCAGAGAGACAGCTAAATAGCCAGGTGATCACTCAAATAGGAGACACATGGAGGAAGCCCAGATATGTCCCGGCCCTGATTGGACGGGTGAACTGTCACTCAACACACTGACATCTCAGCATTCCCCAGCCTCTGAATGGACGGCTGAGATGTTCATCACCATACTGACAGCTCAGCACACCCCTGTCCTTGACTGGATGGCTGAACTGTCACTCACTGCTTCCAAACACACTGATAGGAAGAATCGTGACATTATCAACCTGTTGTTTACTTACAGTGAAGGTTTTATTCCTAGGACATTGTCATTGCTGTGACTAGCTGGCAAGTGAGCAGTCTTCCGAGCATGCCCTCACTTTTGATAAGCAGCTCAGTATCCATAGACAATGTACATACAGAGCCTGGTGGAGTCGGGGTTAATTTTCTCAGCTCTGCTTCATGCTGCATCTAAGAACTCTGATTGTATCCTAATTGCTGTACCCAGTAAACTAAGTGATACATTGATGGATTCAGGGTCTCTTTTTTTACATCATGCTGCTCTCAGATGAGGTAGCAAAACCTTGATGACAGATTCCTTTTAAGTCATGTAATAGAAAGAATCTCCACTATCATCCCCATTTAAGAATGATTGCAATATTTTATCAGCAATCAAGTGATCGCAGGCTCAAGTTTTTGAAAAAATATGAAAATGCAGTTACTTTTGAATCCTCTCAGTGCGCGCCCTGCTATGAGGATTTGCCGGTGTCATCGCCAGAAATGGCGGTCACATAACTGCAAGTATGTGATATGCATAAACCTAGCCAGAACTAGACAGTTTCCGGCCTCACACAATACTCTTGTATTGAGCTTGCCAGAAACAGTCTAGTCAGATTCTGTTCAGGAGCATGCATATCACATACTTGCAGTCACTTGACTTTAGTTCCCGGTGTTGAGCCAGCGAATCCTCACATCACGCAGTGCGTGCACTAGGAGAATTCACAAGTCTGCAGTCACATAGAGTGACTGTAGACTTGTCATTTTAGACCGGACAGCCCCTTCAGGTAGTTTTGGGCCTTAGAGGTCGGGACTTAGCAAATTGGAAAGCAGATGGATCTACAGATTGGGAACACTTGCACCCAAGGGTTTAAATGAAAGCTTTGGGTTTGAGGCATTTTCGTAATCTGGGTGTCCTGGGTATGGATGATTCTTGTTTTTAGCTATATGGTTTTAGTTGTAAATATATTATTTTCATGTCTATATGTATATATATATATATATATATATATATATATGTTTTCTCTAGGCTCTAACTTGACCTCTCGTTCGTCCACTAGACATGTAATCAAATCCATGAAACTGTCGGGTTGAAAATATTACATACCTACAGTGAGGAAATAAAGTATTTGATACACTGCCGATTTTGCAAGTTTTCCGCCCTACAAATAATGGAGAGGTCTGTAATTTTTCTTGTAGGTACACTTCAACTGTGAGAGACAGAATCTTAAAAAAAATCCAAAAAATCACATTGTATGATTTTTAAATAATTAATTAGCATTTTACTGCAATAAATAAGTATTTGATACAATAGAAGCACAGAATTTAATATTTGGTACAGAAATCTTTGTTTGCAATTACAGAGGTCAGACATTTTCTGTAGTTTTTGACCAAGTTTGCACACACTGCAGCAGGGATTTTGGCCCACTCCTCCATACAGATCTTCTCAGATCTTTCAGGTTTCAGGGCTGCCACTGGGCAACATTAAGTTTCAGCTCCCACCAAAGATTTTCTATTGGGTTCAGGCCTGGAGACTGGCTATGCCACTCCAAGACCTTGAAATGCTTCTTACGGAGCCACTCCTTAATTGCCCTGGCTGGTGTGTTTCGGGTCATTGTCATGCTGGAAGACCCAGCCACAACTCATCTTCAATGCTCTTACTGAGGTAAGAAGGTTGTTGGCCAAAATCTTGTGATAGGTGACCCCATACATCCTCCCTTCAATACGGTGCAGTTGTCCTGCCCTTTGTAGAAAAGCAGCCCAAAGTATGATGTTTCCCCCACCATGCTTCATGGTTGGGACGGTGTTCTTGGGGTTGTACTCATCCTTCTTCTTCCTCCAAACACGGCAAGTGGACTTGATAACAAAAAGTTATATTTTGGTCTCATCTGACCACATGACCTTCTCCCATGCTTCCTATGGATCATACAGATAGTCATTGGCGAACTTTAAATGGGCCTGGATGTGCTGGTGTGAGCAGGGGGACCTTGCGTACCCTGCAGGATTTTAATCCATGACGAAGTAGTATGTTACTAATGGTAATGTTTCAGACTGTGGTTCCAGCTCTTTTCAGGTCATTGACCAGGTCCTCCCGTGTAGCTCTGGGCTGATTCTTGATGTTTCCCAGAATCATTCTTACCTCACGAGGCAAGATCTTGCATGGAGCACCAGACTGAGGAAGATTGATAGTCATCTTGTGTTTTTTCATTTTCTAATAATTATGCCAACAGTTGTTGCCTTCTCAAAAAGCTGTTAGCCTATTGCCCTGTAGCCCATCCCCGCCTTGTGCAGATGTACAATTTTGTCCCTGGTGTCCTTAGACAGTTCTTTGGCCTTGGCCATGGTGAAGAGGTTGAAGAGTAATTTATTGAGTGTGTGGGCAGATATCTTATATACAGGTAACAAGTTCAAACAGGTGCATAGGTAATGAATGCAGACTAGGAGGGCTTCTTAAAGAAAATCTAACAGGTCTGTGAGAGACAGAATTCTTTCTGGTTGGTAGGTGATAAAATACTTATTTCTTGCAATAAAATGCAATTTAATTTTATAAAAATCATACAATGTGATTTTCTGGTTTTTATTTTTAGATTCTGTCTCTCACAGTTGAAGTGTACCTATGATAAAAATTACAGACCTCTCTATTTTTTTTAGGTGAGAAAACTTGCAAAATCGGCAGTGTATGAAATACTTATTTTCCTCACTGTATTGGATGAAGGAAAAATTGCCTTGATTAGAGAACGGAAGAAGATTTATTCTGCCATCCCATCAGTTGAAAGACTTCTGAGTTCTGAGCCATTGAAGTCTAGAAACAGCTAAAATTTCTTATTTTGGATCTAGTGGATATGAAAAAAGACTTTGTTTATATGGACTTTTATATCTTATTATATCTATAATAACCTCCGCATAGGGATGTGCTTTTAATATTGATGTTTTTAATATGAATATACCATCCCCCTATTCTTTCATTCATCTGTAGCACAGAGGCACTTTTTTTTAGGTTGAGATTATATATGCCACCTTTTATATTTATATACTCTCACCTATACATTGACTCTTTTATTCATGTTCATGTTTGTCATTAGTTCCAGAGACTTATTCCGCTATTATTTAATGATCTGCTTATATTCATAACCATTTTCTATTTTTTATTGCCTATATATTGATAATATTTTTATAACCATCCTTCTTTGCCTGTATATATGCACCTCCATAGTATTAATACTAATGCACAGTTCACTTTTATATCGTAGTTATAGGGTGCTTTCTGTGACTATACAAATATAAGGAACCTCACCCCCTTTCAGGAATTTACTATCCTACACATTTATTACAATTTATTACGGCATTTACATAAGCCTCTTGTTTTTCATATTCACCTCATTAGCAATTTATCTGCTATCATATGTTTAACTCATGGTAGCACATACAAAATTTTCTTCACTCTACAGCCCTCACATTCATCACACCAATCTCACATTCACATTTATATATTTTACTCCTGACATTTGGTGTTCTCACTCCTGTCCTCAGTATCTTGCACTTTGATATAAAAAACTGTCACTGTTACCGAATAGATATTCCCTTTCATCTTAACAGTCACTCAAGTGCATCGTTTACCAATAGCACTCAGCATCTAAATATTATTCTTTATTATATACCTATTTTCGCCAATATGTCATCCTTTGAAACTATTCTTTCATAAATAATGCTTCAGCTATTTCGATCCATATATAATAGATTTGGTGTCCAGGTACTCTTTCCAGCCATATAACAATATACATTATCTTCAGGCACTGCTTTTCAGTCTCCAATGGCTTCCGGTCGGTGCAATATATGACCGCATGCGTTCCACAGCGCTGGGACTGGAAGTTAGTATTCCAAGATGGAGTCTCTGCAAGAGCGCGATGAGCCAACATACTAGCTGTGGCCCCTGTACAACTATACTAACTCTCTCCAGCCATATAAAACCAGGCACATACCACATCCCTAACATACGCCAACAGAAGAAGCGTGAGGCGAAACGGTGTTGGGGTGTGTGGAGAACGCATGTTCACCGGAGCTTTGACCAACAAACAAAGTCTACACTGATTGAGGTATACCACAATAGCTATATACTCCTATATCTCTCTGAGTCTCTTGGCTATAAACACATTTTTTCTATTATTGAAGTATTCATAATACGTGAACTATGCACTTGCACTTTACTGTTTTGGATATTAATGGCCTGTGTTTAACTATGATGTGAGTGGGATTAATACGCAGAGGATATTCAATAGCGCTGATATATATTATACTATACTATCATACTCAATACATGCTTTTGCTGTCCTCTGCTTGCTACCTCTATCATATAAATTTATATATAGCATTGACATCTTACTTCTACCGCTAATTCATAAATCTATGAACAGCATTGACACTTTATATTTCTTAGAATATTTATTGTCATATGATATTTTGATATTGCCAAAAAAACACATTTTTTATTATAATGTAATGTATATGTATTCTGTGATTATGTTCATCTGTGGTCATTATTTTTACCTCCATTCATTTACATGTGTTTCCCTCCCCTGAGGTTATCCCTGTTTTTTAATATATTTTAAATATTCTCTAATAAAATAACATATTTTTAAATTGCGCATATATCTCTTCCTTACTTTGGGGCTATATACAGGTGCTTCGCACAAAATTAGAATATCATCAAAAAGTTAATTTATTTCAGTTCTTCAATACAAAAAGTGAAACTCATATATTATATAGAGTCATTACAAACAGACTGAGCTATTTCAAGTGTTTATTTCTGTTAATATTGATGATTATGGCTTACAGCCAATGAAAACACAAAAGTCATTATCTCAGTAAACTTGGATAATTAACAAAATTAACAAAAAACACCTGCAAAGGCTTCCTAAGCATTTAAAAAGGTCGCTTAGTCTGTTTCAGTAGGCTCCACAATCATGTGAAAGACTGCTGACTTGACAGATGTCCAGAAGGCAGTCATTGACACACTAAGTAAATGCAAAGTAAATTTTGCATTTCATTTGGAAATCAAGGTCCCAGAGTCTGGAGGAAGAGTAAAGAGGCCACAATCCAAGCTGCTTGAGGTCTAGTGTGAAGTTTCCACAATCAGTGATGGTTTGGGGAGCCATGTCATCTGCTGGTGTAGGTCCACTGTGTTTTATCAAGATCAAAGTCAGCGCAGCCGTCTACAAGGAAATTTTAGAGCACTTCATGCTTCCCTCTGCCGACAAGCTTTTTGGAGATGGGAATTCCATACTCCAGCAGGACTTGGCACCTGTCCACACAGCCAAAAGTACCAATACCTGGTTTAAAAACAACAGTATCACTGAGCTTGATTGGTCAGAAAACTCACCTGACCTTCTAATCTATGGGGTATTGTCAAGAGGAAGATGAGAGACACCAGACCCAACAATGCAGACAAGCTGAAGGCTGCTATCAAAGCAGCCTGGGCTTCCATAACATCTCAGCAGTGCCACAGGCTAATCGCCTCCATGCCACGCCACATTGATGCAGTAATTGATGCAAAAGGAGCCCCGACCTAGTATTGAGTGCATTTACTGAACATACAGTGGGGGGCCAAAAGTATTGGCACTCCTGCAATTCTGTCAGATAATACTCAGTTTCTTCCTGAAAATGATTGCAATCACAAATTCTTTGTATTATTATCTTCATTTAATTTGCTTGCAAGGAAAAAACACAAAAGAGAATGAAGCAAAAATCAAATCATTGATCATTTCACACAAAACTCCAAAAATGGGCCAGACAAAAGTAATGGCACCCTCAGCCTAATACTTGGTTGCACAACCTTTAGCAAAAATAACTGTGAACAACCGCTTCCGGTAACCATCAATGAGTTTCTTACAATGCTCTGCTGGAATTGTAGACCATTCTTCTTTGGCAAACTGCTCCAGGTCCCTGATATTTGAAGGGTGCCTTCTCCAAACTGCCATTTTGAGATCTCTCCACAGGTGTTCTATGGGATTCCGGTCTGGACTCATTGCTGGCCACCTTAGAAGTCTCCAGTGCTTTCTCTCAAACCATTTTATAGTGCTTTTGGAAGTGTGTTTTGGGTCATTGTCCTGCTGGAAGACCCATGACCTCTGAGGGAGACCCAGCTTTCTCACACTGGGCCCTACATTATGCTGCAAAATTTGTTGGTAGTCTTCAGACTTCATAATGCCATGCACACCGTCAAGCAGTCCAGTGCCAGAGGCAGCAAAGCAACCCCAAAACATCAGGGAACCTCCGCCATGTTTAACTGTAGGGACCGTGTTCTTTTCTTTGAATGCCTCTTTTTTTTCCTGTACACTCTATGTTGATGCTTTTCCCAAAAAGCTCTACTTTTGTCTCATCTGACCAGAGAACATTCTTCCAAAACGTTTTAGGCTTTCTCAGGTAAGTTTTGGCAAACTCCAGCCTGTCTTTTTTATGTCTCGGGGTAAGAAGTGGGATCTTCCTGGGTATCCTACCATACAGTCCCTTTTCATTCAGACGCCGACGGATAGTACGGGTTGACACTGTTGTACCTTCGGACTGCAGGGCAGCTTGAACTTGTTTGGATGTTAGTCGAGGTTCTTTATCCACCATCCGCACAATCTTGCGTTGAAATCTCTCGTCAATTTTTCTTTTCCGTCCACATCTAGTGAGGTTAGCCACAGTGCCATGGGCTTTAAACTTCTTGATGACACTGCGCACGGAAGATACAGGAACATTCAGGTCTTTGGAGATGGACTTGTAGCCTTGAGATTGCTCATGCTTTCTCACAATTTGGTTTCTCAAGTCCTCAGACAGTTCTTTGGTCTTCTTTCTTTTCTCCATGCTCAATGTGGTACACACAAGGACACAGGACAGAGGTTGAGTCAACTTTAATCCATGTTAACTGGCTGCAAGTGTGATTTAGTTATTGCCAACACCTGTTAGGTGCCACAGG
Organism: Phyllobates terribilis; assembly: GCF_046119375.1. Classification (NCBI taxonomy): domain Eukaryota; kingdom Metazoa; phylum Chordata; class Amphibia; order Anura; family Dendrobatidae; genus Phyllobates; species Phyllobates terribilis. The sequence goes on from NW_027362771.1 coordinate 178,231,297, forward strand.
TAAGTTACAGGTGCTGTTAATTACACGAATTAGAGAAGCATCACATGATTTTTCAAACAGTGCCAATACTTTTGTCCACCCCCTTTTTAGGTTTCGTGTGGAATTGTATCCAATTTGGCTTTAGGACAATTCTTTTTGTGTTTTTTCATTGAAGACAAATTAAATGAAGATAATAATACCAAAGAATTTGTGATTGCAATCATTTTCAGGAAGAAACTGAGTATTATCTGACAGAATTGCAGGGGTGCCAATTGTACATTTCAGTAGGCCAACATTTCGGATTTTAAAAACATTTTTCAAGGTGTTGTTATAAAGTATTCTAATTTACTGAGATAATGACTTTTGTGTTTTCATTGGCTGTAAGCCATAATCATCAATATTAACAGAAATAAACACTTGAAATAGATCCCTCTGTTTGTAATGACTCTATATAATATATGACTTTCATTTTTTGTATTGAAGAACTGATATAAATTAACTTTTTGATGATATTCTATTTTTGTAAGATGCACCTGCAGTTCTGCTCGGCTCTGCTCCGCTTGTCCTCCGCGCCTGCGGTTCTGCTCTGCTTGTCCTCCGCGCCTGTGGTTCTGCTCTGCTCCGCTTGTCCTCCGCGCCTGCACTTCTGCTTTGCTTTGCTCCGCATGTCCTCCGCGCCTGCGGTTCTGCTCTGCTTGTCCTCCGCGCCTGCGGTTCTGCTCTGCTCCGCTTGTCCTCCGCGCCTGCACTTCTGCTTTGCTTTGCTCCGCATGTCCTCCGCGCCTGCGGTTCTGCCCTGCTTATCCAGCCTGTTTTCCTACCTGCCAGTAATGTCCTCTCAGTATACCAGCCATACCTCCCAGTACCCGCCTGTCTGCATACCAGCCGCGCCTGCCAGTACCCGCCTGTCTTCATACCAGCCAAAGCTGCCCATTCCTGCATTCCCCGGTGTGGGTCAACAGCTGTGACCGGGGTCTGACCTGGAGTAGCACCTGGGCCACCTCCCACGTCCCTCCTCGGACTACGGAGTCGATTAAGCCGCAGTGTGTTCGTGGTCGGATCTGGCGAGGCCCATAGTCACGCCCCTCCAGGCACTCATTGGTTTGTGGCCCAGTGGGACCACTAACCACGCTCACGCCAGTCAGTCCGGGCGTGAGCGTAACACGGGGATTAGGCATTAAGGAGTTGTGCATAATGTTTTTCTATTTTTATTTACATTTTTGTTATTTATTTCAAATTTTTTTTTGTCTTCTTGGAGCACAGGCGACGGCTGATGAAAACTCCCATCAGTGGCGCCTGCTATGAAAACTCCCATCAGTGGCGCCTGCTCTCGCTGATATCAGTGACAGCAGGCTTAGGTTGATGAGAGTAGTACTCTCTCATCAGCCGACACCTAGACCAGCAGTAAGCTTTTTAACGCCGGGCACAGCTGCGGGCTCATGCTGTCATCTGATCCATTAAAGCCATTGTTTCCTGTAAAAAAGCTAAAATAAAAAAGCTAATTTATACTCATCTTAATGCCTAATTCAATGAAGCTATTGTCCCCTGTAAAAAAACAAAAACAGATGACAGAGTGGGAAACACCCAATGTTCGGGGGAGGGCCAAACCCGAACAGTAACATGGACAGCCTGAGGAATTGTTCAGGTTTGTCCATCTCTATACACAATAATAGTAACTTTGACCAGGTGTGCCCAAACTTTTACATGCCACTGTAGGCTTTGTAAAGTTCATTGAGAAAATGAAAAATTGCCAATAAAAATGTAACCCTTCTAACAATTTAACAAAAAAAAAGTAATAGTTAATTAATATCTGTTTTAAGAGCATAAAAATTAAAAGTTCAAAAATTGGACATTTTTTAAAATTTTGGTGAAATTTTAGATATTTTCATAAATAAACGCAAATCATATTGACCTAAATCTATTACTATCATGAAGTACAATGAGTCATGAAAAATCCATCTCAGAATCACTGTTATATGTTGAAGCGTTCCAGAGTTATTACCACATAAAATTACGCATTTGAAATTTGAAAAATGAGGCTCATCCATTAACGTACAAAAGTTCTTAAGGGGTCCTTAAGGGGTTAAGCCACTAAAATAGTATAAAGACTTACATGTTTTGAATTGCCATAATCATATTTATCTGAAGATTCACTTCGCTTGGTCAAAATTACAGCAAAACTATTGCCATTAAAACAAAAACAAAAAAACAAAACCTAAAAAACATAGCCGAATTCTGTTTATTTTTTACTATTTTGCTTCATTTGAGAATTGTTCTAATTTTTCCATATATTGTTTGGTAAAATGAATGGTGTAATTTAAAACTTTACTTCATCCCACAAAAACATAAGTCCTATGTGAACTGATAGATAAAAAATGTATGGCTCTGAAAAAGGGTAGGAAGTGAAAACGCAAAAACAAAAATTGGCTGCGTCATTAAGGGGTTAAGCACAACTTTCTACATTAATGCTCTTCCTATAAACGTATTTTATATCAACTCTTGACACAGTCCTTGTTCTGTGTATATTCATAGTGTCACAGTTTGTAGAATTTACTACACTGGGAAACCTCAACTTTAACTTAACTTCTTTGAGAGTGAATATGTTGAAGCCTTTGTTATGCTATTCAGTGAGAAATGTCAGTGACTTCCTATTTCCATGGAAAATGTATTACAGAGAACGTAGATTTCTTACACTCCTGTCAACGTCACAACTGTGTGCAGAACTAGGTATTGTACATATGGCATGGAAAACGTATATATTTGAGAAAGCAGAAAAAATACCACTACATGCAAAAAACACATGGGCTTTTGTTCAGAAACCTGTCACCTGAGCACAGACCCTTTTAGTGCTCAGATCTGAACACTTATAGTGATAACAATAAAATCTAATATAAGCCAACAAAATGCACAATAAGGCTGTGTGCCCACGTAGCGTTTTTCAAGCGTTTATGCTGCGGAATTTCCGCAGCGGAAACGCTTGTAAAACGCTAGGTAATCCGCCCCCCATGGTCCCCAAGGGGATTCTGCATGTTCTATGCACATGCTGCGGATTTTTCCGCAGCGTTTATGCTGCGTACAAAAATCCGCAGCATGTCATTTAATTTTGCGGAAGTGCAGCGGAACTCCCGCCATTAACTTGCATTGAGACGCATAGAAACCGCGACTGTACATTTTTACAAGCGGCTTCTATGCGTCTCTATGTGCGGATGGTACCCAGTTCTGGAGGAGAGGAGACTCTCATCCAGACCTGGGTACCATTGTACCTGTAAAAAAAGAATAAAATAACAAATAAAGTTTATACTCACCTGTCCGGCGTCTTCTCTCTGAATGCCAGCAGCGCTGAAGGACCTTCGGTTACGTCACAGTCATGTGACCGCAGGCCCTTCACCGCTCTGCTCTGTCTCGCGATATGCCGGCAGCCGGGAACCAGACAGGAACGAGCGCTACAGCACACGCCGGGGCCTCGGGGGTGAGTATAGCTTTATTTGTTTTAATTTTTACGGTTCACACTGTATAAATCCATGCTGTTTGCATGGATTTATACAGTGTGACCTAGTTGTCAAGCACTTTAAAAGTGCTTAACATGTCACTCTCTGCAAGGAGGAATGTTACCCCTAAGATACTTGGGAGAAGTCTTGCAGGCGATTGGATGAGGAACGAATGATTGCGGAGGAGAGAAGGAGGCCTGGGGAGGACCAGAGATTGTGTGGTGAGAGATTAGTTCAGAGATATATGGGAGAGACAGATAATGGACGGCTTTGTAGGTCAGTGTTAGTAGCTTGAAGTGGATATGCTGTGGACCCAGGAGACAATGAAGGGACAAATGGAGGAGTAGGGAGGACAGAAGCGAATTAGTAGGGCAGCAGTGTTAAGAACAGACTGGAGATGGGCGATGATGCGATTGGAGATAATGAGGTCCTATACACCACATGGAGACAAGGCCATCTGAGTGACATAGGCAGTTCGGAGGAAGAGGTGGTGGTCATGCTGCCCAGCTGCACAGCAAAAGAGGGAGGCAACCCCTAGCCAGTACAACGGCTGCTTTTGGCCACCGCGCCAACGAACTGAACACATCAAAGCTAGCTCAAAGGAGCTCCCTGACAATACACAAGTAGTTTTCATGCTGTGCCGTCAGAGACTGAAGCGAGGCATAAATGTTCTTAACCTGAGCACCACTTGCATGATGAGGCATCTGAATGCAAAGCACGAGCTGCAGTGGAGTACACTGGACAATGTCAGCACAGCCAGGGGTAAGCACAAGGTAGAGGGGAAGAAAGTTGCCAATGTTGCTGGGGCATCGGCACTACCTCGTAAGGGAGGTTTAGCATGGCAGAAATGTTGAAAACTTTAGTAAGTACATCATAACATCCAGCATCACCATCTGATATGGTCTTTATTAGCAGAAGGCAACATTTAGGTTATGCCTGTGTAGCAACTTACTCAGGATTAAAAAGTTGGACACTAAAAAAACGCAACTGAGCCTGCTGGTTCCTGTACAGAATAGATATCCTGACACCACAGTCCCTAGTGATGCCTGCGGGTGCAGAGATAGTGACGCGCCCCCTGGGCCGCGTGAGGAACCCGGAACCGGGCCTTTTTGTAGATGCTGGGGGTTGTAGTCACCGTGGCGGTGACCCGGTCCCGTGGCTCAGGGTGGTCAAACTAAATGGCAGTCTATATACTAATGTCCGACTACGCCACCCATGGATTGCGGTCAGGATGAACCGCCGCTGCAGGGCAGACCACTGAGGCTGGTGTTATGGGTGCAGCAGAGTGTAGTATAACTCCCCACGGGAGAAGTATAGCCTCGGGGCAGTGAGTGCAGATGATGGGGGATGGTGGTGCGTGGGAATAATGACTCAGAGTGTCTGTAATGCAGTCCAAGGTCTTTACTCACAGTTCTTTATCCAAGTTACTTCAGTTGGTCATAACATCCCACGTCGCACTGTGTTCACCAGGTGAGGGGCTCGGCCAACTCCCAGATAACTTTGGAGTGCTTCACAGGACCCCCTTTGTGTGTCCTTTCTCTGGCCGTTCATACCCCACCAGTGACCACGCTTCTGTCCGGCTGCCTCGGGCCTTGGCGGGCAAACGTTGGCCTCGGTTTCCCTGACCCTATGTGGTGCCTTCCTAACGGGTATGGCAAGGGGCTGCGCCACATAAAATGTCACAGCCTCCGGTTTCTAGCTGAGGGTAGTTCCCCGCCTCCACTAGTTTCGGGGACCGGTCTCCCCCTTTTGCCTGACCCCTCCACGCAGGTAGATTCGGGAGTATGGTGGCTACCAGCCGGTCCACACCCCTGGGGTCCCTTCATTCCTTGTTCCTGGAGCCTTCTCCGCTCCTCTTCCTTTCTCTTCCTCTCCAGGCTTGGGCCTCAGTTACTAGGCCCGCCTCTGGAGCAGAGCTCATGCAGAGCCTCTGCTCCCGGTCACATCTCCTCAGACTGAGCTGGACTGAACAGAGCCCTGATCTAAAATGGCGCCGTCCTTTTATACCTCCCTCTAGGTGCACCTGACGCGCCCCTGGGCCTACTTGGTGTAGCGTTGCGCACGCGGGGACTACCCGGAGCCGGGCCTGTTGGGGGTAGTAGTCTTGTGGCGGTGACCCGGTCCGTGCCCAGGGAGTCAAACTGTGTGGCTGAGTAGTAGCAGTAGATGTTGGACGACTACGCCACCCGTTGAATGCAGCTATGGAGCTGCTGCTGCAGGGCAGACCGCTGAGGCCGGTGGTACGATTGTGCAGCGTAGATGGTATAACCCCCAACGGGAGGGGTATGGCCTCAGGGCAGCCGACGTGGATGATGGGGGTAGCAGGAACCACTCAGAGACGATGCGGTGTAGTTCAGGGTCTTTACTGGTGACAAAGATAGACCCTCCCGGAGTACTGGCTAGCGATCGGGGCCTGGTCAGTCTTGGAGCAGATGGGATTTCCCCTGGCCAGGCGGAGTTGTAGGCCTCCCCAACTAATTGTACTCTTCTGGCTACCTTGCTAGAGGCGGGTAAAAGTAGCCCACGTCCCTGAGTGTACCGTGTGGTGCTCACCCGCATGGCCGATGACTCGGGGCCTTCTAGTGGCTTCCGCTCCACGATGGCGGTGCTGGTCCCACGCGTGTGACCGTGCCTTCGGGTTTCTTGGCCAGAGGACCTGAAATCCCCTGCCGGTCGGTTTCTGCTGCTGGGTAAGGATTAGTCCCCACAGCCTCGGACTCCGGGTCCGGTGGTAACTCTTCAATCAGGGCGAGCTCTACAGCTGCCAGCCCCTGATTCCTTTTAGCACGACTTCCCCAGAGCTCCTGATCTCTCTTTCCTATAGCTGCTTCTCCTCTTCTCTCTGTACTCTTTCTCTCTAACCCTGCCTCAGCCCCAGTTTTATATAGGGGAAGTTCTTCCCCTCCCAGGACTGGGCAGGAGGTGTGGCATGCATAGGATTCCTGACCAGGAGACCTCCCACCTGCTCTCAGACGTAATATCTCTATTACTGTGGCAACCAGACCCCTGGGGTGTCACATTCCCCCCTAGTGAAATTTAGTACTCCGGGACTAAACATATTTTTGTAACATAACAAATTACAAACAGAAACAACGCAATAAAGAAAAACATTAGGATGGTCACGGCGTGTTCGCAACCGGGTGCAGTTTTTCAAGAAAACAAGGGTGTCCATTTCACCAAAACAGGGAGACGTAACCAGGTAGGGGTCTGTCCTGCCCCGAGTCCTTATCAGTCTTTTAGTCCGTCCTGGGTTACGCTCCAACTATATGCACAAAGGATTCCCGGTAAATTCACCAAAGACTCCTACAAATAACTAGAAACACATAATTATACACAAGCAACAATAAACAGGTAAACATTAATAAAATAGCTTGAACATTTAGATCCTCCACCGTATGGGCAACTGGCCTCTAGTGACCCTAGTGGACCTACGGAGCTGGCTGACTGGTCCTGAGCTACAGGGTATAGGAGCTGTCAAGGGTAAACTGGGCAGCCGTCTACGGACTCTTTGGCTCACTATGGGTATGGCAGGCTCACTATAAGCAGAGGGTTGATTCTCCTGGTCTGCTTGTGTGGGGTCTTCTGCCTCCTGGACCGGCTGTTCTTCCAGCTCTACCTGTGTCTCCGTAGGCACTGGGGATGCTGGTTGGAGGAACGTGAGGACGGGTACCACAACAGCACCATTGACTTGAGTCCAAGACCGAGGGAAGTCTCCGAGCACAGTACGAACCATATCTTCCCTTTCCTCCACGGGTCGAGGGTCTTCTTGTTCCTCTTCAGGGTTCCGTAGCTGTTCAGGACACTTTTTCAGGTGATCCCGGGATACAATGGCTGTGGTTTTCCCTCCGTCTTTACTGATTGTACAGATCTTTGGGTTGTCGTGGCTTGAGGGCAGTACAGTGTACGGGTCCTTCTCCCACTGGTCGTCCAACTTGTGGAGCCGTCTTTTCCTCTTCAAGACCTGCTCTCCGGGCACCAGGGGAACAGCGGGAGCATACTGGTTGTAAGTTTTCTCTTGTCTTTCCCTAGCTTGACAGAGACTTCGCTCCACGCTCTCCTGTACTTTCCGGTACTGCTGCTGCCTCTCTGTGTCCCAGTCTGCTTCTGGTGAAGTGTCCTCGGGTGTCAGGACTCCCATTTCCAGATCAACAGGAAGCTTACCAGGTCTTGCCCTCATTAGGTAAGCCGGGGTACAGTTGGTGGAACCTACAGGGATGTGGTTGTATAGGTCCACCAGGTCGGGCAGCTTTTCAGGCCACAGACTACGTTCTTCCAGGGGCAATGTTTTCAGAAGATCTATCACCACCTGGTTCATTTTCTCACAAAGTCCATTAGTTTGCGGGTGATAGGGTGTTGTTCTAATCTTCCGGCAGCCATACAGGGTGCAGAACTCCTGGAAGACTTCCGCTTCAAAGGCAGGCCCCTGGTCCGTCAGCACCTGCTCCGGGTATCCGTGCGGACGGCAGTAGTGCTGCTGGAAGGCTCTAGCTGCTGTTTGAGCCGTTAAGTCCTTGACGGGGACGACAACCAAGAACCGGGAGTAGTGATCCACGATGGTTAACGCATAGACGTAGCCACTTCTGCTTGGGGTCAGTTTTACATGATCCAAGGCTACCAGTTCCAACGGCTGTCTGGTGACGATGGACTGCAGGGGAGTCTTCTGGCTGGCACGGTCCTTCCTTCTTAGGTTGCACGGGCCACAGTCTCTGCACCACCTCTCGATGGTTCCTCTCATGCCTACCCAATGGAACCGCCCGCGCAGCAGGAACTCCAGCTTCTTCCATCCGAAGTGCCCAGCTCCGTCGTGGTATGCCTCCATCACCATAGCTGCGTCTCTTCTTGGCACCACTACTTGCCAGATTAGTTCATGCGTCCAGGAGTTAACCATTCTGCGGCACAATTTCCCCTTGTAAAGGAACAGTCGACTCTTCTCAGCCCACAGTTGCTTGGCTTCCTCCGGAGCGTCTGGGTCAAGGCGTGCATCTGGCCGAGTCAGCATCTCCTTTACCAGTCGGACGGCAGGGTCACTGTCTTGCGTCTCCGCCCAGTTGTAATGAGGTAATGGGTTGAACGTAGCGGATTGCTTACTCCTTACACGGTGGGAATACTGGATAGTCCCATGACGGTGGAACGCGGGGAGTTCAACCTCTTCCAGTTCCTCTGAATCTTCCCCTACGTCCGGTAGGTTCGGCATCCTGGACAGGGAGTCCGCGTTGGTATTGGAGCGTCCTGCCCGGTATTTGATTGTAAACTCATAGTTGGACAAGCGGGCCATCCATCTCTGCTCTAGGGCACCGAGTCTTGCAGTGTCCAGGTGTGTCAACGGGTTGTTATCTGTGTACACGGTGAACCGGGAAGCAGCGAGGTAGTGCTTAAAGCGTTCGGTGACTGCCCACACCACTGCCAGGAACTCTAGCTTAAATGAGCTGGAATTCTCAGGGTTTCTTTCGGTGGGTCGCAGTTTTCGGCTGGCGTAAGCAATTACCCGTTCCTTCCCCTGCTGGATCTGGGACAGTACGGCTCCTAGCCCGATGTTACTGGCGTCGGTGTAGAGGATAAAGGGCTGGCTATAATCAGGGTACGCCAGGATTTCATCCCCCGTGAGGGCCATCTTCAGCTGGCGGAAGGACTCTTCTTCCAGCTTCTCCCATCTGAAGGGTGGCTTCTGGTTCTTGGCCTTCCTGGACTGGCCTATCAGGAGCTCCTGCATAGGAGCTGCCTTTTTGGTGAAACCGGGAATGAACCTTCGGTAGTAGCCTACCAACCCGAGGAACTGCCTCAATTCCTTTACGCTGGAGGGGCTTGGCCATTCCTTAATTGCGGTGATCTTATCAGGGTCGGGAGCCACTCCGTCAGCACTCACCACGTGTCCCAGGTACTGCACCTTTGGCTTCAGGAGGTGACACTTGGAGGGTTTCACCTTTAGGCCGTAACTTGCCAGAGCTTCGAACACTTCCGCCAGGTGTTTCAGGTGGTCCTCGTAGGTCTTGGAATAGACGATGACATCGTCCAGGTATAACAGGACCGTCTCAAAGTTTCGGTGTCCCAGACAGCATTCCATCAATCGCTGGAAGGTTCCTGGTGCGTTGCAGAGTCCGAACGGCATGCAGGTAAACTCGCTAAGTCCCATCGGGGTGGTGAATGCGGTCTTCTCCCGGTCCGCCTCTGCTACAGGAACCTGCCAGTATCCGCTAGTGAGATCCAAGGTGGAGAAGAAGTTAGCAGATTTTAAAGCAGCCAAAGACTCCTCTATTCTTGGTAAGGGGTACGCATCTTTGTGTGTGATACGGTTAATTTTCCGGTAATCTACACACATTCTCATGGTGTTGTCTTTCTTTTTGACCAAGACTAGTGGAGCTGCCCAGGGGCTACAGCTATCCCTGATTACCCCAGCCTCCTTCATGTCTCTAAGCATCCCCTTGGCGTGTTGGTAGTGTGCAGGGGGTACGGGTCGATACCTCTCTTTTATGGGAGGATGGTCTCCCGTGGGGATGTGGTGTTCTACCCCCTTGACTCGCCCGAAGTCTAACGGGTGTTTACTAAACACTCTCTCGTACTCTCGAACCACCCGGTAGACTCCCTGTTTCTGGTGGGAGGGAGTGGAGTCAGTACCCAAATGTAGTTGCTGACACCAATCCTCCATTATTTTCATAGAGCCGTTACCTTCCTCCGGGTGAGATGGAGGCAAGGGTTCCACAGACTGTATAGAATTTTGGTTGATAGTATATAATTTGGCTAGCGTAGCATACCGGGGCAGGTATATTTCCCTTTTCCCGATATTTATTATACGAACGGGCACCCTCCCATGGCGTACATCAACTACCCCCCGTGCTGTCAAAATGGTGGGCCTACTGTCTGAGTAGACTGGTTCTACCATGGCCTGGTAATCTCTACCTCTCAGACCAATAGCTGCCCGGCACCAAATCATCATTTCACTTTTTGGGGGCATGGCAATAGGGAAAGGGTCACACATTCTTACGCTACCAATCTCACCACCGGAGAGTTCCACCTGTTGCCGTCGCATCAGTGCCCGGATCTCTTTCTGGAGCACTCGCTGCTGGCCGGAGCTGGCGTTCTTGGCAACCTGCTGTAAAATGAAAATCACCTCTGCAAGACAATTTTCAATCACATTAGTTCCTAGAGTTATCTTTGGGTGACTCTCGCGCTTGTCAATGTCTACAATGATCAGTCCCTGTGCTGCCAGTTCGACTCTACCGATTTTAATGGTCATTTCTTTAAATCCGATCTGTGGCACGGGCTGACCATTACTGGCGATGATACTCAAGTCGTCATCTGGATAGCGGGTTATATCCGAGTCATTCCAGTACTGCTTGAAGAGCACGTACGGGATGGTGGTGACCTGTGACCCGGTGTCCAGTAGGGCACTCATAGGGATGCCATCCAGTACCACAGGCAAGACTGGACGTCCTCCCACATATTTGTCACGCCAGTTCGATGGGCCTGGTGATCTTTTTCCTGGGGGTTGGCCCTCTACCCCAGGTTGTGCCAGTTTAAAGGACAGTACCTTGCCATATGTCCGGGTTGATTGCAGCGGCGGCAGATAGGTTGTCCGTCCTTGTTGTACCGGTCGCTGGGTCTTCCTCTGGCCGGTGGGGTCCTCCTTGGTCGACGCCACGGGATGTCCTCCGGTCCGGATGCCAGCTGGATCTTTCCTGGAGCAGAAACCTGTAAAGACTGCACAGTTCGGGTTAGCGCAGCAACGCTTTTAGCTAGCTCTTGGACCTGATGGTGCAGGTCTGGAGCCGGGTCATTGCTCAAAGCCTGCGCATCAGCTCCCACAGGCCCTGCCGACAAGGGCGCCGCCTCCTGGTGGTAAGTGATAGCTGGGCGCCTGTGGGTCACAACGCCACCCGGTGCCGGTTCTCGGAGCACCCGGATGGCTCTGTCCTTGAACTGTGCAAAGTCCAGATGAGGATCCTGTAAGGCTATGTCCCGCAACTGGGTTCGGTGGACATTGCAATATAGTCCCTCTATAAATTGCTCGGTCAACAGCCTGTCCTCGTTTCCCACGCTGTCAGGGTCGGTCTGCTTAATGGCTCTCAGGGCCTCTTGTAGGTTTAATGCATAGTCCCTTATACTCTCATGTGCTCGCTGCTTGCACCCATAGAATCTAAGCTTAATCTCGGCTGAGGTGCGGGTATCAAAGGTGTCCCTCAGCCGGGTTAGTATCCCTGCGACAGTCCTCCTCCCAGGTGGCCAGGACTTTACCTCCCTTTGGGCTGCCCCGGTTAGTTGGGCCACCAGGATGCTCACTTTTTGCTCTTCTGTGAGGGGGTACACCTGGAAGAGGCTATCCAGCTTTTCTTTAAAGTCATTCAGGGTATGTGACTCCCCTGAGTACTGGGGTAGCCAGGCTGCTCCCGGGATATAGGGCATGGTGAAAGGCATGACTGCAGCAGCGGTGGCGCTGGCGGGGGTTGAGGCAGTGAAGCTCTCCTCCGTATCCGACATCCTCCTCCCCCCTAGTGGACCGTGGCCTACCTTGCGATGATCCTCTTCCGTAGGCCGCGGCTCCGCAGTGGATCGTCAGGGTTGAGGACCTTCCGTCGCGCTCCTGTGACGTCGGCGTCTGCTGGGCTCCTTCCAGGACCTTACGCAACGTCCGGACGTGAGGCGGGGCTTCAGTTCTCGCGCGCTTTCAGAGTCCACGCCCCTCTTCTTCCCGCGCGGCGTCTTCAAGATGGCGTCCAACGGCGGGAAAACTCCACGGATGGCGGGAAGAAGGCAGAAGATGGCGCCGGATGGCGGGAAAACTTCGCGGATGGCGGGAAGAAGGTAGAAGATGGCGCCGGATGGCGGGAATCTTCACCACTGGTAAGTTTGAACAGTCTTTTTCAGGCACGCAGCACCCGGTGGTTGCGGGCACGAGATCCTGCCCACTACACCAAAAGATGACGCGCCCCTGGGCCTACTTGGTGTAGCGTTGCGCACGCGGGGACTACCCGGAGCCAGGCTTGTTGGGGGTAGTAGTCTTGTGGCGGTGACCCGGTCCGTGCCCGGGGAGTCAAACTGTGTGGCTGAGTAGTAGCAGTAGATGTTGGACGACTACGCCACCCGTTGAATGCAGCTATGGAGCTGCTGCTGCAGGGCAGACCGCTGAGGCCGGTGGTACGATTGTGCAGCGTAGATGGTATAACCCCCAACGGGAGGGGTATGGCCTCAGGGCAGCCGACGTGGATGATGGGGGTAGCAGGAACCACTCAGAGACGATGCGGTGTAGTTCAGGGTCTTTACTGGTGACAAAGATAGACCCTCCCGGAGTACTGGCTAGCGATCGGGGCCTGGTCAGTCTTGGAGCAGATGGGATTTCCCCTGGCCAGGCGGAGTTGTAGGCCTCCCCAACTAATTGTACTCTTCTGGCTACCTTGCTAGAGGCGGGTAAAAGTAGCCCACGTCCCTGAGTGTACCGTGTGGTGCTCACCCGCATGGCCGGTGACTCGGGGCCTTCTAGTGGCTTCCGCTCCATGATGGCGGTGCTGGTCCCACGCGTGTGACCGTGCCTTCGGGTTTCTTGGCCAGAGGACCTGAAATCCCCTGCCGGTCGGTTTCTGCTGCTGGGTAAGGATTAGTCCCCACAGCCTCGGACTCCGGGTCCGGTGGTAACTCTTCAATCAGGGCGAGCTCTACAGCTGCCAGCCCCTGATTCCTTTTAGCACGACTTCCCCAGAGCTCCTGATCTCTCTTTCCTATAGCTGCTTCTCCTCTTCTCTCTGTACTCTTTCTCTCTAACCCTGCCTCAGCCCCAGTTTTATATAGGGGAAGTTCTTCTCCTCCCAGGACTGGGCAGGAGGTGTGGCATGCATAGGATTCCTGACCAGGAGACCTCCCACCTGCTCTCAGACGTAATATCTCTATTACTGTGGCAACCAGACCCCTGGGGTGTCACACACCCAGTAACTGCTTCCTCCCTGCTCCTGCACTACAGGGTTCCCCCTTCCTCGGTGTTCCCTCCCCCCACTCCAGCCAGGGACAGGGACTGTCGTGCTCTGCTTGGAGCATATCGGTCGCCCTGTGGTGTAATGCATGCAGGTGTCGGGGTCCTGATCCACACTCCATCCTTACCTGAGAGTGAGATATCACACCCCTGGTTGAGGTGCAATACCTCTGTAGCAACCGAGCCCTCAGGGTGCTACATTCCCCCCCGGTAAAACACAGCATGTCCGCGGGCTGGAACAGAGTAAAAGATATTTGATTTACAAGACATGCAAAACTTTTTTTCTTTTTATAAAACAGCTGACATTATACAATTCCCTTTATGTGAAACACTTTCTCTTTTTCAACATTTTCAGCCACTTTTCTTTACTCAACATTTTAGTGCTTTTTTTTTTAATATCACCGGAACTCTTTTGGTAGACATCATATAAGACATTTTTACTATCATGTAACTCTTCTAGCCGCATATATAACAATTCTATATATAAAACTTTTTCAGGTAAAACATTTTTAGGTAATTCTCTTCTTCACGGTGCAACTTGCGACCAGGTGTCCATTTTTTTTATTTTTTATTTTTTTATAAGGTGCAAACTTGCAAAACTTTTAACAGGAGGGACCCGTTCGTAAACCCTCAACGTAGGCCCTGGGCGTGGCTGCAGGGCATTGGTGATCCGGTAGCTGGACCATGTCTTCAGCCACGCCAAACGGGTTTTTGTTCTGAGGTCAGTTGTTGTAGTACTTTATAAAACCAGTAGGGGGCGCTTTAAGAAGCGCAACTATTTACAGGGTTGACCGCTCCCAGTCCTCGGTCGGATAAAACAGAAGAGATAGGCTGCTCCCAGTCCTCAGCCGGCATTAACTAGCCCGTTTCCGGGTAACTTTAGATAGAACAACAGGTAACAGTCAGACAACAGTCGGGTAACAGTAGCGAACTTTTTCTCTTTACCCTGACGGGTAACTATGTACATTGTACGCTGCCGCTCATCAGTAGCGGTGTCCTCCTTGCTCACCTTCTTCCTCCTCAAAGTATTCTTCAGACCCATCCGGGTCCTCTGAATAGCCGGGTTCGGGGTAGTGTTGCTCCTCTTCTACCCTCCGGATGTTAAGGGCATACCACCCCCGCAGACCTCTGTGTCTGGTGTAGGACACCTGATCTCCCGGGAACAACTCCCATGTCGGGTGACCAGCTGGCAGGTGACCCTCCACATCCCTCCTGTCAACATAGAGGTCTGTGGCTGTGGTAGAGTCCCAGATAAACTCCCACCCTTTCTCTTGGTGGAACTTTACCACGGTTCCAGCAGTTTTAGGACCGCGTGCAGCTTGGGGGTTTCGGCGGGTTCGTGTCTTCTCCTCTGCGCTCTGGGCCTGCAGCTGCTCCCTCTTCTGGCACCGCGCCCGCTCTTCTTTTTCAAGCTGCCTAATTTCCCGCTCACAGAACTCCTGCCTGCGAGCTGCGGCCGCCCGCGTCTCCTGCACAAACCCCATCAGATCCTCCCCGGTCTGGTCCCACTCGATCTGGACCTCTTCCTCCGGGAGCTGGGGGATGGCGACTGACTGTGGCACGGGCAGGAGCAGAGCAAGCGGGGCCTCGGCCTCTGTGGACAGGCTCTCTCGCTGACTAGAATGAACCCATCCCTCTGGCACAGGGACGGCTCTCCATCGGGTCCGGCGAGTTGGCTGTACAGGTCGGTCCCAAGGGGTGGTGGCTTCGGAACCGGGGGCGCACGCACTTGGGAGGCGCCTGGGGAGGTCAGGCCTTGCGACCAGGCCTGGAGCGGGCCGCTTCCGACCGCACCCGGGGTCAGGGGGCACGGCCTGGGGCTTGATCCGGCGATGGGGCTCACAGCTTGGGGCCTGCGTGCCGGCGGCGGGAGCGTGGAAGCTGCAGCGGCTCCCGGGACTTTGGCTCCGTGGCAGGATCCAGGGGTAAGCCTGCGGCGTCAGGACTCGGGGCAGGGGTGTCCACCTTACCTGCCTCCGTGGCAGCGCTGTTCTCGGCCTCCGGTCTCCTGTCTTTGTCCTCGGGGGCAGGCGTGCTGCCGGGTGCTGGCAGCGTCTCTTGCTGCCGGGGTGCGACCCGCCGGGCCATCTCCTCCCTCCATCCAGCGATGACTTCCCTCTGCGCCCGGACCATCCTCCGGTCCAGCTCCTCCAGCGCAGTCCGCAGGAATTCAGGGTCTTCTGCGGAGAGCTGAGCCATCAGCTCCATGAGGCTGTATGGGGACGCCTCGGCCTGCCGCACATCTCCGGGTGTGGTCTGGTGAGACTGATCCAAACTACACCCTGCCCCTCAGTTTTCTTCTCCTTCTGCCCCTGTTGGGGGTGGTCCCGGGGCAATCTGCTGACAATCACTCTCAGGGGCAGCCCCCCCACATTGATGGACATCTCTACAGCCGCACTCATGACTGTTGGGGGTGGGTGCAGCAGAGTGTAGTATAACTCCCCACGGGAGAAGTATTGCCTCGGGGCAGTGAGTGCAGATGATGGGGGATGGTGGTGCGCGGGAATAATGACTCAGAGTGTCTGTAATGCAGTCCAAGGTCTTTACTCACAGTTCTTTATCCAAGTTACTTCAGCTGGTCATAACGTCCCACGTCACATTGTGTTCACCAGGTAAGGGGCTCGGCCAACTCCCAGATAACTTTGGAGCGCTTCACAGGACCTCCTTTGTGTGTCCATTCTCTGGCCATTCATACCCCACCAGTGACCACGCTTCTGTCCGGCTGCCTCGGGCCTTGGCGGGCAAACGTTGGCCTCGGTTTCCCTGACCCTATGTGGTGCCTTCCTAACGGGTATGGCAAGGGGCTGCGCCACATAAAATGTCACAGCCTCCGGTTTCTAGCTGAGGGTAGTTCCCCGCCTCCACTAGTTTCGGGGACCTACCCTACAATAGCCCTTACCAAAGAACTATTAGATGGCAACTCGGACCTAAACTCCCATAATGGCTGTCGAGTTGCTTCACGTTCCTCTTGAACCGGAGGGCAGAGGAGCGGAGTGTGAATTGACTACAATAGGAGCTTAAGTTAAAGTTAATTAACGAAATACCAAATAAAGAATTAAGCAATTACTCTAAACAAATATATAGCCTACTTACTAAAATTAAACATTCCTAGTCATGATAACTTTTATTTATCATGTACAGATAACACAGTTTCCTCAGAACCCCAAAACATTGCATTCAAGTATAAAACCTTGACTACAAGACTATAAGACTAGTTAGTACTCTTTCAGTGATCATGCAGTTCAGTAGTGATCATCTCACATTCATAAATCACTTGACCATTACATCCAATCGTTAGCCCTAGCGCAATGGTCAAGTGCTGTACCTGCCAATGGTACCACTATGGCCAGTGATTCATTGGTGAAGTGACCTATGAACATGGATGCTGGTCATCATCACTTAAGGGCCGGCAGAGTTCATCAGAGCAGTGCTGCTGGAGTGGTAGGAGATTGAAATAAAAATGGTCTTATAATTTTATTACAATTCCTGCCGTTGAACAACATTTTCTGAAAACACAGGCATCACTTTGAGCGGCCCATGAAATATCCCTTTTGATTATTACATTTACCATATTGTCAGACTGGTTCATTATTACTGCACTATGTATCCCTTACAGTAAAGATCTAAGCCACATAACCACATTTGCTGGAAACTACTATTTATACAATGAATTTCCTGTGTTGTGTAATTTAAACCATACATTTGAGCTTTCGAAACTTGAAGCAAGCTTGTAAAATATTTATTACCTATGCAAGTTAGTGTCAGAAGCAGCTTCTGTCTGTGGTAGGTTCATTTGTCTATCTGTATTAGGTGCCAAGGATTGTTTTGAAGATTTCCATAAAGGATGATTTACTATGAGTTAGCATTGAGCATAATAGCATCATTTAGCCTAGAGTGATCAATCTTTTAAGGACTGAAGCCACTGGACTTCCTATCACCCCCTGTGAGGGACCCCTGTTCTTATTTCTACTTCTGTTACTTCACCTTCCAAACATCCTCCCTGAGAAGCTGACACAATATATGTAATATGACCTCAAATTAGGAATTGGAAACAGACCTTAGAAGGCTATCAACATTTGAATGTATGAATCCCCTAAAATATAAATGATGGCCCTATTCTAGTATATTCCTAAAAATTATCTTAAAAATAATTATTTTAACCGCTTCCCGACCGCCCACTGGGCTCTGTGCAGCGCCGACGTTTATGAACGGTTGGTGGTCCCGCAGCCCTTAGGACCCCCAGGGTCCTGCAAGCGCTGCGGGTGTGGTGCAGAGCGACAGCTCTGACCGGGGACATCATCGGGACCTGATTGGATCAGGTCTCAATGATGTTAACCCTTTACTATCTTCTATATGCCGCGATCTATAGTGATCGCGGCATTTAGAAGATAGTGAGAGGAGAGGGGGTCGTCCACTTACCTCTCCGACGGCCCCCTGATGTCTTCCAGGACCTGCCATTGTCATGGCAGCCGGAGGTCACATGGCTGCCTCCGGATCTGCCATATATGGTGTCCTGCTACGCTCAGCCTGCAGCTGAAGTCTAGCAGGAGACAGACAGTGTGAAACTGTCAGCAAAGTTCTCATGCAATGCAATACATGTCTATTGCATTGCATGAGAACAGTGATTAGAAAAATAAAAATTAATGTCCCATACAGGGACTAAGTAAAAATGTAAAAAAAAGTCTAAAAAATGTTTTCAAACTGCTAAAAAAAAATCACAAAATAAATAAAAATAAATAAATAAAATATTAAGCCAATAAATCCGTATATTTATGCAAAAACAAAAAAAGTACACATATTTGGTATCGCCGCGTCCGAAACAACCCGATCTATAAAACTGTCACCCTAATTAACTCCTTCTGTGCACACCGTAATAAAAATAAATAAAAAACGGAGCCAAAAACTATGCTTTTTCATCATATCGCCAAACAAAAAGTGGAAAAAAATGCGATCAAAAAGCAAAATGGAAATAAAAATGGTACCGCTGAAAACGTCATCTTGTTCCGCAAAAAAAAGCCACCATACAGCTCCATCAGCCCAAAAATAAAAAAGTTATAGCTCTCAGAATAAAGCGATGCAAAAAAATATTTTTTCTATAAAATTGTTTTATTGTGTTAAAGCGCCAAAACATAAAAAAAATATACAGTAAGTGCAGTATCGCTGTAAACGTACTGACCCAAAGAATAATGCTGCCTTATCACTTACCACACGCAGAACGGCATAAAAAAAACCTCAAAAAACAATTCCTGAATTGTTGGTTTTTGTTAATTTTACCTCCCAAAAAACGGAATAGAAAGCGATCAAAAAATATCGCGTACCCAAAAATGGTGCCAATAAATATGTCAACTCATCCCGCAAATAACAAGCTGTCACATGACTCTGTCGGCCGAAATATGGAAAAATTATTGCTCTTAAAATATGGCGATGCAAAAACTAGATTGCAGGGGTGAAAGGTGTTCACCACACATCTAGATAAGTTCCCTAAGGGGTCTAGTTTCCAAAATTGTGTCACTTGTACGGGGTTTCCACTGTTTAGGCACATTAGGGGCTCCCCAAATGCGACATGGCGTCCACTAATTATTCAAACAAATTTTACATTCAAAAGTCAAATGGCGCTCCTTCCCTTCCGAACCCGGCAGTGTACCCAAATAGTGGTTTTCCCCCACATATGGGGTATCGGCATACTCAGGAGAAATTGCACAGCAAACTTCATGGTGCAATTTCTCCTGTTACCCTTATGATAATGTAAAATTATGGGATAAAAAACATTTTTTGTGGGAAAAATGTGAAAATTTTATTTTTACGGCTCAATATTATAAACTTCTGTGAAGCACCTGGGGGTGCAAGGTGCTCACCACACATCTAGATAAGTTCCCTAAGGGGTCTAGTTTCCAAAATGGTGTCACTTGTGTGGGGGTTTCCAGTGTTTAGGCACATCAGGAGCTCCACAAATGCAACATGGCGTCCGCTAATTATTCAAGCAAATTTTACATTCAAAAAGTCAAATGGCGCTCCTTCCCTTCCAAACCCTGCCGTGCGCCCAAACAGTGGTTTTCCTCCACATATGGAGTATCAGCGTGTTCAAGAGAAATTGCACAACAAATTTCATGGTGCAATTTATCCTATTACCCTTATGATAATGCAAAATTAAGGGATGAAAAACATTTTTGTGGGAAAAATGTGAAAATTTTATTTTTACAGCTCTATATTATAAACTTCTGTGAAGCACCTTGTGGTTCAAGGTGCTCACCACACATCTAGATAAGTTCCCTAAGGGGTCTAGTTTCCAAAATGGTGTCACCTGAGGGGGGTTTCCACTGTTTAGGCACATCAGGAGCTCTCCAAACGCAACATGGCATCTGCTAATTATTCAAACAAATTCAAATTTTACATTCAAAAAGTCTAATGGCGCTCCTTCCCTTCCGAACCCTGCAGTGCACCCAAACAGTGGTTTTCCCTCATATATGGGGTATCAGCGCGCCCATGAGAAATTGCACTACAAATTGTGTATTCCATTTTTTCCTGTTACCCTTGTGAAAATAAAAAAATTGGGTCTAAAGTAACATTTAGTTAAATGTTCATTGTTTTCTTCCACATTCCCAAAATTCCAGTGAAACACCTGAAGGGTTAATAAACTTCTTGAATGTGGTTTTGAGCACATTGAGGGGTGCAGTTTTTAGAGTGGTGTCACTTTTGGATATTTTCTGTTATAAAGACCCTCAAAGTCACTTCAAATAAGATGTGGTCCCTAAAAAAATGTTTTTGTAAATTTTGTTGGAAAAATGAGAAATCCCTGGTCAACTTTTAACCCTTATAGCTTCCTAACAAAAAAAAATTTTGGTTCCAAAATTGTGCTGATGTAAAGTAGACATGTGGGAAATGTTATTTATTAACTATTTTGTGTGACATATCTCTCTGATTTAAGGGCATGAAAATTCAAAGTTTGAAAATTGCAAAATTTTCAAAATTTTCGCCAAATTTCCAATTTTTTCACAAATAAACGCAAGTGATATCGAAGAAATTTTACCACTATCATGAAGTACAATATGTCACGAAAAAACAATCTTAGAATCAGGGGAATCCGTTGAAGCATTCCAGAGTAATTACTTCATAAAGTGACAGTGGTCAGAATTGAAAAAATTGGCCTGGTCACGAAGGCAAAAACAGGCTCTGGCGCGAAGTGGTTAAAGGGTATTTACAACTTACATAAAAGGTTGACGTATCATAAAGACATGTCAGAACTTCTGTTAGGTAGGGCTGGGTGCCCTTCGATGAATCCATACTCCACACCACCCCATACATCAAGCTACATAAAAAACAAAGGACCATGAAGCAAAGCCCAGTTGAGCGCTTTTGGTATTCATTTTAGCAATCAGTGGGTGTCTCAGCACTTGGTCCCCAATCAATTGAAACTTTTGACGTGGCACTATGAAATGATGAAATGTTAAGTTTCCTAAATTGATAGGTACCTTGTAAAGTTTTCATAAAATTCCTGAACAAGAAATTGCCACAGATTGATTCATTGCCATTTCTGGGTTAATAGTTATGTTAATTGATCTTGCGAGGATCTTGGCACAAATGCAGAGCTTTAACCTGACTTTTCTTTCTGGCCTCATTTGATCACAGGAGGCCTTTCTTAATTTCTAAGTTTAATGATTGGAGGGAAGCACTGGCATTTTGTCCCTCAATTGGTCAATTAAGAAATTTCTGCAACTATGTAAACTACCTTGACCTATTTGCTCAATTCCTGGCTTTGCTCTGTCTATTTTGTTAATGGCTCTAGGTTTTCATAATTGTTTGTCTTATGCAATCACCGTTCTCATGTTTTAAAACATCTGTAATGAATAGTTAGGATCTCTGCAACATAATGTCTCATAATGAAATAATTCAAATGCAAACACAGCTTTGTTAAAAACAAAAAGAGAACTAGTGGCAAATATTTTATTTTTACTCCATAGGTAAACTGAGACAGCCATTTTCAGGTCTCTCCAGAGATGCTCAATTGGGTTTAGGTCAGGGCTCTGGCTGGGCCAGTCAAGAATGGTCACAGAGTTGTTCTGAAGCCACTCCTTTGTTATTTTAGCTGTGTGCTTAGAGACATTGTCTTGTTGGAAGGTTGAAAAAAAAGTTGAAGAAACCAGCTTCCAAAAGTGCAAATATTTATTGAAGCAAATCCACGCAGTTTAAAAATTTCCAAATTACATCGGGGAATCTCACATGGAAAAAACGCAACGCGTTTCGAACACAGAGCTGTGTTCTTTGTCAAAGCTAACATGCATATGACACTCTATAGTATTATATCCAATAACAACCAATCAGATCGATATGCTTGGTCACATGAGAGTGTGAATAGGGTGCATAATTAGTGTGAGCCAATCACATAAAATGGAAAAAACAATAAAACCATTATGGAGAGAAAGAACAAAAAAAGAGATAAAATTAATTTTAACATAGAATGTTACATGAAATAAATAAAATAAACTAACAGAAACATGAAGTAGAATCAATAATGAAACATGATTTCACGGCGTGCATTGAGTCCGTCTGAGTCCGTCTGGGAAACGGGATCCAAGGTTGTAAATCCAGAATGCTTCTCTGGTGAGTACTTATGACCATGTGATATTTCAGTTTTTCTTTAATAAATTTGCAAAAATTTCTACGTTTCTGTTTTTTTTCAGTCAAGATGGGGTGCAGAGTGTACTTTAATGAGAAAAAAAATGAACTTTTTTAGAATTTACCAAATGGCTGCAATGAAACAAAGAGTGAAAAATTGAAAGGGGTCTGAATACTTTCCGTACCCACTGTATATCATAAAATCATAAAATGTTAGAGTTGGAAGGGACCTCCATTGTCATCGTGTCCAACCCCTGCTCAATGCAGGATTCACTAAACCATCTCAGACACATGTCTGTCCAACCTCTATTTGAAGACTTCCATTGAAAGAGAACTCACCACTAGTGTTGGCGAACGTGCTTGGATAAGGCGTTATCGAAACATGCTCGAGTCCTAACTGAGTATCTTCGGCATGCTCCCAAAATATGTTCATGTTGCAGTGACCTCATGTCTTGCAGCTGTTAGGGATCCCTGCGGCTTTTATATATAGTAAACGCGATCAAACGATTACAGGTTCAAGATTCCTAAGGGGACTAAAAATAAGGTTAAAAATAAAAAAAAGTTTTTTAAAAAAATATTACACAAAATACCAAAATTGCTTTTGTTGGTCACGTCCCCAAAAAATGCAATGAAACTGTTCTACAGCCAAATTTGGTCAGAGATGAAAACAGTTGAACTTAACTAATTTTGTGGTGCTGAAAATGAATATGATGTTTGCTGATTGGCTCTAATTTTCAAGATCCACAGGAGGTTGTAATTACCTATGACACCTTTCATGCAGGCTTATAGAAAAATTGCATCTTTATTAGTGATGAGCGAGCCTGCTCGCCACTGCTTGGTACTCGCCCGAGCATCACTGTGCTCGACATGCTCGGCATTCGGCGAGTATTTCCAGGTTGCTTGGGAGGGTGCTCAGGTCCCCGCCCCACATGTTTGCCACTCTTTAGGGAGCCAATGAACATGCAGGGATTGCTTGCCACGCACTGTAATGCCATAGCCATGTTGATTGTGGCATTACAGTGATTGGCTGGCCGCATAGCTTCATCGGGTCTATATGAGACCTGGTGCCCCTATGCTCGTCACATTCTAACCCAGAAACAGGCAGAGTAGGGAGAGCTGCTGCTGAGTCAGGGAGAGATTTGCCTGTTTATTAGTTAGTATAGGTATTCCACAGCATATCTACAGTGCCTACAAGTAGTATTCAACCCCCTGCAGATTTAGCTGGTTTGATAAGATGCAAATAAGTTAGAGCCTTCAAACTGCAAACGAGAGTAGGTTTTATGAACAGAACCATAAATCTTACAAACCAAAAAGTTATGCTGCTCAGTTGAATTTTATTAAATTTTAAACATAAAAGTGTGGGTCAATTATTATTCAACCCCTATGTTTAATATTTTGTGGAATAACCCTTGTTTGCAATTACAGCTAATAATCCTCTTTTATAAGACCTGATCAGGCCGGCACAGGTCTGTGGAGTTATCTTGGCCCACTCCTCCATGCAGATCTTCTCCAAGTTATCTAGGTTCTTTGGGTGTCTCATGTGGACTTTATTCTTGAGCTCCTTCCACAAGTTTTCAATTGGGTTAAGGTCAGGAGACTGACTAGGCCACTCCAACACCTTGACTTTTTCCCTCTTGAACAAGGCCTTGGTTTTCTTGGCTGTGTGCTTTGGGTCGTTGTCTTGTTGGAAGATGAAATTACGACCCATCTTAAGATCCTTGATGGAGGAGCGGAGGTTCTTGGCCAAAATCTCCAGGTAGGCCGTGCTATCCATCTTCCCATGGATGCGGACCAGATGGCCATACCCCTTGGCAGAGAAACAGCCCCACAGCATGATGCTGCCACCACCATGCTTGACTGTAGGGATGGTATTCTTGGGGTCGTATGCAGTGCCATCCAGTCTCCAAACGTCACGTGTGTGGTTGGCACCAAAGATCTCGATCTTGGTCTCATCAGACCATAGAACCTTGAACCAGTCTGTCTCAGAGTCCTCCAAGTGATCATGAGCAAACTGTAGACGAGCCTTGACATGACGCTTTGAAAGTAAAGGTACCTTACGGGCTCGTCTGGAACGGAGACCATTGCGGTGGAGTACGTTACTTATGGTATTGACTGAAACCAATGTCCCCACTGCCATGAGATCTTCCCGGAGCTCCTTCCTTGTTGTCCTTGGGTTAGCCTTGACTCTTCGGACAAGCCTGGCCTCGGCACGGGAGGACACTTTCAAAGGCTGTCCAGGCCGTGGAAGGCTAACAGTAGTTCCATAAGCCTTCCACTTACGGATGATGCTCCCAACAGTGGAGACAGGTAGGCCCAACTCCTTGGAAAGGGTTTTGTACCCCTTGCCAGCCTTGTGACCCTCCACGATCTTGTCTCTGATGGCCTTGGAATGCTCCTTTGTCTTTCCCATGTTGACCATGTCTGAGTGCTGTTCACAAGTTTGGGGAGGGTCTTAAATAGTCAGAAAAGGCTGGCAAAAGAGATCTTTAATCCACACATGTGAAGCTCATTATTCTTGGTGCCTGAACTACTTCTTAATACTTTAGGGGGACCAAACAGAATTCTTGTGGTTTGAGGGGTTGAATAATAAATGACACTCTGAATTAACTTTTAACGTTTTAAAAAAAAAAAGAAAAAAAAAAGCAAAAACAAAATTTGCTGCAGTGCATTTCCCACTTCCAGGCTGATCTACAGTACAAATGTCACAATGCCAAGTTAATTCCGCATGTGTCAACCAGCTAAATCTGCAGGGGGTTGAATACTACTTGTAGGCACTGTATATATCCATGTGAACTAACATTCCTTCTGAGGACTAATCCAGCTGCATATATTCAGTGGTGATAGCAGGAGTTAGGCAGGCAGGCAGGGTTTGTGGCAGTGCATACAGCACAAGAGGGTCCATAGCACGTTCTGTCTACTGCTGCTGTTACAGATATCCGTAGACATAGCCCCAGATATCAGGGGGAAGGGCTATTTTTTTTTTTCATCTTAATCCTGATTATTTGCTTAAAAAGCAATCCAGAGTACACTATTTTAGTGCTCCATTTGCTTGTTAGCACTGCAGAATACAGACAGATCTTTTCCATCATCAG
Source organism: Phyllobates terribilis (assembly GCF_046119375.1). Taxonomy (NCBI): domain Eukaryota; kingdom Metazoa; phylum Chordata; class Amphibia; order Anura; family Dendrobatidae; genus Phyllobates; species Phyllobates terribilis. The sequence goes on from NW_027362771.1 coordinate 178,256,424, forward strand.
ACATGATCCCATATTACAGTGATAAAAATCCACAAATTTGTAGTGAACGTGGAAAATATTGACCTCCATTTAGAGTTTTGCATCACTGTGTCAGTGAAGCTATTCACACTTGGTCACTGTGAAAAATAGTAAACTACAGGGCCGCTATTTAAAACCGTAGGTGTCTGTCAGGTGTATCACATATAACTGTGGTTCAAATCCAGCCATTTGTAGTGAATGTGGAAAATATTGTCCTCCATTTACAGTTTGTAGCAGTGTGTCAGTGAAGCTATTCACACGAGGTCGCTGCCAAGAATAGTAAACTACAGGGCTGCTATTTAAAACCGTGGGTGGGGTGTCCGTCAGGCATATCACTTATAACTGCAGTTCAAATCCAGCCATTTGTAGTAAACGTGGAAAATATTGTCCTTCATTTATAGTTTGTAGCAGTGTGTCAGTGAAGCTATTCACATGAGGTCGATGCCAAGAATAGTAAACTACAGGGCCGCTAGTTAAAACCATGGGTGTCCGTCAGACGTATCACATATAACTGCGGTTCAAATCCAGTCATTTGTAGTGAACGTGGAAAATATTGTCCTCCATTTACAGATTGTAGCAGTGTGTCAGCGAATCTATTCACAGAAGGTCGTTGCCAAGAATAGTAAACTACAGGGCCACTATGTAAAATAGTGGGTGTCAGTCAGACGTATCACATATAACTGCGGTTCAAATCCAACCATTTGTAGTGAACATGGAAAATATTGTCCTCCATTTACAGTTTGTAGCAGTGTGTAAGTGAAGCAATTCACATGAGGTCGCTGCCAAGAATAGTAAACTACAGGGCCGCTATTTAAAACCACGGGTGTCCGTCAGACGTTTCACATAAAACTGCGGTTCAAATCCAGCCATTTGTAGTGAACGTGGAAAATATTGTCCTTTATTTAGAGGTTGAAAAACCTACAAGAAGCAAAATAAACATAAACCCTGCTGTAAATAAATAAAAAGCAAGTGCATTTAAATAACATAGGGTTCTTAATAACACTGTTTTTGATCAAAAATAGTATATAAGTCATCCCACCATCGACAAGGTGAACCTGCCCTTGACTGTCCTACACTGTCTAATATTAAAAACCTTACCATGTGTAAAAGTTGACCTTAGTGTGTCAGTGAAGCTATTCACACGTGGTCTCTGCCAAGAATAGTAAACTACAGGGCCGCTATTTAAAACCGTGGGTGTCCGTCAAACGTATCTCATATAACTGCGGTTCAAATCCAGCCATTTGAAGTGAATGTGGAAAATATTGTCCTCCATTTAAAATGGGCAAAGCGCGCGGCAAGGGACGGGAAAGTGGACGTGATGGTACATGCAGAGGCCGAGGCCGTGGGCAAGCTGAAATTGTGCCACAACAAACACCCACATCTTGTCGCTCGACCTTCCTGCCCCAATTGCTGGGGGATCACAGCACACCACTATTGAACCCAAAGCAGTGTCAAAAGGTTGTTGGTTGGATAGCACATAATGCTTCCAGTCACTTTTCCACTACCACCACCACCCTGTCTTCCACATGGTCAAGTCTCAGTAGCCGTGAGTCTGGACCGCATATTCTTCACCCTGATCCTCCTTCCTCCCACCATGCCGAGTGCCCGGAGACAACTGATCACACACTTGGACACTCCGAAGAGCTGTTCACTTTTCCATTTATAGATTCGGGCCTCTCACCCGGCCAGCTTCAAGAGGTGGATGATGATGATGAGACACAATTGCCAGAAAGTCAGGAGGAGGACTAGAGTGCAGAAGTGGAAGACAAGGTGGTGGACGATGAAGTCACTGACCCAACCTGGCAATGTGACATGCAGAGCAAGGTCAGCAGCACACAGGGGGAGGGTGGTGTGGCACCACAACAGGCAGGAACAAGCAGTGTGGTGGCCACAGACACAAGGCGGGCAAATGTTCCCGGAACACCAACATGACAGAAGTTGCCAGTACAACTGTTAGGTCTTCCTGAGTCTTTTCTTTTTTAAAGAATCTGCAGGTAATCCCTAAAAGGCACCATCTGCCAGGCTAGCATCAGCAGGGGTAGCAAAACTAGCAGCCTGACCACTACCAGCATGATCAGGCACATGAAAGCAAAGCACCCGACTAAGTGGGCAGAACTTCACGGTTCAGAAACAGTGTCTGTTGGTGACACCACTGCTTGTTCTTCTGTTGTGCATGTACACCAATCCCCTGTCCATGGCGCAGGTGAAGATGTCTCTCGCCCTGCACCTGTCGTTGTCACTCTCAACTAGCACCATCAGCAACCACAGGCCACACTACTAAACTCACACATTTCGCGAATGCTTGCGCTCGAAATGTTGCCTTTTAGGCTCATTGAGACGGAAGCTTTCCGCAACTTGATGGCGGTGGCCATTCCTCGATACTCGGTCCCTAGCCACCACTATTTCTCTCGGTGTGCTCTTCTTGTATTACAAAAGCATGTGTCCCAGAACATTACCTGTGCCCTCAACAACACAGTCACTGGGAAGGTCCACCTAATCATGGACATGTGGACAAGTGCTTGTGGGCAGGGACGGTACATCTCGCTGATGGCACACTGGGTTAAAATAGTGGAAGCCGGTACCCAGTCGGACCTTGGGATGGAACACATCCTCCCGACGACAAGGATTGTGGGCCCTGGATCAATTAGGATTGCCCCCACATTCTACAGCTCCTGCACCTCCTCTTCAGCCTCCATGTTCAAAATGACTACATCAGTCACAAACTGGAAGCACTGCAGCACTGCCTCGACCAAGCAACAACAGGCTGTCCTGAAGCTAATATGCTTAGGTAACAAACCGCATACCGCAGAAGAGTTGTGGACAGCTCTGAAAGAGCAGGCTGATCTGTGGCTGACTCCGCTGAACCTACAGCCAGGCACGGTTGTGTGTGACAATGGGAGGAACCTGGTGGTGGCTCTGAAAGGAGGTGAGCTCACACACGTACCATGCCTGGCCCATGTGCTTAACCTCGTAGTTCAGTGGTTTTTCAAAACCTACCCGGATCTGCCAGATTTGCTTGTCAAAGTACACCACATGTGTGCCCATTTTAGTAGGTCAGCTACAACTTCCGCTGCCCTTGCCGTGCTTCAGCAGCTTTTGCAGCTTCCAACTCACCGACTGGTGTGTGGTGTCCCCACGCATTGGAACTCAACGTTGCAGATGTTGGGAAGGATTTGTGACCAGCAGAGGGCAGTTGTTGACTACCAGCATCAACACCGCCGTTGGTATTCAGGTCACACATAAGACCTCAGGAGTGGGCATGGATATCAAACATCTGTGCCATCCTAAAAACTTTGAGGACTCCACCAAGATGGTGAGCGGCGATGATGCCATAATTAGTGTCACCATCCCACTTCTCTGTCTTCTGAAATGCTCTCTGCTCACAATTAAAGAGGATGCATTGCAGGTGGAGCATGATGAGATGTAGCAAGAAACAATACAGGGTGATTCCACACAGCCCAGCCTCATCTCATCCCAATGTGGATTGGGTGACAATGAGGAAGAAGAGGAGGAGGAGATAGAACAGAAGCTAGTTTCCTGTGCTATAGACGGTACTACCTGCACAACTGTCATACCGTATGTTCAGCGTGGATGGCCTGAGGACAAGGAGGAGGAGGAGGATGAGAAGGAGAGCATGGTCAGTCGTCTTCTTGGTGAGGACACGGAAGTCTTGCCTGTTAGCAGTCTGGCACACATGGCTGAGTTCATGTTACGCTGCCTTTCCCGTGACCCTCGCGTTCTCCAAATTTTGGGTGACAGTCATTACTGGTTGGTGATACTTCTAGACCCACGCTACAAGGAGAACTTTCTGTCTCTTATTCCCACGCCGGACAGGCCTAATTAAATGGGGCAGTACCAGAAGGCCCTTGCTGCGGAATTATTAAAAAAATTCCCATCTGAAAATGCTGGCGGCAGAGGTCACAGTTCGTTGGACAACAAAGGAGTACAGGCAAGAGAGACAGAAATGCAATCCAGCAGAGGCAGGGGAACACTGTCAAAGTTCTGGGACAGTTTTCCCACATCCTCCCATAACACAGGCCTTGATGCGCGGGGTACTCTCAGAAGGAGGGAAAAGTTTGGGAAGATGCTGAAGGAGTACCTTGCCGACCGTACCAACATCCTTCGTGATTCCTCTGTGCCTTATAATTATTTTGTATCCAAGCTGGACACATATCATGAACTGCCTCTCTGCACCTTGGAGGTCCTGGCCTGCCCTGCCGCTAGCATTTTGTCAGAGTGGGTTTTTAGTGCCACTGGTGGAATTATAACCGATAGGTGCATCCATCTGTCAACTGAAAATGCTGACAGGCTGACTCTTACAAAAATGAACAAGGGCTGGATTGGGCCACACTTCTCAACACCACCGAATGATAGCAGTGTAACATAAACTCAAATACAGTGTCTTTTTTTTGGGAGGTCTAACCCTATTCCCAAGCACCTCTGTCTTCACACCCAGACATGGGTATACGCTTCTTGATTTTGTCTCTTGTCCTACTCCTTCTCCTCATCCTCCACCATCATATCACCACCATATCTACCATATCACGATATCTACGTGTCTTGCAATGGGCACTGGAGTGCCTCCAAATTTAAGGCAGTCATTGCATTCACTGCATAGGCAAACAGTATGGGAGATCCACTTCCTAATAATGGGAACATTTTTTTTCAGGAGGCCCTCCTCTCCGTCTCTTCCAAGGGACACTGGAGTACCTCCAAATTTTTGGCAGCCGTTGCATTCACTGCATAGGCAAACAGTATGGGAGTACCACTTCCTAATAATGTAAACATTTTTTCAGGAGGCCCTCTACGTCTCTTACAAGCGGCATTGGAATGTCTCCAAATTTTTACAGCCATTGCAGTCACTGCATACGCAACACCAGTATGGGAGACCCACTCCTTTCTAATGGTAACATGTCGTTACTGAGACCCACCTCTATGTGTCTTTAAATTGTTATTGAGGTTTTTCCAAAATTTTGGCAGCCGTTGTACTCACTGCAGACCCTATAACTGTATAGCAGAACTGCTCCTTTCTAATGGTAACATGTCGTTACTGAGACCCACCTCTATGTGTCTTTAAATTGTTATTGAGGTTTTTCCCAAATTTTGGCAGCCGTTGTACTCACTGCAGACCCTATAACTGTATAGCAGAACCGCTCTTTTCTAATTGGAACATGTCGTTACTGCGGCCCAGCTCTATGTGTCTTTAAATTGTTATTGGGGTTTTTCCCAAATTTTGGCAGCCGTTGTACTCACTTCATACCCTATAACTGTATAGCAGAACTGCTCCTTTCTAGGAACATGTCATAACTGAGGCCCACCTCTATGTGTCTTTAAATTGGTATTGGGACTTTTCTTAAATTTTGGCAGCCCTTGCAGTCACTGCATGGGCATTACCACTATAAGAGACCCACTCCTTTATAATGGGACAATTTTTTTTTACTGAGGCCCTCCTCTATGTCTCTTCAAAGGGGTATTGGGGTGCGTCCAAATTTTTGGCAGCCCTTTCAGTCACTGCGTACGCAATAAAAGTATAGGAGACCCACTTGTTAATAATGGGAACAACAAAGCATAGCCGACTAATGGCTCTCTAACAATAACAAGGGGGTGCCGCCGAAAAAAAGCTCGAGTTTCCCATAGACTTACATTGGGCTCGTTGCTCGGTTCGAGCGCTCGAGCATTCCAATTTGCTCAACTCTAGCAATGAGTACCCGAGCACTTTAGTGCTCGCTCATCACTAGAGACAAGTAAAAAAAAGTTGTCACAGAATGAGGACCAAATGTTGTAGTGCAATTTCTGTAACTATTGATAATTCGCAATAGTCTTTAGACATGTTTTATGTATTTGAATTGTTGCTATGTTTCCTCTAAATAAATATCAGAAAATTGAATACTGAACTTGTGATCGTGGCCTTATTATCTGGAGATTATAAGTAGAGGACTAGTAAACCTACTGCCAACCACGACTCCAGCACTAATTGACAGCTTTCTGCCTATGCACAGTATACACAGAATGCTGTTAATCAGTGGTGACGGCAGGGTTATACAGAGCTTAGCATTACGAAAACTGATAGATCTGCAGCAAATAAATAGTTTGTAATTAAAAAAAGAATGGGGGCTACGCTGAGGAAGAAGGACTGTGTCCTTCGAAACGTGTCCTTTCTGGACCCCGTTCTTTTGGCCGTGACGTCATGTTGCCCTGCCCCCTACCAGCCGTGTGGTCAAGCGACAGTGCTTCCGGCCGGAGTACATCGCGTTTGAATCATCTCCGCAGAGCTGCAAGGAGGCACACTGACGAGAGGATGCTCCCGCTCCCCATCACCGGCCCTAGGTGCAGACTCGCGCTCGCATACTGTGCACCGCTTGCCATTTAAGCAGGCAGTTGGTTGCTGCCTCATTGACACACTTGCTGTTCTGTCCTTATAGCCCAATTGGAGCGACACATCCCTTTCTAAGTAAGTGCTTCTTTTTAATGCACTTTTTAATGCACTCTTAATAATTGCGGGCTTTTAAGGGGGTTTACTGGTTTGCATTTGTATGATACCCCCAGTGTTTAACCACTATTAACACCATTGCATGCATCTGTTGTCTGTGCATTCATTGAGCAGGAAGGAAGTTTAACTATTCCTTTTGTATTTCTGTTTTTTCCTATTCTCGTTTATACATACAACTTAATTGAATGGTGAAGCTCACGCCTTGTATAGCGCAGTAATCTGTTTGAAGTTTGGATATTACTGTTTTTGTGGACTAGTAGACACACATGGACCTCTTTCTACCCGCAGCTTCCCCCTTTTTTCCTTGTGTGTAGCACCAGTGTGGTTTTTGTATTCTTAGTTTTTAATTAAAACTGCAAGTAAGAGGCACATTGCTAGAATCAGGGTCTCTGCCCCTACATTATGCTGCTCTCGGATGATGTAGCAAAAACCCTATGACAAATTCCCTTTAATATGCACAACATAGACAAAAATATTGAAATGCATCACTTAGTTATTCAATTCAGGTTTTGTATAGCGCGGTAGTTTGTTTGAAGTTTGGATATTACTGTTTTTGTGGGCTAGTAGACACACATGGACCTCTTTTTACCCACAGCTTCCCCCTTTTTTTCTTGTGTGTAGCACCAGTGTGGTTTTTGTATTCTTAGTTTTTAATTAAAACTGCAAGTAAGAGGCACATTGCTAGAATCAGGGTCTCTGCCCCTACATTATGCTGCTCTCGGATGATGTAGCAAAAACCTGATGACAAATTACCTTTAATATGCACAACATAGACAAAAATTCAGGTTTTTCATTCAGTCTCTTTGTGACATATGTATGTAACACCTGCACAGGGAATTGTCAGGGCAGCTACTCGTATACTGGAACTTACAGACACTAAGAAGAGCTTTGCAGCTGCTGTTAAACAGGGACCTACAGACATTAACAGTTTTTCCCCTGAGGTGCAGTGGACTACAATTCCCAGGGACCCTTGTTTCAGTCAGATGACACAGCCTGGAAGGATAGAAGGAGAGAGAGTGGATTGGATGAGGAGGGACTTGGGGGAGGGAGCTGGGCAGGAAGTGAAAGTTCAGAGAAAAAAGAGCGTGGCAGCTTGCTGTGAGGGACGGAACGGTGTGGATCTGAATTCATCTATGCTGCCGAGTGTGGTGGCCCCCTCTGAGATACCCGCGCTGCTGGAGAGAGCGCGGTCTTGTCACCCTCTGAAGCAAGTTACATCAAGGACTTGGAGAGTTCTACCGGCACTCCCACCGTATAAAGGCCTGAATCCTGCCACCCCCAGCTGGTGTCCAGAGAACCATCCGACCGTTTGAGACACACAGTGAGTGCCCTTCTGAGACTTGTGGTTCTACCAGCGCTATTTACAGTGAGTACACTACAACCCAGACTATTGACATTAATATTCATCTAAGTGCACCAACGGTTCTCATTTGCACGCCAACATCCGCGACAACTGGGCCCCAACGTTTGGACTGAGTTAATACAAAAAGGGAAAACCTGCTACGTTATATTTGCAGGGTCAGAGTAGAAGTAGATTGTGATGTGTATATGACTTTTATAGAGCACTGTTACTTGTATTGTATGTTATTCCTTTAAACCCATCTCAATTCTGCTGCATAGCAATAAACCTGTTAAACGGTTTTACTCCTGTTCCCTGTGAGTGTGTACTGAGCTGTGGCAGGGGCTTCCCGAATCAGCCCCTGGCAGAAGATAACAGTCCTTCTGCAGTCCCAGAGAGAGAGCTCCAATCAAGATTCGGGTGGAGGCACTGCGCCCTAGAGAGGTGAGACCCCCCATAACACCCAGTGTACCGTGGTAGCCTTAAAGGGGTGTTACATGTATAAAATCCCTTCCCTAGCCATGCAGTTCGCCTTTATAAAAATTTGTGAAAGAGTAGCTTGTTCTAAGGAGCTCACTGAATTTGAACATGGTCCTGTTATAGGATCTCACCATTGTAACAAGTCAGTTAGTGAAATTTCTTCCTTGCTTCATATTTCAGAATCAACAATGAGTGATATTATTGAAAACTGAAAGTGTTTTGGACCAACACCAACTCAGCCACAAATTAGAAACCGCATAAAATTACAGAGCAGGATCTTCAACTGCAGAGTGAATCAACATCGTCAATGCTCTGCTGACTCAATAACTGGAGAGTTTCAAAGCTTATCAAGCATTGAAATCCGTATAAAAATTGTGCGCTGGAAGCTTCATGGCATGTGTTTTAACGGCGGGGCAGCTACATGCAAACCTTACATCGTCAAGCACAGGGCCAACCATCAGATGGAGTCGTGTAAATCATCAGGGTCATCATTGGACCAGATGACCCTAGAGGTCCCTTCCAACTCTAACATTCTATGATTCTATTCTATGCTTCCAGTGGACTCTGGAGCAGTGGAAACTTGTTCTGTGCAGTGACAAATCACACTTCGCTGACATTCTGATGGATAAGTCTGGGTTTGGTGAATGCCAGGAGAACTTTACCGGCCTGACTGCCTTGTGCCCGCTATAAAGTTTGTGAAGAGTGATAATGCTGTGGCATTCTTTTTCAGGAGTTGGACTTGGCCAATTAGTTCCATGGAAGTAAAATCTTAATGATTCAACATACTAAGACATTTTGGACCATTTTATGCTTATAGCTTCGAAGAACAGGAATGCGATTTTCTCTTCCAGCATGACTGTGCTCAAGTGGACAAAACAAGGCCGACAAAGGCATGGATAGGTGAGTTTGGTGTGGAAAAACTTTGCAAAACCCTGACCTTAGTTGAACACCTTTAGGATAATCTAATATGCCTGTTCAACATTATAAATGCTCTTCTGGATGAATAGGAAAAAATTCCAACTAACACGGCCCAAAATCTTGTAGAAAGTCTTCTCAGAAAAGTGTAAGCTGTTTCAGTTGCAAGGAGGGTGGGGGGGGGAAACTACATATAAATGCTTATAGATTTCGAATTCAGAATATATATAGATGCCACATGGAGTATAAGGATTTCTGGCGGACTAATTATTAAAGTATAGAACTTTTTGTTTGGTGACGCATTTCTAAGGCGAATTTGCTTCTTCCTCAGGCCAACAAAGAAAGCAGTTTGCCTTTGAAACACATTCCTAAGTAAAAGGTTTTATATCGTAATACTTAGTCCTCCTGAAATCCTTGTCCTCCCGTGTGGCGCTCATATGTACTCAGTTTTTTCTATTCTCGAATTCTTGTACAATGGAGTGTAATACCACGACCTAATCTCCTGAGGTGGAGCTGCCATGACTAGTATTTAAAGGGGTATTCCCATCTCCAAGATCCTATCCCAATATGTAGTAGGTGTAATAATAATAATATTAGCAAATACCTCCCATTAGAAATGTAGCATAGTTTTTCTGATTCTCTATGTCCCTTTCCTCATGTTGCAGGACCTTAGGTATCCATGGTTATGACCATTAGCAACTAGCTAACTGTCACTATATCAGTGAAAAAACCTGGGAGTCTGAACTAGGTCTATGTTTCTACTAGGGGTTCAGTCTCCCTGCCCTTATCCATATGTATGTCACTTGACAAATGGTAAGGTTTTAATATTAGAGTTAGGTCTGTCCCATAAGGGTCACGGTGATGTGGTGAGATGGCTTTTAGATTATTTTGATCAAAATTATGTTAACTAAATACCCTTTATTATTTATCATTATTTTTGCACTGTGCGATTTATCCATTTACTTCCAGTTATTTGGGTATTTTGCTTGTCTTTGGTTTTTCACTATATCAGTGGTTGTAACCATGGATACCTATTGTCCTGCCATGACTGCACATGAGGAAAGAGACATATCGAATCAAAAGAACTATACTACATTTCTAATTGGATATATTTGCTAATATTATTATTATTACACATAATACATATAGGGATAGGATCTTGGAGATGGGATTACCCCTTTAAGGATACTGGTATAGTTGTGGTGTACTACAAGTACTACAAATGCGTAGCCTGTCATAGTGAGAAAAACCCTCTCACTCTTGTCACACAAATATTATCTAGTACATACTACCTCAGAGGAGTGCAGCTGTTTTTTTTCTGACAGATCTATGGGTTTAGAAAGCATTGTCATAAATTCTCCTATAGGTTTAATATGTGTGTGTTTCAATACATTTGGCCATATAGTGTAAGTAGTCATAGCCAATATGATGCGAATGTAACAATAGTGTAAATTCAGTATAATTCCTTTACAGCTACAGTGTATAAATATTTTTTTCCTTTTTATTTTTTAAACATATACAATATTGTAACACAGACCAGGTACAGTACTTCATATTATAGATTTATTTAAGATCATTTAAAAGCATACAATGTTTCATTGAAACTCAGACTTCACCAACAGCTCTGACTGAGTTGCTGGCTTTAACAATAGCCATATTTTACATTTATACAGAAGATGCTAACATGGACCTCTACTGTGTTATATAGTACAACCAGATAAATAAAAAACAGACACTATCTCTATCTCCCAGAAATTAAAAAAAAAGGTTCAAATAATTGATATCACTGGTTTATTTACATCAATGGACCCTTAACTGACAAATGTTTTCTCAAGACTAATACACCATTCAATAACTGTCTGCCGAATAATCATTTGGCCGATAGCTTTCTCTCCCGCCATTCGAATACACAGGAATACTCAGCTCGGCCGACTGAACGTTCCTCTGATCTCTACTAGAGAGCCGTTGCCAGACTTCTTTGGCGATGGCCTGTCTCCAGGAAGAACACCATCTTTCGGTGGAGAGACAGGAGGCCCCTATGCCTATTAGATGGTTAGCCGATCCTGTCAATATCAGTAGATTTGTACAATCTTAGTCGAATGTGTATAGGGACCTTTAAACTTCCTCCTTTAGGTAGAGCAAACAGGTAGTCGTAAGCCTTACAAGAACAATCCATTCATCTATTAGTTCATCTATTAGTGAATGCTATATTGTTAAGAAAGCCTAAGGGCATAATTTCATTAAAGCATGAATTACATGAGTATTTACTGTAAAATACACTACCCATAGATTAATAAGCAGCTACTGTTTTCTCCAGTTTTATACAGTAATATAGGAGATGTCAAGGTTTTTGCCTGTCCCATTAATCACCTTTTCAGTGCCTTAGCCAGAAACATTTTTAGTTGGGAACTGCATAAAAAGTTGGTGTTACATAAAAATGCCATAATGCCTATCTATTAGTGAGGCATTATTATATAAGTGGGTGTTAATTTCAAAAGATATCTTGAATTTCCTGCATGATAACGTACAAGATATTATACATTCCTCGCACAATAACATACAGGATATCTTACATTCCCTGCCAGATAACATGCAATTGCACATTTTTCCCTCTTCTCCATCACAAAGAAAAGAGAGTGTTTCCTAATTAACATAAATAGATTTCGGAAGACAATGTGCACAAATATCTATTGAAATTAAACAGCGCACTGCAAAAAAGATAGCAGCTAGTTTTACTGGTGTCAATAGGTTACTCTACTTATTTTCGAATTCCCTTGAATATTCTGAGTAAACTTTGTAGAGACAATGACTATAATAAAAACATACATGACAAACAAAAAGGGCTATGTACAGCAATATTTTACAGATTATTTATATATATACATTTTTCTACTATACAAACATCATAAATATTGAAAAATAGGTTGCCTTTCGGTGCGTCAATGTTGTATAAATAGGACATACGAGTTCATATTCATCTATGGAAGACGATGAGGTGAAAAAAATGTGAAATGTTTGCTTCGAAAAAGGGGGCAATGGGGTCTGTGTGGACTATTACACGTAGCAAAGGTCAAGTACCTGTATTGCTGTTAGCAATAGTAATGAGCGTTGTAGTGTACATATACAACGAGTTTGTAAGAATAAAGGTAACCCTTGTGATTTATCTTAGAAGAGGTATGTATAGAAACAAATTGACCTGTATAGCATAAAAATGACCTAGAAAAATATGCCTGTATCAGCGTGTTGTTGAAACTTTGAGGATACATGGCAGGCATTATAGCATTGGTGGCTTGCCAGTAGCTACCGTGTGAAGGTGAAGGCCACCTTCGAAGATGGCGCTCCGTCTTCATGAGACAGTATCACTGATGATGCTGTCCAAGTAGTAGGCTGACTTGGCATACATAAACACTGCTCTGTGAAGCCCAGATGTCCTCTCTAAAAATTTAGCATTTTTTTTCCCTTATCAGTAGTGATATCATGGAGATATGAAGCACAGTTCATAATCTAAACATTGCTTCAGACTACAAAATGGTTGGCTCCTATGTTACATTTGATAGGTACACTTCAGTTGATAAGAAATACTAATCTATCCCTCACATAAAACCCTTGACTAAGGCTGGGTACAGACGGCCATATTTCACAGTCCGTATACAGACTGCAATGCCCAAACTGACCGCGGGTCTAATGGCGTGAACATACAAGCTCACATATGACTATGAAGCTGTAAGTTGAGGTCAGTAGATTCTAGTCATGAGGACCATGAAATACGCCAGGCTACAGCTGACCTTGGGCTTCAGCATTTAATTGCCACCTGCCACGAGAGAAAGCTATGACCAGTTATAGATTTTCGGATACCTGTCATATACACTGGCAGTGGGAATCGGTGTGGCCTACAGTAATGTCACAAAGACTCTGTGAAATGAACACGGTAAACATTTTATGACTGAAACAAATGAGGCCTTGTGGTTTGTAAATGAGAAAAAATTATCCTCAAGTAATTCAGTATTTCATAAATAAAAGTTTAAATATTTGAAATAATATACACGGTGTAAACTGCCGCTGGCATCAATAAGTTAGCTATTTAAATATCTCACTTTTGTACCATGCTAGGACTATACCCGCAGTCATATAATACAGGCTTTGGTGACCCTCACTGTAGTAGGTGGATTATAGTTTCAATTAATGTATTTCCCCGTATTGCCTAAAAGTTCTGATACAAGGCCTTCATGTCAGTGCTAAATGTAGCATTTAAAACTTGTTCACAAAAACTGATCATGAACTGCCAGTAAACTTCACAATAAATTTCGATAGCAACTGTCTAGTACAAATCTGAACACGTCTTCTTTCAATCAGACCTCCCGTATTATCATTTTTTTTGCCATGTGACAAAATAAATATTTCGTAAAATACTGATGTTTAAAGATACTGAAGGAAACCAACAAGGATTTCTTAAGTACAGTTTTTTGCATCTTTCCCCTTAGAAGTGCTTGACTTTGAGCATTTTTGGTACATAAAAGGGGACTGTGTCCATTAAGCCATGTTAACACCAGATCAGTGTAACATTTACTCACATCAATTGGTTCCTGTAGGCACATTCAAGTATTAACAAACAATTACAAGTAACAGTAATTGACAACAGCCATCCATGTGGCTTCAGTAAAGTTTTGATAATTTGACCATTCTCCAGAATGGAATAAAATTACTTCCTCCTGTTAGAACCTTAGGATTAAGGATGGTACTGTCCAATTTGAGGTGTAGAACCAATCTCTCAAGAGTTCTCGAGTTCTACAAATTATGGTATCTTGAAGGAAGTGACACTGCAAGCAAATGATTTTCATTCTCAGTAGAAAGTTTGGGAGTGAACAGTTCCACTTTAAGAAAAGTGCTGGGTCCCTCACCAATTCGATTAGTGCCCATCAGAGGATTCAGTGTGCACCCAGTCAATGATAATGAGGGTCATGCTGCCAATCATCACCACAAATCCACTGATAAGAAACAGTAGAGCCTAGAAAAACAAACAAACCAAAGCTGTTATTTTGTATAAAAGGCACAAGACATTAAATTCCAAAAATGACCTTTAGAAAAGGCTATGCTACGAGATACAGCCTAATTTATGGAACTAGCCACTAGTATGACAAGTGAACTTCTTTGGTCAAGCATATGGATAAAGAAATAATCTATTTGCTTCAGTGTTGATAAAATGATTCTTTTAGGTTTCAATATTAGCTCTATTTATTAGGAAGGTAAAAAGACTCACCCCAATTTTTTGAACAGAATTCATGGCTTCCTTCTTCACTAACTTTATGTAGAAAGCAGACGGTAGGATGAAAACCAACATAGCAGCAGCAGAGGCACCTGTGTTACAAACCATAATGGTACATTAGACTTTATGTGATGAAACTAAATGTAAAGTTATGGTTATGGCTAATTATTTATGACCATGATACAATGCCTATCCTATGGATACTAAATTCGAGCAGTATGACAGCGGTATCATAGTAACAATAAATGTTATGAACTCACCAATGAATCCAAAGATGTCTCTTATAGTGGGAACAAAGATGACAAGAACATTGGTGAATGCCAATATCAGAATTGTGATCAGAATGTGACGCCACCATGCAAAGTCCTTTCCTGCGAACAACAGCTGAGTGATGGAGCTGCGGATCTGAAGACAGACAAGAAGATCATTAGAATATACTTCTAGAAAGACAATCTGAACACATCAGTACTGTACATTGAACGTGATCCCATTAATATCATGTGCTGTAGAAATGTCGCGTTTCGATTAGCATTTAGCTCATATAGTTGTATGATAACAATTTTAAATTAGATGCAGATGCATTTATATGAAATATCACATTTAGTCTAAAAGAGTTGTCCAGGAGGCACATGAACAATACTGACACCGGTGAATCGCTACCCACTGTGGTGATTGATTGCTTAAAGAAAGGGTCAACAGGGTACCTGGACAGCAAAGCCAGTGAAATAACCAGGATTTGCTGAGATAGAATAAATAATGCATTCTTTTTGCTACCTATGGAAAATAAATATACATATAGAAAAATAAACTAAATTATAAAAGTATGTATATATTATTTTTACACTTACTGGGAAAATGACAATGGGTACAGTTAAGGTGACAGCCATGAGAACCGCGAGACGCACAACTACGAAAATGATTCCTCCTGCAACTTTTGAGTATGTGTGTAGCAGCTCTGGTTCAACATTACCTGCAGAAAACAAATATCACCAGATTAAAAAGCTGGAACACAAAATACACTTTGCAATCAGAATAATTTCTTAATCTACTAACTACAGTTAAATAATAAAGGCGAAAACCATAAAATTCAATGGATGGCATTTGAAGTTCTTTATCTGTTTGATAAAAAATATTTTGTTTTTTAGCAATTTTTCATGATTCTATGACAGTTAATTGACTTTATTCCCATTATATCTTTCCCACATAGGTAGTAATCCCTCATGAGCAAGACTCTCTCTCTACCTGTAGAGGTTAGCCACTGGGTAAGCTCATGTATATGGTAATTGCTTGTCTTATGTATTGTACACCTTCTCTCTACAGCTCTCTGGATGTTAAAGGCCCAATAAAAATGATAGTATACTAGTATATTACTTTTATAAAAGTATTACAGCAACATATGAATACGCACATATATATATATATATATATATATATATATATATATATATATATATATATATATATATATACAGACACACATACATATACACATGCTCGTAAAATAATTACCATAAAAAGTCAGATATCCGAAGAGAGCTGCCAGCAGATACATGACAAACATGGCAAAGAATGACACATTTGAAACATTCATCATCCTTTTACGACTGCGTCTGTGGAAAAGGAGAATAGTGTTTAGCACACATTCATTGACAGCAGTCAGGGTTATTTTCCTAGCTTAAAATAGAATAGAACATACCCTTTAAGTTCCTGGTAGATGGGAAGGACAGCTGGATGACAGACAAAGGAGAAAGTCAGGATGGGCACCGCATAGACGGTCTGTAGATAAAAAAAAACACATTTTAACACCTGCAGCATCAATATGTTATACAATTTTATGATTCTTAAAAAGAGTAAGGTACAACAACTGTCTGAGGTATAGAAGCATAGTTACCTGGGAGTTAAATACAAAGTATTTTGGCTTGCAGATGTCGTCGTCATCATGTGTTACATTGAGCTCTGCACCATCCATGTGGTCTTCTGTCGGCAGATGGGACATTGTGTTGTTCAAAGTCGAGTTAAAGACATCATTTGCGATCCAAGAACCACATGTGATTTCAAATTTCTTGTAGATCACCTAAAGTAATAACAAAACCATTTATACTTTTATTACAGTGAAAGACATATGCATAATGAAAAGGATAATTATTATATATCTGCTATCAACATTACTAACATGTATTCAATGATATGAGAAAAAAAGAATTTACTTACAACAATCAGGAAAAAGACCATACACAACAGGGAAAAGCCACTTGTGTAGCCTAGATATCCTGTAATAGACGCAAAATAAGATAGAAATTAGTGCTAAGTCCTCTTGGTTCTCCAGTAGCAGGCCCCAATCATTTGAACTTCAGAAATGCCTGAATGACATATTATAATATACTGAAAATGTTTCATAAACCTCAAAACTGTAAACGGTGTGTGGCTTATAAACATTTATATGTTCAGTATCTTAAATGGAGTCTGCCAACATGATTTTACCCCAAAAACTATTTATATGTGCATGCAGCTTTTTCATTGAGAAGCCCAGCGTTTGAATTTATATGCAAATGAGGCTGAAGAGCTATTTGTAGATCTGAAGCCTCTGTCACTCCAGCTCTATTCCTTGCCTATTGTCACTACCTCCTGCTTAGCTGGCTGCTTCTTTGTCTAAAGTCACACAGCATACAGGCCGTCAGTCAAGTAGGAGGAGGCAGGGAATAGAGCTGGAGCGACAGAGGTTTCAGATCTACAATTGCTCTTCGGCCTCATTTGCATATCAATTCAATCACTAAATTTCCCAGTAGCGGAGTAACGGACTAGCCATATAAAGGTATTGCAATACTTGTACTTTGAAAGAGCTACTTGGCATATAAATTGTTTTGGGGTGGGGTGGGGTGAAATCCTGCTGACAGATTCCATTTATAATGCACAAGTTTATTAATGTTACATTTTCATCTTGCATAATTCATCAAGATATCACAACACCGCAGAAAAACTTACCTAGGTTTCTTAACAGTGACAAAGGAAGAATGAGGAAGACTGAGACCATCACAACCAAACAATCCCCATTTAAGAACCAAGCACTGGAATAAAGAAAAACAAACAAACCTTACTTAGAAAAGAAGGGGAAGAGAAAAATACATAGTTGTGGCATCAAAGAGACAAATAAAAAAATCAAAATGTTATTTTAAAAAGTAATTAGAATATTTAGGCAAGTGGGTAATTATGGTATTTCTGCAGGGTCTAGTGTATGGAATGAAGTCTGGGGTGTGCAAATCCAACTTATATACCACATTTCATTTTTAAGATGAACAACGTTAAACCTCTAGGAGATGACTGATTTCTTGTATGAACCAATATATTGTGTATAGCAGAGGGTTAAGAAAAAAAAAAATCAACTTGAAAATATTCTATAATGGCCTACTCAAAAGAGCACTGTCCTTCCCCCACGTACATAACTGTGGAATTCTCTTGGCAGGATTTGCGGTGCATGAAGTCACGAAACAAATATGCCTTTACCATCAACATTCTCTATGAAATGTTCTAAGACGGTTTGGCCTCCAGATGAATTCATTACATATTGTAACAGAGGCGGGACTGTTACTGAAGTAAGTGTGCATGGATGACCTACTCCAGGTATGATCTGTCTTCTGCTTTGGGTGACGCAGTTAAAAAACATCACTAAGGTCGCAATGTGACAGCAGTATATTTATGAGTTGTTCTTTCGCTTACGGCAGGTCAACAATGACTCACACATACAGAAAACTCGAAATATTTACTTTTTGGACATGGGGTGGTATTTTCAACGTCAGCGCAAAGGACCTTAGGTGTGCTACTCAGATTTTTTTCCCCCAATTATATAAAAGGAGTGGTAAGTATTTCTACTAATTACACAAAAAAATAATCTAGATCTATAATAGACATGGCTTATCATAAAAAAATTCAATTTGGGATAAATATTTAAAAAATCTATCAGAACTTTAATAAAAATAAGTCTATACAAAGATCCTTCTTTCTTATAAAAAATGCATTAGGACAAACAATAAATAACACTATATGAGCAAATAAAGTGAATGTTTAGAGCAATGTACATACTTTGGATCAACATTTGGGCCAACTAATTCTTTGATCACAAGAGGCAGTTCATATTTCACTATGTAGAGGTAGCTTGACATAGCTGAAAAATTAAAAAAAAAACAGTATAAGAATAAGAAAAGGTCTCAGACATAAAGTATAATGTAATGTGATGTTGTTTCAAGACACTGCAAAGACAACCTCACCTCCAATATTCTGCATGGTGATAGATCCAGAGGCTGCAAGTTTTCCACAAATGCCAAAAGCTTTAAATCCCAGTTGCTCATATAACAAAGAACCTGTAAAAGAGAAAACATCATTATCACAGAATATGATCAATCTGTAAACTGTTTGATTTTTCAGCAATATGACCAAAAAAACGTACCTCCTTCATTTGCCGTCTTCAGTAATAAGTGAATAGAATATAAAGAGAATACTGAAACAAATGTCAATAGGATCCTGTGTGTTAAAAAAAGAGATAATGCATTAAAATAATGCACACCCATCATTCATAGAATTATGGCCCTGAACTGAGATCTGCAATGTCATGCTGTAACCTTAAGATGGAGCAGTAAGTATTGTACATGATTTAGTAGCTGCCATTTATCACAGGGGTAAGTTTGGAATGCAAAGCTTTTGTGAATAGGGGCAATGATCCACTTCATAGTTTAAAGGAATGTTTCACTAATCATCCTTTGGATAGGTCATCAATATTAGATCGGTGGAGGTCTAAATCCCTGCACACCCACCGATTAGCAGTTCTCTACCAGCGGCCGTCTGTAAGCCATTGCAGAGTCAAACAGCACAGCTCTGTCAACTACATAGTGGCAGCTGCCAGGTACTGCAGATCAGCTCCACATTCATTTGAATAGGAACTGATCCTCAGCAACCAGAAACATATTTCCATATTTTATCACGAAGGAAAGGTTGTAATTATCATATGTCATTTGTTAACAGCACAGCCAACCAGAAATATAACTATTAATATTTTGGAACTAGCAAAAGATACAAAGTAGTAAACCCAAGGCAGGACTGTGGTTGAATTTCCACAATAAATGGAAGACTACAGGGGAAGTCACTACAGATGATACTTTGTCCTTGCCTGGTTTGAGAGCTAACATGTCAGTGGCAATACAATAGGAGCATTGCTCCATTGAAACAATATGCATTATTGTTCTGAAACATTTACATAACTACTGCCTCTGGTGGCGATTTAAGGAAAACACAATTGAAAGCACAATAATTCTTTATATTCAAATAATAATAAAAATAATACAACACAAAACTTACATAAAAAGCGCAATCCCAGTGTTAGCCATGGCGTATGATAGACCTAGAATTCCACTTCCAACGATGGCATTACTGAGGTTAAATACTGACATGCCAAATGATGTGGTGCCTGGGAGCTGAAAGAACAGTATGCATTAGTCACGTTTCATGGCTACAAATAAGATCAGTCACATCTGCTTATTGTACGTTTTCTACTCAACTTACATATTCTGTCTCACATTTCTTTTTTGCCATAGTAGGTTCAAGCAAAAAATTCTGGTTTTCTGGATCCATATCATAATGGCTGGAATAAAAATAGCATATTGTCATTTTAATGTTAGAATCCTTTATTCAACTGCTCAGTGATGACTAAGTCCCTTGTTGGGTTCTGACCACAAGGTTGCAATTACAGTATATATACACTATAATGTGATGATTATGTCTATGGATGGTGGTAAAATTGAAAATGCCTCATGCATATTTAATAGAGAAATGCATGCTAACCCTTTAATTGAGGACTTTTTTGCTGGATATTCCGGATAATTAAAATCTTCATTGCTGTTAGAACTCATGCTGTCTTCATCCGGAGAGATATTAAACCTTCCCATCTCTTGTTTGCTCATGATGGCGATTTGCTTCAATAAAAGGGGGATTAAATAAGGTGTCCACGCGTTTCGCTGATGTAGACGGTGTGGCTGATGCTGATCCCGCTGCTGCGCTTGGCTCTTTGCCTGCAAGGATGGTAAACGTCAATACTGCAGTGTGCAACATGGACCACGTGATGCTTCATGATCACGGGTTAGCCAGAATTGGAGGGGGGGGGCGAGGAGAGAGTGGAAAAGTACTAGCTATTCTCATCCAGCACACTGCGAATACCAAGCACCGCCTCACCCCCCCTCCCTTCTCCCTCTCCACCCTCACCAGTCAATCAAATACATTCCAAGGCCATGAGCAGATATTTCATCCCACCAAGTGCAGCCATTGTTTTCAGGGTCTCCAAAAAAAAAAAAAAAAAAATTATATATATATATATAAAATGAACAATCCCTACTGTCACATGCCCATTTTATGATCTACCTCTTATTCAGGTAAAGATCTACTCAGCTACCGTGTTATAAATTATAGATCTATGTTCATGCTGCATTGTACAAGCCACATTTATAGATCAAATATTATTATTATTTAATATTATAGCGCCATTTATTCCATGGCGCTTGACATGTGGAAAACGGGTATACATAATAAAAACAAGTACAATAATCTTAGACAATAAGGTCAGGAGAAGAGAGGTTTTGCAAAAAAACTAAATTCCAGCAAACCAAATAGGCGACTAGAATAATATAGCTGGGGGCTATGAGAAAATGCTTCTTCAATGTATTAATTGAGAAAGGAACCTATTTCTTAACATTAATTGTATTTAGAATGTTATTATAAAATGAAATATATATTAAAATAGTTGATTTTTGGTAGAAAGGGGTCCATTTATTTAAAACATGTATTTACGATAGGGAAAAAAAACGTCAGTAACGTCTAAAGAGATGAAGCATCAGACAGGAATTTGTGGGAGAAAAATGCCGGTGTCTAGAAAATTCTCTACAAGGGCTGAGTTACCAGGGAAAAAAAAGCATTCAGTACTTAGCCAGTACATAGACACAGGAAAGGTACATGGCCACTCCTTGAGCCCCCTCCTCCTCCTCCTCCTCCTCCTTGCTGCTTCCACATTAGAACCTCTGCTGTAGAGGAAGACAGAATCTGATGCAACAGCCACATGCTATTGAAGCAGATCCTGTCTTTCAATGGGCGCTCCGATCATCTCAAAATAATCCAAAAATGTCTCCAATCCAAAAGACCAGAAACCCCCCAGAAATATAGTAGTCATTTTTTTCCTAGCCCCTGACAGAAAAAAAAGATAGTACATGGTGAATTGCTATATAGATATCACCCAGTCACTGATCTACCTAGGCGAAATATTAATGGGGCACCTTGAGCCTCAGTGATATTCCTTCTAATATTTGTCTATGACTAGTGTATACATCCACAGTATTGGATCTGTATTGTAGATTTGTGCTGCCCCAGCCCAGCCTTGATCCAATGTGGCAGGCTCTTCCCCCGCACTGTGACAGTCACATTGCCAGCCTTGTGAGATGTCACCCACACACATACAGCCATCACATCTCTGCCACTCACCTAATCGCTGGGCTCCTCAGGAGGCGCTATAGAACGAATGGCCGTATAATAGTCCAGGCGTGGAGAATAAATAGCACTGACCAGAAATAATAATAAATAATAATAATAGAGGATTCAGCCAGCAGATACGGCGGCAGCACCGGAGGCGACAATGCTCTTGTGGTGCCTGCAGCTCGATGACTGACCATCACCAGGATACTCTCATTTATTATGGAATGTTACTGAGGAGGCGTTGCTGGTAGGTGGGGCCGGCGGCGTGCGTCATGTATATACACACAGCATCGTGCTGCACTCCTTTGTGTATCAACAGTATAAACCACTCCTTCCCCAGCCCGAGCCCGCCTTCTGAATTCAGGGCGCAGGGTCAAGTCTGCATTATGTGCTGCTGTGGTGTTTGTTGTGTGCTGCCAGGGCCACTTCTTGTCTCCAGCACCAGGCATGTGTCACTTGTAGTTCATGGACAAGTATTGTCCTTACATGGCGTTCAGTGAGTGACCTCTGGGCAACGAGTAAAAAAGTCACTTCATTTCACTCTGACCTCTGTGTCCTTGCTGTATTCACGTTATGGGAAAGTTTGTAGGATGAATGGAGAGAATTACTAGAATTACTGGTCAGTTTTCCTTATTTCCCTATGAAATGTTTGGAGACAGCCTCTACCATGGACGTAGATCCATAATTCAACTTTTTGGTTCTGCACTGATGAATAGATCCACAATATCAGGGCTAGTATACACAGTACTTTACTGCTTTTCTTCCCCATCAGTTTTCTAGTATGTTCTAAAGTCTCATTCACATGGTGCATCTATTTACATGCATTTTTTGACCTATGGAGGTATGCAGAATGTCAGTCCTTTTAGGCTATGTGCCCACGTTGCATTTATGAAGCAGAAAATTTCTGCTGCATAAATGCAAGTCCTCTCCCAGAAAAACGCATGCGGAATTCCGCACGCATTTATCGCGCATTTTTTGCGCGTTTATCACGCGTTTTCCACATGCGGAATTGCCTTGCGTTTTTTATGCATTGGACTAAGGCAATTCCGCTTGCGGAAACGCAAAATTAAATGACATGCTGCGGATTTTTGAACGCGGCATAAACGCTGCAGAAAAATCCGCAACATGTGCATAGAACTTGCAGAATCCCATTGGGGACCATGGGGTGCGGATATACATGCGTTTTTCAAGCGTTTACGCTGCGGAAATTCCGCAGCATATACGCTTGAAAAATGCTACGTGGGCACACAGCCTTAGCGTGTTTACTGAACTTCTTTTGCTGGTGTGATCAAGGAGGTTTAGCAGCAATAAATTTAAAAAAATTAAATGGACGTGTCAAAAGGTGCACAGAGAATGCATAAAACACTAAACCCCCTCCACAATTTAGAGTGCAATTGCTGCAGCCTTTTTTCTGCTGATTATCTGAATTTTTTCACATAAAAAAAAGGAAAAATGCTGTGAGTGAACATAACCTTAAATGACTACAACAGAGAGTGTCAGTCTGGCCCCTTATGCTAGCCACAGATACATAGATTTCTGCTGATCTCATATATTTATTTAATGCTAATAAGGGACATGAAAGCTGGAGTCGTACATGCACTTATGGTGCCGGAATAGTGGTTTCACACATGCAGTGCAGTGCAGCTTTCATAAGTCATCACCCAGCTTTCCTGAATAAGCTCCTACATGTTTTTTCCTGCTGCTGTGCGATTTCTAAGCATCTGCTGTAGAACAGGCTGGGAATAGTGATGTCCTGGTTGCAGAGGAAACCCAGCTTTCCCAAGTAACCACTCAGATTCCTCTGATGATATTAATCAGAAGTTTCAAGAATGCCCTATCCAAAGGATATGCTGAGAGTGGGGGTTTAATGGTTGAAATGCAGCCTAAGTTTTTTGGAGTAGCCACTCAGCATTCCCTCCCCCGATTTGGCACATTTCTGAGTGGCCACTCAGCTTTCCCTACCCTGCTGCGGCACATTTCTGAGTAGACACTCAGCTTTCCCTCACCTGTTGCGGCACATTTCTGAGTAGCCACTCAGATTTCCCTCACCTGCTGAGGCACATTTCTGAGTAGCCACTCAGCTTTCCCTCCCATGCTGCAGCACATTTCTGAGTAGCCACTCAGCTTTCCCTCTGCTGTGGCACATTTCTGAGTAGCCACTCAGCTTTCCCTCTGCTGCGGCATATTTCTAAGTAGCCACTCAGCTTTCCCTCCCAGCTGCGGCACATTTTTGAGTAGCCACTCAGCTTTCCCTCCCCTGCTGCAGCACATTTCTGAGTAGCCAGTTAGATTTCCCTCCCAGCTGCGACACATATTGAGTAGCCACTCAGCTTTCCCTCCCAGCTGCGACACATATTGAGTAGCCACTCAGCTTTCCCTCCCAGCTGCGACACATATTGAGTAGCCACTCAGCTTTCCCTCCCAGCTGCGACACATATTGAGTAGCCACTCAGCTTTCCCTCCCAGCTGCGACACATATTGAGTAGCCACTCAGCTTTCCCTCCCAGCTGTGGCACATGTATACATGTTGTGAGACAAAGAAGCACATGAGGTAAAGCTGAGTGGATACTTGGGAGAGCTTGCGCTCCACTGCCAGCATGAGATCACTCCTCCCAGCGTGTCCTACAACACAGCCATATACAGAACATGCTGGGAGAAAAGGCAGAAAGTTCCAGGGTGAGGGCTCGCTCACACCACTGTATAACTCGGAGGAGTGCTGCATGACTTATCAGATAGCACACTGACCCATGTTAGTCATTGAGTTAGTGCAGATTTGTCTATGAAAAAAATGTCTGCAAGCTGTGATTTGACTCTGATATCAGATGAGACTAACCCACTCAAGTGTATGGGTGCGAGACAAAAATGGGATGCCACAGTATATAGTATCCGATGTTTACAAATACATTGCAATTGTGTAGCAGAAAACAGTAAATGATTAATAGCTGCTGAGTAAATAAAAGGTTTACATACGGACAGCACACGGATGACAATGGAAGAAAAAAGTCCCACTTTTCTGGATGAGAATGGGACCTATTTTTTTATACTGTCTTGTGACCCCGGTCTAAGGATTACTCTACAAAGTGTTTTCTCCCCTGCGACCCTGAAACCCCCACCCTGTCTTTAGCAAAGGCTTGTACAGGGCATGCTGAGAGCTGCTGTTCCTTAGCAGGAGGGGAGGGGCGAAACATGCCCTATGGATTGTAGGTATTTAACAATTACCATGAATGAATCCAAGGCTTTTGTTTTGGTTCCAGCTCCTAGATAATACATTGAGCCTTGACGATGTGGTAACATAATTAGTGAAATACACAGTAAATATCAGTGCTGACAATACAGTAACACAATTCTTATCTTTTATGCTAAATCCATTCACTTCTGCCCCAGGGGATTATTTGGCGCCCTCTCTTTATGTTTCGTATTTCCCTCCCCCTTTTCAGATGCCCGTGCTTTGTACTGTGTAGCCTTCTCCCCCCCCAGGTGGCTGCAGCCAACATTATTTTGTTTTTGACAACACATTCAGAAACAGACAGATATGCTTTCTCAGGGACACAATAACCTGAACAAGCTTCTCTAGCATTACAAAAAAATTAATGAATCATTCAATTTTTATGAGCACTGAAAAAAAAAGGTCCACACTGTTCAGGACGTTATGGACAGGCAGGAGCAGAGACACTTCTTGTGTGGAGTCTTTGGGCTTGTTTGTATGTTGCTGGCGTATAATACATTTTACTATCTTCTTTACCCCTAAATTGTAACAAAGCACTTCAATTTTGCTTTATTTTTCACAAAATCTGCTACTAATCTGCTGGTTCCAGTAAGCTGTGAGCATTCTTCTCATCAATTTTCTCATACACATCGGGTGTCACCAATCTACAGTGTTGGACTTCCTCAAATGTAAAGTTACTCATTCAATAAATATTTTTTTGTAACCCCTTTGTGCACCCTGGCGTACATGTACATCATGGTATAATGTTATTTACCTCACCATGGTATACATGTAGGGCATGAGGACTGAGCAGGCACAGCAGCTGTGCCCATGATATCAGCAGCAGGAGTTGGCTGTTACATACAGCTGGGCTTGCACTGCAACAGCCAGGCTATGTGTGATTCTGGCTGTTTAACTTATTACATGCCACGGTTGCACTGACCGCGCATGTAAAGACTTTGTCAGGGAGAGATCGCTCCCTCTGTTTGCCCATTGGCAATGCAATCGCAGGGTGTGGATAGGTTCCTATGGCAGCTGGAGGCCCAACAATGTCCTCCATATGTTCCATATACTGCAGCCTATAAAGAAATGAAAAATTCTGAATAAAATATAGTTTTTATTTTTTAATTTCTCCTCTCCATTGTGGAGATATTAGCTTGTAAAGTGTGGGTTATAATTTATGATAAACCATACTGAGCATTACTAGAGATTTTTCTTTGTGGGCGTGTACTTCTTCTCCTGTATCAAGTTGATCAATCATAAGCAGGTTGCAACATACAGGGGGAAAAAGAGCATGCTGCCACAATAGCTTAGAACAGGCTTTCTTCTGTTTGAGACAGATTTCCTTGCTGTAATCATTGATCTCATTGCAGAGCTTTCTGTGAATAAAAAGTGCCAGGAACTGAGCTGTTTGTGAGTAAAAAATGCCAGGAGTAGAATAGAAATAAGTGTGATTACAAACATCTTTCAGCTTTTATCTTGTATCTGTGACATCCGAGTGCAGTCCGATTTCCGTGACCTCACAGAATGGAGAAAATGGAAATAATTTGCATTCACATAGGAGAGAATCGGATCACACTAAGCGGACACTCTCCTCACACTCTGATCTGAGTGTCTGTTGCATAATTGACCCGATTCTCTTGGAGAGAATCTATGGTCGTGTGATCACAGCCTAACCCACAGAATGGAGAGAACGCCTTACTGGTGCAGCACGGTGAATGGTGTAAAATTTATAATTGAAAAGCAAAAAGCATAATTAATGCTTTTGTCTATTTATTGCCATAATAAGTTAATAAAAGTTGATCAACAGGTTATAATGCACACCCCATAGCCCCCCATATACTACAATACACTCCCCTTAGCCCTCCATATATTATAATGCACACCCCATAGTTCTCCCTATAGTATAATACACACCATATAGTACTCAATATAGTATAATGTGCTCCATAGTCCTCCATACAGTATAATGCACACCCCATAGCCCTCCATATAGTATATTACACTCCCTGTAGCCCTCCATATAGCATAATGCACACCCCTATTCCTCCATATAGTATAATGCACTCCCCATAGTACTCCATATTGTATAATACACTCCCCATAGTCCTCAATATAGTATAATACACTCCTCATAGCCCTCCATATAGTATAATACACTCCCATAGCCCTCCATGTAGTATAATGCACACCCCATAGTCCTCTACATAGTATAATGCACTGCCCACAATCCTCCATATTGTATAATACACTTCACATAGTCCTCCATGTTGTATAATACACTCACCTTAGTCCTCCATATTGTATAATACACTCCCCATAGTTCCCCATATAGTGTAATACACTCCCCATAGC
The DNA here is from genome assembly GCF_046119375.1 of Phyllobates terribilis. NCBI lineage: Eukaryota > Metazoa > Chordata > Amphibia > Anura > Dendrobatidae > Phyllobates > Phyllobates terribilis. The sequence continues at coordinate 178,283,992 of NW_027362771.1, forward strand.
CCTCCATATAGTATAATGCACAGCACCATATCCTTCCAATAGTATAACGCACTCACCTCAGTCCTCAATATAATATAATGCACTCCCCATAGTCCTCAATATCATATTATGCACCCCCATAGTCCTCCATATAGTACAATGCACTCCTTATAGTATAATGCACCCCATAGTCCTTCATATGACTCACGGGCCCCATAGCGGCCGCGTGGTGTGTTGGTATTAGTGGCACACCACTGGATGGGGGCCCCCGGGGAAGTGGGGGCCCTAGGCAGATGCGTAGTCTGCCTGCCCCTAACGTCAGCCCTGACTGTACTATAAGAAGTTCTCTGATATGCTACTCTTATAATAACTCCACCCCAAGTCTCCCCTTAAGTGCCACAATTATTACTGATGCAGCATTTAAAGGGTTAAGTGACATAAATGAGTGGTTTCTCTAATTGCTACAAAACAATGCATAAACAATTATTGTATTGGATGCTCGTTTGTTTGAGGCAACAAACCCCCCATGTGAACCCAGCTATGGAATACCTGTTCCATCCAGTTAACTTGTTGGACATAGGTGAAGGATAGAGTAAGATTAAGGTGCAATAATGCAATAAAGTTATTAACAAACTTCCTTGCCACCCACTCACTCAGGCCACAAACACATCTTATTTCATCTTACCTGCTGCCGGTCTTCATCTGTTGTTATACTTTCACAGACAAATCTTTGGTAAAAGGTGAAGCAATACGAAGTCCGTAATCAGACATGAAGATATAAAGAAGTTGTCCAAGAGTAAACAAAATAGAAGCCGTAAATATTGTAAAATTAAAAAAATAGTACTCGAATCCTAAATCCCCCACCACTTGATGCTCCTGTCGTGCCTTGCCAGTTTTGTGTACATACTACTGTAGAAGCTATGATGTGCTTAAGGGCTTATTCAGACGTGAGGTTTTCATGAGTGTTTTTAACAGACTATAATAAGTAGAAATTCTGTGTGGCTGTCCACATGTCCATGTAGTTTTGTGGACTGAATGGTTCTCACCATAAGGCTACGGCCACACTATCAGTATTTGGTCAGTATTTTTTCTCAGGATTGGGAGCCAAAACCAGGAGAGGATCAATCAGAGAAAATGTATAATAGAAACAAGTGCACCAATTTTGCATTTATCACCCACTCCTGGTTTTCGCTCCCACTCCTGAGAAAAAATGCTAACCAAATACTGATAGTGGGGCCGTGTCATAGGTGTGTCAGGTGTAATAGACAGTCACCCTGGATCTGTCTGTAGAAGGTCATTTTGCTTGGCATTACAGACGTCTTCTTAATCTTTATTCCTTTAGGACCCAGCGGCGACCTCCCTCCTGCTGTGATTGACACACTCTTGCATGGGAGTTTAAAACACTCAGTTTGCTCCAGGGAATCACTGGTGATACTTCTATGTACCTTTGTGCAGGCTTGGAGCACTAGCAGTCGGCTAGCTTCTTCTCTGGTGCCCTTGGAGAACAGTTGGCCTTACTCCTCTGGTGTTTGCGCAAGCTAAGTTTATCCCCTTTGTTTGTCTACCTTGTTGTCTTTAGTTTGCAGTGAGACCTGACCAGTGCTGACCCCTCCCCCTCCCTATCTAGTGCCAAGCTCTAGGGACATCCAGGGCTTAGGGTCCTGCTCAGTGATTGGTGTGGAACCTATATATGGACGATAGGGTAGGCAGGGTGATATTAGATCTGCCTAGGGGTCTCCACTCCCCCTTTCCCTAGTGTTTGGGCTTCCTCCCCCTCTTCCCTCCATGTTTCACTTAGTCTTTCCCACACCTTGCGTGACAGACTGTGGCCTAACAGTGAGACATGTCCGATTTTGATCCGAGTCAAGGATCAACCCCACAAGTGCATTCCATGGGTCCATGAAATAATCCAACAGCACTCAGATACCATCCATGTGCCATCCATGGGCTGCCAATTTTTCACTGACTGATAGGAGAAGCCTGTTTCTTTTTGCAGACGAGAAAAACTCTTGAAACTCTTATGTTAAAATCTGACACACAGAGCAAACTTTGATTAAAATCTGATCCAAAACACTGTTGCAAACCAGTCAATTTTTTGTGCATGAGAAAGATCAGTGACATCTGAACGAAGCTTTAATGATGACTGCTCTCTGCAATCACTTGTCAGAGGTCACCTGTTATGCTTTTTGGCATCACCATTAAGGCCAGTGATTGGATAAACGGATTATGTGCCAGTATAGGACATGATTTCTCTCAGTACGTAAAGTCCAAGAGGGGACCCAAAGAGAATTGACCATAGAGTGGCAAAGAACTTAAAAGGTTAATTCTATAGTTTTTTTTTAAATTTTATAATATTTCCTGACCCCTTTTTTACTTTCTGACAACACCTTTTACTAGTAGAGTACCTTACTTTTTACAATTTTCCACATTAAGGCTGTATTCAGATAATCCATGAAACACTGTCAGATTTTGGAGCGTAATTTATGGATTGATAGGTCTCCTGACCTAAACAAAACAACCTCATAGGCATATATAAGGCTGTTGAGTTTAGGTCAGGAGACTGCGGTCAGTCTTGAAGTCGCTGTCTGTACTCGAGCCATGCTATATGGTCATCTGAATTCAGCCTAAGGGTTTCTGTCCTGTAGATCATCAATTACCTGTTCTTCCAGAAATGTGGTTCTTAGGTTTACATGTTCTTAAACCTTCAGATAATTTTACCCTCTCCTAAATATCACTTCTGTCCTCATATGTTCCTAATAGCAGAAGTCCCCTGTATTGGGCCTCCCCAACACCTCCTCTAAAATGTCATACATCCAAGAGGAATTGTGTCATCTAGAATTACATCCCCTTATAAATTGCATAACATATAACAGCAATAAATGTCATTCTGCAGTGACACTTTATGCAATCACCTTTGGGTATAAACATTTCTTAGCTTTTACTCTGAGACTTTTTAGACTTATCTATTTTAAGATCTCTAAGATGCCTTTATCCCCCTGAATTATCCTTTTTATAATTAGTCACACGGGCAGCATGTATCAGGCACAGGCTGTATGATTACAGCCATACGCTATATGTTTTAAATTGAACCTGTCGGCAGGTTTTTACCGTATAAGGTAAGACCACCACATTTCAGCCCTGATATACAGCATTCTATAATGCTGTATATATGCCCCCAACCCAGCCTGCAAGACAAGAAAAAGACGTTTTATTATACTCAGCTGTGGGGCGGTCCGGTCCGTGGCGGGGTCGCTCGTCTTGGTCCGGCGCCTCCCTTCTTCTTGTGATGCAGTCCTCCTTCTTGCTTCGTGTGGATAACGCGTCCCGTAAGTCATCCACACAGTCTCCCTGGCATCGCGCTCCTGTGCAGGCGTTCTTCTCTGCCCTGATGAGGGCAGAGTAATTGACTGCAGTGTACCAGGGCTCTTTGACGGAATGCGCAATGCAGCACTTTGCTCTGCCCTCATAAGGGCAAAGAAGTACACCTGCGCAGGAGCACGATGGAGGGTAGACTGTGTGGATGTGTCTCGCCCAGGGGGATATAGGGGACTCGGTACCTGGGCGTTTTACCTTGTTTAGGATGTCACGGCAGTCGGCTCCCGGGCCCATACTCTGTGGTCTCTCTTGAAAAGGGGTTTTAGTGTACAGTTTGTCTCGTGACGCCACCTGTGGTTTTCCGGTAATAGTTACCGGCGCTGCTGCAGACCTCCGGGGGTGATGGGATGGCAGCTGGGATGTTTCTGCTCCCCACAGGCGGAGCGGGCCCCCGGGGCAGTGTAGGTGCAGATGGTGATGCTGGGCTTTGCAGTGCAGAAGAGATGGCGCAGCGGAAATAACTGACGGAGGCAGGGGAGTGCAGTCATCCGAGTTTTACTCACAGTTCTGTTCAAGTTCCTCAGGTACACTCTATGGGTGTCAGCCTCCCACGTTGCACTGCGTCCACCAGACAAGGGGTTCAGCACTTTCTCAAGTATATCAGGAGCGCTTGATGGAACCCCGCTTTCTTTATGTTCCTTACTAGACCGACTTCTCACGCCGGGTCTTCTCCCTCCTGCCCTGCGCTTCCCCACACAAAGTCCTGATCGGGTACTCTGAAGTCCCTCTGGGTAACGTGGAGTTCCCGGACCTATTTGGCACCCTTCACGGCGGCTAGGGTGAAGTTGTGGCAACTGCACCATGGAAGTGCAGAAGCCTCCGGTTTTTCCAGCCGAGACCTGGAGTAACATGGCTGGTCCAGAGACCGGTTCCCTTCTTGCGGCCTGATCCCTCTGACACTTGGCAGACTCGGGCGTACGGGTGGGTTCCTGCTCCTTCCGTACCCCTGGGATCCCTTACGTTACCGGAGCCTTTCTCATCTGCTCCCCTCCTGGGCCTGTCTTACTAGGCCCAAGTCATGGAGCAGAGCTCCTGAAGAGACTCTGCTCCCCTCCTCTCCTTACTACTCACTGACTGAACTTCACTCCCCACTCTAAGATGGCTTCCTTATACAGTACTGTATATACCTCCTATAATGGTGCTACTCTATACTACATCCTCCGCCCACACCCACTACTGGTTCCCCCTCTCTTTTGTTCCCCCCACTCCAGCCAGGGACAGGGCAGCAGAAGAAGTGCATAATGCCCTTCCAGCCGGCCTAGAGTAGTGTAGTGTTGAATGCGGGTGTTGGGGTCCCGGGCAGCACTCCCTCCTTACCTGAGAAAGGAGACGCCACACCTCTGGGTGAGGTGCAGTACCTCTGTGGCGACTGAACCCTCAGGGGCGCCACAGATGACGTACGGGGCGCGTCATCCACACAAAGCAAGAAGGAGGACGTCATTGCAAGAAGAAGGGAGCCACCGAGCCAAGACGAGCGACATCCCTCGGACCAGACCTCCCTGCAGGTGAGTGCAATAAAAGGTCTTTTTCTTTTCTTGCAGGTCTGGTTGGGGGCTTATATACAGCATTATAGAATGCTGCATACCAGGGATGAAAGGTGGTGGTCTTACTTCATATGGTAAAAACCTGGTGACAGGTTCCCTTTAAGTTGCAGCATTTCATAGAAAAATATGGTTTAAAAGCTGCAAGGAACCGAGTCAGACAGGAGGCTTGTTGGACAGATGGGACCCCGGCAGCTTCTCTCCACCCGCTCCCCTGGAGTGACAGGTCTCTCCCTATACATTCATGCAGGGAGATAATCGGTATCTCTGCTAAGTGTGCAAGGATTGTGATGGGGCATAACTACAGGCAGAACTGCCCGACCAGTGGACTAGGGTATGTTTTTAATTCCTTATTGGCCCTCAGTATGTGGCTTGTAAACTGTTGATAGCTGCAGATTATTTATGAATATTTAATAAAGGAGGTGTATGTAGATAGCTTTAAACCCTTAAAGACGCAGCCAATTTTGGTCATGAAGATGCAGGATTTTTTTTTGGTTTGTTTTATCTCATTACATTCCAATAGCCATAAGTCTTTTCTATTTTCTACTCATTGTGCAATAAAAGGGTTAATGAGTTATCTCTGATCCTGGCAGTTGCTGCAGGAGATCATCGGTCATGTACAGTCCTCCAGCTGATGACGTGCACAGTTTTTGCGCTGTCATCACTATGCCATTCATTTACAAAGGTGTTCATGAAATTTCTCACCGTATAAATGGCATTTATTGCCAGGCTAAGAATCATTCCTTTGCCATCATCGTCCTTACTGCCACAATGGACCCTTCAATATAAAACTTTTTTTTCCCAGTAAAATATTTAATTATTGCAAAAAAAAAAGCTTAGGGACTTGGGTTACCGTGTCCTATAAAAAGGGTGTGATAACATTATAAAGGGTGTGATAACATGATATAAAATGCCTAGAAATGTAATAACTTTAACAGTGCTATCTTACTATACAAATGAATAGCTCTGTTTTATCATGTATATAGATCCTACACCTACACAGTATGAAGTCATTATCACAATGTCAATTTTGCACAGGTTAAACGCAGAGGTTAGGAGTGACAAATTGGATTATCTCTATTTTTAAAACAGGTTGTACAGCTGTAGCAAAATTTACTATGACAAATAACATGCCACATCTTATACGAGGGCTTGTTTTTTTGCTGGATGAGTTAAATCTATCAGTGGCACCATTTTGGGGTACATAAAACACCTACGCTTTCTTCCGCACGATATAATGTGTATGGGGGGCCTTTATAACCCAGACATTTCACAATGTACCAAATAAGTACAGTATATTCTAATAGGAGAATGGATGAAAGTATTTAAAAAACTTAGAAATGTAGTTAATTTGACTAACTTCACTTTTTGACCTACATATTTAATGTTACAAAATGATTGAAAGGGAATCAGTCAGCGGTTTTTGCTACCTCATCTGAGAGAAGCATGCTATAGGCAAAGAGACCCTGAATCCAAGGATGTATCACTTAGATTACTGGGTGCAGCAGTTCTGACACAATCAGACTTTTTAGATGTAGAATGCAGCAGAGCTAAGAAAGCTGCCCCCACCCACACCAGGCTCTAAGTGTACAAAGTCCATAGACAGTGAGCTGTCTATCACAGGAGGGTGGAGTCAGACTAGCAGACCTGGCAATGATAATTTCCTAGTGATAAAACCTTCACTGTAAGTAAATAACAGCATCCAGCCTGATAAGTGACACATCGTTGAAATTTATGTTTTAGCCCCTACCTCATGCTGTCCATAGATTACATAGCAAAAACCTGCTAACAGATTCCCTTTAATAGTCACAGAAAAGGTTTTATATGTTTTGCAAGACTTTACAATATTTTGGTGAAGGCATTTCTAGCTCGTTGTATTGTAAAAAACTATTTTACCACAAGTAATTTAAAGCAGTAGTCACTAAAGAAAGCAAAAATATAAACATTTTTAGCAAATTCTACTCATTTAAGGCAATTTTAAAGTTTTTGAACAGAAGAAGAAATATAATTGGGTGGTGATTTTACCCTTCTGCAAAGGAATGTATTGAAAATTGCTGTTAAACAATGTGTTGTGAAAAAGTGGGTGTGTTGAAACCAGAAGGAGCACTTAATTTTAGTTTTTCCCATTGTAACACCCTAATTAGTACAAAACATTTTGCTGAAACTTCTTCTTGCTAGAAAGTTTTTCCTATTTTATTTCGGAAAGAGAGAATACCTAATGTCAATAAAATGGCTGAATCACTGAATTTACTGGGACTAATAACCATGTGCACCATCAAAGTTCCGTGATATCTTCAGTCAGGAAAAAAAAGGTTTGGGCGTGTTGGATTTTAGTTGGTAGCTTCGGCCATTACAAATGGGCACAGAAATGTATTCCGTCTTAATTCTAAAAATGAGTTACAAATGGAACCCACCTCCCGAATGCACTGCAGAAAAGCAGTGTAAAGAGGGCCTTATTACAGTAGTTTTTGTGAGTTATGGAAAGGGATTGAACATTTTGTTGTCTATATCAAAACACTTTGTAGTTTGGAGAAGGGAGACTGTGTACCTATACAGTATGTCTCTTATTCAGCAGTTCTTTTAAGCAAAAAGCTTCTCGGCCGGTCGGTGATCACTTAATAGCCTGTTAATAGTCTGGCATAGGCTGCCATTGTTTTCTGCAGGATAGGTCCTGTTTACACAGGATGATGCAAAGTCGAGAGCGATAACATCCTGTGCATTTCACCCAACAAATGGGAGTTTTGCTCGTTCTTCAGGTGATTGGCAGCCTGTAGTTGCCTGAGCATTCACAGGAATGCTTCTTCATGATAATCATGCAGTGTAAATGGACCTTTACTGCTGGTTTCCGCACAAATTACAGTAGATCTCAGAGGTTTAACAAAAGTGGGATTCCCAGTGATCTGCCTATAATTGGTAATCCTTTCTAAGAAAAAGAGATTCTACACAGTGGAACTCCCCTTAAAATAATTGTGGCATTGTGAAAAATGATTTTAAAGTCAACCCCATGATAAGGTATTGGAGCAGATGAGGATTGGACAATTTTTAGACTCACAAATTACTTTTATGTGTAAAGGTGGGTTTACACCACCGACTTGCATCACTACACTTGTTTGTTAATTGGTGGTTGTTTAATAGCTTGTTTAGACATGCTGATCGGATTTAATATGAATCATCAGAATTATGTTCTCGGCAGCACAGGTCCTGCTACCGAGAACAATGATCTGTTAAGTAAACCAAAAGATTATTTTATCCGATGGATGAGTGTTTTGCTCATTCGTTGGGTGATCGACAGCTTTATCACCTTGCATGATTATCGAAAATGATTGTTCCTAGCACCCGGATTCTTGATAATTATGAAGTATAAATGCACCTTTAATTAAATCTATCAGTAGAATAAACCCTCCTAAGCATTTTATATGGACATGCAGATCATAGGAAGCTGAATAAAATGATACCTTGATATCTGTGATCCGATGTCTTATTTTAGTGAAATCCACGTTTTTCTTATATGTAAATGAGCTGTTCAGGATTATAGCCCAGACACTAATCTGTAAGAGAATCTGCCTCCAGAGATTATTTTAAATGAAAGGGGGAGTTACCAGTGTGAGACATGTAACACCTAGTAGCTGCAGCTCTCACAGCTCTGCTGTATTGCAACACTGACTACCTGTGAGATGGAAGTTAAAGCACTGTGAGAACACATGCAGATGTGTTTAATGCTGTACTATGAGAGCTCTACAGTGAGGTCAGGAGAGCGGTCATTACATATCACACTGGTAATGCTCCCTCTTATTTAAAATTACCTCTGGAGCCAGGGTCTCAGGGAGATCAGTGTCCGACTCATAGACATCAGATCGCAGATATCAAGGTCTCATTTTATTCAGCTTCCTATGACCTCAGTGCCAATATAGACGACTTAGGAGGGTTGATCCTACTGATTTTCTTTAATCATCCAATTAATCAATTAATGATACAGATCTGATTGGAATCTAAAAACGATGTATAAACACAGTTGAAGTCAAGATAAGATGTTTGGTTAGATTGCTATAGACACAAGGCCCCAGTAGTGGCAGTGATAGCAGGTTTGCAACCTTTAGGAGATTCTGCAGAATCCGGAGTAGAAAATAAATCTTTCATAAGATGTTCTTGTTCTCCAGCTCTTTATACTGAATGCAGGTCGTCCATTAGGTTACATTGACTTACAGCTGTAGCACTGACACAGCCAGTCACATAATGTAATGCCATCTGGTGCCTCAGAATAAACCAAGATATGTTCCTGCAGCAAGCATGTGACTCCTGAAGTCATGTTACCGTCTTAAGGTTGTGAGTTGTTACCATAAATATAGCACGTTATATTAGCACAGGCTTTTATTTGCTTTATCAAATATTTCAGCTCAGTGGTGTTTGATTCTGGCCATGCTCCTTCATTTTTCTTTTATAAATGACATTATTAGGCACATTCACAATTTATTTCACTCATGAAATGCAAATTATATAGCAACATGTTTTCCAATAGAGCTTGGATAGAAAAATAACCAGCAATCAATTTGCATGAGCACATTTGAAAGGGAACATTGAGATTGCAAAATCAGTATATGGAAAAATCTTAGCAGAGAGGGCAAAATATCTCAATATCGTGATCAAATTTTTCATCTTCATGACAAAATAAATTAACAGAGTTTGTAATGACTACACTGAAAAAGTAGAGTGGGGGGGAAAGCAGATTAACTTGACAGTATAGCTGTTTCATTAATTAGAATAAATTAATTTTATTAGTTTCCTAATTGTCTTTTTGAATGGAAAATTAAATTTTAGTGCAAAATCCACCATTATATGTTCGTTAAACAGGTTAGTTTAAAATGCAAACACCCTAAATATGAATTTGATTTACCTGCCATGACTATCTCTACACACTTATGCTACCAATCTGCCTTGGATTCTTTCTTTTGTAAATATGTGCAATGTGTATGAGCCTGGCCCAACTAAGAAATTCTCCAAGCACCTTAATCCAATAGATAGCAATTTCCTTTTCTTTCATTGTATTGCAAAAAACATATACAAAATTTGAATTATGAATCTTTTATCTGTATGGACTAGGTACTGATAGTCGTGTGCTTCTATGACTAATGGTCCACTTACACTGTTCGATGTGCACCTTTAAATGGTAACCGACCAGCGACATGTTTGATGGTCCGCGGTTGTTTAATAGCCTGTTTACACAGACTGTCCCTGCTTAGGTGCGCACTGAATGATCCATAATAGAACATTCAGTGGGCAAAGGCTGCCATTCTTCTCAGCAGCACATATCCTATATACACAAGACAATGTGCTGCCGAGAACAATGACTTTTTGTGCACACCAAAAGATAATTTTATAATTTTACTCGACGAACGAGAATTTTGTTCTTTCTTTGGGTGATGAGTCGCCTGTTTAGACTGCACTATTATCGTGAACAATAATCGTGCAGTGTAAATGCACTTTAACAATTTTGTATATTGTTGATGTCAGCAAAACTCCTTTCAGAAGCTAGGGTGATCTGAAAATAACTACATAGGTGCATTGATAGACTATGATCTACTGTAAATAGAGCCTGCACCTCACTGACTACGATTACAGAGCAATAGTGGTGAATATGAAGGTCTGCATGCTAATTAAAAATCATTCCCGTTGCAATAGGGAGCCATCCTAACTATAAAGTTTAGCACTGAATTGCTAAAAATGCAGTCCACAAGCAATCACTGAAGTCAATGATATGCAGTGTAGAAATCATTGTGACCAACTCACGTGGTTAAGGTCCTCTCAGCTTCTGTTCACATTAATATTTTTGTTATTGTTGTGTTCTGTCATAGGAGCATAAAAACAAAATGAATGGCAATACTGGATCACTGACATGATGAACAGCAGCACCCCTTGGATCCCATAATATGGTTTTCTCCAAGATTTGTGGCATTTTACAGGACAAAATAACAGACAATGCTGTGCAATTTTTACCCAGTATTTTTGGCTCAATTTCTGTCGTAGGCTCCCACACAGGTGTAAAAATAATCTTAATTTGATATTTGGACATAAACATACTCACACTTCCATACTGGCTACATTAACTCAAGATGCAGTGTGACCCTTCCATAATAAGATGAGTTATGAGTTCAGACTTTCGAGAATGCAGTGTTAGCATGCAGTTCCTCAAACCCATAAACTACAGTATAGTATTTCTACATAGTTTATAGCCTTAAACAGGTTTTCTGGTCCTCTGGTGACTACAGACATCTGAATCCTTACAGCGTGCACACATCACGCTGTCAGGAGTCTCCGGTGTTGCCTGTTAGAGTGGACGGTCACATGACCCCAACTATATGATTCGCATACTCCCTGCCACATCGCAACTACACATGCTCAGCCTAGCTCAATTCACTTGTATTGAGCAAGGCCAAGCCATGTAGTCGTCACATGATAGCATGTATGCAAATTCACGTGACCACCCGCTCTCACCAGCAACACCCAAGAATCCTGACAGTCACATAGAGTGACTACAGACTTTCATCAGAAGACCAGACAACCCCTTTAACTCTAAACTGGAAGTCCATCTTAATACAAGAATTAGCTGTCTTATAATATTGGTTTGTGAAATGGTACACTTATTTTGGCAGTGCAGTTTAATTTAGTTTATTAAACACAGTACTCACATATAACAATGGGCTGTGCTCTAACTGCTTTAAATTATTCCCTAAAATTTACTAGACTGAAAAAAGGCAACATTCTGTCAAAGAACAGCTACTGAGGAACATGGCTTAGGGGAGAGGAAGTAAGCAAGGAAGTCTTTCTTCATCGACATGTACAGTTGTGCTCAAAAGTTTACATACCCCGGCAGATTTGTTCCTTTCTTGGCCTTGTTTCAGAGAATATGAACGATAACAAAAAAACTTTTTCTCCACTCATGGTTATTGGTTGGGTCATTTGGATGTTTTTGGTTGTCATTAAGGTTTAAAAAGAGAAAACACAGTAGTTTGACAATAAATGGCTTCACCCAACCAATAACCATGAGTGGAGAAAAAGTTTTTTTGTTATCATTCATATTCTCTGAAACAAGGCCAAGAAAGGAAAAATTCTGCTGGGTCATGTAAACTTTTGAGCACAACTGTAAATAAGGATCTCCACTATGGGTATATATACCCATAGTGGAGATCTATGCGTAGATATACTAGCGGTACTAACCGAGAAAGTTTGTGAACCCTTGAAAATTTTCAATTTTTCTGCATAAATTTGATATAAAACTACATCAGATTTTCACACAAGTCCTAAAAGATAAAGAGAAAAAAATTAAAAGAAATTATAAAAAAAAAATAGACTTTTGTAATTTTTTTAAATAAGTAAAATGATCCACTATCCCTCTGCTGACTTTGGTTTCTATTTCCCTAAGGTTTGATGACTCTGTGTATGTTTCATTTTTGTGCCTATAACTTTATACTGTGTTTTTTGTTAGTTTACATACAATCCTAGAAAGAAGCATAGTCTTTCATTCAGCTATAAGTAAAGAGTTCAGAGTGCCGGAGTGTACTGTGTGACATATCTGTAATATCCTTCCTGATTGCATCATGTAAGTTCACATTTTCTGTACACTGTCTCTTGTGACACAGTTCCGGAAATAGCAGTCATCTGTCAAGAATTTACAGCACATTTATAGATAAGACTCAGGGTTGCCTTTGTATTCCAGCGGTGCTTCTTTCACTAAAGATATATTTTGAAATGCACACACTATATTACATCAGGTCAGGTGTTCTTAGTTTTTCCACCATCCAAGGTTTGCACCATCATCATAGTAAAATATATAAGAATAGTGAGTCTGAAAGTCAATGGAGCAGACGGCATCATGAGACCTTTCCTGTGATAGCAGAACAATAACCTGAAGATTAATGTGTAACTATTTGAAATAGGCAGTTCGCAGGTTAAACTCTTTCCACAGGTTGTGCAGCTTGGCTGTTCTCTCCCTCCAGCCATTCTTGTATCTTTGTGATGTGAGTCATTGGAATGGAAGCTTGTGGGAGTGTTTCTAAAATGCATACTGTACTTTGCCATTACTACAATCTTCAGTTAATACTTGTCAAATAAATTCAATTACTTCTTTTTCATTTCTGGGAAAATGTTGAATGCTGCTAACAGTCAAAATAATATTCCTGTTATTTTAGGATCTAAATAGCAAATAGACTATATACAAAGCTTCTAGTCTAATTATGAAGTGAGGAAAGTGGTGTGCAATAGCACAGCCGTTTGAACACAAAAACTTAGTATAAACTATTATTTTTTCTAGTACTGTAGCTGTTCCAATCTATGCTGGTGTATAAAGGAATAGTATCAGTACATGATTCTGACATGCCAATACATGAGCTCTAAGAGAGAAAAGAGGAGCCTCAGAGAGGCAGTATTTATGAATGATAAGTGTGGAGCCCAGAGGTAAAGGGGCCCATTCCTCCTCCAAAGCTGGTGGAATTGTGCATTATGATGACCCATTGTTCTGCAAAGGGCCCACCCATATGTTTCTTGCACAGTGACCCTTTTCTGTCTGTGTCCACAAATGGACTGAGCTGTAAAATGACAGACCCTCATGATAATGTAATTTGTGCATCATTACTTTTCTTACATAGGTGTACAAAAGGCTGAGTATGGTAATTGTTCATCCCGTACCTCGTACAGGAGACTGAACTGTGCGTTAGTTAGTTGACCACATTTAGCTACAACAACCATACTTGGGTATGAAGTTCTGTAAATATGATTTATATTTACAACCCAATTCCAAAAAAGTTGGGACACTATGGAAAACAAGGTAATTATTCTTATTTATTTATTATACATTTCTTATACAGGGCTATGATATTGTGCAGTGCTTTACAGACATTATGGGCACTGTCCCCATTGGGGCTCACAATCTACATTCTCTATGTTAGGCCGGTACGCAGGAGAAGGGCTTTCTCGCGGTGTCTGGCCAGGTCCTTTCCTGCTGGTCAGTAATTGTCAGCATTTAGGTTCCGTTCTAGGGATTCCAAGTGTGGTTTCTGTGTTTCTGCTCATGTGCCGCCAAGCCACGCCCTTGCGGTCATGTGGCGCTAAGCCACGCCCCACGCGACCATGTGATGTTAAGCCACGCCCCTTGTGGGCATGTACCACTAAGCCACGCCCCTTGTGGTCATGTGCTGCTAAGCCACACCCCCTGCTGTCTGGTACAGCGTGGTTGGTTGTCCTGGGGGGCTGGGGCTGTCTCTAGTGCATTTAAGGACTCCGTGCGCTCCGCCCCGGTGCCTAGTCTATCTCTTTCTAACCTGGGGTGAGGTCTCTGGCAGTGAATGCAGTGTGTGAGAGTCATTGTCAAGGGTTCCTGCTGAAAGCTCCCTAGTCATCCTAGCCATCAATTAGGGCTAGGGGAATGCTGTGAGCAGCACGCTCTATCGTGTCGGTTCACCGGTTGGTTTCCATGCCACGGAGGCGTCCTTTCTACCAATCCAGTATTCCAGGGTCCACCATCATATGTGTGGTTACACTGCCGCTTTTACACTCATGTGTTTGGTGCTGCAGAGATCCTCCTCCTCTTTAGGAACTTAGGTTCAAGTCCTTTCCTGGCCTGCAGCTATCTGCAGCTCTATACGCCGCCATCTAGTGCTCAGGCGTTTCATGCTGCCAAATCCTTCCTGCTCTGCACAGCGGTGTCTTGCAGTGCAGAAGTTTATTAGTTTCGTTTCTGGAGTGTTGCTAACTCCCAGCATTGTACCTTGTTTAGTTACTACTAGTGTGTGCTCTTAACACACTAGTTCATTTCTTTCTCTGTGCTTAGCTGAACATTCTTCTGGGACTCAGCTGCTGCAGCTCCTCTGCAGTCCGGTGGAACCCAATGTGTTCTTTAAGTTTTATTTTATTTTATTAAAGGACACACCAGCGTAACATTAGACTAGGCCAGGGTCTGGCTGAGTATGTCGGCTACTGCACAGAGTCAGAACAGCTCATCCTCGATGCAACGCTATATCCAGCAGCTGGAGTCTCGGTTGCAATGAGTAGAACAATGTGCGCCGACTCTGGACATTCCAACTCTGACCGCTCAGGCTGTGGGCCAGACGGTAGCCGCCCTAATACCCTCCCCTGTCCCAACTCCTCGCCTAGCGCTTCTGACGCACCCCCTGGGCTGTGGGGTACTCGGCAGCCGAGCCTCTGGCTGCTGGGGGGTATCATGGTGGCTGGCCGGGTCCATGACCCAGGGTGGTCAGTCAAAAGGGGAAATATATATAGGGGATTTGGGAAAGTTTGTGACGCCACCTGTGGAATGCGGCTAAGGGGTGCCGCCGCTGCGGAAAAGTCCTCTGGAGCTGGTGTTACGGCAGCAGGGATGGTGTGGCTCTCCACAGGTCGAGCTAGCTCCAGGGCAGCGTGGGGTGTAATGGATGGTGGTGCAGGGGAGAGATGGCAGGACGGTCCAGGAGGAAAGACAGACACTCACACGGGGGTAAGCTTCAGTACCTTTACTGGTGATGCTGCAGGCACGGTCCAGGGTACTCCAGGTGAAAGGCACACTTTTGGACTCTCCCTAGTGAGCGGGTATAGGGCCTCCTGATCCATTGCTTTACTCTCTAAGCTTCTGACCTGCCAGGAGCTAGGCCTAGCTTGGTTACTGTCTCTTTCTGCACCTGCTGACCTGGTGGTAGGGCCTTCTCTTTAGAGATCACTCTCCCTGGATGCTGGGGCCTCCGTGACTCCTAGCCTTGGTACTACAATCAGCATTTGGTGAACCTAGGACCTGTAGTCCCCCAGGGGTTCCGGTGGTTCCTACTGGGTATAAGAAGTCCCTGTAGGCGCGGACCCGGTGTCCGGTATATATATCGGGGTGAGCCTGGTATGGTCATCTGCCCCCTTGCTACTTCTTCCTTCTCCTCTCGCATTCGGCCCACTCAAGGCCCTCACTAGGTCTTCACACGTGCTGTAGGCCTTGGCTCGCCTAAGCACTGCAGCCAGCTTGCTAATCTCTTCACTGCTCTCTGAGCGTCAGCACGCTCTCTGCTCAACTCTGAGCTGTGTTCCTCTCTGTCTCTGAACACTGACTGAGAACTCACTGAGCTGCCTAGCTCCACCCTCCCTATATATGTCCCTAACGGGCTCCCTCTGGTGGTCTGAGGTGGTAGGGTGGAGGTGTGTGAATGTGTGAGGGCCTCTTGTGGAGAAGTCCATCCATGCACCCTTCTGGGTTCTGTGGCACCAATGCATAGCAGGCCCCACACTTCCAAGTAAGTTTTCTGGGAGCGCTCGGTCCTGTCGGGGGTTTCTCAATCAATGTGCAGTGCACTTCGAGTTACAACCGCAGGTGTACCCCACTGATAGGTCTAGAGTGGGATTTATATTTTCCTTGCTCTCCGAGCAGGCGCTGGAGTGGGCTAATCCACTCTGGGAATGATCGGATCCAGTTGTGCAGACTGTAGCCGGTTTCACAACAGCCCTCAAACAGGTCTTTTTGGGTCCTGAGGTCACCAATGACACTGCCATGCGTCTTATCGCTATTAGTCAGGCTACGTCGTCTGTAAGCGACTATGCGAAGCGTTTCCGCACCCTAGCAGCTGAGTTGGATTGGCCAGACAAAGCTATGATTCCCATTTTCTGGAGAGGTCTGGCCTCCCTTGTAAAAGATGCGTTGGCTACCCGAGAGGTGCCAGTGACGATTGAGGTATTGATTAATCTTACTACTAGAATTGGCCTTCGGTTTGCCGAGAGACGACTGGAGGTGACTGCTGAGAAGCTACGGGAGCGTTCTGCTCCAGCCCTCTCAGTGCCTCTGGGTGAGGGTTTCGGGCAATTTCGAACCCTCTGTGCCCATGGAGGTGTCACGCACGGAGGGTCTTTGTCCTCCCAAACAGTCAATAAAATCCGGTCTATCGTCCCACACCCCTCGGGGCCCTGGGTGATGCGCCAGTCGCTCTCCGCATGTTAAACGGGGAGTTCTAGTGTCTGTTGGAAGCGAGGCACTAGAAAATGAATTTGTTTCCTCCAAAATTCTGTTGATCAGAAGACTGTGGAGATAGGAGCTTGTGTGGACTCGGGAGCAGAGGCAAACTTTATGTCCGCGTCTTTCGCTCAGAGCCACTCAGTTCCATTAATTTTACTTCCTAATCCAGTTAAAATCCGAGTCGTTAACGGGTTTGTTCTGTCTAGGGAGGTTACCCATCGCACTGAGACTATACAGCTTCAGATAGGAGCTAGCCATTACGAATCTATTTCTTTCCTAGTGTTGGAGGAGTGGGTGGATTCGGTACTTTTGGGCCTGCCGTGGCTCAGGAGGCATTCCCCCATCTGGACTGGTCAACTGGTCAGGTTATCCAGTGGAGCTCTTTCTGCCAGGGGTATTGTATTCGTCAGGCGCCTCCGGTTTCTCGTTCTGAGTTACCTCTGGAGCTGTCAGTGCAGGATACAGGTATTATTATGCTCACTTGTATAACACCATCATATTCCACAGCACTTTTCAGATATTGTCATTGCTGTCCCCATTGGGGCTCACAATCTAAATTCCTTATCAGTATGTCTTTACAGTGAGGGATGAAACCAGAGAACCCAGAGGAAACTCACGCAATGAACATACGAACTCCTGGCAGATGTTATCATTTGTGGGATTTGAACCCAGAACCCGAGTGCTGCAAGGCTGTAGTGTTAACCACTGAACCACTATGCTGACCTATGTCATATAATAGCCAGAAATAGTGTTAGTCTTGATGTACACACACAGGACAGCTTATTCTGAAAAGTTATTTGAAAGTACCCTTTAAAGAAAACTTGTCAAGATGGGAATATCGTGCAATCGATAGGCAGCATTTTATGGTGCAGAGCTGAACATATTGATATAGAGGTTTGTGAGAAATTATTTAATATAACCTGTATTTTATACATTGAACCCTATTCTGGGTTTAGTAGTCCAGTGGGTGGTCCTAATAAGTGTGCATATAAAGATAGCTGTAAATAACTAAATAGGACCACTCACTTGACTGTTTTTGCTCAGAATGATATACTGGTGCATCTCACAAAATTAGAAAATCATCAAAAATTTAATTTATTTCAGTTCTTCAATCCAAAAAGTGAAACTCATATATTATATACAGTCATTACAAACAGACTGATCTATTTCAAGTGTGTATTTCTGTTACTGTTGATGATTATGGATTACAGCCAATGAAAACACAAAAGTCATTATCTCAGTAAATTAGAATACTAGGCTCCTTTTACATTAACATTAATACATTTTTGTATTGAAGAACTGAAATAAAATAACTTTTTGATGATATTCTAATTCAGTGAGATGCACCTGTATATTCTCATATTAACGGATCTATACTTTGGATATATTTTCAATATCAGAGATGTGGCGGTCCAATACTTGGTACCTCCACTGATCAGTTGTGTTCAGCTATAGATGTGAACAGTGATTGGAGCAGAATGGCCCATAACTAAAAGAAAACTCTAATTAGTATAAATTACTAGTGGCTAATCTGTGCTTTATTACACAGATTAATTTCCTGTAACAAATAGAAGTTAATTGTCTAGATCCGATTTTTAGGTCATGGTCTTTTCATAATACAAAGCTGTTAATCAGTCTATGAGCTATGAGCAATTTGCTGTGTCATGCTTAATACAGAAAGTTACAGTGCTGGTTCCTACTCTGTTCAAGCTCTGTGTGACTTTGCAGTTTTCTTCAAATGAGTTTTAACTTTTCAGTAAAATGTAAAGAAGTTAGGTAAACTTAAAAAATCAATAAAAAAAACACACTGTAGTTGAGTTATGCAACTTTCTGAGCTATAACAATGTTCTAATGGTGGGATTGATAGATGAAAAACATTAAATTAATCTGTCAGCTCTCCATTCTGACTTATTTTAGTAAATATTTTTATTTCACATAAAATAAAAAGTTGGAACAACTTTTCTTAGAACTCTACATCATGGTATTCCTTTGTCATAACACTTGGAAATATAATTCATGAAAAAGGCCCAACTATATGTTCGAATTCCACATATCAGTAGGGAGTGTCAGTGCCGGATTGTAGGGACATAGTCATTTCTTGTTAATGTAATTTCAAGACACATAATTCAGAAGTGGCACTAAACAGAGTTCTAAGATGCTCTAAAGTTCTTTTATGGGCAATAAATTTAGTTACAAAAACAGACAGTTCAGGAGAGCTGAGAGGTCATCTTTAAAGATGTTGTCCACTACTGGACAACTGCTTCCTAAATGCTAAAGTGGCCCCAACAAAATAAATAACAGCAGATACCTCCCAGACCAGCGGCGTACTAGTGATGTTGGCGCTTTGTCTCCAGCAGTCACATGATATTGATTGCTATGTCACGTGACCACTGCACGGCTCGCATGACCTAACAATGTCACTTGACCATTGGAAGATACAGCAGTGACTTTGGTGGAGCAGTGCTGGTCTATATTGTATGTATGTGCATTTTTATTTTATTGAGGGTAACTTTAGCATTTAAGAAGGTGTTGTCCAATAATGGACAACCCCTTTAGTTATTGTCAAAATGAAGGCAGATCTATTATATTACAGTTTAGATAAATGGAGATGATGTCAAAAGTTGTTTGTAATATTTTCTTGCAATGAATTGGTTTTGTCCTCAGACTTAGCAAAATGACTTAAATTTTCAATTACTTTGCATATGTGTTTGGTTTTCTGAACCTTTCTGGCATGTTAATTTATTTCTACATCTTTGGTAAAGGTCCTGTGAAGTTTGTCAGAGACATCATAGAAGACACAGGGCTGAGACATATACATCACAGGAGACACAGGGCTTGGGCATACACAACAGCGGAGACACTGGGCTGCGGCACAGACATCCCAGGAGACACGGGGCTGCAACATTTACATCACAGGAGAAACTGGGCTGCGGCATATACATCACAGGAGACACTGGGTTGGGGCATATGCATTACAAAAGATACTGGGCTAGAGCATTTACATCACTGGAGACACTGGGTTGAGCATATACATCACTTGAGACACTGGGCTGGGGCATATACATCTCTGGAGACAAGTGGCTGGGGCATATACATCACTGGAGACACTGAGCTGGGGCATATACATCACTAGAGACACTAAGCTGGGGCCTATACATCACTGTAGACACTGAGATGGGGCATAAACATCACTGGAGACACTAGGATGGTGCATATACATCACTGGAGACACTGGGCTGGGGCATACACTGACAAGCAAAAGGGTAACAAGGTTTTGAACTTTAACTTTCAGGCTTCATATCTCACCATCCACTACTGCTTCAAAAGTGAGACTACCATCATTTTATAGACAATCACATTGGCTATCTCATACATAAATTTATTGTGCAACTATTTAGCATATGATTAGTTATGCAGATTCTTGTCATGTCACTTCATTGTTACTGTTTTTCTCCTAAAAAATCAAAATTTAAATTTTTAGTATTTTGTTAGTATTTTCTGAATTCAGCCTTGGCTTTCAACACTGACTAAATCCTTCTGGGCATGCTCTCGATCAGATTCAAACATTTCTCGACCGAAATCTGATCCCAAGTCTCTTCTACACATTCCCAAAGTTGGTTCATACTGGTCGACTCACTTGGGTATATATACAGTTTTTTCTTCAACTCTACCCACAACTGTTTTATTGGATTGAGGTTTGGGGACTGTGGGGGCCAATCCAGCATCTCTACTTCATTGTCAATGAACCATTTTTTGGCAATCTCAACGTATGCTTTGGGTTGTTGTCTTGCTGGAACAATATTTCATACCTTTTCATACCCATAGTACTCGAGTGTACGAAGTAACTTGTCTTGTAAGATACTCACATATAACTCAGCATTGTGACCACCATCGATTCTGGTCAAGTATCCAATGCCTTTGGCTGTGAAATAACCCCTTATCATCAGGCTTCCTCCACCGAACTTGACAACTCTTTTAATTTGTCTCATCACTAAAAATCACCCGTTTCCAATCTTCTGCTGTCCACTTTTCATACTTTTTTGCAAACTCGAGTCAACGCTTCTTATGATATTAAAGTTGAGGCTTCCTCACCTTTTTTCGAGCCACCATTCCAGACTTCTGTAATGTGCATCAAACAGCGCTTGCATGGACATCTGTGATCTCACTATTACGATGCATGCGAGCCACCTCCACTGCTGTGTTTGTCGTGCCAGAACTGATAGACCTTGTGATGAGCCGACTTGCTGACTCCGATATTTTGCCTGTACGTCCACCTCTTGGCTTTTGAATCGATGGATGGACTTCATTTCGCATCTTCCAACTGTCATGGCACTCACATGATGCAGTTTGGAAATTTTCTTGGCCGAGAGACCGATATCAATGAGCTGGATGATGCTGTTTCTCTTTTCTTTGGAAATCTTCATGGCTGCTCCTCGATTCGAACCAGTGACCTTCGCTTGGGAATAAATTTAATAACACACTGAGCTATTAGAGAATTTTAGACCAGGTTGTTTTTTTGCAGTTTACAGGAACAAAAAAGTAACAAGGCAATGACATGACAAGAATCTACATAAATAATCCTCTGCTAAATAGTTGCAAGTCAAATTTATGTATGAAATAGCCAAGATGATTGTCTATAAAATGATGGTAGTCTCACAAGCAGTAGTGGATGGTGAGATATGGAGCCTGAAAGTCAAAATTTCAAAACATTGTTATCCTTTTGCTCTTCAGTGTACATCACTGGAGACACTGGGCTGGGGCATACATATCACAGGAGACGCTGCTACTGTCTTCTCTTGTGGGACGGGATTGCGTTGCACACTAACTGCGCCCACAGAGTACTTTCTGACCAATGTAATCTTCCTTTGCACGTGTCGCAGGATCCTGTAGTGAATGCTGCATGCGCGTGCACGCAGAGTAATAAAAAATTAAAAGGGCTGGCAGTGGTCAAAACACAGCTGCCGGCCAGAGCACTTCGGTCTCCGGGACTCTGCACTGGCGCCGGAGAAAAGGTTCCCCACTCCTGCTCTGGCATGCCGGAGGATATGATAAAATACACAGATGTAAGTCACTTTTTATAACCTTTATCATAACTGGTTTCGTGAAGAATTTCATATGGTTACTAGTGATGAGCGAGCACTAAAATGCTTGGGTACTCGTTGTTTGAGTCGAGCAAATTGGAATGTTAGTCTATGGATTTTCCTGGGAAATATGTTAAGGAACATCCTTTCCAGGGTAATGACTTGTACATAAGGCAAAATAAATATATAAAAACAAAAATGCTCCTCCACACCTTGGGCTATGTTCACACATAGCGTTTTTGATGCGTTTTTGCACTTTGCATTGCTTTCAGCCAAGACAATTGCATTCACCTGGAAATGTAATTTTAACATTTGGGCAGATCCGGGTAGGTTTTGAGAAACCATTGAACCGCGAGGTTAAGAACATGAGCCAGGCATGGCACGTGTGTGAGCTCGCATCGCCTCAGAGCCGCCACCAGGTTCCGGCCATTGTCACTCACGACCATGCCTTGTTGTAGAGTCAGCGGTGTCAGCCACAGATCTGCCTTCTCTTTCAGAGCTGTCCACAACTCTTCATCTTTGTGCGGTTTGTCACCTAAGCATATTAGCTTCAGCACAACCTGTTGTCGCTTGGCCGAGGCAGTGCTGCTGTGCTTCCAGCTTGCGACTGATGTGGTCATTTCGGAGATGGAGACTGAAGAGGAAGAGGAGGATGTGCAGGAGCTGTTGAATGTGGGGTCAACCCTGATTTACCCAGGGCCCGCAATCCTCGGCGTCGGGAGGAAGTGTTCCGTCCCAAGGTCTGAATGGGTCCTGGCTTCCACTATAATAACCCAGTGTGTCATCAGCGAGATGTACCGTCCCTGCCCACAAGCACTTGTCCTCGTGTCCTTGGTTAGGTGGACTTTCCCAGTAATTGCATTGTTGAATGCACGTCTAATGTTGTGGGACACGTGCTCATACAATGTGGGGATGGCACATTGGGAGAATTAGTGGCGGCTGGGGACCCAGTAGCGAGGGACGGTCGAAGCCATCAGGTTGCGGAAAGCTTCTGTTTCCATGAGCCTAAAAGGCAACATTTCAAGAGCAAGCATTCGCAAAATGTGTGAATTTAGTAGTGTGGCCTGTGGAATGTTGGCTGTGTATTTGCACTTGCTTTCCAAGGACTGGGGTAGGGACAACTGAACGCTGCGCTGGGACAAAGACTTGGACGTACTTGCTTATGGTGTTTGTTGAGAGTGCGTAACGACAGGTGCAGGGCGGCAGGCATCTTGGCATGCATCATGGACAGGGGATTGGCGTGCACGCACAACAGCGGTACAAGCAGTGGTGTCACCCACAGACACTGTTGCTGGACCCTGGGGTTCAGCCCACAAAGTCAGCTTTACTGCCATGTGCCTGATCATGCTGGTGGTGTTCAGGCTGCCAATTTTGCTACCCCTGCTGATACTGGCCTGGCAGGTGGTGCAAATGGCCTTTTTGTGGTTATCTGCAGAGTCTTTAAAAAATAACCAGACTCGGGAAGACTGACAGTTGTACTGGCAACTTCCGTCATGTTGGCATTACGAGGAACGCTTTTCCGCATTGTGTCTTCGGCCAACACACTTCTTCTTCCTGCCTGTTGTGGTGCTACGCCTCCCTACCCCTTTGTGCTGCTGTCCTCGCTCTGTATGTCCCCCTGCCAGGTTGGGTCAGTTACTATATCATCCACCACCTCGTCTTCCACTTCCACACCCTTGTGCTCCTCCTGATTTTCTGGCAATTGTGTCTCATCATAATCCACCTCTTGCGACAGTAATTGCACTTTCCCACCATTGTCTTCGTGTGACCGTATCTGCTCCAATATTTGGGCATCGCTACACGCGTTCTTCTGAGTGTCCAAGTGTGGGATCAGTTGTCTCCGGGCACTCGGCATGGTGGGAGGAAGGAGGATCAGGTTGAAGAATATGCGGTCCAGACTCCTGGTTACTGAGACTTGGCCATGAGGAAGACAGGGTGGTGGTGGTGGCAAAGTGACTGGAAGCATTATCTGCTATCCAACCAACAACCTTTTGACACTGGTCTGGGTTCAATAGTGATGTACTGCGGTCCCCTAGTAATTGGGACAGGAAGGTCGAGCAACAAGATGTGGGTGTTTGTTGTGGCACAATTTCAGCTTGCCCAAGGCCACATCCTAGGCCTCTGCATGCACCATCATGTCCACTTCCCCCTCCCTTGCTGCGCACCTTGCCCATTTTTAATGGAGGACAATATTTTCCACGTTTGTGAGAAATGGCTGATTTTGGAACGCAGTTATATGTGATTACTGTTGAGCCACCCCCGTAGTGTTCGAGTTCGGTTCGGTTCGTCGAACACCCGTGTGTTCGCCGAACTGTTCGTCGAACTGTTCGTCGAACACCTTCGAACACTGTTAAAACCAATGGCAGGCAAACAAAAACAGATAGAAACACATAGAAAACACCTTCAAAGGTGTCCAAAAGCTGACAAACTGCTCAGAAGACATAACTAACACATGGAAAAGTGACAAGTACATATAGTCATGCGAAAAGAAAAGAGGTGGAGGAGTAAAAGGAGGGGGAGACGCAGATATAGGCATGTCATGCCCTTCTAAAATCCAAAAAGTGAGAAGCCGACACGGCCAGTCCGTTCCTGCCCGTGCCACCTCCATTTGTGCCAGAGCCACGGTGGACCCTGACGGCCAGCCCCCCTCTCCCAATACTGGTGCCTGTCCGCTGGTGGGTCGAGCGAGCCCCCCTGTGGTGGAGGCAGCTTTAAGCTTTTTAATTTAAATTGTCTCTCTAATTTGAATGAATACACTTTAAATCCTTTTACAAGGATCTATTGAAGGGCAAGTCGCATGCCAGCAGCCGCGTAATTCCAGCTCCAGTAGCGTCCACTAAAGCTGCTGCAGTTAAAAAGCTTTTATAAGGATCGAGCTCGGCTGTCCACCGCAAGGCGTCCTACCGCCAGTCCCAGCCCCTATGCCTTGGGGTGCCTCCTGATGCTCTTCACTGAGTATCCCGTGGTCCCGAAGCATTTCCTTTGAAAAAATTAAGTGTCCAAACTACAGGTGGTGTAGCTTGCTTAACAGCCGGGATAAGCCGCTGACTAGCAGACACTGCTACTAGGCACAAAGTATTTCCTGGGCTAGATGCAGTTAAAAATTTGTAATTAGATACTCTCGTTGGATGCTGAGAAAGCATTCCATAGAGTCTCCTGGCACGCCATATATTATTCTCTTAAAAAGCTTGGGGTAGGGGTCTAGGGGACCCTTTTATAGCCCAAATCACGGCCCTGTATCGCAATACGTCACCTAGGCTGAAGATAAATGGAACTGTAGCACCCCGAGGGCTCGGTTGCTGCAGAGGTATTGCACCTCACCCAGAGGTGTGATATCTCACTCTCAGGTAAGGATGGAGTGTGGATCAGGACCCCGACACCTGCATGCATTACACCACATTGCCGTGGGGCAGGGCGACCAATATGCCCCTGAGATGGGCACGATAGTCCCTGTCCCTGGCTGGAGTGGGGGGAGGGAACACTGAGGAAGGGGAACCCTGTAGTGCAGGAGCAGGGAGGAAGCAGTTCCTGGGTGCATTGAGAAGGGAGTATAAAAGGTGGGCACCATCTTAGTTCAGTGCAGAGAAGTCTGAGCAGAAGTGACAGGGAGCAGGGGCTCTGCATGAGCTCTGCTCCGGAGGCGGGCCCAGTAACAGAGGCCCAGGCCTGTAAGAGGGAGAAGGATGTAAGAGGAGCGGAGAAGGCTCCAGGAACGAGGAATGAAGGGATCCCAGGGGAGCGGACGGGCGAGTCGCCACCGCACGCCCGAATCCACCTGCGTGGAGGGGTCAGGCCAAAGGGGGAGACCGGTCCCCGAAACTAGTGGAGGCGGGAAACGACCCTCAGCTAGAAACCGGAGGCTGTGACATTTTATGTGGCGCAGCCCCTCGCTACACCCGCTAGGAGGGCAGCACATAGGGTCAGGGAAACTGGCGGCAAGTTTACCAAGAGGAGGCCCGAGGCCGCCAGACAGAAGGGTTGGTAAGAAAGGCCAGACAAAGGACACACAAAGGGGGTCCTGTGAAGCGCTCCAAAGGTATCTGGGAGTTGTCTGAGCCCCTCACCTGGTGAACACAGTACGACGTGGGCAGCCGTTACCTGCAGAAGTGGTCCGGATAATAAGAACTGTGAGTAAAGGCCCTGGACTGCATCACTGACTCCGTGTCGTTACTGCTGCTGCCCTGCACCATCACCCCCATCCTCCGCATACACTGCCCTGAGGCTATACTCCTCCCGTGGGGAGTTATGCTACGCTCTGCTGCACCCACAACACCAGCCTCAGCGGTCTGCCCTGCAGCGGCGGTTCACTCTGACCGCAATCCACGGGTGGCGTAGTCGGACATTTAAACATCAAAACCACATAAATAGTTCCGCCACTGGTTTGACCACCCTGAGCCACGGAACCGGGTCGCCGCCACGAAGACTACAACCACCAGCATCCACCAAAAAGGGTCCGGCTCCGGGTGTCCCAAGGCCCAGGGGGTGCATCAGAACATTTTCATCACCTTTCACAATCACCAATGGGACAAGGCAGGGATGTCCTCTGTCCCCTCTCTTATACATCCTAGTGACGGAGCACCTGCTCTCATCAATTCGCCATAACCCCAATATTAGGTGGATTGAGGTGGGAGGCACCGAGTACAAGTGCTCTCTATTTGCTGATGATATCCTAGTATATATCACTCAATCACATATATCCATCCATGCTGTTATGGCTGAAATAGATCACTTTGTTACATGGTCAAATTTTAAAATCAATGCAGCGAAGTCTGAGGCCCTTGATGTCTCCCTCCCCAAATCCATATAGGATTCCATCCAGTCCAACTTTCCCTTTGCCTGGCCCTCACAGGGTATCAAATACTTAGGAATTCCTATTCATAGAGACCTCTCCCATCTATGTTATCTTAATTTTGGGCCCTTTATTGAACAACTCCATACAGACCACGGTTGGCAAGTTAGAACTGTAAGATTCACTACGTGAACCACTGGTGTTTTGTGGAAAAGCACATGTACACTGCGTTCCAAATTATTATGCAAAAAGTGTTTAGGAGTGATAAGGGAAGAATTTGTTTGTTTGTCAGTTAAACTCATTGATGGTGATGTGTGTCAGGGCTCTTTATATCACTGTAAGCAATTGCAGACACCTGTGCTAATTAGTTTGGCAGGTGTGTCCAATGAAAGGCAAGACTACTTAAGAAGGTTGTCTCACATTATTAAGCAGCCTACATTTTCTGCCAAAATGGGAAAGAAAAAGGATGTGTGGGCTGCTGAGAAGCAACAAATTGTGGAGTGTTTAGGTCAAGGCATGACTACAATCAACATTGTGCGATGATCAGGATGAAGTGTCTTGGCAATCAAGAAGTATGTAGCTGATTCACAGTACACACGTGTGCGTGCTGATAAGGGCAAATTGAGGACTCTTTCCTACAGGCAATTACGTCAGGTTGAAAGAGCAGCAGCAAAAAAGCCTTGTCATAGCAGCAGACAAGTTTTTGAAGCTGCTTGTGCCTCCAACGTCCCCCGAACAACAAGATGCAGGGTCCTTCAGAGGTTTGCAGCTGTGCATACGCCATCCTGTCGACCTCCTCTATCCACTTCACACAAGCAGAAACGGCTCCAGTGGGCCAAACATTACATGAAGACTGATTTCAAAACTGTTTTGTTCACTGATGAGTGCCGTGCAGCGCTCGATGGTCCAGATGGATGGAGTGGAGGATGGCTGGTTGATGGACACCCCACGCAAACACGGCTACAGCGCCAACAAGGAGGAGGTGGAGTAATGTTTTAGGCTGGAATCATGGGGAGAGAGATTGTCGGCCCCTTTAGGATCCCTGAAGGCGCTAAAGATGAACTCCATAATGTATGTGGATTTTCTCAAACAGCACTTCCTGCCATGGTTCAAGAAGAAGAACCGTGTATTTCACAGCAAGATCATTTTTCTGCATGATAATGCACCATCTCATGCTGCACATAAAACATCTGCATCTCTGGCTGATATGGGCATAAAAGGGGACAAACTTATGGTGTGACCCCCATGCTCCCCTGACCTGTACCCCATTCAGAACCTTTGGAGCATCATTAAAAGGAGTGTCTATGATGGCGGGAGGCAGTTCACATCTAAGCAACAGCTCTGGGAGGGTATTCTGTCCTCATGCAAAACAATTGAAGCAGAAACCATCCAAAACCTGACAAATTCAATGGACGAGAGAGTTCAGAAGCTCCTTTCGAACAAGGGGTCCTATGTGCAAATGTAACATCACCTAGAATAAAGTTTTGAGTTGAAAACTGTTTGATTTCAGTTTCTAACAACCTGCTAATGCTTATAATTTCAAAAATGACCATTTTTTTGGTCTTTATTAAAATGAAAAGGTTGATCGAAAAGTTTGGGGGATCTAAGAGTGTGGCAACCCAGTAGTCATGATTACTTCGAATTCTGACAATATGAGGGTCATGCTGCAGGTAGTGCAGCAAGAAGGCACTTATGTGTCTTGCGCATCTCGGAGCCCCAAAATTATTTTCCGGGCTAGATGCAGCTAAAAATTATTATTAATTTTAAATCTGGTGAAGCTTTAGTATAGATGGCCTAATAGGATCAGTGCTGCACACTGCTACAAAGCCCAAATTATTTTCCAGTCAAGATACAGATAAACATGATTAGTAATTTTAAATCTGGTGGAGCTTATTATAGATGGCCTAATAGAATCAGTGCTGCACACTGCTACAAAGCCCAAATTATTTTCCAGCCAAGATACAGATAAACATGATTAGTAATTTGAAAGCTTAAAACGGTTGGTTGGGTGATTTTAACCAATCATCAAGCTTTTACTCTCCCCAGGATGACACAGGTGTAGAAAAGTCGTTTCGGATCCATGAATTGTTCATCTTTATGAACGTGAGTCTGTCTACATTATCAGTGGAGAGCCGCGTGCGCTTATCTGTCAGCACACCACCAGCAGCGCTGAACACACGTTCAGACAGAACGCTGGCTGCGGGGCATGACAAGATCTCCAAGGCGTAAGTGGCTAGCTCCGGCCATTTATCCAGATTGGAAGCCCAAAAAGAGCAAGGGTCCAGTGACACAGTCGTGGCTTCAATGTTTACTTGGAGATACTCCTGTACCATCGTCTCTAGGCGTTGACTATGTGTCAGACTTCTTGTCTCCTGTGGCCTTGCAAAGGATGGGCTAAAAAAGTGGTGAAATGATTCCGCAAAATTGATGTTACCAGCAGATACTGTGGTTCTGTTATGGTTTGAGTGCTGAACACTTGACGGTCCCACGGTTGGCAAGATGGAACTGTGAGATTCACTACGTGCACCACTGGTATTTTGTGGAAAAGCACATGTAAGATTCTGCAACAGTCTCTGCTGATACTCCTGCATGCGTGCATCCCTTTCTATGGCAGGAATAATTTCTGCAAATTTACTTTTGTACCGGGGATCTAACAGTGTGGCAACCCAGTAGTCAGGATTATTTCTAATTCTCACAATTCGAGGGTCATGTTGCAGGTAGTGCAGCAAGAAGGCACTCATGTGTGTTGCGCATCCAGGAGCACCAAGTCCCTGTTGTGTTGGTGGCGAGGTAACAATCATGCTTCCTTCCTCTGTCCTCTCCCCCCAACCTCGCACAACAGAAATGTGATCAAGGTCTCCCTCATCTGATGAGTCTTCCATCAGTTCGTCCTCCACCTCTTCCTGGGCTCCTGCACCTTCCTCACTAGTTTGGCTGCTACCATGCGCCCTGGTAAAACCATCTCCCCCACCCTCACATGCCTGCCGCCTTGGTGCTGCCGACCGTCTGGACCTTGCAGATGTTAGCCCTTCCGCATACAACTCCTCCTCCTCTACTTCCTCCACCTCCTCTTGTGCCACCACCTGACTCCGAATTCTGTTTAACATGTGCTCCAGCATGTAAATCACCAGAATAGTCATGCTGATAATGGCATCGTCAGCACTAAACATCTTCGTCGCCATTTCAAAACTGTGCAGAAGGGTGCATAGGTCCCTGATCTGAGACCACTCCTCCAGCGTGATTTGCCCCACCTCTGAATCTCGTTGGCCCAGGCTATACGTCAGAACGTATTGCACCAGGGCTTGTCGGTGCTGCCACAGTCGCTGCAACATGTGCAGAGTTGAATTCCACCGGGTAGGCACATCGCATTTTAGCCGGTGAAGTGGCAGGCCCAACGACTTCTGTAGAGATGTAAGTCGCTGAGCTGCGGGATGCGAACGGAGGAAGTGAGCACACAGCGACCGTGCCCTCTGCAGAAGGCCATCTAGTCTGGGATAGTGGGCTAAAAATTGCTGGACAACCAGGTTCAACACGTGAGCCATACAAGGCACGTGTGTGACATTGCCCCGGCGAAGGGCCGCACCCAGGTTTGCAGCATTGTCGCACACGGCCTTCCCTGGTTTCAGGTCCAGTGGAGACAACCATTCATGAAATTGGTTCTCCAGAGCTGACCACAATTCCTCAGCTGTGTGACTCACATTTCCCAGACATTTCAATGTAAAAACCGCCTGATGACGTTGAGCCCTACTGCCAGCATAGTAAGGAGGTGTGCAGGATCCCTTCTGCGCAGTTAGAAAGCTTGTGGCATGACCAGACAGGCTTTGGGTGCAGGTGGAAGACCGAGAGGAGGTTGAGGAGGCAGAAGCAGTGGAGGAACTTTGACATAAAGAGGATTGACGCACAACTCGTGGGGACGGCAAGACTTGGACAGCAGCCCCTTGTCCTGCTGTCACCATAGTTACCCAGTGCCCAGTCAGCGACATGTAACGCCCCTGTCCATGCCTACTCGTCCAAGTGTCTGTGGTGAAATGCACCCTGTCACACACAGAGTTTCTCAAAGAAGCGGTGATGTTGTGTGCGACATGCTGGTGGAGCGCAGGCACACCTTTCTTTGAGAAGTAGTGCCGACTGGGCATCTGGTACTGGGGCACTGCGACGGACATAAGGTCTCGAAAATCCTCTGTGTCCACCAGGCGGAAAGGCAGCATTTCTGTAGCCAAGAGCTTGCAGATGGTGAAATTCAACCTCTTAGCTTTCTCATGGCTAGGAGGAAATGGTCTTTTACTTGTCCACATCTGAGGGACCGAGGGCTGGCTATTGTGCTTAGACGGGGTTGATAAGGGTGTCCCCGGCAAACTGCCGGTCTGTGAGGAAGATGCAGGCGGACATGTTAGGTTGCCTTGATCCAAAGGTGGTGCTATCGATGTCGGACAGCGCTCAACACCAGCTGGTGTTACCACCTCCAAAGAAAATGATGACCTGCCAATCACGCTGGCTGTTGCGGGTAAAGAGGTGGCAGGTCTGCGCCCCAAAACAGGTGTGACTGCTGTCCCCCCAGTCACAGAGGATGAAGAGGCCGCGGATGCACAAGATATGGCAGACGGTGGTTGGCCCGGCCGGCTAGGCCGCATTGTAGCACACTGAGCTTCCCACTGCAACTTATGCTTCATGTCCATGTGCCGGTTCATGCATGAAGTACTCAAACTATGTATTTTTTGGCCTCTACTTAGCTTTTGCTGACAAATGTTACAGATAACACGAGTTGGGTCATCTTTATCGATCTGAAAAAATGCCCAGGCTATGCAAGGCTTAGCACCCATGCGACCTGAAGAGCCACCACGACTTGTGGTGAGAGGCAGAGTTGTGTTTGAGGATGCAGTTGTTGACGTGCTTCCAGTACTACGTCTCTGTCCAGGAAGGCGCAACCTGACCTCGTCGTCACTAGCATCTTCCTCCACCTCCTCTGCTGACCTCATCTCTTGGCTGACTGTGGGTTGACAGTAAGTGGGATCTCCAACCTCATCATCATCACCCTGTGCGTTATCACACCCGTTGTCCTCAGAGCCAACCTGTTCCTGCCCTGACAAAAAACTAAAGTTGTCGCTCCAATCAGGTATTTGAGTCTCATCATCGTCTTCCTCATTGTCTCCACCAACAGGAGTTACAGTTTGGGAATGAGGGTCTACATTATGGTCAGAACCTTCTGCGCCTGGTCCTGGATCCGACTCATAAAGATTCTGGGCATCAGTGCAGATCATTTCCTCGTCTGGATTCACAGAAGCGCTGGAGTCGACCTCTGATTCCCAGGCTATAGTATGAGTAAACAGCTCTGCAGACTCAACCATCTGTTCTACCTCATACTCAGACGGGCAGCTGGAGATTTGGGAGCTGTGAGGAAGCAAGTGCGATTGGGGTGACACCTTTGAGGACTGGAGTATTTGTGATGTTGAAGTTGATGTGGAGGAGAGCCCACTTAAAGGAGCACTTGATATCCGTTGAAGCACCTGCTGTTTTTGTGCCTCATCTGGAATTTGTAGCGATTGGGTGGCCGTAAGAAAGGGATCTTATCACATTGTCCGCTAAAAGAAGTAGACATTTTAGTTTGGCTGGAAGATGGTCTTTCTTCTGCAGATGTTACTGTTGCTTTAACACCTACCCCACGGACACAACCTTTTTTCCCCTTCCCAACATGCCTATTCCCCTTTCCACCAGCAGCAGGCCTTTTTCCACTCATTTTGGTGGTTAACTAATTCACAACTCTGGAGTTGTTTGCAGAAAAAAACAATGGATGGGAACCGAGCAGAGGTGAGTGGCCAAACTGTGGTATTAGGCCAAAATTATTGGCTGGGTTAGATGCAGAAAAAAATTATATTCAATTTGCAACCTGATGGAGGTCTGTATAGATGGATTAATAGAACAAGTCCCACACACAGCTAGAAGCCCAATATTTTTTCAGAGGTAGATGCAGAAAAAAATATATTCAGTTTGCAACCTGATGGAGGTCAGTATAGATGGACTAATACAACAAGTCCCACACACTGCTAGAAGCCCAATATTTTTTCAGAGGTAGATGCAGAAAAAATATATATTCAGTTTGCAACCTGATGGAGGTCTGTATAGATGGATTAATAGAACAAGTCCCACACACAGCTAGAAGCCCAATATTTTTTCAGAGCTAGATGCAGAAAAAAATATATTCAGTTTGCAACCTGATGGAGGTCTGTATAGATGGATTAATAGAACAAGTCCCACACACAGCTAGAAGCCCAATATTTTTTCAGAGGTAGATGCAGAAAAAAATATATTCAGTTTGCAACCTGATGGAGGTCTGTATAGATGCATTAATAGAACAAGTCCCACACACAGCTAGAAGCCCAATATTTTTTCAGACGTAGATGCAGAAAAAAATATATTCAGTTTGCAACCTGATGGAGGTCTGTATAGATGGATTAATAGAACAAGTCCCACACACAGCTAGAAGCCCAATATTTTTTCAGAGCTAGATGCAGAAAAAAATTATATTCAATTTGCAACCTGATGGAGGTCAGTATAGATGGACTAATAGAATGATGCTATGCCCAAAAGATTTTACTTCACTAGGTGCAGTAAAAAAATTGGTATTCTATACACAGGTGGTATATCTTGCAACACAGATAGGCTACTCCACTGACTAACACACTCTGCAATAGGCCAAAAAGGATTAGCTTTGCTAGATTCAGCCAAATGCTGTGAAAAAAACTTGCACAGCACTGGCACAGACCTGCCTGGCAAAAACTGATAGGAACTGATGTAACCTAGTCCTGAAAAGGACTCCAATTACAATTAGTCTTTACTCCCACAACCTATCTATTTAAGAGCACAGACCTGCCTGATAAAAGTCGTAGGAAATGCTGTAACCTAGTCCTTAAAAGGACTGCAATCACAACTATTCCCTACTCCCAAGCTATCTGTAGATTTGTGCGAAAATTGGCTTGAAATTAACAAGGTATAGCGCACACAGCAACAGCGGTGCCGTCTAACACGCAGCTGCAGCAGTGAGAAAATGGTGGCGACGGGGAAAATGGCTTGGTCTTATAGGGCAAGGACATGTGACATACACTGCCAATGACACATGCCCTTGCTTGTGTGAAAAAAAGCACTTCGCTCCGTGTGTGCGCTGCTGATAGGCTGACAGATTGCACCTCCCCAGTGCAAATGCGGGAAAGAGAAAAAAAAAATGGAGTTCTTCATTGTTCCTGCAGAGATCCATCCCCTGCCCCTCCCCCCACCCCGCTGTACACTCAAACTGCGTATTAACATTAATTTTCATCATTACTGAGAAAAAATCCAGTTATGATTTTGGTGCACGAACAGTTATCGAACATAACCTCGAACAGCCGAATTTTTCTCAAATTGTTCGTGTTCGCCGAACGGCTCGAACACCGCCCAAAACAGCTCGAATTTGAGATTGGCGAACAGTTCGAGTAGAACAACGCTCATCTCTAATAGAGACCTCTCCCGTCTATGTTATCTTAATTTTGGGCCCTTTATTGAACAACTCCATACAGACCATGGTTGGCAAGTTAGAACTGTAAGATTCACTACGTGAACCACTGGTGTTTTGTGGAAAAGCACATGTACACTGTGTTCCAAATTATTATGCAAAAAGTGTTTAGGAGTGATAACGGAAGAATTTGTTTGTTTGTCAGTTAAACTCATTGATGGTGATGTGTGTCTGGGCTCTTTATATTACTGTAAGCAATTGCAGACACCTGTGCTAATTAGTTTGGCAAGTGTGTCCAATGAACGGCAAGACTACTTAAGAAGGCTGTCCCACATTATTAAGCAGCCTACATTTTCTGCCAAAATGGGAAAGAAAAAGGATGTGTCGGCTGCTGAGAAGCAACAAATTGTGGAGTGTTTATGTCAAGGCATGACTACAATCAACATTGTGCGATGATCAGGATGAAGTGTCTTGGCAATCAAGAAGTATGTAGCTGATTCACAGTACACACGTGTGCGTGCTGATAAGGGCAAATTGAGGACTCTTTCCTACAGGCAATTACGTCAGGTTAAAAGAGCAGCGGCAAAAAAGCCTTGTCATAGCAGCAGACAAGTTTTTGAAGCTGCTGGTGCCTCCAACGTCCCCCGAACAACAAGATGCAGGGTCCTTCAGAGGTTTGCAGCTGTGCATACGCCATCCTGTCGACCTCCTCTATCCACTGCACACAAGCAGAAACGGCTCCAGTGGGCCAAACATTACATGAAGACTGATTTCAAAACTGTTTTGTTCACGGATGAGTGCCATGCAACGCTCGATGGTCCAGATGGATGGAGTGGAGGATGGCTGGTTGATGGACACCCCACGCAAACACGGCTACAGCGCCAACAAGGAGGAGGTGGAGTAATGTTTTGGGCTGGAATCATGGGGAGAGAGATTGTCAGCCCCTTTAGGATCCCTGAAGGGGTAAAGATGAACTCCATAATGTATGTGGAGTTTCTCAAACAGCACTTCCTGCCATGGTTCAAGAAGAAGAACCGTGTATTCCACAGCAAGATCATTTTCATGCATGATAATGCACCGTCTCATGCTGCACATAACACATCTGCATCTCTGGCTGATATGGGCATAAAAGGGGACAAACTTATGGTGTGACCCCCATGCTCCCCTGACCTCTACCCCATTCAGAATCTCTGGAGCATCATCAAAAGGAGTGTCTATGATGGCGGGAGGCAGTTCACATCTAAGCAACAGCTCTGGGAGGGTATTCTGTCCTCATGCAAAACAATTGAAGCAGAAACCATCCAAAACCTGACAAATTCAATGGACGAGAGAGTTCAGAAGCTCCTTTCAAACAAGGGGTCTTATGTGCAAATGAAACATCACCTAGAATAAAGTTTTGAGTTGAAAACTGTTTGATTTCAGTTTCTAATAACCTGCTAATGCTTATAATTTCAAAAATGACAATTTTTTTGGTCTTTATTAAAATGAAAAGGTTGATCGAAGAGTGTGGGGGATCTAAGAGTGTGGCAACCCAGTAATCAGGATTACTTCGAATTCTGACAATCTGAGGGTCATGTTGCAGGTAGTGCAGCAAGAAGGCACTTATGTGTCTTGCGCATCTCGGAGCCCCAAAATTATTTTCCGGGCTAGATGCAGCTAAAAATTATTATTAATTTTAAATCTGGTGGAGCTTAGTATAGATGGCCTAATAGAATCAGTACTGCACACTGCTACAAAGCCCAAATTATTTTCCAGCCAAGATACAGATAAACATGATTAGTAATTTTAAATCTGGTGGAGCTTAGTATAGATGGCCTAATAGAATCATTACTGCACACTGCTACAAAGCCATAATAATTTTCCAGCCAAGATACAGATAAACATGATTAGTAATTTTAAATCTGGTGGAGCTTAGTATAGATGGCCTAATAGAATCATTACTGCACACTGCTACAATGCTCAAATAATTTTCCAGCCAAGATACAAATAAACATGATTAGTAATTTGAAAGCTTAAAACGGTTGGTGAGGTGATTTTAACCAATCATCAAGCTTTTACTCTCCCCAGGATGACACAGGGGTAGAAAAGTCGTTTCGGATCCATGATTTGTTCATCTTTATGAACGTGAGTCTGTCTACATTATCAGTGGAGAGCCGCGTGCGCTTATCTGTCAGCACCCCACCAGCAGCGCTGAACACACGTTCAGACAGAACGCTGGCTGCGGGGCATGACAAGATCTCCAGGGCGTAAGTGGCGAGCTCCGGCCATTTATCCAGATTGGAAGCCCAAAAAGAGCAAGGGTCCAGTGACACAGTCATGGCTTCAATGTTTACTTGGAGATACTCCTGTACCATCGTCTCTAGGCGTTGACTATGTGTCAGACTTCTTGTCTCCTGTGGCCTTGCAAAGGATGAGCTAAAAAAGTGGTGAAATGATTTCGCAAAATTGATGTTACCAGCAGATACTGTGTTTCTGTTACGGTTTGAGTGCTGAACACTCGACGGTCCCACTGTTGGCAAGTTGGAACTGTGAGATTCACTACGTGCACCACTGGTGTTTTGTGGAAAAGCACATGTAAGATTCTGCAACAGTCTCTGCTGATATTCCTGCATGCGTGCATCCCTTTCTATGGCAGGAATTATTTCTGCAAATTTACTTTTGTACCGGGGATCTAACAGTGTGGCAACCCAGTAGTCAGGATTATTTCTAATTCTCCCAATTCGAGGGTCATGTTGCAGGTAGTGCAGCAAGAAGGCACTCATGTGTCTTGCGCATCCAGGAGCACCAAGTCCCTGTTGTGTTGGTGGCGAGGTAACAATCATGCTTCCTTCCTCTGTCCTCTCCCCCCAACCTCGCACAACAGAAATGTGATCAAGGTCTCCCTCATCTGATGAGTCTTCCATCAGTTCGTCCTCCAATTCTTCCTGGGCTCCTGCACCTTCCTCACTAGTTTGGCTGCTACCATGCGCCCTGGTAAAACCATCTCCCCCACCGTCACATGCCTGCCGCCTTGGTGCTGCCGACCGTCTGGACCTTGCAGATGTTAGCCCTTCCGCATACAACTCCTCCTCCTCTACTTCCTCCACCTCCTCTTGTGCCACCACCTGACTCCGAATTCTGTTTAACATGTGCTCCAGCATGTAAATCACCGGAATAGTCATGCTGATAATGGCATCGTCAGCACTAAATATCTTCGTCGCCATTTCAAAACTGTGCAGAAGGGTGCATAGGTCCCTGATCTGAGACCACTCCTCCAGCGTGATTTGCCCCACCTCTGGATCCCGTTGGCCCAGGCTATACGTCACAACGTATTGCACCAGGGCTTGTCGGTGCTGCCACAGTCGCTGCAACATGTGCAGAGTTGAATTCCACCGGGTAGGCACATCGCATTTTATCCGGTGAAGTGGCAGGCCCAACGACTTCTGTAGAGATGTAAGTCGCTGAGCTGCGGGATGCGAACGGCGGAAGTGAGCACACAGCGACCGTGCCCTCTGCAGAAGGCCATCTAGTCCGGGATAGTGGGCTAAAAATTGCTGGACAACCAGGTTCAACACGTGAGCCATACAAGGCACGTGTGTGACATTTCCCCGGCGAAGGGCCGCACCCAGGTTTGCAGCATTGTCGCACACGGCCTTCCCTGGTTTCGGGTCCAGTGGAGACAACCATTCATGAAATTGGTTCTCCAGAGCTGACCACAACTCCTCAGCTGTGTGACTCACATTTCCCAGACATTTCAAAGTAAAAATCGCCTGACGTTGAGCCCTACTGCCAACATAGTAAGGAGGTGTGCAGGATCCCTTCTGCGCAGTTAGAAAGCTTTTGGCATGACCAGACAGGCTTTGGGTGCAGGTGGAGGACCGAGAGGAGGTTGAGGAGGCAGAAGCAGTGGAGGAACTTTGACATAAAGAGGATTGAAGCACAACTCGTGGGGACGGCAAGACTTGGACAGCAGCCCCTTGTCCTGCTGTCACCATAGTTACCCAGTGCCCAGTCAGCGACATGTAACGCACCTGTCCATGCCTACTCGTCCAAGTGTCTGTGGTGAAATGCACCCTGTCACACACAGAGTTTCTCAAAGAAGCGGTGATGTTGTGTGCGACATGCTGGTGGAGCGCAGGCACACCTTTCTTTGAGAAGTAGTGCCGACTGGGCATCTGGTACTGGGGCACTGCGACGGACATAAGGTCTCGAAAATCCTCTGTGTCCACCAGGCAGAAAGGCAGCATTTCTGTAGCCAAGAGCTTGCAGATGGTGAAATTCAACCTCTTAGCTTTCTCGTGGCTAGGAGGAAATGGTCTTTTACTTGTCCACATCTGAGGGACTGAGGGCTGGCTGTTGTGCTTAGACGGGGTTGATAAGGGTGTCCCCGGCAAACTGCTGGTCTGTGAGGAAGATGCAGGTGGACATGTTAGGTTGCCTTGATCCAAAGGTGGTGCTATCGATGTCGGACAGCGCTCAACACCAGCTGGTGTTACCACCTCCAAAGAAAATGATGACCTGCCAATCACGCTGGCTGTTGCGGGTAAAGAGGTGGCAGGTCTACGTCCCAAAACAGGTGTGACTGCTGTCCCCCCAGTCACAGACGATGAAGAGGCCGCAGATGCACAAGATGGGGCAGACGGCGGTTGGCCCGGCCGGCTAGGTCGCATTGTAGCACAGTGAGCTTCCCACTGCAACTTATGCTTCATGTCCATGTGCCGGTTCATGCATGAAGTACTCAAACTATGGATTTTTGGGCCTCTACTTAGCTTTTGTTGACAAATGTTACAGATAACACGAGTTGGGTCATCTTTATCGATCTGAAAAAATGCCCAGGCTATGCAAGGCTTAGCACCCATGCGACCTGAAGAGCCACCACGACTTGTGGTGAGAGGCAGAGTTGTGTTTGAGGATGCAGTTGTTGACGTGCTTCCCGTACTATGTCTCTGTCCAGGAAGGCGCAACCTGACCTCGTCGTCACTAGCATCCTCCTCCACCTCCTCTGCTGACCTCATCTCTTGGCTGACTGTGGGTTGACAGTATGTGGGATCTCCAACCTTATCATCATCACCCTGTGTGTTATCACACCCGTCGTCCTCAGAGCCAACCTGTTCCTGCCATGACAAAAAACTAAAGTTGTCGCTTCAATCATGTATTTGAGTCTCATCATCGTCTTCCTCATTGTCTCCACCAACAGGAGTTACAGTTTGGGAATGAGGGTCTACATTATGGTCAGAACCTTCTGCATCTGGTCCTGGATCCGACTCATAAAGATTCTGGGCATCAGTGCAGATCATTTCCTCGTCTGGATTCACAGAAGCGCTGGAGCCGACCTCTGATTCCCAGGCTATAGTATGAGTAAACAGCTCTGCAGACTCAACCATCTGTTCTACCTCATACTCAGACGGGCAGCTGGAGATTTGGGAGCTGTGAGGAAGCAAGTGCGATTGGGGTGACACCTCTGAGGACTGGAGTATTTGTGATGTTGAAGTTGATGTGGAGGAGAGCCCACTTAAAGGAGCACTTTATATCCGTTGAAGCACCTGCTGTTTTTGTGCCTCATCTGGAATTTGTAGCGATTGGCGTGGCCGTAAGAAAGGGATCTTATCACATTGTCCGCTAAAAGAAGTAGACATTTTAGTTTTGCTGGAAGATGGTCTTTCTTCTGCAGATGTTACTGTTGCTTTAACACCTACTCCACGGACATAACCTTTTTTCCCCTTCCCAACACGCCTATTCCCCTTTCCACCAGCAGCAGGCCTTTTTCCACTCATTTTGGTGGTTAACTAATCCACAACTCTGGAGTTGTTTGCACAAAAAATCAATGGATGGGAACCGAGCAGAGCTGAGTGGCCAAACTGTGTTATTAGGCCAAAACTATTGTCTGGGTTAGATGCAGAAAAAAATTATATTCAGTTTGCAACCTGATGGAGGTCAGTATATATGGACTAATAGAACAAGTCCCACACACTGCTAGAAGCCCAAATATTTTTTCAGATCTAGATTCAGAAAAATATTATATTCAATTTGCAATCTGATGGAGGTCAGTATAGATGGACTAATAGAACAAGTCCCACACACAGCTAGAAGGCCAAATATTTTTTCAGAGGTAGATGCAGAAAAAAATTATATTCAGTTTGCAACCTGATGGAGGTCAGTATAGATGGACTAATAGAACAAGTCCCACACACTGCTAGAAGGCCAAATATTTTTTCAGAGGTAGATGCAGAAAAATATTATATTCAATTTGCAACCTGATGGAGGTCAGTATAGATGGACTAATAGAACAAGTCCCACACACTGCTAGAAGCCCAAATATTTTTTCAGAGGTGGATGCTGAAAAAAATTATATTCAGTTTGCAACCTGATGGAGGTCAGTATAGATGGACTAATAGAACAAGTCCCACACACTGCTAGAAGGCCTAATATTTTTTCAGAGCTAGATGCAGAAAAATATTATATTCAATTTGCAACCTGATGGAGGTCAGTATAGATGGACTAATAGAACAAGTCCCACACACTGCTAGAAGGCCAAATATTTTTTCAGAGCTAGATGCAGAAAAAAATTATATTCAATTTGCAACCTGATGGAGGTCAATATAGATGGACTAATAGAACAAGTCCCACACACTGCTAGAAGGCCAAATATTTTTTCAGAGCTAGATGGAGAAAAATATATTCAATTTGCAACCTGATGGAGGTCAGTATAGATGGACTAATAGAACAAGTCCCACACACAGCTAGAAGCCCAAATATTTTTTCAGAGGTAGATGCAGAAAAAAATTATATTCAGTTTGCAACCTGATGGAGGTCAGTATAGATGGACTAATAGAACAAGTCCCACACACTGCTAGAAGGCCAAATATTTTTTCAGAGGTAGATGCAGAAAAAAATTATATTCAGTTTGCAACCTGATGGAGGTCAGTATAGATGAACTAATAGAACAAGTCCCACACACTGCTAGAAGGCCAAATATTTTTTCAGAGCTAGATGCAGAAAAAAATTATATTCAATTTGCAACCTGATGGAGGTCAATATAGATGGACTAATAGAACAAGTCCCACACACTGCTAGAAGCCCAAATATTTTTTCAGAGGTAGATGCAGAAAAAAATTATATTCAGTTTGCAACCTGATGGAGGTCAATGTAGATGGACTAATAGAACAAGTCCCACACACTGCTAGAAGGCCAAATATTTTTTCAGAGCTAGATGAAGAAAAATATTATATTCAATTTGCAACCTGATGGAGGTCAGTATAGATGGACTAATAGAACAAGTCCCACACACAGCTAGAAGCCCAAATATTTTTTCAAAGGTAGATGCATAAAAAAATTATATTCAGTTTGCAACCTGATGGAGGTCAGTATAGATGGACTAATAGAACAAGTCCCACACACTGCTAGAAGGCCAAATATTTTTTCAGAGGTAGATGCAGAAAAAAATTATATTCAGTTTGCAACCTGATGGAGGTCAGTATAGATGGACTAATAGAACAAGTCCCACACACTGCTAGAAGGCCAAATATTTTTTCAGAGCTAGATGCAGAAAAATATTATATTCAGTTTGCAACCTGATGGAGGTCAGTATAGATGGACTAATAGAACAAGTCCCACACACAGCTAGAAGCCCAAATATTTTTTCAGAGGTAGATGCAGTAAAAAATTATATTCAGTTTGCAACTTGATGGAGGTCAGTATAGATGGACTAATAGAACAAGTCCCACACACTGCTAGAAGGCCAAATATTTTTTCAGAACTAGATGCAGAAAAATATTATATTCAATTTGCAACCTGATGGAGGTCAGTATAGATGGACTAATAGAACAAGTCCCACACACTGCTAGAAGGCCAAATATTTTTTCAGAGCTAGATGCAGAAAAAAATTATATTCAATTTGCAACCTGATGGAGGTCAGTATAGATCGACTAATAGAACAAGTCCCACACACTGCTAGAAGCCCAAATATTTTTTCAGAGGTAGATGCTGAAAAAAATTATATTCAGTTTGCAACCTGATGGAGGTCAGTATAGATGGACTAATAGAACAAGTCCCACA
The DNA here is from genome assembly GCF_046119375.1 of Phyllobates terribilis. NCBI lineage: Eukaryota > Metazoa > Chordata > Amphibia > Anura > Dendrobatidae > Phyllobates > Phyllobates terribilis. The sequence goes on from NW_027362771.1 coordinate 178,326,245, forward strand.
CACTGCTAGAAGGCCAAATATTTTTTCAGAGCTAGATGCAGAAAAATATTATATTCAATTTGCAACCTGATGGAGGTCAGTATAGATGGACTAATAGAATGATGCTATGCCCAAAAGGTTTTACTTCACTAGGTGCAGTAAAAAAATTGGTATTCTATACACAGGTGGTGTAGCTTGCAACACAGATAGGCTACTCCACTGACTAACACACTCTGCAATAGGCCAAAAAGGATTAGCTTTGCTAGATTTAGCCAAATGCTGTGAAAAAAACTTGCACAGCACTGGCACAGACCTGCCTGGCAAAAACTGATAGGAACTGATGTAACTTAGTCCTGAAAAGGACTGCAATTACAATTAGTCTTTACTCCCACAACCTATCTATTTAAGAGCACAGACCTGCCTGATAAAAGTCGTAGGAAATGCTGTAACCTAGTCCTTAAAAGGACTGCAATCACAACTATTCCCTACTCCCAAGCTATCTGTAGATTTATGCGAAAATTGGCTTGAAATTAACAAGGTATAGCGCACACAGCAACAGCGGTGCCGTCTAACACGCAGCTGCAGCAGTGAGAAAATGGTGGCGACGGGGAAAATGGCTGGGTCTTATAGGGCAAGGACATGTGACATACACTGCCAATGACACATGCCCTTGCTTGTGTGAAAAAAAGCACTTCGCTCCGTGTGTGCGCTGCTGATAGGCTGACAGATTGCACCTCCCCACTGTAAATGCGGGAAAGAGAAAAAAAAAATGGAGATCTTCATTATTCCTGCAGAGATCCATCCCCTGCCCCTCCCCCCCCGCCCCGCTGTACACTCAAACTGCGTATTAACATTAATTTTCATCATTACTGAGAAAAATCCAGTTATGATTTTGGTGCACGAACAGTTATCGAACATAACCTCGAACAGCCGAATTTTTTTCAAATCGTTCGTGTTCGCCGAACGGCTTGAACACCGCCCAAAACAGCTCGAATTTGAGATTGGCGAACAGTTCGAGTCGAACAACGCTCATCTCTATATGTGATACGCCTAACAGAGAACAGCGATTTTAAATAGCAGGCCTGTAATTTACTAATATTATTCTACGCAGAGACCTAGTGTGAATAGCTTGACCGATACACTGAACAGAATGGAAATGGAAGAAATGGCTGATTTTGGAACAGTCTTATAGGTGATATGTCTGACAGAGAACCACGGTTTTAAAAAGCAGGCATGTAATTTTCTAATACTATTCTTCACAGACACCTAGTGTGAATAGCTTGACTGACACACTGCAACGAAATGAAAATGGAAGAAATGTCTGATTTTGGAACAGTCTTATAGGTGATATGTCTGACAGAGAACTATGGTTTTAAATAGCAGGCCTGTAATTTACTAATACTATTCTTCACAGACACCTTGTGTGAATAGCTTGACCAAGACTTCAACAGATTGGAAAAGGAGGCTGATATTTTCCACCTTCAGTTCAAATTTCTGAAATATGGAACAGATCTGGCTGTATTCTGCGGTGAGAACAAGCAAATGGAGCAGAAAAATTGTGTACTCTGGATTGATTTTTAAGCAAATAACCAGGATTAAAATAAAAAAAAAATGCTCTGGCCCCTGATATCTGGGGCTATGTCTACAAATATCTGTAATTATTACAGCAGCAGCAGACGGGACGTTCAATGGACCCTCTTGTGCTGTATCATACACTGCACTCTGCCACATACACTGCCTGCCTGCCTAGCACTGATTATATGCAGCTGGATTAGTCCTCAGAAGGACTGTTTGTACAGATGGATATATATATATATATATAAGTTGTGAAATACCTATACTAACAGGATGTTCAATGGACCCTCTTGTGCTGTATCATGCACTGCAGTCTTCCACATACCCTGCCAGCCTGCCTAACTCCTGCTATCACCACTGAATATATGCAGCTGGATTAGTCCTCAGAAGGACTGTTAGTTCAGATAGATATATATATATGTTGTGGAATACCTATACTAACTATAAGCAAGCAAATCTCTCCCTGACTCAGCAGCACCTCTCCTTACTCTGCCTGTTTCTGGGATAGACTGTGACAAGCATAGCGGCGCCGGGTCTTATTTAGACCTGATGATGCTGTGCGGCCAGCCAATCACTGTAATGCCTACAACCAACATGGCTATGGCATTACAGTGCATGGCAGGCAATCCTTGCATGTTAATTGGCTCTCTAAAGAGCACCAAACATGCAGGGAGGGGACCCAAGTTCCTGCCCGAGCAACCTGGAAATACTTGCCGAGCTCGTCGAGCACAGTGATGCTCAGGTAAGTACCGAGCAGTGGCGAGCACGTTCACTCATCACTAATGGTTACTGTTTTATTCCTATTTGCCCTCATCTGCCAAGACAGCATCACAATGAAGCTAAGGTTGATTCCTCCTTGTCTCTGATGCGGATTTGTATTGAAGAGGCATTAAGGGGAGATGTTGTTGCAAATTCTCAGTTAAAACTCTGTATCGCTATATCATCAACAAAGTCTTGCAATCAATGTTGCATATGATACATTGTTTAGAGGTAGACTCAAAAAAAACCTGCCATCAGGTTTCTTGTTAATATTCTGCTGCTAGCACATTATGTCCCTCTTAATCTATGCAGTGTACCCTCTGCATCCCGGCAGATCTCTCAAAATTATATTTTTCCACTGCTCTCTTGCATGGTACTCGGCACTAAGCAATCCGATGGTCATGTATAGAGAAACCTCAGAGCCTGCTGTCAGCTTGCTAATCCGCCCTTGTACCATGCATGAGAGCAGTAAATAAAGATGATTTTTGGAGGTATTCCGGGATGAAGGGACTCACAGAACAGATTGTTAGGATTCTAATTAGGAAGAACACCATGTGCTGACTGCAGTTTAATAACGGGAAACCTGGTGATAAATTCCCTTTAATGTGTGATCCTGTAAAAGATATTGCCATTTTTTTGTCAGTTAAGTGATATCATATTTATTTTTAGTTGTGATACCTTTCATAATAATCTAGCTATTCCTACACTGTTGTTTCATTACATCTCATTTTTACATTAACGAAAACCCAAGTTTGAAATTAAGCTATTTCAATTAATGTGTAAATCGAAAGGCTAAATTTACTGTGTAACATGCAGCGCATGTGCCAATCTTTGAATGTGGTGATTCAGTAAGTATGGTAATGGTTTTCTTTATATAGCCCTATAGGATTTTTAATAAAATAATAAAAGGGGTTCTCCAATAATAGAAAATAAACTATTGGAAATGTCATTATAGATATATTCAAAAAAATACTTTTAACTGCTTCTGGCCCACCCATAGACATTAAACATCCAGGCGGTCTCTTGCATAGGAGCTACTTATGATCTTGTGGCTGTTGGAACGGGAATCCAGCTGTCATTGACAGCCAGAACACCCATACAGTTTATCAATGTCTGTGTCTTTTTGATTGCTGTATACACAAGGTTAAACAAGCATTGTGTACACAGTAATAGGAAGCACTGACGACTTCCTCCACCATACACAGTGGTCATATGATTGTCGTGTATAGGGAGGGAGCAGGGGCTGCTGGGTCAGCCCCTACTAAAAGGGAAATAAGATGGATATTGAAATGCTTCCTAAAGGTCTTTTATGACCTTATTGGGGCACATTGTGTAGAATAAATGAAAAATATAATGAATAAATAAAAATAAATAAAAAATATCAAAATGCCACTGTCAATCCGAATCGCTGTTACTAGCCCCGCCCCCGTAACAAAACATGTCTGACATATAAAAATAGTTGTTACAGAATTGGGAACAAGTTTTTAAACACATTTTAGTGGTCCTTTTTGGTCATTAAAAAAAAATTTGTAAAAACATTTATTTCCATTATTTTTCCACTGATATAGCCTGATATCAGCAAAAAAAAAAGAGAAAATTACAGTAATATAAAAATTAAGCCCAATGTACCACAATTAAAAGATGCAAAAATTACTTGAATATCTAAACAAAAATTTTTTTTCTGCTCCTTAAAATACATTCAAGAAAAAAAACAGAACCTGGTCAAGGGGTAAATGGCCCATTCTTGAACTGGTTAATTAGTAAATCATTATAGTTTTTTCTGGGGGAGTAATGACCACAGAATTAAAATGGCCACTGCTTTGTTACACTGATAAAAGCTTGTCCTAGCATGTTAGGACATGTGCCTGTGAGCCAGTGCAATAAAACCCATGCCCCTCTTCATGAGTAGGAAGACCTTCTCAAAGTGGATATTTGCATGTTATACTGTAGTTACCAGAAGTGTTGAGGTAAGAAGAGGCCACTCATACTGCTGCTTATATATGACATTTCCTTTATTTATTTATTTTTTCTATTCCCAGGGAACTCCTTTAATGTAACATAAAAGTACCCTTAATTATTATTGTTGAATATGTCCCTACTCCTTAAAAACAAGGAATTGGGCAAGCTGGAGAAGTATACAGATCAATAGTGAAGATTATGAAGCACCTTTGAAATCAGTGTTGAATTGACTTTAAGGCTATGTGCCCACGATGCAGAAATGCTCCGGATTTTTCCTGAGCGTTTCTGCATCTCCCTGGCAGAAAAAACGCATGCGGATTGTACATGCGGATTGTACATGCGTTTTTCCTGCCAGGGACATGCGGATGTGAAGCGTTCTTCACTTGCATTTCCGCATGCGGGTTGACAAGCGCTTTCCAAGCAATTTTAGCTTCACTTGGAAAGTGCTGGTCAACTTGGTCACACTATATAAATCCATGCAAACGGCATGGATTTATATAGTGTGACCGGAAAGAATGTTTAAAAATAAAAAAATAAATCTATACTTACCTTCCGATGGCCCCCGCAGTCTTGCTTCACCGTCCTGGCTGCCGGCAGATCGCGGTACACTGAAGGACCTGCCGATGTCAGCATCATGTGACCCGTCACATGACTATGACGTCAGCGCAGGTCCTTCAGTCCATCGCGATCTGCCGGCAAGTGAAGACAAGGAGACCGGGGGCCGCCAGAAGGTAAATATAACATTTATTTTTTATTTATTTTTTTTTTTTCACAGGTTCTATGGTACCCGGGTCTGGAAGAGAGTCTCCTGTCCTTCACACCCGGGTACCATCCGCACATTGGAACGCATGGAATGCGCATCTACATATACAGTGATGTGGAATCCATGCGTTCCAATGCAAGTCAATGGCAGCGAAAACGCAGCGCTTCCGCAAAATAATTGGTAGTGCTGCGTTTTTTTCCGCAATGATAATCCGCAGCGGAAATTTCCGCAGCATGTGCACAGCACATGCAGATTATCATTGGGGAACATAGCAGGCCTTCTACCATGAGTTTCTGCAGTGTTTTTGCCACTGTGGAAACGCTTAAAAAAACGCATTGTGGGCACACAGCCTTAGAAGTTACCAACACATAGGCATTAAAGAGCTTTTCTCAGTATAATTAATGATGGCATATAATTATTATATACCATCACTAGATGATAGGTGGGAATCACACAGCCTTCCCTGTCCCTGTCCACACAGTGACAGTCAATCAAATGGTGCCGAGCTGCAATTCCTTGCACATCTGTTGCCCTTAAACTTTTCACTATTTGACAGTCTCTTATTAATAGGTCCAGCGAGGTGAAAAATTTTAAAAATTTATACTTACTCAAGCGACTCTTTTGTACTCAGAGTTGCATCATCTAATGGTCTGCTGGGATCAACATACAGTTGTGTCACGTGAGCGCTGCAGCCTATCAGCTGCTGTTGATCTGCAACTTTCAAATTTTGTCCAAGTGGAAGAAATACAGGTCAAGAGATCAGATCCCTACTGGTCATAATATTTTAACAAATCGTAGCAATTTCTTTTCTTTGTGGCTTCTAGCATGGTTTTTATACAGTATTCACTGAGTTGGATGAATCAAAGGTAAACAATTTGATAGCTGTCTTCACTGTTTCCAAAGTACGTGGCAGTAATATACTTATAAATAAAATATTTGGAGATTGATTGCTGTACTACAGTAATAATCTGGGTCAACGTAATTTGAAAATATCAACTGGTGCTTTTATATTGCACATATTTACTATGATTGTATGATATATATTTAATTATACATTTCTTTCACATAGAGACTAGTGTATAGCCTAAACTTGTAGTGTGCCAAATATATGTTCTGAACACATGGGCAAAAAGCAGCCCTACACCCTGTATAAAATGCTTTGGCTCTTTTTTCTTGTGTTTGAGTGCACTGAGGGATGGCAAGGGGACTAAAGCCTTGTTTTCCTAAAGCTGGACATTTGTGGACAGCCAATCTGTGTAGATGTAGCAAAAAGAAACAAAGTCTGAAAGTTAATACCCTTGGCGCCAAACACGTATCTGTGAAAAAAAGGAATGGACAAACCAGACATTTCAATGTGCACTACATTAATTCCTAAAAGTCTCATCCTCTTATATCAAAGGTCACTATGGTTTTATAAAATCAAACTCAGTCAGCTATGAAACACTGCTTGCTTCACCATATTTCTAGCAGCTACAATATTGAATCATTCTGATGTAGCAAACTATCAATAGTCACCATGATGAGTACTGTGAACTATTAAAATCATTATTGACGTAAACTGAATCAATAGGTACTTAAAAGGCCCAAAAGTGTTCTAACTTATTCTTTAATCTTTTACTGTAATGATTGTGTTACAAATCAATAAATTCCTCTTGCTGAATACACCATAAGTACTTTATTGCCATGGCATTTAGAGAAAATAAAGGTGAAATGTAACTATATTGTCATCGAGTGACTGTAGGGTAGCCAGGACTATAGGCTCAATTTAGTCCCTCAAGTTAAAGGACCCTAGGCTATTCCTGTCCTCAGGATTACCCCTGATGGTGGGAACGCATGGGTCTCGTACCTTTCTATTCTTCTGCACCACACTAATCTGATCCCCTCCCCCACCCATGGAAGAAGGGGGCAGAAGTGAAAGGGCTGACACAGACAAGACAGACAAGGGGGAAACAGAAGCTCAGTCACACAGAACTCACATAGGAATAAACACTAAGGAACAAAAGTAAAAAGTCAATGAGGCAAAGAAATTACATGAAACACCAAAGGAGAAGGAAAAGGTTTTCACCAAAAACCACACACAACTATCACATAGCAACCACCAGAAATGCCTGGATATCTCCACCTCTCCAGATCAGGTTTAGACAAGCTATAGCTGGCACTACCTGAACAGTCCAACAAAGATATATAGGACGAGAGAAGATATGACTGGTAGTGTTGAGCGAGTATGTTCTGTCTGAGTATGCTCGGGCCGAGCTCCGAGTATTTACAGCTGCTCGGTGATAAGGTTAAATCGCTCCCGTGTGCATGATTTGCGACTGTTTGACAGCTTTATTACATGTGAGGAATGTGTAAGAAATAGACATTCCTCACATGTAATAAAGCTGTCAAACAGTTGCAAATGATGCACACGGGAGCGATTTAACCTTATCACCGAGCAGCTGTAGATACTCGGAGCTCGGCCCGAGCATACTCGGCGAAAGGGTTAATAGAACATACTCGCTCAACACTAATGACTGGTTCTCCCAAGGAATGTGACCAAAGAGTATTAACAACCTAGCCCAGCAGAGATTTAACTCTTGGTAACCTGTTTAGAAGCTACAAGTCTTTGTGTCAACGCCTGAGTCACCCTGCACTGATTATAGCCATTAGTGAAGTTACAAGGAAGAGTGCCAGAATCTAGAGATTCCACAGACCCTGATGCTGCCATGACAGTCAGCGATGTTTGCAAAAACCTCCTTGTGACATATATTGTATGCAATATATGCAAATCCTCTTTAACTGCCTCCAGGAGAGGCCATTCTACATGTGATGCATGCTATGGCTATCGTTACTTCTCATGGACAAGTCGTAAAGCAAGGGAGTCAAAAGGTCCAGATCAAATACCAAGAAGGTACATTAAAGGCAAAAGGGCAAGAGAAAAGGGTAAACAAACAGGTCATAGGCTGAAGTCAGCAGTCCAAAATGATGTGGATCAAGACAAAGGGACTAGTCAAATGAATAGTCAAAGGCAAGGTCCAAGGTCAGGCAGCAAAATATCAGAACAGTAGAAGACAAAAGCACAAGGCACGCACTCCTCTGAGAAAAGCTACCACTGGCAGTGGTCTGACTATTGCCAACCAGCTAAGTAGCCAGGCAGTCACCCTGAAAGAGTGGCACCTGGGGGAATCCCAGCAGGCCCAGCCTGTAACCAGGCTGCTGGGCAATCCTAAATTTTCATGGGGACAGCTCCGCATGTCCCAGCCACTGATTGGATTTCTGGACTATCCCAAATTAGCATGAGAATAGTCAGGACGCTCCAGCCCCTGATTGGGCAGCTGGGCTATCCCATACACTATACTGAGAGCCTAGTATGCCCCTGCCATCTCTGCCATCTATTGGGCAGCTGAGCTGTCACTCACTGCGTCCCTAAGACACAGTGAGCGCCGCCGATTTGCAACACTACCCATTTTTGACCATGCACATTTTTTTTGCTCATACATGTGGTTTTAAGAGCTCCAACATGTTTTCTTGTATAGATATTCAAATAATTGTTGTATCTTAAAAAAGGTAAAGAAAAAAAAGGAAATTCTTGTCTGTTTTTCACATTGTTTTTATGACCAAAAAGGACCACTGAAATACGTTTTAAAGTGAGTTTCCTTTTCTATGAAAATTTATTTTATATATGAGATAAGTATTTTTTTTATGGGGCTGGACTACAGTCATGGCCAAAAGTATTGAGAATGAGACAAATAGTAATTTTTCCAAAGTTTACTGCTTCATTTTTTGTAATGGCAATTTGCATTTACTCCTGAATGTCAAAGAGTGATCAGCTTAACAGTAATTACTGTACTTGCAAAGTCAATATTTGCCCAGAAAATGAACTTTAACCCCCAAAACACATTTCAACATCATTGCAGTCCTGCCTTAAAAGGAGCAGCTAACATCGTTTTAGTGATTGATCCATTAACATAGGTGTGGGTGTTGATGAGGACAGGGCTGGCGATCAATCAGTCATGATTAAGTAAGAATGACATCACTGGACACTTTAAAAGGAGGCTGGTTCTTGGTATCATTGTTTCTCTTCAGTTAACCATGGTTATCTCTAAAGAAACACGTGCAGCAATCATTGCACTTCACAAAAATGGCCTAACAGGGAAGAGTATCGCAGCTACAAAGATTGCACCTCAGTAAACAATCTATCGCATCATCAAGAACTTCAAGGAGAGAGCTTCCATTGTTGTCAAAAAGGCTCCAGGGCGCCCAAGAAAGACCAGCAAGCGCCAGGACCGTATCTTAAAACTGTTTCAGCTGCGGGATCGGACTACCAGCAGTGCCGAGCTTGCTCAGGAATGGCAGCAGGCTGGTGTGAGTGTTTCTGCACGCAAAGTGAGGCGGAGACTCTTTGAGCAAGGGCTGGTTTCAAGGAGGGCAGCAAAGAAGCCACTTCTCTCCAGAAAAAACATCAGGGACCGACTGATATTCTGCAAAAGGTACACTGAGTGGACTGCTGAGGACTGGGGCAAAGTCATTTTCTCTGATGAATCCCCTTTTCGATTGTTTGGGACATCTGGAAAACAGCTTATTCGGAGAAGAAGAGGTGAGCGCTACCACCAGTCTTGTCTCATGCCAACTGTAACGCATCCTGAAACCATTCATGTGTGGGGTTGCTTCTCAGCCAAGGGAATCGGCTCACTCACAGTCTTGCCTAAAAACACAGCCATGAATAAAGAATGGTACCAGAATGTCCTCCAAGAGCAACTTCTCCCAACCGTCCAAGTGCAGTTTGGCGCCCAACAATGCCTTTTCCAGCATGATGGAGCACCTTGCCATAAAGCAAAGGTGATAACCAAATGGCTCATGGAACAAAACATAGAGATTTTGGGTCCATGGCCTGGAAACTCCCCAGATCTTAATCCCATTGAGAACTTGTGGTCAATCATCAAGAGACGGGTGGACAAACAAAAACCAACAAATTCTGGCAAAATGCAAGCATTGATTATGCAAGAATGGACTGCTATCAGTCAGGATTTGGTCCAAAAGTTGATTGAGAGCATGCCAGGGAGAATTACAGAGGTCTTGAAGAAGAAGGGGCAACACTGCAAATATTGACTTGATGCATTAACTCATTCTAACTGTCAATATAACCTATTGGTACTTATAATATGATTGCAATTATATTTCTGTATGTGATATAAACATCAGACAAACACTAATAAAAACCAGAGGCCAGCAGATCATGTGAAAATATAATTTTGGTGTCATTCTCAAAACTTTTGGCCATGACTGTACAAGGAGCTTTCATTTTATTGTGCTGTCACGTGTTTTGGTGGGAAAAATCCTTTAAAGCATAATTCTATAACTCTTCTCACAAGCTTGAATACCTGTACATACTGTAACGTAATTTTTTTTCTGAAACTACATCCAAAATTTTGACCTATTTTCAATTCCTTAGACAAGACTGCAAAATTTTTCTAGCTGCTTGGGTATAAAATGTTGAAATAATGTGAGTTACAAATGTAGTATAAATTTAGTGGTCAGTTATATGAACTTTATTTATATAAAATACTAAAACTCCATGTTGTGCAAGGCTGAAACAAAACTCCGGCTTTATTATGTACAAAGGAATTATATGCCGGGAGATGAAAATAACAATATTTAAAATAATGATATTACCAACATGAACATAGGAAGATATAGCTGGAGCGAGTCACAAACTATGCTCCAGCTATGGCAATGAAAGCTCAGAACGAACAGTACTCAACAAGTTTCACAAACTACTCTGAGCTAATTCTCTATCTGGCTTTCTGCTAGTCGGGCCATGCTGCTACAGCGTCCTAGCTACAGAAAACGATGCTAAATCCTAGCAGTTCACGCTGATGGGTCACTCACGGTTGCTCAGATCAGGCACAGATGGCGGCCGCCGCTTGTTCTTGGTGTGAAAGAGCCGGATGAATTCACTTGAGTCCTTTCCCTGTATACGAGATCTCTTTATTGCAGCCGGCAGGCAAACCTTGTTTCACTCTCACAGAAAAGGCTGACATGCTGTGTTGTGTGTTATCTCAAGTCCTCAATCTCCAGGAAAAGTGTTCTTCAAGAAAAGGATAAATTTCTCTTCCACTTGACACTGTCCCAAAGAACAAAACTTGCTATAGTCCATAATCTTCTATTTCCATAGAGTAAGGTTATGTGCACACATGTTGTGTTTTGCTGCGTATTTGCTGCAGATTTTTATGTAAATTTTCAGCTGTGTCTGGCAGTACCAGCAAAGTGTATGAGAAACTAGAATTCACTGTTCCTACATGTTGCTTTTTGTTTGCTGCATATTTTCAGTGATTAGAAAAACGCTGAAAGAAGCGACATGTCACTTCTTTCAGCGTTTTTTCACCCATAGGAAGTAATGGGGAGGATCAAAAAACCCTACAAATACGCACCTGCGTATTTTGCTGCGTATTTGCAGCGTTTTTGATGGCAAAATAGAATGGGAGTCTTTTTTTTCCACAGAACTTTATGTGCATTACTAAATAGAGACAGAAGGACAGTGAAAAAACACTGCAAATACGCAGTAAAAACACAACAAAAAACGCAGCTAAATCTGCGTTTTTGACGCAGCTAAGCTCCAACCAGAGAAAAGTTATCAGCAGATTTCGTGCAGATTTTGGTGCAGAAAACATGCAGAAAAACACAACGTGCGTGCACATACCCAAACAGTGTCTTCTTTATAGTCTCTGTTGATCAGAAACCCTGCTGACGTCTCTTCGTTACCTCAGGCACACAGACACATCCGAGGTGTCTACTTCCTGGTTCTTCTCTCTCTCTCAGCACATACCAACCACAGCATTGGTAGGCGACTAGTCCAAACACAAGACCCAGAGGGAAGCATGATGCCTTAAAATCACAGTGTATTCAATGTCCAATAAGGGCCGATCCCCTACACATTCTGAAGGTCTAAGTTAGGCTAGGCTTAGATTTTGACTTGGGAAGCAATGTGTTGTGCTCCATCTGTTGCCAAAACATTGAGCTTTAGTACCCCATAAGGTTATATTTACACTATAGAAAGATAATCAGCAGGTTTTTCCAGTCTTGTGGCAGCATTGAATGCTGCATCAAAGATGCTGCCGTCAGGGCAGCAAGAAATACATGCCACTACAGTATGTGAGCTGTGCGTAAACTGTTATTCATTTCATTGTCAAGGCCATTGTCTCTTTCCCCCTGCTAAGTACATGCCTGGACTAGACAATTCCAGACAATATGACTGCCCCTTCAGCAGTGGGTCCAACTGTAGGGCATCATTTTCCACCCCTGAGCCTCAGGTAGGCATGTCTACTTTCTATGTGTATTTTAGTATTTCAAATGGAATACCATAACTAAGTAAGAACAGCTCAACTAATCCATGATGCCAACTGAGAGGTCATCAATCTCAATTTCTAGATTTCTATTTATGATCACTAGTTATAGGATCCTATTTACAATTCTGTCAGAAGATCCATAAGGCAGGTCATATGGAGTAAGCAATATTCAGTGTATAATTTGCACTAAGACAATCCCTCTTGACTTCACTTGCCTTACAGATGTGTTGACTCCTTCACCTCAATAACATCCAGCCCTTTCAAGCGCCTAGTTCACCTTGGAATCCAATGTACTCTTCTGCTTGGCTAGATGATACCTCGCTAAGTAACATGACACCACTGTTAATTGATTGAGATTTGGTGGCATGTAACAATTTATATCTATCTATTTTTCACGTTGATAATGTAAAATGCTGTTTGCTTTAAATGCATACTTTAGGGGTAATATTTTTGCTTGGGTGATTAGTGTATATTTTAGTGCATACAACTCACATTAACTAAGAGCACTGGTTAAAACTGAAAATTTTCTTTACAATTCGTCTATAAGCATTTCATTGGAAAATGCTAATGGTAGGCACATTGCAATGTATAAGCAAAAGGCATAGCTAGGGAAAAAGGTAATGGGATATGTAATCCAGACATAGAGTTATATAGCGGTTGCTCATGAGAAAGTGGCAGAACTGGGATATAGTCCCAGTTGCCTTTGGTGAAAAAAATTCATTGCTATCGTAGAATCATAGAATCATAGAATGGTAGAGTTGGAAGGGACCTCCTGGGTCATCTGGTCCAACCCCCTGCTCAAAGCAGGATTCACTAAACGATCTCAGACAGATGTCTGTCCAGCCTCTGTTTGAAGACGTCCTTTGAAGGAGAACTCACCACCTCTCGTGGCAGCCTGTTCCACTCATTGATCACCCTAACTGTCAAAAAGTTTTTTCTAATATCTAATCTGTGTCTCCTCCCATTCAGTTTCATCCCATTGCTTATAGTCTTTCCTTGTGCAAATGAGAATAAAGATGATCCTTCTACAATGTGACAGCCCTTGAGATATTTGTAGACAGCTATTAAGTCTCTTCTCAGTCTTCTTTTTTGCAAGCTAAACATTCCCAAATCCTGTAACCGTTCCTCATAGGACATGGTTTGCAGACCGGTCACCATTCTGGTCACTCTTCTCTGAACTAGCTCCAGTTTGTCAATGTCTTTTTTAAAATGTGGTGCCCAAAACTGGAAACAGTATTCCAGATGAGGTCTGACCAAAGAGGAGTAAAGTGCGATAATGACTTCACGTGATCTAGACTGTATGCTTCTGTTTATACATCCCAGAATTGTATTTGCCTTTTTTGCTGCTGCATCACACTGTTGACTCATGTTCAGTTTATGATCTATTAGCATACCCAAGTCTTTTTCACATGTACTGTTGCTTAGCGCTATTCCTCCCATTCTGTATATGCTTTTTTCATTTTTATTGCCCAGATGTAGTACTTTGCATTTTTCCCTGTTAAAAACCATTCTGTTAGTTGCTGCCCACTGCTCCAGTTTATTTAGGTCTTTTTGAAGCCTCTCTCTCTTCTCTAGTGTTAGCTATCCCTCCTAGCTTTGTGTCATCAGCAAATTTAATCAATTTACCCTCAATTCCTTCATCTAAATCATTGATAAAGATGTTGAACAATACAGGTCCCAGGACAGAGCCCTGTGGTACCCCACTTGAGACATTCATCCAACTGGATGTGAAGCCATTTACGACCACTCTTTGAGTCCGATCACTAAGCCAGTTATGAATCCACCTAACAGTTGCCTTGTCCATTCTATACTTGGTCATTTTTTCAGCAAGGATGGTGTGAGATACTTTGTCAAATGCTTTGCTGAAGTCAAGATATACTATATCTACAGCATTTCCCTGATCCACCCAGTCAGTGTTTCTGTGTTTCTGTCATAAAAGGAAATTAAGTTAGTCTGACATGACTTGTTAGTTACAAACCCATGCTGACTCTGGTTAATCACTTCATTCTTATCCAGGTACTTACATACATGTTGTTTAATAATTTGTTCAAAGATCTTTCCTGGTATAGAAGTCAGACTCACCGGCCTATAATTAACTGGGTTCACCTTCTTCCCCTTTTGAAGAAAGGAACAACATTTGCTCTTCTCCAGTCTTGTGGGACTTCTCCTGTTCTCCAAGAATTTTCAAAGATTATGGAGAGTGGTTCTAAAATTTCTTCTATGATCTCCTTCAGTACTCTGGGGTGTAATTCATCTGGACCTGGAGACTTGAACTCCTTTATGTTAGCTAAATATTCCCTCACAATCTTTCTGTTTACAGATAACCTGGATTCTTCTATTCCTTTAATAGGACAGTGAAGATCAGTTGATGTTACATTTTCTTTCTGAGTGAAAACTGATGCAAAATAGGAATTAAAAAGTTCGGCCTTCTCAACATCTTTTCTTACCATTTCACCATTTTCATCCTGTAAAAATCTTATAGCATCTTTGACTTTTCTTTTACTTTTGACATACCCCCAAAATCCCTTTTTATTGCTTTTGACATCTCTTGCAAGCCTTAATTCATTGTCAGCTTTAGCTACTACACAAAAACATTTTCATTGAAGCCAACATATGGCCAAAATATACTTGTCAAAACCATGAAGTATATTGGTAGGTTGCAATCTATTATTTGGCTATTAATGGTTAATATTTTTTTTCAATCCTTGAAGGAACCTATGAGGTGGAGTCAAAACTATGTAAAACTATTCAGTGAGAGCATTGACAATCCAATTAGATAGTGTAACTACTAATACACATTGGATTGTGGGCCAGATAATAATGTATGTTGAATTTATTGGTGTAATTCTTATTTGTACAATATACAGTTGTGCTCAAAAGTTTACATACCCCAGCAGAATTTTTCCTTTCTTGGCCTTGTTTCAGAGAATATGAATGATAAAAAAAAAATTCTCCACTCATGGTTATTGGTTGGGTGAACCATTTATTGTCAAACTACTGTGTTTTCTCTTTTTAAATCTTAATGACAATCAAATACATCCAAATCACCCTGATCAAAAGTTCACATACCATGGTGATTTTGGCCTGCTAACATGCACAGCATTTGATACAAATGGGTTTGAATGACTACTAAAGGTAACATCCTCACCTGTGACCTGTTTGCTTGTAATCAGTGTGTGTGCATAAAAGCTAAGTGAGTTTCTGGGATCCAGACAGAATCTTGCATCTTTCATCCAGACACTGATGTTTCTGGATTATGAGTCATGGGGAAAGCAAAGGAACTGTCAACAGATCTACGGGAAAAGGTAGTAGAACTGTATAACACAGGAAAGGGATACAAAAAATATCCAAGGAATTGATAATGCCAGTCAGCAGCGTTCAAACTGTGATTAACAAATGGAAAATGAGGGGCTCTGTAAAAACCAAACCACGGTCAGGAAAATTGTTCGGGATGCAAAGAAAAACCCACAAATAACATCAGTGGAAATTCAGGACTCTCTGAAAATTAGCGGTGTGGCTGTTTCAAGATGCACAATAAGGAGGCACTTGAAGAAAAATGGGCTGCATGGTCGAGTAGCCAGAAGAAAGCCATTACTGGGTAAATGCCACAAAGTATCTCACCTATAATACTCCAAACAGCACAGAGACAAGCCTCAAAACTTCTGGAACAAGGTAATTTGGAGTGATGAGACCAAAATTTAACTTTTTGGCCACAACCATAAATGTTACATTTGGAGAGAGGTCAACAAGGCCTATGATGAAAGGAACACCATTCATACAGTAAAGCACGGAGGTGGATCGCTGATGTTTTGGGGATGTGTGAGCTACAAAAGGCACAGGAAACTTGGTAAAAGTTGAAGGAAAGATGAATGCAGCATGTTATCAGCAAATACTGGAGGCAAATTTGCACTCATCAGCCCGGAAGCTGCTCATGGGACGAACTTGGACGTTCCAGCATGACAACGATCCAAAACACAAGGCCAAGTCGACCTGTCATTGGCTACAGCAGAACAAAGTGAAGGTTCTGGAGTGGCCATCTCAGTCTCCTGACCTCAATATCATTGAGCCACTCTGGGGAGATCTCAAGCGCGCAGTTCATGCTAGACGGCCCAGGAATTTACAGGAACTGGAGGCTTTTTGCCAAGAAGAATTGGGAGCTTTACCATCTGAGAAATTAAAGAACCTCATCCACAACTTCCACAAAAGATTTAAAGCTGTCATTGAGGTTAGAGGGGGCAAAACACGGTATTAAGAACTGGGGTATGTGAACTTTTGATCAGGGTCATTTGGATGTTTTTGGTTGTCATTAAGATTTAAAAAGAGAAAACACAGTAGTTTGACAATAAATGGCTTCATCCAACCAATAACCATGAGTGGAGAAAAAGTTTTTTTGTTATCATTCAAAGGAAAAATTATGCCGGGGTATGTAAACTTTTGAGCACAACTGTAGTTACAGGATAATTATAAGGAGAAAATCGGAACAGTTTTGCCCAGCAGTAAGGCAATGATAACAAGTCCTCTTTTTCATGTGGAATCTACTTGAAAAAGCGCTGCAAAACAGACACATAAAAATTGTAGGTACAGCAATGTAAAAACAAAATTGTTGTACATGTGTCCAGTCTTTTACTATTTATTTTATCTGTTTCAGGGTTCAGAAACTATGAAAAAATTGAAATATGAAAAAAAAAATGGAAATTGCTCACCACCATAGTGATAAGTTTAGAGAAAAGACGCCAGTGGTGGAGCCGCCAGAACAAATGACGGCAAAATTGCTTCAAGAAAAAGACTGCTGGTGTTTTCCTGAAGTAGGTTGACCTATGAAAACTTGGCGGTTCATGTGCAAAAACCCTAAGGGCTTATTCACACATCAGTATTTGGTCAATATTTTGCATCAGTGTTTGTATGCCAAAACCAGGAGTAGATCTGTAAGGGTGTGACAGGGGTTGTCATATGCCTCTCCCTCTCTAAACAGTGTTGGTACAAAATGTGGGCTGATTTGTGACTGTTATAATATGTGGAATTGCATAGAGTTCTATGAGCACTAATGTACTCGGTTAATGTAATGTATTGTGATTAATATTGTGTGAAATGTTATTCATGTATAGTGTGTAGGAAAAGTCTAGGATTAACATAAAAGTATAGGTATAGCATAGGACATAGGGATTAAGTTAGGAAGGGAAAGATTCAGTTGGGGGCATATTAGGTATATTTAGGTATAGGACATAGAATAAAATTTAGCTTTAGCTATAGATAAGGAATGGGAAAGTGCAGTGGTGGGCACTATAGAATCAGGAAGCAGATAGGTACAAGATAGAAACAGTTAAAGTGTTCAGGAACAGCCCTAGTATATGAGTGGCAGGGTTAGTTAAGAAGGGGAGCACTTCCTGTTTTTAGTCAGATAGAAATGGTTGAAGATTAGATAATAAGTAAGAGAATGTTAGTAGCGTTCAAGGACAGAGGACACATAAAGTACGGACTGTTTGGGAAGCATGAGAACGTCGGCTACTGCTTTCTGCGGACATCCCTGCAATGTTCGGGGCCTACAGCCAGAATTAGGCACTGTGTGCTGTAACATCAATTGAACATGGACTGCTAAGTAAAGTTGAACTGTTTGTTATGAAGTGAGTGTCCCCTGATTTGTGTGCTGATGTTCCTGGATTCAGGAGCTTGGAGACAGCAGACACCTGCAGCCAAACGTGAGTGTTCTGCACCACACGCACAGCACATGGAATGGAAAACAGGACACTTCTTATTTGTAGGGTCCCATGTTGTGGGAACACAGCAGCCCCTTGCCCATAACTACCGCCCTGCACACATTACTACTTGGAGTAGCCGGCAGGATCAAGAGTCCTTGCATACTGAAAGCGGAGGAACCCCTGAGACTGCCGCTAGAAATCCCTAGATGGCAGATGATGGCTCGGAGGCTAGAGTAAACTCTGCTCATCATAAGTGTCGTAACAGCAAAACAGCATGAAAATGTGACTGGCCTGGGCAGTGGCCTGTGCCCAGAAGACTGCCCATCGTGAGTGGTGCCCGCCCCCGGTGGGCGTGACAGAGAAAGAAAAAACCCCGCCTGTTGCTGAAAATCCCTGGAGCGGGCAGGACTCGGGAAGAATGGGCGGAGCTGCTGGAAGTGACCTTACTCAGGGATGGACGGGGTCCAGAAGAAGAACCACTCATGCTAAGCAGCTCAGCGCCATTGCTGGATGAGACAGCGAGGCAGAGTGAGTAGGTACAGATGGAGCAAGGGCCACCACCCCTGTGCCCCAAAGTCGAGTTGCCCAGCAGACGGCAGCAGAGGCCCAAGCGGGGGCCATTCCCAAAAGACAGAGCCCGGTACTCCCAGGAGAGAGAATACTGAGAGGAAGTGGTAAGTCTACCTAAAGCGACTCCTCTATGGGCACTACAGTTATCTGCTGCCAGGGCCCGGGAGCGGCCACCTATGTCGGCTGAGGAGAATTCAAAGAGACCCTAGTCTAAAAGCGGCAACACTAGAAGAAAAAAGTTTTAAAATGGCAGCCGGGAGCTAAAATGGCGGCCATAAGTGTTTGTTGCACTGTATATGCACGGGACTGTTCTATGTCCCTGAGGGCAGGAAGCCCTGTAACAGCTGGAAAATGCCGAAGTTGGCCAGGATGGCTGAAGTTTTTGTGTGCCCCCCCCCTCCAAGTTTGTTTGCGCTTATTTGCTCACCCCTGCTGGATTGCAGAACTGTGAACACTTAAAGGGCCAAAGAACCTGGTAGCCTTATGGACAGTGTGCAGCTACCTCATGGACTCTGTCCCATTGTCCCCATAAACTGTCCCTAATTTTATCCATGAACCTTTCCCCAGGGACTGATGGGCAGCACACTTCACTTTTAAAGGGACCGTGATTCACAAAAATAGGGAGGGGGAAAAGGGAACAACAGACGACCCGAGGATAGAGTCGGGTCATTGCTCCTGGACTGTTGGAGCTGCTGTAAGTTTGGCCAATGGGCCATTGTTTGCTAAAAAAATTCAGACACTCTGTACTGTAACCTCAATTGAACAGGGACTGCTAAGTAAAGTTCAACTGTTTGTTATGAAGTGAGTGTCCCCTGATTTGTATGCGGATGTTCCTGGATCCAGGAGCCTGGAGACAGCAGAGGCCTGCGGCCGAAATGTGAGTGTTATGCACCACATGCACAGCACATGTGAAACAGGACACTGTTTATTTGTAGGGTGCCAGGGAGTGGGAACACAGCAGCTCCTTACCCATAACTAGATGAGCGAACATTTCAATGTTCGGCTCGGAAATGTTCGCCGAATAATTATACATTCGCCGAATTTATTCGTCGATTAATTCGACGAACATTTCCGCACACCATAGGACTCAATGAGGAGACAAAAAAACGCATATACAACACCTTCAAACGGGCCCAAAAGCTGCCAAAACACATAAAATTAGGGGTAGACACCAGGAAAGTGCAATCAATTGACCCAAAGTACAAGTACTATAATTATTATTATTATTACAGCAACATTTATTCCGTGGCGCTTTACATGTGAAAAGAGGTCACCGACTGGTACAAGAGGAGAGAAGACCCTGCCCACGAGGGCGTACAAACAATGTATAAGGGATGGGTGAGGGTACATTAGGTCAGGGTACAGCTAGTCGTGCAGCGGTATGCTGGAGCAAGGGTTACCGCCGATTGTACGCTTGTTACAAGAAGTGGGGGGTACAGAGTTACACAGTAGGGGAGATGCACGGGACAAATCTTGTATGCGATCGTGGCAAGAAGAGATAAGAGGGAAGTAGAGAAGGAGATCTTGGAAGGATGGGAGGTTGCATGCTGTAAACTAGTACAGGGAGACTAGGTCACACATGTATGGAGGAGACAGGTTTTCGATGGCTTGGTATGCCAAAGTCAGGCTTTTCAACTGGAGTCTCTGGGCAACAGGGTGCCAGCGCAGGGATTGACAGAGGGGAGAAGACTGGGAATAGCGAGGTGACAGGTGGATTAATCAGCCAGCACAGTTTAGGATAGATTGGAGGGGTGCGAGAGTGGTAGAACGGAGGCCACAGAGCAGGAGATTGTAGTAGTCGAGGTGGGAGATGATGAGGGCATGCACTGGTGTTTTTCTAGATTCATGGTTGGGGAATATGCGGATCCTTGAGATACTTTGGAGTTGGAGTCAGCAGCAAGTGGAAACGACTTGTATCTGTCGTTTGAAGGACAGATCAGAGTCAAGCTTGCGGGACTGGGGAGAGTGGGCAGCCATTCACTTTGATGGATAGGTCAGTTGGGAGGAGATGAATGAGATGGTGGAAAGATGATGCATTCTGTTTTATGCATGTTCATTTTTACAAATCTAGCAGAGAATAAAGATTAATTACAGGACACACGTTGTGAGATTCTGGTTAGTAAGGAGGTGATATCAGGTCCAGAAAGGTAGATCTGTTTGTCATCAGCATAGAGGTGATACTGAAAGCCGTGAGACTATGAGCTGTCCCAGGCCGAAGGTGTAGATGGAGAAGAGCCTGGGTCCTAGAATTGAACCTTGGGGGATACCGACACATAGGGGGTGAGATGAGGAGGTGGTGTGTGAGTGGGAGACACTGAATGTCCTATCAGTTAGGTATGAAAAGATCCAAGACAGGGCCTAGTCTGTGATGCCGAGAGATGAGAGTCTGTAGTAAGAGGGTATAGTCTACAGTGTCGAAGGTGTTATGTTCTGCTACCAAAGCTAAGGAAAGAGAGGAGATCTGTCCCTACTATAAGACTCAGCTGAATCCCTACGATGTAACAGGGAACCTGATCCTGCGATCAGACCTGCTAAAGTCCTAATCTAGTCTGTACGAAGACCTATAGATGTGGGGAGGGAATCCCTACAAGTACTAAGGACTGGGAGGAATATGGGACACCTCCTAACAGAAATAGTAGCAGACAGACGAACAAACAAAATAGATAGAACATAGAGGTCCGTAGACCAAGCAAACTAACAGAGTTAGATACAGAGCACAGGCTAGCTAGAAAGTAGATATACAATGAAGTCCAGCAAAGCCAGAAGGGCGGAGCAGGATTAAATAGGCCAACAAGGTCATGTGACCAGCAAAGGGAAAAAAAACCTAACAGCAAGGTTCTAACAGTACCCCCCCTTCTAAGAGGATCCTCCGGATCCCCTAGGACCAGGCTTATCAGGAAATCTCCTGTGAAACGCTCTGATAAGTCTGGACGCGGAAACATCATCTGACCTCACCCAAGAGTTATCCTCGGGTCCGAAACCTTTCCAGGCCACAAGATACTGCAAACTACCTCTATACCGTCTAGAGTCAAGGATGCGAGAAATTTCATATTCCCCGTCCTCCACCACCGGAGGAACAGAGGCAGAGGCGTCACCATCCGACACAACAGCTTTTTTTAACAGAGAGACATGAAAGACCGGATTAATTCTCCAGGAGGTAGGAACCTCCAACCTAACAGCAGATTGGTTGACAACCTGAAGCACCTTAAAGGGCCCTACAAACTTGGGACCCAATTTCTTAGAAGGAATCCTCAACCGCAGATTCCTAGAGGACAACCAAACCATGTCACCAACAGCGAACAAAACCTCCTGTCGTTTCCTATCAAAGTAGTCTTTAGATTTTCTGTTGGCCTCCTGAAGATTACCACGCACATCCGTCCAAACTCTTTCCAAATCACCGGAAAAATTCTCCTCCTCAGGCACGGCAGATCCCAACTTGGAGAACGACCCAAACGACGGATGTCTCCCAGAACAACAAAAAAAAGGCGAACAACCAGCAGAAGAAGATGTATGATTGTTCAGAGCAAATTCGGCAAGTGGCAGAAACTCAGACCACCCCTCTTGATTGTCTGCCACAAAACAACGCAAGAACTGCTCAACATCCTGGTTTTTCCTTTCTGTCTGGCCATTAGACTCAGGATGATATCCGGACGAAAACGACAAATGAATTCCCAACCTGTCACAAAAGGCACGCCAAAAACGAGCCACGAACTGAGGACCCCTATCAGAAACAATGTCAGTAGGAACGCCATGAAGTCTGACAATTTCCTTGACAAAGGCCTTAGCGAGAGTTTTAGCGCAGGGCAGTTTGACGAAGGGAACCAAGTGACACATCTTGCTAAAACGGTCCACGACCACCCAGATGACAGTAAAACCCTCAGAGGGGGGAAGGTCAGTTATAAAGTCCATAGCCAAATGTGTCCAAGGAGCACTGGGGACCTCCAAAGGACAAAGCAACCCCGCAGCAGGAGTATGTGAGGACTTAGATCTAGCACATATAGTACATTGGCGCACCCACTTAATGACTTCCTTCTGCCATCCAGGCCACCAAAAACTGCGACCCACCAGTCTCTTGGTCTCAGAGATTCCGGGATGACCTGCCAATCGAGATTCGTGACACTCAACAAACAAATCTCTCCTAAAGGTCCCAGGCACAAACAACCTCCCATGAGGAGTGTTAGATGGGGCATTCTCCTGAGCTTTAAGAATCTCATCTTCCAAAACGGAGTCTAAAGCAGCTATCACAACACCTTCTTGTAGAATGTTTGCCTCTTTCTCAGCACCGACTATGGGAGAAAAACTGCGAGACAAGGCATCCGCCTTAACATTCTTAGTACCAGGGATGTAAGTAACGGAGAAATTAAACCGCGAGAAAAACAGTGCCCACCTAGCCTGACGGGCATTCAGGCGCTTGGCAGCATCAAGATATATCAGATTTTTATGATCCGTAAGAACCTGAACGGGAAATTCCGCACCTTCCAAGAAGTGGCGCCAGTGTTCAAATGCGAGTTTAATAGCCAATAATTCCCGATTACCAATATCGTAATTCAGTTCAGTCTCCGAAAATTTTTTTGAAAAAAAGGCACAGGGATGTAATCCATCCCCGTTATCCTGAGACAATACTGCGCCAACCCCCACAGAGGAAGCATCAACCTCAACCAAAAACGGCCTAGTAACATCAGGCTGCATAAGGATGGGAGCAGAGGTGAACCTCTCCTTGAGATACACAAAAGCTTCAATGGCCTCAGAAGACCACTGAACCGCATCAGCACCTTTCCTGGTGAGATCAGTCAGAGGTTTGACAATACTAGAAAAATTTTTTATGAATTTTCTGTAGTAATTGGCGAAACCCAAAAACCTCTGTATCGATTTCAAACCAATAGGCCTAGGCCATTCCTGCACAGCCTGAACCTTAACCGGATCCATCTCAAAACCTTTGCTGGAGATAATGTAGCCCAAAAAACTAATTCTCTGTACAGCGAACTCACATTTCTCCAGCTTAGCAAAAAGCGAATTGTCCATTAATAACTGTAATACCTCACGCACGCTCCGCCAATGAGACTCCAGATCCGGCGAATAAATCAAAATGTCATCCAAATACACAACCACATTTTTACCGATCAAAGGTCTAAGGATGTCATTAATCAGATTCTGAAAAAATGCAGGAGCATTAGTAAGACCAAAAGGCATAACCAGATTCTCAAAATGACCCACAGGAGTGTTAAAAGCAGTCTTCCATTCATCACCCTCCTTCATGCGCAACAGATTGTATGCCCCCTTAAGGTCAATTTTAGAGAACCACTTGGCCCCCAATAACTGGTTAAACAGATCAGGAATCAATGGCAGTGGGTAAGGATTGCGTACCGTAATTTTGTTAATCTCACGAAAATCCAGACAAGGACGTAAACCGCCGTCCTTTTTTTTTACAAAAAAAAATCCAACCGCCACAGGAGACTTAGAGGGCCTAATGTGACCGGCGGCCAAACTTGTCTGTATGTATTCCTCCAAAGCCTTCCTCTCAGGAATAGTAAGGTTAAATAAACGACTTTTAGGAAGAGTCGCTCCAGGGACAAATTCAATAGAACAATCATAGTCTCTATGGGGAGGCAAAACCTGCGATTCCTTCTCAGAAAAAACTCTCCAAAAATCCTGAATAGGAACAGGCAATTCTCCCCTATCCAAAGCTGCAATACGCCCATTACAACACTTGTCATAACATTTATGGCTCCAGGATTTAATTTCACTGGTAGACCAATCCAGTACAGGATTGTGAAATTTTAACTAGGGCAAACCCAATATTACTGGAGAAGGCAAGTTATTCAACACTACCAAATCCAATTTCTCATGGTGAACACCATTAATAGTGAGAGGAAATTCACTGACCTTGAGAGTAATATTCTTCAAAGGGGAGCCATCCACAGAAACCACAGCAATGGGGGATGATAAAGGTTCAGGTTTTAAATTGAGTTTTTCCACGAATCCCCCATCAATTACATTCAGTGTAGACCCGCAATCAACAAACACCCGAAATTCCATTAATTTTTCCTGAGCAATCGTGGAAGCAGCTAAAAATATACCCTTGGAATTTAAACAGGCAATACGGGCGTGACTGACCATTTTTTTTTCTTTCTTCATCCGAAGCTCACAGCCTTTAATCAAATGACCAGATTTTCCGCAATAGAAGCACAAGCCTTCTGAAAAACGACGGTCTTTTTCTTGAGAGCGAGGTGCCACCGATCCAATCTCCATCGGTTCACCACTGTTAGTACACACATTATCATAACCAGAAACTGACATAGCAGAGGATTTGCTCTCATTAACCCTAGCACGCAGTCTTCTATCCACCCGTATAGCTAATTGCATAGCCTGTTGCAAATCCTCAGGTGTAGGATAAGCAATTAGCAGGTCTTTAACCCTTTCACTGAGCCCAGCAAGAAATAGACTTTTCAGAGCAGAATCGTTCCACCCTGTTTGAGTGGACCAACGACGAAAATGTGTACAATATTTTTCCACATTACCCGATCCTTGTTTTAGACGTCTCAACTCAGTCTCAGCTGATGCGACACGGTCAGGATCATCATATAATAGTCCCAAAGCAGAAAAAAAACTATCCACTGATCTGAAGCATGAATCACTAGGTTGCAAAGAAAAGGCCCACTCCTGAGGCTCTTTGCGCAAAAGTGACATTATGAACCCTACGCGCTGGGATTCATCCCCAGAGGACTTAGGTCTCAAACGAAAATACAATAAGCAAGCATTTTTAAATGAAAAAAATTCTCGGTGTTCACCAAAAAATAAATCCGGCAAACATACCTTAGGCTCCAAGAAATGTGCTCCAGGACAGTTACTCACGTGCTGACGGAGCTCGGCCACCTCCAGAGAGAGTCCCTGCAGGCGATGAGCCAAATCCTGAACCGACACCATGATGGAACAGAAAAATCTTTCCTTAGAGAATTTGCTGGCTGGACTTACTGTTATGTTCTGCTACCAAAGCTAAGGAAAGAGAGGAGATCTGTCCCTACTATAAGACTCAGCTGAATCCCTACGATGTAACAGGGAACCTGATCCTGCGATCAGACCTGCTAAAGTCCTAATCTAGTCTGTACGAAGACCTATAGATGTGGGGAGGGAATCCCTACAAGTACTAAGGACTGGGAGGAATATGGGACACCTCCTAACAGAAATAGTAGCAGACAGACGAACAAACAAAATAGATAGAACATAGAGGTCCGTAGACCAAGCAAACTAACAGAGTTAGATACAGAGCACAGGCTAGCTAGAAAGTAGATATACAATGAAGTCCAGCAAAGCCAGAAGGGCGGAGCAGGATTAAATAGGCCAACAAGGTCATGTGACCAGCAAAGGGAAAAAAAACCTAACAGCAAGGTTCTAACAGAAGGCAGATGACAAGTCTAGGAGGAGGAGGACAGAGTAGTCTTTCTTGGATTTGGCAGTTGGTAGGTCGTTGGTAACTTTAGTCAGGGCAGTTTCAGTGGAATGGTGAGGTCGGAAACCAGATTGTAAGCGGTCAAAGAGGGAGCAGGAGGAGAGGTGAGAGGACAGTTCAAAATAGACGTGTTGATCCAGTAGTTTGGAGGCAAAGGGGAGAAGTGAGATGGGGCGATAGCTAAACATAGAATGGGTCAAGGGAGGGCTTTTGGAGGATGGGTGTGATTGAGGTATGTTTGAATCATGAGGGGAAGATGCCAGTCGTTAGTGAAAGGTGGAAGAGGAGGGTTAGGCTTGGGATGAAGACTGTGGTACAGTTTGGAATAAGGTGGGATGGTATTGGTCAAGATCACAGGTGGTGAGATGTGGTTTGGAGAGTAAAGATGATCTTCCGTGATGGCGGAAAAGCTGGTTTTGGAGGAGGAGAGTTGAGTCGTTATGAGAAGGTGCTGTTGGGACTTTGACAATATAGGGCAAAGATTTTGCTTAATCTTCTGCTTGAAGAATGAGGCTAAATCTTCAGCTTAGATGAGAGGAGAGGAGAGGGAGGGGGAGCTGGTGGACAGAGGAGGGACTTGAAAGTACTGAATAGCTGTTTAGGGTTGTGAGACACGTATGATATGAGAGATGAGAAGTAGGTTTATTTTGCTGCAGTGATCAATTGTGCAGCATTTTTAACTTCTGTTTAACTTCTGTTACTGGATTCCACTCCCCTTCTTTGGCAGTCGAACAGCGGTACGCCTTGTAGATGAGAGACGGGAAGAACATGTGTTCCAGTAGATGACAAGCGCTGCATCAAGTGGCCTCTGCTCCTCTTCCTCCACATTAACATCACACACAGCACAGTTCTCAGAGATGGCACCCCAATTAGCCTTGTTTTCACCCACGTCACAACTCTCCAACCTGCCAACTGACTGTGGAGAAGCACAGATGGGTGAGTCTGCAGAGCTGTTCACACATTCTTTTCCGGGGCATCAGAGGTCTGATCCAAAGCTTTACAGACTCAAGAGGGGGAAAGCATGTGTAGCGATGCCCAAAATTTTCAATTGATTCAGGACCAGACGAAGTAGGGTTCGAGAAGAATCCAAACTCTCGTCACCAGACGTTAACCCCTGGGGGTGGGCATGGATGTGTTGGAGAAAGAAATAAATACACACCAGAACATGGAGAACTAAACTAATATACAACAGGGGTTGGAAAACTAAACTACTAAACAGCTAAGGTTGGAGAAAGAAACAAATACACACCAGAACATGGAGAACTAAACTAGTAGAAAACAGAGGTTGGAGAACTACACTGTGTTCCAAATTATTATGCAAATAATATTTTCTCAGATTTTCCCAAATTACCTATATGAATTGCAGTCATTGTAATTTTCCAGTCAAATAACTATTAGAGTACAATTGAAAGGTTTTTGTACAAACTGCCTATGATAACAGTATATTTTTAAAAAAATAAAAAACTCAAACTGCACTCAAAATGCATGTTCCAAATTATTATGCACAGCAGAGTTTTCAACCTTTTCATTTTAATAAAGAACAAAAAAATGGTCATTTTTTAAATTATAAGCATTAGCAGGTTATTACAAACTGAAGTCAAACAGTTTTCAACTCAAAACTTTATTCTAGGTGATGTTACATTTGCACATAGGACCCCTTGTTCGAAAGTAGCTTCTGAACTCTCTCGTCCATTGAATTTGTCAGGTTTTGGATGGTTTCTGCTTTAATTGTTTTGCATGAGGACAGAATACCCTCCCAGAGCTGTTGCTTAGATGTGAACTGCCTCCCGCCATCATAGACACTCCTTTTGATGATGCTCCAGAGGTTCTCAATGCGGTTGAGGTCAGGGGAGCATGGGTGTCACACCATAAGTTTGTCTCCTTTTATGCCCATAGCAGCCAGAGATGCAGATGTGTTATGTGCAGCATGAGACGGGGCATTATCATGCATGAAAATGATCTTTAGCCAACTCACTCAAATGCATACCTTGAACCCAGGCAAACCGAGCGTCCACCAGATTAGCCCCGGCTGTTATGATCTGCTACAGAGACTAAGGAAAGAGAGGAGATCTGTCCCTACAATAGAACTAAACTAGATCCCTACGATGTAACGGGGAACCTGATCCTGCGATCAGACCCGCTAAAGTCCTCGGCTAGTCTGAACGCAGACCTATAGATGTGAGGGAGGGATCCCTACAAGATCTAAGGACTGGGAAAAGTTGGACACCTCCTAGCAGAAATAGTAGCAGTCAAAGACAAACACACAACAAAAAGGCATAGGGGTCAGAAGACCTAGCAAAACTAACAGAGAACGGCAACAGAGCAACAAGCTAGCTCAACAGTAGTAAATACAAATGAAGTCCAGCAAAGCCAGGAGGGCAGAGCCGGATTAAATAGGCAAAATGGTCATGTGACCAGCAAACTAAAAAAAAACTAACAGGAGAGTTGTAACAGTACCCCCTCTTCTAAGAGGATCCTCCGGATCCCCTAGGCCCAGGCTTACCAGGAAACCTCCTGTGAAACGCTCGGACAAGTCTGGGAGAAGAAACATCATCCGCCCTCACCCATGAGTTATCCTCAGGTCCGAAACCCTTCCAAGCGACGAGATACTGCAAACTCCCTCTATACCGTCTAGAATTTAGGATGCGGGAAATTTCATATTCCCCGTCCTCCACCACCGGAGGAACAGTGGCAGAGGCGTCACCATCCGACACATCAGCTTTTTTCAACAGAGAAACATGAAACACCGGATTAATCCTCCAGGACGTAGGAACCTCCAGCCTAACAGCAGATTGGTTAACTATCTAAAGTTCCTTAAAGGGCCCTACGAACTTGGGACCCAATTTTTTAGAAGGAATCCTCAATCGCAGATTCTTAGAGGACAACCAAACCATGTCACCAACAGCAAACAAAACCTCTTGCCGTTTCCTATCAAAGTACCTCTTAGATTTCTTGTTAGCCTCCTGAAGATTACCACGCACATCCGTCCAAACTCTCTCCAAATCACCGGAAAAACTCTCCTCCTCAGGCACAGCCGAAACCAATTTGGAAAATGACCCAAAAGACGGATGTCTCCCAGAACAACAAAAAAAAGGCGAACACCCAGCAGAAGAGGATGTATGGTTGTTAAGAGCAAATTCAGCAAGTGGCAGAAACTCAGACCACCCCTCTTGATTGTCTGCCACAAAACAACGCAAGAACTGCTCAACATCCTTGTTCTTCCTTTCTGTCTGGCCATTAGACTCAGGATGATATCCGGATGAAAACGACAAATGAACTCCCAACCTGTCACAAAAGGCACGCCAAAAACGAGCCACGAACTGAGGTCCCCTATCAGAAACAATGTCAGTAGGAACACCATGTAGTCTGACAATTTCCTTGACAAAGGCCTTGGCGAGTGTCTTAGCGCAAGGCAGTTTGATGAAGGGAACCAAGTGACACATCTTGCTAAAACGGTCCACGACCACCCAGATGACCGTGAAACCTTCAGAGGGAGGAAGGTCAGTAATAAAGTCCATAGCCAGATGTGTCCAAGGTGCACTAGGAACCTCCAGAGGGCAAAGCAACCCCGCAGCAGGAGCATGCGAAGACTTGGATCTTGCACACACAGTACATTGGCACACCCACTTAATGACTTCCTTCTGCCATCCAGGCCACCAAAAACTGCGACCCACAAGTCTCTTGGTCTCAGAAATTCCTGGATGACCTGCCAACCGAGACTCATGACACTCAACAAACAAATCTCTCCTAAAGGTCCTAGGCACAAACAACCTCCCAAGGGGAGTGTTAGATGGGGCATTCTCCTGTGCTTTAAGAATCTCATCCTCCAAAACGGAGTCCAAAGCAGCAATCGCAACACCTTCTTGTAAAATGGTCTCCTCTTCCTCCTCAAGACCGACCATGGGAGAAAAGCTGCGAGACAAAGCATCCGCTTTAACATTCTTGGTACCCGGGATGTAAGTAACGGAAAAATTAAACCGCGAGAAAAAAAGTGCTCACCTAGCCTGACGGGCATTCAAGCGCTTGGCAGCATCAAGATAGATCAGATTTTTATGATCAGTGAAAACCTGAATGGGAAATTCAGCACCTTCCAAGTGATGACGCCAGTGTTCAAATGCGAGTTTAATCGCCAGCAATTCCCGATTACCAATATCGTAATTAAGTTCAGTCTCGGAAAATTTTTTTGAAAAAAAGGCACAGGGATGTACTCCATCCTTGTTTTCCTGAGACAACACCGCACCAACCCCCACCGAAGAAGCATCAACCTCAACCAAAAACGGCTTAGTCACATCAGGCTGCATAAGGATGGGAGCAGAGGTGAACCTCTCCTTTAGAAACACAAAAGCTTCAATGGCCTCAGAAGTCCACTGAACCGTATTAGCACCTTTCCTGGTGAGATCGGTCAGCGGTTTGACAATAATAGAAACATTTTTTAATGAATTTTCTGTAATAATTGGCGAAACCCAAAAACCTCTGTATCGATTTCAAACCAATAGGCCTAGGCCATTCCTGCACAGCTTGAACTTTAACCGGGTCCATCTCAAAACCTTCACTGGAGATAATGTAGCCCAAAAACTAATTCTCTGTACAGCGAACTCACATTTCTCCAGCTTAGCAAAAAGCGAATTGTCCATTAATAACTGTAATACCTCACGTACGCTCCGCCAATGAGACTCCAGATCCGGCGAATAAATCAAAATGTCATCCAAATACACAACCACATTTTTGCCGATTAAAGGTCTAAGGATATCATTAATAAGATTCTGAAAAAATGCTGGAGCATTGGTGAGACCAAAAGGCATAACCAGATTCTCAAAATGACCCACAGGAGTGTTAAAAGCAGTCTTCCATTCATCACCCTCCTTCATGCGCAACAAATTGTATGCCCCCCGGAGATCAATTTTAGATAACCACTTGGCCCCCACTAACTGGTTAAATAAATCAGGAATCAATGGCAGTGGGTAAGGATTGCGTACAGTAATTTTATTAATCTCACGAAAGTCCAGACAAGGACGTAAACCGCCATCTTTTTTTTTTACAAAAAAAAATCCAACAGCCACAGGAGACTTGGAAGGCCTAATGTGACCGGCGGCCAAGCTTGTCTGTATGTATTCTTCCAAAGCCTTTCTTTCAGGAATAGTAAGATTAAATAAACGACTCTTAGGAAGAGTCGCGCCAGGGACAAATTCAATGGTACAATCATAGTCTCTATGGGGAGGCAAAACCTGCGACTCCTCCTCAGAAAAAACTCTCCAAAAATCCTGAATAGGTACAGGCAATTCCCCTCTATCCACAGCAGCAATGCGCCCGTTACAACACTTGTCATAACACTTAGGGCTCCAGGACTTAATTTCATTGGTAGACCAATCCAGTACAGGATTGTGCAATTTTAACCAGGGTAACCCCAATATTACTGGAGAAGGCAAATTATCCAATACCACCAAATCCAAATTCTCTTGATGAATACCATTAATAGTGAGGGGAAATTCACAGACCTTGTGAGTAATACTCTTCAAGGGAGAGCCATCGACAGAAACCACAGCAATAGGGGATGACAAAGTTTTAGGTTCTAATCTAAGTTTTTCCAAGAATCCCCCATCAATCACATTCAGAGTAGATCCACAATCCACAAATACCCGAAATTCAATTAATTCATCCTGAGCAGCAGTAGTGGCAGATAGGAATACTCCCTTAGAATTTAAGCAGGCAATCCGAGCATGACTGACCATTTTTTTTTCTTTCTTCTTACGAAGCACACAGCTCTTAATAAAATGACCAGAATTTCCGCAATAGAAACACAAGCCTTCAGAAAGTCGGCGGTCTTTTTCCTGAGAGAGGGGTGCCATTGCACCAATTTCCATCGGCTCTCCATTGTCAGCACAGAACCTCTCAGGACTCGAAGCTGACATAGCAGAGGATTTGCTCTCATTAACCCTTTCACGCAGTCTCCTGTCCACCCGTATAGCTAATTGCATTGCCTCCTGCAAGTTTCCAGGTGTGGGATAAGCAATCAGTAAATCCTTTACCCTTTCACATAGCCCTGCAAGAAACAAGCTTTTCAAAGCAGAATCGTTCCACCCCACCTGGGCAGACCACCGACGGAAGTGAGAACAATATTTTTCCACATTACCTGATCCCTGCCTCAAACATCTTAATTCAGACTCAGCAAATGAGACACGATCAGGATCATCGTACAACAAACCCAAAGCAGAAAAAAAACTATCCACTGATCTAAAGCACGGATCACTAGGTTGGAGAGAGAAGGCCCATCCCTGAGGATCTTTGCGCAAAAGTGACATTATGATCCCTATGCGCTGTGATTCATCACCAGAGGATCCGGGTCTCAAACGAAAATATAATAGACAAGCATTTTTAAAAGAAAAAAAATCTTGTTGTTCGCCAAAAAATAGATCAGGCAGACGTACCTTAGGTTCCACAAAATGCGCTCCAGAACAGCTACTCACGTGTTGTTGGAGCTTGGTCACCTCCAGAGAGAGTCCCTGCAAGCGTTGAGCCAAATCTTGCACCGAGACCATGATGGAAAACTGGAGGTCTTTCCTTAGAGAAATTTTTTTTTTTATGGCTGGACTTACTGTTATGATCTGCTACAGAGACTAAGGAAAGAGAGGAGATCTGTCCCTACAATAGAACTAAACTAGATCCCTACAATGTAACGGGGAACCTGATCCTGCGATCAGACCCGCTAAAGTCCTCGGCTAGTCTGAACGCAGAACCTATAGATGTGAGGGAGGGATCCCTACAAGATCTAGGGACTGGGAAAAGTTGGACACCTCCTAGCAGAAATAGTAGCAGTCAAAGACAAACACACAACAAAAAGGCATAGGGGTCAGAAGACCTAGCAAAACTAACAGAGAACGGCAACAGAGCAATAAGCTAGCTCAACAGTAGTAAATACAAATGAAGTCCAGCAAAGCCAGGAGGGCGGAGCCGGATTAAATAGGCATAATGGTCATGTGACCAGCAAACTAAAAAAAACCTAACAGGAGAGTTGTAACACCGGCCCCACTATCTAAAAGAACAGATATCTTCTCAGTTCTCGTACCCACCACCACCTCCGCCGGTACGTGAAACTGAGATGACCCTAGGGACGAAATACCTACTCCCAGATTGCCGTCCACCACACAACCTGGGATTAAAAGTTTTCCGACGACTCTTTACTCTGCAAAGGGCGGGATGGACACCCCCCAATAAAATGTCCCTTTCTCCCGCAGAAGAAACACCTTCCAGTCTTGTGGTGTGCCACCGGTCCCCTCCCCCGAAATGATGTCCCTCCTAATTGCATAGGCTCCTCTGGACTGACCAGGGGAACCACCATATGAGGGGACCTTGTAGGAGGTGGGGTCATCACAGGGGGTGTAGTTATCCCGCACCTCTCCCGAAGCCGTCTGTCAATGCGAATAGCAAGGGCCATAGCGGCTTCCAGTGACGCGGGAGAGTCATACTGTGCCAACACATCCTTTAATTTGTCGGATAAACCTTGACAAAACTGGCTCCTAAGAGCCGGGTCATTCCACTGGGTGTCAGTGGCCCACCTACGGAACTCCGAACAGAATTCCTCCGCCGGACGATCTCCCTGCTGGATCCTACGTAACTTAGATTCAGCAAGGGAGATCCGATCCTGGTCATCATATACAAGACCCAGAGCAGTAAAAAACCTATCCACTGACTGGAGAGCCGGGGAGCCCGGGGGAAGAGAGAACGCCCAAGATTGTGGGTCCCCTTGTAGGAGCGAGATGACAATTCCCACCCTTTGTTCTTCACTCCCCGATGACCGAGGCCGCAGCCGAAGTACAACTTGCATGCCTCCCGGAAAACAAAAAACTTGTCCCGCCCCCCAGTGAACCTGTCAGGGAGAGTTACTTTAGGTTCTGGTCCGGCTTGCTCCTGGGGATACAAAACCTTGGACCTAACGTCCGCCAGCTCCATGGACAAACTCTGCAACTGCCGAGCTAGACTACTGGATCCGTGGTAGCTGGAGAAAATCTAAGTGGTCGGTGAAAATGTCACGCTGTCTCTGTGTACTGGAGGTAGGGGGCCTAAGCTGACCCTAAGCTGGGGCCCTGACTAATCCCTCTACCTGGAGGTACTGTTAAAGGTACAGAGGTCCAGGCCGCCAGCGTAACCCCTACCTCCTGAGGATCCCTGCACCTAAGTAATCTAGTCCTGAGAAGGACCCCGATCACAACAAAAGGGGACAGGTAATAATATGCCAACACTCAGTACTTAGACGAACGAGACAGTACAAGGGTAAAACCAAAACCACCTTGCATACAAAAACTACACAACAACAACAGAGGGAACACCAACGGGAAAGGAGATAAATGATAAAGCGAGGAAGGGAAAAACCACTCCAAATACACTTAGCTCTGAAACTCCAAATACCACGATCCGCTCTGTTAGTCTGCATGAAATGCTTTCACCGACAACTTCCCTAACAGATCAGCAGACATATGAAGGAATCTCACTACTGCAGAATTGATTGCAGCTGGGCGAGGCTGGACCTTGTCTAGCACAGAGAGAGAGAGTTAACTCCCTCACTGCCGAAAAGCACAAAGCACCAAAAACTCAGCTGCGAGAAGTCAGGCTGTGCAATCGTGACGATCTTCGTGGCGACACAACCATGACACTAATCAGACGTGTTGAGGCACAGAATTCCAGAGCATGGGGAATATTTTGTAGAAATATTGGAGGCGATTGGGTGAGGAACAAATAAGTGTGGAGAGAAGGAGATCTTGGGAGAACCAGAGATGTATGGAGAAGAAAGGTTATGGATGACTTGGTACATCAGTGTTATTTGTTTGAACTGGATACACTGGGCAATTGGGAGCAAGTGAAGGGATCTTATAGATTGTGTAACATCCCTGGCGGCGTGCTGGCATGGCTTACCATCTCCCACCATGCAAGACCGCCAACTTACCTATCAGTCCAGGCTGTGCACTATACTCCTTTACTTGCTGGGTACATGTCTCTTGTCTGCTGGCTTAGTGCGGCAGCGCTGGCACTTCCTGATTCTTAAAGTTACAGCGTGCGCAGTCCTAATGCGTCCCCAGCCTATTGCTGTGAGTCACTGGATACTTAAACCTCCTCCACCCAGTGGGAGGTGCCTGAGCAACACTTTCTTTCAGTGTGTTCTTTGCAACTGAGTTGCCAGGTCCTGTCCTGTATCTTGTCTCTGCCACCCTGGGGGTTGAGTACCCAGGCCCGTTACCTGTATCTGTGACTTCTAGTCTTTTTCGCCACCCCGGGGGCTGTATGCCCAGGCTCGTTCCTGTATCTCATTTCAGTGTCAGTTCCTGTCTGAACTGTGTCCTAGCTCGTTACCTGTTTGTCTCTATGTCTGATCCTTCCATTTTCCTGCAGTGTCTGAACCAGTACCTAACTCCTACTCGTTGTCTCTGTACTTCTGTTTGTGAGTTTTGTGTCCACTCGCTACTTCATTGCAAGTACCTTTTGTGTATCTGGTTCTGCTTGTCCCGTTTCCCTGCCTCCGTATCTACCTCCTGTGTTCTAGCTATCTTCCTGTGTTTCCCAGTCTATTCCAGGTGAACAGAGCCCTGTCCTGTCTGCCCGTACCTGCGGCACCGCTCCGTTCTGCTCTGCTCTGATTGCCCTCCGCACCTGCGGCTCCGCTCTGCTCCGCTTGTCCTCCCCACCTACAGCTCCGCTCTGCTCCGCTTGTCCTCCGCACCTGCGGCTCTGCTCTGCTCCACTTGTCCTCCGCACCTGCGGCTCTGCTCTGCTCCGCTTGTCCTCCGCACCTGCACTCTGCTCTGCTTGTCCTCCGCACCTGCGGCTCTGCTCCGCTTGTTCTCCACACCTGCAGCTCTGCTCTGGTTGTCCTCTGCACCTGCGGCTCTGCTCTGCTCCACTTGTCCTCTGCATCTGCAACTCTGCTCTGCTCTACTCCGCTCTGCTTGTCCCCCGCACCTGCGGTTCTGCTCTGCTCCGCTTGTCCTCTGCACCTGCGGCTCTGCTCCACTTGTCCTCTGCACCTGTGGCTCTGCTCTGCTCCGCTTGTCCTCCACACCTGCGGCTCTGCTTCACTCCGCTTGTCCTCCGCATTTGCGGCTCTGCTCCGCTTGTCCTCCGCACCTGCGGCTCTGCTCTGCTCCACTTCCCCTCCGCACCTGCGGCTCTGTTCCTGTATCCCAGTCTGTACTGGTCCCTAACCAGCCAATTTATCTACCTGCCAGTACCCGCCTGTCTGTATACCAGCCGTGCCTTCCAGTACCCGCCCGTCTGTATACCAGCCGTGCCTGTCAGTACCCGCCAGTCTGCATACCAGCCAAACCTGCCCATTTCTGCATTCCCCGGTGTGGGTCAACAGCTGTGACCGGGGTCTGACCTGGAGTATCACCTGGGTCACCTCCCACATCCCTCTTCGGACCACGGAGTCGATTAAGCCGCCGTGTGTTCCTGGTTGGATCAGGCGAGGCTCCTAGTCACGCCCCTCCAGGCACTCCTCGGTTCGTGGCCCAGTGGGACCACTAACCACGCTCACGCCAGTCAGTCAGGGCGTGAGCCTAACAGATTGCAATCTTATGGATTTCTGGAGCCAGTGTGCAGTAAAAAAGCAGCCATAGAGTGTTTGGGAACCTTCACACAGACATTTCTTAGCCAGGACTGCTTCTCGGCAGGGTTGGACTGGCCCACCAGAGAACCGGAGACTCCTCCAGTGGGCCCTGGCTTCTCCATCAGGAGAGTTCATAGCACAAACCTTGCAGGTTGTGATGATGATGAGGCCATCCATCTCCGTAGTTTTTCGTTACTTAGAATGCAAGTGCAAGTGTGCAGCCAGCCACCCACCCTCCCACAGGCCGCAATACTAAACTGCCACATTTCTGGACAGCAGCTTGCACTTGAAATGTTGCCTTTTAGGCTTGTGGAGGCAGAAGCTTTTCACAGCCTCATGGCGGCGGCCGGGTCTCCATACTCGGTCCCCAGCCATCAATAATTCTCCTGGTGTCATCCCCAGCCTTCCACAAGCACGGGTCCAGAACATTACCAGTGCCCTCCCCAATGCACTTAGTGGGAAGGACCGCCTAACCACAAACACGTGGACAAGTGAATGTGGCCAGGGATGGAACATCTCACTGGAGCCAGTCCACAGTAAAAAAGCAGACATAAAGTGTCCGGGAACCTTCCCACAGACTTTTCTTAGCCAGGGCTGCTTCTTGGCAGGGTTGGACGGGCCCACCAGAGAACCAGAGAATCCTCCGGTGGGCCCTGGCTTCTCCTTCAGGAGGTTTCATAGCGCAAACCTTGCTGCTGCTATGGGGCTCTTTAGCCGGGGAGAAAGGTGGTCCCTTAGAATCAAATCTGCTGGTGGGCCCAATGTTCTTCAGTCTGACACTGCTTCTCGGTGAGAGTTGTTTTTCACCACGGCCGGTGGTGAAAGGACTGGCATAGAGGGAAACCGTATCTATTCCAGCTGTCATTTCTCCCAGGAAGTACTCTAATGCAGCTTGTTGCATAAGCAATGACAGCCCATCCAACATCAGCTGAGCTCACACTTCTCGGTGGTGCTTAGTCACAGACAAAGATATTTCTTTACGCCTTGAATTTAATCACTACAGAGTTGGACAATGGCCTGATCTGCAATGCGTTTTGAGAAATAACGTGCATAAGCAAAGCCACGGTTTAGGCCACTGAAAGTCATTAAGCGAAACTCATACAGCTTTCCTACAGACTGAAAGAGGGGTATCAAGACTTCCAAGACAGCCAAGAGTTCCCTGTCCTCCCCAAGAGGATAACTGTCCTTGTTCTCCTCCCAATCCTCCTCCTCATTATCACCCAATGCGCATTGAGATGAGATGAGGCTGGGCTGCATATTTCCTTGCTCCACCTTCAATGCCTCCTCTTTAACTGTGAGCACCGAGCATTTCAGTAGACAGAGAAGCGGGATGGTGATACTAATTATGGCGTCATCGCCGCTCACCATCTTGGTGGAGTCCTCAAAGTTTTGGAGGATGTCAGACATCCATGCCCACGCATCCGCTCTTATGTGCTGACCTGAATGCCGATGGGCATGTTGAAGCTGGTACTCAACAACTGCCCTCTGCTGCTCACAAATCCTTCCCAATATCTGCAACTTTGATTTCCAACATGTGGTGACATCGCACAACAGTCGGTGAGCTGGAAGCTGCAAACCCTGCTGAAGCACTGCCAGGTTGGCAGACGCTATAGCTGACTTTCTGAAATGGGCACACACGCGCTGTACTTTCACAAATAGCTCTGGCAGATCTAGGTAGGTTTTGAGAAACCGCTGAACCACTAAGTTGAGCACATTTAGTGCTCTCTCATTACTAATGCTTACCCCTGTATGGAGAACAATATCAGCACCAAAAAAATTAAAAGATGAAATATAGCCTGCTTAATATACCACGGTATTAAGAAAACCAATTTCAATTATATCTTGTGTACCCCTGTAACAGAAATATCTGCACCAAAGAATTAATTTCACTAGAGTAGAACTAGTATAATAGTGACCGACAACTCTTCCACTACAGCCAAACCCAATAGATTAAGACCCAATCAGAAGTGTTTACATTTCCCTAAATTAGGGCCTAACACCACCAAAGTGGCATCAATTTCACCAGAGTAGAAGTAGTTTAATGGAGACAGAAACCTCTTCCACTACAGCCAAACCCAAAAGATGGCGACCCAATCAGGATTATCCCACATTTTGAAAAATTAGTGACAGACACCAGCAAAATGGCATCAATTTCACTACAGTATAAATTGTAGAATTAGGAACGGCACCTCTTCCCCTACAGCCAACCCAGTAGATGGTGACTCAATCAGAAGTGTTTACATTTCCCTAAATTAGGGCCTAACACCACCAAGGTGGCATCAATTTCGCCAGAGTAGAAGTAGTTTAATAGAGACAGAAACCTCTTCCACTACAGCCAACACAATAGATGGAGACCCAATCAGGATTCTCCACAGTTCCAAAAATTAGTGGCAGACACCAGCAAAGTGGCATCAATTTCACTACAGTAGAAATAGTGTAATTAGGACCGACACCTCTTCTAGTACAGCCAACACAGTAGATGGTGACTCAATCAGAAGTGTTCACATTTCCCTAAATTAGGGCCTAACACCACCAAAGTGGCATCAATTTCACCAGAGTACAAGTAGTTTAATGGAGACAGAAACCTCTTCCACTACAGCCAACACTATAGATGGAGACCCAATCAGGATTCCCCACATTTCTAAAAATTAGTGGCAGACACCAGCAAAGTGGCATCAATTTCAATACAGTAGAAATCGTAGAATTAGGAATCAAAACCTCTTCCACTACAACCAACCCAGCAGATGGATACTCAATCAGGAGTGCACCATCCTCTCCAGTCATTCACCACGTGTCAGACTTTTACTTTGTTGTGCAGGTGCATGAACTGGTCTAAAAAATGTGTGAAAGGACTCACAGAAATTGCTTCTGCCACTTACACTACTGCTGCTTCTGCTAATATTTTGGCGTTGACGAATTGACGTGCCGGAGGTTGGAAGTGTAGAGGTGCCTTGAACTCTGTGTGCCTCACTGCTGACTTTGGGAAAACCTATCTAAAGGTTGTGTAAAAGCGTGTTTCGATACTCCAGCATTCGCGGGTCCCTTTCCAGGGCAGGAAGCATCTGGCAAAATTTACTCTTATAACGTGGATCTAACAGAGTGGCAACCCAGTAGTCAGCACTATTTCGAATCATAACTATATGGGAATCATGTTGCAGATAGTGCAGCAAAAATGCACTCATATGTCAGGCTCTTTCATGAGGTCCAAGCCCATGCTGTGTTGGTGGCTAAGTCATTCTGATGCTTGTTTCCTCCATCCCCTTCCGCCAAACATGAACAGTGAGGGGATGATTATCCTCTTCATGTTCTGACTGTTGCTCGCCCATCACCTCTTCCTCTTCCATTTGTTCCTCGCCTTCACTAATACCTTCACTAACAGTTTTTCTAGTATCACCAACTCCCCTTGATCGCAGTGAACCTCCCTCCTTTGGCACCCTGAGATGTCGCCTAGTGTATGACGTTAGTAACAGAAGAAAGTATTTTGTTAGTGTGGATGAGGCCTGTATGACATAGGAGATATGCTACAAACAATTTTAAACTGAGATGTCCCCTACTGTATAGCATTAGTAACAGAAGAAAGTATTTTTTTATTGCGGATGAGGCCTGTATAACATACAAGATATTCTCCAACCTGATTCAAATTGAGATATCCTCTGCTGTATAACGTTAGGAATCGAAGAAAGTATTTTTTCACTGTGAATGAGGCCTGTATAACATAGAATATATGCTTCAAGATATTTAAAACTCAGATCTAGCCTGCTCTATCACGTTAGTCACAGTAAAAAATAGATTTTCTACTCTGCATGAGCTCTGCATACAGCTGAATTTCACCACCACTAAGATAGTGGGTGGCTTTTAGCAGAGTGTATCACGTTTGCGACACAAAAAAATCTTTTGTGGACTGTGGCTAGCCACAGAAAAAAAATATTTTTTTACTCTGAAAACAGCTGAATTTCACCGCCACTAACGTAATAGCTGACGTATAGCAGAGTGTATGACGTTTGTCACACAAAAAAATCTTTGGTGGATTCTGCCAAGAAAGATAAAAACTATTTTTTTTTACTCTGAAAACAGCTGAGGTTCACTGCCACTAAGATAGTAGGTGGCTTTTAGCAGAATGTATCACTTTTGCGACACAAAAAAATCTTTTGTGGACTCTGCCTGCCAACAGAAAAAAAATATTTGTTTTACTGTGCATACAGCTGAAGTTCACCCACCAAAAAAATGACAAACTGGGCTAACACAACTTGCACTATCACATTAGCAAATGAAAAAAAAGGTTTTTGTGCTCTGCAATCAGAAGCTCTGCACTGACAAGATCTGCAGATAACTGAATTTCAACCCCACAAAATCAAAAAATGGCCTACAAGGGCTTGCTTGCTTTATCACATTAGCAAGTGCAAAAATAGATTGAAGGTGTACACCCTTGCATGAAGCACAGTACAACCGATGCACAACACTATTCTATTGCATGGGCCCTGCTCTTTCTGTCAGAATCTCAGTAATTGCACAAGATAAAAAAAATGTGCTGCAAGGTCGATTGAACAGGTACACAGCACATGACTTATCTACACTATCTGACTTCCACACAAGCGCCCATCTATCTAGCTAATATCTCTCAGTACACAGGACAGAACACATTCAGCAGCGTCTGCTTCCAGCAGTGACATGGATAAAATGGTGCTGAGGGAACATGGTCGCTTTTTATATAGAAAGGACATGTGATTTCAGCAGCCAATTGCAGAAACCCTTGTGTCTGGACAATGTGGATGCTTCCTGCACTCTGATTGGCTAGCTGTGCTTTCCTGACTTAAAGTTACCGCCTACAGGAAGAAAAAATAATAATTACAAGCGCGCCGCTGATCTGACCTGTTCTAAGCTATCTCCAGCTCCCCACTCATCTACCACGTCTCCCTGCTCATCATACACAAGCACTATGCTAGCAAAACAGTTAAAAACGCTGTAGTTGCCCCACAATCACGTTCCCGCATTTATTCGCCAAACGTTGCTGATTTTTCCCGAATTTAAGAAATTTTGCTTGCATTTCCGATCACGAATCCGAATGTGCCATATTCATGTTGAATTTAAATTTAAGTTGTAAGATTGGATTTCGAACAAATTCGCTCATCACTACCCATAACTACCGCTCTGCGCACCTTACAGATCTTACAGAGAAAAACTATTACTGAAAGACTGACATCTGTTCTGTGCTTTGGAGACACTCCTGGTTTTGCCATACAAAGGCTGGAGTCACACTAGCGAATCATATCCAATGCGAGAGCATCGGCTGCAATATGTTAATGACACTTGGCTCCTGCTCTGCTGCGAGCGGGAGCCGAGTGTCAGTGCTCTGTGCTCCTCTCCTCTCTATTTTCTCCATCTCCTCTGTTGCCAGCGTCAGCGGGAATCGCACTCTCGGGTGATATCCGAGTGCAGTGCGATGTTTTACATGCACCCATAGACTTACAGTGCTGCTCACCATTATTAGCACCCCTTCATTTTTTTCATAGACTGTACAATATCTTCAGAAATAAATGGAAATGTACCAAAGTTATATCCTCAGGATTTTTTAATTAGTGGTCCAAAGTAATACAACAATAAAACATTGTTTTTAAACTTCCATGTTGCAATTTCAAAGAAGAAACAGAATAAACAGCATGTGCAGCAATAAAGGCACCCCTAATTAATACTTGGTTGCACACCCTTTGGCATTGCTGACAGCCTCCAAACGTTTCTTGTAGCCATCTATAAGCTTCTTGCACTTCTCAGCTGGAATTTTCTCCCAACCTCCCTCCCTTTGCAGTTGTTTAGGCTCTTAAATGTTTGCAGGGTTCTTTTTCCCAATGGCAGATTTCAGCTCACCCCAAAGATTTTCAATGGGATTGAGGTCAGGACTCATTGCTGGCCATTTTTACAACAGTCCATTTTTTCTTTTTCA
The DNA here is from genome assembly GCF_046119375.1 of Phyllobates terribilis. Lineage (NCBI taxonomy): Eukaryota > Metazoa > Chordata > Amphibia > Anura > Dendrobatidae > Phyllobates > Phyllobates terribilis. The sequence continues at coordinate 178,368,850 of NW_027362771.1, forward strand.
ACCAATTGTGTGTACTTTTGGATGTGTGCTTTGGGTCATAGTCTTGCTGGAGGACCCATGATCTTCAACTCAAACCAAGTTTTCTTACACTGGGTAGGACATTTCGCTCTAAAATCTCTTGATAATTTTCTGATTACATGATTCCTGTGATATGGTCAAGGCCTCCAGTACCAAACGCAGCAAAGCAACCCCACAGCATTATGGATCCTCCACCATACTTAACTGTTAGTAAGGTGTTCTTTGCCTTATAAGATACATTGCTCCGTCTGTAAATAAACTGTTGCTTTGCATTGTCTAAAAGCTCTATTTTTGTTTCATCTGTCCACATAACATTTTCCCAGAAGGACTGTGGTTTGTCAAGGTACTTTTTGGCAAAGATCAGTCATGCCTTTTTATATCTTTTCTTCAGCAATGGTTTCTTCCTTGGCCTTCGCATATAAAGCTCTGCTTGGTTTAGTGTGCGGCATATGGTACTTGTTGAAACCATGACCCCAGATTGTTCCAGGTTGGCCTTCAGGTCTTTGGATGTTTGATGTGGCGTTTTTTCCACCATTTGCACCAACCTTTGAAGACATCTTTTGTCAATTTTCTTCTGTCCCCCACATCCAGGGAGGTTTGTGGCAAACTTCTTAATAACATTGCACACTGTTGAAACTGGGATACCAAGGTCTTTGGAAATGGCTTTATACCCTTTGGAGGTCTTTTGTTTGCTAAAATTAGCTGTTCTGATGACCTCAGACAGCTCCTCTGTCTTCACCATTGTGACAAAGGAACAGTGCCTAAGGTGGCTTTTTAAAACACTGAAGTCATCATTCATTGGCTAATTCATGTCACACGGGCACCGACAATTAAACACAGGTGAATCTCTTTTGTGATTTACCATGTGTTTCCATACTAAATCAATGTAAAGGGTGACAATACCAGTAACACAGCAAGCTTTAGACTTTCCTATTTTTCCCTCCCATTGTTTTTTGTTTTAAATTGTTGTTTATCATTTGCTCTTTTCTATTTAACACGAGTGCTCTATACAAAAAAACTTTTTTAATTGATTAATTTTTTTTTAAGAGATATTCCACATTATGTACTTAAACTTCACGACTGCCAATAACAATGAGCAGAACTGTATATGGGTGCGTGTGATCCAATTAACGGATGCAATCGCAGCTTGCTGAAATTGTTTTCGCATGCCGAATTGGCATGAGAAAATAATCGTAGATGTGAGTTGCACCATAGGGTAACATTGGGGTGAGTGCAATCCGATTTTTTATCGGATTACACTCGTCCGATCGCATCACAAGTGGGAGCGAGCTCAAACACTGTTGAAATATTGATCAAAAATATTGATGTGTGAATGAAGTCAAATACATGTTTATGTTAATGAGAAAATGAACAAGGCACAATTTCACTTTCTAATCTCCAATTTATAAATGGTAGATTTTACATTCAGGATGTTTTTTATGTACAGCGTATTGGCAGGCACTGTCATGTTATGTTGCCATTGGCGGCTTAGCATGTTTATACAGGTTAAGTGCATGGTTTATTTTGTGACCATTTAAATTGCAGCTTGTGAAACATTAAACATCCTGCTTTGCTAATGTTGTGAAGATGATTATTGATGTTAATAACTAATGATATACAGAACAATGCCTCCTTTTTCCAAAGTCACAATGTATAACTTGCAGCACAGATAATCCTGCTAGCGATACAAATGTGACAGCTGCTCTGACTGCCATATTCACACTCAAAACAGACGTTACTCCTAGGCCTTCTTCACACATCCATAAAAAAGCGGTACTGGAAAAACAGTACCTCTGTCATCAGTGTTTTGGATTAGTGTGCCATCAGTGTTTTTCTGGTATGGCAAAAGAAAAATAAATTACAAAGTTTCTCCTATACTTTGCAATGTTAAACTTGTACAGCACACGTATGGCTCACAGATGTAACACAGATGATATCCGTGTGCTGTGCTTGTTTTATACGGACCCATTGACTTGTATGGGCCCTTGTCCGTGAAAAAAAAGACAGATGCCACACGTACATGCAACACATACATATGAAGGGGGCCTTACAAAGTGCTGAATGTGAATTTAGGGCTAGATTCATAATTGCATTTGCCCTCTTTTTGCTTAGTTTTTGCTATTTTTCATTTATGCCTTTTTCTTTAAATGTGCGCCTTATTTAAATTCCATTTTATGTGTTCACTTTTTTTTTACATTTTCATGATTGTAGCCAGGGTGTTAGGGCTTCCAGATAATTTCAGCTAATTCATCAATTGTAACATTTTAAAAAGTTGCAAAATGTTTGTGAAAATGTACTATAGCCCCTCATGAAATAATTTTTTGTTTATCTGAAATTTTTGTCACAAATTTTCCAACTTTTTAGCAGAACATGCGACTATTTGTGCTTTATAGTGCAAAAAATTGAAAGAAAAAAATAAAGAGCTTTTTTTATTTTGCAAAAAATTCTCAAACCACAGGGCTTCATTTGTAAGAATTTAGCAGAAAATACAACAACAAATACCACAAGACAAAAGTAGAAAAATTAAAATGAACTTTAAAAATGCGAATAATTCATCCGGCCCTTAATTTTCCTAGCTTGGACAAAATAATTGCACAAGATTGCCTATGCTTGGATAAATTGTATTGTGATACCTATTGTGATACCTTACTATAAAGTATCATGGTATTCATTTTTTGGGACTATTTGGCTGAGTTCACACGATGCGTTTTTCATGCGTTTCCGCGGCGTTTTTGCAGTTGCGTAAACGCCGCGGAAACGCATGAAAAACGCATGGTAGAAGGGCAGCAATGTTCCCCAATGGAAATCCGCATGTGCTGTGCCCATGATGCGGATTTTTCCGCAGCGTAAACGCTGCGCTCAAAAATCCGCAGCATGTCAATTAATTTTGCGGAAACGCTGCTCTTTTGCCGCCATTGACTTGCATTAGACCGCATGGAATCCGCATCACTGTATATGTTGATGCGCTTTTCATGCGGTCTAATGTGCGGATGGTACCCGGGTGTGGATGAGAGGACTCTCATCCAGACCCAGGTACCATTAAAAAAAAAAGAATAAAATAAAAAATATATATATTCTCACCTTCTGACGGCCCGCGCTGCGTCCTGCCGGCTTCCCGCGCACTTCGCGGTTGAATGAAGGACCTTCGCTGACGTCAGAGTCATGTGACGGGTCACGTGACGCTGACGTCGGAAGGTCCTACAGTCTCCACTGCCGGCAGCCGGGACCGATGAAGCAGGACACCGGGGGCCATCAGAGGGTAACGTATAGATTTATTTTTTATTTTTTGACATCACACACTATATAAATCCATGCCGGTTGCATGGATTTATATAGTGTAAAGTTGACAAGCACTTTCCAAGTGATGCTAAAATCGCTTGGGAAACGCTTGTCAACCCGCATGCGGAAATGAAAGTGAAGACTGCTTCATTTCCGCATGTCCCTGGCAGGAAACCGCATGTACAATCCGCATGCGTTTTTTCCTGCCAGAGAGATGCAGAAACGCTCAGGAAAAAATCCTGAGCATTTCTGCATCGTGTGCACATACCCTTTGGCTGTCTTTTTCTTGTGTAATTACACCTAAGTTGTGAGTCTTACTAGGTACAATATACATATGATTGTTTTATTTTCATTATTTCTAAATTACTGTATAGTAGATGAACGAATGTTTTCAAGTGCAATTGAATTGTACTTGAATTATACAAAAATACATATTTTTTTGTAATTCAATCCACGTGAATTTTAGCAAAAATACGGCCAGCTGTTCCTGCTATTTTGCTGAACTCTATGGGGCTGGCAAAAGTTTTTAAAACAAAAAAAAACCAATACCTCACCGCTAACCTGTACCGACACCCTCACTGCCTCTGGTGCTCTCTGCCCACCGTCCAGACCCCAGAACATAATAAACGTAACATGTAAAAAAAAGACCTTAATGCCTCACTGTTCACCTGTCCTGGCACCTCTGCTGCCTCAGATGCCCATTGCCCACAGTCAAAATTGGACATATTGGATTCAACATTTCCAATAATTCCTCTCCAGGCCTTTATACTTCTTTGATAAAATCGGACGAAACCAGCGATTTTGGCAGGATCAGCTGACCATCTATTGTATACGGGGGCCTCCCAACTGTCCACTGACAGATTTTTTGGGGGAGCATAAAGATCCAGTGGTTGGAATTTAATCACCTTATCCTTTTGAGTAGTTGGAAGGTAAGCCGCTGCTAGATTATTCTGGCAGGAGCACTCAGCTAAACTGGGCGTACCTGTGTATGCAGGGAGTCATGTGAGATACTGTAGTTGTCGACCAAATGATCAGTCATCTGACAGCTACAGTATTTAATTTATATGTTTTCAGAACTGCAGAAATGACACAAATTCAGATTACTGAATTTAGAAGATTAAGCGAATTAGTATGCCCAGAGAGCCGAAAAGAACACAAACACCTGTTGGTAGATTATGTCTACTTGAGTTTGTGTTCATTCCTGTTGTATATAAGGCCACCATACATATTAACTCTACCGACAGTTATCTCTCCCAGCTGCCCCATAAAGAGGAACGCTCAGCTTGGCTTGTGTCCTCTATGAGATCCACTGCCAGACACTTCTTCTGGCAGCTTATCTCCAGGAAGAACAAAGGATCAGTGGGCTTAAATTCAGCAGGCTGGATGCTTTAGTCCCCAGATATCATCATTAATGGGAGAATCAGAAGACTCTCATACACATTAGGCTGTTGGCTGATCCTGCCAATATCAGCTGGATTTGCTGACTTTTTGTTGGGGGGTTGTCTGGTCTAAAACGACGAGTCTGCAGTTACTCTATGTGACTGCAGACTTGTGAATCCTCACTTCGCTTGCACTGCGTGCTGTGAAAACTCTCTGGTAATGGCACCAGGAGTATGTGATATGGTTACTTCTGGCCGCAATCCAACACAACATGATGGGCACAGCCTCACTCAATGCAAGTGTATTGAGTGAGGCCGTAAACGGTCTAGTCGGATTGTGGCTGGAAGTATGCATATCGCATACTTGCCGTCACATGACCGCCATTCCCGGCACCAGAAAATTCTGACAGCGCACAGTGCTCGCAATGTGAGAATTCACAAGTCTGCAGTGCACATGGAGTAACTGCAGACTTGTCTTTTTAAACCGGACATTCCCTTTAAGTGTAAAAGCTGTGAAAGACAAAAGGCACCAACTAGGCTAAAACTACTAAACTATAAAAATAATATTTGGGTACTTTTTAGTTGTGTTCTCACCATCATTATCTAATTAAATATTCAGAGCAGATGTATGTTCCTCTGTTATATTTTTAATTTGATTTTATGAATAACAGCACTAGTTCTAAAATGTAAGTACCCCTGATGTCTCTGACACTAGGCGTCAGCTGATAAGTAGAAGTATGGTGGAAAATTCCACAGGTAGTAACTTTGCTATTAGGATTTAAGAATATTTGAAATACCTGGAATATCTCTTTTAATCATTGAAATGTCTGTGCTAAAGAAGCTGCTTTGTTTGTTAAAGAATTTAATCAGTAATTGTAATCTCAGATACCAGATCAATTTAATTTCTCTCTTCTTCACTAACTGGTAAAACATGGTAAAACACCCTTCAGGCACATTTAGCTGTAATCAAGTGTGTAATTCTAGTTTGATGAATGCATTCCCTTGCATAACAAATGCCTGTTGAGAAATATGGCAGTCCTGCTAAACAACACCAGGGTCTGTTAGTTAAAAGGGTGGTTCGAAACGAACACAGATTTAATCCTAAATGTCTATCTATTTAATGTAATAATCTAATTGCTTTTTGAATATACTTTAATTAAAAATTTCCTACCAATCCCCCTCTACTCTGCTTTATTTCTTTTAACGAACTTTCTTTTGATGACATTCCATTTGATAACCCCAGTGCATGCTGGAATACTCAAATGCGACGTCACCAGGAGGGCAGAGACCGCGGTCATTGTCATAGCCTTTGTCTCCAGTTTGAAATAAAGCCTCATTAGTGACGTCTGTTTCAGGGTCTGGGCTAGTCTACTGAGCATGCGTCTATTGTCAATTCTGACGTATGCTTAGTGGGATCTTGTCAATATAAAATATGCTTTTTAATGCACAGTGATAGTGCACTCCCTCGCTGGCTCTGATTGGAAGTGACAAGCCGGTGAGAGAGCGCACTGTCAGTGTGCATTGTAGCAAGCAACGAGAGCAGACTCTAGCCCCGCCCCCAAAACCAATATCAATTTTGGGGTAGGGGCTGATCTCTGCTTTTCCTGCTAAGTGTAAAACATTTGACATATGGTATAAAATGCATCTAAGCCATAAACTAATAGATAAAAATGCTTTACCTAACATTAAACATTACAAACAAGCTCCTATTACTGACTGCCGCGGCATCAATCATATCTAGAAACTAAAAAACAAGTATAATAAGAATAATTTTTACTATTAAGAGTACTCTCTCCATTTGATTCATTATTAAAGAGGACCTTTGACCAGTAAGCATATTAAACTGCCAACATCATGGAATAGTGTCTGCAGAGTGGAATAAAACATAGTTTTTATTTCTTCACTTCTCCTCTCCATTGCAGTGCTATTAACTTGTAAAGTTGAGGTTATAATTTATGTAACTGGGGCTACTGTGAGGAAAAAATGAACAATAAAAGTAAAAAAAAGTTTCCCAGAGATCTTTTATGATATCTTGGGGGAAATTATGTAATAAATGAAAACATGTATAAACATCTAAAAGAAAAAAAAAGTAATATATTCCCCACAAAATAAATAAATAAATCATTTTTATATTAAATACATTTTATTGCATTCATATAACAAAAACCTACCCATATTAGGTATCTACACAAGTGTAATAACCTAGAGAATTAATTTGACTGATTAAATTGTTTGAAACATGAACAATAAAAAATATAAACTAAAAAATAAATAAAAAACTGTGCTTTTCTATGTTTGTATCACAAAGAAAATGATTTTTTTTACCCCAAAACAGTGCTAAAAATAATACAATTTGTTTAAAAAACATGCCTCATGCTGCCATGTCAATGAAATAAAAAATAAAAATATTATCTCTGCTGGAAAGAGGAGAGGTGAAAATGGAAAAAAAAAATACCGTAATTGTCCGGTCATTAAAGCCCGTTCAGCCCTGGTTAATTGATCTAAAAAATTGATGGGTCCACATAAGCGTATGCAAAATCATCACTATTATGGCCAGATAAAAATGACAATCTGTATGCCATCTATGTGTATATTTTGTACATCTGTATGGCATCTGTTTTTTGCATGAACAATTTAATAAATAATAAAGGACAAATGCAGTTCCCTATCTTTATTATTGTAATCTATCCGTGAAAAGCACATTACATATGGATGGTAATGACGTAAACGTAAAACTGTTCATGTGAACTACCTCATTAACTTGCATTGGTCAGTGTGCTGTCTGTATGCTACCAGTTTTGCGTACGTACAGCAAAAGGATGTTTAATACATTCGTCTGATTGAGCCCTAAGTGTAAGTTCCAACGATGAGATTTTTTTGCGTTTTTGATGCTGCAGATTTTCTGCACCATTTCTGCACCTTTTAGCTAAATTTGGTTACCTGCATTTTTTCATTATATTTTTAAGTGCACTTTTTACATGTGTTTTTATTGTGACATACTAGAAAGAGACAAAAATCCCATAGTATTACCTATGGAATTTAACTCTTTGTACCTATCTAATCAGCATTAAGTACTCAGTTGCACGTGCACTTTATTAATATAGATGACATCCAGTATATATGTTGTTTCTTTATCTCTGAAACTTAGATATATGCTATATCACAGCATTTACATCACATTCCGTCCATAGGTATTTCCTCGATTGTTGTGATTGTTTACAATACTTTTGGGATCTGACAATTTTTTAGGGCTCTTGTGATTCACTTTTGATACAACCTTGACATAGCCCTGTATATCACAAACCCCATTTTTAATATCACATGTACCTCCATGTTTTTGTTTTGGATTATGTTTGTAGCAGCTTTTACAGCATTACATACTTTTTTTAGTATTTTGCTACATAACCACTGCATATTGGTATAATAAATAAATAAATAAAAATTATTATCACTATTAACCTTAATCTCGGTTCCCCCTTTTTTCCTCTTTTCCCTTTATTTTAAAGTAGGGATTTGAAGTTATCTTTAATGCCTAGGTATAATTTCCTTTGCCCCAAGCAAATCCTTTTTATTTTGTACAGAGAATCAGATATACCAAAAGGTACTATATTTTCACACAAGTGCCTAGAGCAAGGATGTCACACTCAAATACACAGATGGCCAAAATTAAAAGCTTGGACAAAGTCGCGGGCCAATCTACAATGGAGGAAGTTTTTCCTTATCATCAAATATAATGATTAACTTTTTCATATGGAAACAAACTTAAAGGTGTTGTCACACAAACAAAGTATGTTTTAATTCATAGATCTTAGAATATTGGAATATTATATCATATTATATTATGGAAGAGCAGTAAAAAAGCATATGGCCCAATGGTCTAATTTAAATATATAATAAGAAAGGATAAAAAACCTTGAATAATATAGATAATAAAGTAAAATGCCAACAAAAGTGCCCCAAACACAGAATAATACCCCCACAGTGAATTCCTCCACAGTACCCTCCACACGCATAGTATGATGACCCTACTGTACCCTCCTCCCTCAATCCCCCCTACAAAGAATAGTGACCTCATTACAGTATGATTCTCCAACTGTAATCACAACACAGCCCTCCATACAGTATAATGGCCCTACATAGTCCTCCATAGAGTATAATGGGCCCCACATAGTCCTCTATACAGTATAACGGGTCCCTACATTGCCTTCCATATAGTATAATGGTCCCACATAGTCCTCCATACAGTATAATGGCCCTACATAGTGATCCATACAGTATAATAGCCTCACATCATGCTCCATACATTATAATGGCCCCACATTGTGCTCCATACAGAATAATTGCCACAAAAAAGTGTTCCATACATTTTAATGGACCCGTATAGTGCTCCATACACTGTAATGGCCGCACATAGGGCTCCATACATTGTAATGCAGGTGTCAGAAATGCAACAGGCAGAGACACGAAGTGAGGGCAGTCAGAGATGTATATAAACAATTTATATATATATATAATCTGGCTTTAAACAAAGGGTTAGTAACAAGAATGAACAGGTAATTTACAATAACAATGAACAAGCTCCTAAAATATTGTGATGTGCCCTGGCGTGGGAGTCACCACAGCAGTTCTTTAACTCCGTGAATGACCCTAGCGGGGTCCAACAGTTATTCCCGCTAGGCCGCAAGTCTTTTTCTAACAAAGTCAATTAAATCTAGTTTGTCTTTTTCCACTTCGCCAGTCCCCCTCCCAACCTGACATTCTAAACCCCAATGCCCCTGGTACCGTGGATGATCATTTGAAGTGCCGGCCCTGTTCAGCGATGCAGCTCCTCTGTTTCTTCTGACGTGACTCCTCTGACGCAGTTCTCTCTTATCTCCTCTTTTTTCGGCCGTTGGAGGCGGTCTCTCGCGCCTTGGATAGCGGGGTCCGGACCTTGTCAGTTGACGGGCAATGTCGGGTACTGTGAAGTCACTGAGTACCACAAGCAGATCCCGGCTCTCCTCAGCGGCCAAGGTACTTGGAGGACCTCTGCGGTGAATCCGGCATTTGTTCACTGGCGTCCGCCTGTGCTGCCTTTTAGGTCTCTGCCTCACACCTGTCAGGCTGGTTTCCTCAGCGCATCTAGCGCACGTCTCCTTCTCTCTGCAGCTTGGCGCCGAAATCACCTCAGGTTTTCCATGCTCGACCGTTATATTTAAAACTCCTCACTGGACGTCACCTGACCGGGTCTCACGTTCAAATCTGTTCCCCCTTGAAGATTCCTAAGGCATCTTGGTTCCATTTGATTGCGGTCAACCAGCAGATGACAATAAGGCTTTTTGACTTCTATTACATTCCTCCCTCCTTTTTGTTTGCCAGTCCTCGGGCGGGTGGATTCTTTGCGAGATTGATGCCTCCTTCGAGGCAGGGTAAGTTCAGACAAGAGTTAAGCACACTCTTCTGTTTTCTGTTCAATCTGAGACCAGATTGAGCATACTGGTTAGGAGGGATTCCGGCATTAGCCCATTCAGTTCTGCGGGGCTCCTCCCACGAAGGTGATTCCGGGGTAGCTCATAAATCAACCAGTGGAGATTGTAAATCGCCTCTTGATCCATTTTGTACCCCACTCGGGACTGAAGGGCTCAGTTGCATTGTAGCCCATCCTTCTTCGTCTTCCAGAGTCACTATGTGTGGCACTTCAGTTAATTTTTCCGCAGGCTCAACTCTGTTACAGTCCTCTGCTTCGGACAAACAGGGCCGTAGCATATTACGGTGCAACACCCTAGATGTCGTGGCATCACACCCTTCAGGCCTAACCTCGTAGACTTAATTCTTTGGGTGAATCTGCTTCACCACTCGATATGGTACCACCTCCCAATGATGGGTTAGCTTACTCTCAACCGGTTTGCCCCTCACTAACACATGATCTCCTGGTCAGAGTGAGCCCACTGAAATCAAGGGCTGCCCTGTATGCTCTACTTCCTGAAACTTCTGCGCAACCAGCTTTCTCACTGTTTGAAGCCGCCGTCTGTGTTCTCAAATCCAGGTACTCGGACTGTTGTATGGACCGGGATCTTCGGAGTCTAGCTTCAGTTCAGTAATCTCTCGTCCGTTCCTTCCAAACAGCACCATATAAGGTGTGTAGCCAGTAGTTGCATGAACGTGATTATTATACATCCACACCAACTCGGACACAAACTCAGGCCATTTCATTTTCTTGTCCTCTTCCAATGTCCGTAACATCTGCAACAAGGTTCAGTTGAAGCGCTCACATGTCCCATCACATGATCGGTCATTACCAAGCAGTGTCCGTAACCTTTGTATGAAGTTCCGATCATCAGATAATCGATCATCAGAACCTCTAATGGTGCAGAAGTTTGGATGGTCTAAATGGGAGCTCTTTGTTCAGTCGGCTTACTCAACTCACATAGGCGACACTTTTGGCAAACTTCTTCTATTTCTTGCCGCAGTTGGGGCCAATACTCCAGTTGCTGTAACCACCGCAAGGTCTTCTCCACGCCAAAGATTCCCACTGGCCTAAGATTTGTAAGGTAGTTGAGAGTGAAGCAGCTCTGGCCTCCTGGTCGCATCTCTGACCTAGAGCGACCCATTCCCTAAGCTTTGCCAACTCTTGGACTGTTGCAACTGTATCCACTCATCTCTTGAGAGGCCCAGGATTTAAGTGGGCCTTGCCTTTTCTTTGGACTCCTGAGCATCGACTACAGCTGGCACTAATTGATGAAAATACGGAATCTGGTCACCTTCCATCTCTTCATCTATATCTCTCTTCGGCCCCATCTGAGTGACCCGGGACAGGGCATTTGCATGAGTGTTCAGGGCCTTGGACCGATAAGTGATTTTGTACTGATATTTGGATATCCTTGCAACCCACCATTGCTCCAATGCGCCCAGCTTTGCGTTCTCCAAATGAGCCAAAGGGTTATTGTCCTTCTGCACTTGTACTTCTGAACCTGACAAGTACTCTGTAAACTTCTTGGTCATGGCCCACACCAGTGCCAGTAACTCAAACTTGAATGAACTGTAGTTGTCTGGATTCTTTTCAGTATTCTGGTGCGACTGACTGGCATACGCAATCACCCACTCTTTTCCTTCCTGCACTTGAGCCAACACTGCTCCCAGCCCATGTAAGCTTCCATCAGTGTACAAAACAAAAGGCTGTGAAAAATCAGCGTAGGCCAGAATTGGGGCACCGTTAGCGCCATTTTCAATGCTCGAAATGCTTCTTCCTGTCGTGGACCCCACTGAATAGGCTGTAACTTGGCTCTCTTAGCCGTTCCTCTCAGCAATTCATTAAGCTGGACTGCAATTTTAGCAAAGTCTTTTATGAATCTGCGATAGTATCCAGAGAGTCCTAGAAACGCCCTCAGCTCCCTTAGGTTGGCTGGTGTGGGCCACTTCTGCACTGCCGCTACTTTTTCAGCGGTGGGGTACACTCCCGCACTAGACACAGTGTGCCCCAAATATTCAATCTCTCGCTTGAAGAGATAACACTTGCGGGGCTTAATTTTCAATCCATGCCTCTGAAGTCATTCCAACACTTGTTCCAGTCATCGGAGATGATCTTCAAATGTGGCGGAATAGATGATTATATCGTCTAGCTATATTAAAGTAGCCTCGAAGTTGAGGTCCCCCAAGCATTTCTTGATCAATCTTTGCAAAGTTCCAGGTGCATTTGTCAGTCCAAACAGCATCCGGTTGAACTCAAACAAACCCATAGGAAGGACAAAGGCAGATTTTGGACGATCCTTCTCAGTCACTGGGACCTGCCAGTAGCCACTGGCCAGGTCGAGAGAAGAGAATAATTTAGCACTTCCTATCGCAGATAGAGACTCTTCAATTCGAGGTAATGGATAAGAGTCCCGTACTGTACATGCATTCAACTTCCGATAGTCTACACAGAATCTCAGGGTACGAACAATTTTCTGAACCGTTCTGCAACATATGAGCCAAGAGTTCTTTCACCTCCTGGTACATTTGAGGTGGAATCTGGCAATACTTCTCTCGAATGGAAGCCGTATTTCCTGTGGGTATTTCATGTTGAATGTCCCGAGTGCAGCCGAAATCGTCTTCATGTTGTGCAAACACCCCTTGATAACGCTGTAGAAGCTGTTCAATCTGTCTAACTTGCCCAGCAGAGAACTCAGTAAGATTTGCCTCCAATTGCTCTAAGAGGTGACGCCCCATTTATGGTTCTCTTTCCATTTCTTGCCTGTTGAGGGGCACCTCCTGGGTCCATGGTTCCCCTTCTACGGGTGCCAACCCTATAGCATCAGCTCTGGTGAGATCCTCTGGCATTACGCAAACTCGCGCCATCTCTTGATGGGGCAATAACTGCAAAATTGCGCCACTTAGATTTATGCAACGTGAGTGGTCAGTGTGCGTGCCACCAGAAGCCCAGAGGGCGCTTCCTCTCCCTCTATTGGTTCAATCTGAATGTCCATACCCATAAGGACACATGTGTCAGTACTGGCAAAGTGAGTACAGTCTGCCCCACTGGCAGGGTCACTGTAGTTTCAGGGGGCATTGACACTTTACCCAGACACTGAGAAGTAGCAGGCAATCTTTGAATTTGACTGACTCGCACGAGGTGCTGAAACACCCTCTTGCTGGCTGGGTCACGAGTGGCGTGAGTCCAGTTATTTCTGTCAGAACCCTCAGCCAGGAACTGTCCTACCTCTTTAAGCACATTCATGCCCAGGGTCACAATGGGCCCTGTCGCACCCAGGTCCTGTGGTTAGTGCTATCCCTTTTTGACCGAGGTTCTTTCCACATGCCCGAACCGACATCCATACCACTCCCTCTACTGGGATAGGTAATTGGTTAGCCACTACCAACTTGACAGTAGGTTCCTTCCAGGAACGAGCAACCTCTGGAAAGTGACTCTGAAAATACGCCTCAGGCATAGTAGTCACCTGAGACCCACTGTCCATTAAACAACGAATCCGCTGTCCGTAAAATTCAGCCCAAATAATAGGCCTTTCGAAAACAATGTCTTCGGAGCTCCTTCTTCCACGCCCTGAATTTTTAAACCCCACGGTATGCTCCACAACCGTGGGGCGTCTTAGTTTAACGGTTGCCCCTGCTTTCTCTTTTCTTGATTTGGACAGTCTTTGGAGATATGCCCCCTACCGCCGCAGGTCCAACACACTGGTCCTCGCTCCACCGATGGACTGGGTGCATGACTCGTTGGAGCCTGATAGGATCATCTTTCTCGCTCCGGTCTCCGTGCACGTGGGGCGGAGCGGTCCATTAGCAAGGGGGCCACAGGGGTCTCACTAATAATGCTCATCTCATCTCGAAGATATCGAATTTCCTGACGTATCTCTCATGCTCAGTCGGGCAGTTGGCGAAAAACGGCGTGCTGGGAAGTGAGTGGAGAAGGAGTCGTTGCTTCATGACTTCTAACGGTGGCTTTGAAAACAGGAACTTCCTCCTCTAAAAGTCTAGCTTCAGCCCCAACCTCCAGGAAACCCAGCCCGGGTCTCAAATGCAGCCGCTCCTTTAACATCTGCCTCAGGGAGGAGTCCTTCAAGCCAGCAATCAGTTGGTCACGCAACACTTCATCCAATGATTCCAGTCCTTGGGTCCCATTTCGAGCCTTCTTGATGATATTGGCCATCACTTCCTGTAATGCATTAATGTATTGATTTATGGTTTCATTTTCCCCTTGAACCCTCTGAAATAACCGCACTCGTAAATGCCCCATATCCGTGGTATCACCGTGCATGTCCTCCAGAATTTTTATCACTTTGTCCACGGTGTCACGGTCCGCAGGTGGACGATACATTACAGTTTACCGGGCTTCTCCATCAAGGGTTAGGAGAGCCAACTCAGCCTGAGCTAGGGGATTGAGGGGATAACATAATTCTCAGTCATTCTACCCAGTCCCACAGTGACGTGCCATCCCCCGTGAACTTGGGAAGGTGGCTGAGCATAGCCCCCAAGGGTATATGTCCACTGACAGACCCGGTCATAGACTGATCCCCCATCTCTGCGTCTGAATGTTGCATCCTGCCGACTACGCCAAATGTAATGCAAGTGTCAGAAATGCAATGCGCAGAGACACGAAGTGAGGGCAGTCAGAGATGTGTAAAAACAATTTATATATATACAGTACAGACCAAAAGTTTGGACACACCTTCTCATTTAAAGATTTTTCTGTATTTTCATGACTTTGAAAATTGTACATTCACACTGAAGGCATCAAAACTATGAATTAACACATGTGGAATTATATACTTAACAAAAAAGTGTGAAACAACTGAAAATATGTCTTATATTCTAGGTTCTTCAATGTAGCCACCTTTTGCTTTGATGACTGCTTTGCATACTCTTTGCATTCTCTTGATGAGCCTCAAGAGGTAGTCACCGGAAATGGTTTTCACTTCACAGGTGTGCCTTGTCAGTTTTAATAAGTGGGATTTCTTGCCTTATAAATGGGGTTGGGGCCATCAGTTGTGTTGTGCAGAAGTCAGGTGGATACACAGCTGATAGTCCTACTGAATAGACTGTTAGAATTTGTATTATGGCAAGAAAAAAGCAGCTAAGTAAAGAAAAACGAGTGGCCATCATTACTTTAAGAAATGAAGGTCAGTCAGTCCGAAAAATTGGGCAAACTTTGAAAGTGTCCCCAAGTGCAGTTGCAAAAACCATCAAGTGCTACAAAGAAACTGGCTCACATGAGGACCACCCCAGGAAAGGAAGACCAAGAGTCACCTCTGCTTCTGAGGATAAGTTTATCCGAGTCACCAGCCTCAGAAATCGCAGGTTAACAGCAGCTCAGATTAGAGACCAGGTCAATGCCACACAGAGTTCTAGCAGCAGACACATCTCTACAACAACTGTTAAGAGGAGACTTTGTGCAGCAGGCCTTCATGTTAAAATAGCTGCTAGGAAAACCACTGCTAAGGACAGGCAACAAGCAGAAGAGACTTGTTTGGGCTAAAGAACACAAGGAATGGACATTAAACCAGTGGAAATCTGTGCTTTGGTCTGATGAGTTCAAATTTGAGATCTTTGGTTCCAACCACCGTGTCTTTGTGCGACGCAGAAAAGGTGAACGGATGGACTCTACATGCCTGGTTCCCACCGTGAAGCATGGAGGAGGAGGTGTGATGGTGTGGGGGTGCTTTGCTGGTGACACTGTTGGGGATTTATTCAAAATTGAAGGCATACTGAACCAACATGGCTACCACAGCATCTTGCAGCGGCTTGCTATTCCAACCGGTTTGCGTTTAGTTGTACCATCATTTATTTTTCAACAGGACAATGACCCCAAACACACCTCCAGGCTGTGTAAGGGCTATTTGACCAAGAAGGAGAGTGATGGGGTGCTACACCAGATGACCTGGCCTCCACAGTCACCAGACCTGAACCCAATCGAGATGGTTTGGGGTGAGCTGGACCGCAGAGTGAAGGCAAAAGGGCCAACAAGTGCTAAGCAACTCTGGGAACTCCTTCAAGATTTCACCATTTCCGGTGACTACCTCTTGAAGCTCATCAAGAGAATGCCAAGAGTGTGCAAAGCAGTCATCAAAGCAAAAGGTGGCTACTTTGAAGAACCTAGAATATAAGACATATTTTCAGTTGTTTCACACTTTTTTGTTAAGTATATAATTCCATATGTGTTAATTCATAGTTTTGATGCCTTCAATGTGAATGTACAATTTTCAAAGTCATGAAAATACAGAAAAATCTTTAAATGAGAAGGCGTGTCCAAACTTTTGGTCTGTACTGTATATATATATATATATAAATATAACCAGGCTTTAAACAAGGGTTAGTAACAAGAATGAACAGGTAATTTACAATAACAATGAACAGTCTCCTGGCGCCCTGGCGTGGGAGTCACCACAGCAGTTCTTTAACTCCGTGAATGACCCTAGTGGGGGTCACCGGTTATTCCCGCTAGACCACAAGTCTTTTTCTAACAAAGTCAATTAAATCTTGGCTTTTTCCACTTCGCCCGTCCCCCTCCCAACCTGACATCCTAAACCCCACTGCCCCTGGTACCGTGGATGATCATTTGAAGTGTCGGCCCTGTTCAGCGATGCAGCTCCTCTGTTTTTGCTGGCGTGACTCCTCTGATGCAGTTCTCTCATCTCCTCTTTTCTCAGCCGTTCGAGGCGGTCTCTCGCTCCTTGGATAGCGGGGTCCGGACCTTGTCGGTTGATGGGCAATGTCGGGTACTGTGAAGTCACTGAGTACCACAAGCAGATCCCGGCTTTCCTCAGCGGCCGCGGTACTCAGTGGACCTCTGCGGTGAATCCGGCATATATTCATCAGCGTCCACCTGTGCTGCCTTGTAGGTCTCTGCCTCAGACCTGTCAGGCTGGTTTCCTCGGCGCATCCAGCACACGTCTCCTTCTCTCTGCAGCTTGGTGCCGATATCACCTCAGGTTAGGCACGCTCGACCGTTACATTTAAAAACTCCTCACTGGACGTTACCTGACCGGGTCTCACGTTCAAATCTGTTCCCCCTTCAACATTCCTAAGACATATTGGTTCCGTTTGGTTGCAGTCAACCAGCAGATGAAAATAAGGCTTTTTGACTTCTATTACAACAGTATAATGGCCCCCCACATTTAAAAATAGAAATACTCACCTCTGCCCATTGCCCTGCTGTTCTGGTCTATTCATGGTGTCTTCAGATCCTCTACAGATCTCGGTACAGCGGGTACGTTGTAATGACATAATCGCTCCCACATGACGACGATATAGTTGAAAGTGCGATGCTGGGTAGGGGACCTGCTTGGCGTCCCGGGCAAAATATACTCCGGGGACCCGCCTGGCGTTGCGGGACAAATATACTCACCCTGCGGGCCAGATTTGGTCTGCGGGCCAGAGTTTTACATATGTGGCCTAGAGGTTTTACCATCTTGATAAATTCATTCTACTGTATATGCCTATGTTGTAAGCCATATGGGAAACCAGAGCTGAGAGCTGCTGCAATGGTAAGGAGAATGGGTGCTGTATTTTTTGTACATTTTCCCTGCAGTCCCTGGTAAGATGGAAAGAAATTAGAGTTGATCAGTAGTGTTCTAATTGCCAGGGCAATTGAATTCCTTAACTCATTTTCCAATCTCAATAGAAGTAGGGTCTACCTGGGCTCCAAAGTCAGACAATGTAAGAAAAGCTGCCTGGTCATGAGATAACTAATCCTCCTATACAAATAGACAATAAAATAGGTGCTTTACAATTCTTTATCCAACCAGGAGATAAGCACTGAGAAAGGCATCTGGCAGCTGCTTAACCTCATCTCCCTATGGCAATAAACTTGCATGTTTTACTACTGGGTTTCATGTAGCTAGTAGTGCAGAAGTAAGCTGTAATTCTTAGCAATTAGTAAAAGTTGCATAATTACCTCTTCTGACACATATTAAGGGCTAGTATACACCTTTTTAAAATCCTATGTCTCACTGCTGGGAATGTAGTATAGTATAGATGCACTGTATGAAAATAGGCTTTGGCAATATTTAAATTTGCACTGAGCATGTAGAAGAATGTCATTTAATACATTCTTCATATTGTATTTAATATGTTAGTACTGTATAAGTTATGATTAATCTGTAAATTGATAATTAATCAATATATATTGTATCACTAAGGTCTCAAAATCTATGCAAACTTGCAATGCTGTTATTTTATTCATTTGAAATGCCAAATGCCAGATGTGTAAATAAAATGGATTACAGTAGCCTTTTGTATAGTGTGCTTTCTTTTCTAAGGCAAAAATAATTAAACTTTCTAAGAATTGAATAAGTCACAATATACTGTAGCGAGAAATTATTTCAATCCTTCACTTGTTCTTGACTTGGAAAATGAGAGAATTTCAATCCTCTCATGTGTAATTTAGCACTAGGCATATTAGTGGTATAAAAGACCATGCACCTACTCTTATGTCCTTGAAGGATAATATTTTAAAACATGACATATTTAGGGTTTATGACTGGTCTCTTTGTGGAACATAAGACAAAGATACTCATTTAGATCAGACTTGTGTATAACTGTGAGAACCAGACTCCTAATAATTATCTAAATACTTCATACTAAGCATGAATATGGTCATTTGCGATACTAACGGGATTGCCTACTTGATACAAATATATCACCAATAATCTTAACATACAGGGCTACATGTTAGAACCCCCCTGTTAGTTTTTCCTATTTTGCTGGTCACATGACTTTTTGCCTATTTAATCCAGCTCCGCCCTCCTGGCCTTGCTGGACTTCAGTGTTACATTTATTCTTAAGCTAGCCAGGTGCCTTGTACCTTACTCTGTAGTTTGCTTGGTCTTTTGACCACTAGTACTTCTGTTTGTTTGTTTGTCCTTGCTCTGCTACAATTTCTGCTAGGAGGTGTCCAATTATATCCCAGTCCTTAGTTCTTGTAGGGACCCCTCCCTTATATCTATAGGTCTGCGTTCAGACTAGCCGAGGACTTAGGCAGGTCTGTTCACAAGGAACAGGTCCCCCGCTACATCGTAGGGAATCAGCTTAGTCCTATTGTAGGGACAGTTTTCCTATCTTTCCTTAGTGTTTGTAGCAGTTCATAACAGTAAGTCCAGCCCAAAAATAAAACACTCTAAGGAAAGAAATCCTGATTTCAGCATGGTGTCGGTTCAGGAGTTGGCTCAACGCCTGCAGGGACTGTCTTTGGAGGTGGCCGAGCTCCAGCAACACGTGAGTAGCTGTCCTGGAGCGCGTTTTGTGGAACCAAAGGTAGGACTGCCAGATTTTTTTTATGGTAAACGGCAAGATTTTTTTTCCTTTAAAAACGCTTGTTTATTATATTTTCATTTAAGACCCAGATCCTCGGGGAATGAATCACAGCGCATTGGGTTTATAATGTCACTTTTGCGCAAAGAACCACAGGGATGGGCCTTTTCTCTGCAACCTAATGATCCGTGTTTTAGATCTGTGGAAGATTTTTTTTCTGCTATGGGGTTGTTGTATGATGATCCTGATCGAGTCTCATCTGCTGAAACTGAATTAAGACGTTTGAAGCAGGGATCAGGTGATGTGGAAAATTATTGTACATACTTCAGAAGATGGTCAGCTGAAGTGGAATGGAATGACTCAGCATTGAAATGTTTGCTTCTTGATGGTCTAGGTGAAAGGGTTAAGGATCTGCTGATTGCCTTCCCAAAACCTGGAACCTTGCAGGAGGCAATGCAATTAGCCATACGTGTGGACAGGAGACTGCGTGCTAGGAGTAATGAAGAGAAATCTACTGCTATAGCAGCTCCTAGTTTTCAGAGGGTCTGTTCGGAGGGTGGAGAACCGATGGAGATTGGGGCGATGTCACCCCACTCTCAGGAAAAAGACCGCAGGTTTGCTAAAGGATTGTGTTTTTATTGCGGTAAATCTGACCATTTTATTAAGAACTGTGTGCTTTGTTTAAACAAAGAAAAAAAAAGAGGTCAGTTACGCTCGCATAGCTTGTTTAAACTCAAAAGGAGTATTTCTTTCTGGAAGCACCTCATTCCAGGAGGAGTTGATTGAATTTCGGGTATTTGTGGATTGTGGTTCTACACTCAATGTGATTGATGAGGGTTTTTTGGAAAAATTTAAATTAGAATCCAAACTTTTGTCATCTCCTATTTCTGTGGTTGCTGTTGATGGCTCTCCCTTGAAAGGTATTACTCACAAGGTTTTTGAATTTCCCCTCACCATTAATGGTATCCACCAAGAGAATTTGGATTTGGCGGTATTAAATAATTTGCCTGCTCCAGTGGTTTTGGGGTTACCTTGGTTAAAATTGCACAATCCTGTACTGGACTGGTCTACCAATGAAATTAAGTCTTGGAGTCCTAAGTGTTATGATAGATGTTGCAACGGTCACATTGCTGCTGTGGAAAGAGGGGAATTACCTGAACCTATTCAGGATTTTTGGAAGTTTTTTTCTGAGGAGGAGTCGCAAGTTTTGCCTCCTCATAAGGACTATGATTGTACTATTGAGTTTGTCCCTGGAGCAACTCTTCCCAAGAGTTGCTTATTTAATCTTACTATCCCTGAGAGAAAGGCCTTGGAGGAATGCATACAGACAAGTTAGGCCGCCGGTCACATTAGACCTTCTAAGTCACCTGTGGCTGTTGGATTCTTTTTTGTAAAAAAAAAGGACGGCGGTTTACGTCCATGTCTGGACTTTCGCGAAATTAATAAAATTACAGTACGCAATTCCTACCCACTGCCATTAATTCCTGACTTGTTCAACCAGTTAGTGGGGGCCAAGTGGTTCTCTAAGATTGATCTCCGGGGGGCATACAGTTTGTTACGTATGAAGGAAGGTGATGAGTGGAAAACTGCTTTTAACACTCCAGTGGGTCATTTTGAGAATCTGGTTATGCCCTTTGGTCTTATCAACGCACCAGCGTTTTTTCAGAACCTTATTAATGACATCCTAAGACTGTTGATCGGTAAGAATGTGGTGGTGTATTTGGATGACATTTTGATTTTTGCGCCGGATCTGGAGTCTCATTGGCAGAGCGTACGTGAGGTATTGCAGTTGTTAAGCGACAATTCACTTTTTGCTAAGCTGGAGAAATGTGAGTTCGCTGTGCAGAGAATTAGTTTTGTGGGCTACATTATCTCCAGGGAGGGCTTTGAGTTGGACCCGGTGAAGGTTCAGGCGGTTCAGGAATGGCCTAGGCCTATTGGTTTGAAACCAATACAGAGATTTTTGGGTTTCGCCAATTATTACAGAAAATTCATTAAGAATTTTTCTATAATTGTTAAGCTGCTGACCGATCTCACCAGGAAAGGTGCGAATACGGTCCAGTGGACTACTGAGGCCATTGAAGCTTTTGTGTATCTCAAGGAGAGGTTCAGTTCTGCCCCCATCCTTATGCAGCCTGATGAGACCAAGCCTTTTTTGGTCGAGGTTGATGCTTCTTCGGTGGGGGTCGGTGCTGTTTTGTTTCAGGAAAACAAGGATGGAGTACATCCCTGTGCTTTTTTTTCAAAAAAAATTTCTGAGACCGAACTTAATTACGATGTCGGTAATCGGGAATTGCTGGCGATTAAACTCGTATTTGAACATTGGCGTCATCTCTTGGAAGGTGCTAAATTTCCCATTCAGGTTTTTACTGATCATAAGAATCTGATCTATCTTGATGCTGCCAAGCGCTTGAATGCCCGTCAAGCTAGGTGGGCACTTTTTTTTTCGCGGTTTAAATTTTCTGTTACTTACATTCCGGGTACCAAGAATGTAAAAGCTGATGCTTTATCTTGCAGTTTTTCTCCCATGGTTGGTACCGAGGAGGAGGAGAGCATTTTACAGGAAGGTGTTGTGATAGCAGCATTGAACTCCGTTTTGGAAGATGGGATTCTGAAAGCCCAGGAGGATGCCCCATCTAACACTCCCCATGGGAGGTTGTTTGTGCCTAGGAACTTTAGGAGAGATTTGTTTGTGGAGTGTCATGAGTAGTGTTGAGCCACCCCCGTAGTGTTCGAGTTCGGTTCGGTTCGTCGAACACCCGTGTGTTCGCCGAACTGTTCGTCGAACTGTTCGTCGAACACCTTCGAACACCGTTAAAACCAATGGCAGGCAAACAAAAACACATAGAAACACATAGAAAACACCTTCAAAGGTGTCCAAAAGCTGACAAACTGCTCAGAAGACATAACTAACACATGGAAAAGTGACAAGTACATATAGTCATGCGAAAATAAAAGAGGTGGAGGAGTAAAAGGAGGGGGAGACACAGATATAGGCATGTCATGCCCTTCTAAAATCCAAAAAGTGAGAAGCCGACACGGCCAGTCCGCTCCTGCCCGTGCCACCTCCGTGTCGCCGGGTTTGTGCCAGAGCCGCGGTGAACCCTGATGGCCAGCCCCCCTCTCCCAATACTGGTGCCTGTCCGCTGGTGGGTCGAGCGAGCCCCCCTGTGGTGGAGGCAGCTCTAAGCTTTTTAATTTAAATTGTCTCTCTAATTTGAATGAATACACTTTAAATCCATTTACAAGGATCTATTGGAGGGCAAGTCTCATGCCAGCAGCCGCGTAATTCCAGCTCCAGTAGCGTCCACTAAAGCTGCTGCAGTTAAAAAGCTTTTATAAGGATCGAGCTCGGCTGTCCACCACAAGGCATCCTACTGCCAGTCCCAGCCCCTATGCCTTGGGGTGCCTCCTGATGCTCTTCACTGAGTATCCCGTGGTCCCGAAGCATTTCCTTTGAAAAAATGAAGTGTCCAAACTACAGGTGGTGTAGCTTGCTTAACAGCCGGGATAATCCGCTGACTAGCAGACCCTGCTACTAGGCACAAAGTTTTTCCTGGGCTAGATGCAGTTAAAAATTTGTAATTAGATACTCTCGTTGGATGCTGAGAAAGCATTCCATAGAGTCTCCTGGCACGCCATATATGATTCTCTTAAAAAGCTTGGGGTAGGGGTCTAGGGGACCCTTTTATAGCCAAAATCACGGCCCTGTATCGCAATACGTCACCTAGGCTGAAGATAAATGGAACTGTAGCACCCTGAGGGCTCGGTTGCTACAGAGGTATTGCACCTCACCCAGAGGTGTGATATCTCACTCTCAGGTAAGGATGTAGTGTGGATCAGGACCCGACACCTGCATGCATTACACCACATTGCCGTGGGGCAGGGCGACCAATATGCCCCTGAGATGGGCACGACAGTCCCTGTCCCTGGCTGGAGTGGGGGGACGGAACACTGAGGAAGGGGAACCCTGTAGTGCAGGAGCAGGGAGGAAGCAGTTCCTGGGTGCATTGAGAAGGGAGTATAAAAGGTGGGCACCATCTTAGTTCAGTGCAGAGAAGTCTGAGAAGAAGTGGCAGGGAGAAGGGGCTCTGCATGAGCTCTGCTCCGGAGGCGGGCCTAGTAACAGAGGCCCAGGCCTGGAAGAGGGAGAAGGAAGGAAGAGGAGCAGAGAAGGCTCCAGGAACGAGGAACGAAGGGATCTCAGGGGTGCGGACGGGCGAGTCGCCACCGCACGCCAGAATCCACCTGCGTGGAGGGGTCAGGCCAAAGGGGGAGACCGGTCCCCGAAACTAGTGGAGGCAGGAAACGACCCTCAGCTAGAAACAGGAGGCTGTGACATTTTATGCGGCGCAGCCCCTCGCTACACCCGCTAGGAAGGCACCACATAGGGTCAGGGAAACTGGCGCCAAGTTTACCAAGAGGAGGCCCGAGGCAGCCGGACAGAAGGGTTGGTAAGAAAGGCCAGACAAAGGACACACAAAGGGGGTCCTGTGAAGCACTCCAAAGTTATCTGGGAGTTGTCTGAGCCCCTCACCTGGTGAGCACAGTACGACGTGGGCAGCCGTTACCTGCAGACGTGGTCTGGATAATAAGAACTGTGAGTAAAGGCCCTGGACTGCATCACTGACTCCGTGTCATTACTGCTGCTGCCCTGCACCATCACCCCCATCCTCCGCATACACTGCCCTGAGGCTATACTCCTCCCGTGGGGAGTTATGCTATGCTCTGCTGCACCCACAACACCAGCCTCAGCGGTCTGCCCTGGAGCAGCGGTTCACTCTGACCGCAATCCACGGGTGGCGTAGTCGGACATTTAAACATCAAAACCACATAAATAGTTCCGCCACTGGTTTGACCGCCCTGAGCCACGGAACCGGGTTGCCGCCACGGAGACTACAACCACCAGCATCCACCAAAAAGGGTCCGGCTCCGGGTGTCCCAAGGCCCAGGGGGCGCGTCAGAACATTTTCATCACCTTTCACAATCACCAATGGGACAAGGCAGGGATGTTCTCTGTCCCCTCTCTCATACATCCTAGTGACGGAGCACCTGCTCTCATCAATTCGCCATAACCCCAATATTAGATGGATTGAGGTGGGAGGCACCGAGTACAAGTGCTCTCTATTTGCTGATGATGTCCTAGTATATATCACTCAATCACATATATCCATCCATGCTGTTATGGCTGAAATAGATCACTTTGTTACATGGTCAAATTTTAAAATCAATGCAGCGAAGTCTGAGGCCCTCGATGTCTCCCTCCCCAAATCCATATAGGATTCCATCCAGTCCAACTTTCCCTTTGCCTGGCCCTCACAGGGTATCAAATACTTAGGAATTCCTATTCATAGAGACCTCTCCCATCTATGTTATCTTAATTTTGGGCCCTTTATTGAACAACTCCATACAGACCACGGTTGGCAAGTTAGAACTGTAAGATTCACTACGTGAACCACTGGTGTTTTGTGGAAAAGCACATGTACACTGTGTTCCAAATTATTATGCAAAAAGTGTTTAGGAGTGATAAGGGAAGAATTTGTTTGTTTGTCAGTTAAACTCATTGATGGTGATGTGTGTCAGGGCTCTTTATATCACTGTAAGCAATTGCAGACACCAGTGCTAATTAGTTTGGCAGGTGTGTCCAATGAAAGGCAAGACTACTTAAGAAGGCTCTCTCACATTATTCAGCAGCCTACATTTTCTGCCAAAATGGGAAAGAAAAAGGATGTGTCGGCTGCTGAGAAGCAACAAATTGTGGAGTGTTTAGGTCAAGGCATGACTACAATCAACATTGTGCGATGATCAGGATGAAGTGTCTTGGCAATCAAGAAGTATGTAGCTGATTCACAGTACACACGTGTGCGTGCTGATAAGGGCAAATTGAGGACTCTTTCCTACAGGCAATTACGTCAGGTTGAAAGAGCAGCGGCAAAAAAGCCTTGTCATAGCAGCAGACAAGTTTTTGAAGCTGCTGGTGCCTCCAACGTCCCCCGAACAACAAGATGCAGGGTCCTTCAGAGGTTTGCAGCTGTGCATACGCCATCCTGTCGACCTCCTCTATCCACTTCACACAAGCAGAAACGGCTCCAGTGGGCCAAACATTACATGAAGACTGATTTCAAAACTGTTTTGTTCACGGATGAGTGCCGTGCAGCGCTCGATGGTCCAGATGGATGGAGTGGAGGATGGCTGGTTGATGGACACCCCACGCAAACACGGCTACAGCGCCAACAAGGAGGAGGTGGAGTAATGTTTTGGGCTGGAATCATGGGGAGAGAGATTGTCGGCCCCTTTAGGATCCCTGAAGGCGCTAAAGATGAACTACATAATGTATGTGGATTTTCTCAAACAGCACTTCCTGCCATGGTTCAAGAAGAAGAACCGTGTATTTCACAGCAAGATCATTTTTCTGCATGATAATGCACCATCTCATGCTGCACATCAAACATCTGCATCTCTGGCTGATATGGGCATAAAAGGGGACAAACTTATGGTGTGACCCCCAAGCTCCCCTGACCTCTACCCCATTCAGAACCTTTGGAGCATCATTAAAAGGAGTGTCTATGATGGCGGGAGGCAGTTCACATCTAAGCAACAGCTCTGGGAGGGTATTCTGTCCTCATGCAAAACAATTGAAGCAGAAACCATCCAAAACCTGACAAATTCAATGGACGAGAGAGTTCAGAAGCTCCTTTCGAACAAGGGGTCCTATGTGCAAATGTAACATCACCTAGAATAAAGTTTTGAGTTGAAAACTGTTTGATTTCAGTTTCTAACAACCTGCTAATGCTTATAATTTCAAAAATGACCATTTTTTTGGTCTTTATTAAAATGAAAAGGTTGATCGAAAACTTTGGGGGATCTAAGAGTGTGGCAACCCAGTAGTCATGATTACTTCGAATTCTGACAATATGAGGGTCATGCTGCAGGTAGTGCAGCAAGAAGGCACTTATGTGTCTTGCGCATCTCGGAGCCCCAAAATTATTTTCCGGGCTAGATGCAGCTAAAAATTATTTTTAATTTTAAATCTGGTGGAGCTTATTATAGATGGCCTAATAGGATCAGTGCTGCACACTGCTACAAAGCCCAAATTATTTTCCAGTCAAGATACAGATAAACATGATTAGTAATTTGAAAGCTTAAAACGGTTGGTAGGGTGATTTTAAACAATCATCAAGCTTTTACTCTCCCCAGGATGACACAGGGGTAGAAAAGTCGTTTCGGATCCATGATTTGTTCATCTTTATGAACGTGAGTCTGTCTACATTATCAGTGGAGAGCCGCGTGCGCTTATCTGTCAGCACACCACCAGCAGCGCTGAACACACGTTCAGACAGAACGCTGGCTGCGGGGCATGACAAGATCTCCAAGGCGTAAGTGGCTAGCTCCGGCCATTTATCCAGATTGGAAGCCCAAAAAGAGCAAGGGTCCAGTGACACAGTCGTGGCTTCAATGTTTACTTGGAGATACTCCTGTACCATCGTCTCTAGGCGTTGACTATGTGTCAGACTTCTTGTCTCCTGTGGCCTTGCAAAGGATGGGCTAAAAAAGTGGTGAAATGATTCCGCAAAATTGATGTTACCACCAGATACTGTGGTTCTGTTACGGTTTGAGTGCTGAACACTTGACGGTCCCATGGTTGGCAAGTTGGAACTGTGAGATTCACTACGTGCACCACTGGTATTTTGTGGAAAAGCACATGTAAGATTCTGCAACAGTCTCTGCTGATACTCCTGCATGCGTGCATCCCTTTCTATGGCAGGAATAATTTCTGCAAATTTACTTTTGTACCGGGGATCTAACAGTGTGGCAACCCAGTAGTCAGGATTATTTCTAATTCTCACAATTCGAGGGTCATGTTGCAGGTAGTGCAGCAAGAAGGCACTCATGTGTGTTGCGCATCCAGGAGCACCAAGTCCCTGTTTTGTTGGTGGCGAGGTGATAATCATGCTTCCTTCCTCTGTCCTCTCCCCCCAACCTCGCACAACAGAAATGTGATCAAGGTCTCCCTCATCTGATGAGTCTTCCATCAGTTCGTCCTCCACTTCTTCCTGGGCTCCTGCACCTTCCTCACTAGTTTGGCTGCTACCATGCGCCCTGGTAAAACCATCTCCCCCACCCTCACATGCCTGCCGCCTTGGTGCTGCCGACCGTCTGGACCTTGCAGATGTTAGCCCTTCCGCATACAACTCCTCCTCCTCTACTTCCTCCACCTCCTCTTGTGCCACCACCTGACTCCGAATTCTGTTTAACATGTGCTCCAGCATGTAAATCACCGGAATAGTCATGCTGATAATGGCATTGTCAGCACTAAACATCTTCGTCGCCATTTCAAAACTGTGCAGAAGGGTGCATAGGTCCCTGATCTGAGACCACTCCTCCAGCGTGATTTGCCCCACCTCTGAATCTCGTTGGCCCAGGCTATACGTCAGAACGTATTGCACCAGGGCTTGTCGGTGCTGCCACAGTCGCTGCAACATGTGCAGAGTTGAATTCCACCGGGTAGGCACATCGCATTTTAGCCGGTGAAGTGGCAGGCCCAACGACTTCTGTAGAGATGTAAGTCGCTGAGCTGCGGGATGCGAACGGCGGAAGTGAGCACACAGCGACCGTGCCCTCTGCAGAAGGCCATCTAGTCTGGGATAGTGGGCTAAAAATTGCTGGACAACCAGGTTCAACACGTGAGCCATACAACGCACATGTGTGACATTGCCCCGGCGAAGGGCTGCACCCAGGTTTGCAGCATTGTCGCACACGGCCTTCCCTGGTTTCAGGTCCAGTGGAGACAACCATTCATGAAATTGGTTCTCCAGAGCTGACCACAACTCCTCAGCTGTGTGACTCACATTTCCCAGACATTTCAATGTAAAAACCGCCTGATGACGTTGAGCCCTACTGCCAGCATAGTAAGGAGGTGTGCAGGATCCCTTCTGCGCAGTTAGAAAGCTTGTGGCATGACCAGACAGGCTTTGGGTGCAGGTGGAAGACCGAGAGGAGGTTGAGGAGGCAGAAGCAGTGGAGGAACTTTGACATAAAGAGGATTGAAGCACAACTCGTGGGGACGGCAAGACTTGGACAGCAGCCCCTTGTCCTTCTGTCACCATAGTTACCCAGTGCCCAGTCAGCGACATGTAACGCCCCTGTCCATGCCTACTCGTCCAAGTGTCTGTGGTGAAATGCACCCTGTCACACACACAGTTTCTCAAAGAAGCGGTGATGTTGTGTGCGACATGCTGGTGGAGCGCAGGCACACCTTTCTTTGAGAAGTAGTGCCGACTGGGCATCTGGTACTGGGGCACTGCGACGGACATAAGGTCTCGAAAATCCTCTGTGTCCACCAGGCGGAAAGGCAGCATTTCTGTAGCCAAGAGCTTGCAGATGGTGAAATTCAACCTCTTAGCTTTCTCATGGCTAGGAGGAAATGGTCTTTTACTTGTCCACATCTGAGGGACCGAGGGCTGGCTATTGTGCTTAGACGGGGTTGATAAGGGTGTCCCCGGCAAACTGCCGGTCTGTGAGGAAGATGCAGGCGGACATGTTAGGTTGCCTTGATCCAAAGGTGGTGCTATCGATGTCGGACAGCGCTCAACACCAGCTGCTGTTACCACCTCCAAAGAAAATGATGACCTGCCAATCACGCTGGCTGTTGCGGGTAAAGAGGTGGCAGGTCTGCGCCCCAAAACAGGTGTGACTGCTGTCCCCCCAGTCACAGAGGATGAAGAGGCCGCGGATGCACAAGATATGGCAGACGGTGGTTGGCCCGGCCGGCTAGGCCGCATTGTAGCACACTGAGCTTCCCACTGCAACTTATGCTTCATGTCCATGTGCCGGTTCATGCATGAAGTACTCAAACTATGTATTTTTTGGCCTCTACTTAGCTTTTGCTGACAAATGTTACAGATAACACGAGTTGGGTCATCTTTATCGATCTGAAAAAATGCCCAGGCTATGCAAGGCTTAGCACCCATGCGACCTGAAGAGCCACCACGACTTGTGGTGAGAGGCAGAGTTGTGTTTGAGGATGCAGTTGTTGATGTGCTTCCAGTACTACGTCTCTGTCCAGGAAGGCGCAACCTGACCTCGTCGTCACTAGCATCTTCCTCCACCTCCTCTGCTGACCTTATCTCTTGGCTGACTGTGGGTTGACAGTAAGTGGGATCTCCAACCTCATCATCATCACCCTGTGTGTTATCACACCCGTCGTCCTCAGAGCCAACCTGTTCCTGCCCTGACAAAAAACTAAAGTTGTTGCTCCAATCAGGTATTTGAGTCTTATCATCGTCTTCCTCATTGTCTCCACCAACAGGAGTTACAGTTTGGGAATGAGGGTCTACATTATGGTCAGAACCTTCTGCGTCTGGTCCTGGATCCGACTCATAAAGATTCTGGGCATCAGTGCAGATCATTTCCTCGTCTGGATTCACAGAAGCGCTGGAGTCGACCTCTGATTCCCAGGCTATAGTATGAGTAAACAGCTCTGCAGACTCAACCATCTGTTCTACCTCATACTCAGACGGGCAGCTGGAGATTTGGGAGCTGTGAGGAAGCAAGTGCGATTTGGGTGACACCTTTGAGGACTGGAGTATTTGTGATGTTGAAGTTGATGTGGAGGAGAGCCCACTTAAAGGAGCACTTGATATCCGTTGAAGCACCTGCTGTTTTTGTGCCTCATCTGTAATTTGTAGCGATTGGCGTGGCCGTAAGAAAGGGATCTTATCACATTGTCCGCTAAAAGAAGTAGACATTTTAGTTTGGCTGGAAGATGGTCTTTCTTCTGCAGATGTTACTGTTGCTTTAACACCTACCCCACGGACACAACCTTTTTTCCCCTTCCCAACACGCCTATTCCCCTTTCCACCAGCAGCAGGCCTTTTTCCACTCATTTTGGTGGTTAACTAATTCACAACTCTGGAGTTGTTTGCACAAAAAAACAATGGATGGTAACCGAGCAGAGCTGAGTGGCCAAACTGTGGTATTAGGCCAAAACTATTGGCTGGGTTAGATGCAGAAAAAATTATATTCAATTTGCAACCTGATGGAGGTCAGTATAGATGGACTAATACAACAAGTCCCACACACAGCTAGAAGCCCAAATATTTTTTCAGAGGTACTGTAGATGCAGATAAAAATTAGTTTTAATTTGCAACCTGATGGAGGTCAGTATAGATGGACTAATAGAGAAAGTCCGACACACTGCTAGAAGGCCAAATATTTTTTCAGAGCTAGATGCAGAAAAAAATTATATTCAGTTTGCAACCTGATGGAGGTCAGTATAGATGGATTAATAGAACAAGACCCACACACAGCTAGAAGCCCAATATTTTTTCAGAGGTAGATGCAGAAAAAAATATATTCAGTTTGCAACCTGATGGAGGTCAGTATAGATGGACTAATACAACAAGTCCCACACACAGCTAGAAGCCCAAATATTTTTTCAGAGGTACTGTAGATGCAGATAAAAATTAGTTTTAATTTGCAACCTGATGGAGGTCAGTATAGATGGACTAATACAACAAGTCCCACACACAGCTAGAAGCCCAAATATTTTTTCAGAGGTACTGTAGATGCAGATAAAAATTAGTTTTAATTTGCAACCTGATGGAGGTCAGTATAGATGGACTAATAGAGAAAGTCCGACACACTGCTAGAAGGCCAAATATTTTTTCAGAGCTAGATGCAGAAAAAAATTATATTCAGTTTGCAACCTGATGGAGGTCAGTATAGATGGATTAATAGAACAAGACCCACACACAGCTAGAAGCCCAATATTTTTTCAGAGGTAGATGCAGAAAAAAATATATTCAGTTTGCAACCTGATGGAGGTCAGTATAGATGGACTGATACAACAAGTCCCACACACAGCTAGAAGCCCAATATTTTTTCAGAGGTAGATGCAGAAAAAAATATATTCAGTTTGCAACCTGATGAAGGTCAGTATAGATGGACTAATACAACAAGTCCCACACACAGCTAGAAGCCCAATATTTTTTCAGAGGTAGATGCAGAAAAAAATATATTCAGTTTGCAACCTGGTGGAGGTTAGTATAGATGGACTAATACAACAAGTCCCACACACAGCTAGAAGCCCAAATATTTTTTCAGAGGTAGATGCAGAAAAAAATATATTCAGTTTGCAACCTGATGGAGGTCAGTATAGATGGACTAATACAACAAGTCCCACACACAGCTAGAAGCCCAAATATTTTTTCAGAGGTACT
Source organism: Phyllobates terribilis (assembly GCF_046119375.1). Classification (NCBI taxonomy): domain Eukaryota; kingdom Metazoa; phylum Chordata; class Amphibia; order Anura; family Dendrobatidae; genus Phyllobates; species Phyllobates terribilis. The sequence continues at coordinate 178,400,465 of NW_027362771.1, forward strand.
GTAGATGCAGATAAAAATTAGTTTTAATTTGCAACCTGATGGAGGTCAGTATAGATGGACTAATAGAGAAAGTCCGACACACTGCTAGAAGGCCAAATATTTTTTCAGAGCTAGATGCAGAAAAAAATTATATTCAGTTTGCAACCTGATGGAGGTCAGTATAGATGAATTAATAGAATAAGACCCACACACAGCTAGAAGCCCAATATTTTTTCAGAGGTAGATGCAGAAAAAAATATATTCAGTTTGCAACCTGATGGAGGTCAGTATAGATGGACTAATACAACAAGTCCCACACACAGCTAGAAGCCCAAATATTTTTTCAGAGGTACTGTAGATGCAGATAAAAATTAGTTTTAATTTGCAACCTGATGGAGGTCAGTATAGATGGACTAAGGCTGTGTGCCCACGTAGCGTTTTACAAGCGTTTTTGATGCGGAATTTCCGCAGCGGAAACGCTTGTAAAATGCTTGGTAACCCGCACCCCATGATCCCCAATGGGTTTCCGCAACTTCTATGCACATGCTGCGGATTTTTCCGCAGCGTTTATGCCGCGTTCAAAAATCCGCAGCATGTCATTTAATTTTGCGTTTCCGCAAGCGGAATTGCCTTTGTCCAATGCATAAAAAACGCAAGGCAATTCCGCATGTGGAAAACGCGTGATAAACGCGCGAAAAAAGCGCGATAAACGCGTGCGGAATTCCGCATGCGTTTTTCCGGGAGAGGACTTGCATTTATGCAGCAGAAATTTTCTGCTTCATAAATGCAACGTGGGCACATAGCCTAATACAACAAGTCCCACACACAGCTAGAAGCCCAAATATTTTTTCAGAGGTACTGTAGATGCAGATAAAAATTAGTTTTAATTTGCAACCTGATGGAGGTCAGTATAGATGGACTAATAGAGAAAGTCCGACACACTGCTAGAAGGCCAAATATTTTTTCAGAGCTAGATGCAGAAAAAAATTATATTCAGTTTGCAACCTGATGGAGGTCAGTATAGATGGATTAATAGAACAAGACCCACACACAGCTAGAAGCCCAATATTTTTTCAGAGGTAGATGCAGAAAAAATTATATTCAGTTTGCAACCTGATGGAGGTCAGTATAGATGGACTAATACAACAAGTCCCACACACAGCTAGAAGCCCAATATTTTTTCAGAGGTAGATGCAGAAAAAAATATATTCAGTTTGCAACCTGATGGAGGTCAGTATAGATGGACTAATACAACAAGTCCCACACACAGCTAGAAGCCCAAATATTTTTTCAGAGGTAGATGCAGAAAAAAATATATTCAGTTTGCAACCTGATGGAGGTCAGTATAGATGGACTAATACAACAAGTCCCACACACAGCTAGAAGCCCAAATATTTTTTCAGAGGTACTGTAGATGCAGATAAAAATTAGTTTTAATTTGCAACCTGATGTAGGTCAGTATAGATGGACTAATACAACAAGTCCCACACACAGCTAGAAGCCCAAATATTTTTTCAGAGGTACTGTAGATGCAGATAAAAATTAGTTTTAATTTGCAACCTGATGGAGGTCAGTATAGATGGACTAATAGAGAAAGTCCGACACACTGCTAGAAGGCCAAATATTTTTTCAGAGCTAGATGCAGAAAAAAATTATATTCAGTTTGCAACCTGATGGAGGTCAGTATAGATGGATTAATAGAACAAGACCCACACACAGCTAGAAGCCCAATATTTTTTCAGAGGTAGATGCAGAAAAAATTATATTCAGTTTGCAACCTGATGGAGGTCAGTATAGATGGACTAATACAACAAGTCCCACACACAGCTAGAAGCCCAATATTTTTTCAGAGGTAGATGCAGAAAAAAATATATTCAGTTTGCAACCTGATGGAGGTCAGTATAGATGGACTAATACAACAAGTCCCACACACAGCTAGAAGCCCAAATATTTTTTCAGAGGTAGATGCAGAAAAAAATATATTCAGTTTGCAACCTGATGGAGGTCAGTATAGATGGACTAATACAACAAGTCCCACACACAGCTAGAAGCCCAAATATTTTTTCAGAGGTACTGTAGATGCAGATAAAAATTAGTTTTAATTTGCAACCTGATGTAGGTCAGTATAGATGGACTAATACAACAAGTCCCACACACAGCTAGACGCCCAAATATTTTTTCAGAGGTACTGTAGATGCAGATAAAAATTAGTTTTAATTTGCAACCTGATGGAGGTCAGTATAGATGGACTAATAGAGAAAGTCCGACACACTGCTAGAAGGCCAAATATTTTTTCAGAGCTAGATGCAGAAAAAAATTATATTCAGTTTGCAACCTGATGGAGGTCAGTATAGATGGATTAATAGAACAAGACCCACACACAGCTAGAAGCCCAATATTTTTTCAGAGGTAGATGCAGAAAAAAATATATTCAGTTTGCAACCTGATGGAGGTCAGTATAGATGGACTAATACAACAAGTCCCACACACAGCTAGAAGCCCAAATATTTTTTCAGAGGTACTGTAGATGCAGATAAAAATTAGTTTTAATTTGCAACCTGATGGAGGTCAGTATAGATGGACTAATAGAATGATGCTATGCCCAAAAGATTTTACTTCACTAGGTGCAGTAAAAAAATTGGTATTCTATACACAGGTGGTATATCTTGCAACACAGATAGGCTACTCCACTGACTAACACACTCTGCAATAGGCCAAAAAGGATTAGCTTTGCTAGATTCAGCCAAATGCTGTGAAAAAAACTTGCACAGCACTGGCACGGACCTGCCTGGCAAAAACTGATAGGAACTGATGTAACCTAGTCCTGAAAAGGACTCCAATTACAATTAGTCTTTACTCCCACAACCTATCTATTTAAGAGCACAGACCTCCCTGATAAAAGTCGTAGGAAATGCTGTAACCTAGTCCTTAAAAGGACTGCAATCACAACTATTCCCTACTCCCAAGCTATCTGTATATTTGTGCGAAAATTGGCTTGAAATTAACAAGGTATAGCGCACACAGCAACAGCGGTGCCGTCTAACACGCAGCTGCAGCAGTGAGAAAATGGTGGCGACGGGGAAAATGGCTTGGTCTTATAGGGCAAGGACATGTGACATACACTGCCAATGACACATGCCCTTGCTTGTGTGAAAAAAAGCACTTCGCAGAGATCCATCCCCTGCCCCTCCCCCCACCCCGCTGTACACTCAAACTGCGTATTAACATTAATTTTCATCATGAGTAGAGATGAGCGTTGTTCTACTCGAACTGTTCGCCAATCTCAAATTCGAGCTGTTTTGGGCGGTGTTCGAGCCGTTCGGCGAACACGAACAATTTGATAAAAATTCGGCTGTTCGAGGTTATGTTCGATAACTGTTCGTGCACCAAAATCATAACTGGATTTTTTCCCTGTAATGATGAAAATTAATGTTAATACGCAGTTTGAGTGTACAGCGGGGTGGGGGGAGGGGCAGGGGATGGATCTCTGCAGGAACAATGAAGATCTCCATTTTTTTTTCTCTTTCCCGCATTTGCAGTGGGGAGGTGCAATCTGTCAGCCTATCAGCAGCGCACACACGGAGCGAAGTGCTTTTTTTCACACAAGCAAGGGCATGTGTCATTGGCAGTGTATGTCACATGTCCTTGCCCTATAAGACCAAGCCATTTTCCCCGTCGCCACCATTTTCTCACTGCTGCAGCTGCGTGTTAGACGGCACCGCTGTTGCTGTGTGCGCTATACCTTGTTAATTTCAAGCCAATTTTCGCACAAATATACAGATAGCTTGGGAGTAGGGAATAGTTGTGATTGCAGTCCTTTTAAGGACTAGGTTACAGCATTTCCTACGACTTTTATCAGGGAGGTCTGTGCTCTTAAATAGATAGGTTGTGGGAGTAAAGACTAATTGTAATTGGAGTCCTTTTCAGGACTAGGTTACATCAGTTCCTATCAGTTTTTTGCCAGGCAGGTCTGTGCCAGTGCTGTGCAAGTTTTTTTCACAGCATTTGGCTGAATCTAGCAAAGCTAATCCTTTTTGGCCTATTGCAGAGTGTGTTAGTCAGTGGAGTAGCCTATCTGTGTTGCAAGATATACCACCTGTGTATAGAATACCAATTTTTTTACTGCACCTAGTGAAGTAAAATCTTTTGGGCATAGCATCATTCTATTAGTCCATCTATACTGACCTCCATCAGGTTGCAAATTAAAACTAATTTTTATCTGCATCTACAGTACCTCTGAAAAAATATTTGGGCTTCTAGCTGTGTGTGGGACTTGTTGTATTAGTCCATCTATACTGACCTCCATCAGGTTGCAAACTGAATATATTTTTTTCTGCATCTACCTCTGAAAAAATATTGGGCTTCTAGCTGTGTGTGGGTCTTGTTCTATTAATCCATCTATACTGACCTCCATCAGGTTGCAAACTGAATATAATTTTTTTCTGCATCTAGCTCTGAAAAAATATTTGGCCTTCTAGCAGTGTGTCGGACTTTCTCTATTAGTCCATCTATACTGACCTCCATCAGGTTGCAAATTAAAACTAATTTTTATCTGCATCTACAGTACCTCTGAAAAAATATTTGGGCTTCTAGCTGTGTGTGGGACTTGTTGTATTAGTCCATCTATACTGACCTCCATCAGGTTGCAAATTAAAACTAATTTTTATCTGCATCTACAGTACCTCTGAAAAAATATTTGGGCTTCTAGCTGTGTGTGGGACTTGTTGTATTAGTCCATCTATACTGACCTCCATCAGGTTGCAAACTGAATATATTTTTTTCTGCATCTACCTCTGAAAAAATATTTGGGCTTCTAGCTGTGTGTGGGACTTGTTGTATTAGTCCATCTATACTGACCTCCATCAGGTTGCAAACTGAATATATTTTTTTCTGCATCTACCTCTGAAAAAATATTTGGGCTTCTAGCTGTGTGTGGGACTTGTTGTATTAGTCCATCTATACTGACCTCCATCAGGTTGCAAACTGAATATATTTTTTTCTGCATCTACCTCTGAAAAAATATTTGGGCTTCTAGCTGTGTGTGGGACTTGTTGTATTAGTCCATCTATACTGACCTCCATCAGGTTGCAAACTGAATATATTTTTTTCTGCATCTACCTCTGAAAAAATATTGGGCTTCTAGCTGTGTGTGGGACTTGTTGTATTAGTCCATCTATACTGACCTCCATCAGGTTGCAAACTGAATATATTTTTTTCTGCATCTACCTCTGAAAAAATATTGGGCTTCTAGCTGTGTGTGGGACTTGTTGTATTAGTCCATCTATACTGACCTCCATCAGGTTGCAAACTGAATATATTTTTTTCTGCATCTAACCCAGCCAATAGTTTTGGCCTAATACCACAGTTTGGCCACTCAGCTCTGCTCGGTTACCATCCATTGTTTTTTTGTGCAAACAACTCCAGAGTTGTGAATTAGTTAACCACCAAAATGAGTGGAAAAAGGCCTGCTACTGGTGGAAAGGGGAATAGGCGTGTTGGGAAGGGGAAAAAAGGTTGTGTCCGTGGGGTAGGTGTTAAAGCAACAGTAACATCTGCAGAAGAAAGACCATCTTCCAGCCAAACTAAAATGTCTACTTCTTTTAGCGGACAATGTGATAAGATCCCTTTCTTACGGCCATGCCAATCGCTACAAATTCCAGATGAGGCACAAAAACAGCAGGTGCTTCAACGGATATCAAGTGCTCCTTTAAGAGGGCTCTCCTCCACATCAACTTCAACATCACAAATACTCCAGTCCTCAAAGGTGTCACCCAAATCGCACTTGCTTCCTCACAGCTCCCAAATCTCCAGCTGCCCGTCTGAGTATGAGGTAGAACAGATGGTTGAGTCTGCAGAGCTGTTTACTCATACTATAGCCTGGGAATCAGAGGTCGACTCCAGCGCTTCTGTGAATCCAGACGAGGAAATGATCTGCACTGATGCCCAGAATCTTTATGAGTCGGATCCAGGACCAGACGCAGAAGGTTCTGACCATAATGTAGACCCTCATTCCCAAACTGTAACTCCTGTTGGTGGAGACAATGAGGAAGACGATGATAAGACTCAAATACCTGATTGGAGCGACAACTTTAGTTTTTTGTCAGGGCAGGAACAGGTTGGCTCTGAGGACGACGGGTGTGATAACACACAGGGTGATGATGATGAGGTTGGAGATCCCACTTACTGTCAACCCACAGTCAGCCAAGAGATGAGGTCAGCAGAGGAGGTGGAGGAAGATGCTAGTGACGACGAGGTCAGGTTGCGCCTTCCTGGACAGAGACGTAGTACTGGAAGCACGTCAACAACTGCATCCTCAAACACAACTCTGCCTCTCACCACAAGTCGTGGTGGCTCTTCAGGTCGCATGGGTGCTAAGCCTTGCATAGCCTGGGCATTTTTTCAGATCGATAAAGATGACCCAACTCGTGTTATCTGTAACATTTGTCAGCAAAAGCTAAGTAGAGGCCAAAAAATACATAGTTTGAGTACTTCATGCATGAACCGGCACATGGACATGAAGCATAAGTTGCAGTGGGAAGCTCAGTGTGCTACAATGCGGCCTAGCCGGCCGGGCCAACCACCGTCTGCCATATCTTGTGCATCCGCGGCCTCTTCATCCTCTGTGACTGGGGGGACAGCAGTCACACCTGTTTTGGGGCGCAGACCTGCCACCTCTTTACCCGCAACAGCCAGCGTGATTGGCAGGTCATCATTTTCTTTGGAGGTGGTAACAGCAGCTGGTGTTGAGCGCTGTCCGACATCGATAGCACCACCTTTGGATCAAGGCAACCTAACATGTCCGCCTGCATCTTCCTCACAGACCGGCAGTTTGCCGGGGACACCCTTATCAACCCCGTCTAAGCACAATAGCCAGCCCTCGGTCCCTCAGATGTGGACAAGTAAAAGACCATTTCCTCCTAGCCATGAGAAAGCTAAGAGGTTGAATTTCACCATCTGCAAGCTCTTGGCTACAGAAATGCTGCCTTTCCGCCTGGTGGACACAGAGGATTTTCGAGACCTTATGTCCGTCGCAGTGCCCCAGTACCAGATGCCCAGTCGGCACTACTTCTCAAAGAAAGGTGTGCCTGCGCTCCACCAGCATGTCGCACACAACATCACCGCTTCTTTGAGAAACTGTGTGTGTGACAGGGTGCATTTCACCACAGACACTTGGACGAGTAGGCATGGACAGGGGCGTTACATGTCGCTGACTGGGCACTGGGTAACTATGGTGACAGCAGGACAAGGGGCTGCTGTCCAAGTCTTGCCGTCCCCACGAGTTGTGCGTCAATCCTCTTTATGTCAAAGTTCCTCCACTGCTTCTGCCTCCTCAACCTCCTCTCGGTCTTCCACCTGCACGCAAAGCCTGTCTGGTCATGCCACAAGCTTTCTAACTGTGCAGAAGGGATCCTGCACACCTCCTTACTATGCTGGCAGTAGGGCTCAACGTCATCAGGCGGTTTTTACATTGAAATGTCTGGGAAATGTGAGTCACACAGCTGAGGAGTTGTGGTCAGCTCTGGAGAACCAATTTCATGAATGGTTGTCTCCACTGGACCTGAAACCAGGGAAGGCCGTGTGCGACAATGCTGCAAACCTGGGTGCGGCCCTTCGCCGGGGCAATGTCACACACGTGCCTTGTATGGCTCACGTGTTGAACCTGGTTGTCCAGCAATTTTTAGCCCACTATCCCAGACTAGATGGCCTTCTGCAGAGGGCACGGTCGCTGTGTGCTCACTTCCGCCGTTCGCATCCCGCAGCTCAGCGACTTACATCTCTACAGAAGTCGTTGGGCCTGCCACTTCACCGGCTAAAATGCGATGTGCCTACCTGGTGGAATTCAACTCTGCACATGTTGCAGCGACTGTGGCAGCACCGACAAGCCCTGGTGCAATACGTTCTGACGTATAGCCTGGGCCAACGAGATTCAGAGGTGGGGCAAATCACGCTGGAGGAGTGGTCTCAGATCAGGGACCTATGCACCCTTCTGCACAGTTTTGAAATGGCGACGAAGATGTTTAGTGCTGACGATGCCATTATCAGCATGACTATTCCGGTGATTTACATGCTGGAGCACATGTTAAACAGAATTCGGAGTCAGATGGTGGCACAAGAGGAGGTGGAGGAAGTAGAGGAGGAGGAGTTGTATGCGGAAGGGCTAACATCTGCAAGGTCCAGACGGTCGGCAGCACCAAGGCGGCAGGCATGTGAGGGTGGGGGAGATGGTTTTACCAGGGCGCATGGTAGCAGCCAAACTAGTGAGGAAGGTGCAGGAGCCCAGGAAGAAGTGGAGGACGAACTGATGGAAGACTCATCAGATGAGGGAGACCTTGATCACATTTCTGTTGTGCGAGGTTGGGGGGAGAGGACAGAGGAAGGAAGCATGATTGTTACCTCGCCACCAACACAACAGGGACTTGGTGCTCCTGGATGCGCAACACACATGAGTGCCTTCTTGCTGCACTACCTGCAACATGACCCTCGAATTGTGAGAATTAGAAATAATCCTGACTACTGGGTTGCCACACTGTTAGATCCCCGGTACAAAAGTAAATTTGCAGAAATTATTCCTGCCATAGAAAGGGATGCACGCATGCAGGAGTATCAGCAGAGACTGTTGCAGAATCTTACATGTGCTTTTCCACAAAATACCAGTGGTGCACGTAGTGAATCTCACAGTTCCAACTTGCCAACCGTGGGACCGTCAAGTGTTCAGCACTCAAACCGTAACAGAACCACAGTATCTGCTGGTAACATCAATTTTGCGGAATCATTTCACCACTTTTTTAGCCCATCCTTTGCAAGGCCACAGGAGACAAGAAGTCTGACACATAGTCAACGCCTAGAGACGATGGTACAGGAGTATCTCCAAGTAAACATTGAAGCCACGACTGTGTCACTGGACCCTTGCTCTTTTTGGGCTTCCAATCTGGATAAATGGCCGGAGCTAGCCACTTACGCCTTGGAGATCTTGTCATGCCCCGCAGCCAGCGTTCTGTCTGAACGTGTGTTCAGCGCTGCTGGTGGTGTGCTGACAGATAAGCGCACGCGGCTCTCCACTGATAATGTAGACAGACTCACGTTCATAAAGATGAACAAATCATGGATCCGAAACGACTTTTCTACCCCTGTGTCATCCTGGGGAGAGTAAAAGCTTGATGATTGTTTAAAATCACCCTACCAACCGTTTTAAGCTTTCAAATTACTAATCATGTTTATCTGTATCTTGACTGGAAAATAATTTGGGCTTTGTAGCAGTGTGCAGCACTGATCCTATTAGGCCATCTATACTAAAGCTTCACCAGATTTAAAATTAAAAATAATTTTTAGCTGCATCTAGCCCGGAAAATAATTTTGGGGCTCCGAGATTCGCAAGACACATAAGTGCCTTCTTGCTGCACTACCTGCAGCATGACCCTCATATTGTCAGAATTCGAAGTAATCATGACTACTGGGTTGCCACACTCTTAGATCCCCCAAAGTTTTCGATCAACCTTTTCATTTTAATAAAGACCAAAAAAATGGTCATTTTTGAAATTATAAGCATTAGCAGGTTGTTAGAAACTGAAATCAAACAGTTTTCAACTCAAAACTTTATTCTAGGTGATGTTACATTTTCACATAGGACCCCTTGTTCGAAAGGAGCTTCTGAACTCTCTCGTCCATTGAATTTGTCAGGTTTTGGATGGTTTCTGCTTCAATTGTTTTGCATGAGGACAGAATACCCTCCCAGAGCTGTTGCTTAGATGTGAACTGCCTCCCGCCATCATAGACACTCCTTTTAATGATGCTCCAAAGGTTCTGAATGGGGTAGAGGTCAGGGGAGCATGGGGGTCACACCATAAGTTTGTCCCCCTTTATGCCCATATCAGCCAGAGATGCAGATGTTTTATGTGCAGCATGAGATGGTGCATTATCATGCAGAAAAATGATCTTGCTGTGAAATACACGGTTCTTCTTCTTGAACCATGGCAGGAAGTGCTGTTTGAGAAAATCCACATACATTATGGAGTTCATCTTTAGCGCCTTCAGGGATCCTAAAGGGGCCGACAATCTCTCTCCCCATGATTCCAGCCCAAAACATTACTCCACCTCCTCCTTGTTGGCGCTGTAGCCGTGTTTGCGTGGGGTGTCCATCAACCAGCCATCCTCCACTCCATCCATCTGGACCATCGAGCGCTGCACGGCACTCATCCGTGAACAAAACAGTTTTGAAATCAGTCTTCATGTAATGTTTGGCCCACTGGAGCCGTTTCTGCTTGTGTGAAGTGGATAGAGGAGGTCGACAGGATGGCGTATGCTGCAAACCTCTGAAGGACCCTGCATCTTGTTGTTCGGGGGACGTTGGAGGCACAAGCAGCTTCAAAAACTTGTCTGCTGCTATGACAAGGCTTTTTTGCCGCTGCTCTTTCAACCTGACGTAATTGCCTGTAGGAAAGAGTCCTCAATTTGCCCTTATCAGCACGCACACGTGTGTACTGTGAATCAGCTACATACTTCTTGATTGCCAAGACACTTCATCCTGATCATCGCACAATGTTGATTGTAGTCATGCCTTGACCTAAACACTCCACAATTTGTTGCTTCTCAGCAGCCGACACATCCTTTTTCTTTCCCATTTTGGCAGAAAATGTAGGCTGCTGAATAATGTGAGAGAGCCTTCTTAAGTAGTCTTGCCTTTCATTGGACACACCTGCCAAACTAATTAGCACTGGTGTCTGCAATTGCTTACAGTGATATAAAGAGCCCTGACACACATCACCATCAATGAGTTTAACTGACAAACAAACAAATTCTTCCCTTATCACTCCTAAACACTTTTTGCATAATAATTTGGAACACAGTGTACATGTGCTTTTCCACAAAACACCAGTGGTTCACGTAGTGAATCTTACAGTTCTAACTTGCCAACCGTGGTCTGTATGGAGTTGTTCAATAAAGGGCCCAAAATTAAGATAACATAGATGGGAGAGGTCTCTATGAATAGGAATTCCTAAGTATTTGATACCCTGTGAGGGCCAGGCAAAGGGAAAGTTGGACTGGATGGAATCCTATATGGATTTGGGGAGGGAGACATCGAGGGCCTCAGACTTCGCTGCATTGATTTTAAAATTTGACCATGTAACAAAGTGATCTATTTCAGCCATAACAGCATGGATGGATATATGTGATTGAGTGATATATACTAGGACATCATCAGCAAATAGAGAGCACTTGTACTCGGTGCCTCCCACCTCAATCCACCTAATATTGGGGTTATGGCGAATTGATGAGAGCAGGTGCTCCGTCACTAGGATGTATAAGAGAGGGGACAGAGAACATCCCTGCCTTGTCCCATTGGTGATTGTGAAAGGTGATGAAAATGTTCTGACGCGCCCCCTGGGCCTTGGGACACCCGGAGCCGGACCCTTTTTGGTGGATGCTGGTGGTTGTAGTCTCCGTGGCGGCAACCCGGTTCCGTGGCTCAGGGCGGTCAAACCAGTGGCGGAACTATTTATGTGGTTTTGATGTTTAAATGTCCGACTACGCCACCCGTGGATTGCGGTCAGAGTGAACCGCCGCTCCAGGGCAGACCGCTGAGGCTGGTGTTGTGGGTGCAGCAGAGCGTAGCATAACTCCCCACGGGAGGAGTATAGCCTCAGGGCAGTGTATGCGGAGGATGGGGGTGATGGTGCAGGGCAGCAGCAGTAATGACACGGAGTCAGTGATGCAGTCCAGGGCCTTTACTCACAGTTCTTATTATCCAGACCACGTCTGCAGGTAACGGCTGCCCACGTCGTACTGTGCTCACCAGGTGAGGGGCTCAGACAACTCCCAGATAACTTTGGAGTGCTTCACAGGACCCCCTTTGTGTGTCCTTTGTCTGGCCTTTCTTACCAACCCTTCTGTCCGGCTGCCTCGGGCCTCCTCTTGGTAAACTTGGCGCCAGTTTCCCTGACCCTATGTGGTGCCTTCCTAGCGGGTGTAGCGAGGGGCTGCGCCACATAAAATGTCACAGCCTCCTGTTTCTAGCTGAGGGTCGTTTCCTGCCTCCACTAGTTTCGGGGACCGGTCTCCCCCTTTGGCCTGACCCCTCCACGCAGGTGGATTCTGGCGTGCGGTGGCGACTCGCCCGTCCGCACCCCTGAGATCCCTTCGTTCCTCGTTCCTGGAGCCTTCTCCGCTCCTCTTCCTTCCTTCTCCCTCTTCCAGGCCTGGGCCTCTGTTACTAGGCCCGCCTCCGGAGCAGAGCTCATGCAGAGCCCCTGCTCCCTGCCAATTCTACTCAGACTTCTCTGCACTGAACTAAGATGGTGCCCACCTTTTATACTCCCTTCTCAATGCACCCAGGAACTGCTTCCTCCCTGCTCCTGCACTACAGGGTTCCCCTTCCTCAGTGTTCCCTCCCCCCACTCCAGCCAGGGACAGGGACTGTCGTGCCCATCTCAGGGGCATATTGGTCGCCCTGCCCCACGGCAATGTGGTGTAATGCATGCAGGTGTCGGGTCCTGATCCACACTCCATCCTTACCTGAGAGTGAGATATCACACCTCTGGGTGAGGTGCAATACCTCTGTAGCAACCGAGCCCTCAGGGTGCTACAGTTCCATTTATCTTCAGCCTAGGTGACGTATTGCGATACAGGGCCGTGATTTTGGCTATAAAAGGGTCCCCTAGACCCCTACCCCATGCTTTTTAAGAGAATCATATATGGCGTGCCAGGAGACTCTATGGAATGCTTTCTCAGCATCCAACGAGAGTATCTAATTACAAATTTTTAACTGCATCTAGCCCAGGAAATACTTTGTGCCTAGTAGCAGGGTCTGCTAGTCAGCGGATTATCCCGGCTGTTAAGCAAGCTACACCACCTGTAGTTTGGACACTTCATTTTTTCAAAGGAAATGCTTCGGGACCACGGGATACTCAGTGAAGAGCATCAGGAGGCACCCCAAGGCATAGGGGCTGGGACTGGCAGTAGGATGCCTTGCGGTGGACAGCCGAGCTCGATCCTTATAAAAGCTTTTTAACTGCAGCAGCTTTAGTGGACGCTACTGGAGCTGGAATTACGCGGCTGCTGGCATGAGACTTGCCCTCCAATAGATCCTTGTAAATGGATTTAAAGTGTATTCATTCAAATTAGAGAGACAATTTAAATTAAAAAGCTTAGAGCTGCCTCCACCACAGGGGGGCTCGCTCGACCCACCAGCGGACAGGCACCAGTATTGGGAGAGGGGGGCTGGCCATCAGGGTTCACCGCGGCTCTGGCACAAACCCGGCGACACGGAGGTGGCACGGGCAGGAGCGGACTGGCCGTGTCGGCTTCTCACTTTTTGGATTTTAGAAGGGCATGACATGCCTATATCTGTGTCTCCCCCTCCTTTTACTCCTCCACCTCTTTTATTTTCGCATGACTATATGTACTTGTCACTTTTCCATGTGTTAGTTATGTCTTCTGAGCAGTTTGTCAGCTTTTGGACACCTTTGAAGGTGTTTTCTATGTGTTTCTATGTGTTTTTGTTTGCCTGCCATTGGTTTTAACGGTGTTCGAAGGTGTTCTACGAACAGTTCAACGAACAGTTCGGCGAACACACGGGTGTTCGACGAACCGAACCGAACTCGAACACTACGGGGGTGGCTCAACACTAGTCATGAGTCTCGGTTGGCAGGTCATCCAGGAATTTCTGAGACTAAGAGACTTGTAGGTCGCAGTTTTTGGTGGCCTGGGTGGCAGAAGGAAGTCATTAAGTGGGTGCGTCAATGTACTGTGTGTGCTAGATCTAAGTCTTCACATGCTCCTGCTGCGGGGTTGCATTGCCCTCTGGAGGTTCCTAGTGCTCCTTGGACGCATCTTGCTATGGATTTTATTACTGACCTTCCTGCCTCTGAGGGTTTCACTGTTATCTGGGTGGTCGTGGACCGTTTTAGCAAGATGTGTCACTTGGTTCCCTTCATCAAACTGCCCTGTGCCAAGACACTCGCTAAGGCTTTTGTTAAAGAAATTGTCAGGCTCCATGGCGTTCCTACCGACATTGTTTCCGATAGGGGACCTCAGTTCGTGGCTCGTTTTTGGCGTGCCTTTTGTGACAGGTTGGGAGTCCATTTGTCATTTTCATCTGGTTATCATCCTGAGTCTAATGGACAGACAGAAAGAAAGAACCAGGATGTTGAACAGTTTTTGCGTTGTTTTGTGGCTGACAATCAAGAGGGGTGGTCTGAGTTTCTGCCACTTGCTGAATTTGCTCTTAACAACCATACATCCTCTTCTGCTGGGTGTTCTTCCTTTTTCTGTTGTACTGGGAGACATCCGTCGTTTGGGTCATTCTCCAAATTGGTATCGGCTGTGCCGGAGGAGGAGAATTTTTCCGGTGATTTGGAGAGAGTTTGGACTGATGTACGTCGTAACCTTCAAGAGGCTAACAAAAATTCCAAGAGGTACTTTGACAGGAAACGTCAAGAGGTTTTGTTTACTGTTGGTGACATGGTTTGGTTGTCCTCTAGGAATCTGCGTGTTTCATGTTTCCTTATTGAAAAAAGCTGATGTTTCTGATAGGGACGTCACTGTCTCTGTTCCTCCGGTGGAGGAAGACGGTGAATATGAAATTTCTCGCATTCTTAATTCTAGATGGCATACAGGGAGATTGCAGTATCTCGTCGCTTGGAAAGGTTTCGGTCCCGAGGATAACTCCTGGGTAAGAGCAGATGATGTCTCTGCTCCTAGACTTATCGGAGCGTTTCACAGGAGGTTTCCTGATAGACCTGGGCCTGGAGGATCCGGAGGATCCTCATAGAAGAGGGGGTACTGTTAGAACCCCCTGTTAGTTTTTTCTATTTTGCTGGTCACTTGACTTTTTGCCTATTTAATCCAGCTCCGCCCTCCTGGCCTTGCTGGACTTCAGTGTTATATTTACTCTTAAGCTAGCCTGGTGCCTTGTACCTTACTCTGTAGTTTGCTTGGTCCTTTGACCACTAGTATTTCTGTTTGTTTGTTTGTCTTTGCTCTGCTACAATTTCTGCTAGGAGGTGTCCAACTATATCCCAGTCCTTAGTTCTTGTAGGGACCCCTCCCTTATATCTATAGGTCTGCGTTAAGACTAGCCGAGGACTTAGGCGGGTCTGTTCACAAGGAACAGGTCCCCCGCTGCATCGTAGGGAATCAGCTTAGTCCTATTGTAGGGACAGTTTTCCTATCTTTCCTTAGTGTTTGTAGCAGTTCGTAACACTACATATATACCAGATAAGGCCATGGATTAAAAAAGATAACTATACACTAACTATATCGCTGAGATATACTCCGAGGATCAATAAACTTCCTATTAAATATGGAGTAAGGAAAAAGACACCATAAGATAAATTAAAATAAATGTATTAAGTATCCAAAAGTTTCACGAGGCAATACAAAAATGTTAAAAATCAACAGTCAAGGGTAAAGACTCAGGTATGAAAATGGTAAACATTAGACACATACTGTATTAAATGTGTGTGGAAGATATACAGTATGTATACCTAAGAGCAATAACAATTATGACACACAATGTACATGCCATGTAGATGAGAATCCTGCATATTAATATACCAGAGTGGTCATATTGTCTAATGACAGATTTAATCAGTCATCATGGGCCTTTAACAGCCGCAGGTGGAGTGCCATCCAGTTAAATCTCGCTGTCTCTGACAGCGGGTTTTAACACTTGCCGGCAGGAAGCGCGTCATACATCCTGCCCATTGACGTCCGTGTCACCTTTTCGCTGGACGCCGATGGGCAATCATGACAGCCAGGGATCTGCAGAAGACTCCCATGCCTATCATTACGATACTCCATCATAGGAGCACTGCTATATATAGCACAAGCGATCGGAAAATCGCAGCTTCAAGTCTCCTAAAGAGACTATTGGAGTCAGTGAAAAGTGAAAAAAAAAGATTTTAAAAATATGAAAAAAATTAAAAAAACACAAACGTTTTGCTATATTAAAAATAAAACAATTAAAAACGAATAAAATATACACATATTTGGTATCGCTGCATTCAGAAATGTTCGATCGCTCAAAACATAAAAATGAATTAATCCGATTAGTAAATGGAGTAATTTTTGGAATCATCACTTAAATAAAAAACACCTATATGTGTTTGGTATTTGCATACTTATACTGACCTGGAGAATCATATAGCCAGGTCAGTTTTACCATATATTGAACATAGTAAATAAAAACTCAAAAAGCAATTGTGGAATTGCAAGTTCAACGCACTTAGATTTTTTTTCACCATTTTTCAGTGCTTCACATGACAAAATGGATGGTGTCATTCAACTCGTCCCACAAAAAAAAGCTCTCATATGGCTATGGAGAAGGAAAAATAAAAAAGTTATTGCTCTTGGAAGAAGGTGAAGAAAAAACGAAAGAGCAAAAACAGATATTTGCAAGGTCATGAAGGGGTTAAAGTGCAATGTAATGTACATAGACACATAATGTGTGACCAAAAGATGATACATATTATACATATGTGATATAGACTATGAATACAATATGTGAGCAGTAACACACTTGATAGAACATCAAAGCAGCATCTATCACCAATATATTATATACATATATTTGTTCACTTTGTTTTTATCTTAAGTTTTGTCTGTTTAGTAGCAAGTGTGAACATGTGCCTACACATTGTTTGCATACCAACTTATATTCCAGTTCATTTCTTTAGTTTTTTGTTTCAGTTTTTTTGCACTCTGTGAAAATAAGGATGTGGCCTCCGTTTTTTTTTAGCTGGACATTACATTTACATAGCTCCCCATTGCTGGGTGTCTATTAGTCGGGGCCTCGGTTCTTCTGGGTCCTTATTCACATTTGCGTCATTTGACATATGGTATGGTTTTAATAATAGAGATTAGGATCGTCCGGAATAGGGTCACCTTGATGTGGTGGGAAGGCTTTTACATTTTTTTGATCAAAATTATGTTAACTAATTAACTATTATGTGGCAGGATTGTCTTCTAATTACTAATAGATTTCAGTTGGTGTCATGACTTTCCATGGCTTTTTGCACTTCTCTTTCTTCATGTGTTCCATACGGTTTCCCTGTGTCATTTTTAATTATTACACATAACTTAATTTATGGACAATTTATGGTTTGATTTCTTTGTCTGTGTGGATTTGATGGGTTGTTGTAACCAACATCTGGCAAGAATTTTATGTCAATAGCACCTTTATAAATATATTTACTTAGAAAATTGGTGACGTGTTCAATACTTATTTGACCCGTTGTTAGTGATGAGCGAGCACTAAAATGCTCGGGTACTCGTTGCTCGGGTCGAGCAAATTGGAATACTCGGGTGCTCGACCCGAGCAACGAGCCCGATGTAAGTCTATGGGAAACTCGAATATTTTTCAGGCGGCTCCCCCCGGTGGTCTGCAGAGGGCCTAAAAATTGCCCAAATCGACAGGAACAGTGCTCAAATGACATGGAAACAGCGTGGGGAAGACCCCTGGAAGCATTTCTGACTCCCAGGTCACTGCTGTCAACAACGTTGTCAGAGTATTACGCCACTTTTACTTACTCACAATAAAACATACAAAAACTAAACCAAAATGGATTTTCCTGGGAAATATGTTAAGGAACATCCTTTCCAGGGTAATGACTTGTATATAAGGCAAAATAAATAGCCAAAACCAAAAATACTCCTCCAAAACTTGGGCTATGTTCACACGTAGCGTTTTTGATGCGTTTTTGCACTTTTGCATTGCTTTCAACCAAGACAAATGCATTCACTGGGAAATGTCATTTTAACATTTTACAACCTTATCTGGCCATGTGGTGTGTGAGATATCTTCAGACACATGCATACAGTGCTGAAAAGACATGGGAACAGCATGGGGAAGACCTCTGGAAGCATTTCTGACTCCCAGGTCACTGCCTAAAAGTGTGCCCATCATAAGTGATCCTTGGCGCATGTAAAGATGCCTCCCACCATGCACCTGTCATTGCAGACTTGCAGCAATCACCGTCCACGTCCTTGTCCCAGTGCAGCATTCAGTTGTCCCTACCCCATTCCTTGGAATACAAGCGCAAGTATGCAGCCAGCCACCCACCCACCCACAGGCTGCAATACTATAATGCAAAGTTTTTGACAGCTGCTTGCACTTGAAATGTGGCCTTTTAGGCTCGTGGAGGTGGAAGCAGTCCACAATCTTATGGCGGTAGCGACCGGGTATCCATACTCGGTCCCCAGCCGCCACTATTTTTCCCGGTATCGTCTCCCCCTTCCAAAACCACGGGTCCCACAACATTACCCGTGCCCTCCGCACTTACTGGGAAGGACCGCCTAACCACAAACACGTGGACAGGTGAATGTGGCCAGGGACGGTACGGAGCCAGTCCACAGCTTTTTTTGCTGAGAGTTTTATTTAGCTCGGTGAAAGGACTGGCATAGAGGGAAACCGTATCTACTCTGGTTGTCATTTCTCCCAGGAAGTCCTCTAAAGCTGCTTTCACTTGAAATGTGGCCTTTTAGGCTCGTGGAGGCGGAAGCTTTTCATAACGTCATGCCGGCGGCAGCCGGGTGTCCATACTCGGTCCCCAGCCGCCACTATTTCTCCCGGTATTGTCTCCGCCTTTCACAAGCACGGGTCCCACAACATTACGCATGCCCTCTCCAGTGCACTTACTGGGAAGGACCGCCTAACCACAAACACGTGGACAGGTGAATGTGACCAGGGACGGTACGGAGCCAGTCCACAGCTTTTTTTGCTGAGAGTTGTATTTAGCTCGGTGAAAGGACTGGCATAGAGGGAAACCGTATCTACTCTGGGTGTCATTTCTCCCAGGAAGTCCTCTAATGCATCTTGTTGCAGAAGCAATGGCAGCCCGTGCAACATCAACTCGAACTTGTCGGTGGTGCTTTGTCACACAAACATCCTTCTTTGCGCATTTAATTTCATGACTACAGAGTTGGGCAATGGCCTGATCTGCAATGCGGTTTGAGAAATAACTTGCATAAGCTCGTCCGAACCACATTAAAAAAGCAGCCATAGAGTGTCTGGGAACTTTCCCCACACTTTTCTTAGCAAGGGCTGCTTCTCGGCACGGTTGGACGGGCCCACCAGAGAACCGGAGACTCCTCCGGTGGGACTTGGCTTCTCCTTCAGGAGAGTTCGCAGTGCCGAGGTGAGGCCACGATGATGATAGAGGCTACAATCTGCTTAGTTTTCTGTTACTTGGAATGCAAGCGCAAGTATGTAGCCAGCCACCCACCCAGGCACAGGCCGCAATACTAATCTGCCAGATTTCTGAGCAGCTGCTTGCACTTGAAATGTGGCCTTTTAGGTTCGTGGAGGCGGAAGCTTTTCACAACCTCATGCCTCATGCCTCGTGTCCATGCTTGGTCCCCAGCCGTCACTATTTCTCCTGGTCTTGTCTCTGCCTTCTACAAGCGCGGGTCCCTGAACATTACTGCTGGTACTTTTCTGTGGGAATTTGCTTGCCTCCTACCAGCCTGGAATATTTTCAGTAAACTATGGTACGACGCCATGGTATTAGCACTGCCCCCAGTACCAGTAGCAAAGCCATCCCCAATTTCCTTCTCAGGAATTTTATTTGGTAGACTGAGTGGCTGGCAAAAAACATTAGTTTCTCACAAAGGAGCTGAAGAAAGAGTAGCAGTAGGTGCAAGTTTCTCCAGCCTGTTAGATATTAGAGGGTGAACGGCAGCACATTGGATCAGTGGTTAGCACTGAAGCCTTGCAGTGCTGGGATCCTGGGTGCAAATCCCAGCAAGGACAACATCTGCAAGGACTTTATATGTTCTCCCTGTGTTTGCGTGTGTTTCCTCCTCAGTAAAAAAGCAGCCATAGAGTGTCCGGGAACCTTCCCACACACTTTTCTTAGCCAGGACTGCTTCTCAGCAGGGTTGGACGGTCCCACCAGAGAATCCTCTGGTGTGACCTGGCTTCTACCTCAGGAGAGTTCATGATAGCGCAAACTTTGCAGCTGCTATGGGGCTCTTGAGCGGGGGAGAAAGGTGAGCCCTCAGAATCAAATCCTCTGGTTGTCACAATGTTTTTCAATCTGAAACAGCTTCTCAGTGGGAGTTGTATTTCACCACAGCCATATTCTTTAGCTCAGTGAAAGGACTGGCATAGAGGGAAACCGTATCTACTCCGGCTGTCATTTCTCCGTCACCAGGTTCCGCCCATTGTCACACACAACCATGCCTGGCTGTATGTTCAGCTGTGAGAGCCACACATCAGGCTGCTGTGTTACAGCTTTCAACAACTCTGCAGCGCTGGGCGGTTTGTCACCTAAGCATTAAGCATGTTATCTTCAGCACAGCCTGTTGCCGCTTGCTTGGCCAAGGCAGTGATGCAGTGCTGTCAGCTTGTGACTGATGTGGTCATTTCGGAGATGGAGGAGGAGGTGCAGGAGTTGAACAATGTAATTGACTCACCCCCTGGGCCGTGGGGCACTCGGATCCGGGCAATAGGGAACGATGGGGGTAGTAGTGGCAACCCGGTTCCGTGGCTAAGGGTGGTCAGGCCAGTGGTAGTCCGTTATGTGCTATTGATTATGTCCGACTACGCCACCCGTGGATTTGCGGTCATTAGGAACCGCCGCTGCAAGGCAGACCGCTGGGGCTGATGATGTATGCAGCTGGGATGGTGTGACTCCCCACGGGAAGAGTGCGGCCCCAGGGCAGTGTAGTGGATGTTGGGAGTGATGGTAGTGAGAGTCCCAGTGCTGATAGTGCTGGAGGAGCAAGGATCACGCAGACAACAGGTTGCAGTCCAGGGTCTTTACTAGAACAGGTAAACTGACCCATAAACAGTCCCAGCTAGGAGGGGACCTGGATGTCTGAGAGCAACGGGGAAATTGGCCCTGGTCAGGGTGAGGGTGTAGGCCTACCGTGCTTTCTGTGCTCCTTCTGGCTATCTCCTCGTTATAGGGTAACAGCCCACGTTTCCGAGCTTTCCGTGTATTCTCGCCTGTATGGCCTGCGACGTGGGTTCCTTTCTGCTCCCAGCCTTGTACGGCTTTACTGGTCCCTTCTGTTGTGGCAGGGCCTCCAGGCTTCTTAGGCCAAGGAATATACAGTCCCCTGCGAACTGGTTATCTGCTGGAGAATGTGGAATCCTTCCAGCCTCAGACACCAAAGTCTGGTAAATTAAGTTCTTTCTCTGCCAAGACAGGCTCTCTTAGCCTCTTGTCTCTGGCTTGTGGCTCTCCTCCTGCCACACTTCCTCTTAGGGTGCAATACAACTTTCTGTCCCTGCTCTGCTCTGGGACAAGTCTCAGTCCTGAGACAGGCCATCAAGTTCTCCCTAACCCTGCCCCCAGCACCAGCTTTTATAGGGGCAGCCTGCTCCCCCTACTGGCCTGAGACAGGAGGTACTGCATGCTAATGTTCCCCTGACTAGAAAACCTCCCCCTTGCTCTCAGACACAGCTTTAATACATTTTGTGGCATCCAGGCCAGGGTGACACATTCCCCCCTAGTAAAATGTAGTACTCCGGGACTAAACAGCAAACAAAGACAATATGCATACCATAAAACATTAACAGACAGACGACGCACAGATTGAGTTCTTAAGGTCACAGTGTGGTCTGTGACCGGGTGTCCATATCACCAGAACAACGGGAGCCTTAACCAGGTGGGGGTCTGTCCTACCCCAAGTCCTTTTACAGTCTTAGTTCATTCCTGGGTTAGGCTCCGAACGCAGTCCATACAAGGTCCCGGTTATAAAAAGTCCATAACCTTTGAGTCCTTACGGTAGCTGCAAGAAACTGAAACACAGAATTACCAAACAAGCATGTAACTTTGCAAACAATTCAACATTTGGCAACAGGGTTATTTACAATTTTAGTACACTCTATATTCTCCAGCGAGCGGGTATCTGCCCTTTTGTGCTCCTGGTTGATCTCCTTAACCCACTGTCTGGTGGTGGACTGACCTGGCTTTCCCCACTAGCGTTAGGGGTACAGCTACCAGCTGGGTGTACAGGTAGGGCAGGCAGCTGTCTGCGGGTCCTTTGGCTTACCGCAGGCATGGCAGGCTCACTGTCAGCAGAGGGTTGACTCTCCTGGGCTGCTGGTACAGGCTCTTCTGCCTCTGGAACCGCTTGCTCCTCTTCACCTTCCGGCTCTGGTGTTGGTTGTTGCTGTGCCGGTTGCAGGAAATGCAGGACAGGTACCACTATGGCATCATTTATGCGAGTCCAGGACTGAGGGAACTCTCCGAGAACGGTGCTGATCATTTCTTCCTTGTCCTCTGCGGGTTCAAGGTCACTCTGATCCTCTTCTGCACTACGGAGTTGCTCGGGGCATCTTTTGAGGTGGTCTCTGGAGACGACACTAGTGGTTTCTCCTCCGTCCTTGGTGATTACGCACACCTTTGGGTTGTCGTGGTCAGACTGCAGTATGGTGTAGGGTTCCCTTTCCCACTGGTCGTCCAACTTATGTAGCCTTCTTTTTCGCTTTAGGACTTGCTCACCAGGTTCTAGGGGACCAGCAGGGGCGTGTTGATTGAAGAGTTTTTCTTGCCTCTCTCTCACCTGGGCCAGGCTCTTCTCCACACTCTCCTGTACCTTCTTGTACTGCAGTTGCCTTTCCGTATCCCAGTCCGGATCCGGGGAGGTGTCCTCAGGTATTAGGACTCCCATCTCCAGGTCTACGGACAGCTTACCTGGTCTAGCTCGCATCAGGTAAGCCGGGGTGCAGTTTGTAGCATTCACCGGGATATTGTTGTATAGGTCTATCAGGTCCGGCAGTTTTTCTGGCCACAGGCTGCGTTCCTCCAGGGGCAACGTCTTCAGGAGATCAATGACTATATTGTTCATCTTCTCACACATCCCGTTGGTTTGGGGGTGGTAAGGCGTTGTACGAATCTTCTTACAGCCATAGAGGTTGCAGAACTCCTGAAAGATTTCAGCCTCGAACGCTGGACCCTGGTCTGTCAGGACCTGTTCCGGATACCCGTGTGGACGGCAGAAGTATTGCTGGAAGGCTCTGGCCGCTGTTTGGGCTGTCAAGTCCTTTACCGGGACCACCACGAGAAAACGGGAATAGTGGTCCACGATTGTCAGGGCATAGATGTATCCGGACCGGCTTGGAGCCAATTTGACATGGTCCAGAGCTACCAGCTCAAGAGGCTGCGTGGTGATGATGGGCCTCAAGGGTGTCTTCTGGCTGGCACGGTCCTTCCTCCTCAGGTGACAAGGGCCACAGTCTCTGCACCATTTTTCTACAGCTCCTCTCATGCCGACCCAAAAGAACCTTCCTCTTAGCAGGAACTCCAGTTTCTTCCAACCGAAGTGTCCCGCTCTGTCATGGTAAGCCCCCAGGACCATAGCTGCATCTCGCCTTGGGACCACGACTTGCCAGGTCAGCTCGTGCGTCCGGTGGTTGACAATCCTTCTGCACAACTTGCCTTCGTAGAGGAACAGCTTGCTCTTCTCTTTCCATAACTGCTTGGCTTCCTCTGGGGCATCTGGATCCAAGCGGGCATCTTCCCGGGTCAGCAGATCTTTCACCAGGCAGATTGCAGGGTCACTATCTTGGGTCTCGGCCCAGCTGTGGTGAGGTAGGGGATTGATCATCACAGTTGTTAGATCCTCCTCCTTCACGCGGTGAGAGTGTTGAGCGGCTCCATACCGGTGAAACGCGGGGAGTTCTACCTCCTCCAGCTCTTCTGGGTCTTCGTCACCCTCAGGTAAGTGAGGCATTCTTGATAGGGCGTCCGCGTTGGCATTGGTTTTGCCTGCCCGGTACTTGATCACGAAGTCATAGTTGGAGAGACGGGCCATCCACCGCTGTTCCAGGGCACCCAGTCTTGCATTGTCCAGGTGTGTCAACGGGTTGTTGTCCGTGTACACGGTGAACTTTGCGGAGGTCAGATAATGCTTGAAGCGTTCTGTCACGGCCCACACCACCGCCAAGAATTCTAGCTTGAAGGAGCTGTAATTCTCCGGGTTCCTCTCGGTGGGTCTCAGCTTCCAGCTGGCGTAAGCGATCACCCTTTCACTGCCCTGCTGGTTTTGGGACAGTACGGCTCCCAGTCCCACATTACTGGCGTCTGTGTGAAGGATAAAAGGCTGGCCATAATCAGGGTAGGCCAGGATCTCATCCCCCGTGAGGGCCATCTTCAACTGGCGGAAGGACTCCTCTTCCGGTTTATCCCACTTGAAGGGTGGCTTTTGACTCCTGGACTTAGACTGTCCGATCAGGAGGTCCTGCATAGGAGCTGCCATCTTAGTGAACCCGGGGATGAACCTTCGGTAGTAGCCTACCAACCCGAGAAACTGTCTCACCTCTTTGATGTTCGAGGGGCTTGGCCAGCTCTTGATTGCCGTGACCTTGTCAGGGTCGGGGGCCACTCCTTCCGCGCTTACCACGTGCCCTAGGTACTGGACCTTTGGTTTCAGCAGGTGACACTTCGATGGTTTCACCTTCAGGCCATAGCCTGCCAGGGCTTCGAACACCTTGGCCAGGTGTTTGAGATGGTCCTCGTAGGTCTTCGAATAGACGATCACGTCGTCCAGGTAAAGGAGGACCGTCTCGAAGTTTCGGTGTCCTAGACAGCATTCCATCAGCCGCTGGAAGGTCCCTGGTGCGTTGCAGAGCCCGAAAGGCATACAGTTGAACTCACTCAGTCCCATCGGGGTGGTGAAGGCGGTCTTCTCCTTGTCAGCCTCTGCCACAGGAACCTGCCAGTACCCGCTAGTAAGGTCCAAAGTAGAAAAGAAGTTAGCTGATTTTAGTGCGGCTAAAGACTCCTCTATTCTAGGCAGCGGATATGCGTCTTTGTGGGTGATACGGTTGATTTGTCTATAGTCGACACACATTCTCATGGTGCCGTCTTTCTTTTTCACCAGAACCAAGGGGGCTGCCCAGGGACTACAGCTGTCTCTAATGACCCCAGCTTCTTTCATTTCTCTTAGCATGCCCTTGGCGTTCTGATAATGTGCAGGGGGTACAGGCCTGTGTCTCTCTTTTATTGGTGGGTGGCTCCCTGTGGGGATGTGGTGTTCTATCCCCTTTACTCTGCCGAAGTCTAGCGGGTGCTTACTAAAGACTCTCTCGTACTCCTGTACCACCCGGTAGACTCCTTGTTTTTGGTGCAGGGGAGTGGAGTGAGCACCCATGTGGAGTTTCTGGCACCAGTCCTCCTTTTGTTTCTGGGAGCCATTACCCTCCGCCTGAGGAGATGGAGGCAAGGGTTCCACGGCCCTGATAGCTTTGTGTTCGACCACAAACAGCTTGGCGAGTGTAGCGTACCTGGGTAAGTGTACCTCCCTCTCCCCAATGTTGAGAATGCGGATGGGCACCCTCCCATGACGGACATCAACCACCCCCCGGGCTGTCAAAATGGTGGGCCTGCTGTCTGAGTACACGGGTTCTACCATGGCTTGGTAGTCTCTACCTCTCAACCCGATTGCAGTCCGACACCAGATCATCATTTCACTTTTGGGAGGCATGGAAATGGGGAATGGGTCACTCAGTCTTACGTTACCGATCTCACCACCAGACAGTTCTACCTGCTGCTGTCTCATCAGGGCTTTTATCTCCTTGTTGAGGACTCTCTGTTGGCTGGAACTAGCATTCACCGCCACCTGTTGTAGAATTACAATTACCTCTGAAAGACAATTTTCAATTACGTTAGTACCCACAGTTATTTTAGGGTGACTTTCACGACGGTCAATGTCCACAATAATCACTCCCTGTGCCGGCAGTTCAACTTTACCAATTTTAATGGTCATTTCCTTGAACCCCATCTGCGGCACGGGTAAGCCATTACTGGCAATGATGCTCAAGTTACTGTCTGGATACCGTGTGATATCAGCATCAGTCCAATACTGCTTAAAAAGTACATAAGGGATAGTGGTTACTTGCGACCCAGTATCCAGCAAGGCGCTCATGGGGATACCGTCCAGCACCACGGGTAAAACCGGGCGCCCCCCAACGTACTTATTACTAGAGATGAGCGTTGTTCTACTCGAACTGTTCGCCAATCTCAAATTCGAGCTGTTTTGGGCGGTGTTCGAGCCGTTCGGCGAACACGAACAATTTGAGAAAAATTCGGCTGTTCGAGGTTATGTTCGATAACTGTTCGTGCACCAAAATCATAACTGGATTTTTTCTCAGTAATGATGAAAATTAATGTTAATACGCAGTTTGAGTGTACAGCGGGGTGGGGGGAGGGGCAGGGGATGGATCTCTGCAGGAACAATGAAGATCTCCATTTTTTTTTCTCTTTCCCGCATTTACAGTGGGGAGGTGCAATCTGTCAGCCTATCAGCAGCGCACACACGGAGCGAAGTGCTTTTTTTCACACAAGCAAGGGCATGTGTCATTGGCAGTGTATGTCACATGTCCTTGCCCTATAAGACCAAGCCATTTTCCCCGTCGCCACCATTTTCTCACTGCTGCAGCTGCATGTTAGACGGCACCGCTGTTGCTGTGTGCGCTATACCTTGTTAATTTCAAGCCAATTTTCGCACAAATCTACAGATAGCTTGGGAGTAGGGAATAGTTGTGATTGCAGTCCTTTTAAGGACTAGGTTACAGCATTTCCTACTACTTTTATCAGGCAGGTCTGTGCTCTTAAATAGATAGATTGTGGGAGTAAAGACTAATTGTAATTGGAGTCCTTTTCAGGACTAGGTTACATCAGTTCCTATCAGTTTTTGCCAGGCAGGTCTGTGCCAGTGCTGTGCAAGTTTTTTTCACAGCATTTGGCTGAATCTAGCAAAGCTAATCCTTTTTGGCCTATTGCAGAGTGTGTTAGTCAGTGGAGTAGCCTATCTGTGTTGCAAGATATACCACCTGTGTATAGAATACCAATTTTTTTACTGCACCTAGTGATGTAAAATCTTTTGGGCATAGCATCATTCTATTAGTCCATCTATACTGACCTCCATCAGGTTGCAAATTGAATATAATTTTTTTTTGCATCTAGCTCTGAAAAATATTGGGCTTCTAGCTGTGTGTGGGACTTGTTGTATTAGTCCATCTATACTGACCTCCATCAGGTTGCAAACTGAATATATTTTTTTCTGCATCTACCTCTGAAAAAATATTGGGCTTCTAGCTGTGTGTGGGACTTGTTCTATTAATCCATCTATACAGACCTCCATCAGGTTGCAAACTGAATATATTTTTTCTGCATCTACCTCTGAAAAAATATTGGGCTTCTAGCTGTGTGTGGGACTTGTTGTATTAGTCCATCTATACTGACCTCCATCAGGTT
Organism: Phyllobates terribilis; assembly: GCF_046119375.1. NCBI lineage: Eukaryota > Metazoa > Chordata > Amphibia > Anura > Dendrobatidae > Phyllobates > Phyllobates terribilis. The sequence goes on from NW_027362771.1 coordinate 178,427,650, forward strand.
GCAAACTGAATATATTTTTTTCTGCATCTATCTCTGAAAAAATATTGGGCTTCTAGCTGTGTGTGGGACTTGTTCTATTAATCCATCTATACAGACCTCCATCAGGTTGCAAACTGAATATATTTTTTCTGCATCTACCTCTGAAAAAATATTGGGCTTCTAGCTGTGTGTGGGACTTGTTGTATTAGTCCATCTATACTGACCTCCATCAGGTTGCAAACTGAATATATTTTTTTCTGCATCTACCTCTGAAAAAATATTGGGCTTCTAGCTGTGTGTGGGACTTGTTCTATTAATCCATCTATACAGACCTCCATCAGGTTGCAAACTGAATATATTTTTTTCTGCATCTACCTCTGAAAAAATATTGGGCTTCTAGCTGTGTGTGGGACTTGTTGTATTAGTCCATCTATACTGACCTCCATCAGGTTGCAAACTGAATATATTTTTTTCTGCATCTACCTCTGAAAAAATATTGGGCTTCTAGCTGTGTGTGGGACTTGTTCTATTAATTCATCTATACAGACCTCCATCAGGTTGCAAACTGAATATATTTTTTTCTGCATCTACCTCTGAAAAAATATGTGGCCTTCTAGCAGTGTGTGGGACTTTCTCTATTAGTCCATCTATACTGACCTCCATCAGGTTGCAAACTGAATATAATTTTTTTCTGCATCTAGCTCTGAAAAAATATTTGGCCTTCTAGCAGTGTGTGGGACTTTCTCTATTAGTCCATCTATACTGACCTCCATCAGGTTGCAAATTAAAAATAATTTTTATCTGCATCTACAGTACCTCTGAAAAAATATTTGGGCTTCTAGCTGTGTGTGAGACTTGTTCTATTAGTCCATCTATACTGACCTCCATCAGGTTGCAAATTGAATATAATTTTTATCTGCATCTAGCTCTGAAAAAATATTTGGCCTTCTAGCAGTGTGTGGGACTTTCTCTATTAGTCCATCTATACTGACCTCCATCAGGTTGCAAATTGAATATAACTTTTATCTGCATCTAGCTCTGAAAAAATATTTGGCCTTCTAGCAGTGTGTGGGACTTTCTCTATTAGTCCATCTATACTGACCTCCATCAGGTTGCAAATTAAAAATAATTTTTATCTGCATCTACCTCTGAAAAAATATTTGGGCTTCTAGCTGTGTGTGGGACTTGTTCTATTACTCCATCTATACTGACCTCCATCAGGTTGCAAACTGAATATATTTTTTTCTGCATCTACCTCTGAAAAAATATTGGGCTTCTAGCTGTGTGTGGGACTTGTTGTATTAGTCCATCTATACTGACCTCCATCAGGTTGCAAATTAAAAATAATTTTTATCTCCATCTACAGTACCTCTGAAAAAATATTTGGGCTTCTAGCTGTGTGTGGGACTTGTTCTATTAGTCCATCTATACTGACCTCCATCAGGTTGTAAATTGAATATAATTTTTATCTGCATCTAGCTCTGAAAAAATATTTGGCCTTCTAGCAGTGTGTGGGACTTTCTCTATTAGTCCATCTATACTGACCTCCATCAGGTTGCAAATTAAAAATAATTTTTATCTGCATCTACCTCTGAAAAAATATTTGGGCTTCTAGCTGTGTGTGGGACTTGTTCTATTAATCCATCTATACAGACCTCCATCAGGTTGCAAACTGAATATAATTTTTTTCTGCATCTAGCTCTGAAAAAATATTTGGCCTTCTAGCAGTGTGTGGGACTTGTTCTATTAGTCCACCTATACTGACCTCCATCAGGTTGCAAATTCAAAATAATTTTTTGTCTGCATCTAGCTCTGAAAAAATATTTGGCCTTCTAGCAGTGTGTGGGACTTTCTCTATTAGTCCATCTATACTGACCTCCATCAGGTTGCAAACTGAATATATTTTTTTTCTGCATCTACCTCTGAAAAAATATTGGGCTTGTAGCTGTGTGTGGGACTTGTTCTATTAATCCATCTATACAGACCTCCATCAGGTTGCAAACTGAATAAAAAAAATTTCTGCATCTACCTCTGAAAAAATATTTGGGCTTCTAGCTGTGTGTGGGACTTGTTCTATTAGTCCATCTATACTGACCTCCATCAGGTTGCAAATTGAATATAATTTTTTTCTGCATCTAACCCAGCCAATAGTTTTGGCCTAATACCACAGTTTGGCCACTCAGCTCTGCTCGGTTCCCATCCATTGTTTTTTTGTGCAAACAACTCCAGAGATGTGAATTAGTTAACCACCAAAATGAGTGGAAAAAGGCCTGCTGCTGGTGGAAAGGGGAATAGGCGTGTTGGGAAGGGGAAAAAAGGTTGTGTCCGTGGGGTAGGTGTTAAAGCAACAGTAACATCTGCAGAAGAAAGACCATCTTCCAGCCAAACTAAAATGTCTACTTCTTTTAGCGGACAATGTGATAAGATCCCTTTCTTACGGCCACGCCAATCGCTACAAATTCCAGATGAGGCACAAAAACAGCAGGTGCTTCAACGGATATCAAGTGCTCCTTTAAGTGGGCTCTCCTCCACATCAACTTCAACATCACAAATACTCCAGTCCTCAAAGGTGTCACCCCAATCGCACTTGCTTTCTCACAGCTCCCAAATCTCCAGCTGCCCGTCTGAGTATGAGGTAGAACAGATGGTTGAGTCTGCAGAGCTGTTTACTCATACTATAGCCTGGGAATCAGAGGTCGACTCCAGCGCTTCTGTGAATCCAGACGAGGAAATGATCTGCACTGATGCCCAGAATCTTTATGAGTCGGATCCAGGACCAGACGCAGAAGGTTCTGACCATAATGTAGACCCTCATTCCCAAACTGTAACTCCTGTTGGTGGAGACAATGAGGAAGACGATGATAAGACTCAAATACCTGATTGGAGCGACAACTTTAGTTTTTTGTCAGGGCTGGAACAGGTTGGCTCTGAGGACGACGGGTGTGATAACGCACAGGGTGATGATGATGAGGTTGGAGATCCCACTTACTGTCAACCCACAGTCAGCCAAGAGATGAGGTCAGCAGAGGAGGTGGAGGAAGATGCTAGTGACGACGAGGTTGCGCCTTCCTGGACAGAGACGTAGTACTGGAAGCACGTCAACAACTGCATCCTCAAACACAACTCTGCCTCTCACCACAAGTCGTGGTGGCTCTTCAGGTCGCATGGGTGCTAAGCCTTGCATAGCCTGGGCATTTTTTCAGATCGATAAAGATGACCCAACTCGTGTTATCTGTAACATTTGTCAGCAAAAGCTAAGTAGAGGCCAAAAAATACATAGTTTGAGTACTTCATGCATGAACCGGCACATGGACATGAAGCATAAGTTGCAGTGGGAAGCTCAGTGTGCTACAATGCGGCCTAGCCGGCCGGGCCAACCACCTTCTGCCATATCTTGTGCATCCGCGGCCTCTTCATCCTCTGTGACTGGGGGGACAGCAGTCACACCTGTTTTGGGGCGCAGACCTGCCACCTCTTTACCCGCAACAGCCAGCGTGATTGGCAGGTCATCATTTTCTTTGGAGGTGGTAACACCAGCTGGTGTTGAGCGCTGTCCGACATCGATAGCACCACCTTTGGATCAAGGCAACCTAACATGTCCGCCTGCATCTTCCTCACAGACCGGCAGTTTGCCGGGGACACCCTTATCAACCCCGTCTAAGCACAATAGCCAGCCCTCGGTCCCTCAGATGTGGACAAGTAAAAGACCATTTCCTCCTAGCCATGAGAAAGCTAAGAGGTTGAATTTCACCATCTGCAAGCTCTTGGCTACAGAAATGCTGCCTTTCCGCCTGGTGGACACAGAGGATTTTCGAGACCTTATGTCCGTCGCAGTGCCCCAGTACCAGATGCCCAGTCGGCACTACTTCTCAAAGAAACCAGGGGAGGAGTCCTGAGGAGATAATTTGCATATTTCCACTGCATTTTGGGGTAAGTGAAGAGTCTCCGCGAGCTCAAAGAACACTGGATTTTGGCTGTTGGAGCTGAAAAGAGGACATCGGTAAACCGCGCGCCTAACGGCGCGCGCATTTTGAAGCATTTTTCACTGTTTTCAGAACATTAACAGTAAGAACATGGAAGAGTCCAGGAGCCATTTGGTGAGCTGCATATCCTGCTACATGTTCACAGACTTGCCAGTGGAAAAGCCAAACTTCACATGCCAGAAATGCAAGCTTGTGTCCCTGTTGGAGGAAAAGTTGCGAAATCTAGAAGAGAGGTTAACTACCTTGAAAATCATTAAGGAAGGTGAAGAGTTCTTAGACAGAGCAGAATTATCTCTTCATGATTCAGAAAGAGAAGAAATTCGAACTGCACCTGACGAAACAGAGGAATGGAAGCATGTGACCCACAGAAGCAGGAGGATCGAGAGGCAGTCAGCACCCATACTGCTCAGGAACCAGTACCAGGCTCTCACGCAGGAGAACCATGAAGAAATACAGCAAAATAAGACTTTGCCAGCAATGAATAACCTTGTAAGCCCTCAGAATCCTCCTGGATGGAGAAAGAAGAATGTTGTGAAGAAAAAACGGAGAGTGGTGGTCATGGGGGATTCCCTGTTAAGAGGAACAGAGGCCGCTATCTGCAGACCAGACATAACCTCAAGAGAAATGTGCTGTCTTCCAGGAGCAAAAATTAAAGATGTGTCTGACAGGATATCAAGACTCTTCAGACCTACAGATCACTACCCATTCCTGCTAATACATGTGGGGACAAATGACACCGCAAGAAAGGACCTGGAAACCATCTGCAGTGACTTTGAAGACTTAGGCAAGAAAGTGAAAGAATTGGGAGCGCAGGTGGTCTTCTCATCCATCCTCCCTGTGGATGGCCATGGAACAATGAGGTGGAATAAGATTCTACAGGTGAACAACTGGCTACGTCGATGGTGCCGTCAACAAGGATTTGGATTTCTGGATCACGGGATGAATTACCTATACGATGGACTACTTGCTAGAGATGGGGTGCACCTTACGAAGACTGGAAAACATGTATTTGGAAGTCGCCTTGCTACACTCATCAGGAGAGCTTTAAACTAGAACAATGTGGGAAGGGAAGCAAAAGGCCAGAAAAAGCCATACAGCTGACAAATACTATTGAGATCTCTGCTACTGGAAGTGGAAAGAAAGAACAAAGACAAAAAAATCTAAATAAAAATATGGGAGGAAGAGAAACCAATCACAAACTAAAATGTTTTTATACAAATGCACAAAGCATGGGCAACAAACAAGGAGAATTGGAACTACTAATGCAGGAAAAGAAATATGATGTCATTGGAATCACTGAAACTTGGTGGGACGATACACATGATTGGAATAAAAGGCTAAAAGGATACAACTTATTTGCAAGAAACAGAATTGATAAACGAGGAGGAGGTGTCGCATTGTATGTTAGAAAAGCGTATATCTGCACAGAGATTGATGCTTCAGAGACTGGGAGTTCTGTGGAAACTGTTTGGGTAAGAATACAAGGAGAGAACAACGGAAAGGACACCATTGTAGGCATTTACTACAGGCCACCTGGGCAAGCTGAAGATATGGATGAACTCTTTATGTATCAAATGACCAAGTTCTCCAAAAAATATGACGTAGTGGTCATGGGAGATTTCAACTATCCAGACATTTGTTGGGAATCTCTCTCAAGTAAAACTAACAGGTCAAGCAAATTCTTATCCTCTCTTGCTGACAACTTTATCTTCCAAAAGGTAGGGGAGAAAACAAGGGGATCTGCTACTTTGGATCTAATCCTTATAAACAGGGAGGAAATGGTTGAGGAGGTAAAGGTGGCTGGGACCCTAGGAGGCAGCGATCATGCTATTATAGAATTTTGGATAACTAGAGGAGGAAGACATGTGAAGACTCAAACTTCAAGGTTAGATTTTAGAAAGGCAGATTTTAAGAGACTCAGAAAGAGAATAGGAGGGATCCAATGGCTGGATGTCCTTAAGGACAAAAATGTCCAGGAAGGATGGGAAATTTTTAAAAATGAGATTCTCAAAGCACAATCGTTAACAATCCCGAAAAGTAGGAAGAATGGGAAGCATTTAAGGAAACCAGGATGGATGAACACAGAACTTAAACACATGCTAAAAAGAAAGAAAGAAATGTTTATTAAATGGAAAGAGGGAGGCATATCTAAAGAAGATTATAATGCAGTCTGCAGATCCTGCAGGGCACGTATCAGGTTAGCTAAAGCTGACAATGAATTAAGGCTTGCAAGAGATGTCAAAAGCAATAAAAAAGGATTTTGGGGGTATGTCAAAAGTAAAAGAAAAGTCAAAGATGCTATAGGATTTTTACAGGATGAAAATGGAGAAATGGTAAGAGAGGATGTTGAGAAGGCCGAACTTTTTAATTCCTATTTTGCATCTGTTTTCTCTCAGAAAGAAAATGTAACATCAACTGATTTTCACTGTCCTTTTAAAGGAATAGAAGAATCCAAGTTATCTGTAAACAGAAAGATTGTGAGGGAATATTTAGCTAACATAAATGAGTTCAAGTCTCCAGGTCCAGATGAATTACACCCCAGAGTACTGAAGGAGATCGTAGAAGAAATTTTAGAACCACTCTCCATAATCTTTGAAAATTCTTGGAGAACAGGAGAAGTCCCAGAAGACTGGAGAAGAGCAAATGTTGTTCCTATCTTCAAAAAGGGGAAGAAGGTGGACCCAGGGAACTATAGGCCGGTGAGTCTGACTTCTATACCAGGAAAGATCTTTGAACAAATTATTAAACATCATGTATGTAAGTACCTGGATAAGAATGAAGTGATTAACCAGAGTCAGCATGGGTTTGTAACTAACAAGTCATGTCAGACTAACTTAATTTCCTTCTATGACAGAATCACTGACTGGGTGGATCAGGGAAATGCTGTAGATATAGTATATCTTGACTTCAGCAAAGCATTTGACAAAGTATCTCACAACATCCTTATTGAAAAAATGACCAAGTATGCAATGGACCAGGCAACTGTTAGGTGGATTCATAACTGGCTTAGTGATCGGACTCAAAGGGTGGTTGTAAATGGCTTCACATCCAGCTGGATGAATGTCTCAAGTGGGATACCACAGGGCTCTGTCCTGGGACCTGTATTGTTCAACATCTTCATCAATGATTTAGATGAAGGAATTGAGGGTAAACTGATTAAATTTGCTGATGACACAAAGCTAGGAGGGATAGCTAATACTAGAGAAGAGAGAGAGAGGATTCAAAAAGACCTAAATAAACTGGAGCAGTGGGCAGCAACCAACAGAATGGTTTTTAACAGGGAAAAATGCAAAGTACTACATCTGGGCAATAAAAATGAAAAAAGCATATACAGAATGGGAGGAATAGAGCTAAGCAACAGTACATGTGAAAAAGACTTAGGTATACTAATAGATCATAGACTGAACATGAGTCAACAGTGTGATGCAGCAGCAAAAAAGGCAAATACAATTCTGGGATGTATTAACAGAAGCATACAGTCTAGATCACGTGAAGTCATTATCGGTCTTTACTCCTCTTTGGTCAGACCTCATCTGGAATACTGTGTACAGTTTTGGGCACCACATTTTAAAAAAGACATAGACAAACTGGAACAAGTTCAGAGAAGAGCGACCAGAATGGTGACTGGTCTGCAAACCATGTCCTATGAGGAACGGTTGCAGGATTTGGGAATGTTTAGCTTGCAAAAAAGAAGACTGAGAGGAGACTTAATAGCTGTCTACAAATATGTCAAGGGCTGTCACATTGTAGAAGGATCATCTTTATTCTCATTTGCACAGGGAAAGACTAGAAGCAATGGGATGAAACTAAATGGGAGGAGACACAGATTAGATATTAGAAAAAACTTTTTGACAGTTAGGGTGATTAATGAGTGGAACAGGCTGCCACGAGAGGTGGTGAGTTCCCCTTCAATGGACGTCTTCAAACAGAGGCTGGACAGACATCTGTCTGAGATGATCTAGTGAATCCTGCTTTGAGCAGGGGGTTGGACCAGATGACCCAGGAGGTCCCTTCCAACTCTTCCATTCTATGATTCTATGATTCTATGATTCTATGAAAGGTGTGCCTGCGCTCCACCAGCATGTCGCACAAAACATCACCGCTTCTTTGAGAAACTCTGTGTGTGACAGGGTGCATTTCACCACAGACATTTGGACGAGTAGGCATGGACAGGGGCATTACATGTCGCTGACTGGGCACTGGGTAACTATGGTGACAGCAGGACAAGGGGCTGCTGTCCAAGTCTTGCCGTCCCCACGAGTTGTGCGTCAATCCTCTTTATGTCAAAGTTCCTCCACTGCTTCTGCCTCCTCAACCTCCTCTCGGTCTTCCACCTGCACCCAAAGCCTGTCTGGTCATGCCACAAGCTTTCTAACTGCGCAGAAGGGATCCTGCACACCTCCTTACTATGCTGGCAGTAGGGCTCAACGTCATCAGGCGGTTTTTACATTGAAATGTCTGGGAAATGTGAGTCACACAGCTGAGGAGTTGTGGTCAGCTCTGGAGAACCAATTTCATGAATGGTTGTCTCCACTGGACCTGAAACCAGGGAAGGCCGTGTGCGACAATGCTGCAAACCTGGGTGCGGCCCTTCGCCGGGGCAATGTCACACACGTGCCTTGTATGGCTCACGTGTTGAACCTGGTTGTCCAGCAATTTTTAGCCCACTATCCCAGACTAGATGGCCTTCTGCAGAGGGCACGGTCGCTGTGTGCTCACTTCCGCCGTTCGCATCCCGCAGCTCAGCGACTTACATCTCTACAGAAGTCGTTGGGCCTGCCACTTCACCGGCTAAAATGCGATGTGCCTACCCAGTGGAATTCAACTCTGCACATGTTGCAGCGACTGTGGCAGCACCGACAAGCCCTGGTGCAATACGTTCTGACGTATAGCCTGGGCCAACGAGATCCAGAGGTGGGGCAAATCACGCTGGAGGAGTGGTCTCAGATCAGGGACCTATGCACCCTTCTGCACAGTTTTGAAATGGCGACGAAGATGTTTAGTGCTGACGATGCCATTATCAGCATGACTATTCCGGTGATTTACATTCTGGAGCACATGTTAAACAGAATTCGGAGTCAGGTGGTGGCACAAGAGGAGGTGGAGGAAGTAGAGGAGGAGGAGTTGTATGCGGAAGGGCTAACATCTGCAAGGTCCAGACGGTCGGCAGCACCAAGGCGGCAGGCATGTGAGGGTGGGGGAGATGGTTTTACCAGGGCGCATGGTAGCAGCCAAACTAGTGAGGAAGGTGCAGGAGCCCAGGAAGAAGTGGAGGACGAACTGATGGAAGACTCATCAGATGAGGGAGACCTTGATCACATTTCTGTTGTGCGAGGTTGGGGGGAGAGGACAGAGGAAGGAAGCATGATTGTTACCTCGCCACCAACACAACAGGGACTTGGTGCTCCTGGATGCGCAACACACATGAGTGCCTTCTTGCTGCACTACCTGCAACATGACCCTCGAATTGTGAGAATTAGAAATAATCCTGACTACTGGGTTGCCACACTGTTAGATCCCCGGTACAAAAGTAAATTTGCAGAAATTATTCCTGCCATAGAAAGGGATGCACGCATGCAGGAGTATCAGCAGAGACTGTTGCAGAATCTTACATGTGCTTTTCCACAAAATACCAGTGGTGCACGTAGTGAATCTCACAGTTCCAACTTGCCAACCGTGGGACTGTCAAGTGTTCAGCACTCAAACCGTAACAGAACCACAGTATCTGCTGGTAACATCAATTTTGCGGAATCATTTCACCACTTTTTTAGCCCATCCTTTGCAAGGCCACAGGAGACAAGAAGTCTGACACATAGTCAACGCCTAGAGACGATGGTACAGGAGTATCTCCAAGTAAACATTGAAGCCATGACTGTGTCACTGGACCCTTGCTCTTTTTGGGCTTCCAATCTGGATAAATGGCCGGAGCTAGCCACTTACGCCTTGGAGATCTTGTCATGCCCCGCAGCCAGCGTTCTGTCTGAACGTGTGTTCAGCGCTGCTGGTGGTGTGCTGACAGATAAGCGCACGCGGCTCTCCACTGATAATGTAGACAGACTCACGTTCATAAAGATGAACAAATCATGGATCCGAAACGACTTTTCTACCCCTGTGTCATCCTGGGGAGAGTAAAAGCTTGATGATTGTTTAAAATCACCCTACCAACCGTTTTAAGCTTTCAAATTACTAATCATGTTTATCTGTATCTTGACTGGAAAATAATTTGGGCTTTGTAGCAGTGTGCAGCACTGATCCTATTAGGCCATCTATACTAAAGCTTCACCAGATTTAAAATTAATAATAATTTTTAGCTGCATCTAGCCCGGAAAATAATTTTGGGGCTCCGAGATGCGCAAGACACATAAGTGCCTTCTTGCTGCACTACCTGCAGCATGACCCTCATATTGTCAGAATTCGAAGTAATCATGACTACTGGGTTGCCACACTCTTAGATCCCCCAAACTTTTCGATCAACCTTTTCATTTTAATAAAGACCAAAAAAATGGTCATTTTTGAAATTATAAGCATTAGCAGGTTGTTAGAAACTGAAATCAAACAGTTTTCAACTCAAAACTTTATTCTAGGTGATGTTACATTTTCACATAGGACCCCTTGTTCGAAAGGAGCTTCTGAACTCTCTCGTCCATTGAATTTGTCAGGTTTTGGATGGTTTCTGCTTCAATTGTTTTGCATGAGGACAGAATACCCTCCCAGAGCTGTTGCTTAGATGTGAACTGCCTCCCGCCATCATAGACACTCCTTTTAATGATGCTCCAAAGGTTCTGAATGGGGTAGAGGTCAGGGGAGCATGGGGGTCACACCATAAGTGTGTCCCCTTTTATGCCCATATCAGCCAGAGATGCAGATGTTTTATGTGCAGCATGAGATGGTGCATTATCATGCAAAAAAATGATCTTGCTGTGAAATACATGGTTCTTCTTCTTGAACCATGGCAGGAAGTGCTGTTTGAGAAAATCCACATACATTATGGAGTTCATCTTTAGCGCCTTCAGGGATCCTAAAGGGGCCGACAATCTCTCTCCCCATGATTCCAGCCCAAAACATTACTCCACCTCCTCCTTGTTGGCGCTGTAGCCGTGTTTGCGTGGGGTGTCCATCAACCAGCCATCCTCCACTCCATCCATCTGGACCATTGAGCGCTGCACGGCACTCATCCGTGAACAAAACAGTTTTGAAATCAGTCTTCATGTAATGTTTGGCCCACTGGAGCCGTTTCTGCTTGTGTGAAGTGGATAGAGGAGGTCGACAGGATGGCGTATGCACAGCTGCAAACCTCTGAAGGACCCTGCATCTTGTTGTTCGGGGGACGTTGGAGGCACCAGCAGCTTCAAAAACTTGTCTGCTGCTATGACAAGGCTTTTTTGCCGCTGCTCTTTCAACCTGACGTAATTGCCTGTAGGAAAGAGTCCTCAATTTGCCCTTATCAGCACGCACACGTGTGTACTGTGAATCAGCTACATACTTCTTGATTGCCAAGACACTTCATCCTGATCATCGCACAATGTTGATTGTAGTCATGCCTTGACCTAAACACTCCACAATTTGTTGCTTCTCAGCAGCCGACACATCCTTTTTCTTTCCCATTTTGGCAGAAAATGTAGGCTGCTTAATAATGTGAGACAGCCTTCTTAAGTAGTCTTGCCTTTCATTGGACACACCTGCCAAACTATTTAGCACAGGTGTCTGCAATTGCTTACAGTGATATAAAGAGCCCTGACACACATCACCATCAATGAGTTTAACTGACAAACAAACAAATTCTTCCCTTATCACTCCTAAACACTTTTTGCATAATAATTTGGAACACAGTGTACATGTGCTTTTCCACAAAACACCAGTGGTTCACGTAGTGAATCTTACAGTTCTAACTGTCTGTATGGAGTTGTTCAATAAAGGGCCCAAAATTAAGATAACATAGATGGGAGAGGTCTCTATGAATAGGAATTCCTAAGTATTTGATACCCTGTGAGGGCCAGGCAAAGGGAAAGTTGGACTGAATGGAATCCTATATGGATTTGGGGAGGGAGACACCGAGGGCCTCAGACTTCGCTGCATTGATTTTAAAATTTGACCATGTAACAAAGTGATCTATTTCAGCCATAACAGCATGGATGGATATATGTGATTGAGTGATATATACTTGGACATCATCAGCAAATAGAGAGCACTTGTACTCGGTGCCTCCCACCTCAATCCACCTAATATTGGGGTTATGGCGAATTGATGAGAGCAGGTGCTCCGTCACTAGGATGTATAAGAGAGGGGACAGAGAACATCCCTGCCTTGTCCCATTGGTGATTGTGAAAGGTGATGAAAATGTTCTGACGCGCCCCCTGGGCCTTGGGACACCCGGAGCCGGACCCTTTTTGGTGGATGCTGGTGGTTGTAGTCTCCGTGGCAGCGACCCGGTTCCGTGGCTCAGGGCGGTCAAACCAGTGGCGGAACTATTTATGTGGTTTTGATGTTTAAATGTCCGACTACGCCACCCGTGGATTGCGGTCAGAGTGAACCGCCGCTCCAGGGCAGACCGCTGAGGCTGGTGTTGTGGGTGCAGCAGAGCGTAGCATAACTCCCCACGGGAGGAGTATAGCCTCAGGGCAGTGTATGCGGAGGATGGGGGTGATGGTGCAGGGCAGCAGCAGTAACGACACGGAGTCAGTGATGCAGTCCAGGGCCTTTACTCACAGTTCTTATTATCCAGACCACGTCTGCAGGTAACGGCTGCCCACGTCGTACTGTGCTCACCAGGTGAGGGGCTCAGACAACTCCCAGATAACTTTGGAGCGCTTCACAGGACCCCCTTTGTGTGTCCTTTGTCTGGCCTTTCTTACCAACCCTTCTGTCCGGCTGCCTCGGGCCTCCTCTTGGTAAACTTGGCGCCAGTTTCCCTGACCCTATGTGGTGCCTTCCTAGCGGGTGTAGCGAGGGGCTGCGCCACATAAAATGTCACAGCCTCCTGTTTCTAGCTGAGGGTCGTTTCCTGCCTCCACTAGTTTCGGGGACCGGTCTCCCCCTTTGGCCTGACCCCTCCACGCAGGTGGATTCGGGAGTGCGGTGGCGACTCGCCCGTCCGCACCCCTGGGATCCCTTCGTTCCTCGTTCCTGGAGCCTTCTCCGCTCCTCTTCCTTCCTTCTCCCTCTTCCAGGCATGGGCCTCTGTTACTTGGCCCGCCTCCGGAGCAGAGCTCATGCAGAGCCCCTGCTCCCTGCCACTTCTGCTCAGACTTCTCTGCACTGAACTAAGATGGTGCCCACCTTTTATACTCCCTTCTCAATGCACCCAGGAACTGCTTCCTCCCTGCTCCTGCACTACAGGCTTCCCCTTCCTCAGTGTTCCCTACCCCCACTCCAGCCAGGGACAGGGACTGTCGTGCCCATCTCAGGGGCATATTGGTCGCCCTGCCCCACGGCAATGTGGTGTAATGCATGCAGGTGTCGGGTCCTGATCCACACTACATCCTTACCTGAGAGTGAGATATCACACCTCTGGGTGAGGTGCAATACCTCTGTAGCAACCGAGCCCTCAGGGTGCTACAGTTCCATTTATCTTCAGCCTAGGTGACGTATTGCGATACAGGGCCGTGATTTTGGCTATAAAAGGGTCCCCTAGACCCCTACCCCAAGCTTTTTAAGAGAATCATATATGGCGTGCCAGGAGACTCTATGGAATGCTTTCTCAGCATCCAACGAGAGTATCTAATTACAAATTTTTAACTGCATCTAGCCCAGGAAATACTTTGTGCCTAGTAGCAGTGTCTGCTAGTCAGCGGATTATCCCGGCTGTTAAGCAAGCTACACCACCTGTAGTTTGGACACTTAATTTTTTCAAAGGAAATGCTTCGGGACCACGGGATACTCAGTGAAGAGCATCAGGAGGCACCCCAAGGCATAGGGGCTGGGACTGGCAGTAGGATGCCTTGCGGTGGACAGCCGAGCTCGATCCTTATAAAAGCTTTTTAACTGCAGCAGCTTTAGTGGACGCTACTGGAGCTGGAATTACGCGGTTGCTGGCATGAGACTTGCCCTCCAATAGATCCTTGTAAATGGATTTAAAGTGTATTCATTCAAATTAGAGAGACAATTTAAATTAAAAAGCTTAGAGCTGCCTCCACCACAGGGGGGCTCACTCGACCCACCAGCGGACAGGCACCAGTATTGGGAGAGGGGGGCTGGCCGTCAGGGTTCACCGCGGCTCTGGCACAAACCCGGCGATGCGGAGGTGGCACGGGCAGGAGCGGACTGAACGTGTCGGCTTCTCACTTTTTGGATTTTAGAAGGGCATGACATGCCTATATCTGTGTCTCCCCCTCCTTTTACTCCTCCACCTCTTTTCTTTTCGCATGACTATATGTACTTGTCACTTTTCCATGTGTTAGTTGTGTCTTCTGAGCAGTTTGTCAGCTTTTGGACACCTTTGAAGGTGTTTTCTATGTGTTTCTATGTGTTTTTGTTTGCCTGCCATTGGTTTTAACGGTGTTCGAAGGTGTTCGACGAACAGTTCGACGAACAGTTCGGCGAACACACGGGTGTTCGACGAACCGAACCGAACTCGAACACTACGGGGGTGGCTCAACACTACTTATTACGCCAATTGTAAGGGCCTGGTGATCTTATGCCTGGGGGTTGGCCCTCTGCCCCAGGTTGGACCCGTTTAAATTACAGTACCTGGAAATGTGTCCGGGCTGGTGGCATCGACGGCAAATGGGCTGTCCATCCTCTGCGTAGCGGTCTGTGGGCCTCCCTCGGAACGACGGGATCCTCCTCTATCGACGCCACGGGACATTCTCCAGACTTGAAGCCGGCTCGATGGGTCTTGACGGGTCCACTTGCAACGCCTGGACGGTCCTGGTCAACGCCGCGACGCTCCTGGTCAGCTCCTGGACTTGGTGGTGCATATCTTTCGACGGGGCTTGGTTCAGGGCTTGTGCATCAGCCCCCACGGGGTCCATAGAGGAGGGCGTCCCCTCCTGGTGGTAGGTGAGAGCAGGGCGCCGGGGGTTTATAGCGCCACTGGTTGCAGATTCACGGAGCACCCTTATGGCCCTGTCCTTAAATTGGGCAAAGGTCAGGTCGGGGTTCTGAAAGAACATGAGGCGCAGCTGGGCCCTGTGGGCGCTGGACAGCATACCTTCTATGAATTGTTCTGTTAGCAGTTTATCCGTTTCCTGCACACTGCCAGGGTCAGTTTGTTGAATAGCCCTCAAGGCTTCCTGCAGATTTAGGGCATAGTCTCTGATGCTGTCCTGTGCCCGCTGCTTACATCCATAGAACCTCATTTTAATCTCAGCGGAGGTACGTGTGTCAAAGGTACCCCGCAGCCGGGCCAGAATACCCTTCACAGTCCTTTTCTCCTCAGTGGGCCATGATTTTACCTCCCTTTGGGCTGCGCCAGTTAACTGCCCCGTTAGTATGCTGACCTTCTGTTCCTCTGTCAGGGGGTAAACCTGGAACAAACTGTATAGCCTTTCCTTAAAGTCAGTTAGGGCATGGGGCTCCTCTGAGTACTTGGGCAGCCAGGCCGCTCCAGGGATGTAGGGCAGGGAAAAGGGCATCACCGCTGCTGCAGCTGCATTGGTGGTAGTGGGGGCCTCTGTGTCCGACATCTTCCTCCCCCCTAGTCAAGCGTGGCCTACCTTCCGACGATCCTCTTCTGTAGGCCGCGGCTCCGCTGCTGCTGCTATGGACGAGGACCTGGCGTCGCGTTCTGATGACGTCAGCGCCGCTCTCTCTCCCTTCCAGGACCTTGCGCAGCGTCGGTGCGTGGGGTGGAGCTTTGGGTCTCGCGCGCTTTCGGCGTCCACGCCCCTCTTCTTCCCGCGCGGCGTCCTGAAGATGGCGTCCGATGGCGGGAAACAGCTGCGGATGGCGGGAAGACGGCAGAAGACGGCGGGAAACGGTCCAAGATGGCGTCTGATGGCGGGAATCGGCTCCGGATGGCGGGAAACGACTTCGGACGGCGGGAAACTTCGCCACAAGTAAGTTACAAAAGTCTTTTTCAGGCACGCAGTACCCGGTGGTTGCGGGCACGAAATCCTGCCGACTACGCCAAAGCTGACTCACCCACTGGGCCGTGGGGCACTCGGATCCGGGCAATAGGGAACGATGGGGGTAGTAGTGGCAACCCGGTTCCGTGGCTCAGGGTGGTCAGGCCAGTGGTAGTCCGTTATGTGCTATTGATTATGTCCGACTACGCCACCCGTGGATTTGCGGTCATTAGGAACCGCCGCTGCAAGGCAGACCGCTGGGGCTGATGATGTATGCAGCTGGGATGGTGTGACTCCCCACGGGAAGAGTGCGGCCCCAGGGCAGTGTAGTGGATGTTGGGAGTGATGGTAGTGAGAGTCCCAGTGCTGATAGTGCTGGAGGAGCAAGGATCACGCAGACAACAGGTTGCAGTCCAGGGTCTTTACTAGAACAGGTAAACTGACCCATAAACAGTCCCAGCTAGGAGGGGACCTGGATGTCTGAGAGCAACGGGGAAATTGGCCCTGGTCAGGGTGAGGGTGTAGGCCTACCGTGCTTTCTGTGCTCCTTCTGGCTATCTCCTCGTTATAGGGTAACAGCCCACGTTTCCGAGCTTTCCGTGTATTCTCGCCTGTATGGCCTGCGACGTGGGTTCCTTTCTGCTCCCAGCCTTGTACGGCTTTACTGATCCCTTCTGTTGTGGCAGGGCCTCCAGGCTTCTTAGGCCAAGGAATATAGAGTCCCCTGCGAACTGGTTATCTGCTGGAGAATGTGGAATCCTTCCAGCCTCAGACACCAAAGTCTGGTAAATTAAGTTCTTTCTCTGCCAAGACAGGCTCTCTTCGTCTCTTGTCTCTGGCTTGTGGCTCTTCTCCTGCCACACTTCCTCTTAGGGTGCAATACAACTTTCTGTCCCTGCTCTGCTCTGGGACAAGTCTCAGTCCTGAGACAGGCCATCAAGTTCTCCCTAACCCTGCCCCCAGCACCAGCTTTTATAGGGGCAGCCTGCTCCCCCTACTGGCCTGAGACAGGAGGTACTGCATGCTAATGTTCCCCTGACTAGAGAACCTCCCCCTTGCTCTCAGACACAGCTTTAATACATTTTGTGGCATCCAGGCCAGGGTGACACATAATTACATTGAGGTTAAATTGCCGACGCTGTTTTTTATACTAAAGAAAGATCCTAATGTTTTGGGGTTTTTTTACGTTATTTTTTAAGACAAATGCATTCACCGGGAAATGTCATTTTAACATTTTACAACCTTATCTGGCAATGTTGTGTGTGACACATCATCAGACACATCCTGTTTTATTTATGATGGAGGGACTCTGAAAGTCATAAAGCCTATTTTTATAGGGCCATCAAACTGCCTTTACTATTCTTAAAAGGCCAGCAGTCGGCCCTCGCTATTGTTAGAGAGCCATCAGCCGGCTATGCTTTGTTGTTCCCATTATTAACAAGTGGGTCTCCTATACTGTTATTGCGTAAGCAGTGACTGCAAGGGCTGCCAAAAATATGGATGCAACCCAATACCCCTTTGAAGAGACATAGAAGAGGGTCTCAGTTAAAAAAAATGTTCCCATTAAAAAGGAGCGGGTCTCCTATAGTGGTAATGTCCATGCTGTGACTGCAAGGGCTGCCAAAATTTGGGAAAAACCCCACTAAGAATTTAAAGACACATAGAGCAGGGCCACAGTAACGACAAATTCCCATTACAAAGGAGAGAGTCTGCTATACAGTTATATGGTATGCAGTGAGTCCAACGGCTGACCAATTTTAGGAAAAACCCCACTAAGAATTTAAAGACACATAGAGCAGGGCCACAGTAATGACAAATTCCCACTAGAAAGGAGAGAGTTTGCTATACAGTTTTAGGGTATGCAGTGAGTCCAACGGCTGACCAATTTAAGGAAAAACCCAACTAAGAATTTAAAGACACATAGAGCAGGGCCACAGTAACAACAAATTCCCATTAGCAAGGAGAGAGTCTGCTATACAGTTATAGGGTATGCAGTGAGTCCAACGGCTGACCAATTTTAGGAAAAATCCCACTAAGAATTTAAAGACACATAGAGCAGGGCCACAGTAATGACAAATTCCCATTAGAAAGGAGAAAGTCTACTATACTGTTATAGGGTATGCAGTGAGTCCAACAGCTGACCAGTTTTAGGAAAAACCCCACTAAGAATTTAAAGACACATAGAGCAGGGCCACAGTAACAAGTCCGACATGTTCCCATTAGAAAGGAGAGGGTCTGCTATACAGTTATAGGTTATGCAGTGAGTCCAACGGCTGACCAATTTTAGGAAAAACCTCACTAAGAATTTAAAGACACATAGAGTAGGACCACAATAACGACAAATTCCCATTAGAAAGGAGAGAGTCTGCTATACAGTTATAGGGTATGCAGTGAGTCCAACGGCTCAGTAATTTTAGGAAAAACCCCACTAAGAATTTAAAGACACATAGAGCAGGGCCACAGTAACAAGTCAGACATGTTCCCATTAGAAAGGAGAGAGTCTGCTATAGAGTTATAGAGCATATAGTGAGTCCAACGGCTGACCAATTTTAGGATAAACCCACTAAGAATTGAAAGACACATAGAGCAGGGCCACAGTAACGACAAATTCCCATTAGAAAGGAGAGAGTCTACTATACAGTTATAGGGTATGCAGTGAGTCCAACGGCCAACCAATTTTAGGAAAAACCCCACTAAGAAATTAAAGACACATAGAGCAGGGCCACAGTAACAAGTCCGACATGTTCCTATTTGAAAGGAAAGGGTCTGCTATACTGTTAAAGGGTATGCAGTGAGTCGAACGGCTGCCAAAATTTAGAAAAAAAAACAATAACAATTTGAAGACACATAGAACTGGGCCACAGTAATGACATGTTCCCACTAGAAAGGAGATGGTCTATTATATAGTAATATGGTATGCATGGAATCCAACAGCTGCCAACTCTTAGGAAAAACTCTACTAACAGTTGAAAGACACATAGAGCTGGGCCACAGTAACAACATGTTTCTATTAGAAAGAAGAGGGTCTGTTATTTAGTTATAGGGTATGCAGTGAATCCAACAGCTGTCAAAATTTAAGAAAAACCCTACTAACAATTGATAGACACCTAGAGCTGGGGCACAGTAATGACATGTTCATATTAGAGAGGAGAGGGTCTGCTATACAGTTGTACGGTATGCAGTGAGTCCAACGGCTGCCAAAATTTATCAAAACCCTAATAACAATTTAAAGACACATAGAGCTGGGCCTCAGTAACGACATGTTCCCATTAGAAAGGAGCTGGTCTGCTATACAGTTATTGGGTATGCAGTGAGTCCAACGGCTGCCAAAAGTTTGGAAAAACCCTACTAACAATTTAAAGACAGACAGAGCTGGGCCACAGTAACGACATGTTCCCATTAGAAAGGAGAGGGTCTACTATACAGTTATATCATATGCAGTGAGTCCAACGGCTGCCAAAATTTAGGAAAAACCCTACTAATAATTTAAGGACACATAGAGCTGGGCCACAGTAATGACATGTTCCCATTAGAACGGAATGGGTCTGCTATCCAGTTATAGAGAATGCAGTGAGTCCAATGGCTGACAAAATTTAGTAAAACCCCCACTAACAATTTAAAACACATACACCTGGGCCACAGTAATGACATGATCCCACTAGAAAGGAGACGGTCTGCTATACAGTTATAGGGTATGCAGTGAGTCCAACGGCTGCCAAAATTTAGGAAAAACCCTACTAACAATTTAAAGACACAGAGAGCTGGGCCTCAGTAACGACATGTTCCCATTAGAAAGGAGCAAGTCTGCTACACAGTTATAGGGTGTGCAGTGAGTCCAATGTCTGCCAAAATTTAGAAAATAAAACAATAACAATTTAGAGACACATAGAGCTGGGCCACAGTAACGACATGTTCCCACTAGAAAGAAGAGGGTCTGCTATACAGTTTTAGGGTATGCAGTGAGTCCAACGGCTGCCAAAATTTAGGAAAAACCTCACTAACAATCCTCACCCCCAATCCCGGTATGCGTTGCATCCCTCACCCCCAATCCCAGTATGCGTGGCACCCCTCATCCCCAATCCCGGTATGCGTGGCACCCCTCATCCCTAATCCCGTTATGCGTGGCACTCCTCATCCCCAGTCCCGGTATACGTGGCACCCCTCATCTCCTATCCCGGTATGCATGGCACCCCTCATCCCCAATCGCGGGATGGGTAGCACTCCTCATCCCCAATCCCAGTATGCGTGGTACCCCTCACCCCCAATACCGGTATGCATGGCACCCCTCATCCCCAATCCTGGTATGCATGGCACCCCTCATCCCCAATCCTGGTATGCATGGTACCCCTCATCTTCAATCCTGGTATGCATGGCTCCCTCACCCCCATCCTGGTAGGCAAGGCACTCCTCATCCCTATCCTGGTATGCATGGGCCCCTCATCCCCAATCCTGGTATACACGGTATCCCTCATCCCTATCTTGGTATGTATGGTGCCCCTCATCCCTATCTTGGTATGTATGGTACCCCTCACCCCCCAATCCTGGTATGCATGGTCCCCTCACCCCACAATCCTGGTATGTGTGGCCCCCTCATCCCTTTCATGCTGTACACACATACAAAAAAATAAACAGTTATACTCACCTTTCTTCTCTGTGCTCCAGCGCTGCTGAGTCCTGTTCTGCCGGAGGCCGGGGGAGGAGTGCGGCGCCGGAGCACTGCGCTGTCCGGCGCCATTTTGCTGAAGATACACTGCAAATGTGTCTTCAGTAAAATGGCGCCGGATAGCGCTATGCGCATGCGCCGATCCGACGCCTTACTCCTGCCCCGGTCTCCGGCGAAGAGAGAGGCGCCGCGGCAATGCTCCTCCCGGTCAGGTAAGTTTATAAGTATGGTGCCGGAGATCGCGGTATACGTTCAGTGTCTATGAATACCGCGATCTCCAGCGACATACACTCCTCTTACCTGTAACTGCTCCAAACGTTCTTCTGTCTGGAGCCAGACTGCGCGACGCGCATGCGTAGTCTACAAAGGCTTCAGACAGAGGTACGCTTAGCCAATTATATTATAGATGCAATGAGTCCAACGGCTGCTGAAATTTAGGAAAAACCCTACTAACAATTTAAAGACACATAGAGCTATACAGTTATAGGGTATGCAGTGAGTCCAACAGCTTACCAATTTTAGCAAAAACCCCACTAAGAATTTAAAGACACATAGAGCAGGGCCACAGTAATGACAAATTCCCATTAGAAAGGAGAGAGTCTGCTATACAGTTATAGGGTATGCAGTGAGTCCAACGGCTGACCAATTTTAGGAAAAACACTACTAAGAATTTAAAGACACATAGAGCAGGGCCACAGTAATGACAAATTCACATTAGAAAGCAGAGGGTCTCCCAAAGTGTTGGCCTATTCAGTGAATGCAAGGTCTGCCAAAAATTGGGAGGAACTCCAATGCCCCTTGGAAGAGACTTAGAGGGCCTCATAAAAAAATGTTCCCATTAAAATGGAGAGGGTCCCTATACTTGTAATGCCGATGCACTAAGTGTATGGACTGACAAACATTTACCCCTGGGGGGTATACATGAACATACTGTATAAAAACATTTTTTTAAAGGCATCATAAACACCCTTTAAAAAATTGATGTGGGTATTGCATCACGGACCATGGTCACCCTGGTGATATGGTGGTGGAGGATGAGGATGAGGAGAAGGAGGAGGACAAGAGCAAATAGCCCAAATCAGGAAGCGTATACCCATGTGTGAGTGTGAAGAGGTGCATGGGAATACACCTCCCAAAAAAAGACACTGGATTTGAGTTTATGTTACGCTGCTAACATTCGGTGGTGTTGAGAAGTCTGGCCCAATCCCTTGTTCATTTTTATAAGAGTCAGCCTGTCAGCATTTTCAGTTGACAGGCGGATGCGCTTATCAGTTATAATTCCACCAGCGGCACTAAAAACCCGCTCTGATAAAACGCTAGCGACAGGGCAGCCCAGGACCTCCAAGGCATAGAGAGCCAGTTCATTCCACGTGTCCAGCTTGGATACCCAATAATTAAAAAGCACAGAGGAATCACGGAGGACGATAGTACGGTCGGCAAGGTACTCTCTCAGCATCTTCCCAAACTTTGCACTCCTTGTGACAGTACCCCGCACCTCAGGGCATGTGCGGTGGGAGGGTCTGCGAAAACTGTCCCAGAACTTTGACAGTGTTCCCCTGCCTCTGCTGGATTGCCTTTGTGTCTCTCTCACCTGTACTCCTTGGTTGTCCAACGAACTGTGACCTCTGCCGCCAGCATTTTAAGATGGAAATTTTTTTAATAGTTCCGCAACAAGGGCCTTCTGGTACTGTCCCATTTTTGCAGACCTGTCCGCCTCAGGAATAAGAGATATAAAGTTCTCCTTGTAGCGTGGGTCTAGAAGTGTCACCAACCAGTAATGACTGTCACCCAAAATTTTGAGAACGCGAGGGTCATGGGAAAGGCAGCATAACATAAACTCAGCCACGCGTGCCAGACTGCTAACAGGCAAGACTTCCGTGTCCTCACCAAGAGGATGACTGACCATGCTCTCCTCCTCCTCTCTGTACTCTGTCCATCCACGCTGAACAGACGTTATGACAGTTGTGCAGGTAGTACCGTCTATAGCGCATGAAACTAGCTCCTGTTCTTCCTCCTCCTCTTCTTCATTGTCACCCAATCTACGTTAGAATGAGATGAAGCTGGGCTGTGTGTAATCACCCTGTATGGTTCCTTGCTCCATCTCATCGTGCTCTGCTTGCAATGCATCCTCTTTGATTGTGAGCAGAAAGCGTTTCAGAAGACAGAGAAGCGAGATGGTGACGCTAATTATGGCGTCATCGTCGCTCACCATCTTGGTGGAATCCTCAAAGTTTTTGAGGATGGTACATATGTCTGACATCCATGTCCACTCCTGAGGTCTTATGTGTGGAGTCTGAACTGGATACCGACAGTCTTGTTGATGCCAGTACTCAACAACTGCCCTCTTCTGCTCACAAATCCTTCCTAACATCTGCAGTGTAGAGTTTCAATGCGTGAGGACATCACATACCAGTCTGTGAGCCGAAAGCTGCAAACGCTGCTGAAATATGGCAAGGGCGGCGGAAGCTGTAGGTGACTTTCTAAAATGGGCACACAGGTGGCGTACTTTAACAAGCAGATCCGGCAGCTCCGGGTAGGATTTGAGAAACCGTTGAACCACAAGGTTAAGCACATGGGCCAGGCATGGTACGTGTGTGAGCTTGCCTCAGCTCAGAGCCGCCACCAGGTTCCGGCCATTGTCACACACGACCATGCTTCGCTGTAGGTTCAGCGGTGTTAGCCACAGATCTGCCTGCTCTTTCAGAGCTGTCCACAACTCTTCAGCATTGTGCTTTTTGTCACCTAAGCATATTAGCTTCAGCACAGCCTCTTGCCGCTTGGCCGAGGCAGTGATGCAGTGCTTCCAGCTTGTGACTGATGTGGTCATTTCAGATATGGAGGCTGAAGAGGAGGAGGAGGCTAAGGAGGATGAGGTGTAGGAGCTGTAGACTATGGGAGCAACCCTGATTGACCTAGGGCCCGCAATACTTGGCGTCGGGAGGACGTGTTCCATCCCAAGGTCCACCTGGGTCCCGGCTTCCACTGTGTTAACCCAGTGTGCCGTCAGCGACATGTACCGTCCTTGCCCACAAGCACTTGTCCACGTGTACGTGGTTAGGTGGACTTTCCCGGTAACTGCGTTGTTGAGGGTACTGCTAATGTTTTGGGACACGTGCTTGTGTAATGTGGGGATAGCACACCTGGAGAAATAGTGGCGGCTGGGGACCGAGTACCGAGGGATGGCCACCGCCATCAGGTTGCGGAATGCTTCCGTCTCCACGAGCCTAAAAGGCAACATTTCAAGCGCAAGCAGTCGTGAAATGTGAGAATTTAGTACTGTGGCCTGTGGGTGTTGGCTGTGTATTTGCGCTTGCGTTTCAAGGAGTGGGGTATGGACAACTGAACGCTGCACTGGTTTTAGGATGTGGACGTGCCTCCTGATGCTGCTACTTGAGAGTGTGCAACGACAGGTGCAGGGCAGGAGGCATCTTCGCATGCACCATGGACAGGGGATTGAATTGCATGCACAACAGCGGAAGAAGCAATGGTGCCACCCGCAGACACTGTTTCTGTACCCTTGGGGTTCAGCCCACAAAGTTGGGTGCTTTGATGCCATGTGCCTGATCATGCTGGTGGTGGTCAGGCTGGTCATTTTGCCACCCCTGCTGATGCTGGCCTGCAGGTGGTGCAAAGCCCTAACAGTTGTACTGGCAACTTCCTTTGTGTTGGTGTTACGGGGAACGGTTGCCTGCCTTCTTTCTGCAGCCACCACACTGCTTCTTCCTGTTAGGGTGCTCTGCCTACCTCCCCCTGTGTGCTGCTCTACTCGCTCTGCGTGTCCTCCTGCCAGGTTGAGTCAGTTACTATATCATCCACCACCTTGTCTTCCACTTCCGCGCTCTGGTCCTCCTCCTGACTTTCTGGCAATTGTGTCTCATCATCGTCCACCTCTTGTGACACTTTCCCACCGTCGCCTTCATGTGACCGTGGCTGCTCAAATATTTGGGCATTGCTAGATGCGATCTCCTCTTGCCCCATTTCAATTGGAGCGGGCGAGAGGCCAGAATCTATAAATGGGAAAGTGAACAGCTCTTCGGAGTGTCCAAGTGTGGGATCAGTTGTTTCTGGGCACTCGGCATGGTGGGAGGAAGGAAGTTCAGGGTGAGGAATATCCGGTCCAGACTCACAGCTACTGAGACTTGACCGTGTGGAAGACAAGGTGGTGGTGGTGGTGGTGGTGGCTAAGTGACTGGAAGCATTATCTGCTATCCAACTAATACCTTTTCACACTGCTCTGTGTTCAATAGTGGTGTTCTGCGGTCCCCTATTAATTGGGACAGGAAGGTCAAGCGAGAAGATGTGGGTGTTTGTTGTGGCACAATTTCAGCTTGCCCACGGCCTCGGCCTCTGCATGCACCATCCTCACCATCAAGTCCAGTTCCCTGTCCCTTGCCAAGTGCCTTGCCCATTTTAAATGGAGGACAATATCTTCAATGCTCACAACAAATGACTGAATTTGGAGCGAACTTATATGTGATCCGTTTAAAACCACAGTTTTAAATACCTGGCCTGTAGGTAACTATTTTGAACAGCAAACTGGTGTCAATTGCTTCACTGACACACTGAAACAAATTTTTAATTGAGGTCAGAAATGGCAGTATTTTCTGAAAATGTATATGTGATCCGTGTGACGGAGAAAACACAGTTTTAAATACCTGGCCTGTAGGTAACTATTTTGAACAGCAATCTGGTGTCAATTGCTTCACTGACACACTGAAACAACTTTTTAATGGAGGTCAGAAATGGCAGTATTATCAGCACAATTACATGAGATCCTTGTGACGGACAAACCACAGTTTTAAATAGCTGGATCTTCAGCGCTGTAATATGGAAAGGACCTTGCTGTATTCTGCAGTGCCAACAAGCAAATGGTGCAGAAAAACTGTGTTCTCTGGATTGCTTTTTAAGCAAATAATGAGGAATAAGATCCAAAAAAATTATTCCTGGCCCCTGAGACGTGGGCCTATTTCTAGAAATATCTAACAGCAGCAGCAGCAGACAAAACTGGAATGGAGCCTCTTGTGCAATGTGCACTGCAGTCTGCTATATACACTGCCTGCCTGCCTATATACACTGCATGCCTGATATCTCTGCAGATGGATTAGTCCTCAGAAGGACTGTTTGTTGAGATGGATATGTGTCTCTAATATAGTTTGGTACATTTACACTAACTAGAAAGAAGAAAATCTCTCCCTAGCTCAGCAGCACCTCTCCCTACACTGTCTGATTCCGGAGTGACTGTGACGAGCATGGCGGTGACAGGTCTGATATAGACCTGATGACGCTGTGCGGCCAGCCAATCACTGTAATGCCACAACCAACATGGCTTCGGCATTAAAGTGAGTGTCAGGCAATCTCTGCATGTTCATTGGCTCTGTAAAGAGACCCAACCATGCAGGGAGGAGACCCGAGCTCCCACCGAGCAACCCCGGAAATACTTGACGAGCACCGAGCATGTCGAGCAGTGAGATGCTTGGGCGAGCACCGAACAGTTGCGAACATGTTCGCTCATCACTACCCGTTGTATGTATATGAGATGCTGCATAGTAATCATGCCTGGAGCCATGCTGCAGTTGTCTACATACCAGGTTGGCAGAGCGCCACTGTGCAGTGAAAGGCAATGAAGCAGACACAGCATTAAATAAGAACAGTAAACCATTCTTTTTCAAGGTGTGCAAAGGTCAGTCCCCAACAATCAAAAAGTGATGGTATATCCTGCCAGTACAATAGAGGAGAGTAATAACTCTTTATGTAATGTTACATAAATAGCATTACTGAAATATTTGCTATAGTTGTAAGTAATCATGCAGGGAAGAGATTAGTGATTGTGAGCTTAGATACAATATGACCACTTTGAAAGAGCTGGGCTTTCAAGAACTAAATAGGTAGAGAATATACAGTTGCGCTCAAAAGTTTACATACCCCGGCAGCATTTTTCCTTTCTTGGCCTTGTTTCAGAGAATATGAATTATACCAATTAAACTTTCTTCACTCATGGTTATTGGTTGGGTGAAGCCATTTATTATCAAACTACTGTGGTTTCTCTTTTTAAATCTTAATGACAACCAAAAACATCCAAATGACCTCGATCAAAAGTTCACATACCTCAGTTCTTAATACCATGTATTACCCCCTCTAACATCAATGACAGCTTGAAGTCTTTTGTGGTAGTTGTGGATGAGGTTCTTTATTTTCTCAGATGGTAAAGCTGCCCATTCTTCTTGGCAAAAAGCCTCCAGTTCCTGTAAATTCCTGGGCTGTCTAGCATAAACTGCATGCTTGAGATCTCCCCAGACTGGCTCAATGATATTGAGGTCAGGAGACTGAGATGGCCACTCCAGAACCTTCACTTTGTTCTGCTATAGCCATTGACAGGTCAATTTGGCCTTGTGTTTTGGATCGTTGTCATGCTGGAACGTCCAAGTACGTCTCATGCGCAACTTCCAGGCTAATGAGTGCAAATTTTCCTCCTGTATTTGCTGATAACATGCTGCATTCATCTTTCCTTCAACTTTTACCAAGTTTCCTGTGCCTTTTAGCTCACACATCCCCAAAACATCAGCGATCCACCTCCGTGCTTTACTGTAGGAATGGTGTTCCTTTCATCATAGGCCTTGTTGACATCTCTCCAAATGTAACGTTTATGGTTGTGGCCAAAAAGTTCAATTTTTGTCTCATCACTCCAAATTACCTTGTTCCAGAAGTTTTGAGGCTTGTCTCTGTGCTGTTTGACGTATTGTAGGTGAGACACTTTGTGGCATTTGTGCAGTAATGGCTTTCTTCTGGCGACTCGACCATGCAGCCCATTTGTCTTCAAGTGCCTCCTTATTGTGCATCTTGAAACAGCCACACCGCTAGTTTTCAGAGAGTCCTGAATTTCAGCTGATGTTATTTGTGGGTTTTTCTTTGCATCCCGAACAAGTTTCCTGGCAGTTGTGGCCGAAATTTGTTGGTCTACCTGAGCCCCTAATTTTACATTTGTTAATCACAGTTTGAATGCTGCTGACTGACATTATCAATTCCTTGGATATTTTTTTGTATCCCTTTCCTGTGTTATACAGCTCTACTACCTTTTCCCGTAGCTTCTTTGACAATTCTTTTGCTTTCCCCATGACTCACAATACAGAAACATCAGTGGCTGGATGAAAGATGCAAGAATCTGTCTGGATCCCAGAAACTCACTCAGCTGCACACACACTGATTACAAGCAAACATTTCACAGGTGAAGATGTTACCTTTAGTAGCCATTCAAACCCATTTGTGTCAAATTCTGTGCATGTTATCAGGCCAAAATCACCAGGGTATGTGAACTTTGATAAGGGTCATTTGGATGTTTTTGGCTGTCATTAAGATTTAAAAAGAAAAAACACAGTAGTTTGACAATAAATGGCTTCACCCAACCAATAACCATGAGTGGAGAAAAAGTTTTTTTGTTATCATTCATATTCTCTGAAACAAGGCCAAGAATGGAAAAATTCTGCCAGGGTATGTAAACTTTTGAGCACAATTGTACATACCATAACTTTCATAAGCACTTCATGATTTACAGAATGACAGGTAACAAAGACCTCACAGAGCAATTTGGCCATTAAAATCTAGCATAGGTCAGTCACAACTCACCACCTAAACCATACTTAAAATTCTAAATATTATTTGGCTATCAAGCGGCCAAGTCAAGTACAGAACTCAATCCTATTGATGCTAAAGATTGAAAATAGTTGTTCAAGTGCTGTCCCCAAACAACCTGACAGAGTTTGAAATGTAACAATGAATTGTTAAAAATGTGCAAAATTGAGAGTCCTCAGTGGTTGATACCTTTTAATGGCCAACTAAAAAGATAATAACAAATAAGCTTTTGGGACTACTCCGGTCTCTTCATTAAGCATTCTATTCCTGATGAAGAGCCCCGAGTACGGTAATCTTGAGAAAGCTTTTGATTTGTTATCTTCTTTTTGGTTAGCCATTAAAAGGGATCAACTACTGAGGACTCTCAATTTTTGATTATTTTTCTATGTACTGGCTGACATATATTTTTCCTGTAAAAAAATGTCCAAAACTAATAAAACATATCCAGACTGCAGTTTTTGCCAAAGTCTCTTCAAATTACTGACTTGAAATGAGTAGTTGTGTATCCAGTTATTTCATGTGTAATACCTGCAATGATTGTGAATCACTTTGTAGCTTTTTCATTTCAGTTGGATGTTAAATATATATTCTTTTTTGAATATATTCTGGAGAAAATGAGGTGGCACTAAAGTATAGAAATTTCCCTATGGAATAGCTATTTATTTAATATACGAACATTATTGCTATGCAGGTGTCTTTGTAATGCAAAATCTTGTAATAGTATGTCCTGCAATATTATGCTGCTATGGTAATGTATCTTACAGTAATGCAGCATCTGTTCCTGAATAATATGAATAATGTCAATTATTTGGCAATGCTTTATTGATAAAAATTAAATAACTTTTCCATTTGTGTAACACAACAGATTTGCAACTGATGAATGTTTGACCGTATGGAAGATGTGAGATTGTGATAAGCTAATAACTGGTGTAAACAGAGAGCTACACTTCAAGGTCAAAAATACGCTTCTTTCAGGGTGTCTTTGGTTGAGGTCAGGAGGATGGGAGTGGTGATCTGCGCTTGCTGGGAGATTTCCAATATTCAACGATTCAACAGACGTGAAGCCTGAAGAATTTTAATTTTAATTTCCTTTGTCCTGGGGGTGCTGCAGAAGCTTAATTTGCCTTGTGGGCTTTACAACCCCAGAAGGTGAGTAGATCTCTGATATCCTACAATAATAATTTACCGGATTACCAGATAAGAGCCTATCTGCTCTTGTTGTCTCCGAACTCTACCAAAGGTGTATTTGCTTAGCAGATAGGGAGTCAGAGATACCACCAGTATTGGGTGGTGATTTTGCAATGTGTCTTTAAAGATATTATGCACTTGTTTGGCAGGGAAAATGGCTGTGTCATGAGATAGTGAAGGGCCAGAAGGCAACCTTACATCCCATGTAGCATCTCAAAGTATAAATGCCAGAATTTTCCTGCTAGTAGAAGTCCAGCTTACAGATAGCACAGACAGGTACAGGTAGAGGTATACGCCATAGAAATGTCAGAGTCAGAGTCATTAGCAGTGGGATTAAGCACTCTCTATTAGGTTGCACCATCCCACTACTAAGTTAAGGTTACAGGGAGAAAGAAACTGTTATAACATGAGCTGTCATGTGTGAGTTCTGTCCCCAGTGGATGAGACCAGCCCACTTGTACAAAAGAGAAGTGGACATTAGTAGACCGTGAGGATTTCCGAAGTAGTGTAGAGCATAGAGGCTTATTTCCAACTGTAAGGAGTGTATCTGCTTGTACAAAGCAAATTGATAATTTCCTGTGGGGGTAAAGCAGCAGCCACACCAGAGGAACCTCGAAGCTGAAGCATGAGTGAGAAGATGAACGTTAGCCCAGAGGTGGCTAGGAGACTAATGGCTGTTTGTGAAGGATTGTAACCTGGCAACTATACAGGATAGTACACAGGTGAGTGCATAGTTCCAGACAAGCTAATACAAGAGATTGCTGACCAGTTAAAGTGTATGCCTTGCTGTTGAGATAAAGATACAGAGACTGTTGAAGAGTAAAGTAACTGCTTCTTTAGGAAATGTCAATATATTGTCATAGGTATCAGCAAATTGTTGCAACTGTAAGCCAAATGTCACAATTGTTGGTCAACTACTTCAGTTCTAGCTAAACTGTGGCCTTTAATAAGTCTACTGACACCATCAAGCTAGCTGCTTCGTCTGTGACTCCGTATCACAAAGATCTTCAATTGACTACTGTGTACACTGACATCCCTTTGTCTTCTGCGCTAGCCATCAAGGCCACTACATAATGTATGTTAAAGGGAATGCCATTCTATTTCTTTTTTTGTAGTGGGTGGGGTTCCACTTCACACACAATAAGAAAACAAACCCCTTTAAAGCCCCTAACTAAGTATACCTATTGTCTGATTACAATATTGTGCACTGGAACTTCCCTAGATACATGTTTGAAAGCAAAACTGTACATCCTAAAGAAAAGATGAAAAAAAAACGCACGCAGAAAATAAATTCAGGAAAAAGCAAACCTTTTTTGACAATTTTCTTTTTTTGACACGCATGCACAAACACATAACAGTTAGGAGTCATTATGCCCTTTGACACTTTGATGTAAGGTTCACCCTTTGTTTATGATGATTTTCTTATCTGTAGACATTCTTATGTAGTATGTGATATCTGGAAATTGTCATCAAAAGTTCAACCTCATACTTATTGCTAAACAATAGTTCTTAAAGTACATAATATATGTATTGTTTTACATTGCATAATAATTAAGGCTTATCTGTCCTCATATTGATTTTTATTTAGGGAAAAAAAGCTCACAAAGCCCATAGACCAGCACCTAGATAATGTACAATAATCTCATCGCCTTGCTGACAGTGCACAAATAGACTCAAAGGATTTTACTGATTACTTAATTAGCATTAAATAACATAATTAGCATTAAATAACATAATGGAAGCGTTTTCTCTACTCTGTCTCTGATTTATCAGTGATATTTACAAGGTCTTGTCTCTGGCCTTTACAAACAGGAGATTTGCAAAACTGATAGTTTCTGAGGGATCATTATTATATTTGTCCAGGTAAATGAACAAGAACACTACATCCATCATGACTTTATATCAATAATGACAACACAGCTGATAAATGTAAATGCCACTCTAAAGCCCCCGTCTCACATAGCGAGATCGCTCACGGTTTTGGTGACGCAACAGTGACCTCACCAGCGATGTCGCTATGTGTGACACTTTGCAACAATCAGGCCCCTGCTGTGAGGTCGCTGATCGCTGCAGAGTGTCCTGGACCATTTTTTGGTCGTTGCCCTCCCGCTGGTCAGCACACATCGCTGTGTGTGACCAGCGGGAGCAGCGATCAGGCTGGTAACTATGGTAAACATCGGGTTACTAGGGGCACACGCGCACTTAGTAACCCGCTGTTTATCATGGTTAGGAGCCTGCTAAAGTGAGCGGTAACCTCCCGCTCACTGTAGCAGAGTGGTAACCATGATAAACAACGGGTTACTAGGAGCGCGTGTGCCCCTAGTAACCCGATGTTTACCATAGTTACCAGCCTGCTCCTGCTTCAGCAGGCTGGTAACCAGGAGCAGGACATCGTGGAAAGATTCTTTCCACGATGTTGCTGCTCCCCTGATCGTTGGTGAGCCTGCCTGTTTGACAGCTCACCAGCGACCACATAGC
The DNA here is from genome assembly GCF_046119375.1 of Phyllobates terribilis. Lineage (NCBI taxonomy): Eukaryota > Metazoa > Chordata > Amphibia > Anura > Dendrobatidae > Phyllobates > Phyllobates terribilis. The sequence continues at coordinate 178,459,572 of NW_027362771.1, forward strand.
GACGCAGCAACGATCCCTGACAGGTCGTATCGTTGTCGGGATCGTTGCAGCGTCGCTAAGTGTGACGGGGCCTTTAGCGACATTTACATATATCCAGGCAAAGCAAACGTTTTATGAGAGTCATCATTAGGCAACAGTGTTTCTTCTAGCCTTGTCCATAAGATTTTGCCCAACATTCTTGAACACAATCGTTGTCTGAAAAGACAGGGAAGGGAATATGTCGTCAGAAAATTAACTACTCTTTAAATCAAGTTTTTGTGTATATGTATTTTTTTTTACATGGCAGAAGGTTAATAAGGTTTTCTTTTTCATATTAAAAGTATTAAAAATAAAAATATAATCTTGCAATATTCACACTATTCCCATCGTTTCAGGAAATTCACATTACATTAACCACAATAAACAGACTCTGACCCTATCTTTTGTATGTATTGTGAATCGTGGATCATGTGTTATCAGACATTACCCATCATTGTAAACCTGTGATGATAAGTAAACTATTGAAAACTCTCCCAGAAAGGACAGGAGGTATGAATCTAAAAATCCCAGTTGCCACTGTGAAAATTGCAATAATACTTTTTTTGTTTTTAATAAAAATTGTGACCCTTCAGAAATTCAGCATTTTTTTGTGATTTTTTTAATGCTGTTTACCACACTATATAAAGTGTTAACTTTGTCCTGCAGGTTGATATTAATACTGAAATATCCAAAACATATTATTTTTTTAAGTTTTAGTATTTTTGCAGAACAAAAACTTTTAATGGAAAAATTATGTATTTGTGAAGTTGCGTGCTGAGACCCATAATATTTTTCCATATGATATAGCTGTATGTGAGTTTATTTTTTGGGGGACAGGTTGAAATTTTTATTGCCACTATTTTGGGTTGATTTTTATTTATTGATTCATTTTATTAGGGCAATGTATAATAAGTGAGATTTAGTTTTTACTGGAGGGATAATTTTTTGTTAAATCTGGCTACTGTTTAGATAATTGTCCTACTATGGGAATATACTATGACCCTACTACAAAACCTGAATAATTTAAGCATGCATGTTAAGCTACATTTGTGTGTCGCTCACATATACATACATATATTTGGTTTAATTGGAGGTATTTTTTGGCCAGAGTTCTATAGGTTCTATAGCTAGAATTGTTTGTACCTTGTTTTTTTTGATAATTTTATATTTCTCTAGTTGGTTGGGAATATTTTTTGTTCACATTAATACTTGATAGTTTAAGCATGTATTTTACTAGGAATTAACAACATTATCTCTCTGAAATTTATTGGACATTATTATGCTCAGATGTTCCATTGTGGGAATTTACAGTAAAATGAGAATGAACAAAACCTCATATTCTTTGCCTTGTAGAAATCTATTAAGTTAATATTTTAACCAATAATTAAATATTTTTTTATCAAAACTATGATTAAATGTAAAGCAAAGCAGAAATGTTTAACCCATATTATCTATATACCGAAAGTAGAATATCATGTTGAATTTAATCTGAGCTCAGTGTAAACCCGTACATTAATTCCCCGATTATTCAGAATTTTCTCATTTGTTATTAATCAAATCCTTTATGATGACCTAAAAATGTTATTTTGTCAGCATTCCATATCCCCAGTTGACTTTCCAGCAAATATGGAAATGATGGCTTGACATATGGTGGATTTTACTGTCCAGTTCTTGTGTTAAAGGTAAGTGGGGCCACTGGTCCCTGGAAGCTGTTTTTTCCACTGGAATAAAATGAATGTTCAGCACTTATAGTCTAACCCATTTAATGGAAGACTGTACCAGGGCCGAACTGCAACAAGAAACAAACAAAAAAGAAGACCTGACACACAATCTCCACTAGCCAACATACTCTCGCACCTTCCCCTTCCTATCAAGATGCAATCCAAGGTTGAACAAAAGTTTGCCCCTCATCACTTTCTTAAAGTAAATGTTTGAATTGTCATAGTAAATGGAGTGGATGTGCTATTGCTCCATTCACATGGGGCTCCGCAGAACCCTTATTCTCAGGATAACTGGGGGGTCCTAGCAGTCAGACCCCTGCAATCAGAAAGTAATCCCCTATCCCAATGATAGTGGATAATGTCTAAGCTTGGGATAAGCTTTTTAAACAGGTCCTTCAGAATTCATTTTTCTTTTCTCATAGGATCGCAGACATAGAAAATAAAAAACTCACCAATAATGACCCTCCCAAAGTACAATGCCACCTCTCCATCAACAGGACAGGAGAAGTGCTTCTGTGCAGAGTACATGTACAGAATAATCCATATACTAAAAATTTCACCCAGCATAAAGGACTGGAGAAGTGATACTGTGCAGTATATATATATATATTGTAATGCAGCGACTTGCTGGCATTACGGTAATGGTCCAGGATGTGTTTTACCTGACCATGTACCTTCCCCCTCAGGTGACTGGTCACATGACTGTGACATAGCACAGGTCCTGCGCGCACAGAATGTCTGTCTGATCACATGACTGTGACATCAGCAAGGTCCTGTCAGTGTGTGTGTGTGTGTGTGTGCACAGGATGCATATATAAACCCTGCTTGATGGGAGACAGGTGTGTTCTGTGAGAGAGGCGTAAGGCCTGTTCCCGTGTGTGTGGGACACCGACCGTGTGAGGCCTAGTGAGGCCGAGTGAAGCCTGGTGCCTGAAAGGTCGAGACTGGATCCTGTGTGGATGCTAGTGGCCTTGGATGGCAGAGGCTTGATGAAGAGTCCTGAAAGGCAGAGCCTGGATCCTGTGTGGATGTCAGTGGCCTTTGAGGGAACGATGGCTGGAGACCCCTACCTGGGAAGCCGCAAAGCCACAGTGGTGGCAAGCCTAATGGACTGCAGCAGCTAAACCCGGCAAAGGTAATACACTGTGTTATATGGACATTAATATGGACATTGCTATGTTGTTACCTTGCTGAAGGCAGTACCTGGAGCAAGTGGGCCGGTCTGCCACTTGGCTCGTGAACATTATATATATAGGTGTGCCGGCGTGCCACTGAGTTGGACCCGGTGAACTGTGGTTTATGAAGTGCAATAAACTGCAGCATTGTGAAATACCGGAAGGACATTGCTGGTGTGCTTTCATTTACCCGATGCAGCGAGTATCCCCCATTATGATGACTAGTGCTACCTTACAATATATACAGTTATATGAAAAAGTTTGGGCACCCCTATTAATCTTAAGCTTAATGTTTTATAAAAATTGGTGTTTTTGAAACAGCTATTTCAGTTTGATATATGTAATAACTGTTGGACATAGTAATGTTTCTGCCTTGAAATGAGGTTTATTGTACTAACAGAAAATGTGCAATCTGCATTCAAACAAAATTTGACAGGTGCATAAGTATGGGCACCTCACCAGAAAAGTGACATTAATATTTAGTAGATCCTCCTTTTGCAAAAATAACAGCCTCTAGTCACTTCCTGTAGCTTTTAATGATTTCCTGGATCCTGGATGAAGGTATTTCTGTTAATTTTGTGGGTGTAATGTGGAAAAATGTGGAAAAATTCACAGGGTATGAATACTTTCTCAAGGCACTGTACATCACAAAAAATGTGCGTAGGGATTTCTATAAGGCTAAATTTGTAGATATCCTGTTGATAAGTAGGAAAAACTAACTTTTTAATGAATTTGTAAAGACTTTTTGAGATATAAACTTATACATGTTTTTTTATGTTGTACTATTCAACTATTCATCTTATTTCTGAACTTCTGAACAGTGGGGGGGATATTCCCATGTCTTGGTGATGTGATTTGCATGACTAATGACTAATTGTTATGACTGAGTTGACTCATCATAGTGATGTTGAGACAGCATCAAGCTTCAATACCATGTAGATGCACGAATGCCATATGTGGGATGATCCCTTTTTCCCAAGCAAAATCCAAGTAAAAGGTGGCTTCAGCATCCAATGCTGATCAACTTGCTTTATTATGGCATTAGAAATACAGAAAGAGCAGCAACATTTCGACCCGTAGTGTAAATCTAGGTCTTTGTCATGGTAGTATAAGAGTGCACAACCCACTACAACCTATAAAACAGTCATATATTTCCACTAATAAATACAATTCTTAGAACTAACATGTCATAGACGTATCATAATAGCATTACCAATATGCCATAGACATATATGTTCAAGATCAAATGTGATTTAATAAAACTCTATGCAAGTTATACAGAAAAAGATAAAAATTAGAAAAGATCTGTGAGCTGACTGCAACATGTGGACTTTTTAAAAAACTACTGGTCATGCTCAGAAAAAGTATCCCTGACTGGTTAAGACGGCAGTGCTAGCTAGTACTATGTTTTACTTTGGTCTCATCTGAACAGAACACCTTCTTCCACATGCCAGATAGGGGATACAGCTAGCATGTGAAAGAAGTTGCTAAAGTCAGATGAGACCAAAGTAGAACTTTTTGGGCTAAATGCAAAATAGTATGTGTGGTGGAAAACTACCACTGAACATCACCATGAAAACACCATCCCCAGTGTCAAACATGGTGGTGGCAGCATTATTCTGTGGCAATGTTTTTCTTCCGCAGGGACAAGGATGCTGATCAGAGTTGATGGGAGCTAAATACAGGGCAAAAATGGAGGAAAGCTTTTTATAGGCTGCAAAAGACATGAGACTGGGGCGTAGGTTCATCTTCCAGCAGGACAATGACCCTAAAAATACTGCCAGAGCTACAATGAAATAGCTTTTATTAAAGCATATTGATGTGTTTGAATGGCCCAGTCAAAGTCTAGACTTAAATCTCATTGAGAATTTGTGGCAAGACTTGACAATTGCTGTTCACAGACACTCTCCAACCAATCTCACTGAGCTAGAGCTATTTTGCAAAGAAAATGGCAAAAAAATTCAGCCACTAGATCAGGAATGTCAAACTCAAACACAGAGAGGCCCAAAATGAAAAACTTGGACAAAGTCATGGGCCAACCTTGATATCTATTAACAGCCCTCCACACAGCATAATAGGCAACACATAATCATCCATATTGTATAATGGGCCCAACATAGTCCTCCATACTGTATAATGGGCCCAACATAGTCCTCCGTACAGTATAGTGGGCCCCACATAGTCCTCCATACAAAATAATGGGCCCCACATAGTCCAACATTCAGAAAAATGGGCCCACATAGTCTTCCATACAGTATAATAAGGGGGTGGCCGGCATCGCGGGCCAAGTATAATCCCCCTTCGGACCAGATTTGACATGTGTGCTCTAGATGTACAAAGCTGGTAGAGACTCGGTGGGCTGAATATAAATGCACATCAAATTTTTCAGATTTATACTTTTTAAATATTTAGTAAACAATGTATCAGTTCTTTCATAGTTCTCAAATACTTGCTGCTTAACATTGGTGTATCACATAAAATCCCAATAAAATACATTTAAGTTTGCGGGTGCAGTGTGAAAAAAATCTTCTGTTTCTTGTGCAAACAGGAAGTCGATGAATTTTCAACAGAGAGTAAAGCAGTCTTTTCTCCAGCAAAAATGTATAGCATAACAATAAACAGTCCCATAAAAGGATAAAAGGTACAAGTTCACCAGTTTAAATCTCAATTCTGCTCTTCCAGCCCCTGGCAGAGACTAACCAACATATACCAGAGACACAAATATCCACCTCTACTCCCAGACACTTATGAGGAGCTTTGCTGCCCTTTTAATATCTGCACCTGTTGGATTGAAGGGTAAAAATTACTAGTCCCACCAATCTCTTCTAGTCGTTCCTAAAAACCTGAACCCATACTGGTCCTATTAACCTTCTCAGCACCTATATATATACAGTACAGACCAAAAGTTTGGACATACCTTCTCATTTAAAGATTTTTCTGTATTTTCATGAGTATGAAAATTGTACATTCACACTGAAGGCATCAAAACTATGAATTAACACATGTGGAATTATATACTTAACAAAAAAGTGTGAAACAACTGAAAATATGTCTTAAAATCTAGGTTCTTCAAAGTAGCCACCTTTTGCTTTGATGACTGCTTTGCATACTCTTGGCATTCTCTTGATGAGCTTCAAGAGGTAGTCACCGGAAATGGTCTTCCAACAATCTTGAAGGAGTTCCCAGAGATGCTTAGCACTTGTTGGCCCTTTTGCCTTCACTCTGAGGTCCAGCTCACCCCAAACCATCTCGATTGGGTTCAGGTCTGGTGACTGTGGAGGCCAGGTCATCTGGCGTAGCACCCCATCACTCTCCTGCTTGGTCAAATAGCCCTTACACAGCCTGGAGGTGTGTTTGGGGTCATTGTCCTGTTGAAAAATAAATGATGGTCCAACTAAACGCAAATCGGATGGAATAGCATGCCACTGCAAGATGCTGTGGTAGTCATGCTGGTTCAGTATGCCTTCAATTTTGAATAAATCCCCAACAGTGTCACCAGCAAAGCACCCCCACACCATCACACCTCCTCCTCCATACTTCACGGTAGGAACCAGGCATGTTGAGTCCATCCGTTCACCTTTTCTGCGTCGCACAAAGACACAGTGGTTGGAACCAAAGATCTCAAATTTGGACTCATCAGACCAAAGCACAGATTTCCACTGGTCTATTGTCCATTCCTTGTGTTTTTTAGCCCAAACAAGTCTCTTCTGCTTGTTGCCTGTCCTTAGCAGTGGTTTCCTAGCAGCTATTTTACCATGAAGGCCTGCTGCACAAATTCTCCTCTTAACAGTTGTTGAAGAGATGTGTCTGCTGCTAGAACTCTGTGTGGCATTGACCTGGTCTCTAATCTGAGCTGCTGTTAACCTTTGATTTCTGAGGCTGGTGACTCGGATAAACTTATCCTCAGAAGCAGAGGTGTCTCTTGGTCTTCCTTTCCTGGGGCGGTCCTCATGTGAGCCAGTTTCTTTGTAGCGCTTGATGGTTTTTGCAACTGCACTTTGGGACACTTTCAAAGTTTGCCCAATTTTTCGCACTGACTGACTTTCATTTCTTAAAGTATTGATGGCCACTTGTTTTTCTTTATGTAGCTGCTTTTTTCTTGCTATAATACAAATTCTAACAGTCTATTCAGTAGGACTATCAGCTGTGTATCCACCAGAATTCTGCACAACACAACTGATGGTCCCAACCCCATTTATAAGGCAAGAAATCCCACTTATTAAACCTGACAGGGCACACCTGTGAAGTGAAAACCTTTTCCGGTGACTACCTCTTGAAGCTCATCAAGAGAATGCCAAGAGTGTGCAAAGCAGTCATCAAAGCAAAAGGTGGCTACTTTGAAGAACCTAGAATATAAGACATATTTTCAGTTGTTTCACACTTTTTTGTTAAGTATATAATTCCACATGTGTTAATTCATAGTTTTGATGCCTTCAGTGTGAATGTACAATTTTCATACTCCTGAAAATACAGAAAAATCTTAAAATGAGAAGGTGTGTCCAAACTTTAGGTCTGTACTGTATATATACATATATATATATATTTATTTATTTATTTTACTCACTTATATAGCGCCATCAATTCCACAGCATATGGAGAACATACAGTACAAACTCCTTGCAGATGTTGTCTTTGGTGGGATTTGAACCCAGGACCCCAGCGCTGCAAGTGCTAATCACTAAGCCACCATATTGTATACAGTTAGGTCCAGAAACATTTGAACAGTGACTGAATTTTTGTGATTTGGGCTCTGCATGCCACTATTTTGGATTTAAAATGAAACAGCTGAGATGCAACTGAAGTGAAGACTTTCAGGCTTAATTAAAAAATTAGCCTCTAAAACATTTAGGAATGGCAACCATTTTTCTACAAAGCTTCCTCATCTCAGGGGCAAAAGCAATTGAACAAATTAACTTTACCATAATTAAAATGTTTATTTTGAATAATTTGTAAATAATCATTTGCGTGCAATGGCTGCCTGAAGTCTGGAAGCTTCTGTATGGACGTCACCAAATGCTGGGTTTCTTCCATTGTGATGCATTGCCAGGCCTTTACTGCAGCTGCCTTCAGTAGCTGCTTTTTTGTTGGTCTTCCTTCCTTAACTTTTGTCTTAAGCATGTGAAATGCATGCTCGATAAGATTGAAATCTGGTGATTGACTAAACCATTGCCGATTAATCCACTTCGTTATTTTTTTTCTGTGATGTTTTTTTTTATAGCCATGTACTCCTCAGAATTTATCTGGCTGTTTCTGTCTTCAGACACATCATCAATAAATACTAGTGACCCAGTGCCATTGGAAGCCATGCGTGCCTATGCCATCACACTACCTCCACCATATTTTACAGAGGACGTGGTGCGCTTGGGATCAGGAGCGGTTCCAAGCATTATCTATACCTTCTCCTTCCCATCATTCTGGTAGAGGTTGATCTTAGTTTCATCTGTCCAAACAATGCTTTTCCAGAACTGGGCTGGCTTCTTTAGATTTTTTTTGCCAAAGTGTAATCTGGCCTTTCTATTTTTAAGGCTGCACAATGGTTTGCACCTTGTGGTGAACTCTCTTATTTGCTCTCATTAAGTTTTCTCTTTATGGTAGAATTAGATATTGAAACACCTACTTCACGAAGAGTGCTTTTCACTTGGGTGGATGTTTTGAAGGGATTTTTATTTACCATTGAAAGAATTCTGCGATCATTCACCACTGTTGCCTTTCGTAGATGTCCAGGCCTTTTTTAAGTTCCTAAGCTAATCAGTGCACTCTTTTTTATGCAAAATGTACCAAACTGTTGATCTGGCCACTGCTAACATTTCTGCTATCTGATGGATTTCTTCTTTCTTTTCAGCCTAATGATGGTCTGTTTCTTTTCCATTGAGAGCTCCTTTGACAGCATGTTGCGGGTTCACAGCAACAGCTTCCAAATGCAAATGCCACACCTGGAATCTTCTCTATATCTTTTACCTGCTTAATTGATGATGGATTAACGAGAGAATAGACCATGCAGGGCTTTAAACAGCTTTTGAGATAACTGTCCAATTACTTTTGATCCCTTTAATAAGAATCACCTACAAATTAAAGAGTAGTAATTCCTAAACTCCAATTAGGATGTAAATACTCTCAAATTAAAGCTCAGAATCTGCAGTTTAAGCCCATATTGATTATATAACTATATCTTGAATATGTTTTGATAAACAGCTAACATGCCAAAATCTGTGCCACTGGCGAAATATTTCTTGACCCAACCGTATACATAAAATATATTTTTTTTTTGGAGGGGGAGGGCATTTAGAACTTTTGTTATAGGGCCCTGTGATTTCTATGTATGCAACTGCTCGTCAACATTGAAATTGCAAAACCAAGAAGGATAATGTATGGAATTGTGGGAAGCACAGAATCGACAAACACATTAATTTTATGCAAATACTAGAAAATGGAAACAAAATTTTCAAAACATGTTGAATAGTGATGAGCGAGCACTAAAATGCTCTGGTACTCGTTGCTCGGGTTGAGCAAATTGAAATGCTCGAGTGCTCGGTCTGAGTAACGATACCAATGCAAGTCTATGGGAAACTCGAGCATTTTTCAGGCGGCTCCCCCCGGCGGTCTGCAGAGGGCTTAAAAATTGTCCAAATCGACGTGAACAGTGCTCAAATGACATGGGAACAGCATGGGGAAGACCCCTGGAAGCATTTCTGACTCCCAGGTCACTGCTGTCAACAACGTTGTCAGAGGTATGATGCCACTTTTACGGACTCACAATAAAACATGCAAAAACTAAACCAAAATGGATTTTCCTGGGAAATATGTTAAGGAACATCCTTTCCAGGGTAATGACTTGTATAAAAGGCAAAATAAATAACCAAAAACAAAAATGCTCCTCCACACCTTGGGCTATGTTCACACGTAGCGTTTTTTATGCGTTTTTGCACTTTTGCATTGCTTTCAACCAAGACAAATGCATTCACCGGGAAATGTCATTTTAACATTTTACAACCTTATCTTGCCATGTGGTGTCTGACACATCATCAGACACATCCTGTTTCATCTATGATGGAGGGAGATTGAAAGTCACAAAGCCTATTTTAATAGGGCCATCAGGCGGCCCTTACTATTCTTAAAGGGCCAGCAGTCGACCCTTGCTATTGTTAGAGAGCCATCAGCCGGCTATGCTTTGTTGTTCCCATTATTAACGAGTGGGTCTCCTATACTGTTATTGCATATGCAGTGACTGCAAGGGCTGCAAAAAATGTGGAGGCACTACAATGACCCTTGCAAGAGATGTAGAGGTCAGAGAACCTCCTAAATACAATGTTCCCATTATTAGGAAGTGGGTCTCCCATAGTGTTTTCCTATGCAGTGAAACAATGGCTGCCAAAAATTTGGAGGCACTCCAATGCCCCTTGCAAAAGACGTAGAGGTCAGAGAGGCTCCTGAAAACAATGTTCCCATTATTAGGAAGTGGGTCTCCCATCGTGTTTGTCTATGCAGTGAAGCAACGGCTGCCAAAAATTTGGAGGCACTCCAATGCCCTTTGCAAGAGACGTAGAGGTCAGAGAGCCTCCTAAAAACAATGTTCCCATTATTAGGAAGTGGGTCTCCCATAGTGTTTGCCTATGCAGTGAAGCAACGGCTGCCAAAAATTTGGAGGCGCTCCAATGCCCTTTGCAAGAGACGTAGAGGTCAGAGAGCCTCCTAAAAACAATGTTCCCATTATTAGGAAGTGGGTCTACCATAGTGTTTGCCTATGCAGTGAAACAACGGCTGCCAAAAATTTGGAGGAACTCCAATGCCCCTTGCAAGAGATGTAGATATTTTGATATGGTACATGTGGTGATATGGTGGTGGAAGATGAGGATGAGGATGCGGAGAAGGCGGAGGACAAGAGCAAACAGACAAAATCAGGAAGCGTATACCCATGTCTTGGTGTGAAGGTGCATGGTGCGATAGAGTTAGACCTCCCCCAAAAAAGACACTGTATTTGAGTTTATGTTACGCTGCTATCATTAAGTGGTGTTGAGAAGTCTGGCCCAATCCTGCCCTTGTTCATTTTTATAAGAATCAGCCTTTCAGCATTTTCAGTTGACAAGCGAATGTGCCTATCGGTTATAATTCCACCGCCAGGACCTCCAAAGCATAGAGAGTCAGTTCATGCCACGTGTCCAGCTTGGATACCCAATAATTATAAGGCACAGAGGAATCACGGAGGACGTTGGTACGGCTAGGTACTCCCTCACCATCTTCCGAAACTTTGCACTCCTTGTGGGAATACCCCCCACCTCAGGGCCTGTGCGATGCGAGGGTCTGAGAAAACTGCCCCGGAAGTTTGACAGTGTTTCCCTGTCTGTGCTGGATTGCATTTGTGGCTCTTGCGCCTGTACTCCTTGGTTTTCCAACGAACTGTGACCTCTGCCACCAGCGTTTTCAGATGGGAATTATTTCACTAATTCCGCAACAAGGGCTTTCTCATACTGCCCCATTTTATTAGGCCTGTCCTGCAAAGGAATAAGATACATAAAGTTCTCCCTGAAGCGTGGGTCTAGAAGAGTCATCAACCAGTAATGACTGTCACCCAAAATATGGACAACGCGAGGGTCAGGGGAAAGGCAGCGTAACATAAACTCAGCCATGTGTGCCTGACTGCAAAGATGCAAGACTTCTGTGTCCTCACCAAGAGGACGACTGACCATGCTCTCCTCCTCCTCTTCCTCCTCCTCCCTGTCCTCAGGCCATCCACGCTGAACAGATGGTATGGCAGTTGTGCAAGTAGTACTGTCTATAGTGCAGGAAGCTAGCTCCTGTTCTTCCTCCTCCTCTTCCTCATTGTTACCCAATCCACGTTGGGATGAGATGAGGCTGGGCTGTGTGTAATCACCCTGTATGGTTCCTTGCTCCATCTCATCGTGCTCTGCCTGCAATGCATCCTCTTTAATTGAGAGCAGAGTGCGTTTCAGAAGACAGAGAAGTGGGATGGTGATGCTAATTATGGTGTCATCGCCACTCACCATCTTGGTGGAGACCTCAAAGTTTTGGAGGATGGTACAGATGTCTGACATCCAACTCCACTCCTGAGGTTTTATGTGTGTAGTCTGACTTGAATACCGATGGCCTTGTTAATGCTGGTAGTCAAGAACTGCCCTCTCCTGCTCACAAATCCTTCCCAACATCTGCAATGTAGATTTCCAACGCGCGGGGACATCACACACCAGTTGGTGAGCTGGAAGCTGCAAACGCTACTGAAGCACAGCAAAAGCGGTGGAAGCTGTAGGTGACTTTCTAAAATGGCACACAGGTGGTGAACTTTGAGAAGCAGATTGGACAGATCCGGGTATGTTTTGAGAAACTGCTGAACCACGAGGTTAAGCACATGGCCTAGGCATGGTACATGTGTGAGCTCGCCTCGCCTCAGAGCTGCCACCAGGTTCCGGCCATTGTCACACACGACCATGCCTGGCTGTAGGTTCAGCGGTGTCAGCCACAGATCTGCCTGCTCTTCCAGAGCTGTCCACAACTCTTTAGCATTGTGTGGTTGGTCACCTAAGCATATTAGCTTCAGCACAGCCTGTTGCTGCTTGGCTGAGGCAGTGCTGCAGTGCTTTCAGCTTGCGACTGATGTGGTCATTTCAGAGATGGATGCTGAAGAGGTTGAGGAGGTGCATGAGCTGTAGAATGTTGGGTCAACCCTGATTGACCCAGGGCACACAATCCTCGGCGTTGGGAGGATCGTGTTCCGTCCCAAGGTCCGACTGGGTCCCAGCTTCCACTATGTTAACCCAGTGTGACGTCAGCGAGATGTACCGTTCCTGCCCACAAGCACTTGTCCACGTGTCCGTGGTTAGGTGGACTTTCCCAGTAACTGTTTTGTTGAGGTCACGGCTAATGTTTTGGGACACGTGCTCATGTAATGCGGGGACGGCACACCGGGAGAAATAGTGGTGGCTAGGGACCGAATACCAAGGGACGGCCGCCACCATGAGGTTGCGTAAAGCTTCCATCTCCACGAGCTTAAAAGGCAACAGTTTGAGTGCAAGCATTCACAAAATGTATGAATTTAGTAGTGTGGCCTGTGGGGCGTTAGCTGCTTATTTGCGCTTGCATTCCAAAGACTGGGGTAAGGACAATTGAACGTTGCGCTGGGACAAGGACGTGGACATGCTTGCTGATGGTGCTAGTTGAGAGTGTTCAATGACCGGTGCAGGGCGGGAAGCATCTTGGCATGCTCCATGGACAGGGGATTGGCGTGCACGCACAACAGCGGAATAAGCAGTGGTGTCATCTGCAGACACTGTTGCTGGACCCTGGGGTTCGGCCCACTTAGTCAGGTGCTTTGCTGCCATGTGCCTGATCATGCTGGTGGTGGTCAGGCTGGTAGTTTTGCTACCCCTGCTGATGCTGGCCTGGCAGATGGTGCAAATGGCCTTTTTGGGGTTATCGGCAGAGTCTTGAAAAACAACCAGACTCGGGAAGACCTAACATTTGTACTGGCAACTTCATTTGTGTTGATGTTACGGGAAACGGTTGCCCGCCTTCTGTCTGCAGCCACCGCACTGCTTGTTCTTGCCTGCTGTGGTGCTCCACCTCCCTCCCCCTGTGTGCTGATGTCCTTGCTCTGCATGTCACCTTGCCAGGTTGGGTAAGTGACTTCATCGTCCACCACCTCATCTTCCACTTCCGCACCCTGGTCCTCCTCCTGACTTTCTGGCAATAGTGTCTCATCATCATCCACCTCTTGTGATAGTTTCCCACCGTCGCCTTTGTGTGACCATGGCTGCTCAAATATTTGGGCCTCGCTACATGCAATCTCCTCTTGCCCCGCTTCAAGTGGACTGGGCTAGAGGCCTGAATCTATAAATGGAAAAGTGAACAGCTCTTCGGAATGTCCAAGTGTGGGATCAATTGTCTCCGAGCACACGGCATGGTGGGAGGAAGGAGGATCAGGGGGAGGAATATGCAGTCCAGACTCTCTGCTACTGAGACTTGACCGTGTGGAAGACAGGGTGGTGGTGGTGGTGGTGGCTAAGTGACTGGAAGCATTATCTGGTATCCAACCAATAACCTTTTCACACTGCTCTGTGTTCAATAGTGGTGTTCTGCGGTCCCCTATTAATTGGGACAGGAAGGTCGAGCGAGAAGATGTGGGTGTTTGTTGTGGCACAATTTCAGCTTGCCCACGAACTCGGCCTCGTCCTCTGCATGCACCATCATCACCATCACGTCCACTTCCCGTCCCTTGCCACGCACCTTGCCCATTTTAAATGGAGGATATTATTTTCCACATTCACTACAAATGGCTGGATTTGAACCGCAGTGATGTGTGATACGTGTGACGGAGCACCACAGTTTTAAATAGTTGACCTGTAGGTTACTATTTTTAACAGCGACCTGGTGTCAATAACTTCACTGACACACTGCAACAAAATTTAAATAGAGGCCAGAAATGGCTGAATTTGGAGTGAACTTATATATGATACGTGTGACGGAAAACCACAGTTTTAAATAGCTGGCCTGTAGGTTACTATTTTTCACAGTGACCTGGTGTCAATAACTTCACTGACACACTGCAACAAAATTTAAATGGAGGCCAGAAATGGCTGAATTTGGAGCGAACTGATATGTGATACGTGTGACAGAAAACCACAGTTTTAAATAGCTGGCCTGTAGGTAACTATTTTTAACAGCGAACTGGTGTCAATAACTTCGCTAATACACTGCAACAAAATTTAAATGGAGGCCAGAAATGGCAGAATTTTGAGCACACTTCTATGTGATCCGTGTGACGGACAAACCATAGTTTTAAATAGCTGGCCTGTAGGCAACTGTTTTTAACAGCGAACTGGTGTCAATAACTTCGCTAACACACTGCAACAAAATTTAAATGGAGGCCAGAAATGGCAGAATTTTCAGCGCACTTATATGTGATCTGTGTGACAGACAAACCACAGTTTTAAATAGATGGATTTTTAGCGCTGTAATATGGAAAGTATCTTGCTGTATTCTGCAGTGCCAACAAGCAAATGGAGCAGAAAAACTGTGTTCTCTGAATTGATTTTTAAGCAAATAATCAGGATTAAGATCCCCCAAAAAATTCTTAGCCTGATACCTGGGGCTATTTCTACAAATATCTGTAAAAGCACGAGCAGCAGACAGACCTGTAATGGACCCTCTTGCTATATGCACTGCAGTCTGCCACATACACTGCCTGCCTTGCACTGATATCTATGCAGCTGGATTAGTCCTCAGAAGGACTGTTAGTTGAGATGGATATGTGTCTCTAATATAGTTTTGGTATACCTACACTAACTAAGAAACAAGCAAATCTCTCCCTAGCTCAGCAGCACCTCTTTTTACACTGCCTGATTCCGGAGTAGACTGTGACGAGCATGGCGGCGCCAGGTCTGATATAGACCTGATGACGCTGTGCGGCCAGCCAACATGGCTGCGGCATTACAGTATGTGCAGACAATCCCTGCATGTTCATTGGCTCTCTAAAGAGCGCCAAACATGCAGGGAGGAGACCCGAGCTCCCGCCGAACAACCCCAGAAATACTTGTAAAGCGCCGAGCATCGTGAGCAGTGAGACGCTCGGGTGAGTACCGAGCAGTAGTGAGCATGCTCGCGAGTGTAAGCACCATGTGCAGAAACACACAAGGAAACACTTGCTTTGGCCTGATATAAATGAGTTTATTTAAGCACAACTGCAGCATTTATTTTATTTCAACTCCGGAGTGGTGCTACTAATCTAAGTTCCCTTACCTTAAGCTTATACTATCCAACTACCGTCTTCAGCTTTTCCCAGCGCCACTTCGGTCCCATGCCGCCATTTTGTGACTGCAAGTTCTGAATGACCGAAAGTCAGAGGAAATGGTCACAAGCTCTCAATGCAAGTCTATTAGAGTCTTGTTCTGGCTTTCATAGACATACATTAATTTGTGACTTCCGGATCGCTCCAGCACACTCTGTAGCGATCCGGCAGGTCTCAAACTGCTAGAGACTGACTGGAGCGACGATGATAAAAGATAAAGGCAGCTGGTAAGTATAAGTCAAGGGGCAGGAAACTTATGCTATATGCTATAGTGGTGCTTTAAGTGGTTACTTTAAGCAGCTAGTGTAGCCTAAACCTTGGCATGCCGTGTCTCTTAACTACTCTCCCATAACATGAAAGGGAGGCAACACATCTGGCACATCATTGATCAACAAGTGCAAAAGGAGCTGCCAGCAGTTAATCTTTATGATTTGTGAGCCAAAGTGCATTCAACAAGATAGAACATTATTCCGACAACCATTATTAACCTCATTGATACCATGATAAGTTGTGTAAGTGTGTGTATTTCTGGGTGTGGCTCTCAGACTTGATACTAAATACATCAAAATGTTTTGAAATTTTTGTTTCAATTTTTCATTATTTGCATATCATATGTAATATCTATCAATTCTGTGACTTTCCATGACTTTTTCTTCTTGGTGTTGCAATTTCAGTGGTGAGGAGTGAGATGTACACCGCGTGCAGAATTATTAGGCAAATGAGTATTTTGATCACATGATACTTTTTATACATGTTGTCCTACTCCAAGCAGCATAGGCTTGAGAGCCAACTACCAATTAAGTAAATCTGGTGATGTGCATCTCTGTAATGAGGAGGGGTGTTGACTAATGATATCAACACCCTAGATAAGGTGTGCTTAATTATTAGGCAACTTCCTTTCCTTTGGCAAAATGGGTCAGAAGAGAGATTTGACGGGCTCTGAAAAGTCCAAAACTGTGAGATGTCTTGCAGAGGGTTGCACCAGTTTTGAAATTTCCAAACTTTTGAAGCGTGATCACCGAACAATCAAGTGTTTCATGGCAAATAGCCAACAGGGTCACAAGAAGCGTGTTGGCCAAAAAAGGCGCAAAATAACTGCCCATGAATTGAGGAAAATCAAGCTTGAAGCTGCCAAGATGCCATTCGCCACCAGTTTTGCCATATTTCAGAGCTGCAACGTTACTGGAGTATCAAAAAGCACAAGGTGTGCGATACTCAGGGACATGGCCAAGGTAAGGAAGGCTGAAAAACGACCACCTTTGAACAAGAAACATAAGATAAAACGTCAAGAATGGGCCAAGAAATATCTTAAGACTGATTTTTCAAAGGTTTTATGGACTGATGAAATGAGAGTGACTCTTGATGGGCCAGATGGATGGGCCAGAGGCTGGATCTGTAAAGGGCAGAGTGCTCCACTCCGACTCAGACGCCAGCAAGGTGGAGGTGGGGTACTGGTATGGGCTGGTATCATCAAAGATGAACTTGTGGGACCTTTTCGGCTTGAGGATGAAGTGAAGCTCAACTCCCAGACCTACTGCCAGTTTCTGGAAGACAACTTCTTCAAGCAGTGCTACAGGAAGAAGTCGGTATCGTTCAAGAAAAACATGATTTTCATGCAGGACAATGCTCCATCACATGCATCTAACTACTCCACAGCGTGGCTGGCCAGTAAAGGTCTAAAATAAGAAAAAATAATGACATGGCCCCCTTGTTCACCTGATCTGAACCCCACAGAGAACCTGTGGTCCATCATAAAATGTGAGATCTACAGGGAGGGAAAACAGTACACCTCTCGGAACAGTGTCTGGGAGGCTGTGGTGGCTGCTGCACGCAATGTTAATCGAAAACAGATCAAGCAACTGACAGAATCTATGGATGGAAGGCTGTTGAGTGTCATCATAAAGAAAGGTGGCTATATTGATCACTAATTTTTTTGGTTTTTGTTTTTGCATGTCAGAAATGTTTATTTCTAATATTTGTGCACTGATATTGGTTTACCTGGTGAAAATTAATAAGTGAGATGGGATTATATTTGGTTTTTATTAAGTTGCCTAATAATTCTGCACAGTAATAGTTACCTGCACAAACAGATATCCTCTTAACATAGCCAAATCTAAAAAAAAAACACTCCAACTTCCAAAAATATTAAGCTTGGATATTTAAGAGTCTTTTGGGTTGATTGAGAACATAGTTGTTGATCAATAATAAAAATAATCCTCTAAAATACAACTTGCCTAATAATTCTGCACACAGTGTATATCGTCTGCTTAGTAGCAATAATAGGTATTCCTATTTTAAAAGTTTCTGTGGTTAGAATCCCAGCAAGATAGAATAAATTATTTCAACTAAGTTTGCACAAATAGGCAGCCAAAGCACATAAAGAGTGTTCCAGAGTAATCACTGTCTTGCCATCTAGTTATTGCAAAAAGTGCCTCTCTCCTTTTTTCTGAGTAATAATTAATAATAACGCTTAGATATTCTAAGAGGCTTACCTCCCTTAAAATCAGTGTTTCCTAAAACTGTCCTCATGGCCCCCAACACATCATGCTTTCAGGGTTTCCTTAGTATTGCACAAGTGAGAGAATCTGTGGCAGTTTCTGATGCCTTAGTAATAATTCCATCTCCTGTGTAATACTAAGTAAATCCTGAAAACATGATGTGTTGGGGCATGGAGTTTTGAAATCCCTCCTCTAAATGTATATAGAAGCTGGAGCTCATTGAAATGATCTTTTAGGGCAGGCCAAACTAGATATGTGTCCTGTTAAGCAGATTCCCACTGATTGGCCAGTCAGGGGCCGTCTATATACACAAAGAAGAAATTGCACTGATGATGCCAACCCCCCAATTTTTGTGCACTTTATGAGGTTGGAAGGGAAAGGTCTGGTGGCGACATTATAGTCACATTAACATAGGTCCTTTACTCCGTGGGAGTCTGGACTTTGCAGTAAAGGTAACTGGTGCGTTCTCCTGAAGTTCCTTCTCCAATCTCTACTATCTTCCGCCAGGGAGGTGTGGGAAGATGGGGACATATATCTCCATTTTCCGAGACCCGTAACATTTTCAGGTTTCGGGATTTAGGGCTATGTGAATGCTTGTTTTTGCGCCCTGTAGCGACATTTTTACTGATACCATTTAGGGGTAGATACAATGTTTTGATGGCCTCTTATTGCATTTTACTGCATTGTTGCGATGGCCAAAAAAACATAATCTGGCAACTCGATTTTTCTCTTATTTTTCCATTTACCGATTGGATTAATTTATTTTATATTTTGATAGACTTTTACGAATGCTGCGATACCAAACATGTGTATCTTTTTTTTTTTCTTAACTGTTTTATTTTTAATGGGGCAAAAGGGGGGTGATTTGAACTTCGTATTGTTTTATTTTTTTCATATTTTTAAAAATATTTTGTCACTTTTATCTCTAATTGTAAGTCCCCCAAGGAGATTTGAACCTGCAATCATCATATTATTTGCACTATACATAGCAGTGCATCAGCACTGCTATGCACTGCAAAAATCACAATCTACTGTGAAGGCAAGCTAAACGCTGGATTTCACAGGAGAATCATCATGATAATCATGGAGGTCTTCAGCAGACCCCTAGCTGTCATAGCAACCCATCGGCACCCTGAAATCGCGTCACGTCATGAAATAACACGCCCTCACTGCCAGCGTGTGTTGAATGCCATTGTCAGAGTCTGACAGCGGTATTTAACAGGTTAACAGCCGTGACTGGAGCTCTTTTCCACCCACAGTTGTTAGTCCCAAATGATGGCTGAAAAATGGGGGCTCGCAAGCAATGTCAGGGACACAACATGTGGCGTATCTGTATGTCATATGTCATGAAAAGGTTAAACTAAGTTTATATATACTATCTTGTATTGTCTTTACACTTTCTACAGAATGTGCAAGTCAGAGTGCAGTTGTTAGGCGTTGGTCTGTGGCTGGATTAGAAATGGGTCCAGGACCTTCTCTGGTTTCCCATTTCAGTCCAGCCAGGGATAATGCTGCTCAGCATCATCATCAGCCCCAACGCCTAGCTGGTCCACGAGACAAACATATTGTCTCCTGTGTATTGGTACCTAGCAATGT
The DNA here is from genome assembly GCF_046119375.1 of Phyllobates terribilis. Classification (NCBI taxonomy): domain Eukaryota; kingdom Metazoa; phylum Chordata; class Amphibia; order Anura; family Dendrobatidae; genus Phyllobates; species Phyllobates terribilis. The sequence continues at coordinate 178,479,376 of NW_027362771.1, forward strand.
TAAGCATGGGTGGCAGAGGGAGACAGGGCGTTTGGAGTCTAAGTCCAGGATTCGCCGCACTGAGCATGCCCATGACCTGGCGGATCGTGATTGGTGGTTTGGCACCCACCTGACTCGGTGACCTGGCACCGCCTGATTGGTCCACGGGTGGCGTCACCAATGGCGCGTCGGTGGGCAGGGCTTAGTCTTTAAAAGGCCCGCCCACAAACATGGCGGCACGCTCTGATCATTGAGCAGTGATGCAATTGTGTGGACGACTGTGCTCCACGAGTAGTTTCTGTCAGGCAGGCTAGTTCCATAAAGGCAGCCTAGTTCCATAGAGGCAGGTAGTTTCGTCTAGCAGTCTGGCTCTGCTAAAGGGGTCGCCTAACACCCTGAGCAGCCTGTAGACGTCTTATCCACGGCTATCGCCTGTCAGCCACGTGGAGTAGTACCCTTCAGTCCGGTAGCACGCAGGCTGGAGGCACGTGTACCCATCAGCGTAGTCACACATGCATCCTAGCGCCGCCACTGTAGTCCCTGTGCTGTAACAGGACTACAGATAGTTTTTCTCCGCCTATCTCTCGTGCTGCTAACGGAGATAGTGCGATTTGCTATACCCGTTCCAGTGTGCAGAAACACGGAAGGGTTTTACATTTAAGTTGGTTGCTTTCCTTTCCACCCGGAAAGTGTTCGGCAGCAGTCCACTAGGCTGCATCGCGGACCCCGGGGTCGGTTGCGTTCCATTATATTAAAGTTGTCTGCAACCGCCCTCCTAACAGCAGTGCTCTGGGCCAGGTTAGGAAAGACTTCTTTCACAAGTGAATGCCAACTGTGCTGGGCCACTATATGGATATGCTGACCCAAAGGTGAGAGACAAGCCTAGTGTTACATCTGTGTCTGTACCCTGTCATACAACCTCCACATTAGAAGGCGCCACACTTACACTGTGGATGGTGCTGGCTGATGCAAACACAGTCCAGTTAAACATTAGTATAGCTAGGCCTTATTGTGCTGACCAGCCAGGGAATATGTGCTGCTGCTAAGTACTGATCAGTTGAGATTGATTCTCTGCTGTGAATTTGGGCCACTCCTTATTTAAACCCCAGTAGCTTAGTGTATTCTGACACTGGTCTGTTCAGCTGATACTCTGCTGCTTGATTTACCTGGGAATTGCTGATTTTGGACTGCGTTAACCCTCAGTTTGCCTAACGATTCTGAATTTGACTCCTGGTTTTCACTTTGGCTATATCTGATCACGCTGACCATGTCCCTTTTTTCTGATTTAATGAAGTATTTACTCTTTCCGGTTGTGACCCAGCTAAATGACTCTACTCTGACACCGGCTGGCAGCTAATCCCTGGAAAGAGCCCAAGGGGAATTTGCCACTATTTTTACTTTTTTTAAAAAATTGAGGCTAGCATTTCTGATTGTTAGCTATTAGTGTTGAGCGAGTATATTCTATTAACCCTTTCGCCGAGTATGCTCGGGCCGAGCTTCGAGTATTTATAGCTGCTCGGTGATATGCTTGAATCCCTCCCGTGTGCATGATTTGCAACTGTTTGACAGCTTTATTACATGTGAGGAATGTCTATTTCTTACTCATTCATCACATGTAATAAAACTGTCAAACAGTTGCAAATCATGCACACGGGAGCGATTCAACCATATCACCGAGCAGCTATAAATACTCGGAGCTCGGCCCGAGCATACTCGGACAGAACATACTCGCTCAACACTATTAGCTATATCTGAATAAAAATGAATATTATAATTTAATAGACCAGATCCCACGTTAAAAATACACCAGCTGGAAATTCAATAAATTTTCATGAAACATTTGCAGATCAGAGGATTCTAAAGAAAATAATCAAACATATTGTTTATGTAAAAAAAAAAGTAGGAAAAACCAATCTAGAATTACATTGTTTACGGGTTGGCTAGAGAAGCATGACGTAAATGTGTTGTCAAGACTTTTACATGGATACATTATTTGTTCCAGATAACAACCTTGTTTTCATGTATTGCACATCTACAGTCACAGTATGTGCAAGCTTATTGACACGTGAAGAATCACTGGCATTGGAGGCAAATTATCACTCCTTTTTACATGTTAGTAACCAGAATTCAGGCAGGAGTCAAAGGTCTATTAATTTGTAAGTTAAATACACAGAAATCATTCCTGGAACAGATTGCAAAAGCCCCTTTAGACATACCAGTCAGTATTTCAAGAAAATAATGATATATAAGACATAACACATTTATTTAACTAATATTCTTAAATGTGCTGAAGACTCTGATATTTGTTTAGTAAGGTTATAAGTAAAAAAATACATTGACAATTTGTTGTTAAAATTCTTCTTGTTAAAGGGGTGTGTCCCTATAAAGTTTGGTGCTGCCAGCCCTGATTGGACAGTGTCAAATAGAGTAGGGACACCCCCCTAACTAGTAACACACCGTTGTTGATTTATTTGTAATTTTTAAAAACTGACAGTAGTATCAATGCTCCTGGGTGGTTTATATGGGAATGCAGGCCATAGAAAGTTGAATATAATGATACCTTGATATATACAATCCGATGTCTTGTTCCAGAGAAATCCATGTTTTTCTTATATGTAAATCAGCTGTTAAGATCTATGGACCAGACACTGATCTGCATGAGAATCTGAATCCAAAGATGATTATTAATTAAAGGGGGAGTTACCCTTGTGAACCAAGTAATGACTATCAATTTTCTCTGATAATCACACACAGCTCTGCTGTGAGATCAGAACTAACACAGTACAGCAGAGATAACACAGTACAGCAGAATTGAACTTTGTCTTATTACATAAACATTTGCAGCTGCAGTCCTCTCACAGTTCTTCAGCTTCCATCTCACAGGTAGCCAGTTAGGGGGAAGAGCAGTACAGCAGAGCTGACAGCACTGTGAGAGGACTACACCAAATGTGCTTGTTGTGTTTGTAATGAGGCAAAATTCAACTCTTCTGCACTGTGTTGGTTATAATCAGACATAGCTCTGCAGCAGAGCTCCAAGGGGACAACTGCTGCTGCAAATATTTGTAAGGAAACAAACTTAATTTCTGCTCTGCTGTTCTTTCCTAGCTCTGCTGTACTGTGTTTTCTCTGCTTTGTTGTGTTAGTTCTGATCTCACTGCAAAGCTGTGTGTGATTATCAGAGCAAAGTGTCAGTCATTGCTTGGTTCAAACAGGGAACTCCCCCTTTTAAAACAATCTCTGGAGACAGATTCTCATGCAGATCAGTGTCTGGCCCATAGTCCTAAACAGCTCATTTACATATAAGAAAAATGAGGATTTCTCTAGAATAAGACATTGGATCGCAGATATCAAAGTATCATTTTATTCAGTCTCCTTTGTCCTACATGTCCATATAGGTGGTTTAGGAGGGTTGAGCCTACTGATAGATTTCCTTTAAGAAAAAATAAGAAAGAAAGGGCACAACACAAAGTTCAAAGAAAAAGTTAAAGTTAAAATAATATTTTTTAGAAAGCCTATCAAGTGCAGTTCAAGAGAGACACTCATCTGAACTCAATTGCAGGAAAAAAAATAAAAAATAGGACGTCACTGCACGTCACAGTGCCTGTGAAGTGCAGTTGTGGCGGCCAAATTCCGCGCCTGCGCACTTCACTTTTTACAGAAGGCGCACTTCTTCCTACCGTATACGTTCATTGTAGAGCAGCGATCTTGTGCGCAGGCGCCAGGCAGTCACAGTGACTCGCCGGCACCTTTGCACAAGATCCCTGCTGTACAATAACCAAAGACGGTAGGAAGAAGTGCGCCTTCTGTAAAAAGTGAAGTGCGCAGGCGCGGAATTTGGCCACCGCAAGTGCATTTCACAGGCACTGTGATGTGCAGGGGAGAGGGGAAACATTATAATTCACACAGGAGGCGGGGATTTCTTCCAGGCTCAGGGACTGGAATGCATCAGAAACCAGAATGAATAAAAAGAAATGTCACAGCAACAGACCTCTAATATGAGGCATACAGGTATGAATAGATTTACAGTTTTATCACCTGTATGCCCATATTAGTAGGTCATATAAGTGTCAGGGGGTGACAGATTCCCTTTAATCAATGACTGTGTCTGATCGTGTACGGAACATGGTCTGATCATGCCACAGCTCCTGGGCAGGGAAGGAAGCAAAAAAGTATACAGACATTTCAGCATGGGATTGCAGCTGATTCTTTGAAGTAAAACATTGTTTAAAAACAGACAGTGAATTTTTTTACCTCACAAACAGAATCAGCTGTGATCTCCTGCTGTAATGTCTGTATACTCTGTTGTTGCCTCCCCTGCCTAGGAGATGTGTTATGATCAGACCATGTTCCTGTACGGTCAGACACCGCCATTACACAGTACACAGCAGGGGCACATTTATAAGATTATCTCAGCACAGGAACATTTTATTTATACCCATCCAATTGTGGAATTTATTATTATTCTAAGATCTATTGATTAAAATCAACTTTCGTTCGTTGGAACCCCCTTTAAAGGGGTTGTGCCATGAAAGTACATTTTAACTAATAGACCTAGTCCTCTATACAGTATAATGGGCCCATATAGTCCTCTATACAGAATAATGGGCCCCACATAGTCCTCCATACAGAATAATGGGACCCACATAGTCCTCTATACAGAATAATGGGCCCCACATAGTCCTCTATACAGAATAATGGGCCCCACATAGTCCTCTATACAGTATAATGGACCCCACATAGTCCTCCATACAATATAATGGGACCCACCTAGTCCTCTATATAGTATAATGGGCCTCACTTAGTCCTCTATACAGTATAATGGGCCCCACATAGTCCTCTATACAGTATAATGAGCCCCACATAGTCCTTTATACAGTATAATGGGCCCCACAGAGTCCTCCATACAGTACAATGGGCCCCACATTGTCCTCTATACAGTACAATGGGCCCCACATAGTCCTCTATACAGTATAATGGGCCCCACATAGTCCTCTATATAGTATAATGGGCACCAAATAATCCACTATACAGTATAATGGGCCCCACATAATCCCTGGCGTTATGGGCCAAATATAATCACCCTGAGGTCCAGATTTGGCCCACGGGTCAGAGTTTGACATGTGTGCATTAAGCTGTGGCACTCCTTTTACTGTGGATCCCCCCAACGGCAGCACTGCTCACTACACTGTAAACTCCAACTCCTTAACTTCAGGAAGCAGTCACTTGCACTATTCCTTCCAACTATGTGCTAATCCCAAACATTAATTCTATCTTACCCTGAACTGCAGTCAACTATCTATTCCTAAACTATCTACCTTATACTATTCTTTATTCCTTACTTTATATACCCTATACTGTACATTACTTATCACACTCTATATCACGATACATTACAATTCACATGACAATAAATACATAAACAAAGACACAGGACATAATACACATCACGCGATTCATTTCTTCAGGGGTAGGAACGTGACAGCACAGTCCACCAACCTTAGATAACGTCACAGATAATACAGTGATAACTCTCTTAGGACAGAGAGGTCTGCAGGTCTAGGAGAGATATAACTATGTGTTAACTGTGGTGTTACTGTAATGCAGGTGCCGGAATGCAACGCACAGAGACACAAGGCGAGAACAGTCAGAGATGATTGTAAACAGTTTTATACAACAGGTATACTGAAACAAGGGATTAGCAACAAGGGTAATGAACAGTGGTTTGAAATATCAGAAAAATACGAAATTTCTCAAAGTAAGGCGCAGTCTCTCAAAGTGAGGTGATGCCCTCAGGTTTGGGAGACACCACGCAAGTTCTTTAACTGTGCATTTGGCCCTAGCGGGGGTCACTGGTTATTCCCGCTAGGCCGTGAGTCTCTTCCGGAAATATTCAATTAAATCACGTTGTGCTACTTTAGCCCCAACCATTCCCCTCCCAACCTGAGTACCTAAACCCAATTGTCCCCGGTACCGTGGGTGAACAGTGGAAGTGACGGCCCTGCTCACGTATGCAGCTCCTCTGCCTCCGCTGGCGTGACTTTTCCTGGGGCAACCGTCTCTCAACTCCTCTCTGCTTGGCCGTTGGAGGCAGTCTCTCGAGCCTTGGATAGGGGGGTCCAGGCCTCGTCTGTCGGTGGGCGACGTCGGGTTCCGCAAACTCACTCAGCACCGCGATCAGGTTCCTAGTCTCCTCAGCAGGCACAGCACTCGGGTCACAACTGTGAGGGATCCGGAGCTCATTTACCGGTGCCCGGCTGGAGCACCTCTCAGGCCTCTGGATTTGGCCTGTCACGCGGGGTTTCTCAGGACGCAGGGAGCACGTCTGCTCCTTTCTGCTGCTTGGCGCCAAAGACCCCTCAGGTTTGGCGCGCTGGCCTCTTATCTCCCGGAACTCCTTCCTGGAAGTCACCTGATCGGGTCCAGCGTCTGAACCTGCTCTCCCTGCAACTTCCCTTGCATATTTTGGTTCCGCTTGACTGTATCTGGCCAGTAGATGGCAGTCTCGCTCCCTCCTTGAAACGTCATGTTGAAGTTCTTTTACAAGCTTTCTTGCCTGTTCTACATTCCTCCCTCCTTTTTGCTCGCCAGTCCTCGGGCGAGTGGACTTCTCGCAGAATTGATGTCTCCTTCCAGGCAGTGCAAGCTCAGACAGGAGTTGGGCACACTCCTGCGTTTTCTGTTGGATTCGAGACCAGATAAACTCTTCCTGAGCATACCGGTTAGTAGGAATTCCGGCATTAGCCCGCTCAGTTTTGCGGGGCTCTTCTCTTCTTCTCCGGCAGATCCGAGGAATCAACTACTGGGGATTGCAAATCATTTCCCGACTCATTCTGAGTTCCACTCGGGAGTGGCACCAACGGTTCTGATGGGCCCAACTGCATTGTGGCCCATCCTTCTTCATCCCCCAAGGTTCCTGTATGTGGCACTTCAGCCAACACGTCTGAGGGCCCAACCCCATTACAGACTTCTGCTTCAGAGGAGCAAGGTCGCAACATATTACGGTGCAACACCCTGGATGTCGCGGCATCATCCCCTTCGGGCCTAACCTCGTAGACGGGGTTGTCTGGGTGAACCTTCTTCACCACTCGATATGGTATTGCCTCCCAACGATGGTCCAGCTTACTCCCAAATCGTTTAGCCCTCACCAGCACTCGGTCTCCTGGCTGAAGCGATCCACCTGTGGTCGGGGGCCGAACTGCATGCTCTACTTCCTGAAACTTCTGAGCAACCAGTCTTCTCACGGTATGGAGTCGACGCTGGTGTTCTCGAATCCAGGTACTTGGGCTACTGCCCGGGCCGGGGTCTTCTGAGTCTAGCTCCAGTTCGGTGATTTCTCGGCCACTTCTTCCAAACAGCAACATGTAGGGGGTGTAGCCATGGTTGCATGAACTCGATTATTATACACCCACACCAGCTCGGACACAAATTCGGGCCACTTCATATTTTTGTCCGCTTCCAGTGTTCGCAACATTTGCAACAGGGTTCGGTTAAAGCGCTCGCATGCACCGTTCCCTTGCGGGTGGTAGGGCGTTGTCCGGGAACGGTCGGTCCCATAGATGCGGTATAGCTCATCCATCACTCGTCCTTGGAAGCAGGTTCCCTGGTCAGAATGTATTCACTTCGGGCACCCGTAAATCCGGGTGAAATCTTGACAGATGGCCTTGACTGCGGCTTCTGCCGTCTGATCTTTAGTGGGCGTCACTACTGCGAACTTGGTGAAGTGATCAGTCATGACTAAACAGTGTCCATAACCGTTGTATGAAGTTCCTACCATCAGGTAGTCAATCATCAAGACTTCCAAGGGGGCAGAAGTTCGGATGCTCTGATTGGGAGCTCTTTGCTGCGGGGGCTTGTTCAACTCACACTGGCGACATGTTCGGCAGACCCCCTCGACTTCTTGCCGCTGTTGAGGCCAATACACCAGCCATTGCAACCACCGGAAGGTCTTTTCTACTCCGAAGTGATCACCTCTTCTATGAGCTTCTTGGGCTAGCTGTGTTACTAGCGCTCCTGGAACTACCACTTGCCAGGTAACATCAAACTCTCGAGGCCGCTGGATTCTTCGGCATAGCAAGCCGTCCTTCAGGAGGAGCCTCTCCCACTGGCCCAGGATTTGTAGGGTAGTTGGAAGTGAAGCGCCTGAGTGACCCGGGACAGGGCATCTGCATGTGTGTTCAGGGCCTTGGACCGATAGGCGATTTTATACTGGAATTTGGACATCCTTGCGACCCACCGCTGTTCTAACGCGCCCAGTTTGGCGTTCTCCAAGTGGGCCAAAGGGTTGTTATCTGTCCGCACTTGCACTTCTGACCCTGACAAGTACTCAGCAAATTTCTCGGTCATGGCGTACACCAGTGCCAGTAGCTCCAGCTTAAACGAACTGTAGTTGTCCGGATTCTTCTCCGTATCTCGGAGTGACCTGCTGGCATACGCGATCACTCGCTCTTTCCCTCCTTGTACTTGAGCCAGCACTGCTCCCAGCCCATGCAAGCTTCCATCAGTGTACAACATGAAAGGCTGCGAAAAGTCAGCGTAGGCCAGAATTGGGGCATCTGTTAGCGCCATTTTCAATGCTCGGAATGCCTCTTCTTGTCGTGGGCCCCACTGAATGGGCTGCCGCTTGGCTCCCCCGGCCGTTCCTCTCAGCAATTCATTGAGCGAAGTCTTTAATGAATCAGCGGTAGTATCCAGCAAGCCCCAGGAACGCCCTTAGTTCCCTTAGATTGGCGGGCGTGGGCCACTTCTGCACGGCAGCTACTTTCTCCGCAGTGGGGTGCACCCCTGCACTGCACACAGTGTGCCCCAGATATTCAATTTCTCGTTTGAAGAGACGACACTTACGAGCCTTAATTTTCAGGCCGTGCCTTTGTAGCCGTTCTAACACTTGTTCCAATCGGCGGAGATGATCCTCAAACGTAGCGGAATAGATAATTATATCATCCAGATATATTAAAGTGTCTTCAAAGTTGAGGTCCCCCAAACATCTCTCCATCAGCCGTTGGAAGGTTCCTGGTGCATTTGTTAGTCCGAACGGCATTCGATTGAACTCAAACAGGCCCATAGGGAGAACAAAAGCTGTCTTCGGGAGATCCTTCTCAGCTACTGGGACCTGCCAATAGCCACTGGCCTGGTCGAGGGAGGAGAACAATTTGGCGCTCCCTAGTGCAGATAGAGACTCTTCGATTCGGGGGAGTGGATAGGAGTCCCGTACTGTACAGGCATTCAGCTTTCGATAGTCTACGCAGAATCTCAGGGTACCATCCTTCTTTCGGACCAGCACGATCGGAGCCGCCCAGAGGCTCTGGCTTTCACGGATCACACCGTTCCGCAACATGTGGGCCAACAGCTCTTTCACCTCCTGGTACATTTGAGGCGAGATCTGCCGATATCTCTCTCGGATGGGAGCAGTATTTCCGGTGGGTATTTCGTGCTGAATGTCCCGAGTGCACCCGAAATCATCTTCATGCTGTGCAAACACTCCCTGATATTGCTGTAGAAGTTGTTCGATCTGCCTTACTTGTCCGGCAGAAAACTCAGTCAGGTTAGCCTCCATTTCTTCCAGGAGGTGACGTCCAGCCAACGGTTCTCTTCCATGTTCCTGGCTATTGAGGGACACCTCTAGGGTCCATGGCTTTCCTTCCACAGGTGCCAGCCCTATAGCGTCAGCTCTAGTAAGGGCCTCTGGCATTATGCACACTCGCGCCACCTCTTGTCGGGGCAACAACTGTAAACTGGTGCCACTTAAATTGATGCAGCGCACGGGTACTCGACCGTGCCGCACGGTGGCCAGAGTTCGAGCAATCAGGAGTCCAGAGGGCGCTTCTTCTCCCTCCATTGGTTCAATTTGAATGTCCACGCCCTCTAAGGACACATGTGCCAGCACCGGCAAAGTGAGTACAGTCTGTCCCACCGGCAGTGTCATTGTGGCTTCGGGCGGTATCGATACCTTACCAAGGTACTGAGAGGTAGTGGGCAACTTTTGAATCTGACTGACCCGCACGAGGTGCTGGAACACTCTCTTGTTAGCAGGGGCTCGAGTGGCGCGGGTCCAGTTGTTTTTGCTACAGCCCTCAGCCAGGAACTGTCCGACTTCTTTCAGCACATTCATGCCCAGGGTTACAATGGGCTCATCGCCTCCGGGCCCTGTGGTCAGTACGATCCCTTTTCGACCGAGGTCCTTTCCACATGCCCGCACGGACATCCATACTACTCCCGCTACTGGGATAGGTAGTTGATTAGCCACCACCAGTTTCACAGTGGGTTCCCGGCAGGAACGAGCGACTTCAGGAAAGTGACTTTGGAAGTACGTCTCAGGCATAGTGGTCACTTGAGACCCGGTGTCCATCAAACAGCGGATCCGCTGCCCATTGAATTCAGCCCAGATAATGGGCCTCTCGGAGACAATGTCTTCAGAGCTCCTTCTTCTACTCTCCGAAGCTCGAGACCCCACGGTATGCTCCACAACCGTGGGGCATTTTAGTTTAACGGCTGTCCCCTCCTCCTCCTTTCTCGGTTGGGACAGTCTTTGGAGATATGCCCCCTACCTCCGCAGGTCCAGCACTCCGGTCCTCGTTCTGCCGATAGGTCGGGTACATGTCGTGCTGGGGCCGGATAGGAACGTCTTTCTCGTTCTGGTCTCCGTCCGCGTTGAGCAGTACGGTCCGTCGGCAAGGGGGCAGTAGGAGTCTTCCTAATAGCATTCAGCTCACCCCGAATGTCTCGAATTTCCTGATGTATTTCCCGTGCCCAATCAGGCTCTTGGTTGGTGAATCCAGGAGCAATTGCCTCATGACTTCTAACTGTGGCTTTGAGAACAGGAACTTCTCTCTCCAGGACTCTAGCTTCAGCCCCTACCTCCTGGAAGCCCATATCAGAGCTCAATCGCAGCCACTCCTTTAGGATCTGCCTCAGGGAAGGGTCTTTCAAGCCAGCAATCAGTTGGTCACGCAACACCTCATCCAATGGTCCCAGTCCTCGGTTCCCATCTCGAGTTTTCTTAGTGATATGGGCCGTCACTTCCTGTAATGCATTAACATAATGATTTACTGTCTCACTTTCCCCTTGGACCCGCTGAAACAACCGTAAGCGCAAGTGTCCCAAATCTGTAGTGTCACCGCGCATGTCCTCTAGAATTTTTATCACTTTATCCACGGTGTCACGGTCCCCAGGTGGGCGGTACATCACAGTCTGCCGGGCCTCTCCATCAAGGGTTAGGAGGGCCAGCTCCGCCTGGGCTAGAGGGTCAAGGGGATACATACGTAGCATACTTCTCAGTCGTTCTGCCCAGTCCCACAGTGACATGCCATCCCCTGTAAACTTGGGAAGATGGCTGAGCATAGCCCCCAGGGGTTTATGGCTCCGGCCGGACCCAGCCACAGACTGATCCGCCATCTCTGCATCTGAATGTTGCATCCTGCTGACTACTCCAAATGTAATGCAGGTGCCGGAATGCAACGAACAGAGACACAAGGCGAGAACAGTCAGAGATGATTGTAAACAGTTTTATACAACAGGTATACTGAAACAAGGGATTAGCAACAAGGGTAATGAACAGTGGTTTGAAATATCAGAAAAATATGAAATTTCTCAAAGTAAGGCGCAGTCTCTCAAAGTAAGGTGATGCCCTCAGGTTTGGGAGACCCCACGCAAGTTCTTTAACTGTGCATTTGGCCCTAGCGGGGGTCACCGGTTATTCCCGCTAGGCTGTGAGTCTCTTCAGGATAAATTCAATTAAATCACGTTGTGCTACTTTAGCCCCAACCATTCCCCTCCCAACCTGAGTACCTAAACCCAATTGTCCCCGGTACCGTGGGTGAACATGGAAGTGACGGCCCTGCTCACGTATGCAGCTCCTCTGCCTCCGCTGGCGTGACTTTTCCTGGGGCAACCGCCTCTCAATTCCTCTCTGCTTGGCTGTTGGAGGCAGTCTCTCGAGCCTTGGATAGGGGGGTCCAGGCCTCGTCTGTCGGCGGGCGACGTCGGGTTCCACGAACTCACTCAGCACCGCGATCAGGTTCATAGTCTCCTCAGCAGGCACAGCACTCGGGT